>NW_026974141.1:2720000-5120000 GCF_037042905.1 Lytechinus pictus
CTGTCTCTCACGTTCGATCGCCGTACGTCTAGTCTGCGCTCGATCCGAAATTTCCCCTGAGCTGGAGTTCGCGAAATGCATGCTGGGAACGGGTGAGGTAGCGGCTAGCAAAGATGGCGGACGGTGAGGATAGCTCCGCCGGTGGGAAGCCGAAATCGGCGCTTATGCGCCGCCATGAACAACTTCAACGATGGAAAGATTCGGAATTTGATAGAGAACCAGCTGAAAGAAATGCAAAGAAAGCCAAAGTGAAATTTGCGGCAGGATGTGTATTTCTAGCGGCCTGTGCAAGCGAGGATTTGGATGAGATCGAAGCACTTATGAAGCGGGGAGCGGACATAAATTATGCTAATATCGATGGCTTGACTGCCCTGCATCAGGTATGTTGTGCGTGTAGTTCATAGTTGTTTGCCCTTTAATCTGGCCCACACGTCATTGGAGAATACTAGGGATCGTATGACAGATTTGTAGTCCTCTTACAATGTGAGTTCTAGGCTGAATATACCATGACAAGATCATGATAGCGAGATGGATCCAGTGCAATGCCAATGACATGTTCTCATCTGGTGCTGCAGCAGAAGGCGAAGTCAAATGTGAACACCCGTGTTGTCACTGTGTGTTTACTGTGTTTCTAAACGGGCATCATCTATGCCCCTGTTCACACATAATCAGCTGATTTCACACACACACTCACACATGCAGCCCCATTCACACTTTCACTGGTGTCTTGTAATAAGACCTATTGTCCACTATTGCCAGTAAAATGATCACTCCTTTCCATGTTTCTGAACTTTTCTCTGGTTTCTCCAAATATTATTTTGATGATGATTGATGATAATCCACAGCCTTTTTTTATTGTGCCACATTTCTGAAATTCTGTTCGTGTCAAAACATTATTTCAGGTGCAGTTGTTCAGTTGTTGATTATACATGTAGTAATGTTGATACAACTTATGTTTCTGTCATTATTGCCCTATGTTAAATGTTCTATCAAACATAGATCACCCATTGAGATTATAATTTGATCAACTTCAGGTTTCTTTTATTTTTTTCATTTTCTGTTTGCCTTCTTAATTGATTGATCATTTATTCCAATCCACTGGCACTGCAAATAATAGAGCATAAATAAAATATTGGACCATAATGATAAAAAAATAATAGGAAAAATTATGATAATGATAATAATATAATAATAATAACAACAATAATATAATAATAATGATAATAATAATAATATTAATAATATTAATGATAATAATAATAATAATAATTTGATGATGATGAAGATGAAATTATTGTTTGTATTATTATAATTCTTATCACTCATCATCAGGGGTGTGAGAATTCAGATTTTTAGCTGATTTCAGATTTTTTTTTGATTTTCAGCTTAATTTGAGCTTATTTTTGGCTTTCCTCTGTACAAAAAGTATGGGAGCTCTTTTTATTTCAGACTTTTCAACGTTCTTCAGCTTTTTCAGATCTTTTTATTTGTGACCACTCACACCCCTGCATCATGATCATTATTATTCTTATAAACAAGTTTTAACTGGTATGAACTGGGGGAGGGGGGGAAGAGATCTTAGTCTTCAATTCCCCCTGTCTTCACTTTGTTTCAGAGGATGATTGAGCGACATAAATCAAAGTTCCATATCATTTCAATGCCTTCAATATTTCATCTTGTTTTGGGCAACAAGGCCTTGGACCTGAAAGTTTGGGGAAAATACTTTTTGATACTGATATTATGTCAATATAACAAGGGGATGAATATCCCATAGTTTACGGGGGCTATGGTAACATTTTTGACAATTTTTTTTTAACCCTGAAAGTTAAACCATTTAGATTGTTGTTTTTGCCAGTGCCACAAAAAAGTTTGGATCTTATGCCCTTTGATGGGAATGTTGATTTCATGGGGGAAAGAGACCTCAATATATGTGTATGACCATCTTGAGAGGTTTCCATATTATCGAGTTAAATTGGTAAAAAAATTCACTACCATGAATGTAGTGTTTGACTTTTACAAATATGTACTCTCTGTTACATGGCCAACATAGCTTCAATAGAGGTCATTGACCTTTAATATTGCACTCTTTTACCTGTCTCCCCTTCTTTCTATAGCCCCCCCCCCTCTTCCTATCTTCCTCTTACCTCTCTTTCCCCTCAGGTTCATCTCTCCCTTCCCCTCCCATTCCTTCTCTATTCTTTATTCCCTTCCCTCTTTTTTGACATGTACCCTCTCTCTTGTTTGTGCTTCTTTATTATACACAAATAGTATTTCTCAAATTATTAGATTATATACATTACAAGTATACATATATATGTAACAATAAAACTGATTTTTCTTGTGTCAAACATTGTGGAGTTATCTCATTTTTTATTTGAATATGAAGGAAAATGCATATTTTTTAGTTTCATTAGATGTTTTTCTTAACAGGATTATTGAAATGAATGGAAATGCTATGCATTCTTGGTAACACTGTGTGCACTTGTTTAAAATAAATAAATAAATTTTCTTTCAACAAATTTAAACAACACATGCCCATATTCGTGTAGGTAATTTTCAGAAAAATCAGGGTGAAAATGTTCCACTTCATCTTAATTACAATTACATTTTTATTGAACCTACAACATGTAATGGCAACTTTTTGTAGGCCTATTTTACAATTTACAGAGGCTTTTAAAAATATCTTAGGGAGAATTTACCTTTGCATCTTCCTGTATATTTTTGGGGCTGTAAACAGTGTTCTCTCACATTGCATGTACACTAAAAAGTTGACACGTACTGTATGATGACATCAGATGACATTATATGATCTCATGTACATGTAGCTCAAGCCTTTGACTTGTAAATGTATATTTCAGTTTCTTCATTAGGAAAATAAGGGGGAAAGAAGAAAAAGAAGATATCCTTTAGCCCACCTGTTAAAGTACATGTACCTACTTTTAATACAGGTGTCTGGTCTTTAACCTTTAACATGTGTGCATACATGTACATAGGTGTATGCAAGTACGCGTATTTTATGTAATACAGTGTTAAATACAAAGTCATATGTCATTATTCAGTGAGAGATAATGCAATACCTTTAACAAGGAAAGAAAAAATCAACCCAGGGGCGAGAATGACAATCTTTCGTCATCATTATGTACACTTTGTATTTAATTCTACATCCCCTATTTGCCTTTTGGAGAAAAAAAAACGCAATGTCTAAATAAACGATGAGTGGACTTAGGCAGCATCTAACACAAGTGGCAAACAGAACTACTTTTGTTGTTTGTTGATCAGCGGGTTGAGGATTTTGATGGATATTACATTTGCATAGCGGCAGATTAAACTATTTATAGAGGGATCTCTTTAATGGAGGCATGTCCTAGCAATGTCCAAGCCCAGGCATTTTTTCTATTAAATAAAAAACTACAGTACCATGCAACTTGAAGTTTATGTTACATGAAGTAACTCTGTCACATATTGTTTTATTCGACTCTTCTTGGTTAAGTTTTGTGTTGGGTCAAACTAAATGTGGCACGTTCTTCTTCCTAATCAAGTTGACAGGCTGGCAGCTATGATAGCACTTGTTTTGCACAATTTTGTCAGAAGAAATGTATTGCCTTGAGAGGTTGACGACAGATAACTGTATCCCAGTTTATAGGATGTCACAACACAAAATCAATTAAAAATGAAGTATACATTTTCCTCAATAATGTAAAACTAGATTAAATTTTTTTTCATATGACATTTATATCATTTTCAGAATTTACATGTATTATGATATACATGTACTTGTAGTTAAGAGCTTCTTTGTCATCATATCTAAAGAAAAAAAAATTGGATATTTCATAAAATTCCAAAGAAATGTTGAATTTGTGACATCATTTCCTTCCTAATTTGCGTACTGCCCAGGATTAGCATTATGATTTTTTTTTAAACAGGCCACCCCCCCCCTTCTACAATCATGACCATGAAGTGAGCTACTGTGCAATCTGTCAGACACGAGAAACTTGAACATTAATTATTATTTTGTAGGAGGGAGCCTGTCTTTTGCTCTTCTATTCTGTTCTGGTGTTGATAAAAAAAAAGACTGGTGGATCAATTGCAAAATTGGTACTAGTCAGCATACAGGAGGGCCATGTAAAGTTCTTGGCCCATTTCATAAACAGGGTTTATTTCCAATTGGTCTAATGCCAATTCGTCCAATTACCAACTTGTCTACTATCATTTGGTCTACCCAGCCCTGGGTCTACCATCAGTTCATCCACTATCCCCATGGTCTAATTACCATTTCGTCCACTTACCATTTCTTCTAATAACCAGTTGGTCCAATTGCCATTTAGTCCATGTACCATTTGGTCTTAATTGGACTAAGTATTAATTGGGCGAAATAAATAAAAAAAAAGTGGATATTTGACCAACTGCTAAAATTATGCCATTGAAACTCGTCCATAAAAAACACTGGCCCCCAAAAAATTGCCTGAGCTTTTTGTGGACAAAGTCTTTATTATGCAACAGGTCCCTGATATCAGGAATGGTGTGTTTTCACAATAACTACATTTGAATAATTATTTTATGGATCCAGGGCTGGATGGGTCAAACAAACTTTTTTTTAATGCATGGGAATGACGGCCTTCATGTACCTGATACGATACGATCAGCAATATATCTGGGTCACAGGGTCAAAGGTCATAGAGGTCATGGCTCTTTGCTATTTTTAAATCAGCATTAAACTTGGTTCATGAATAATACATATGGCAGTAATTATCTGTTTAGAATGAAAAAAAATTATTTGATATATATAGCCCGATGTTACATTAATTCATAATATGATAAAAAGTTGCTCATATTATAAACCATAATTGAAATCTGATTAGAATATGATTTTTGTTTTAATTTTGAAAGTTACAGAGTCGGCCTACATATCCATGTAACATATTTCAGATCCAGCAATGGAGTAGGCATGAATTTCAAATGCGCTCTGTCAAGAATGTAGATTTTATTTTATTTCATTAATGATAATAATATATAGCATTTATGAGGCGCCGAATTATCTAGTTGCCTATTTAATGGCGCACTATATATTACCCCGGCTGTAGCTCCAGCTGCTAAAGGCGCTTGGTGCATTCAAGGAATTAATCCTGCCGGGTACCCATTCACCTCACCTGGGTCGAGTGCAGCACAGTGTGGATAAATTTCTTGCTGAAGGAAAACACACCATGGCTAGGATTCGAACCCACGACCCTCTGTTTGAAAGACGAGAGTCAGAACCACTGGACCACGACGCGCCCACACATTACATTACATGTATTTTGTATCTTTGATAGAAGAATGGACCTTGAACATGCGATTTTTTTTGCCTGGAGGATACAGTAAATTGTGATTAAAGGGATGGAGCGAGTATGTAGTTAGTAGATAGTTGAGGCGCATTGGAATGCATAGTATGCAGACTCGCATTGCTTAGGTTAGTCTACATCCCACTGATGTAGGCATGTGGTATGCAGCTAGTCTCGTCTCAAGGACAACCTCCAACGAACGCCTTACGTCATTCGGATATCAGGCGGATCGTAGTTGGCCCCACATGCGTATGTACGTGAAGGCCCGTCATACATGTACATGTATGATGATAATCAACCATGTCATTCTCAAAGATTCCTAACTTAATTTTGTACATGTGATGTAGGCCTATGAACTGTGCACAGAACTTCATGTTTTGGCCCTTCATATATTTTTTGGCACACTGGTAAACTAGGTACTAAGCTATTATGAAAATTAGCATTTTAATAGCAACATATATACTGAGCTACTGTATATGAAATTGACTAGGGCTGAGTCAAAATGTTCAAACGCCGTTCAAACGACCGTTAAAGGCATAAAACATTTACGTATTTTGACAAGTGTTTGAACGGAAGTAAAAATATTTGAAAAATCCCCCAAAGTTGATGAAATTTCACATTTTTACATCCAAGAAATGTTTATCTTTTCACCATATTTCCTTGAAATAATTGTTATTTAGTTGGAAACTACCAAGAAAATGAATGATATTCCCCTAAATCCCCTCTTTCTTGACTCAGAAAGATGGTACATTCAGTTGATGTCGTGCTAGATCAACTAACATGAAAGTGTACATGTGGGACCACAATAAAAATATACTAAATTCGGGCTATATACAAATTAAGTAGATTTCTAAAATAGTTATAGACCTAAACTCACATTTTATGCCAATTGATTAGCCAATAATAAGTCATTGAATCATTGATATTGAATCTATGCATTTGGGCTCATTTTCTCAACTTGGAGAAAAAAAATTGTATCACTCTAAAAACTACATGTAGTTTTGCTTTTATACCCATAATGTACTATGAATCCATCTTGAAGGTGATCTAAAATATATTAAAGTATATTTATTTAAGTATAATATATTAAAGTTTAACTATTAGGAAAAAATATTACTTGTATAACCTGCATGTTAAAGCACAAGTCAGACCAGGGGTGGATCCAGGATTTTTCAAAAGGGGAGGGGGCACATTTTCCTGAGGAAAAATTTGACAAGCAAAAAAAAAAAAAGGGTTTTAACCAAAAATTAAGGGGATTTCGTCCAAGAAAAAATTTGACGAGCAAAAAAAGTCTTCACTTTCAAAGGGGGGGGGGGCACACTTCTGGTTTAACAATATTGTTACATAAACAAATTTTAATTGTGCCTCTCAAAGGGGGGGGGGGGGGCACGGTCAGGCTGTGCCCCCCCCCCCCCCCCCCGGCTCCGCCAGTGAGTCAGACAGTATGAAAGGAGTATAAAACGAGGTCGGGCTGTTACCCTTCCTCTTGTGAGGGCAGCAGTGACGTAAACTAAACTCCTGTTACACATACTATGTAGGCCTACATGTCCATGTACCTCTGGATGGGGGGCATCGCCAGCTCCGATGCATTACATATGATCAAGTCTAATCCCCTGTTTACTTGTGGAATGGTATCATTATCACCCCTTTCCCTTATTATGACATAATTAGGCCAGCAGGGATTAGACTTACATATTGCCCGGTTATCCAACATGAGTATCGTGTGTACATAGTGCTATGCACGTACTATTGGGTGTTCTGAGTTCTTCTAGGTAGTAGAGTATGAAAAACAAGTGTATGAAATGCACTACAAGCAATGTACTAATATATGGAGGTTTTCTTTAATACATTTGTGAAGGATTTAAAGATAAATACCAGTTGTGGTAACGATCTCAAAATGAGTTTGAACAGAATCCAATAAAACTATCACCCAAGTGTTTGTACATGTATTTATAGATAAAAAATATTTGCCAAATAGCTCTGAAAGAAAATGCGTACTGGTAATTGCTATTATTATTAAGATATGATCAAAACAAGCAGGTATTTTTCCAAGCATCATTAATACACTGTCCCACATATGCTTCTCTGTGTTAGTGATTATCAGAATTATTGATTTTGAGCTAAGATTTAATGATTTCACAAAGATACACTTACATTCATGTACCAGATCTAGATATACATGTACCCCGGTACATGTATGGTGACAATTAACCTTGATTTAAAAGACTTTCTCATGAAATAATTGTTGCTGCAAATACTTTATTTACCGTTAAATCCGTAACATCTAGATAAGGAATTAAAGATCTTTGCAGCAGTTGGTGCTTACAGTAGGGCACAAGCTTGTAATTTCATGAAAAGCACCATCAACACCTAAACAACAACAACAAGAAAGCCATGCTTAGAGATATCGTGTTAAATGCATTATAAATGTTGCATTTGATGATTATGATTTTAATTTTAAGTAGTGTGAAAATAATCTGTTCCCTAATGATTCTTTATTTCCTTTTTTTGTTTTGTTTCTTGTAGGCTGTCATTGATGAAAAGATTGATATGGTGGAATATCTGTTAGAACATGGAGCAGATATAGAAGCACAGGACAATGAAGGCTGGACAGCGCTACATGCCGCAGCCTCCTGTGGATTTGAAGACATTGCATCGTAAGTACATGTGCATTATTTGTTTTATATTTCAACTTTTAACGCCACCTAATTCAGGCTGAAGTGCAAACCATGTCGTTTGAGGGAAATGGTCTGAATTGGCCAGCTTGGGGCCTTGACTGGGATGTGCATGCTATTCCTTGCTTAACTCACATTTGGGCTAGACTTGTCTCCAGACCCACTTGTTGAATGAAATTTCTGTCAGGGTCCATGCTTGCATCTGCCGAGATATAAAAAGGCTGATCCCTGCTAGTCCAAACCTGGTCCAGTAGTCGGTGTGGATATCACTCGGTGTGCATGGGAGCGGTGTTGCCAGGTCCCAGCTGACTGAGCTGAATAAATTAATTTTGATATTAGGCATAAAAGAATTTAAAATGCCACCAAAAATTAAAATCACAAAACGTTTTTTTTTCATCAAATAGTATTTCCAGTCTTCTAGATAGAAGAAATCATGAAGTTTCCAAAGTTTGTTCACAGAGATCACCAAATGGAAACACTGCCATAATTCAAGAAAGTAATTGATCCTCTTGGCCAGGCTGCATTTAGAGCAAAGCTAACCTTGAAATCAATCGTGATTTCTGTGGAAACCTTGATACTTCATGAAAGTTATACATACTCTATATAAATCATCTTCATTTCATCATAATCAAATAGTGAAAGTACAATTTACCCACGTCCTTTGCCAGTGATAATGGGGCAAACTCCCTTTCACTAGCAATAGGCAGGTTTATACTTTATATACAAATATATCATGACTTTTATGTAACTTCATATATTATGATGCCGGAATTGAGTAAACATGGTTGGGACCATTTATCTACTGCTTAGACTATAACTATGTTATTAATAGTACAGTGTAAAGAGTGTACACCTTGTAGATTGTTGGCCATGTACATGTATCAACAACATGAAAGTAGGTCATTCCGTGGGATACTTCCTAAGAATCGCTAATCCATTCCTTCCACAGAGTTGACTGTATTCAGGTCACAGCCAAGATGGTCAAGCCTCCATATAACTGTCCAACCCTATTTCTAATAATAGCACCTCTGTGAAGCTCATCTGTAATCCCTCTTAATCCCTGAAGCCTTAATCCCTCCAATCTCTTTCACCATTGGTTGATTGTTGGTAACTGTGACAATGGCAAGGCCTTTTACAGCTGCTTTAAAGGGGCAGATCACCTTCTATTGATATTCAGATTTGAACATTATTAGTGTCTAAACTGGAGAAAGTTCCAGTACAGTACTTGTACCAGGGGATGGGAGGGGCTAATGTACATTAGGATGGTGTTCAGAATATTTACATTTTTATGTATGTGTAGTAGTAAAGAGGGAATCAAGATACTTGTAGGCCTAGTTTATTATTATATGAAGGCCTACATTTAAAGCATTCTAAGGCTTTCAGACATAGTCATAGCAGTGTAATGTAGAAAAGCTCAGCAACATTTTGTGTAGGCCTACAAGTAGATTGAAGTAGGTAACTTTTATAGCTCCCGAAAATCACATTGAAAACATTATGAAGTCATGAGCCTGTTCGAACAACTTTGGATAATTTTCTGTAAGAGTTGAACATAAGTAGAGCATATATTATGATTCTAATACTAAATAGGTTCATTATTGCGGACTGAAATAATCGCTAGAGGGTGTTCATTTGTCTCGCAATCTACTATGGTCAACTTTCGCAAAAGTGTTCACTAGCTTTCTAGGAAATTCGTGATCACTCTCGCAAAAAGTGTTCACTAGCTTACAAGTTCACGAGCTTTCGATTGCCGCTGCAACTCTTTATCAAGTGACGAAAATTATCTGATAAATATATTATGATTGTATACTGCCCAAGCAGTTGTCTTGATGTGAACTTGGAACAAAACTGGTAGAGGTTGCTGAGCTAACCATATCTGTCTGACTATGAGGAGTAACTGTTCTGTTAAGGAATTTTTCAGCTTTCCATCTGATGATAATCAATACTGTCCATGTATTTCAATTTTATGTAGTGCTTGAAACAAAGTTTCTCTTTAGGCATACGTACATGTACATACTATTCCCTGGTAGGGTAGCTATATTTAGGCCTATAGTTGTAACTTAAATGCCACTTTCCTACACTGAAACAATTACCCCTCCAGCCCCCTCCTATCAGTTCAGAAATAAAACTGATATCAACAACAGAGCAATAGGAGTAAATGTCAGAAGTTAGTCACAAGGTTCTTCATTACAGAAGATATTTTTGGTACAATTTTCATACAGTATTGTCTGCCTGTACTATTAAAAGTCTGAGGATTTTTTTATCTTGTGAAGTATATTTTCGGATAGACTGCTGATATTGCAGCTGTTGTACTTAAATGTAGGTTAACATTTATAGAATGTACCTCTTTGAGGAATTGGTTCATGTACTGTAGTCCTACATACTACATTGTGCATAGGCTGTACATTATAGGCCTCCGTATGCTACACTGTATATATGCATACAGTAGGGACAGTGATTTTCCGTTTCAAAAAATTGCCTTTTCCGTTTCAGAAAATCTCAAATTCCGTTTCAGCATGTCAGAAAACGGAAATTCCATTTCCCCATAGACTTTGTACACACGGAAAACTGACAATTCCGTTTACACATTGAATAGCAAAATCACAACACGCACACTCGCACTGGTCAAAATTAGTATCTGCTACTGTACCAACAACACAATAAAATCCATTCTAATCGGATCTATGCGGGTGCATAAAATATTTTTAAACACCCATTTTGCATGTATACATCCTCACCTTTCATATTATTAGCATTATTTCACGGTGAAATGATATTTCATCGATAATTTGGGGGGTTTTTGGACATCGTTATCATCGGTCAACGGCTTTTGCCAATCCGCCATCTTGGATTTTAAGACCACGATATCGTGCTGTTACATCTTCAAACGTAGAGGGCAGCAACACACGACCGTGTACATGTAGTTGAACGATATGTGTGCATGTGAAGCCCAACCCGGCCGGGTACGGGTACGGTGCGGGGTACAATCGAGTGTGCTGATGTCGAGTGCAGTCACGATGTGTGAATTGTCATGATAGTAGCGAAGTGAGATCGTGTTTTCTGGGTTTTTTTGGCCATTTAATATTCTCATTTTGTTGTGATTTTGGAGTAATTTCTGTTGCTATTCTGTGTATTTTGAGGGAAAATACGTTTTCCGTGATTTTCCGTTTGAAATGCCACTTTCTGTTTCAAAAGGCCCTTTCCGTGAATTCCGTCCGTTTTCCGCGATCGCGGAAAATCACTGTCCCTAATACAGTGGCCCGTACTCTGAAATTGGGTTTAATTTTAAACTCTGGTTTTAAGTTGTGGTTTTACTATGGAAAGCCAGTTACATAAATCTATAACAGTAGAGGTTCAATGTATCAGCTCATTTGACTCCCAAATGTTATTACATGTAACTGCCTGGGAAGGATAAATATGACAGTTGTCTTCACCATTAAAGAATTAGTAAAGAGCACAGTAAACATGAGAAGCATTCAATGTAAACAAATTTTGGAACCATTTGGCTTCCCATAATTTTAGCACAGAGTTACGCCATGGTCAACCGTAAGTTAAACCCGACTTAGGAATACAGGCCAGTACAATTAGAGTAGGTACATACATATCAAAATGATAATCATTAAAAACTT
Source organism: Lytechinus pictus (assembly GCF_037042905.1). Lineage (NCBI taxonomy): Eukaryota > Metazoa > Echinodermata > Echinoidea > Temnopleuroida > Toxopneustidae > Lytechinus > Lytechinus pictus. Next base: position 2,731,620 of record NW_026974141.1, read on the forward strand.
CTCTCTTGCCACTGTTAAACAATTGATCACATAAATGTGATACAGCTATTGAAGACATAAAAAACAAATCCCTTTCAATTACGGTTTACCATCTGATAGATTTGGGGTTTATATCTCTTTGGGGAATGTACATGTATAAAGCCGATATACACTATAGAGATAAAGCATGTTCAGTAGTCAAAATTTGTTTTAATACCAGAAGATATTGGAGAGTCATTGGTTAATTAATGCTAGGGAATTTAATGAAACAAGAGAAAGTGAGGAACAATTAATCAGCGCACGACACTGGCTCTGGTCTGACAGTCCCAGACCAGTAAAAATTGCTGTTGGGCAAGTACCCATTCAGAAATACCCAGATTTACTGTTCCGACATGACCAGTAAAAATATATCATACTGATACAAATTATGATCTATTCTCCTTTTTTGTTGTAAATTATAAAAGTGGCTCTCCAAAATTGAGAAATTGCTCTCATGAATTATGTTGTGAGTGTGTACTGTTTATTTGTATTGGGGTGGGGGGATAAAATCAAACGATAGCATAATTAACTTTTAATGTTTTTATATATTTTGGGGGACCAGTAAATTTTAGGTTCGGACCAGTAAAAATTTGAAAATCTGGGTATCTACTGGTCCGACATGAATAGGTTGGACCAGTAGAAAAAAGTGTTAGTGTGGAGACCTGGGGGGCGTTTCATGAAAGGACTTGTCGGACGTTTTATCCGACAAGTCCCATTTTATCCGACAGTTACCATAGGAACAGTGCCTCTCTGCCAATCAAAGTCATGGAAAGATGTCAGATCTGACAACTTGTCGGACGAAAATATTGATGAAACGCTCCCCTGAATTATTTTATTTATAAAGCTGTGGTCGATCTGATGCATGGAAGAATAGATGCAGTTGCCCAATTGTAAGTTTTCTTTTTACATGTATATAGTCAGACCTTGTATTTTCTATGGAAGCTTGACATACTATAAAGTGAGTTGTTTGATTTCTCAGTCAGTGGATTTAGTACAAAAATAACTAGCTTTCTGCATTACATTTACAAACATCTTCACCACTGATCAAATATGACAAATGCATTAAAACAGATACAAACTTTATTTTTTTTATCAAACTTTTACCTCGCCCGACTAATAGGGCTGAACAGATTTGGGACAGCAAAGGTCAAAGGTGAAGAGACTACCCGTAGTCTCTTGAACCAGACTCTAGAATAGCAATTATGCATAAAAACTTGCTAGTCTGCAGGCAGCAGCCTTTTGTTTTTGCATAGTGCATAATGCAGAGTCTGAAGCAGTGAGACTAGATGCACTCATGTACACATACAATGGGTTTGGAGTCTAGTCTTCACCCGAGACATGGTATTACATGTATTTGTTAAATTGGCGGTGTCAGTTGAAAGGTTAGGCCTACCTGTTACTCAATACTGCAGTCCGAGCATTCCATGGCAATGCAGAGCTTGGTTTTGCAGCCTAATAACACAGACACTGGTGAACACAATTTTTACATATTTTACTAGTCTGCGGGCACAGGCCCTGTTTGAAACTATTATCAACAAGTACATGTAGGTCTCCAGTTCACATATGTTAAAGCACAAATAAGAGACATTCTGTACACAAGTCAATGTCAGGGAACGTAGGCTGCATATATTCAGACCACTTTCCTTTAGTGAAGGGTTTGCAAAGCAAACTAATCTTTGACTTGGTGTCTGTGCATGTCATTGTCAAGTGTAAAGACTAATCCGAATAGTTCGCTGGTGCCTGTCTGCGGGTGATTTGTGAGGAAATGGATGCATAGTTGGGGAGTCAGCCAACAGTTGACATGAAGTTTGACCTCTTCAGGATGACAGGCTCGTCTGACATACATACAACTACATGTACATGTAGTCTTGGCTACCAGACCTCTATGCTTCATGAAAGAAAGTGTGAAGACGTTCAGCCTGAGTTCCTTATAGTGTACTCGTACGCAGGCTTCTGACTAATCCAATTGGATTCTGGTATTTTTTTTACAATTCTTGTTCTGATGAAACAGCTTGGTCCCTATAGAATAACTATGAGACCATAAAGTGTTTGGTTTTACTGCATTCTTGCGATTTTGAGTCCCTTATACCGGCTTCTGACTGATCCGAAAGGATTGGTTCTGATGAAACCATTAAGGTCCCTGGAGAAAAAAAGTTTTTGCTTTCAGCGATACGGGCTTGCCATACACCTGGATCGTTGAAAGCCCTGTAGGTCGTTGAGCGAAAACTCCCTACCACGGTATATGTTTTGGGTTTTACTGCATTTCAGCGATCTTAATATTCAAACCTCAATTTGAATGCAACTGTTTTGTACGAGCGCTCTTGTCTTTCAGCGATACGGGCTTGCCATACACCTGGATCGTTGAAAGCCCTGTAGGTTGTTGAGCGAAAACTCCCTACTACGGTATATGTTTTGGGTTTTACTGCATTTCAGCGATCTTAATATTCAAACCTCAATTTGAATGCAACTGTTTTGTACGAGCGCTCTGGTAGGTGTTTCATAAAGATCCTTATACTAAATGATACGGTGCACATATTTTCATTGGTGTTGATTTAGCGCATAGAAAAAGGATTACCAGTCATTCGTAACGTCACTCGTAACTTTTAAACAACTTTTTGAATCACCTACAGTACATAAACACCTACCATGAATCATATTTGTCTATGGTAATTCTTAGTTTCTGTGCTCAAATTTAAAATAAAAGTTTATTCATGTAGGCCTTTGTTTTGGTGGCAACCCCAAAATCTATTTACAAAGACTTTGTGAACATAGATAGATTCTGATAGAATGTAATCTTTACCACTGAATACCACACCTGATATTTATCATTGATGTTTATACATGTACATACATGTAGGGCCCTGTATCATATGTATAGTTAGTTTGTCGCCCCATGATAACATACTCTCCCCATTTGTTGTACACTCTATATATCACCAGGGAAGGGAAGTGGAATAGTTTTTACTATTCCCCTGGTGGGCCTACTTGTATATAGTACAAGCATGTTTCTCCAGGGACCAAACATTACATTGTATCAGTTCTCTGAGGGGCTTTTGTACAAGTTTTACATGTAGGCCCTACATGTACATGTACATAGATTCAAGTTGGGTTCAAATCAAGTTCATATAATAACATGAAATGTTTTCTTTGGTAGCCAATACTCCAGGCTATATTAATTGATATAGACCCTCACCCCCTATATGAAGCAGTTTGCAGTGCTGAAATATTGGATTTACGACAGTGGACTATCCCATCCCATGGCGTTTACTATACAACCCCTGTAGGCTATCCCATGACTGTATTGTAGCTTCTATGGTATGCCAACTATGCCCCTACATTTCCTACACACACATAGTACACTGACACATAATGTACAGGAGATACATGTAGTATCCCTCCAATGCCCTGTGTACATTACATGGGAGGGCTTGTGTGTGTGTGTGTGTAGTGTGTATTGAATGATGTATACAGTGATAAGTAAAGCGCTGTAACAAACAAATCTTTAGTATAGGACAGAAAGAGTGTGACTATTTGAATGAGATCCCTTATTTTCTACAACTGTCTACTGTACATCTAAGGTTTACACTATATTGTACTATTATTACCTAAAGATAATAATAAGGGTGGTGTATATAATGTACTATCGCACAGTTTGTAATGTCCAGCTTGGATACTGGGAGCATATATTGAGGTGTGTCATAGCTCATAAAGCTATCAGATTGATGAATTGATGGAATTTAGGGTAATGATGCCACAGAGGCTCATCCTAGGCCAGGATTGGATCCATGGTCTGGTTGAGATGGCCAGAGCTCTGTGAGCTCACTATAATTAGCAGATGTCCCTAGTCAAATGTCTTTCTTCTGAAAACAAATATTAAAATTGGTACTGATTTTTTTTTTGTGATACTTTGGAAGAAAATCTGGACAGTACATACATGTAGGCCTACTTTTCAATTGAGTTGACAGTCCGGCCCAGTTTATCTGGTCTTTGTTTATTGTCTCGCCTGCATAGCAGAGCAAGACTATAGGCGCCGCTCTTCCGACGGCGGCGGCGGCGTCAACATCAAATCTTAACCTAAGGTTAAGTTTTTGAAATGACATCATAACTTAGAAAGTATATGTACTTGTACCATTCCCTGGCGAACTTTAATACTAATACCTACATGAATACCAGGGTGTAGGCTAGACAGCTGGCAGCCGTCTGTTTCGAGGAGTTTTTCAACATTTTTTTATTTTTTTAATTTCTCCTCATACACAGACGGCTCGCTAGCGTGTCGCCACCATTAGGGGAGGTACAATGCAAATTCCCCCCGACGGGGCTCATCGATTTTTGTCTTTATTTCATAAATATATATGAAAATAAATGGACAAATATGCGAATTAATATTCCCTCTTGGCATTAATTGCCAAAAACCAGGGAAAAAATAAAGTTAAAAGGAAAAAAAACAGCGACTTACCTCGGCTGTCGTGTAGCTCCTAGTTCACTCGTTCATCCGAAGTCGATATAACACACAAACATATGCCGTTGGAAGAACTTCCGGGTCAACTGCATACCAAAACCATTGGCCAATCAGATCATCTCTTTTACGTCGGGTTTATGAATACTAAAATTCTAGACAGTTTTTTCCATTTTCCTTTATCTCTTTCTCTTTCGTTTTCTCTCTTTTTTGTTTTACTTTTCTTTTTATTTTTTATTTTCCCTTTTTTCTTTTGTTTCTTTAACTGCTCCTTTTTTTTCCCCTTCTGTAATGTGTGACGTAAAGGTCATGGGGCGGAGTCTGACTTTCGTCGGCCACTTTTTCATGAATTATTCATTACCAAGATGGCTGCCCACTAGTCCGAGTCGCAAGTGTCAACTTTCAGAGTTAATCCCCTGATTGCCAGTTTTAAAGCGGGAATTTAGGGTAAGAAACTGCCGTTACTTATACATTTTCAGCTATAGGTGCATAGGTATGAACTTTTGGTGGAAAATATCGCGGTATCGAGGAGAAAAACAAAAAAATTAGCGGTGGCCATTGAGCCCCTGTACAGACGACGGTTTAACTTCGGTCTATGTATTTGGTGAGCGGAGCCAACGTAGTTCAGCGGAACAACCAACATAACAGAGACCGAAGCTTTTGGTCTAGGTGTAGGCCTACTTGTGTAGAAAATGTTCTATATGTAGGCTAGATAGTGATTTTTTTAATAGGCCTACTTAAGGTGGTTTCAGACCGCCTCGAAGTTCGTCAGTTCCAGGTATTCTCTGATCGGGAAATTTACCCCGATCAGAAAATACCAGGTATTTTGGTAATGTGAAAGCAAACTACACGTAATTTCCCTGAAAGAAAATACCCGCTAAATAGTAGGTACTTGGCGAAATTACGAGAACTTTCGCGGGGATTTTTCCTAGGTCGCAGGTATTTTGGCAATGTGAAAGCAATTTACGGGAACTTTTAGTCCAGCGTGTCGTTGGGCGCGGGCGCCGTGGGTGGCTGCTGGGCTAGTGGTTTTGAATCTCGCACCTTGCCTGCTTATTAGACCATACTGCGCATGCTCCTAACTTCAGGAATTAATCCCGAAGGGTATGTTTCGGGGCGGTGTGAATGCAGGAATAATTAATGGGTATTTTTTAGCATAAAAATGTTCTCGTAATTTAACGGGGATTTGAAACCACCTAGTTAGACCTACCCCAGTAAAAACAAAGTTTGGAGGGAATAGATTAAGGAAATAGGGAACAGTGGGTCCCAGAAAAAAAAGGACCAAAAATCCTTTGTTACTCGTTTAGAATAGGCAACTGATTTGTATTTCATGTACATCATCTTAAAGGTTTTCTTTTCTAATTTTATTTTGATACTATTACATATAGGCCTATGATATTATTTTTACAAATGTATGTAGTGATTACAAGAATAGTTTGGAAGTTTGATGTCAGTGTCTAATTGCACTGAAAACTGGTCAAGATTTGTTTAGGATGCGATTACCTTGGATGCTCATACATGTAGGTATTTCATATTCATTGTACTAATATACATTGTTATATATGGTATGACTGGCATCATCGTTGAGGCCCTGATGAGCCGTTGGGTTCAACGTTGGTCTTGTTGGATGTGAAAATTGATTTTTTTTTAAAAATATATTCGACCCCCCCCCCATGAAGCTGCTCGCTGAAAAACACAGTAACATGTTTTGAAGAAAAAAAAAAAAAAAATCTAGATACAAGGAATATGATTTTTTTTAGCATTTCAATGTCAAAAAATCAAGACTGATCGTATACATGTAAGAACAATAAAATATTAAAGGTAGAGAAGTTTTCTGTTTATGAGTTTACAAATGTACTAAATGTAATGCTCTTCAGAAACACTATTGTGCCAAACTGCAGTCCCTTTGGTATGACTTGGAACAAACTTGATAGGGAAACACTCATAATGTCAACGTCCCACAAGTAAATTGTGATTGATTTGATGTGAAACTGTTAAATGTAGAAACAGTAGTTGCAGCAAACTATTATTTCATGAGAAAGCCTTTAAAATCAAGGTTAATTGCCACAATATTATCGTATATTTAGATCTGGTACATTAATGTACACTTATCTTTACCAAATCATTAAATCCCAGCTGAAAACCGATAATTCTGATGATCACTAACACAGGAAAGCATATGTGGGACAGTGTATTAATATTCCTCGGAAAAATACCCAACATTTGATGGAATTCGGTGCTTATTTTGCTCATTTCCAAGCAATTACGCTTTTTCTTCCAGAGCCACTGACTCGGCACATATTTTCTATTTATACATGTATACAAACATTTTGGTGGTAAAATTTTTGATTCTTTTCGAACTCATTTTGAGATCGTTACCACAACTGGTATTTATCTTTGAAGATGAATCCCAGTTGTGTTAACAATTTCAAAATCAGTTTTACAGATTCCAATAAATTGACCACCCATGTGTCTGTGCTATGAATGAAAAATATGTGCCAAATGATCCTGGAAGAAATATGCTGAGAAATAAGCAAAATGAGCATGTTATTCCTGCTGGATGTCGGGTCCCTTTTCAAGCAATAATAATGCACTGTCCCACATGTGCTTATCTGTAAAGGAAATCGCATCTTCAGTGTGATCATTTTTCAGCATAGATTGATGATTTCACAAAGTGCAGTATGTATAACTGTACCAGATCTAGATGTACAATGATATAATGATGATTAATAAAGGTTTTACAGACTTTTTCATGAAATCAGTGTTTACTGGAACTACATATTTTTATCTTTTTACAAAATGTTTTTAAAATCAAATGGACTTGAACGTATACATTGTATGTTTAGGTGCCCCTACACACAACACTGCTTTATGCTAGTCTGATCATTGCTGGTGTCATATTAGAAATTAGTTAGCTGGCTACGGAACTGTGACAGCATGATCCGATTGTTGAAATATTATACCGCTATCTTCTTGCCTATCTGTAACCTTATCTAGAGTTTGAAAATACATATGTACCAGTATCCCCCCCAACACACACAAGTAAAGGGGCTTGGCACAGCCAAGTACATGAACATACTCAAATAATGTACATGATATGAGGTTTGTTAAAAACTATTTTTCGAACATTCATAATGTCTGAAAAGCCCTCTCTGTGATCCGTAGGGGTAGATTAAACCTGTCATTGCTATGGATAGTATGTGGATGATATTTCAGTCATTTGATCTTTCTGAAACACTGGTGAAAAAGAAAAGTGTTTTATTGATTATCATATATTTCATATTTTTCTTTTTCTACCGTAGGACAAAGCGAATTTGGACGTATCTGTAAATTTGTGTATGCCCATAACCACCCCCCCCCCCCCACCAAATATTCTTGTGTGACATCAGTTCTTGAGTATTAATGGTTGGAGGCGAGAATATGTATAATGGGGGAAAATTGATTAAGGGACTTTATACATGTATGAAGGCCTACATGCATATCCTTTTCTAACTATGTGTCCAAAGCTATCCCACTCTACAATGATTACAAAATATATTTAAAGATAGATACCAGTTATGGTAACGATCTAAACATGAGTTAGAACAGAATCCAATGAAATTACCACCAAAGTGTTTGTATGTATACTGTATGAATAAAAAATATGTGCCAAATAGCTCTGGAAGAAAATGCGAAATTGCTGAGAAATTGGCAAAATAAGCAATATCAATACACTGTCCCACATATGCTTTTCTGTGTTGGTGATCATCAGAATTATCGATTTTGAGCTAAGATTTCATGATTTTACAAAGATAAGTTTACATTAATGTACCAGATCTACCTGTAGATGCATGATTATATTTCAACAATTAATCTTGGTTTAAAAGACTTTTTCATGAAATAATTGTTTGCTGCATTTTATACTGTCTTAACCTTTAAATAAAAAATCAGGGGCAGACCCAAGATTTCATGTACCATACTTGAGTACATGCCAACGATCTTGCAATTTTGTACATGATTACCCTTTCATGAGATCATCTTTCATTTTTTAAACCAATTATTTCAAGTTGACATAGATAAAGCAGTTGTTGTTATTTGTGCCAAACCACACATGGAAATCTTGGCTAGACTTCAGGGGAATGGTGAACAGGAGAGACAGACATGGAACAGTAGTCAAGTGATTTTCATTGACAAATTTGTTCTTAGCCAATCAGGTGCTAGGATTTTGGTAGCTTATAACAAGAGGTGGGGGGAAAATCACTCTGTTTCATGAAACACTCCCCATTCTGTGTTAGTGATTTAACATCTTTTTAACTCGGCCCACTTCTGGGCCCCTGTACTTACAAAGAGTTACGATTGATCCGATCAATAGCCGCAACCCCAACTTCTAAAATTCATGTTTGTTCAAAATATTTTCTAGATATATATATTCATACATCCATTGTTTTCTTTAGAATTCAGTGTGCTTCTCTTTGTTTACAAAGGACGATGTGCAAATTTCCTGTGGAAAAAATTATGACATTGATGGATTTACATGTAGTTGAGGGTGATCAGATCAATCGTAACTCTATGTAAGACGGGGCCCAGGTGATATACAGTGTGCATACATGTAACTGCATAATTATGCCCCTGTTTGAATTACAGCATGTACATGTACATCATTCAAAATGTAAACAATATTGAAAATTTAACAGTTTATGTTTTTTAATTCTTTAACATGCAAGATTCAATCATATATACCGGTAATCACCGGCCTACCAGTGTAGGTTGTTTTTGTTGAGCAAACCCTTTCTGTGGAAGCGTGTGGAAGCACCGTGGTGTAGTGGTTCTGAGTCTCGCCTTCCAATCAGAGGGTCGTGTGTTCGAATCCTACCGCGGCCTAGCGTCCTTTGGCAAGGCATCAATCCACAATTTGCCACTCTCCACCCAGGTGTTAAATGGGTACCTGGTTGGATGCGAAAGCCTAGATGTAGTATGCCTAGCAATTGAGTCTTGGAACTCTTGTTGGAATGCTCCCCAGGGAGTGGAGAAGGTGCATACATTGTATGAATCTTGCAATGTTATTTGTATCCATTTTTGTAAATGCATTTACATTCATTGTTGTGTGAATATGTTCATTTTCATGCAAAAATTATTGTGAATATATTCATTTGATACAAAAAGTCATTCTCGTGAATGACACACAGATCTTAAACACAAATTAATTATTGTGAATATGTTCAAGTGGAGACTCATTATTCTTGATCAGGGGTTGATAGAGTAACAAAATCTTTATCTGTCTTAAAGGTACATTGTAAATGCCAGTTGTGGTAACGATATCAAAATGAGTTCGTACAGAATCCAATGAAATGACCACCAAAGTGCCTGTTTGTATTATAAATAAATCATATGTGCCAAAGGATTCTGGAAGAAATTGTGTAATTGCTGAGAAATCAGCAAATAAGCACAAGATTCGGGTCAAGCGTCGGGCCCGACATTCAAAGGAATAATTATACACTGTCCCACGTGCGCTTATCTGTGTTAGTGATCTTCAGTGTGAACATTTTTCAGCGTAGATTTCAAGATTTCACAAAGTTCAGTTTATGTAACTGTACCAGATCTAGATCTTCGATGATATTCTGACAATTAAGCCTCGTTTTACAGACTTTCTCATGAAATCAGTGTTTACTGCAACTACTGGCATTTCTCTTTAACTTCTTATTTCCTTTTTTTTTTCTTTGCAGATATTTAATAGAAAATGGGGCCGACTTAGTAGCATGTAACAATGAAGGGGAATTACCGATGGATTTGGCGGAGGAAGAGGACATGGAGGAATTTTTACAAGATGAAATGGATAAACAAGGTAAGATCTAAGATCTAGAGGTTTTTAAAGGACAAGTCCATCCCCCAAAAAATTTGATTTGAATAAAAAGAGAAAAATCCAACAAGCACAACACTGAAAATTTCATCAAAATCGGATGTAAAATAAGAAAGTTATAACATTTTTAATTTTCGCTTAATTTCACAAAATAGTTATATGTACATCCTGATCGGTACGCAAATGAGGGAAGTGATGACATCACTCACTCACTACTTCTATTGTATTTTATTATATGAAATATGAAATTTGACTAATTTTCTCCTCATTGTCCTGTGAAACAAAGTTTTATTTTGCCCTGAACATGTGGAACTACTATTGTTTAACATTTTATGGTTCAGTCAAGTTGGTCCTTATTGTCAAATCTGTAAAAATTGAAATATTGTATAATTCAAACAATAAAACACAAAAGAAATAGTGAGTGAGGGACATCATCAATTCTCTCATTTGCATGTGACTAAATTGTGCATATAACTATTTTGTGAAAAAGAAGCGAAAAACTTTAAAATGTCATAACTTTCTTATTTTTCGTCCGATTTTGATGAAATTTTCAGCATTATGCTTCTCTGATTTTTCTCTATTGATTCAAATCAACATGTTCTGAGGTGGACTTGACCTTTATAGAATCACCAACATGAATCATTAAAATGAGAATAGTAATTAGGGCTGAATCAAAACGTTAAAACGCTATTCAAGCGACTGTTAAAGTGATTGGTTAACATTGGTTTGACTTTTAAAAAATCTGAGCTAGAAGGTCACACTTGTCACCTGTGTCTGTGATATGTTGCAAAAATGAAGCCCAGAAAAAAATTGCGTTCGAAAATGATTATTTAGTGCTTCAAAAATTGAAATATAAAGTGACCGAAAACACCATCTTAATTTCATCCCATACACTTATGTGTACTATTTAGGCGTCTATGACGCCTATTTACAAAATCGGGGTTTGCCTTGTAGTTTTAGCTTTTCATTCTCAATAATGGTTGTTTTCAGGGTTTATTAGTTCTAATACCTGCACTTGTACACATGTTTCATCTTGGTTTGAGAATTTTTTAAATCGGCTGCTCACAAAGTTAAACAATACCTTTAAAAGCATAAACATTTTAGTATTTTGACAAATGTTTGAACAGAAGTTAAGAAAAACGAAAACTGGCCGTTAATGTCCAGGGCCCCATTTCATAAAACTTGTCATAATAACAAATTTGCAATAACAGTTAAAAGCTACTGAAATCCATCAATCTGATTGGCTAACAGTAAATTTATTATGGAAATTGTGCATTTGTTATAACAAAACAGGGTCCAGGCTTGATGGTCCCTTTACTAACCTGTTGTTATGAATTGCAACTATCCATGCATGAATGATTATGACTGTCACAATTGGTGCTCATTTTCATTTTCCGATGATCATTGAAATATATGTTGAGCGTTGTGGCCCAGTGGATTAGTCTTCGGACTTTGAAACAGAGGGTCGTGGGTTCGAATCCCAGCCATGGCGTAATTTCCTTTGGGAAGAAACTGATCCACAATGTGCTGCACTCAACCCAGGTGAGTTAAATGGGTACCGGTAGGAAGTAATTCCTTAAAAAGCTGTGTGCGCTATGAACGCCTGGCTTAGCCGGGTAATATAGGAGCGCCTTGAGCACCTAACAAGGTGGATATGTGCGCAATATAAATACCCTATATTATTATAGTGTAACTAGTCACGCTCCTGGTTTCATAGTTTGTTTGTTCCATTTTTTTGAAGGTGAAATTATATTCTTTGATTAGATTTGATTTTCCACTTTGTATGTTTTGACCCAAACTATGAGTCTGACGTTATTAACATCGAATGTGAATCTATGTACAGGCTTACTAGATATTAGTGTACATTGTACATGTAGGTCCATGTACACTGTACAGCACGAATGACAAATTCCAGTTGAAATGCAGAGTTCAACTAACTGTATACTGACGTTACTGTTAGCCAATTTTTTTTCTTTACAAAATTATGTTGGGCAGCATTTCAATATTATCATTTATACTCTATATTATATGAATTTCAAGAATTGGCCTGTTGGCATTGTATCAACAATATTTTATCAGCTTGTAATTATCCTTTGGCAATCGTCATAATCTACCTGAACATGTATTTTTTTGTATTTATTTATTTATTAATTAATTTATTTATTGCTTTAGTATAATTATGTTGGGCAGAATTTCAATATGTTCAATCTGTTTGTAATTTATAAAAAAATTGCACATTTGTCCAAACAATATTATTTGATTTGGCATGCAGTTGTATGAATTTGTGTTGTGCATTACTTATAGAATGGAAATGGTTATGTTCAGTTAATTGCTATCGGTAAATTGCCAATTCGTCTACTGCCAACTTGTCCACTCATCACATCATCTAGTATCATTTAGTCTAATGCCATTCCGTCCATCAGCATTTCGTCTATCAACCATTTGGTCCTATCATCACTTCGTCTAATCACCATTTTGTGTATAACCATTTCATCTTATACCCAGTTGGTCTAATATCAATTTCATTATAATTCATTTTGCACAATTAACACTTAGTCCAATTAGACCAAATGGTACATGGACTAAATGGCTATTGGACCAACTGGTTATTAGAAAAATGGTGAGTGAACAAATTAGACGATGTGGATAGTGGATGAACTGATGGTAGACCAAATGATAGTAGATGAGTTGGCAATTAGACGAATTGAAAATGAACCTTGCTATCTAGTTAATAAATTTAAAGAAATGGTTGTTGATACATGTACATGTAGGCACTCTCAGATAGGATGTACTGTGAACTTTGATCATTATCACCTCTTTAGTTTGTTTTAATGACTTCCATTTCATCAACATTTTGGGGGGATTTTAAAAGATACAATATTAGCATACCTCTTATTCTATATAGAAAAGAAGATTTTTTTTCTACTTATTAGACAATATTGATACATCCCTTAAAGTTAAAAAAAGTCTCTTTTTAATGATGGGTGTCAAATCTATAAGAATTTTTTTTATTTTGTGTGTGCATTGTGGTCTAGTGGTTCTGACTCTCGCCTTTCAAACAGAGGGTCGTAGGTTCGAGTCCTGGCCATGGCGTGTTTTCCTTCAGCAAGAAATTTATCCAAACTGCTGCACTCGACCCAGGTGAGGTGAATGGGTACCCGGCAGGATTGATTCCTTGAATGCACGAGCGCTGAAAGGCAGCCCGAGCTAACGCCGGGGTAATAATAATGATAACATTGCGCCTCGGAATAGATTGTTTCTGGTAATTATTATTACTCTGATTATTATTCAGGTATGCTTTTGATAGATTAAGTTGATCTGGAGTTGGGTCAGGGAAAAAATAGATATTCTTTACGGGGGCTAGTTTTCTTCTATTCATTCCAAAAGACATTTAGTATTGAAGCCATTCTGCCGTACTTTGGCAAAAGGAAGCAAATTACAAAAGTATCATTTGTTGTAGATGAGCAATGTGTGTTCGTCATTAGGCGTCGATGCAATTATAATAGCATATTTTCTTCAATATCTTTCCGTAGAATGATCATTTCTTCCCCAAACATACAAAGGGCAGGGACTCGATTTTAAGGTGCGCGAGAGCGATCGCGCGCTACATGCGCGCCTTAATCCATTTTTGGTAGCGCGATTAATAGCGCGCCTCGCGATAGCTGACCTGCGCGAAAATGCCTAAAGTCGCCCTCGAAATCACCCAAAATCATGCTTTCGGGGGCGACATAAAATCTGAATGTCGCCCCCGAAATTATTGCCGAGTGATAACAACTCAACGGCCCACTAGTGCCATATGCTCGAGCTCCGCTTACCATTTAAAAACCATCCAAAATCCACACTCAAAATCACGAATAAGCCTTAAAAGTAGCGAGTAGCGCAGTTTCAAATTCCGAAGTTGCGTTATTTTTTCTGTACCACGTATTTCCATACACATGGTACCAGGTATGGAAAAAAAAAATCAACGCAACGGTCGGGAAAGAGTTGCATGTATATAGGGGTCCATTATGACTACCACCGTGTGTCATTTCGAATGCACATGTTTCCCCTACAGATATCACAATTCTGTGATAAAATAATTCGAATTACACAGGAAATAAATCCCAGAGTCGAGTAACCTAGCATTGGTGAGTTGTCATTCGGCTTTGCTTTTCAAAACGGCTTATTAACTTCCAAAATAAGTTATCTAATTTATCAATTATAACTAAAAAATCATTTGTTTTCTTTTTCTAGGGGATGAGGTATTATATCAGACAATAAATCATCAAACAAAGCTCCATCTTTTTTACAAGGACGGCGGCAGGCTCACGCATTGGCGCTTTTACTAGCTGGCCAGTTGGAGCTCTGTCTCTCTGCCAGAGCTCTGGGGGACAGTTCGCTCAGTAAAGGCCTCAATGATGGTGATTTTCTGTTTCAGACAGAGTTTACATTTCAGGAATATTATTCAAAACTGCCAAAAAAGTTTGATGATTTCTTCATTGTCATGTATATTTAAGTTCTTAATGAATACATTCTCACCAAATTTAGACTCCCCCATAGAGAAATTAAATTTTCATGGAGATCTGCGTTTTCAAAGAACTTCAGGAAAAGTTAGGGTAAGTGGGCCTTTATTACATGTACATGGCTGACTAGGGTATTGTACTGGAATAAATGGAGTAGAAATTAGATATTGAATTCATTTATATCCAAGTCCAACTCACAGTCACACACACACGCACACACCCACACACACCCACCCATCCACACACACCCACATCCAAGATTCTAAACATGATAAATAACTTTAAAAATCATACAATATTAAACAAAAAGTAATAATTCCTTAATAAGTGAACAGGTATTCCTCAAAATACAAAAAAGTAGCATTTAAAAAGAGCCCCCGAAATTTGACAAAAAAATTAAAATAGAGCCCCCGAAAAAAAAAAAATTGTCAGTGACTTAACTTTTAGCCAAAGTCAAAACCTAACTAAAACAGGTTTTACAACACACAATCTAATTACAATACATTGTAAAACAATTATAAATACTTCCTTTGGTTGTTGATTGTAATTTTATAGTACATACATTTCCTCCATCCATTTTGTTAATTGGGCAAAAAGCTCCCCTTGTATGTTGAAGAAGAGCTTTTTGAAGTGCTCCTCTACCGCTCTCCTTAAAAGTTCTAGGAGAGCTTTTTATTGCTCCCCTTATAATTATAAAACCGAGTCCCTGAAAGGGTGTTTCAGAAACAACAATAACTCAAATTTGACTGATGTGTCACTTGCCAAAGTTGGGCAGCATTGTATAGTGGTTATTTTTTAATACACCTTATGGGCACTTTTTTTACACTTTAGGGGCAAATTGCCTAATAGCCATTGTGTATATTTTGGACTGGTCTAGAGCTTGAGCTTCATGTACATGTAGGCCTAAATTTTGCAAAATATTTCACAACTTGAACTGATGAAGAACCAACTTCATTCTTCAGCCAAGTTAGGGCCAATACCTAGTTAATTCAATAGTGGACTACATGTACATGTACATTCTGTGATGACCCATCTAATGAATGGATATGGTGTCCGTGATTAGACAATTTTGCCTGAACCTCCCAGTCCATTCAATAATGGACTATTCTGTGTGTGAAGACTCACATTTTGAATGTCTATGGTGTCTGTGAACAGACAATTTTGCTTGACCATCCCAGTCCATTCAATAGTGGACTGCATGTACTCTGTCTGTGAAGATCCACATACCGAATGGCTATGGTGTCTGTGAACAGACAATTTTGCTTGACCATCCCAGTCCATTCAATAGTGGACTGCATGTATTCTGTCTGTGAAGATCCACATACCGAATGGCTATGGTGTCTGTGAACAGACAATTTTGCCTGAACCTCCCAGTCCATTCAATAGTGGACTGCATGTACTCTGTCTGTGAAGATCCACATACCGAATGGCTATGGTGTCTGTGAACAGACAATTTTGCTTGACCATCCCAGTCCAATTCAATAGTGGACTGCATGTACTCTGTCTGTGAAGATCCACATATCGAATGGCTATGGTGTCTGTGAACAGACAATTTTGCTTGATCCCTTGCTCTGCGGCTGACTCCACAGGATGCATTCTTTGCGGAGCAGCTGTAAACGAGTTATGAGAGTACCATGGCCAGAGATACATTCTCATCTGCCTATGCCTCTAATTACAGAGGAACCCCGCAAGAAGGTCGTTGATGAAACTGATAATGTACAGCGCCAATTGCCTTCTTGCGCCAACACGGCGATTACATCTCCGCATCCCTGGCGACAGTGTAGACTGGGTGTCTCTGCCAAGGACAAGAGTACAAGATGTCACCAACATTGCGTGGCAGGGACAGCTAGTGGCTTTCCTTGCCAAGGAGTTACATGTACAGTTCAGAAATCTGCATTTTAAAAAAAATGCTTCAGGTTTGCATGATTAAAAATAGCGATGTTTTTCCCTGGCGACTGTTTATTTTGAAAAAGAGGGTTCTGTTTTAGGATTTCATGCACACCCAAAAAAACAAGCTGTGGAAAGTACATACATGTAGT
Source organism: Lytechinus pictus (assembly GCF_037042905.1). NCBI lineage: Eukaryota > Metazoa > Echinodermata > Echinoidea > Temnopleuroida > Toxopneustidae > Lytechinus > Lytechinus pictus. The sequence continues at coordinate 2,748,471 of NW_026974141.1, forward strand.
CGGTAATACAGATACCTGTACACAATCACTTTTAAATAGCCTGTCCCATATCACATTGGAATGATGTCTCTATAAAAGCCTTTATACAGATGTACATGTATCAATTGAATTTGATATTGTTGGAGTAAAAATAAATTGAATGAATAGGTGAAATTGCATTTTTTTATTTACAACTTTGTTTTGAGTTGCTTTAAAAAGAGAAGAAAGTATGATTAATAATCATGAATAATGCTTTCCTGAATTAACTGTTTTGAGTTCGCATTTTTATATGTAATTTTGTTTGTTTGTGATCCTAGCCGTAGAAGTTTGATTAAATGCACCCCAGATATGATGAACACTTGTGCCTGCATTTAATTGTTGTTTTGAACAATCATGAAGTCTTGGACCGGGGGGGGGGGGGTATTTTATGTTTCCCATTTTAGGCCAAAATGAGGCTTTAACAGGTGCATTTATTTCAAAACAATGTTGCATTATTCTCATTTTCATTTAAAGGGAAGTTCACCCTGACAAAATTTTATTGTGAAATAGCAGAAAGATCTTGAACTCGCTAAAAGGCGTGTGTAAGATCTGCACTTCTCCAGAAAGACAACTTTTTAGGGAGGCATAAATCCAACATGATCATTACTCAAGGACCAAATGGCTAGCACAAACTTCAACTTTTGTCAAGAATTTACCACAAATTCTTATCCTCTTTTATCTTATAGATGAGCATATAGTTTTCAGCAATCTAACAGGAGATTCTGTACCCAATTTATCTTCCTGTTGGTAACTTCAATTCTTTCAAGAATTCACCACAAATTTTGGTGTCCTCTTTATTGTCCTTTAAGCGGAGCATGTTCAGTTGTTGGCAATCTTATGCAAGATTCTGTACCCAAATTATCTTCTACAACTTTTCCATAATCAGTGAATTAACCACAAGTTTTGTATCCTCTTTATCTTCCTACAGATTTAGATGTAGATCAGGCAAGAACGGAGGAGCATGATAAGATGTTAGAAGATGCTAAACAATGGTTAAATAGCAAACAAGTCAAAGACAGGCGGCATCCAAAAACTGGTGCTACCTCCCTCCATGTTGCTTCTGCCAAAGGATATATCAAAGTTATGGAGTAAGTATTTATCTTGATTTCAATTTGGTTATGTTAGGTATAGTTTTTTTGTTGTTGATTATTATTAATATTATTTATTTGGCAGTTTATGCATCAAACACAATAGAATGATGACATAACAAAGTATGACAATAGAAAAAGACTTCCCCATTGCAGATCCCAAAGTTGCCGAGAAGAAAATTAAGAAATATAAAACTCCTGGACCCTGTTACATAAAAGTTACTTTTACGATGATCAACAGCCAATCAAAGTCAAGGATTCCATGCAAGTTACCATTGGATGGCAAAGTTACTATAATGGTAACTTTTAAGCAACAGGGCCTAGTACCCCTAAAGTCTTTTTTTTTAATCCATTCATCCATCTATCTATGGAATATGAAATACAGGCAGATGTTGTTCAACTCTTGCTGGTAATAAACACTTTTGATATATATTTTCAGCCAAAATGTGAATGATGTCATTTGCACATAGTTACAAAATCAGGAGGAAAAAAAGCACACATACATGGACTACAGGCTAACATTTAGCTTTTCATATTCTTCTTCATAGACATGTAGCTATGCCAATTTTTTACATTTATTTTATTTTATTTTTTTAAACAAACACCCCAGGGCCATGTTTTCATAGGATTCACCATTATGGTAACTTTGGTATCCAATGGTAACTCTTTCATGGAATCCTTGAATTTGATTGAATTTTGAGCATGGCTACCGCAGGGCTCCACACTAACCCTTTTATTTTACTGGTCCAACCTGTTCATGTTGGACCAGTAGATACCCAGTTTTACAATTTATTACTGGTCCGAACCTAAAATTTACTGGTCCCCAAAATAAAGAAAATAAAGAAAAAACATAAAAAAAGACTTGAGATTATTTTGCTGTCTTTTATTGCTTATCATTACCCCCTACCCCCCCAAAAAAAAACTTGGGCGAGGTACACACTCACACACACTACATAATTCATGAGAGCCATATTTTTGAGACTCCAGAGCCATTATTATAATTTACAAAAGAGAAGAAAATATCATTTGTATCAGTTTGATATATTTTCTTTGGACTGGTCATGTCGGACCAGTAAATCTGGCTATTTCTGAAAAGTTACTGGCCCGTCAGCAATTTTAACTGGTCTAGGACAGTCGGACCGGTGCCAGTGTCGTGCGCTGGCTCCCGTGGTAGTTTCCATATCATTAGCAAAAAAATCATTACAAGTTTTATGTGATGGGGGCCTGGTATGAAAAGTCTATACACATGTAGATGCCAATAGCACACTAACATACCATGTACAGTGAGTGAACAATCCCTGGATGACGTACGTAGCCCGATCGGCGAGATCTTCCAGCCGTGGGCCTCGATCCCTGTCATCTTGTGTTTGGTAGGGCTGGGAGGCCTGGGGATACTGGGATAACAAAAACTTTTGACTAAGTGCTAAGTAATGCCAACCCTGCGGTCTTCCTGACGTCATCCCATGCATGGTTGTCCCTGTGATGAGGGCTGATTGATCAGTATTGTCATCAAATTGGCAACATTTTTGGATTTTATAAAGCCAGTATACCTCATCCCCTTTGAACAACACCAGCTCAAGATGTGAAGTGGTCATAGGATTCCTGGATCCTTACCCCGAAAGCAACATTCTTATCAGTCTCACTCTCATCACATATACCTCCCAAAACGATAAAATAAGTTTTCATTGTTTATTTCCAATTTGTCTAAGTAATGCCAATTCGTCCAGTTGCCAACTCGTCAACTATCATTTGGTCTACCGTCAGTTCGTCCACTATCCACATGGTATAATTGCCAATTCGTCCACTCACCATTTCATCTAATTACCAGTTGGTCCAATAGCCATTTAGTCCATATACCATTTGGTCTAATTGGACTAAGTGTTGATTGTGCAAAATAATGAAATTGAAATGGATTTTAGACCAACTGGTTATGAGAGGAAATGGTCAAAGATGAAATTGTGATTAGACGAAGTGATGATTGGACCAAATGGTTGTTAGACGAAATGTTGATGGACAGAATGGTATTAGACTATGAAAGTAGACCATGTAGTGAGTGGACGAATTGGCAGTAGACAAATTGGCAATTTACCGTTTACACTACTCTATCATATGATAATAATGATGATCAGCATTTGTATAGCGTCATTTATCTCTAAAAAACATTCAGACTCCAGCTCCCCAATGCAGCTTGTATGTGACACGTTGTTCACAGAGTTGCTGGAAAAAAAATTGGTCTAGAGTTCAGATTGTATTGCCAAGTAATTGAATATTTTCTCTTATGTTTTTTTATTTATTTTTATTTTCAGGGGGGGGGGGTATTAAAGATTGAATAAGCATTGCCATTAAAATATGAATTTTAAATAGTTTTCTGATTGAAACTATTGGAGCTCTTCCAAAGTTTATTTCAACACTCATCAGCCTTTTTTCCAGCTCTTTGTATTTGTAATCACTTACACGTCATTCAACTAGATGAGAGGGTTGATATCAAATAATTGAAATACCCCAAAGTGTTTAGGAAATTATTTTCTTTAAGGAAAGGTGGTTTTATATGTACATACATGTATGTTTCATCAATTATGATAATTTTCCCATATTTGTTTCTTCTTTTTCTCCTCCCCAGACTTCTTATACAAGCAGGGGTTGACGTGAACGCAAAGGATAACGATGGATGGACGCCACTCCACGCGGCGTCACATTGGGGTCATAAAGATGCCTGTGAAGTTTTAGTAAAAGCCATGTGCGATATGGACGCAAAAAATAGATTAGTAAGTTTGAGGCACGCCCTCGCTCTGGCAAAGTAAGTGGTGTTGAGGAGTCTGTAGAAAGGATAGCCAGTTGGACATCTTTGAGGAATTGTGGAAGGATTGGTCCAAAGGTATAGCGTGACACACGCTGCTGCGGCAATTGCTCCAGAGGAGTAGCTTCAGACGCGCCTAACGGTTATCCTTGATGCTAACCTAGACCTAATCTAAAGCCCAACTGCAACCATTGCTGCAGTCCTCTAAGGTATTGCGTCACAGGGAAACCTGCAGACAAGACGCGGTGGAAATTGGACTGTAAGTTTAAACTACCAAACATGGGAACCAATTAGGTAAGCGTTTCAAGTACCTTGAGTTAATAGCAGCTTTTACGTTTCCGCGGAACCGGAACAGGTAGTCTTGTCTGCAAGGTTTCATGATGACCCATCGCCTTTAAAAGGGATTCATAGCAGTTAAGCGAAGTTCTATTTGAAACACAAGTTTATGTAGGATTGTTCGCTTCACCAAGACCTTTGGTGAAGACTTGAGACATTGCTCCATTGGTTGCCCTCTTGCTAGCATATTTTCTACCCCAGAGCACTTTACACGTAAGTTTAATAGCAACCATAACAGGAGGGGGGGAGAGGGGTGGGGCTTTCCAAGAAGATCAAAAGCAATGTCAGTAGGTCTTTCAAATCAGAAGCTGCGTTGCTATGTCAGAGCACAAGTTATCTTTTGATAGGCATACTTCAAGTCCATCCAGTTGGAATTACCATATTAAAAAAAAACCTACCCTAATTGAAATTGGACTCGAAGGAAGGTACCTTAACAATACTCATGGAGATTGGCTCTCCTGATCCCTTAATACTTTATCAATGAAGAAACTGGAAAATTAAGGTAACGGATGCAGAGTAGGATTTCCGCTAAAATGCTTTACAGAGAGTAGCTCGATCTTTTGGTGAGGTATCTCAAATAGCAAATACAAACCCCAAAGCTTAAGTGAGTGCTTCATTAAACATCTTGTCAGTGATATTGACTGACAGATTTCCTCTCGGCCAATCGGATGCAAGGATTTTGGTAGCCTATAACAGTAAACACTGGCAAATACTCTTTGTGAAACACTCCCCTGGAGCAACTGTTGCAGGAGCAATTGCGAACAGAGCAATAATTGAAGATCAAAGTCACCACACTTGTGGGTGGTGGTTTGCTGCAGTGTCTTGTAATAGGGATCTGTGGTTTTGCACAGTTTGCCATGCTTAACCACAGGTGCCAACATAAATTCAGACACCCGAGATTGATGGTGTGCTTGTGGTAACTGGCCAGGAGTGAGTGAAATCTGATTTTTCAGTCATTATTTACCATTATAATTATTCATTAATTTATTTATTATTAATTATTTATTACTATTAATTATTTATTATTATTAATTATTATAAATTATATATAACTTGGTAGAAATGTTCCAACACTTAATGACTAAGTTTTGTGTAAAATTCAAATCCGTCTGTTAAGTCGTGAGTGAGTGAGCACCGCTTTGAATGCAAATTTGTCGCCTTTGAAAAAGTCATAAGATTCATATTCAAAGGTAATTTAGTCGAATGCCTTCTCTTGTGAATGTTCAATCATTGTATTTCTTTTTTTATCATCCATCGCTAGATCTAGTCCAGCTTACTCTATCCTGAAACTAATTGTGCTCTGAATAGGTAGATGAGAACACTTTTATGGGGGTTTTACAATGTTCAGCTCCCCTAAAATTGAAAGGCTTTAATCAATCCAGCTTATAGAAAAAATATGTTGTTACAATGAAATATTGTCAATTTTTGAATAAGCGTAAGTATTGAAAGGCTAAATCAATCCAGATTATTGAAGATAAAAGATTTTTTACGATGAAATATTGTCAATTGTTGAATAAGCATAAGTGATAACTTTAATATCATGGTTGAGCGGTGTTCACATTGAAATGAATGGCACAAAATGATCTAATCCTTTCTTGATATGGTATGATGAATATGTCCTGTTAACTCTTGAAATTGACAATGTTAACTTAAATGTGTGCTCTCTCAGGCAAGGCATGACAGATCGATTTCATGTTTACACAGAAGTTAGTTAGCGAGTGAAGACACACTTCTACAAAATTCATTTGCTCAAAATGTTTCCAATGAAGAGTTATGTCAAAATCACTTCACGTAAAGCGATCTTGTTGCTATGAGAACGCTCACAGTGGGGTGACACGTTTCACACAGTGTGTGGAGTAGCGTGCTCAAAATGTGCGAAGATCGCTTTCCGAAAAACGGTTGTGTCCTCTTGCTAAAACCAGTTTTGAACGAGGCAAAGCGATCTTGAAAACTACATCATGAGGTGGTTTTATGAACCGGTTTGGAAGATTGCTTCCAAGATCGCTTCGACCGTTCTCATTACATGTTAAACTAGTTTCCACTAAACTTGTTTCCAGTAAACTAGTTTTAGGAAGGTAGTTAGAACGGTATCTATAATGAAGTGTGGTAATTGTTAATGAAAGGCAACTTGCAGGATTTCTGCGGCTCTGCCTTTTGACCTTGGGCAGAGTGACCTGTATTACCTCATGTCAAATCATCATTTTTTGTTTTCTACCCATTTCTAAACCAGAATCATACAGCATTCGATTTAGCAGACGAAGAAATTCTAAAATGGCTCGAGGAACTCAAAAAGAAACAAGCATCAGTAAGTAAAACCTTTAAAACAAAACAAAAACAGAACAGATCAAAGATCGCTGGATTTTCAGTTATACTATGTTTATTTGTAATTTAGATGTTTATGCATTTGGTTACAAAGAAATCAACCTCCCTTTCTCTGTTGGTGTTGGTTGAGGTTGACGTTTACTTTGTAATTTAATATATTGAATGGTATGTTCAATTTCTGGTATTTTAGCATGATATGAATAATAATATGAAGCATTCATTTAGGAGTTTATTAGGATTCTTTTTAAGTGCTGGTAATATCAACCCTAGCTCTTCTCAGTTAAAGTCAAGAACGGAAGGGGGGGGGGGGACTTTAAAATAAACCGAGTTTGGAATATTTTTAGACAAACCGTCCAAATATTCAACCTCTGTGCAGGGATTTGTAGTGTTGAATGAAAGCTCAGTTATTTCTGCTTTGAAATTAAATTCATAAATTGCCTCGAATAATGTTTTTGAGTGGTAACAAAATACTGAAGTGGGGGTCGACCATCTTGACCTCACAGAGGAAAGAATGTTCATTGCTTTTTTTTTCAATGAGTAAAGTATGTGTTCATTGGGAATAGCAAATGGCTGCCAATGTTCAGGGGGGAAAAAATGCCCTTACATTCCATTTTTAGCCACATTTTGAAATTCTTTTGTGATTAAATAGTTGATGGAAGTTTAGGGTGAAGCTTTGATTTCAAACTTTTCAGTTGAAATTTTATTGGTTAAGTAATTTATTCTTTTTTCTCCTTGGGTAGGGGAGGTATGGGGAGAGTTGGGTCAAACAAGGGTCACCGTCAAACCTAATGTACACATTTGTCAACGAAGACATTTGTTATTGCTGAAATGGTACATCAATTGCACTGGCTATGACAGGCCGTTTCTAGGAATAGCTGTCAAGCATCAAGGGTCCCCTTTACACTGGTCCTTTTCTCAGAAATGATGCAGGTGCTAATACCGAGGTACCTTCTAATGATTGTTAAGACATCAAGTTAAGAAGTTAATTTGCATTATGAAACCATCAGTATTTGATAGTCTATATATGTTGTTCAGAATTGTTGTAAAAACTTTAGCGATTTGGCTATGGTAATAATGGCTCAATGTCTATTGCTCTGTGCATTGCCACATAGAGGATAAAGCACTATTCAAGTGATCATTATTATTATTATTATCATTAAGTAACAATTAATTAGGAATATGACATTATGAATACTGTATATATGAATGCTGGCAAAACATTGGTAAAATGCATACAAACAATATGGAAATGTATGTGATTCTATTAAATAGACAAAGGCATTGTATTCTAGTTGTGTAATCTTATCTCCAAGTCCATTTATAGTCCATTTCTAGTTTATTTTAAGCAACATGAGATAAGATTCATTGAAGCAATCTTACTTTCTTTTTTTAAAACCAAGATATGATACGGTTCGAATATCAGCCCTCCGAGAATGCGATGAAGGGACACTATAGCAAGGGCTCTATGCAGCATTCCATTGTCACTTATATACAAACTCAGAAAATACATGATAGATTATCTCTCTACTCCCTGACTCATCTGCAAATTGGCAACCATACCATAGGAGTCAATCTAGCCTTTGTCCCAGACCAAATGATGTTGGGTTTTTTTTTTTGGCTCTCGATAACAAGAAAAGATTCTTGTAATGCGGAAGTTGGGAAGAAAATTCATGAGGTTATAAATACCCTAACTTTTTATTTAAGGAGAAAGGCTTTTGTGAAATTAACAAATTAATACTGAATTAAGTAGGAGTAATTTAATGAGCATTTGAGATAGATAAGGTTTCTTATTAAATCGACAAAATGGCACAAAATATGAATATTCAGATTATATAGATTATCATACCTTTTCTACAGCTATTCAAGTGAAAAATTTGGTTTTCATTCCCCGGCATATTATGAAAGTTTATGAATATAAAATATCTTGTTCATGTACAATGTGTTTTAATCACAACTGGGGTATTGTTACATCATAATATGGATATGTATTGCAGGATTGGAATGCATTATTAATTCATTTTAGTAGTATGAAACAGTTTATTCTCATTGAAGATTAATGGAGGTATCCTTTATATTTAACACTTTTGAATTCTTCCTAATTTCTTTTTAAACCCAGTTATTGAATGTTGTAATAATGGGGTGAGTTTAGCTCTTTATGAAATAAAATTAAAACTACAATTAATTTAAATGAGAAATATCGGTCGGTTCTCAAGACTGATAACGAATTTATGGTATCAAATCAAAGATTTTAGACTTAACAAAAAAATCAATTTAAACCCCTTATAATATATTGCCTTTGAGAAACACCCCTCGAGTACAGTGTTCATATGGGTCTGAATTTGAAAACTAAGCAATTGAACCTTTGTAATGAGACATGTATACAATGTACATTCCAGTCCAACAACTGTAGATTCTCCCTTTATGCATGGACATTCCTGTATTCTTATTTAGTCTAGCCTTTAAGGCTTTTTAATCATCCAAAATATAGATTTTTATGCTTCCTATCTTGTACAGAAAATTCAATAGGTCTATTTGTAGGGATAATCTTCTTTTGAAGGTTAGAGTTATTTGTTTAATTCAATAGCAAATGGAAAGCAGAGGGTCTGTAGCCTAGACTTGGATCTTGGCCTTTCATTCCCAGAAATCGTGTAGGCCTACGTTTCTCTGAAAAATTAATTTTGGATAAATATGTAGCATAGATTTGAGAGGGGTCACTCAGGGCTAGCAGTTGACCGATATGATGAATTTAGTGTTCTGGTTTCAGAGCAAAGATTTTCATTGATTCAGACCCAAATTTGTACAAAGAATTTATTCCGTATTCGTTGGGAGGTCTGTTGCACTCGGTATTATAAAAGTATAAAATTACATGGGGATCCAGGCGATTTCATCCCTAAAATACTCAAAAGGTCACTGGAATGTCGTCATTCATAGCAATGTTTAAAGCTCATTGAATGTTACAAAGTAGGTTGAAAAAAGTAGCCCCTGAGAATTAAAAAAAAAAATTGTTTTTTTGGTAACTCAGTTTACCATAGATTAAATCAAGGTATATGTTAAACATTGTGCAAACATTGTGCACATCACAAGTGGACGTGGTACAGATTTTCCATATTTAGTACTGAAAAAATGAGAAGAATACTGATGGTTTCATGCAAAAATACTGATTTCTAAAGTTCAGTTTTATGTTGTTTCCTATGGTACTTCTTTGAAAATACTGATTTCCTTACTAAAATACTGATTTTCAGCTTTTTTAATTTACTGAATTGTACTTGTTCTTGTTAGCAGCTCTGGTATTATATGCCTAGAGAGAGAGGGGGGGGGGGTGGTTACGACATGATGATACCAAGTGATCTTTTCATTCATAACTATCTCAGTACATTAAATTGCACCATTTATGGTACCAGAATTTTCAAGACTTGTCTTTTTAGCCATTTCAAATTTCATAACTCTACATGTTTTAATAGGGAATCCAGTGTTTACCCATGGAGGAAAAAAAGGAATTAAACTTAATTTGCAAGTTCAATTTGAGACGATTCAAGACGATGCGGGGAAGGGGGCTCCCCACTCGGCATGAAAGTGAAGAAAAAAAAATTCATATGATATTATGTCATGCTCATAAATATTTTCTTAGAAGGTGATATTTAAACATTCTATTCTTGTAATTATAGTTGTAATAATTGATTTTATGAGTAAACTATATTTTATATTCACATTAATGTATAAATGTATGTTCCTTTGATTGGATAGAAAAACATTATCATGAATCTGAATATAGCTTTTTCAAAAGGTTATACTTTGTACTGAAATTTCAAACTGATTTGTAAATTTTGATGTTCTTTTTTTGCACTTAGCATAATTGAACTTAGCATGAATGAGACACATTTGCAGTTTGTTTGCGTTTTTCACAGGAGTTTGCTCTTTTTCTTCCTCATGATTCTTGTTCTCTTTTGATTTTGCGCTTCTCCCTTTCGTTCTGTTGTCCCTTTCCTTTGTCCCCCGTCCCAATTCCTCACTTTTAAACGTGTTTTCCCCCCTTTCATTTGTGGTGCCTAGCACAGTGTTTTTTTTTTAATTCAAAGAAAGTATGAATTTGCTTGAAGTATTTTTGTGTAGCCTGGCCATTTACTTGTTTTGGGCTGGTTAGTAACACATGGAGCAAATACGCACTGCATCATTCAGATATGTTTAGGCATTTAATGAACTTCTTCATAATTTGTCATCTTTTGTTCAACTGTTATTCATATGTCCTTCTTGTTTTTCACTTTGAAAAGTCTGAATGTTTTTCATTCATGTCTATTTTTCTTCTTCAAATCATATTTTTTCTGGTTTGAAGCACATTCCTTCAGATGTATCTTTCCTTTCTGTGTTTGACTTAAACTGAATATAGTCTATCTAAAATTCTTTTGTAAACATGTCTCTTCTATACATGTAATGTATGTATATTTATGTGAACAACATATTCATGTGAACACCATTTCACATATTCCAATTTGAATCTACATTGAAATAGTTTGAATAATTTATAGGATTAAAACTATGTAAACGGGACTTAGAATGAAGTAGAATTGTATGAACCACAAATTTTTTTCTCAAATTTTAGGTGAACATCTATCCATTAGTAAGATGGTCAATTATGTGGTTTTTTGTGAGTAACCTGACAAAGAAAAAAATGTTAAGAGATGGGAGGGGATAGTTCTAAAGCTTCAGCATTGTTGATGAAACGTAAAACCAATCAATGTTTTGTGTTTGTGTGTTGGTAAGTATGTCATGCGATACTGTTCTGATACAGGTGAATGATCACTGCGTTCAAACTGCTAACCCATAACGTTGGCAAACGTAGAATAGCAGAGACTTCTTGTGTGTGTGAACAGGGGTACTTGTTCCCCCCCCATCTGAAAGCAAGTGAACTGCAAATCTCGTGCTTTAACACCAAGTGCAACACGTCATTGGAGTTTTTTTTTCTCAGACATGGGAGTCGGCTTTCACTAAAAAGAATTAGGTCGTGGAAGTAGTACCTAACATGCACCAATTTCTGCAGTTATGATGTGATCTTTGGAAAAGTTGATGTTGGGTTTTCTTAATATGTATATAACCTTAGAAAATTACACAAATTTCAATTCTGTGATTCTGTTCAGACAGCTATGAGAATCTTGTTATGCTATTTATTCAGCAGTATGAAAAAAATAGTATAATAGGTTTATCAATTTATGATAAATGAATGACGGTGTGAAATAAATAAATAAATACAAGGTCCCGAACACTACCTGGGCAGGTATTTGAAATTTTATAGTAAAACATGTATTAATTCAAAACAAAAAGCATTACTCAAACCAGTGAAGAATGTTAATGATTTATGATATTCATTGTAAATTTTGTTACCATGTTTGTAACTTACAGCATGGACCCTGCCACAAAGGGTACATACTTTGAACGGCTATTTTTTTATATATATTTTTTAAGAGGGTGGGGGCACATTGCACTTTACCCACCAGCGTCAGATATAAAAGGGGTGTGGTATTAAATGTTAAAAGGGTTTCCAATAAATTCAATTTCAACTTATCTTTGGTCTGATTACTGTGACTTGCTGGATATCATGGGGGGGGGGGTGTAGAGGTTTGACCAATTTCTCTAATAGATCCATCTATCTTTTTAAAGTGCCTGTATATGAATTATTGCTATTTGTCTGCTAATTGTATCATTCATCCAGATACTTGCAGATTTCATTTTTTTTAAACCAGACAGAACTTCTCAACCAAATTATTTCTGATACATGAACATTCACATTTTCACTTATTGACAATTGAGTAATGGGTACAAGAAAATGATAGATGTCATGGCAAGTTAAAAGATATGTGGATTTATTTGGTTGTAAGCCAAAAGGCTTTAGAAAATTCAAGTCAGCAAGTTGACGCCTTGCCTACAAGAGATCATTTCTTATTTAATTGAATGGTTGTAATTGTTATAATATTGAATTGCCAATGTTAATATTCTGCCATTTTTCTTATGATGGAATTTCAATTTTGAGTAACCACTTTCTCCCCTTCGAACAGGTGTGTGTATATATTTTGTGTATATTAATTAACATTGTATTCCTTGTGCTATATGTTGTGCTTATGTATGCCTGAGTGTGAATAGGTACATTATATGCCAGTAGGACGATTCAGAATATTTTGCTAATTATCGACGTCGAAAAACTGAATGCAAACAGATTTGTGAGGACATCACGTATGCTGTCATTGCATTAGAGTCACAGTATATTATGTTCAGAGACGTTTTTGGAGAGAGTCGAAGTCCCTTACTATAATCATTATGAAAACAAAGGATTATTTATTTTGTTCCCCTTTTAAGAGAAGCTTGAAATCAGGATTTGTTTTACTTTTTGTTCTTCATCTTGTTTTTTTAAATCCCATCTCAAAGGAATTTGAAGTTGATTTTTTTTAGATAGAAAACTCTGAACCCAAGTTGAATTTTACATTAAAAATTTTTTAAAATAAAAAATGATATCTAAATCATAAGAATGAAATGTTTATTAGTTGTCAGTAGTTATGTTGAAGCCATATTTAAGGGCCTGACTTTTCAGCTCTTTGTTTAAGTGTTCTTATTCTTAAAAAATAGCTCCTTTTAGGTGACGATTTCCATTTATTTCTATATGAATCTATTATCCCTCTGTTTATACATGTAGCAGCAAGATTTATAATGTGGCGTACTGGATTTATGCCAGTGTGAACAGGTTCTTAGAGGAAAATCCGCACTTTTATATGTGAAGTGGGTTAACCTTCTGTGAAAATTATATCTATGTTTCACCATTGCTTGATAGACTGAACTGTACAAGCCTAATTGTGTGTTCCTGTAAACTGTCGTCTGTCCCACATGTGCACGTTGTTGCGCCTGTTTTAATGTTGAGTTATCGTTTTGCATGTGTCCTCTTTGCTTTCAGATGAAGAAGGACGAGCCAACCGCTCCCCGGATTGACACAAAAGTACCTCCACCATTGAAACGAAGGTGAGTTCCCACTTCCATCTCTGTGTCGCTTAACATTTAACTTGTGATTTAACATGCATTTTCCTCCACTACATACACTAAGGTGCATCCATCAGCATTGTGGACAGGGGGCTTTCCCTATTAGGGGATTTCCCTGTAGGGGAATTCCCTGTCAGTGAGTGGGGGCTTCCCCTTCCTGCACCATCCATGCAGCACTGGAGATACTAGCTCAGTTTTGAGAGTACATCTGGACCAGGTAGACATGATTCAGGAGTGTTGTTATATCAGTGACCCTGTACATATTTATGTGAAGTCAAGGTGTGAACACGCTCTTATTTTTATTTATTTATTTTTTTTTGCAGTTGGATCTCATCTGATGAGAACTTTGAATTTAAACCCAAAAAAAATTTGTTTGTCATGTAGCAGTAATATTAACAATAATAGGTTTTTAGAACTTAAAAAAAAAAGCCCATAAGTTAGGAGCTGATGCACAAACATATGAAATCGGTACACTGCAACATCAATAGATACAACTGATTTTTCAATTGATTGTGACGGATAGTACACAGTTGCCATAGAATTTCAGTCGATACCTAATCATTACATTGATTGTATTTTGTACATGTATGATTGATGGTTAGATACCATACTAGGAAGGTACCATTCCAATCGTAAAGTCTTCCCACATATACATCATTATGCCATATAGTTTCATATTGTATAATTTCTTGTTGATCATCAACTTTTGAGTCTCAATCCCCAGTGAGGTTATCACAGCTTCAATGGCTTAAGGCTTGGTCCCACTGCACGTACGGATGCAGAGAGGATGTAAAACGGAAAAGAATCTTGCCATCCGTTGGAAAACGTTATGTATCCGTTGTGTACTCTTTGCATAGCGGGTTTCTTACGCTCTATATCCATCGAGCATCCGTCCACTGTGATATCATTGTTCGCTCATTTTGTCCATTGTCTGGAGCGGACGAAAACGGATGGAGCGTCCCCGAAATTTTGCTTATAATTCTGATGTATCTGTTATGAGTACGTTTTGTGTCCGTCGGCCAGTGGGACCAGGCCTTTATGATAAGATCATGACTTGGTCACATGGTAGTTATTTTTTTAGAGTGATTTTTTTGTTTTTTTGTTTATAGATGTGATATGCTAATGAATGAACCTGTATAGAAACACCATGTGACTTAAAAAATATGATTGCACAATCCTATGCGTGTGAGGTTTTAGTTTTGTTTCTATGCTACAATATCCTAAATATCTAATGACAGTGTACTTCTGATTTTGTTCTACCGAGTGAGTAAAAAAAAACTTGACACCTCAAAAAACCCTAAATTTAAGGAAACAATATGTCATGAACGCATAATCATTATATATGGCTGGAAAGAGTATCTTCTCCGAAATGATTTGATACCATAGTTATATTGTAAGTCTTCACGCTTGGATGATCAGTAGGTATTCATGGCAGTGATGTAAATCTGGACTTGCGCCAAGGTAAGGCATGACTGCAATGAATGAATCCAGATGTCAATGATGTCATAATCCCATATGAGTTAGAAAACATATTTACTATAAATCCAAATGAAATTAACTCGAGAATCGATACTAAAATGTGTTTGTTAAACAATGATAATGTTAACTACTGAAAAGGTGCGTTGAAATGGATTTTTAATGCAACCCTTGTAGGATTACAACATCATTGACATCTGGATTCATACATTCCAGTCATGCCATAATTTGGCGCAAATCAAAATTTACATCGCTGCAAAGAATACCTCCTGGTCATCCAAGCGTTTAACAAATACCACATAAATATGGTATCAAATTATTTGAGAGAACATTCTCTTTCAGGCCATATGTAATAATTATGTGTTTATGGCATATTTTTACCTTAAATTAGGGATATGTGAGGTGTCAAGTTTTTTTTTTACTCACTCGGTAGTAAGACTTGTTGATTTAGAGTGATGTCAAAAGGAAATAGGAGTCTCATGGCCCACGTGCTTGAAAGATCAAATCCTGAGAATATTTCAGTTTCATTTAGAGAAAGTAATAGTTGATAGTCAACCATCCTAAAGCATGCTTCGGTATTTCCCAACGGATCAGGATACATATATGCTTATACTTAGTAGTGACGATTGTTCTGTGTAAACATGACTTGGTTATTACAGAGGAAACTGTGCGTAAGATGAGAAGGAGTAGGACATGATTGAGGATGTAATTCTTCTCACTTTTCATCCGGACTGCCGCGAAACCATTGTCATGTCTCTTTTGAATACGTTTCTGAAACGATTTATAATCTTTTATAAACAAATATTACTCTGCCAAAGATATTTATAAAGTGAACTAAATGGAATAATGAACAATAAAACTAAAAACGAATGAAAGCGTTTAGGATCCACCTTCCAAAGTGATGATGAAATCTACTAAATCTCTGCACACATCTCTGCCCATCTAAATGCCCATATACGTTTGAGCTGTGAAAATAATTAATATGAATAAAATTAATTATTGAGTGAAATAAATATATACACTGCATTATTTATTTTTTAATGAAATTGCATATAATTTTATGAATCAAAAGCTAATCTTTCTACATAGAAGCTCCATAAAAGTTATCAAGCATCCAGGATTGGATATTGATTTAACAAAATTCTATTCTCTAACCTTATTATTTTTCTATGTTTATAAAAACAAACTTTAGTACTCAGGCTAATTTTATATGGACTTTGATGAAAATATATATTGTCTAATATAAGTAGCTTTGTAATCTATATTGAGTGCATGTGACTGTATTTGCAGACAACGATTATCATCGTCGGGTAGCGGGTATGTATTATGATTTTATTTGCTTTTTTCTCTTTTATTTGACAATTATTATCACTCTCGAAACAAAAATGATGAAATATATATGTGCATTCTGGCCACCCTTTTTACTAACAACAGGCCCCCATGCGGCAGGCATGTTCAGGTATAGGCAAAGCAAATTGGACATTGTGGCCCGAATTCACAAAGGTGGTTTTGAAAACCCACGGTTAAATCCATGGTTTATGCAGATTTCCTGTATGAATTACGCTTATTTTACCGCGTATCGGGCGCGTATATAAAAAATGTCCAATGCTGATGCGCGCTTTTGTCACATTGCGCCAAATTGACGCCTGTTACCATGGTTAGATACGCTATTTTATTCATGAGTCCACTGTTTGAAGAGTGGACTCATGAAACAAATAGCGTGGATAACCCCGGCAACAGGCGTCAATTTGGCGCACTGACAAAAGCGCGCATCAGCATTGGACATTTTTTAATATACGCGGTAAAATAAGCGTATTTTATACAGGAAATCTGCAAAAACCATGGACTGAACCGTGGGTTTTCAAAACCACCTTTGTGAATTCGGGCCTTTGTGTTTGATGATGGTGTGTTATTGTTTTGATTTCCCTTGTGGTACTTGCTCAACAAAGTCACTACATTTGGTATCAAAATATTTTTTTTTCGATTTTCTATTTTTCTCAAGTTATTACAGAAAATAATTTATCAAGATTTTTATAATGTTCTTTTTCATGGAATAAGAAAAATATAGACAATAACGAACCATGACATAAATGCTTTTTTGAAATACATAAGCAAGCATAAAATGGATTTTGCTAAAATGCATTTACAGATTTTTGAAATTTGTTTTCTTTGTTCTCTATGTAAAACATCCCCAAAACAAATGTAAATGTCTATTCATACCTTTAATTAAGCATAATGCAAATTTGCGAAAAGCTCAAAATCTGTATTCTTTGCCCTTATGTAAAATCCCTCCATTTTTTGAAAATAAAGTACCCCCTGCCAAAAAAATAAATAAATGAAGTTGCCAAATTTTCTGAAAAATATTTGTTCATTCATCTTCATCTTGTAAGTGTATGACTGAAGAGTGGATATATATTTTATAACCTGAACATGGCCTAGGTCTTCAATGCACTTTGCACTAACACAAAGAAATCCAGCTATAGTTTATGTACTACCGTATATATTGTGCCGCAAAAGAAATTGTCGATTGTGAGGCTTATTCCACCACATATCAAAAGAAAATTGCACGCACCACCAAAGCACTGCAATTCTTATCCTCAAGTGAATCATTTTTTTGTGGTCTTCCAATCCATGATATTGAAGCATTTGTAGATCTGAAAGATCCCCTCATCCATTCAGGCAGTTTTCATCAAAAATTGCGCAAAAGGCTTTTTAAAAAAAATCAAGCACTTGTATTTCAAAAATATGTGTGGCATATTTCATGGTCATTTTTAATACAAAGAAAGTTTTTCATCTTTTTTGTCTTTTGCTTCCCTATCCCCCACAAGTTTTCCAAGTATCAAGTCTGTTCATAGAAATATGTACATATATGCGCACAAAAATCAGTATAAGATGGCACATTTCAGAGGAGTTTCATTGATTTGTGTTTGAAAAAAAAATGCAAGTAAATTTTGCTTTGTCCTCCATTTGACTAGTTTTGCCTACTTGTAACGACAATTTCTTTTGTAAGTGTATGGGGTTGAATACATCATTAGGTACATTGTGATGTAGCGGATGTGAGGCTGGGCTTTTGCGGGTTGAGTGTGTGTTTTTGGTGGATGCGTGTCGGAGAAATAATACTGTAAGATATCATGATCTCTTTTCCTAGTTAAATAAAGATTGAAATCACATCAAGGATAAATGAAAATAATAATTTTGATCTTGAATTATGCTCTGATATTGAAACTTGAAAGCCTGATAAAAGTGCCATGAGGCAGATTTTATTTTCATGCTTTTTGAAAATATTTTTAGCTTTGTATGCAAAATCGAAATCATTTGTTGTTTAAATGAAATTGGTGAGATTTGCGAATGGGGCAAAAATTGGGGTGCTTTTTCAGGATGAAAATGAAACATGCTAATTTTTGTGGTTATCGGCAAAGTGTTTGCTTTTAAAAGTGCCCCTAACTTATCTTTAAATCTTAACTTCAATCATGTTTTTGATCTTGAAGTTTGTGATTGGTTTCATATAAACTCGACCAATTATCGATTGGGGACGATTTGGTGAAGAGCAAGTGCCAGATCTAAAGAATAAGGCATTGTTTAAACCAAGAAAACAACTGACGATCACCTTCAAGAAAAGAGATCTTGTTGATATCCTGCAAATGCTATGGCAATACCACACTGTAGAGAGTGAAGGTTGTCCATTCAGACCAGCCAAGGTAGATGTAGTCTTTGACAGGTATCTTCAGTACACACCTCAAGAAGAAATCATATGGGAATGATCTGTATTCACCAGTGATCCCTCACAGCCTGATGGATCAAAAAGCGGTTTCAACCCTTTTTATTCTGGAACCAAGTTGTACCTGTAAAAAGCCTACCGGAATGTCTAGATTCTGTATTCAACAGATTAACTTTAAATGTAGATATCGTTGACTGGTCACATTTTTGTATCGTAAAACCATTCCAGGAGGCCTTCCCGCGGTCGCCGATACAGTGATGCAATAACGAGCGATGAGGAGATCGAGAAGGCGTTGAGACTATTACGGAAGTATCAGGCTAACCAAGATAAACCCGAACAGCCCCGCAGGTTCATGTTGATAACTTTCAGAAAATATTAAAAAGGAAAAAAAATCGCTCGCAGCTAGATAGAAGGGCCACCTTACCAATTGCTGCTGCTCTATTCGAGCTCTGCTAACAAGCTTTCTAATTATTAGCCGTGGGGTCTCTAAACTGCATGGAATTATGCAAGACTTTATGAGTAACTCTGCATACAATTTGTATACAGAATCCAGTGGTATTCTCAATTATTTTTGATGGAAGACTAAATAAAGACTGAATTCTGCCTAGGCTATAAAGATGAAGATAAATGATATAATTATCGTACTTGCAATCAACAGAAGTATTTTTTTTTTTTTTTCAAAAAGTTAATTGAGATTGTTTTAAAAAACTTAAAATAATAAAGATAAAAAATTTGTATCCAAACTGGCACTTCCTTTTTCCTTAAGCTTGTTTGTGAAAGGTACAAATGACTTTGCAAATGATATGAGTATAAACTGTCGAATGAGATGCTAAACTTAACCCCCTGGGAATTTAGAATATTACAACTACATTTGCTACAATCTCAACTAAATTGTTGTAAATATATATTTCCATTTAAAAAAAGAATAAAATAACTTGCTAAATTGGACTTTTGTTTCTGCAATATAAATGATTGAGAATCATGCCACCTGGCTTGCCATAGTTCTGTCTTTCATAAAGTCATGCATAACTCTACACTACACTGCAAATATTGTAGTGATAAAATAACACCATTGGTGTTACAGAGAACTACACCAACCACTTTACACTGGTGTCAAATTAATGGTGTTAGCTCAACACTAACATCTATTGGTGTTATACCACTCTATGGTGTTATATTCAAACTCCATGGTGTATATAAGACCTTAAGGTGTAGTGCTCTTACAACACTGACAGGTGTTTAACACTGTAATTGTTAGTGTTCTATCAGAGACCTTTCATGGTGTACTGTAGTTGTACTTATAGATCTATCTCACATGGGTGTAGGGGAAAAAGACCGTAGATTATTTACTTTCAATTCATTTGCATCATTTATGCTATAGCTATGAGGGATAATTGCAAACTTATAGAAAATATCTGCGAATACACAAAATTCATTCTTTTTCTGTGTTTCACGTTTCAATAATTAATCTGAGTGTTGTTGTCTCCATAGAAGAAAGTCAAAGTTAAAAAAATGAGCAATTGTTAAGAGCATTTGACTTATTATCAGGATTGTTTTTGGTGTATTGCTCAAATCACAAAATGGGGATGATTTCATTTTTTTTTAAATAAAGAAAAATAGAAGTCGAAGGTGGGGGCTTAATGGGCTTTCATGTCAGGCGTTATTACATTATGAATTAATAAGCCTGGTGGCTAAATTTAGTATTCACTTTTATGCCTTGCTTTTGCCAACTCATTTATTAATAATCTCAATCAGTTTTGCAATGAAATGAGAGTTGAAGTCTTCTTGAAGACTTTAATTTGGAAAATCATCTTTGTCATTGATGGAGAAAGATAAAACCCAAAATGCCATTCAAAGTGAAATTGAATTCTTGTCTGCAGTATTAGTCCTGGCTTTAAAAACAAGATAAAGCACATCATGGCAGTTGGGATTGAAGAGAATTGGTATATTTGAAAATGACTTTGGTAGATTTGATGAAGTTTAGGCAGAAGTCTCATTTATAAAGGGAGGATAGAAATGGGTCTCCTGGGGAATGAAACTTTTTTTTTTTTTTATTCGTCTTTTTTTTTCATTTTCATTTTATTTGTTTTGCTTTTGCAATTTTTCAGCCTACAATAACACTAAGGTCCCTAACAGCAATTCTTTAGAAACAAAAAACAAGTACTTAGCTGTTTTTATGGTGTACCTACTTCATGTATTTTTTAATTTTGATTTATTTAATGTAGTACAAATTACTCAAAATCGATTTGAATTTTTAAAGAAATTATTTAATGAATTTCGACTACACACTATCTTTTTAGAAGAATGAATATCAGATGCCTTTAATATGACAAACAATTTTAAGCGAATAAGGGGTTAAATGTTTGTATATATGTTTTTCAGAAAAAAATTATTTTAGGCCCTAAATTGCTCCTTAGCTACTTTAGTATACCTAAGGCATATTAACCTCTTAGAAAAGAACTTTACAGACTTTTTATTAGTCCATATACTGCTTATAATGAGGAAATCTTTGAAGATATTTTTTTCATTTAAAAATATGTATAATTAGTTGAGGGGTTTGTTCTTTAAAGTGTACTTTAACACTTCAAAAAGTATGTTAGATTTTGTTCTGAGAAAGAATGAGATGGTTGGGGGTGGTAGTAAAACAACTTTGAGGAAAAAGAAGAAATTGTGCTTAAATAGATTTGCATTATTTTATGTTCATGCTGTTTATTTTCTCACAAAGGGAACTTATTTTCGTTAAAGGGAACAATATACCCAGGTATTATCAAACCGTAATTTTAAAAAATGCCATGATGTCTTTAATGGGCAGATGTGCTTTCTGATTAATTTCAATCATTTTAAATAGAGCAGCTATTAAATACTTGGTAATGGAGAGTATTCCGTAGGTAAAATGATACATTCTTTAATATTGTAGTTTCATTTCAACTAAAATCTTACAACTTCAGGGAAGTGATGGCTCTAACTCATTGATGCACTACTATAAAAAGGCAGCAGTAGAAATATTGTCATTGAACTTTAGTTTTTTAGTCTATGTCTAGTTTTATTATAAAACCTCGAGCAGAATTGAGTGCAGCAATTTTTAATATCCATAAGAAAAGTAGAGAGACTTTTTGTACATGTGAAGCATACCTTGTACCTCTCCTGAACAGGGGTCATTTAAGTCTTCAAAATGTAAAGCATTTGATGATATCATGGTTTTGTTTCTTTATGCTAATAATTAGTTCCATTCATTTGCAGGTTGTTGTGGGTTTGGAGTCTTAGGACAATTGTATAAGCTGGTTCGCTTCCAATGTGTATAGTTGATATTTGAAGTGTGCATATTTCAGCTTGTTATGCCTTGCTAGCAGGTGGTATTGTATGGATGAAGTTTATATTAATAAGTCAATAGAGAAAGAGAAGGATCGAGAGAGAGGGAGAGTGGGGCAGACAGGGGGGGGTGGAGAAAGGGGAAAAAAGAAAAGTCAAGGTGGTGGGGGAGAGGGCAGAGAAGGGAGACATTTGAAGTGTGCATATTTGAGTTTGTTATAGATGAAGTTTATAAGAAGATCAACAAAGAGAGTGAGAGAGAGATCGAGTGAGGGAGAGTGGGGCAGACAAAAGGGGGGAAGGGGTTGAGAAAAGAGGGGAAAAGTCAAAGTGGTGAGGGAGAGGAGGGGGGAGGAGAGGGCAGAAAATGGAGACAGAGAAAAAGGGTGAGGGGGAATATTCAAGGTGAAGAGAGAGAGAGAGAAAGAGGGGGAGGGGCAAATGAAGTCAAAGAAGGAAACAAATGGAGCAAAGGGACAGAGGGGAAAAAAAAGGAAGATTAGGAGGAGTCCGTAAAAAGGAATTATTAGACAAATTATATGAGGAATACACAAGAGAGTGTCCAGAAGATATTTACCCTTTACATTTGAGATATTTTGAACTTCCTGTCATTATCACCGGATCTATATAGGTATTATGCAGCTAAATAAAACAAGGTTTACTATGTTTTGCAATTTTCTAAGCTCTAGCAGTTCTCACATCCATATTCTGAGTCACATACATTTTTAGATGTCTGTGGAATAGATTTCTAAATGTTTTCATCCATTTTGTCTTTTTCATCAAGATCATCGTCTGATCAAAGGTAACGGTTTCGCCATGGCAATATTCACGCTAGATCATAGTTAACGCTTACAATTTTTCTTTTCTCCTCATGTTCAAGACAGATTTTAACTCTAAATCATTGATGTATATATTGAGATAGACATTTCTTCATATGAATACAATGACTAAAGCTATTTGAGAGCTGTAGTTGCGATACTGCACCTGTAAAGCTTTATTAAATAAAGTCACTTGTGGAGTCATTCATTTATTTATCATGTCTCATTAATTCATTTTTATTAGTTTTATAGAGTAAAAAATACAGATTGGTTTAACCTCTTTAGAAGTTGGACTTCCAAAGTCATATTTGAATCTTGATACCTATCTAACAAATTTAGCGACCTTCAATGTGAGTTTGTGTCAATTTTGCTACTTAACTCCCTGAAAACTTGGTGTTGAGACATCATTGCCACAGCCAGACACAAAGTCATGCAACAAATAATGCACAGTGACATAAACTGACCAATCAGGTGCAGATTCTGTTGTTGCAACTCTCAAAGAGCCGTGTCAAGATAAATCAGTTTGTGCAAGAGCAAGTTACTCTTTGCTTCATCCAAGCCAAGGGAGCTTTTCATGGAACATCTTGTCATTGATTTTCACTCACAAATTGGCTCTCAGCCAATCAGATCCTTGGATTTCAGTAGCTGAGAACAATTATCAGTGAAAACCCACTAACAATAGCTTCATGAAATGCTCTTCTGTTTTATTTCTTCGCTTCTACTCTTTTTTTTTTTTTTTTCAGCCATCTTTCTTACTGTCGAGCCTTCAAACCTAATTAAAGCATATCATGTGAAAGCCAGTTCACAAACATGATTTTTTTTTCGCCATTAGCGTGTGAAGTTTAAAGCGATGCTCTTCTTCATTAATGTTTCCTGGTGCTTTCCAACATCACATTAATACATGTACATTTAAAAAAAAACATACATCTTCCAGCTTTTATTTATGAACATCATGATTTATTTATGAGTATCCCTGCTGTTACTAAAGGGAGAATGGTATGTAAAACTTCAATTTTTCTTTGTTCTTCCATTGAAAAGGTTAGTGAAAACCTACAAGAAGAAATAATTTCCAAAACTTTGATTAGCTTTATTTTATGCAGCCAATGATTTCTGTTTACATGTACCTACAACACTATGCATACCTATGCTGTCTCATCACATCGCTATTTGTCAACCCATGTCAAATACCCAAAACTTTGGGTAACAAATAGTAATTAATGTGATGGTATAGATATGTATAGCTTGCTAGTAAATGATATGATCACTTTAGGCATTTTTTTTTCTTATTTAGTTTTCAGTTTTCAGCTGGTACAGCATATAGTTTTGCAAAATTTTGTTGTCAGTCAATCGTCATCCCTGGTATGAAAGTTTGACCTTATTATACTATTTTTTTAAACAAATTGTTATACTTTGTAAAGTGCATTCCAAAGTGCAAGGAAAAATGTTCCTTATTTTTCAGATTCCACAGTTAGTATACTTTTTTACCATTATCTCTTAAAAGTGTGGAGGATACACTATGTATTAAAGTGTGTGCGATTTCAGCTCTCTGCTATGTGTGTTTTGCACAGATTGGTTAAAGTTGATTTTTGGTGTGATGGTCACAGGTTACGTGATGGAATCCCTGTGTCCT
Source organism: Lytechinus pictus (assembly GCF_037042905.1). NCBI lineage: Eukaryota > Metazoa > Echinodermata > Echinoidea > Temnopleuroida > Toxopneustidae > Lytechinus > Lytechinus pictus. The sequence continues at coordinate 2,773,000 of NW_026974141.1, forward strand.
CTTTCCTTTTTTTTTGCAGAAATTTCAAAAATTGTTTTCCCTGTTTGCTGTGTCAAAATGAAAAGAAAACTATCAAGCTTAAGCTTTGGAAAACATGCAAATCAAGAGAAAGATTTTTTAAAAAAAGTAGTGTTGATTTCGTAGTTTAAGGTAGATAGGCAGAAATACTACGAGTAGTCTTTTGTTTATTCTGTCTCGAACCAGTCGTGTAAATTTCATTTGTCAACTTTTGTTATGGTAAGTTTTGAAAAGAAAAATGATACATTTATTGTTATTTTACCAAGTTTTATGATAATTATACAAAGACCATACACCTTCATGCACTCAAAATATGTAAAGGTATCTCACAAGAACTTCAAATTTTCACATTAGATTTTCACATCTGATGACACATATGTATTCTCTCTTTGGAACATGCATGCCAATGTTTATCCATATTAAAAGGGGTCTGAAGAAATTTATTTTCAAGTGCATGAGCGATTTAATTTTTCAGTTCTGTTCATGATCAAAGAGGAGATTGAGGGGATTATGATACTTAATTTCCATTTCAAAATCACAAATAAATGATAAATAACCTAATATTCATAAAGTCACATAATTTATATACATCACATCTTTTTCATAATTAATAAAGGCAAAATATAAGTGTGAAGTCACCCATGCATGACAAAGCACACCATATTATCAAAATTGTGCATTTATGCCAGCACATTGATAATAACCCAATCCATGCAAATTTTCAATTGAATATAATTGCACATATTTTATCACAACATTTATGATGAAAAATTATATCTGTACAACAGTTGCATATCATTGGATACTCATTATTCACATAATATGTGTGAGATTATCACTTGATAATGAAACTTATGACTTGTACAGAGCTGCCAAGTAATACGATTTTTCCGTATTTAGTACGTTTTTGCAACCAAAATACGGCAGTACGTTTTTTCTTTAAAAAATACGTTTTTTTTTACAAAATCGAAATTTATTTAGAAAAATCATCTCTATATGTCTCTATTTCATAAAACGTACACAAATATGGTTATTAGATCAATGTAATTTCAGGTAACTTGTTTTTTTTTTCAATCATTTTGTAAAAACCAGGGTGAGATATACACAAGTTTCAATGTTTTTTTTTTTTCATCTGCAAGAGCAGTGCACATTTTAGCTTGCATTCAGCTTGAGCGCCGTGATGGGCGAGTGCGCCAAGCATTTTATTATGAAATACACTTTTTTGGGGGGAAATGCAAAATATTTATCTCACACGGTAAAAATACTGATTTTTTTGTCAAAAAAATGATTTTGGGGGATAAGAATACTGAAAATGCAAAATACAACTTGGCAGCTCTGCTTGTAAACAAAACTAAGGAATATTTTTTTTTGGTAGCCAAGATCTGCTATATTTAATCTGTAGTAAGCTGGAGGCAGAAGTAAGTTATGAAACTAAGACCCATAATACATAACTAATAATTGCATTAATCAAAGTTTCAGTCATTTGCGTACCAAGGAACTTCTGTGTTGGATTTCATTCGAGTTGCAGGTTGATGAATAATTATTCAACAGCTAACATTGATTTTGGGAAAGAAGAAATCATTTTGATCAATGGCATTTAAAAATCAATCAAAGCCATTAATCAGCCAGCCCTCCGGTTGTTAAGCATACCTTTCACAAACTATGGCGTATAAGAAGTGTATGTAGGTGATATAATGAATATGATGCCTTTAAAATAATGCCAGGTATTAACCATTAGATAGATTTGATCGAGGAAAGCTGATTTGAAATAGATTTTTCTCTCTCTCTTTATTTCTTTCTCCTGAAATGCAATTTCAATACATCCAATCATGTTTTTAAATTACAGAAATACAGATGAAAACTCACTAATTGTCTTACCTTTTTGCTTTCAAAACACTTTCAGTACATTCCACTCAAAAGGTCCAAGAATGACCTCATTAATATTCATCAGATACCTTTGATGATACATGTATACAGTGTGATATTCTGTAATAATGCATTGATTGATCAGTAAGACGTGGGATAATTTGTTATATTACCCTCAAAGAACAATAAGGCACTAAATATTTATGTGTTTCTTTCCTGTGATCAACAAGTCATCAAATCACATTTCTTGTCACATGCTCTCGTATTTTTTGTTGTTGTAATAAATGAATAATTATTATTGTAACATTTCTATAGACTTATTTAGAGAGATACAAAGCGTGTTAGTAATAACAAAGACTCACTCCTATTTTTGTTTCGGTCGTTTCCTCACCAGGTCGTCTGTTACTCGAATAAGCGTCCCAGATCGGAACATGCTTCTCCACCAAGACATGGCGAAGGAAAGGAAAGAACTGGAAAAGAAAATGCACGGAGGGGATAAGGTAATATATATAAAAATGCTGGCACACATTGTAACATTCTCCCTCAAAAGACTATGGCAGCTTGCCCCTCAGATTGGAGGTAAAACGCAAAGTCCTCTTTGGTCAAGGAATTTCAATTAGATTTACACGATGTAGCAATTTTTTTTAAAAGGTTTTTTCTTTCTTCCATAGATAAAACCCTAACAAGTCAAGGGTATCTGTTACTACATCAACAAATTATCTATGACATGGCGCAACACAATTTTTTTTCCTGGTGTTTCTCAAGATTCCAATATAAATTCTGCTTGTTTATCATTTAAAGGAAATGGATATATTCATGATCCATATCATTGCTTAAATGAATAGACCCTCAAACAGGCCTAACATACACTGTAAATACAGCCTGAACTTCTACATAGTTTTTGGATATAGTGTTAACTATCTTTTGTTTAAAACTAAACAAAGCATCGTCCAAACAATTCTGAACTCTCATTCTTTTTTAGAATTCCCTCTTTTTCTCCTCCAAAGTTGTAACCCAAGTATGACTCCCATTTGAATTTGCTGCCATTGTTTTGCGAGGGAGATATCTGCACCCATAATGCATTTCCACTTGTAATGAGAGCGTTACAGGTACCATCACTGTATCGCTCTCGTCTCTCTTCTTCTCAGTCCTGGGCCCGATAACATAAAGCTTAGCGATTGATCATTGAGCTGATTACTACGATTGATTGCCTTGATTAGTGTGTATGATCAAACATGAAATAACCTTCAACAATCGATCCCTTAGCTTAATGTCAACTGGCCCAGCTCTTGCTCATTGTAAAGCCAGGTATTCGTATCGGGCGTTCAAAGAAACATTTCCCAATTAAAGTTTAGTGACATATCTACAATGTACTCTGTGGCCCCCATTGCATAAAACTTGCCATTAATTATTATTATTTGTATGCCATGATAACCATGGTAACAGTGCTCAGCAGCCAATCAAAATCATGGTATCCACTAAAGTGACCGTCGGCGATAAGTTCATTCAAGTCGCCTACAACCCTTTTACATAAAACTAACAATCAGTGGCAACTTACCATAATAGTTATTAACTCCAATCGAGCATGGATTTTATGAGCTTAAAGGCAATATTACTATGATATTTGCAATTGCTGTCAATAATGGTATGTACAAGTCAGTTAATAGTAAGTTTTATGCACTGGGCAAAATGATACTGATTGATATATCAGTATACTGTAGGATTGTGATAGGAATTTATCTACCATTTTTTATTGTTTCTTATTGATTTACATATGAAAGGGTAAATATCTCATTAAAGTTCACTTGGTAGAAACTATTCAAATGTCTCTTACAGGATTGGGGGCATATAGCTGCTATTTGAAGCATGACCGTTTCTTGTGATTGTTTTTGTAATGCCACTTGTCTTGACACTTGTCTGGCATGGAAAATCACAAAATGGAAAGGAGTTGAATTTCTTTCATGTGAAAATGGCAGCAGTCATAATGTCAATGTTAATTTTTCTACCATTCAAAAGATATCTTTATTAAACCCGATTGTTATAAAAGATGTTTTGTGTTCATGGACGACAATGTTTATCTATTTTCTGGAACAAAAACAGTGTACAAGTATATACCTTTTGATGCCGACTTTAACATAAATGAAATACCTGCTCTTGTTATGAAATTCACATCATTCATGCCCATACATGTTTGATCATGACAGAAATTTCACCATCTTTAATCCATTTATTTTTTTTAGCCAGGAATGGGTATGAAATCGTGATTTTATTGGTATTTTCTTTTCTTCCCTCGTTCACTTTGTTTTATTGCACTCTTTTGGCCTAGCGTGTTGTTCTCAATTGGCTGGATTGTGCATGTCTATCTCACCATGGCTTGAAAATGGCTTGTATCTTGTTTAAAAAAGATTGGTTTCTTGTTCACCAAGTGAGAAAATAATAAATGAAGGAAAGTGTCATACAGGAGAATTTCCTATTATTATTTTTTGTCGAACCCCCTTCATTTGAAATCTGTTAAGATGACCAGGGGGTGTTTCACAAAGATTTAAGTATGACTTAGAGTTGCACTTAAATGTCTAGTTGCACGCGGTATAAAAGACATGACAGTATTGGCCAGATCATGCCAAGAGGACGCGCACTACTGCGTATTGATCACTAAGATTGCGCGTTGCATATCATGTACGCGTCAGCATTTAAGTGTGACCTAAGTCATACTTAAATCTTTGTGAAACACCCCCTTGATTTATTTTAATAAAGAGTTAAAGAAGGGAATAGGTTTTTTTTTACCTTTTGCCATCACTGTGTAAATTGGCCTGGTTGAAAGTGTCTCGAGGTTGATCAACCAATTCTTACACTGTAAGTGAGAAGAGAGAGAGAGAGAGAGATGGGCATTCCGCCTACTGATGTAAGTTTGATCTACAGGTATATGTAGATGTAAAGGATGAAGAAAGAACATAGATAACATTGAAAAAAAAAACTATCATGACTGATTGTTTATTATTGGGAAATTACTCTGTTAAAATCCTTTAATAAAAGAAGAAAATGAAAAGAATAAGAAATCAGGATTGTTCTTTTTCTCTCACAAAATACCGTATTAAAATAGAAATTAGAACTATACTCAATGAAGAGCTTGGTTAAGAAAGTACTATTGGTATATTGACCTATTAACAAATATGGAAAGTTATTATCATGCATATTCCATTGGTCAGGGCTAGGTAACATAGCAGTTAGTAATGGATGCAAATATGAAAGAATGAGTTTGATTGGTTCCTTGTCAGCATTTTGAAATAGATGCACAAGCAACACTGACCTTGATTGGCCATTGCAATTATTAAGTGATTGATTGCAGATCTCTAGGTTACAGGGGCCACTTCATCGATCAAAGGTTTTGCCTCCATTTAGAAAGCAACCATTAAGAAATTCATTTTCTATTGTTTTCCATAGGAGCAAATTATTTTTTTTTTTTGTGAATTAAAAAAGATGATAGTTGTCTGTTTCCTAGCCATAGTATTGATTAGGTGGGTGTTTCATTAAGCTGTTCGTAAGTTAAGAGCGACTTTAAGAACGACCGGTGATCCTTTCTTACGCGCTAATCACCAATGAACATTTAATGGTGAATATCATTTGCCACAAGAAAGGATCACCAGTCGTTCTTGTGTGTGTATTTGAGTTTTGTCAGACGTGTATCAATCAGATATGATTATTTACGTCTGGGACCGACCTTTAACGTCACCATCCAAAAGACGTGACCAGGGCTCAAACCTCTGCATCAATTTGTAACTTCCCCGCATAGCTTGGATTACAGGCGCACGCCACAACGCCCAGTTCTTAAAGTCACTCTTAACTTTTATACGAACAGCTTTATGAAACGGCCCCTGGATTTGACTGTCTTCTTATAAAAGATACACGTCTAATTTACTGAAAGTTTAAAATAAGAAATGAGTTATTTCTCACCTGTTCTATGGAAAAAAAATATCTTTTTGGTACTGTACTGTACATGTTTATGATATTACCAATCGAGACATTTAGAATCTTTAAAATTATTTTGAATAATTACATTTACATTACATTACATGTGCAATAGGTGGTTAAGTCACAAATAGGGCTCGATATAAATGGTGTCACAAAAAAAGGAAATTGTTGTGTCATACACTCTTTTATTAAAGTACACCTTTTCAGCTCTGTGACTTAACTTTTAATCGGATTATGTATTATTATGATACTAAAAAGTTTGTAGTCTGTAGTATATTGTCAGTTTTATGCAGAGCATCGTATATTCACTGTACCTCTTTTTTTCTGTTTTATGAAAGTTATAACCTTTTCCTCATTTGAGTGAGAGCAGAGAAGATGGGAGGGGAGAAAGATTTAGATAGTGATTTACAGAGAGATAGAGAGATCGTCACAGGGAGAAAACAGAAAGGGTCATTCCTATTCATGCAATAAAAGAGGCAACGATGAGCGGGGAAAACCCGTCCAGAAATCCATGTTCCAAAGATCTTTCAAATAAAGACAGATAGAATGAGTATGGGGGCATTACTTGCCACCACATTTGACCTATTATTTAATTGACTTGTTTCTTGTGAGAATACTGTAATTCATAAATGTTAATCATACCAAGAATTAGAATGTCCGACGTGGAATGATTATCACGGTGATTTTTACTTGGGGAACTGAAGTAACTTTTCTATCTACAGTGTATGGCTATGGGCCTGTTGCATGAAAGAAAAACTGGCATTTTTTTTTGCCATCTTCTGGAGTTTTACAATGTATTACGACCAATGGCTTAATTTTATTTGCCAGAGTTTTTGATAGCAAAAGTTTTGTGCAACTGGTCCCATACAGGTGTATTTGAGAACCAGTGGTATACATGGAGCGTTTCATATCAAAGAATTATAACTATTGTAATAACTTTGCCATTATAGTAACTACCTTGAAAAGCTTGATTTTGATTTGCTGATTAGCCCTGTTACCATGGAAGTTACCGTAATGGTAAAATTACAATAATCATGAGTTCTTCGTGGAATGGGCTCCTGGATATGTTTATCTCATAATCTGACAGTTACCATGGAAACTTTGCTTCTTAGCCAATTAAAACCAAGGAAAGTGACAAATCGTTGGATGACAAATGATGGTGAAACGCTCCCCTGGGCTCCGTCTTACAAACAGATACGATTGATCCGTTTAATCTCAAGTATATGGAAATCCATCAACGTCATAATTTTTCTGTAGGAAATTTGCACAATGTCCTTTGTAAACAAAAAGAAGCACACTGAATTTACGAGAAAAGGATGAGTGCATGTCATTGAGCATATCGAGAAAATGTTTTGAACAAACATGCATTTTAGATTTTGATGTTGCTGGCTTTTTATAGTTGCGATGATCGAATCAATCGAACTCTTTGTAAGACAGGGCCCAGGGCTCCGTAACACAAAGGTTTGCGATGAATTGCAAATATGAAAGAGCCGCACTGATTGGCTCCCGGTCAGTATTTTAAAGAGAGTGCGCATGCAACGATGATCTTGATTGGTCATTGCTATAAATTTAGCGATTGATTACAAACCTTTGTGTTACGGAGCCCTGGTCTTGCTTATAGTGGCCTCTTCTTATTCAAACCTTAGCAAGTTATCTCCTCTAACCGATATTAAATATCACTTCTTCTACTAACCAAACCGTCATCTCTCTGCACTTTGATTTTTTTTTTCCAGCAGGTCAAGAAGACGATGGAATCATCGAGTTCCAGCGAGGAGGAAAGTGAAAGCGAGGAGGAGAGCTCTGAAGAAGAGAGCGAGGAAGAGAAGAACAGCGACAAGAACCCGACCCCGGTCCGAAGGCCGCTCGAAGTCAACAGTAGACTCGGCCGCCCGACGATCACTCCTCAGCCTTCCGCTCCATCGAAAAAAGAAGTAAAAAAAACTTGTTAATTTGTAGCTTGATAGGTTTTTGGGGGTTAATTTCTAAGGGTATTTTTATGAGTTGATGCCAGCAAAAGATAAAATTAGTCATGCATCACCGATCAGGATAAATGTATTTGCCAATTTGCATAAAAGTTACCAAATGTAACTTTTCCATCCAATGGTAACTTCAATGGTAACACTGGTCAACAACAATTCAAAACCAAGGATTCCATGAAAGTGACCTATGGACTGCACAGATACAGTAATAGTAACTTTTATGCAATTGGGCGTTGGTATTTTGCTGGTGTTAAAATGAATTTAATAACTTGGGGCATTCCTGAAAAGACCTGCAAGTGAGGAGGTACTTTTCCAGATGTTGAGCACTTTTGCATGGATTTCTCTGAGTGGATGAGATACTTTCAATTTGAATGAAAATGTGGGAAATTTGTCATTTCAGAGGGCATGAATTATAAGACTACATGATGAAATGCTGCATTCTGGGTAGGAATCAATTACAGTTGAAGTGCTTTAGGACTTAAGATGGCACTATTCTAGGGATCCATGGCTCTTTACCTTTAAATTTGATATTTGGTTGTAACCGGATAGGGGGTGGTTGGGAAATTCTGTTTTACATGAATTCATTTAACTTCATTCTTTTTCTTTGACCTTTTTTTTTCCATTTCTTCTTTTTTTTCATCAAAGCATTGGAAGAAAGTAAGATTCATTCGTTTTATTTGTTCTTTCCCCCTTCACTTCTCTTCTAATGATCGTACCAGCCCTAACGGGTTAGCTAGGCACAGCTAAATTTCAGCAGCAGCTGACAGATCACAGAACCCACCTAATACGCTACTAGCTGAAACTACAGTACAAACATGCATGAGTGATGCGCTACACAAATAATTGGGGGCTAATGACGATTCTAAAGGGGGCACTTGCAAGAGACATGCTATCAATTACAAGTGAATTTTAGGCTCTTGTGATTAATCTCAAGCCTTGTCATTGATCACAAATTTAGGATTGATTGCTAGTCTTTTCCTGAAACAGAAAATTTAAAATGATTTGATAATGCTTACTGTCGACCCATCGAAAGCAAATTCATAAATGAAGATTTGCAATCATTTTTTAAATTAAAAATTTGAATCAATTGCAGTTAGGTTGCTTGCAACACCCCTGGGTTAAATTTTTGTGAAAGTCCACTCTGGTGTTACATTGACATTAATAAAGCAGAAAATTTATAAATGAACTTGTAAAATTTTGAGTTAATTCCAATTAAGATTCTGTGCTAATGAGGCTTTTAAAACCCATTTGCTAGATTATGTTAGATTGATAACGGCTCGTATATAACCTTCATACTTCTTTTTACATTTTTCCCATTTGCCAAAATTTCTCTGACTCTTATCATAACTTTGTGCTTTTAATTTAAAGTCAATTTTATAGAAGGTGGACTAGTACTTCATTAACTTCTGAACAAAAAACGCAAAACAAGTAGCTACAGGCTTCAAATGTAGGGCTTAATTAGGGTTTGGTGAGAAAAAAATAATATCTACACATAGATTTGTATAGCTAGATTAGAGGGGAATTCCCTCCGTAGATTTTAGGGGTTTTCCCCTATGAAGAAATGATTGGATTGTTTGTATGAAGTGAATTAGCAATTCTCACAGCTCTTGATTATTTGTCTAATATTTGATTTTCACAAACTGTACATGATAGGTAATAGAAGCACTTTTAGATGGAAATGTACTTGCAAAAAGCTGTGTGATAGGATTACACAAAGTCACTTAAGAGGTGTTGATATTGATTTTAGAAGGTGTTAAAGTGTTGACTACCAACATCTGGTGTTTTTACTCATGTAGTAGAGAGAGAGGTTGTGAATTTAATACCAATCTATGATTGAGAGGTGTTCAGTGCTGAAGTAGGATTACCACTAAACAGCACTTCACTGGTGTTGATATTTACACTTGATTCAACACCTTATCTCACATACCACCACGGAAGTAGATTTCTCGATAGAAATAGTTGTACTTGGTTGAAAGACTTTAACGTGTGATGCCTTATGCTGCAGTCACATTTCCCCTATGGCGGCCATACGGCGAGTCGAAAACAGCCGTATTCATTTTTAATCAAACTACCTGTATGTAGCTGGTACAGAAAATGTTAAAACGGCTGTTTTCGACTCGCTGTACGGCCGCCTGTAGGGGAAATGCTAATTAATTGAAGCTATAAGTTTCATTTGTCGTGACCAACCAACCAACTTCCAATCGTGTATTTTAAGATGCAAACAAAAATGGCTGTAGAGAGGCCAGTGGATGATTTGCTTTAAACTAAAATCAATTTTCAGAAGCTATATACCAATTATCTCTCACAAAATTGATTTTTTTCCCATAAAATGGATTTTAGCTGTAGTGAATCACCCAAGTTGTGCTCACATTGTATGTTAAAGTCAATATGTGGTTAGTGATACATGCTATTAGGATAAAAAAAAGTTGAAGTCTGTATTTGAGATTGGTATTTCATAAAGGGGCTATCGCTCTTGGGCGTTCAGCAAGCGTATTCCGCCATTTATGACAAGCCATTTTATCATTTTGATCCTCGATCTTTATATCGAGATTTCAATTTGTTGACAAAATAATGACACAAAATAATTTCTTGATGTCAAGAAGTGGATTCTTGATAGCGAGGAATATAAAAAAATAAGGCTTAAATGATAAACGGCATGCCTTAGGACCATCAGAAGTATAAAGAAATAAGGCTTAAATGATAAACAGCTTGCCATAGGACCATCAGCATAAGCTGTCTAAGTCGTTCAGGTGAGATGGCCACTTTAGATACAGGCTATTGTTATATGAGCACACCTTACTCACTAGGAGTTTTTAAACATGGAAGCCCAAGATATCCCACCATCAACTGTTCTGGTCGACAGTTCCGGACTGTTCCTCTCGATTTCTTGTTCCCCTACTATAGTTTGTGGAATCCTCTGTAATCGTTGTGCGATAATCTCGTCCTCGTCCGTCTATGAAATCCTTTGAAGTCGTTTATTGTCGAGTTGTTGAGTTCCTGTGTCTTTGTCATGTCAGTGGCTTTGTGCCGACTCTCTCTTTCTCTTTCTATTATGTAACGGCAACCTCTCTTGCTCTCTTCTCCCCATTGGTTCTCTCTGTAGGCATGAACCATAACGTAATAACATTGACTCTACTGTGAAGTGGTGTAGTTTGGTTATACCATGAGTTGTGCATGCTATTATTTCCTCTTTTTTTTTGCTTTTGATAGTTGGATTGATATTGATTGCACCACCCTCTTATAGCCGACCTGACTTGAAAGTTTTAATCTTATTTTTATTCATCAGATTAATCAACACCTTCGCACATAATTTTGTTTCAATCCTAACAGTGTCTTCAGGATCCATTGAACACAATGGGATATTGCTTGTAGAATTTATCAGTGGTAGCTGTAAACAAACAAATATTATTTTAGTTCTATGGAAAGGAATGGCCTGTCATTACTGTAGAATATATATCTTTGCTTCTACAAAGTTCGGATGAAAGATATTTCTCGTCTCTAAAATTACATTTGGTAGTTTGCTGCTTCAAAATGGCACTAACAGTATCATATTTCTACAAAATGAAAATGGTATTTGCAACTGCAAATTTTAATTTCGTAGATGTGATATGAATTTTCACTTTTGCAAAATAATGTCTGCATTCTTTTGGCTCCTACGCATTTTATTTTTCTTAAATACTTTATAACATTTTTTTCCTTCTTGTGGAATAGAAGTGAGATAACAGTAAATTTCTTTCTAAAATTTAATATAATTTGGCTTTGAGAAGTTAAGCTTAACGATGTTTTGCAAAAGTGATGAACGTCAAGACAGCAGTCATAGACAAGATAAAGACAGCATAGATCGCAAAATAAAATGTAAAATGGTTTTGAAATTGTTTAGGAAATATTTCCAGGATTTTCATAAAAATAAATAATATATTCAAGTGCTTTGTATTGATAGTATTAAGCTAAAGCATAGTATGTAATAATGATGTCTTTATTACAGGCCACCTAAGGTTTCTAGTTTTAAGGCATACTTAGCAATTTCTGATATTTTTTTTAGTTGTGAATTTGCATTATTAAAGTGTGAAGTATTAAGACTGATCAAATGGTTACAATGGCCTTTGCAATTAAGCAGTGTCATAATATCACTGATTTTGAACTGTGAATCAAAATCGGTGATAATATGATAAAAAGATTGCTTTTCAGCTACTTACTTAGTTATAGTAATGATATTATTATTATGAATATGGGATCTTACGGCACCATGCCTGCCCAAAATCAAAACACTCCTGACAACAGAAAATAAGATCAAGAATTAAATAAGAGCATTTTGTTTTCAAATTTTAACTTGTGTCTTTTACGATCCAATAGCATTGCAGTTTAGACACCCAAATGAACTGTTTACGTAAGATTCAGTGGTAAAGACTTGTTGAGGCATTTGCCTCCTTACGCCACTTTGCAGTTGGGGGAGCACAAAGGGCTAAAGCACCAATAAAATATAACCAAGCTTTGATTTTCCTAGATGTGTCACTGTCGACTTGTGGTCTAAGAAATGAAGCTCTAGCTTTCAGCAAAGTTTAGAACGGAATTTTTCACCACAAGTTAAAAAAAATGGCTAGGTGGTTAGACCTGAGCTTATCTCCTGGGTTCAAACACATATAAAATTCAATAGTTCCTCAGGCTGCAGCTTAACTACCCCTTCCCTCTGATAGGATGTGAAACTGCAGGTCCTAGTGTTCTATGTAGTTTTCACACTTCTTGGAGTCGCCTCAAGCTAAATCATCATCCATTCCAATATTCTCTTTTCATTGCAGGTATAATGTTGCCACAGTACCTCATCTCTATGGAAATAGTGGTTTTTCTGCAGGGAGCAAATTAGGGCTTTGCTCTTAAATTGCCAATTTAAGGAACAAACTTGCAGTGATTTGGTGTTTTTTTCCTCCATTGTCCATATTTACAGAGTTTTCCTCCTCTAAAATTTGATCTGACTCAGAATCCAGTTTGGAGACAGTTTCTACTTACAGTTTGCTTGTCTTCATTGACTTTGTTAATTAATATCCCAGTTTGAGCCTGGCCTACAGACGTATCAAGGGCCTGTTGCAAAAAGAATTGCCATTAAACGCAACTTCAAAAATCAAATGCGACGTGATTTTCCGACCAATCACAAGCCTGCATTTTGGATTTGTGAATGAACTTTTGGGGTTGTGTTTGAGCACAACTTTATCTGCTATGACTACCAGATCCATTGTCTCTGACATCTTTGATTAAAGTTGGGTCTTGAAGATCAGACTAGAGTATAATAGATTGCACAGTTACTCAGCACATAGTAGCATGTTGCAATCTGAAGAGATACAGTTGAGGCCAGAAGTTTACATTATACCCAGGAAATTCAAAGAAGAGTTGACACTTGTCAAACATCATAAAATTAACTGTATCTTATAAAATATTTGTGCTATCATGACGAATTTGATATCAAACAAATGAGTATGTCATCCCCCTTCATCACATTGCTTTGTCATCAGGAGCTGGAAAATATTTAGGTCTTATTTTTCCCCAAAAATCGTCATATTTTAGACAAATTAAAAATAAGAACTTGACGAAAACATTTCATATTTATGCTAGATACTTCTCAACGGGAACATTTCAGATTACACTTTTGTGTTCAGTGATAGAAAATGTAATATAAATCAAAGATTTGACATTTATATATTTCTATGAAGCAATGTTTGAAAATATAATAACAAACAATAGAATACATTTGGCACGAATATTACTTTTTTTCTTCAAAGAAAATTCCACCTGAAATATACTTAATCCCAATGGCATCCCAATCATGTGAAAGAACTTAATATGCTCTTTCATTTGATACCAAATTCGTCATGGTAGTATTTATATTTCTGAAGATATAGTAAATTTACTATGTTTGGTAAGCGTACATACTTCACTGAATTCCATGGGTGTATGTAAACTTTTGGCCTCAACTGCATAATTCATGTTCTTCTTTCACATTTAAAGTAAACAAGTGGCTGCCTGAAATGATATTGCATATTGCAGACAGGGTGTGTATTTTGGTAGGTTACAAAGATAACTTTGAGAGGAATTTCGTAGTATTTTTACGTATTGGTATTAAGAAATGGTAAAATTTGGAGCAACATGAAATCATCTTAATTTCCTGTAAGCCAGGCTGAAAAGGGTGAAATTATATTTACTCTTTTTGTTTGTTAAGTTAATAATTAACATAACTTTGTTTTGTTCCCGTTTCTCTACCCGTTCTTTATCAATTCCCCCTCCTTTTATTCTTCCTCCGCTTTCTCTCTTCTCTTCATCTTTATCTCTCTATTACTTTTATCCCTTTCTCTTCCTCCATCTTTTTATCCTTCTCCCCCTTACCTCCCTTTTCTTTGTGTCTCTCTATCCCATCTGTTTCATCTCGCCCCCATCTTTTCCTCTTTCTACATCTCTCTCTCTTCTACTCTTTCTCCTCCCACCATCTTTCCCACTCACTCTCTCTCTCTCCCTCTCTCTCCATTCACACCCCGTAGATGCCTAGTTTTTCACCCAAACCCTTAGCCCCTCAGCAAGCGCAGGTCAAGCTGCCCCCTCCCAAGCAGGAGAAGAAACAAGAAGAAGAAGTTCCAGCCTGGAGGACGGGTCTCAGGAAGACCACCAGTTCCAGCACGGTCCCGGAACCCAAGAAGACCGAAACCCAGGCTGATAAGTTGGCCCGGTCCGCTTCCACGCCCCGAATACCAACCTCAAAGCCAGAAACTAAGCCTCCAGCAGTATGTCGCCATTTTCTTTTTAATTTCAACCTTAAATTTTTTCTTATAAATCTTAAGATCTTGAGCCGTAATTTCACAATAAAATCACCCAAGTTCAGTATTGTCCCAGAACTCCAAGAAGACTGAAACCCAGGCTGATAAGTTGGCCCGATCCGCTTCCACGCCCCGAATATCAACCTCAAAGCCAGAAACTAAGCCTCCAGCAGTATGTCGTCATTTTCTCTTTCATTTCAACCTTAGATTTTTTCTTATAAATCTTAAGATCTTGAGCCGTAATTTCACAATGAAATAAATTCACCCAATTTCAGGATGGTCCCAGAACTCCAAGAAGACTGAAACCCAGGCTGATAAGTTAGCCAGATCTGCTTCCACGCCCCCAAATACTAACTTCAAAGCCAGAATCAAAGCTTCTAGCCATAGGTCTTTTCCTATTCTCTTGAATATCACCCTTAAAATGTTTTAACATCAAAGATTGGACCTGTAATTCCTCGATGAAGTAAATTCACCCAATTTCAGTATGGTCCCAGAACTCCAAGAAGACTGAAACCCAGGCTGATAAGTTAGCCAGATCTGCTTCCATGCCCCCAAATACTAACTTCAAAGCCAGAATCAAAGCTTCTAGCCATAGGTCTTTTCCTATTCTCTTGAATATCACCCTTAAAATGTTTTAACATCAAAGATTGGACCTGTAATTCCTTGATGAAGTAAATTCACCCAATTTCAGTATGGTCCCAGAACTCCAAGAAGACTGAAACCCAGGCTGATAAGTTAGCCAGATCTGCTTCCCTGCCCCCAAATACTAACTTCAAAGCCAGAATCAAAGCTACTAGCCATAGGTCTTTTCCTATTCTCTTGAATATCACCCTTAAAATGTTTTAACATCAAAGATTGGACCTGTAATTCCTTGATGAAGTAAATTCACCCAATTTCAGTATGGTCCCAGAACTCCAAGAAGACCGAAACCCAGGCTGATAAGTTAGCCAGATCTGCTTCCATGCCCCCAAATACTAACCTCAAAGCCAGAATCAAAGCTTCTAGCCATATGTCTTTTCCTATTCTCTTTATTTTCACCCTTAAAATGTTTTAACATCAAAGATTGGACCTGTCATTCCTCGATGAAGTAAATTCACCCAATTTCAGTATGGTCCCAGAAATCCCAAGAAGACTGAAACCCAGGCTGATAAGTTTGCCCAGTCCGCTTCCATGCCCCCAAATACCAACCTCAAAGCCAGAAACTAAGCCTCTGGCAATATGTCTTTCCTTTTCTCTTTAACCCCCCTAAAAAAATAAAATAAAATAAAATAAATAAATACATACATAAATAAATGTATTAAATTTATTTGCAAATTCAAAGGTTGCACTCGTAATGATAGAATGAAATTCAATTTCCCAGGCTGAAAGTTGGCCCAGTGCATCAAAGCCAGAAACTAAGCCTCCCGCAGTATGTGTCTTCCTATTTTCATTGATTTCAGAATAAAAAAAAACTTTGTAAAAGGCTACTTGTCACCAAGATTGGACCTGTCATTACATAATGAATTGAAATCGCCCAGGCCCAATCTCCTTCCTTCCTTGCACTTAATTCCAACCTCAACCCCCAAATTGATTGCCCCTTCCACCCCACACCAAAGTACTTGATTCTCTTACACTATTTTCTGAATTTCATCCTGAAAATTCCCTAACGATTGATTATTGCAATATAAAGATTTTTACAGCAATGTTTAACAGCAACATGAAAATTGTGTATTTTTGTACGGTTATTCTGTAATGTGTACATTCCTCATAAATTACTTCCAAATTTCCTACTTATCTCAATCAAGTTTGTATTGCTGATACTCTTTTATCTGTGTTTCTGTAATCCTGTCTGTTGAATCACAATGTTATTTCATATATTAATGTGTGCTATTTCAATAATTTATTATATTAATAGTATTTCTTAAGATTTTGAGATATTGCAGTAACAGAGTGACTGAGTCATGTTTATATTAATTGTTTGTTGTTAAGTGACCTGGGTCCCGTAACACAAAGATTAGCGATTAATCGTTCGCTTTATTTTCACGTTTGCTTGTACATTGTAGTCTATGCAATCAATTGAAGAAAAATGTTCTACGATCATTGCTAAGTTTTGTGTTACGGCCAACCCCCTGAATGGTATTGCAATTTATTGATTATTAATTTATTCTCTTGTCTTTCATTCCCCTTTATTCTTTTTATTTGCTTCTTTTTCTTTGTTTCTTCTGCCCCTTTCTCTTGTTTTGTCTTCTTTCCTCTCCCCCATTTTTGCTTTCTGTCCCTTTCTCTATCATTATCTCCTGTCCCTTTCTCTTCCTTATCCTTATCCCCCTTTCTCTTTATTTGTCATCTGTCCCTTTCTCTGTCTCATTGTCTTCCTTTGTCCCTTTGTATTCTGTTTCTTTATCTATCTCTCTCCCTCTCTACTGTCACTCCTCTCTGCTCCCTTTCTCCCTTTCCCCTCTCTCTCTGTCCATATCTTTCTCTCCCTCTATCTTCCGTCTTTTTGTCTCCTGTCCCTTTCTCTGTCTCATTGTCTTCCTTTGTCCCTTTGTATTCTATTTCTTTATCCATCTCTCTACCTCTCTACTGTCACTCCTCTCTGCTCCCTTTCTCCCTTTCCCCTCTCTCTCTGTCCATATCTTTCTCTCCCTCTTTCTTCTTTCTTTTTGTCTCCTGTCCCTTCCTCTGTCTTTGTCTTTTTGTCGTTGTCTCGTACAGCCCTGGGAGAACCAGCGGGTATCTCGACCAGCGCCCCCTTCCTCCACCAAAACAGTGGAGTCGGAACCCAGCAGGTTTGTTATAAAGATGCCTATAAAAAAAAGATAATTCACCATTCTACAAACAAATCATTTGTTTTACCTGTGAACCAGTCCTATGTAACACTCTGTCTTGTATTTTAACCTCGTGGGAAGGGCTCGTTTACATTAACACAAATCTGATACAAGCGGTCGTTTCTCACCTCTGCAACTTCCGGCCCTGCGCCATCACTGCAAGTTCATCTGCGCTTCTACGCAGTTGCGTCTCAGGTGTGGAAACAATGCTGTTGCATCAGATATATGTTAACGTAAAAGTCTACCAAGAATACCATCATGTATTGTTGCAATATATTATCTCTTGTAAGAAATATCATGGATAATACTACTTCATGTCCCTTGCCATAGTCTTCAAATGAGTTCTGTAATTCATTTTACCTCTATCTAATTGTACCTGTCACTTCTGTATTCATTTTATCACACTTTACTTCACATTTTCTTTTTGAATGAAATGATGATCACTGTATAGTAGAACTGTATGATACTTCCCTTTAATAATTATATTGTCTGAGATATTGTGAGATATATATGCAATTATGTAAGAGAACTATAGCTGGGTACAGTGTGCATACATGCCTATCAATGATTTTCCTTTGTATTTGAGCTGGAATAGATTTTAGTCAATGGAAAGTTGATTGAGAGCTGATATTGCAAGATAAAAATGTTTGGTTAAGCTACTCTTGTTTTTCAAAGAGATTGTTATTTTGTCAGTTGTAGATTATGAATGGATGAATGGAACTTTCTGGGCTAGATGCTCCTGTCACATATGGTGTGGTTTTTCTGTGCAGTAGGAGAACTGCACCTCCGCAAATTGCCGACTCTACAACTGTGAACCTGCCCGGTGGGTGGAAGATTTGCAGTGGCCCTGTGTGTGGTGGTACTGTGCGGAAAAACCATGCCATATTGCAGGGGACTGGAGGAACGATTTTCAAGTAGGGACAGGCCAAGCATCTCGCCAGGAAGGCGTATCTCCAAGAAGTGCCTTACAGTGTACAACGTCTTTCTTGTTCCTTGGCTTTACTTGTGAGAAGTCTTTCATGTATTCATGTAAAAAAATCTATTAGAATCTTTTATTTTTTGTAGTTATGTTAAGAGCATTGTACAGGCTATCAAAGCTTGGCGCCAAAGAGTACTGTATCGCTTACGACTTTTTAGCGGGAATGCAGGACTGTCCCACATTTGTTCTGTTTCTGGTGGGTTCTCTGAAGGCCAAAGGCAGGCAGTCTGGAGCGATGAGCTGTTGCTTCATGTGTCTTTGGATGTTTTTTCAATCCCTGAGAGATTGTGTTTGGGGTGAAGCCTTTGTCCGGAATATCAGCACACACCAAAACACACCTATGGGACTGAATCATCCATAGGACTCCAACATTGTTGCTGTCAAACTGCCTTATCTAGATTTATATTGCTGGGAGAGTTTAAGTCCGGATGCATCATGCAGAGATCTGACAAAATCAAGGCCGTCTCTGTACTTGGCCGAGAGAAACAACATGCAGTGGATTTGTAAGACATTCAAGAAGTGATCATGTCTCAGCATAGCTTCAGGGACTACGCCATTGATGTCTTCCAAATGTGTACAACTTGATATCGGTAGCAGAGAACCATCTAGAGATTCATCTGGTTGGATTTATAATGTGACAACCTCTGCTGGGTGAAAGTTCTTAATCAGCCCTCGGAAATTATTTCAAGACAGGAGCTACGAACAATCGACTAAACCTCTATTTCTTCAAATCTACCATTCTAGTCACAATCACTTTCTGTAGGTATGCTGTTCCTGTGATAAAGCTGTTTGCAGAGTCACTACTAAAATCTGACATAGTAATCGATATCAGGTATCACTGGTACAATGCCCGTCAGAACGTCTGCTATCTTTTTAAGTGGCTATACTGGTGAATGTAGTGAATATGTGATGTACAGTATCTTCATCGCTGTGGCTAGCAGGTGACCACTTGTCAGCAGTTCTGTGCCTCTAGAAGCCAGTAAAGAAAATGATGACAGGTCACACTGGGATCCTGTTTTCAAGATGTCAGATGTGACCCAACAGATTGAGCCATTACTAAGTCCATGTAGCCTATTTTGTAATGTCCTGCAAGATTTCATGAAACAGTCCATTTTGAACTGATACAGAATTTTCAACAAATCACCAGCTGCACTCGTTAACATCATTGCCATGACATCATCTTCTGGTCGAGCTACCATCATTTTCTCTACGCGTCTACTTCATGTTTCATGAGAAATGATCAACATTCGTCGTGTTGACTCCAACCAACAAAAATGAGCTGAGATTTTGTCATTACATCAATTCCAAGAACACATCATTAGACACCCTTTTCATTGCCAAGGGGATTTGGAGCCATGTAAGCAATATCTATGGCACATCTACAGGATGTCTTTAAGACACTCTTGTTTAGTCTTCAGTAGTGTTCCAGCACATCGTCTGTACATCAACAACCTTCTGAACAATGTTCCAGAATCATCATTGATCTTCAATTGAGGCATCATAATAACAGACATATTTGAACATACTCTGCAGTGAGATCCAACACCAAAGTCCTGAATAGCAGGTGTCCTTCACTTGCAAATCCCTTGGACATCCATCAGAAATTCGCTGTATTTCCAGATTGAAAAACGAGCCAAAACGTCTGCTATCTTGACTGATGCTTTCAGAAATGTCATAAGCATTAACCGATCTGGGAAATACTTGCAGATATTCTGAAGTCCATATTCAATAACTTGGTTGATACTGAAGTACAGGACTAGGAAATACGTCTGAAACAAACAGTCCATGATCTTTGGAAAAAGTGGAAGTCTTTGAAGTCAACACCTTCAAATTGCATTGTAGCTTGAACCTTTTGTCTTCTCTCTGGAGTACATTGTTCGATTTGGAATTCTTTGATCGTCATCTTTGAGTTGAGTCTGATAATTTTGTGACTAGAAAACCATGCAGGACAGGACATAACTTTGCTTTGGTAGATTGGTGATGAAAGACAATTACATTGCATATGCAACATCAAAGACCACATGTGTCTAGCAAATGAAAATCTTTGCCTGAAATGTCTACAGATGAATCATTGAGATTAATAAACAGTTAAGAATCGTTGCCTGAACGTCCTCGGGTGAAGCATTTGAGGTTGATCCCTTAACACAGTCGGGAGCTTTCGAGAAACATCCATTGATGCATCAAGCGAGGGCTCTCTCCACAGTTCACCCTCTGTCGGTCATCAGAGGACCTTTCCAGATTGAGAGCATCACCCTCCGGTCCTCTTGGATGTGGTGTGGTTTTCTCACAGGAAATCACATACTTTGTCTCTGCGGTCCTCTACTGTAGGTTTGCAGCTCACATTGAAGAGTATAGTCTGTTCATGCAACTGCTTGGTGATATTTTACAGTGAGGGTGGCCATGAATACAAGTTCCATTCATCCATTGTAGTTATATTTCAAGTGTCTTGTTGATTTTGTTGTTTTGGGGGATAGTAAAAGAATGTCATGAATTGTAAAGAATATAGTCTTAAGAGGTTACATTCTTTGCCGAAGTATTCATTATTACGTGCAATGTATTCTCTGAAGACTCGTAATGTATTGATATTTGGAGTAGGCCATTTTGTGCAATTTTGTAGTTAATTTTTTGTCAACTTGCCATCCCTTTTCTGTGCCAAAGTTCTTCAATTTTCATAGATTTTTACCATGAATTATAAGTTAAATCACCTAACTTCTATGATATATTTAGAGTTTATTGAATATTTTGCTCATGTCTTGATAGTTAAATTTCCTGTTTAAAAAAATGTATATAGTATTTATTATTAATGGGAATATCAAATTTGTTTAGAGCTTACAGCTTAGGTCTTTTTTTTTAAATTTATCATAGCTATGAATGGATCTGAGTAACCAGTGATATTAGTTTTATCAATCTTTGATTTATTTTTTTTTCATTATTTTAATTTTTCATATGAACTTGCCAATATTTTGTTTGCTTCACTTTTCTTCCCCCCCCCCCTCGGAAGTGATACTCTCTTTCTTCTTTCAACCTCTGTAGAATAAAGTTTATATCCATCCAACAATTTTCAAGATATTGGAGGAACATTGGGGGTATCTTCACGAAATGAATTCCACAAAATGCATGATATAGTAACGGTTTTGATATGAATTCAATGATCTGTATAGGATACGTGGAAGAGACATTACTCCAAGTTTCTGGTCATGACTTGGCACAACCATGAAACCTTTTTTATGGGTTTTTACTTGAATTTTTCCAAACCAAATGACTAATGGGGAAAATCTGAATATTTCTTAAAGATTGGTGATATGTGATGATTTGATTAATGGTGCTATGTCAGGTAAGCTCATATGGAGAGTTTGAGCATGCCTGACATAGCGGGGTGTTAGAATGCTTGTTGAAAAGGACATAATCTTCACAGTCTAATTTTCACGACTGTCTTACTGTAAAGCTTAAATTCAACGAATCATGGAATATGGGGGGGGGGGTCTGATAAAGATCAAAAAGTGAAATATTTTCCTCCCAAAATAATGAATAATTGTATCCATCATTACAGTTTTCAAGTCATTCATTAAAAAACCTTCAGTTATCTGCTACATGCATCCATAAATCAGTAAGGAAGACCCTCTTGAAATCAAAGTTTAAAAAGGACTTTGTCTTTTTTATGCTATCCTGCCATTGATATCAATATTGAGTTTGAATTCACAGCATTTCAACAGTATTAAGGAATGGTCATTTCAGCTTGCGTTTATGACATCAATTTCCATCCCATTTGATTTTGTGTGAAATTTAGAATGATCATGAATGGTCACATCACTCACAGAAATTCAAGCAATAGGTACCTATATCTAGTATCATAAGTGCATATTAATATATCTCCTGGCTCTTTCATTTTAGTAATAATTACCAAATTGTGCAAATTAAATTTCAATCATTTTGATTTTTCTCAAAGCCAATGTGAGCAACAAAATTATGATTTTTCTTCTCTAACTTATCTTAGGAAAACCTTTTTTGTTCATATGACACCTAAGTAAAAAAAAAATTCCTAGACTACACCATTTATCAACTTAATTATTAAATTGCCTCCAATTATTTTCTCTACTTCTTCCTCAAATTCTGATTCTACTTCTACTTCTCCCACAAATTTATCACTTATCTTTTTTATTATATTTTTCATAGATCTCCTCTATTATTAGCTCATACTCTCATAAGTGTTTTCTTTGCTTTGCTTTTTTTTTTAGTTTTGTGTATTTTGCTGTATTTTTTTGTACAGTATACATTTCAGAGAGTGCCGTCAGTCATGTTCAACCTTTTTTTTATAGTTATAACCAAGTAGTATAAAGAAATTGGTAGGGATATTGTTAGTATGAGAATGAGACCTCTGCATTTCCCATTATTCTCATAAAGAGTGGAATTACATTATAAAGTAAAATAGGATGTTTTCCAATGTTTGAGAGTGAAACATGCCATAGGACAGCATGGCTCCTGAGAAGAAAGTCAGAGCCGCATCTTCAGCAGGTATCCCGTCACGAGGGCACGATATGTTTTACACTGCAACCCTCCTTCATTCCCCATTCAGAGGTGAACAGATTTGGGATATTGCCAATGATAGAAGCGGCTCTGACTCTTGTTCAGGTGTCTAAGAACAGCCATATTTGCTTGCTTCATTTCAATATCATTGCATAACGAAGAACAGACAACAGAGGGCAGTGTTGTCTACCAGCGAGTACGCCTTTACAAGTGAAGGCATTTAATTTGGTTAGCCCGGAACATCCAACCGATCTCGCCTTGTCGAGAACCACAGATGTAGTCATTTCAGATTCAAATTACCATCATTTTTCAAATTTCAAGCCATCATTGCATTTTCCCCTTCATGAATGTCACCAATATACTTTCAACCTTTGTGTGTTTGTGTGAAAGTTTCATGGTAAAATGCATTTGGGGATGATTTCGAGGCGATGACGTGGGTTAGATGTTCCGTTGGCTAAGATCAACTGATGTTCAGTATTTGTTGTTAGATTCGTACGATAAGTAAGTACTCTTGCAAGCAATCCCAAGAGTTCTAGTTTCCAGTTTAATTGCCGTGTTTGGATGCCCCTCCCATTCTGTTGAGGTGTTCAAACCCATTTTGAAATGGAATATTCCTTTTATATTACAGAGTGTTCATGATTTATGATGAGTTTAGATTGACCTATACATGTAGATGTTGGAATGGATTTTGAAACATTTGTGCATGAATTTTTGAAGGCATGATGTTCAGTTCAATTGATTCCATGATTTTGAATAACTTTAGTCCGTGGATAGATCTGTGAAGCAATCCCGCAAAATTCTTGAGAAGGTAGAAGGTGGAAGCTCCCAAAACACAGTTCATATTTCTCAAGAAACAAAAGATCTGGTGCACTGTGTAGCAAACTTGAATGAACCCACTAAATTCATGTTACCTAGATTGAACCAAAGCAATGTCTAGGCCATGAGCGTTATAACTTTTTTAATTATTCACTTCTTGAAATATTTTTTAAACGTGACAATGAAGTAATGGCTAATTATTTTGTATGATACCCAGAACCAACCACGGTTTGTGAAGGTTATTAACATTATTCTATTTACCATAACACCATAACTCATGTACCCAAACGTATTTTTCATATATATTTATATCTCTTAAGGGGATTCCCCCCAAAGTATTGCTTGAGGGGAACCCCCAAATTATTGCTTCACATTTCTCTGATATTTATGGAATCCTGTTGTGTATTTATGCCGTGGGTGTGTTACATCTAACCATCATCTTCCTCTACCCCTTTTCCTCCCTCCCCACCATCTCTTACATAACTCTCATACCCAAACCTCGAACAAAACCACCACACTCATTCCTCCGCGTAGAGAGGTCATACTCCCCTCTCCACGGGGCAGCGGAAGGCGCCGTATCGCTGCCGAGATTACCACAGACCAGGATAGGACGGAGCCGGCCCGGGATCGCACTATCCGGGACCGGAGCGTTCCCAGCGCGATCACAACACCTAGTACTACCAACGATACCACCTCCACCACTTGCAATAATAACACCTCTGTGGGTAGCTCTGCAACCACCACGATACCTCCATCACGAAGGTAACATCATTAGGGGTCAAAGGTTATGTAACAATGCACCAGTTGTCAGACTTTGGGGGATTGGTGTCCCTCAAGGTTATATTCTGTCTCCTATAAAATTGTAATTGAAATTCAGACCTTGATTGAGAGTAATAATGTTATATTTTGGTCTTATTATGATAAGGATTTGGTGTCCCAAAAGGTTAGATACTTTAACCAATATTATTTTTGATAAAACTGAATCTGTCTTCCGTATATGATTTTGTATCATACTTACAACATGCATGAAAAAGAATACACATTCGCAAAATAATTCACAAGTTATAGCGATCAATGCAATTATGTTCATTTTGGAGTCCCAAATAAGATTTTGTAATAGCATGAACAAGCAAACTTACTAATACATTTCAAAGCTTTTCAGCTGATGATATTGTATAACCAACAGTTCCGTACAATTCGGCCAATTTCACAATAGATTTGAACTTTCTAAGATACCTTTAATGTTATTGTGAATACATGACATTACGTCAGATGATATTTGAACTGAAGATTGGGTACTTTCGAGATAACACTTTCCTCTCTACTCTTAATAGCACATATCTAATAATAACTTCAACTAAATTCCCTCTAATCCATCTCTTTCTCACACTTAGAATTGAAGAAACCACTCTTTCTGATGCGAAATTATTTTACCTTGTCCTCAACATCACTCAATTAATAAAGGGAATAAATGAAACACTTGTCTCCTACCATTATTGCTGCACTATGCAATATTACATTACATTGCACTCACGGTTGGACATCAGAAGAACCATACAACATCAGATATATAATCATATTGTTCATACAGTATATTTGCACTTAATATATATATATATATATATATATTTATATATATGTATATATCATGGTCTCATATATTTTCCCAAATTTTCATAATAACCAACTCTTGTGTGTACTTATTATTCACCTACCTTCATTATTATCATTCAAACCATTGATATGGCTTTTGATGATACAGACGGTAATCATAGTCAGGCTACCATCTCAATATCAACGATTCTCCATTTATAAAAAATACTATTGCCTCCTTGATAATACCCTTCCGTCCCTACGGTCCCTTCATATCATGCCATATTTACCCTTTTTCATCTCACAATGGAGTCCCCCCCCCCCCCTTTCTGTAATTATTGATTTTTCATGATTGAACATTAATCACACTTCACGTTTTGTGTATGAGACAATGGCATGGGGATTGCCGTTCAGTTTTGCAACCATTCCGGTTGAATAACGTAGCGTAGTTAATTACTGAAATCCACCATCAACCGGATCAGACCAGCAGTATCCAGTCTCTTCTGTTAAGGTACCTAAGTTTCCTCAAATCTGGTTTTAACCGGTTTTGTGTAGTTCAACTGGCAGTTTCATTAGTTCAGATACCCCCCCCCCCCCTTTAAGGTTTTCGTGACAATGGGCTGTGGTCTAGATTAATCTCATCCCAAAGTGGTTTCATGCCATTTCAACCAGTTTCAACTGCCTCCATGCAGCCTTTAACCAACATTTCCAGGCAAGAGCAGTTTTCCCCCATTGCTTTTAGGTATTACATGTAGATGATTTGGTTCCTCTAATTTAACAAAACTTTAATTGGGATTTTTATGCATTTAATTTCATAAAAAATTTACTTTTAGTAGTTTCATAGTTCTGATAATCCCTGCATTTGTTAAAAACTAAGAATTGAAAGTTATATGCTTCATTAACTATGAGTTATCGACCTTTGTTGTGAAATCAAATATCCTAGTTCGATCACAACTTCTTATAATATTGACAAATGTCAATTAAAGGGGAGGGAGAGTCATTTTATAATCATGACTGGAATAATTTATTTCAACATCCACCCTTCAGTTGTATCTTCAGTACTGCTGTGTCGATCATTCTCATTTTATTTCATCTCTTTTAGTTGCATGGGTTGGTTTGTCCATTAAGTCCATAGGGCATAGCTGCTGTGGAAAGTTTACGTGGTGCCCATTTAGCACTCATATGGACAGATTTTTTTCTGAGTTTATTATGTTGCATCCACTTTGTATGAAAACCTTGATAATACCACAGATAAAAATTCAAGAGTTACCACTTAAGAATTCAAGTAGGTGCTAATTAATAAGTTCACTCTCTTAGTTTATATCAACCTCTTTCTTACTAATCGAACATGTGACAACCCTTCTAAGGAATGTCAATGTAAATTGGTCCTTATTTGAGTTTTGGCAAATTATGGTTTTGATAGTGCATGTCGTTAACCCTTTGAAACCAAGACTGCACTTAGCAGTTCGACTGGACTTAGATTTTGCTTAGAAGATGGCGTTAGCCTGTAGTGCATGGGTTAAACCAAGCCTAGGAGTGATGGTTTGAAGTTTGGTTCATTGACCAATGAGCTTGTATTACGGAAGTTATGGCGGCTCTGAAGTAAACTTGACGGTATAGGTCATTCTTCTGTGAGTTTCATGACAGTTGATTGCCAATTTGAGGATTTTAAAGAAATGTTCCTAGTTTTAGTTGCAAACCTTGGAACTGAGTCGATATTACAAGTACAAGATCTTTTAATGGTTAATTTTACATTGTGACCAGTTCGGAGACGGATAGCAACCAAAGTTGCACAGTTTGTCACAAATCTCATCAACTTTTATATAGCAAAGTCATCAAATTGGGAACTAATAGTCGTGAAATTCATGACAGTATGGCCTCTCATCAAGCACAGTTCCGGCCCACCATTGGAGTTCCTCGCTCACTGGACCACACTCCAAACTTGACCTTCCGCTCTCTAAACCCCACTGTGCATAACCTAACATCCACTAAAAGGATGGATCTTCCCTTGTTCTTTCCCGTGATCTAAACCATTAGACTTAATAACCAGAACTTGAGACTGTAGTCAGCGCTTCCTTTAACTTGTTGATACCATCTAAGGCACTTCTTAGAGACTGCGCTGAAGATAATTCTTCATACCTCTTACCCATTCTAGGTCGATTATGACACCGTCGAAGGAGGAGGAGTCAGAAACGCAGAGGAAAGCACGGGCAAAGAGGGAGCGATCAAGTCGGAGATCAACGCAGGTAAGTTCGCACTAAAACTTTGGGAAAACAAACGATATGATGAAGAGCAAAGTAGACTGCATAAAAATGTCCATATGACTGTTTACTATTGCTACTTGGGTCTATGCCAACTTGATATACCGGTACTTTCTGTTTGTTTCATTCCATTTGGCCTAATTCTAGTATTTCATCTACATGTACTTACCCTTTTTGTCTAATTGCTATTTAGCCCATTTACCATTTGTCATATCCAGTGAGGCTCTACCCATTGTCCCGTATCCTGAAGTTGGGTTTAACTTCAACCATGGTCTAATTATGGGAAGCCAACAATTTCAAAACATTGTTTACTTTGTATGTTTCTTATATTTAGTGTGCTCTTTCCTAATGCTTTAATGGTGGTGACACCTATCTTTCTTATCCACCCCAGACGGTGAAGAATGATTCGAGAATCAAATGAGCTGGTACATTGAGCCTCTCCTGTTTGAGATTTATGTCACAATTGGCTATCCATAGCAGTTAAGCCACAACTTAAGACCAGAGTTTAGATTAAACCTGACTTCAGAATATGGGCCATTTTGTCTAAAATTCACTTGGTTTTGCACCACTTAATCTATATGATTATATTATATGTTTATAAACTGAATATTTATATGACAAAGTGCCAAAGAATAAGTAGACTAAATGGAAATAAGATATAAGTTGGCTTTGGAATAAATGACAATTAGCCCAAGTGATTATTAGACCAAATTATTCTTGTACCAACTGAATTGCCATTGGACCAATTGACAGACCAAGTCAGTCTCTCCATGATGGTGTCCCTCAAGGTTATTTACTTTCACCTATAAGATTTTGATTAGAACAATCCTGTCATATTTTGGTTATTAAGTTTATGATTTGGTGTCCCAAAGGGTTAGATACTTTCACCAATATTAGTTGGGATTTAAACTGAATCTCTGTCTTCTGTTCATGATTTTGTATTATGATTACTAGACGATCCGAAGTTTAGACCATCTGCTATTAGGCCAAGTGCATGCAATCCACTCTGTGTTGTTGCTACACTTAAAATAATATTCATTAGTTATCAAAATAAAGACCAACCACACTTACAATTTTTTTTAAATGAAAGACACATATAAGAATCAACGAAGCTGACTGGTGAAAGTTTGAATGAAAGTTTTCATGTGAGATAAAACCATAAATTATTCTTCAAGTGTATTTAAAAAAAAATCAATTAAGTTATCCAAAAATATTGTAGTAATCTACTCCCTCAGTAGCCATTTCAAATTCACATACCAGTAGATATTATGATTTCAAGCATTCATGATATTTAAACGATTTTCCTGTCCAAATTTCATCTTTCATTTGGTTTATTTGTCAAGTTTCACACACATTTTTTCTTTACTAATGACGGACTCTAAATGTCATGTTGCTAATGTTTTCTTTTTTCCTTATGTCATCACTACAGGGTGTTTCAGCAGAAGATATAGAAAGTGCCGTCAGTACCTTGAAAAATAGTGAACCTAAGGTAAATATTTACTCTCATTGGGTGATTTCAAGTCTGGTGTTGGCCTTGGTGTTGGTGTTGAAATTTGGATTGCTTCCCCTAGCTCCAAAACTTATTCAGAGTTTGTAAAACTGATCCAGATCACATTATTGGCATCTCAACAACTAGTGAGTGACTTTTCGGGACAATCTTTATTTTATGTTTGGTGTTATAATCGTGTAAAAATTGACCTAACACCAACACCAAAAGGTTAACACTGAACTTGAAATCACCCATTGTGTTGGGGTTTCATAAATTATTCTTCAAGTAGATTATATAAAATTCAATTAAGTTATCAAAAAAATTGTAGTAATCAACTACCTCAGTAGCCATTTCAAATTTACATATGAAATTTGATGATTTCAAGCTTTCATGATTTTAAAACTCATGAAAAAAAATAGTGAACCAAAGGTGAATATTACTCTCATAAGGTTGGGGATTCACAAAACTATTGTAGTTTCAAGGGATATCATTCAATCAATTTTAGGTCCCAAAACCTTTCAGCACTTGCAATCAAGTCATAGTGTACAGTTCTATTATAATTCCAAGGGCATTGCTACAAGCTTGAAGTAAATGTTTGAGTCAATTTCCAGTCCGAAAATATATGATTTCTTACAATTGCTTTCTTATTTGCAAGGGAATGATGATCTACTTCTTGCTATAGAAATTATAAATCAATTTGTGATAGTATTGATCTATCAATTGCAATTTGCCATTTCGTTTGCTATTGATTGCATATAAGTATCTTGCAACCAGCTGCTGTTAAAATTTTAATTTCTTTGAAATGATAGAGAAATGCATTTTGATTCTATGAGGCAGTTCTCATTACGCTTTCTAAAACTAGTTTACTGAAAATCGATTCAGGAAACCAGTTTGGAAGATCGCTTTGCTGGCGTTCCCACTTGATCACACGAAAGTGGTTCTCAAAATCACTTCATGTAAAGCTATCTTGTTGCTATGAAAACGCTTTCAGTTGGGTGACACATTTTGCAAATTCGAAACCGCAGCGTAGGCCTTCTACACCTGTCGTGTGGAGTAGCGCGCTCAAAATGTGCGAAGATCGCTTCCCAAAGGAAGGTTGTGTCTTCACTTACATGTACGCTAAAACCAGTTTAACGAGGCAAAGCGATCTTGAAAACTACATCTCGAGGTGGTTTTCTGAACCGGTTCGGAGGATCGCTTCGATCGTTCTCACTACACGTTAAACTAGTTTCCACTAAACTAGTTTTAGGAAGGTAGTGAGAACGGTGTCTATGACATACATTTTGGTGGGTTGTGCTTGTACATTTTGATGGGTTGTGCTTGAAAGGAAAGCTTGTGAAATGTCAAGCGAATGGGCCCTGGGTAAGAATGTTGAAGATCAAACGCTTCGAATGAAAATTTAATGGGGGCAATTCTGATAACAATATGGTTATTCTTTTTCTGTTTTCTATAGACGCAAGATAACAGAGTATCCGTAAGTATACAAATGAGTGTTTTTTTACTTTTGATTTTGTTCTTTATAAGTGGGTTATTCATAAATCACTGCATAAAGAGATTGATTTTTAGAACCAACGAGGATGGTTTGAAGACAAAACATGTTGGACTGAATAAAATACAGTTAGAATGCTAAATGCTATTGTTCAATATTGCTGAATAAGTGAAAGAAATTATCATTCATTATTTATTTGACACTGATTTTAAAATAAGAATGTGGTTATATGCCCTGTTTCACAAAGAGTTGTGTTTGATCCATGCATTTACAACTATGGAAAGCCATCAGTGTCTTAATACTTTGTGAACAAGACGTGCATGTAGTCCATCATTACACCAACTATGGAAAGCCGTCGGTGTCATCATTCTTTGTGTATGAGGCTTTCATGCAGTCTGTATGTTGTGCAAAGGAGCATGCTTAATTGAAATGAGTGATGCATGCAAGAGACTTCATAAAATGAAACAGGGTTCCCAGCCCATCAGGGAAAATCATTTTACTTTTTTCCAGTCAGGAAAAAATGAGGGAATTTGATAAAAAATACCTCAAATCAGGGAAAATCAGGGAATTTTAATCAGCCCAAAAGTCAAAAGCACAGTAGTCAGTCAGACTCTGTTGTATTTTGTTGCATATCAAAACAACATCCATAATATGACTATGGTTATGGAGGTACTAATTGGTTTTGTATTATTATTTTTTTATACTGGAAATACATGTAATTCACTGCAACAACTTAAGAACATGTGAAACTGGGAATGGGTTTGAATAATTATCAGGGAACTTCATGGGGGAAAAATCAAGGAATTTCGTTTTTTTGAAAAGCTGGGAACCCTGTGAAACTGTTTAGGTGGACATTTACATTTGTATAGATGGTGGCGTAGTCAGCTTTCCATAGTTGTGCTTGATTTGATCGATCACAACTCTTTGTAAGACGGGGCCCCTTGATGTTCATGTTTGTAAAATGATTGTTGGTGAGATGGTGTGTTGTTTGACCCTTGACCCCGTGAGCAGGAAAACAATAAACAAGAAACGCCAAGATTGCGACCAAGGATATCAGCTTCTACAGTAGAGAATAAGGTAAAACGATACAATAGATGTCATAATCTCACATCTTAGCACGTCAACGTCATATAAAATGCATGTTAGGTTGTATGGGGCAGTTTAGTCAATAGCAGAGTGGTTTATAAAAGCAAGAGGTGTTTTTCAAAGAGTTGCGTATTACTCAGGGTGAGGGATGTAGTCGAGGTGTAGTCTCGAGGCGCAGTCCCTTGGTTTTCTCAATTCGGATAGTGCATAATGCAGAGTCTGAATTAGTGAGACTAGATTCACTATGTACTGTGGCTGTGTTATTAGACATAAATATAGTCTTTGGAGTCTAGTCTTCACTCTAGACCTGTTATTGGTTGAAGTTTCAAATATGAGTCTGTGCTTGCAGACTAGTGCAGATGGGCCCTGAGGCCACATTTTACCGGCCTTGGCCTCGGCCCGAGTTATGTATATAAAGTCTTTGGGAGAAGGCTTTCTCCAGCGGCCTCGTGATTCGGAAGTACCGGCCTAGACTGCATTTCTGCATAGGGTCATGAATAGGTATCGATGCGCACACAATAAAAAGTTCACCGAGTATAATATGACAAATGCAGTGGATAGTTGCACGTATATCCTGTAACTAGGAAACTGAATTCCTACAGGAATGCAATACAATCAGTTGCAGGTTCGTTCTATGAGCTGCAATCAATATTAAGTCTTGCAATTAATCAGCAATTTGCCAATAATTTGCTGTTCTGTTTCGTGCAGCAAAAAGTATAAATGGATTTACGAGTTGAAATTGATATATCAGAGGCCCGTTTCATAAAACATGTCATAATGACAAATTTGCAATAATCGTTTAAAGCTACTGAAATCGTTCAATCTGATTGGCTGCTAGTAAACTAGTTATAAAAATTGTGCATTTGTTATTATAACATGTCTTTTTGAAATGGCACCCTGATGCATTGAAATTTGCAATCAATTGCAACACACCCTAGGTAAAACTTAACTCTTTATTAAACACCTCATATTCATTGACATGAAACATATATGCAAATGTCATCACTGGACGTTTTCACAGTTCATTATTGCATCTTGATGGATCATAAGTGATTTATGCATCCAATAGGTTCTGCATCTACAGAAAGCTTCATAATAACATGTTTTAAACGTTCCATGGTATTTGCTCCGGTGACAATAGCTTCGCTCTAAATTCCACACAAAAATCGAATGACCAACTTCAACCCATGGTTTAACACTATACCCTAGATCTAAACCTACCATAAAACCCTATTGCAACCGAAATTAAGCCTGGAGCAATTATCGCAGGAGCAAATGTCGTGTCACCGTTTTAAACAGCAAGGTCTATGACACAAAGCTTAGCGATGATCGTAATATTGATTTTCTTGATTGATTGTACATTATCATCAATGCAATCAATTGTGGATATTTTCTACGATGGATTGTTAAGTTTTGTGTAATGGAGCCCAATTAAAAGTTCTGCGTATTTGAATATTCCTTCAAATACACAAGCTTTCAAGCTATTTGAATGAATGTTTTTTTTTTTTTTATGTTGTAAAGAAATAGTTTCGTATGCTCAATGTTACTAACTGCATCATCAACTTTACAATCATCAGATTATGTTGTTTAAAATAACTTGAAAGATTGATCGCAAACTCCTGCAGTCAGATTGGTATTCGCTAACAGCCAAGAAAAATTGATTGCAATCATTGTGGTTGGAACTTTGTATACAACTAGAATTCCTTTTCTTTTTCAGTCAAATTCAGAAAATATACAATTACTTTTTATTTTGATTTATGTTGTTCAAAATAGTTTCATATGCAACGGAGACTAACTGCATCATCATTGGCACAATTGTTCATTTCTGTTTTTAAAAGTTGTTTAGAGAATGTAAGATATTGAATGCAAACTTATTCAGTCATGCTGGTGTTTACCAACAGCCAATAATGACCAACTGTGATTGCTAGATATAACAATTATTTCTTTAAAAATTTGATTTTTTCATATAATTAGAACTCCAGTCCGTGTGTAGTCAAAACTAATAAAATAATATAATTTGCTTTTTATTTTGATTATGTTGTACGCACTATTCTCAAAAGCTCAGTGTTACAAAATGCCTCATCACAATTGTGTTGTATAAAGTTCTTGAAAGATTGATTGCAAACTTGTGCAATCAAACTGACGTTCACCAGCAGCCAATAAGACGGTCACTTCTGATTGCAAGATCTAACCAATAGAAGTTCTATGATTACCAAACAACAAGTCAGATGAGAAGTTAACAATCTGGAAATCCGACAACCAATCAAAAATATTATTTAGCTGATTTTTTTAATGATTGGCAAACTGGTTATCAAAATGATTACATCTTGTGCATTCAAATCAAGAAGTGGTCCAGTAGGCAGTAAGGCTGTGTATAGAATGAAAGAGTGATTTCATCTGCATCATGTATATAATTTGTGTCTCATGCTTTGATCACATTTTAGAGTGGATACCTTGGCCCAGTAATACAAAGGTTTGCGATCAATTGAGATTTTGAAACGATAATTCAGGTTTTGAAACGATAATTCCAGTTGGTTACTCATCATATATTTAAACAAATGTGCATGTAACAACGATCTAGATTGGCCGTTGCCGTTTAGTGATTGATTGCAAACCTTTGTGTTATGGGGCACTGTTTCCTGAAGGTTGTCATCACTGTCAAGTTGACTGCTGTCATGATAACCATCATTGAATGTCACCCATTACAAAATACCATTCACTGATGAATTAAGTGAAATAATTCATTTTGATTATCTAGATAGAAAGTATATTTACTTATGTCAGGGGTGTGAGAGTTCAGATTTTTATCTGATTTCAGATTTTTTTGGTTTTTATTTTCAGCTTAATTTCAGCTTATTTTTGGCTTTCCTCTGTGCAAAAAGTATGGGAGCTCTTTCTTTTTCAGACTTTTTCAACACTCTTCAGCTTTTTTCAGATCTTTTTATTTGTTACCACTCACACCCCTGTTACGTAACTGTCAATGACAGTTACCATATTTAAAAAGAAAATCCTAGCCAATCGGAATTGCTGTTACCATAGTAACTATACTAGCCAATCAGAATGAAGTACTTGTGTTTCAATGACAATTACTATAGTAACTATACTTTCTAGCCAATTAGAATGGAGTATTGAACTGATTTTGGTGAATGGTATTTTGTCATTGTTGACATTCAATGATGGTTATCATGGTAGCAGTATTTGAGTTCAAAAACCTTTTAACTAGGTTTGATTACTTGTACAATATTAGAATCACTATGATATGGTCAACTTATGTTTTGTTTTTCTTTTTATCTCATCTTTTTGTTGGCATGTAAAATTGCATGGTTAATACCAAAGGAGCATTTCGAAAGTGCATTTTACTTTGATTATATCATCCGAACACCATTTATAAACAAAAAACTTGCACTTATAAACATGTGCACCTGGCCAACAGCTATTACACTGTTACAATAATTATTACAAGGGTTCTGCAACATACACCTATAATCTGTTTCTTTTTTTTATGATCGATTGTAACTTGTTTATAAAGTTTTATGTAGACCTACAGTTACACAATTGACAAGTTGTTTATATATTTGTCATGTTACATGGACCAGTAGTCATGTTACACATTATTGTTTACAAGGGTAGTTGCAACACACTGACAATTTATTGCAAGTCTGTGTTACATCCAAAATTAATGCAGTTGGTTGCTAATCTGTGTCTTGCAACTTTGGATAAGGCAGTTTTCTGTAGTTAAAATTGATCTATCAATTTCAAATTATTTATAATCGATCATAAGCAAGTTTTTTGCAACACCCTTTTAGAGTAAGAGGTGATATATTGAAATGATACTATTTGTATGATGTGCTCCATTCTCTAAAGAGCATTTGCTTCATTCAAATCTGGATCTCAACTATGCAAAACTAGTGACAACATCATTTTGACATTGGGTGATTTTAAGTTCAGTGTTGACCTTTTGATGTTGGTCAATTTTTACACGATTATAACACCAAACATAAAATGAAGATGGTCCCGAAAAGTCACTCACTAGCTAATGAGATGTTAATAATGTGATATGGATCAGTTTTACAAACTCTTAGTAAGTTTTGGAGCTAGGGGAAGCAATCTAAATTTCAACACCAAGGCCAACACCGGACTTGAAATCACCCAGTGAGATCATATATGTTCATGTTTGAGTGTGTGGGTGTGTAAGTTGACTTAACAGTTGAATGTGTGTGTGTTTCATTGTTAGTGTGTGAGCTATGTGTGTTCAGTTTTTTTCATGGTTCGGGGAGTTAATATGATAAATACGTGTGAGTGTATGTGATATGTGGGTGAGTAAGTGGGTTAGTGGGTTCAGTAAATGGATGTATTAAGTGAGTGTGAGTGGAGTTAGTGATTACCAGTAAATGACATAATTGAAAGGATGTGTATTGGGTGATGAGGTGGGTGATTTGGGGGTTGAATGTGTGTGATGAGAGAGAGAGAGAGGGTGGGTTGGATTGTGGAGAAGTACAGAGAGTTTGTAATGAGGACTCAAAACATACAATTGTTGTGATGAATGAGATTGTCAATATTCCTTGTAACTGCAGGATGATAAGCCAGAGGAACCTCAGACAATGACTTTTGTGGCGCGACCGAGTAGAAGCACAACCTCAGACTCAAGCAGTACCCCTACAGCCACAGCAAGACTAGGGAGAGCCAACAGGGATGATAAATCAGGTTTGTTCATCAACGGCCATGCATTCAAATTAAGGGAATAAGAATGGTAACATGACTGACCCTTGAGGAACTCCACAATAATTCATAACAATGTATAAAGCAGTTCATCATTGAGGTAACATGACTCTGACAGGAAATCAAGTTATGTCTAGATCATTACTCCATATATCAATAAATGGAGTCATGTTTCTTCACTCTCCAGCAGCAATTCTTACTGTATAAATTAACAAATGGATTCCCATATAGACTCTTAAACTGATGGCAAAAGTTAACACAAAATGTTGTTTGTCTCCTGACTTGCGAATCATGCTTCAATCATCCCTGTTGAATGAAAACCTATTTTCTTGTTCTGCTGCAGCAACTGATGAAGCGAAAGAGCGGGCGAAGGAGCGGGAGAAGGAACAGGATGCCTTGAAGAAGAATAGCACCGGTAACACCGCCCTCTCCAGGAGGAGACCGAGAGAGAAGAGGAGAGACACCGGGGTAATTCATCCTGTCGCAGAGGTGAAGGACCCACTTTGATTCATTTTTTCTCGGCTCATTAAAACAAACAAAAAACAGCATCAAAGACTTCACCAAAGAGATCCGATGCTCACGCTAACAATTGATAAACCATGTAGACACATTCCCTCAACTCGCCGTTAGGTTTTATGCCCTTCTTTTCTCAAAGCTCATTGATTCAATAACACTCTACCATAGCATTATAAATCATCGTGTAAAATCTTATCATTATATATGGACCAGTGCCAGAGAACTAACAGACTTTTCCATTTTTTCTTTAGGGTTTTATTGTCTCCACAATGACTTTATTCCATGATTGTGGTTCATGCAAAAATATGTCCACATCTCTTCCATTGTCCATTTCTTTATCCTTTGATGGCCTGGGTAACAACATTTCAGAAATGTCACATGTCAGACCTAACTTGAATGGTGTGAATACAAACCCTTTACAAAATCCATCCTATTGATGTTTGTTGGCCATACCTTAAGTAAAACGGTCATGCTCGAAATTCATCAACACAAACAGAATTTGCTCAAAGTATAAAAATGCCCCCCCCCCCTGCAAAAAAAAAAATGGCATGAGGGAATTACTTTGTCTTAAGACCTTAATCATGTCCATGCTATTTATATTAACGGGCCATAACCAAGTTTAAAATGGCATGTATGAAATTCATGACCGAAAAAATGCATTTGCTAAGAAAATGAAAACAACAGTCCCGTCCCTCTCCCCATTAAGTAAAGATCAAGTTTTTGTGGCTTTGAGGTTTCAGCACCATTTGTGTTAGCTGGTCATGTCCAAAATCAGCACAAAACAGAGCATTTGCTTGGCAGTGAAATCAACGACACCCCCCCCCCCCCCCCCGAAAAAAAGATGTCAAATTAGCATCATTCATGCCGCTGATATCACCTGGCCATATGTAAAGTGAAGAAAAATAGGCCTGCCCCAAATTGAGTAACAAAAGGAACTTTTGCTAGGCAATAAAATCAATGGACAGCCCTCCCCCCCCCCCCATCAAAAGGAAAAACGCAAAAGCC
This sequence comes from Lytechinus pictus, assembly GCF_037042905.1. NCBI lineage: Eukaryota > Metazoa > Echinodermata > Echinoidea > Temnopleuroida > Toxopneustidae > Lytechinus > Lytechinus pictus. The sequence goes on from NW_026974141.1 coordinate 2,810,916, forward strand.
ATATCAACATTATTCATGCTGCTATTAGCAGACAATATCTAAAGTGAAAGAAAAATAGGAATGACCAAAATCATCACCCAAAAGAACATTTCCTAGGCAAAATAAGGCAATGAAATACACAACCACCCCTTCCCCCCCAAAAAAAAAAGTGATGCTTATCATAAATCAATCAATGCTGGGTCTTTCAAATCAATTTTGTGTTTTCTCATGCATCCATTCAAACCCTGCAAGTATACCCAGTCTGGTTTTTGCATATATATATATTCTGCATGGGTTCTTTCAAGTCGACTTCCATTCTTGTAAGAAAAAGCATGGCGCCCTCTATGGAAACTGTATACTCCCCCAAATCTCCCAGCTTCTAGATCAGGGGGGCATTTCATGAATCAAATGGTCAGCAATTTTCACCGACTATTGTTTTAAGCTACTGAAATCCTTACATCTGATTGGCTCAGAGCAACTTTGTCAGTGAAAATCAGCGACTGTTTGTTTCGTGAAACACCCCCAGTTTGCTATTCCCCTATTCCCTCATTCTATGCTCAGTGTCTTTTGCATATATTTTATAATTGCAATTTTTTGTGTCATTCCGAATTCCATCGCTTTCCCCGAACGTCTCGTTGGTTTGCTAATAGACGAAACCAAAGGTATGCTTCAATTGGAGATGAAATCGCTTGATGTTTTTTTTTAACTCATTTTTGTTCCACTTCACTTCACTTCTTCTGTGGGCTATTCTATGCAATGTTACTTTTTCTTAATATCAATTATCTTGGTTTGATATGGATTTATGATCTGAAAATCATACCTGTAGTAATCAGAACAGAAAATTCTTGATGAAATTGTATGGATACGTTCTTTTGAACCATTTGTATGTGAATGGTCAAGACTCTATTCTGTATATATTCAGTATGTTATTTTTACGTCTTGCGAGTCGTCTTATATCTAGCATGTCAGCAAAAAAACAATATGCGTTTTTTTTTCCAAAATGTAACTATTCTAAACATATTGATATGATTAAGCATATTCAAGCAATTAAATTTACAGGTATGATTTCAGTTTACACACCACAAAAGTATGAATTAAAAGTGGAAAAAGACATGTTTTGTGTTGAAATTATTGCATGGAAAAGCCCTTTGAAAATAAAAATATATTTTGCGAATCCCACAAATATTTCATTTCACTCACATTCATGTACATCTAAATCATTGTGTTGCATTCATTATAAAGCAATTCTTCCCTTCATCAAATTAGAAAAACAAAAACAAAGAAATAAAAAAATTGTATAAAAAAAAGAAAAATAACAAAAAGCAGAAGCAAGGTTTGAAAATGGCTGTTGAACCCTGTGACTTGTAGGCCCCGTATTCTGAACTCTAATTCTGTGCTAAAATTATGGGAAGCCAAACATGTCAAAATTTGTTCACTTGGTATATTTCTTATGTTTACTGTGCTCTTTCCTAATTCTTTAATGGTGAAGACGATTATCTCATTTATCCTTCCTAGACAGTTAAGAATGATTTGAGAGTCAAATGAGCTGATAGTATGACCCTCTATTGTTAGATATTTATGTCACAATTGGCTATCCATAGTTAAACCACAACTGTAGACCAGAGTTTAAATTGAACCCAACTCCAGAATACAGGCCATAGAAGTTATAAATGCAAGGCCTGTTGCAGAAGGAGTTAAAATCAAATGTAACTTCATTTCATTTGATTTTTATTTATTTGATTTGATTTTTTTAGTATTACTTAATATAGAACTCCTCTGTATGATAGGCCCCTGGTGTTTGTGAAAAGGAAAGATTAAATCACCTTTGTGCAGATAAAAAAGAACATGAAGATGTCTTGTGAGAGCGTTGTGATAAGTCTTTCTCTCACTCTCTAAAGAAAAGTTGGAAAATACTTACTTTCAGAGTAGATTGCAGTTCCCGCATTTATGAATTCCTTGGTCTGTTGAGATTGGATGCACTTCATATATATATATATATATATATACATTCATTTAAATCATTTCATTTCATTCATAGCAATCATATCACTTTCATTCACTATTTTAGCAGTGGCTTTGATCTTTGTTGAAGGAAGTTATGATTGGAAATATGTGATAAATAAGATTCAGGATAGTTAATGATAAAAAAAAATGAAATTAATTTATTATTCAAGGAAATCAATAGGGAGATGGAAAGAAAAGTATTTCTAAATAATCTTAGTAGAAGTAGTTGTACTAGTAGTAGAGTGATGGACAATGCAGTACTGTTAGAAGTGTAGTAATTATAGGAGTAGGAGAAGAAGTGGTAGAAGTAGTAGTGGTAGAATTACTAGTATTAGTAGTAGTTATAGTATTAGTTGTAGTAATAGTAGTAGTAGTAGTAGTAGTAGTATAGTAGACTTGTTAACTGCAAAAAAAGGGGTGAACGCTGCATTTTTGAGTACAAATGTCCCACTTGGCACAAATGTTCCTTGAGTCAAAAGAAAAGGATTCATCCAAAGAGACATGCTGTATCTATGCAAATAAGCAAGTAATTTGCATAAATTTGCATATTAGGTCGACACAGTGAAAACAGGTATTTAAGAATATATATTTAACCAGAACTGCCCTAAAATTGGAAATAAACACTTAGGGTAAGAAAGAGAAGAAAATTGACATAAAATGATTGGGATATCCTTGTTTATTATTACCTAATTTACATAAATTATGCAAATTATAATTTAAAACAGAGTATTTTTCATGAATGTTTTATAAATAACAGCAGTTAATACACAATGTCAACATTCTACATGAAAGATAATATATTAGCGAAAACATCGATATGCTTCATGACAGTATTAGTGTCTTAATTTGCTTAGAAAGAGGGCAAATATGTCAAAATGTATGACGTGATATTGCGCTAAAACGAGACCAAAACAACCTCTATGTCACAGTCACACTCACGAATGGGACAATAAAGCGATCAATGGTATGTCATTCGAGATAACACAATCTCAACACAATAGCTTCCATCGGCTTCTCGTATCGCTTTTGTTGGTGTGTCTGCCACACCGTAATCTATGGTATATACGGGCAAAATGCATTTCGGTATCGGTAAAATACTATTAATTTTGTTTTATTTGTTTCTAATTTGTTTCTCTTGGAAAATTTACAGGAGAAATTGCTTTGCAGGTTCCTGCTTTAATGAAGCTCTGGCACATGAATCATGACGAATGTACCCCCACCTTAATCCATTTTAACTTTGTTAAAATATATATCTTTTGGAGACCCCGAAGTGGCAAAACTGCATTCACCCGCGGCATTCCCGCTACTTTACAAAACCAGTTTGATTTGTATTATCGACTTTGAAAAGACGGATTTATGAGACATCAGTTAACATGTTTCCTGAATATTTTTTTTATTTTTTATTTAAGCCTACGTCCACGGGAGCCCTCCAAATTTACCCCATCCCCTCTCTGTATTTCGACACTAGATAAAAAAAAAATATCGTGTTTTAAAGCCACCGGCAAGGCAAATTGCGTTTTTTGTATAATAGAGCAACTTTTATATCTATATTTCATATTTATCTATATTAATATTTTATCATTATTAATATTATTATTATCATTATTATTACTATTATTATTGTTATTATTATTATTATTATTGCTCTGCAGTTTGTAATAATGCACAGTGAAGGATATAACCCAACAGGAGCATGCCTAGGATACCCTTTCCCCTTTTTGTTTTATTTATTCAAAAATAGTTTATTGTCTTTAGAACTCTTAAAAGATTACTTTTGTTTGTATTGATATCTTGGAATAGAAAATACGTTACAATTGACATGTAGAAGAGCTGTGGTACATAGAAGAAAAGCCACACGTAAGCTCTAAAATACTCAAACCCCTTTATTGCTTCCACTCTATGTTAAATCTAAATATTTTTAGAGCCAATTCGGAAGAAAGATACATTTCTACTACACACAGTAAAGCCTCTTTGCGTTCTCCTCTTGAAAAAAAAAAAACCATAGAAGGCATTGTTTTATATCTCATAAAATAAGTTCGTGTACATGACAGTGGCCTGTCGAAGTTGTTCAACCCTTTCTTTTGTTTTGACAATATATATTTAGAATATCGTCTAAATGAAGCCCTCATCTGGAAAAGGGCACTTATTAAAGGCAGCATCAACATTATATAGAGGAGGCCCTGGTACTTGGAAGCGGGGGCTGAAGCACCCGCAAGATTTTCCGGAAGGGGGGGGGGGGTGTGCTACGTGTGTTATTCTCCATAGACAGCACCCCCTGGAATTCCGGCAGATGTGACAAAACGAAAAAAAACGTTACCAAAAAAACTTCATTTTGTAGTGCAATCTTTTTTGTTTATCAGTGCTTGTTAAATTTCCTGATGTAAATTTGAAAAGCAGAAAAGGTTCAATGTAAAATTTTGGTCCCAAGAATTTTAACAAGCTTCAGCCCCCTCTTCCCATTGCCAGGGCCTCCTCTATATAATGTAGATGCTGCCTTTAATAAGTGCCCTTTTCCAGATGAGGGCATGAGACGATATTCTAAATATATATTGTCAAAACAAAATAAACGGTTGGGCAACTTCGACAGGCCACCGTCACGTACACGAACTTATTTTATGAGATATAAAACAATGCCTTCTATGTTTATTTTATTCTTTTCAAGAGGAGAACGCAAAGAGGCTTTACTGTGTGTAGTAGAAATGCATCTTTCTTCCGATTGGGCTCTAAAAATATTTAAAGTTAACATAGAGTGGAATCAATAAAGGGCTGTTTGGCTGTTCTTCAATGTACCACAGCTCCTCTACATGTCACTTGTAGAGTATTTTCTCCTCAATCTATTCCAAGATATCAATACAAACAAAAGTAATCTTTTAAAAGTTCTAAAGACAATAAACTATTTTTTAATACATAAAACCAAAAAGGGAAAGGGTATCCTAGGCATGATCATGTTGGGTTATATCCTCTACTGTGCTAGAGCACTATTACAAACGGCAGAACAATAATAATAATAATAATAATAATAATAATAATAATAATAATACTAATACTAATAATAATAATAATAATAAGGCAAGCTTGCTTGGAACAGCTCATATCTTACGGAAGGTCTTGAATTAGAAAGAGAAGTGAACAATGAGAAGAGGACCCATTTGATAGAATATAGAACAATAACCCTAGATTTCTGGAAGAAGTCCGGTTGCTGTTTAATATACCAACAGAACATCAAGTTGTGGACAATGGAAATAATAATAATAATAGTAATAATAATAATAATATTAATAATAACTATAATAATACCAATAATGATGAATGTAAATATAAAGATATAGATATAAAAGTTGCTCTATTATACCAAAAACGCAATTTGCATTGCCGATGGCTTTAAAACACGATATTTTTTATTTAAAGTCGAAATACGGAGATGGGATGGGGTAAATTTGGAGGGCTCCCGTGGGCGTAGGCTTAAATAAACAAAAAAACTTTCTTCAGGAAACATGTTAACTGATGTCTCATACATCTGTCTTTTCCAAGTCGATTAGACAAGTCAAACTGGTTTCGTAAAGTGGCGGGAATGCTGGGGGATGCGGTTTTGCCACTTCGGGGTCTCCAAAAGATATATATTTAATAAAGTTAAAATATGGATTGAGGTATGATACATTCGTCATGATTCATGTGCCAGAGTTTCATTAAAGCAGTAACCTGCAAAGCAACGTCTCCTGTAAATTTTCCAAGAGAAACAAATTAGAAACAAATAAAACAAAATTAATAGTGTTTTACCGATACCGAAATGCATTTCGTCCGTATGTATCATAGATTACGGTGTGGCAGACACACCAACAAAAGCGATACGAGAAGCCGATGGAAGCTATTGTGTTGGGATTGCTTTATCTCGAATGACATACCATTGATCGCTTTATTGTCCCATTCGTGAGTGTGACTGTGACATAGAGGTTGTTTTGGTCTCGTTTTTGCGCAATATCACGTCATACATTTTGACATATTTGCCCTCTTTCTCAGCAAATTAAGACACTAATACTGTCATGAAGCATATCGATGTTTTCGCTAATATATTCATTTTCATGTAGAATGTTGACATTTGTGTATTAGTTGCTGTTTTTTTAAAACATTTCAGGATTCATGAAAAATACTCTGTTTTAAATTATAATTTGCATAATTTATGTAAATTAGGTAATAATAAACAAGGATATCCCAATTATTTTATGACAATTTTCTTCCCTTTCTTACCTTAAGTGTTTATTTCCAATTTTAGGGCAGTTCTGGTTAAATATATATTCTTAAATACTTGTTTTCACTATATCGACATAATATGCAAATTTATGCAAATTACTTGCTTATTTGCATAGATACAGCGTGTCTCTTTGGATGAATCTTTTTCTTTTGACTCAAGGAACATTTGTGCCAAGTGGGACATTTGTACTAAAAAATGCAGCGTTCAACCTCTTAACAAGTCTACTAGTATAGTAGTAGCAGTAGTCATAGTAGTTGTAGTAGTAGTAGTAGTAGTAGTAATAATAGTAGTATAAGTAGTAGTAGTAGTCATAGTAGTAGTAGTAGAAGTAGAGTAGAAGTAGTAGTAGTAGTAGTAGTTGTAGTAGTAGTAGTAGTAGTAGCAGTAGTCATAGTAGTTGTAGTAGTAGTAGTAGTAGTAGTAGTAGTAGTAGTAGTAGTAGTAGTAGTAGTAGTAGTAGAAGTATAGTAGTAGCAGTAGTAGTAGTATAGTAGTAGTAGTAGTAGTAGTAGTAGTAGTAGTAGTAGTAGTAGTAGTAGTAGTAGTAGAAGTAGTAGCAGCAGAAGTAGTAGTAGTAGTAATCGTCAAAGTAGAATTAGAGGTAGTAATAGTACGAACGAGCCCTTTAAGCTACCTTCCATAATAAAACAAATAATTTGTGTTAAATCTGATATAAGATATTATTTTCTACAATACGCTATATGTAATTGCAAATTAAGTTATTGAGAAGGTAATAGTTCAATAGTTCATGAAAATAGTTTCAAGTTACGTCAACAGTTCAGCTCAGCAGAAAGATGGGGACATATGTTTGACTCTAAGAAAAAAAAGGAATTTGCAAATGTGCTTTTTTGTTGCAAGTATTTCATTTTTGCTTGTTGATTTTGTACTGCACCAAATGTGACTTATATTCATTCTTCATCTTGCTTTAAGCCCCCATCACACTTATTCCGAATCAAGCAGAATTGGCCTGAATGAAAGGACTATTGTTTGACCACCAGTTGGTCATTTAAATCTACTTCGAACACCGTTCGAAAATATTCCTCGAATGTTTTGAACATGACCAAAACCTTTGGGACGGCCAAAAGAAATGACAAAAATATTTCGAATGCACTCAGAATGCAGTCAGGATATTTAGAATGTCCCTAGAATGTCCAAGAACGTAACACGAATTATCAATCTGACTCCACTGTGGTTCATTTTGACTAGTGTATGATGATACACGTGGTCAATTTACTGAATTTCAACTCCAGTTTGGTGCATTAATAAGTTCCTCCCAAAAATTTCTAGATTTTTTGAATATTTTTTTCTTTCCAGCTTCTGCTTGATTCCTGCTGATTCCGAATAAGTGTGATGGGGGCTTTACCATTTTTTGATATATATTTTCATATTTTTGCTGCTTTGCAGGTTATATTTTTTCTGATTTGCAGGTTTTCTTTGAATCTCATGAGATATATGTTACACAAAAGTTAGTTACCAATTGCAACACACTCAAAAATCGAACAAACTCAATCCGAAGTAATAGTTGTGTTTTTGGTGGATAATTCTACATTATAATATCACATGATACACTTTTCACCAATCATACAGTAGCATTCTAAGTGTGGTATATAAAGCAGTAGCGTAGTATCCAGGCGGGGGCCCAAGGGGTGCATGCCCCCTCTATATTTTGAAAAAAGCCCATTGAACACACATATTAATACCACTGAAAATTGTCGTCTGTGCCCCCTATAGTTTTGAAATTTGCTATTTGTGCCCCCTCTATTTCAAAATCCTGGATACGCCACTGTGTAACGCCCAGTACACACTATGCGACACGATTTATTAATATTCGCATTTTGCATTAAATGTGAAAGTTCCAAGAAGTAAAATTATTTTAATTGAAGTTCGGCATTATAATCGGAAAAATGAAATCATTATTGTGCTTTGCGGCAAGCCTTGTGGTCGGAGTAAAGTCAAAATTGGCTTCAAGTCACAAAAGGTGATGACATCATTGCGATTTGAAATTGAATTTGCTTTTATTCCTACAGGGTTTGAGGCTCTAACTAGACTGAATTTCAATTTCAGTAGTCCTTACCACTGTTTTGAACTCTTGATTGCTAAGATTTTATCGGCTGGAATGTTTATCTCAAATGTTATTCAGGGGTGTGAGAGTTCAGATTTTTATCTGATTTCAGATTTTTTTGTTTTGATTTTCAGCTTAATTTCAGCTTATTTTTGGCCTTCCTCTGTACTAAAAGTATGGGAGCTCTTTCTATTTCAGACTTTTTCAACACTCTTCAGCTTTTTTCAGATCTTTTTATTTGTGACCACTCACACCCCTGGTTATTACAATGTCTTTGAAATGTGGATCGCAATGAATCGCATAGTGTGCGCCGGGCTTAATGTACATGATTATGAAATGCATGGTGCTTGGTTGCAGTGTGTATCTCTGAACCCTCATATAGCCTAGTGCACAGTTCCCCTTCATATTGCACTCTGCACGTTGAATGTGCATGCTTCAGAAATGTATATATATTAATTGTTTTTGTTCTATTTCCTTTTCTCCCTCCATTATCATTTTCCATCCTTTTTCAAATCTCCATGTCCTCTTATCTCTCTGTCTACCTTCCTTCCACTTTCCATTTCTCCCTTTCACTTATCTTTTACCTTCTCTCCCCCCTCTCTTTCTCATTTCTTATAATTTCCATTAATTCATCTCCTTCCATCCATGTCTCCTTCAAATCTCAATTTCCTCTATCTATTCATCCACTCTCCCACCAATCTTCTTTCCCCCTCTCTTTGTATCTCTATTCATATAACTTTTCATTGCTTCATCTTCCACTCATCTCTCCTTCAAATATCCATTTCTTCTCTCTCTCCTACCTTCCTTCCAATCTCCATCCACTCTCCATTTCTCCCTATCACTATATTTTATCTTCTCCCCTCCATCCCCCTCTCTCTTTCTCTATATCCCCTTTCACATCATTTTCAATTGCTTCATCATCTTCCGTCTTTCTTTCCTTCAAATCTCATCGTTTCTATCTCTCCTTCCATCCATCCAATTTCCCATTTCTTCCTGTCCCTATCTTTTATCTTCTTTACCCCATCTCTCTCTGTATCTCCTTTCATATCAATCCATCTGTCTATTCTTCAAAACTTCTATCCATTCTCCACTCCATTTCTCATTCCTACCTTCTTTCCTTCAATCAATCACCATCATCTGCTGACCCGATCATCGATTATCAGGAGGACGAAGATGACGACGAGGAGGAGGAAGAAGATCCACTAAAGGTGAGTGAACTTTTGCTGTGCTCTGATTGGTCCATTGGACATCCATCTTACTTTCAAATCGGGGGCTGGTTGCAGGAGTGTTTGTCATCAAACACATGTCCTAAAGACAGGAGCCAGGGAACAAGTGTGAAAGTGGGGGGGGGGGGGAATGCTAAACAAAATTTCATAGTCATTTTCAAATGTTTGCACACTGTTACTGGAAAAAAGTTGGAGCAGGGCTGAGGACTCCCCCCCCCCCCCCTGTTCTGCAGCTCCTGAAATATGTCAATTTGTGTTTGATTTTATTTTTGGAGTTCTGCATTCGATTGTAATTCTTTCTGTAACCAGCCCTCGGGCTCTGTTTCATACAACATGTTATCAATGGCTGCTGAAATAGTCACATTTGATCAACTGGGAACCAAAATGTTATCAAATTTTAGCATTTGCGATTGATACAAATGGTTATGAAACATGGTCAATTAGAAATGTTTTGATTATGGAAGTATATGAAGAGTTTTCAAAATATATGAACAGTGAAGGGCTGCTCAATATGCTGAGATGTGTTAATTATGTGTGTAATATGTATGTTTTCTATGTAAGTATTTGTTATGCATTTAGTGTGTGTTTTGTTTCTGTTATCCATTCTTTTGTCCAATTACTGTATGTGTTCTGTATATTAGCGAGAGTGCTTTATTTCTTCACATGTTTATGTGTGTTAGAAATTATTTATACATGTATGTGGTGCAATTGCAAATGTATATTTAATAAATTGTTGAGTGTTGATTGTTTGTTTAGAATTGTAATGCAATTAGATAGGTGTTTCCAAATATGTATAGAATATCTGAATAGCAGCTGTGTACAAATATGAATTAAGCTATGTAATACATCTTTGAAGGCTTTATTGTTTTGCACTAATCTATTTGAAGATGTGTATTTAGATAAGGACATTAATTTGTAGTAATAGATCAATGCACTGCAAAAACTCTGGTGTTGATTTAACACCAGCCCGGAATCTATATATGTCCACACCAGAGAAGTGTCAAACAACACCAGTTTCGTTTTGGTCTAACACCAGATAGGTGTTTATACAACACCAAGTAGTATTAAAACAGCATCGGTTCGATTCCAAACTGGTGTTGTTTCAAAACTTCTCTGGTGTGGACATATATAGATTCCAGGCTGGTGTTAAATCAACACCTGAGTTTTTGCAGTGTGGTGTGCTATATCAAATATATACAATGGTATGCAATAAGCATGATACAAAAAGGAAAATACAAAAAGATACAAAATGCTTTTGATAACTTTTTTAAAGAAAACAGAGACGGTGGAACATATCTAAACAGATCAAGAGATACTTATATTTTATTTGTCTCCATGGATCATTTTATTCTTGTTCACGGTATTCAATTAAAACTCATTTTGCACAATGCCAGCACTTTTGAATGTCATATTAATGTCATTAGGACTAAAAACGTGACTGTTACAAGGCTGGTATCATTTTGATTATGTACACAGTCGATATGCTCCAGATCTCGTGGATAATAGAATTCTTTGAATGCTATGGTAAAAAACCTTCACAGTTATTCCATTGATAGTGCATAATGCATTATAAATGACTGCCTTTGAATATGGAAGTCTAATTTTGATTCATAAACCTATATTCCATGAATGAATTCTCTATTTGCTTTGTAAAATTTTGACTTGTATGAATATGGATTTCAATTATAATTTCCTTCATCATCATCATCCGTGAAAGTACAGTCCACCGGGATGGTGTGTCGTCATACTTGTAAACCTTAAACCTAGTTCACAACAAATTGACTTGCATTGTGCATTGTAGATTAGGACTCTTGTGAAAATCTGACCAGTTTAGTGTAAAGTCAGGTGTTAACGTGAGTGCAAAGTTGTATGAGATGTCGTCCATAATTACCAACACCTTTACTTAACGCCTCCCAAGCCATTCTGACTGGAAAAGAGATCACTTTGGGTGATGAGAGTCTCCTATATATCATAGATTAGATTGACATTGGTTGCTATGGTGATAATGATGTCATCAGACAAGTATGTGATCGCCTCAGATGGTGTCCGAGGGTCGAATGTTAATTGATGGGAGGAGAGATGGATGCAGTGAGGAGGAGAATATACATTTCATCTGTTATTGTTTTACGGAGCTTATTCCCTGATTCTGTCTCCTTCGTGATGCCTACAAGATGCTTTTAGTCTTTATTTGCAGTTGAGTCTGCCGAGTTGACCTCTAAAGGGAAATTACTGCCTGAGGGGATATTGCAAGGAAATATTTGTAATCACCGATTACTGTTGCAATTTTACAATTTTGATATCAAAATTAGCAGTGGTTTACTCTCCTTGTAACAAGAAGTAAATCAACAATTTAATAGTGCAAATTTGGAATTGATTGCGAGACATATACTACAGTGTTCACATACTTTGGGCACAAGGGCCCCCCGGCTTACAAAGAGTTATGATTGATCCAATCAATCTCAACTGTATGGAAATCCACCCATGCCATAATTTCTTCTACAGGAAATTTGCACAATCTCCTTAGTAAACAAACAGAATCACAGTGCCAATTTTTAAGGAGAATGATGAATGTATGCATATACATCCTGTCTAGAAAATATTTTGAACAAACATACATTTTAGATGTTGATGTTGCTGGCTTTCCATAGTTGTGGTTGTTTGGATCAATCGCAACTCTTTGTAAGACGGGACCCAGTGTTTGAATAGCATATGATGGTACTAGTGAAACATATATGATAAAGTACTACCAGTCCAGTCAAGAAACACTTTCCCTCATGTATTTGTATATCAGTTGGTGAACTTACACCCTATGTTGCAAATAATCCTGAGTTGACTTAGGATTGTAATCTTGAAATGTAACCCACAAAATGCCTAGCGAGTCGCACCTGTATTACAAATTAGCTGAGTATTATTCTGATTTGGCTAATTTGCTAGAAAATAGCCCTGTAAGACAAATTTCATCATAATCATGTGGTCAAATGATTATGATTGATAGCATCGACTACAATGTATAATTAATCGTGACAGTCAAGCTTACATTTATTGCTAATCTTTGTATTAATGGACACTGGATATTGCTCTGAATGGGATTAGTTGCTGGAATAGAAATTATTAAATTTATGCAATTTTTTCAATTTATTAAATTTCACAGTAATTAAAAAAAAATGTATTAATCAGCATATCTATAAATATTAAACAGTGTCAGGGGGGGGTGAAAGTAAGAGTACTTATCTGGGTTATCCCCTTAAAAACAAATACAGTTGGAAGTACACTTGTACATAAAAACTTAAGATTAAACACGATAATGTAATTAAAACAAAAATTAGAGAGTAATTCAAAACAAACTTAGGCTGGTGTAGACTGGCCCAAAATAGCCCAGTCATGATCAAGACATATCATAATACTTCGAAAACTGGTCGTGTTTGGTTACAGAAAGGGGAACTCAGAAGTGCTGTTTATTCATGCTGCTCTTAGAATAACAAGAGAGCCGTGATATGATATTTTGTTTTTGTTGATTCAATTGACTGCACAGTGCCTTAAGGTCTGCCTCTTGTCTGAAAATATCTTGATCGAAAACAGTGTTCACATTAGAGAGGCATAGGTTTATTCCGTGGGTGAGGTTTACAATAAATTATAAGAATTAGTTAAACTTACCAAATACAGGCATAAGGACAATTGATGAGGACAAGATCCTGCTTAAAAATATAATGATAAATAATAATATAGGATTGTATAGCGCACGTATCCACCTTGTTAGGTGCTCAAGGTGCTTGTCTGAAAATATCTTGATTGAAAACAGTGCTGACATTAGAGAGGCATAGGTTTATTCTATGGGTGAAGTTTACAATAAATTATAAGAATTAGTTTAAATTACCAAATACAGGCATAAGGACAATTGATGAGGACAAGATCCTGCTTAAAAATATAATGATAAATAATAATGTAGGATTGTATAGCGCACTTATCCACCTTGTTAGGTGCTCAAGGTGCTTGTCTGAAAATATCTTGATTGAAAACAGTGTTGACATTAGAGGGGCAAAGGTTTACCATAGATACAACATTACAGTTTTTAGCTCTGCAGAGTGTTTTTTCCAGCTTAAAGATATTTAAAAAAAGAAAAAAAATCAAACCTTTAAAAAGAGCAAAATTACTAATATACAACTTAACAGGTTTGAACTTGTGAGTTCCTGGTGAAGTATAAAAAAAAACATTTCCCACTCTCTTTTGAAATATCCTAAATTAAAAACAATGCAAATATTTGAAAGGAGTTAAATGACTAATATAACACTTCACAGTTTTGAACTTTATTTGTGAGTTCCTGGCAAAGTATAAAATGCATTTCCCCACTCTTTAAGTATCATTTTTTTAAATCAAATCTTTGAAAGGATCAAAATTACATTATTTAAAGAGGCACTCATTTGAAATAAATACACTGTATCTTACTCTGTGACAGTTAAAGATAATGGTAGCGATCAAAAAATGAGTTTGAACAGAATCCATTAGAATTACCACCCAAGTGTTTGTATGTATGAATAAGAATATATGTCAAATGGCTCTGGAAGAAAATGCGTTATTTCTGAGAAATGAGCAAAATAAGCACAAAATTCCATCAAATATTGGGTATTTTCCAAGCAATATTAATACACTGTCCCACATATGTTTTTCTGTGTTAGTGATCATCATAATTTTTTGGTTTTGAGCTAATTTTTAATGATTTCACCAAGATGAGTTACATCAATCTACCAGATCTAGATATATGATAATGTAATGACGATTAATCTTGATTTAAAAGACTTTCTCACGAAATAATTGTTTGCCGCAACTACTTTCTTTTACCTTTAATGCCACACGCAATAGATGTGAGGGATGACTTCAAGTTATCACACTAAGCAGTACTTGACATTTCACATTGAGAAGTGGCTTGTAGATAACTAGGCGGTCTGGTAGTGTTTCACAAATGCGTTAGGAATCACGTAGATGGGACAGATTTCAATAGTATGTCACTGAACTTATGCTTACGATGATACTGTGAAAGATGCCCCAGGCTGAAATGAGGTTTGATTGGTAACATTAATAGGAATGTATATATTGGAGTTAACATAGATTTCAATAGTATGTCACTGAACTTATGATGATATCGTGAAAGATGTCCCTGGCTGATATGAAGTTTATCATTTTGATTGGTAACATGCTTTGTTGTGTGTTATCTCCCAGAAACCCCCCACTGTCGTCCGTCCTTTCCAGCTTGCCCCTCTTTCAAACATTCCTCTCATACCTCCAGACTGCATTCCATACAGTCTTATAGGTCATTTCCTTCGTAGTCTCAACACAGTCCCATCTATTCACTTTTGTGTTTGTTCTAGCCATGTATAAACACAGTCCCATACTGTACTTTTCGGTGTTGGTTTAATTTTCAGCATGTATAACACAGTCCCATCTATTCATTATGGTGTAAGTTTGATATCAGCACATACGACAGTCCCATCTAATCTTTTTGGTGTTAGTTTAATACCCAGTCCCATTTAGTCTTTTCAGCGTTGGTCTGAACTCAACACTTTACACCCAGTCTCTTCTGGTCTTTATGTTGTTGGTGTAATCTCAACACTTTGTCCATCTATGACTTTTGGTGTTTGTGAAAGCTCAATTTTTCTCAACCAGTCCCACCTATTATTTTGGCATCGGTGTAATCTCTGCACAGTCCCATCTATACTTATTAATGTCAGTTCTTCTCAGCACTGGTAATCAAGTCTTGATCGGTTCTTAAGGATGCTTCAATACTTGTCACTTCTTCTTTAATTGATGTGAATATTCAGTAAATATAGTGTAGCCCCATGCATTGTTATAATGTATACTGCTTTTTTCTCAGCCCTGGCTCTTTCATTTACTTAACAAAAGTATTTTTAAGGTTTTCTAATTTCGGTTAAACAAACAGATTTTGAACAGTATCTGTTTCAATAATAATAATAATAATAATTGGATATTTAGAGGCACTAAAAACAAAAAGTACCATAGCGTGTACAATGTATGAATAATAATTTAACATTTGCAATAATAACCACAATCAGTCATTCAAGATAAAAAGGGAAATTAATTATTGAAGAAAAATTTATATGTATATGAGAGTACAAACTACCTTTTAATGCTTTGCCATCTGCCTTTCACTCAGATTCCACTTTTCCTTTTCCAGACTTTAGAAAATTCTTGAATACGTGTCTGCGGCCGTGCTTTCTGGAAGTGATAATTAATCATTTATTTGGTTGATATGGCAACACCCCAAACATGCTTTTATTGAAGTGAAGCTCACATTGTTCTGCATTCTACCAGCAATATCCTGTCAGAGTTTGAAACTTAAAAAAAAAAAAAAAACTCAAAATCTAAACTGAAAGGAGAGAGAGCAATCCTGATATAGATCCTAATATTTTGATGATAAAAATATTTTATATTTCCTTTTTAAAACAGATACCATGTAAAAAGGAACCGAGTTCATCCGTTGGGCCAAACATATTGATTTTTGATTTTTTTTAAATGTCAAAACACAAAACATTAGTTTAGACTGCAGAGATTCCGTGCTGTACCACAATCACTTGTTCATCTGTGCTTTACAAAATTTAAAGTTTGATGTTCAGCAATATTTCAAAAAGATTCTGGCATGTTATTGCATGTCAATCCGCAGTATTCCTTTCTATTCACATAAATTCATTGTTAGATCTGATCTCACCCTTGAAAAGGGCTTTCTGACAATTTAGGTTATGGTTTTGACAATAGGGGTATAATACAAAAGAATTGTAAATCTAGCGTGATTCATTATGTATTGTGATCTTATGTATTGATTCAGACTATGCTTGCTGAATGCGTGATATATTTTTCGTGTGCTCTTTTACTATATTGTAATTTTGCTAGGAAAATAGGTGGAAAAGAAGAAAATGTTAATGATCACATGATTGTGTTGTTGATGTGATATTAAATGATGAGGAGGAGGAGGAGAAGAAGAAGACAACGAAGGAGAAGATGACCAAGAAGAACACGAAGAAGACAATGATGACGAAGAAGTAAAAGAAGACGAAAAAGAGGAAGAAGGAGGAGGAAGGAAGGAAGGAAGAGGAGATGAAGAAGAGGATGGGGAGGAAGCGGAAGGGTACGAAAGGAAAAAGGGGAGGTAGAGAAGAGAGCAATTTGATTATGTATGAAAAATGAAGTTATGGAGGACAAGAGTGATAGAAATATGAAGCGAAGAGAAAGTTAAACAACTGACTCTCCCATTGTACATATGTATTGTCACACTTGTGTGTTCACTCTGTCTGGGTAGAGATAATGCAAGTTTGACTACCGATTAACTATGTTTTTCATTCATTGTTACCACAGAAATCATGATCCGTAGAGCAAACGGTTTCTCTTTCATTCTTTCACCTCTTGTATATGTGTCTCCTATTTCTATCTCTTCCTTCTCCCTCTCTCTCTTGTGATCTCTTTCTTTTCCTTTCTTTTGCTCCACTGTTCTCTCCTCAGCCTGTCACCCCTTTTAATATTTGTGTGTCTCTCCTCTCTCCGGCTTATCCATATATTTTCTGTATGCCTCTTTTCATCTTTCCTCTCTGTCTTCTCTTCTCTCCTCTCTCTTTCTTTCTCTTCCTGTGTGTGTTTTTCCCTTGCTGTCTTTCACTTTCTTTCTCTTTTTATCTTAATCATTAATGTAATAGCATCTCTTATTCCCTAAATCTTCCATTGCCACAGTCTCATACCTGTCCTTTTTCTTGCTCTCTTTTTCTTTCTCCCCCTTGCACTTCTTGCTGCTCTTCTCTTTCGCCTTTCTTTCACCCTCTCTCTCAACAATCATGATCAGCTGCATTTGCCACTCGAGCATTCACATTATACCCCCGGGCTCCTTTTCACGCCATGAATAGGCTGCATAATCAAAGTGATATTTATTGTGCGTGCGAAAGGGACTGCATGGTGGTGGCAGCGGTGGGATCGCCACTGCTATATCACTGCATCTGTTCAAAAGTCTTGTTTTTTCACACATTCTCTCACGAATGTATCAAATGAATTGGAACCTCCGTAGAATGTTCAAGCTCGACACCTGTATAGCCAGTCCCATCAAGGATGTTCAATGCATACTCGAGATGGAGGGGTAATTTGAAAGAGTATAAGACTCCTGAAGATTGCTCATGTTAGAATTTATATTTGGAAGAACTGTCAGACTGAATAGGCATTGCACAATAGGTGTTTGTGTAAAACATGCACAAATCAGGGTAATCCTTTTAGCACATGTTTGTGAAGTGATTAAAGAGAAGGTTGCCTTTGTGGAATGCCAGATTGGGCCATTGTACCTCTTTCATGATCAGGGGAGGGTTTCACGGAGCATGGTTTCCACTGGCAAATTAGCTCTGAGCCAATCGGATGCGAGGATTTCAGTAGCTTATAACAGTTATTAAGTGAGTGGACTGCAAGTGATTTGCAGCTGGGTAAACTAAGGTGATTAAACACATTTCATGTGATCAGCGGAGCAAGTGGATCTCTTTTATTTATTGATTAATGAATTGGAATGGCTTTTGATCGATTTCTGAGCTGCAGCACTTGGATTGTTGTGTCTGGGATTGGCCATCACTGTCTGCATATATTGTCTCATGTTGTCCTGGCATGGAGTAATGAAGAAAATCTTAATTTGTAGGGCAACTGTTAGTTCCTCTGGATTCAATATGTGGGACTACAGTGGATTTATATCGGAGATACATCAGCGAAATACCGTGAACATGTTTTTGGATCTATTATTTCATAGTAGTGCTTCTGTTTATTTGAAATGAATTTGTTTCGAGAGAAGGAAATCGGAGAATATGTAATAGAGGTTATTTGATAATATCTGGGGAGGGATCGTGAAAGGACTTGTCGGACGTTTTATCTGACAAGTCCTGTTTATCCGACAGTTAGCATAGTGATAGTGCTTCTAAGCCAATCAAAATCATGGAAAGTTGTCAGATCTGACAACTTTTTGGACAAAAGTGTTCATGAAATGCTCCCCCGATGAGTAATAAGATGGGACTACAGTTGTACATTGTCATCTTTGGAAGTGGAAAATTAAATTATATGTATGTAAGAACTGCAGAAATTCCAACTTTATTCATGGTTTTACTTGTTCTGGATAACAGGTTCTCCAGGAACCTAGTTTGGGGAATGGTTTTATCATTACACCATGTGCATTTTTCATTGAACTGTTTGAAGAAGGCATCGAGGTACCTTACAGAATGAAGCACTGTGTTAATGAGACTTGCACATTTCTTGTATTTTTTTTTTCATATCAAGTCAAGCAA
Organism: Lytechinus pictus; assembly: GCF_037042905.1. Classification (NCBI taxonomy): domain Eukaryota; kingdom Metazoa; phylum Echinodermata; class Echinoidea; order Temnopleuroida; family Toxopneustidae; genus Lytechinus; species Lytechinus pictus. The sequence goes on from NW_026974141.1 coordinate 2,829,741, forward strand.
ATGGATACCTTAGCAACTCGCTGACAGCTGAAATCAGTTGTAAAATCAATTTTCCGAGAATTTGATCAGTCTACTGCTTTGACAGTGAATGTGTATATCATAGGTGCCTTTGATATCATGTGACCAGCTCTTCTTGACGAGATTTTTTCATTAGATGATAATCATGCTTCACATCCCCACCCCACCTAATGCCCTACCCCTCCCCCACCCCCACCTCATATTTCAAACATCTCATGTTGCCAAGCTAGCATTATTAATCCTATGGATACATCATACATGGCTCCAATATCATGTGACCAGCTCCTCTAGACGAGATACATTTTCAATAGATGATGAGCGTGCTTCACATCCCAACCCCACAAGTACCCTACCCCTCCCCCACCCACCTCATTTCAAACATCTCATGTTAATCTCATATTAATCCCATGGATACCTTGTAAATCATTCATGGCTCCAATATCATGTGACCAGCTCATCTTGACGAGAGATTTTTTCATTAGATCATACCCCACAGCCCCACCCCACCTATACCCTGCCACTCCCCCACCCCATACCCGTCCGCTTCTTCGTATCCCACCCCTCCCCATCTCATTTTCCTAATATCTCATGTTGCCAAGGAAGCATTATTGACCCTATGGATGCCTTGTGTATCATACACGCATTGTATATCATGGATGACACCAATATCATGTGACAAGCACCTCTCGACGAGAGACATTTTCATTAGATTCGTGAGTGATCGCCGACACGGTTTGTCGCGTAGGCTCAGATGACCTGAGACAACCTCGCCCTCATATTGGTCATCTGCATGTCTGGACTGTATTCAATTAAGTCCTTTGAATTCAGACATTATTTCATTTCATTAGCATTTAATTAAGTCGGTAATATAACTCGACGTCTCAAAATCAGTTCAAGAAGAAAGCTTATTGATAGGCAGATGAGGGTCAACTTTATTTATCAAGGTCGTGGGAAATCTGTGGTGTGGGTCCTGTAACACAAAGTTTAGCAGTCATACAATCAATTGTACCTTGTGATCGATGCAATCGATCTTAACAAATATTTTATACAATCATTAAGATCTGTGTACAGGGGGCTATGGATTTGCTCTTGAATATTTTGTTATCAAATTGTTGCTTGCATCAAGCATCAGAAGATCTGCACATTTGATAGATGGAGCTAAATAAAATAAAAAAGGTGAACTTGTTTAGAAAGAAATCTTTTTAACATTTAATTTGTATTACATAGAGAGAAAAAAACATAGAAAAAAGCAACAAAAAAGTTAAACAAAAATATGATCAATGATTGGGAATTGTAAGTGATTGAAGAACAATAAATCCATGTTTATCCACTTTGGAAGAAGAGAAAACCAATTTCTGTTTTTATTACTTTACCTCATAAACTGCCCAAACTGTAATAATTTGAGAGCATTACACGACAATACAGTTGTTTTAGGATTTTTTTTTTTTTACTGAACACCATTCTAAAATGTTGACTGTCCCTTTAATGAGGAAAGCTAAATCTGTATAATTGTCTTAACTCTTCTTGTCCTTTCATGTTATACCCCTTTCATAAACCCAATAAAACATATCCTCCAATTAGCCGCCTAAGAGTAATGCGGATAATTCAATAAAAATTGCGTTCACAAACTCCATAAATTATTTTTACGAGCGCCCGTCCTGAAAAAGGCGGATAATCGTCATGACAACTGGACACGCCCCCTCCAATGCGGTTGTGTTGGAAAAGGGTGACCTTGTGACCGCACCATGGCAATTATCCGCATTATTTGGAAATACGTTCATAAACTCAAAATCTTGTCCCGATGCCGCTATTATGCGGATAATAGCAGCATCAGAATAATGCGGATAACTCTTGTCCTCCTCTGATTTTACGACCAAATTATGCTGCTATTAGCTGCATAATTGTGTTTTATTGGGTTTATGAAAGGGGTATAAGTTACATGTATGAGTTAATAATTTTTAAACTGACACTAACGTGGAGGTGTAGGAGTTTATAATTCATATAGTCCTTATCATTAGAGGAAGAAAACTCATATTTCAATTGACACCAATTTTCTTGGCTGTTCTTGAATATTGAAAATGTTTTGCATCAGTGGAGTGAGTCCCTTTAATGAAGATAGCTCAATCTGTGAAACTGTCTTGACCCTTGTCCTTTAATCCCAGCTGTGAGTGGAATGTCGTCCTATCCACCAAGCTTGGGATGATTGAGATTCCAGTCCCATCTGACTCTCATCCCTCTCTCCCCCATCCTTCTCCCCGCATCATCCCTCGCATCCCATTAACATGCCACGGGATGCCATCTCAATGCTCCAATAGAAGCATCCTCGCCCATCTCACGCTGCATAGCCGCTTCGCCCACACCACGCCACATTCGAACCTGTCACGCCGCGGCTTCCTCGTTGCACATAGGGATTTAGCCCCGCCGAATGTTGTATGGCCCGGATAATCCCCCATATTTTGATCTGTTGATCCGCGGATTAGGTAATCCATTCGCCTGTCGCCGCCGCGAATCACCGCATCACATCGCCCTCACAGGCATCATACACACTCCCCCCTTACACTCCATGCTTCGGGATAGCTGATCGGAAAGTGGGATACCCCGAGTAACGCTACACCCTTTGGATAATCACATCCTTTCTGCTCTATGGGATTATACCTGACATCTTCGCTTACATGTATTGTCTATCTTCTTGGTAAACAGATCTAACCTTACATCGAAGCTACCTGATCTGACCTTCCCGAAGCACTCTCTTTGCCTTGCGGAACCAAAGCAGATGCTGACAGCATCAATTTCTTTTGTTGTTCCTCTCTGAAGGCTTTTATTGATTTTTATTGATCCGTGCATGGAATCCATATGTCATTTTCATGGATCTGTGTGTGATATCTCTCTCTGTGGAATGCTATTGCAATGCTTGATTAATCCACGTTCAGATTTGTGATTTAGTGCTTTAGTTCTTCAGTCGTGCGACCTGCATACAACTCATTTTCGATGTCTTGACTCTGGAGTATCCATAGTATTTGCCAGAGAAAGTAATACTTTATTGGATATCACATTCTCGCGTGGAGTTTTCATTAGATTTACCATAAATTATTATTTTGAGAGATGTTTTAAAATCAAGCTGGAATTATCGTGTGTGGAATAGCAAGTTCTGTATCCAATGGTCACCAGTGAGTTGTGATCAAATATGATTTGTGTCTTTACTTCATCTGTCTCTTTACATTTGTTGCATTATAAGCATGTGTTTATACATTGTTCTCTGCAATTCTTCTGCCTACAAACAATAGTCCTCAGCAATCCATGGTCACCATTGAGCTGTGATCATGTATGATTTGTGTCATTACTTCATTTGTCTCGTGACATTTGTTGAGTTATTGGCATGTGTTTATTCAGTATTCACTGCGATTCTGCTATCAAACATTATTATTCCCTAAGCCATTCATTGGAGGTTGTGGTATTTGCTCTTGTGCTGTAGTTCTTCAAATATACAGGAATAAATGTCACCTTTTTTGTCTCCGATGTCTGGAGAGTATATTGGATACCGAGAGAATTAATTTGATATTGTTGTTTTTCACATGTTTCTAGAGCTATTTGAATAGTTAATCTTTGTTTATTTTTTAATTTTGAAGAAATTTTGGCAAAAAAAGTGATATCTCGTCCTGCATTGCACTCTGTACAATCATTACTGTTTGGTTATACCTTTATTCTTAAAGGGGGACTTAACTGTGTGTGGTGTCTCATTGACTGTGTTATAAATACATAGTCTTAGAATATACGTTTTCAGATATCTACTAATACTACAGATAATAAATTGACCTATAATTGTATTTGTATAGAGGAAGTGAGGAACTGAAATGTTTTGAGAGGAAAAGTAATTGTTTTGCTACTTGGTAACATAATTTTTGCGGTATAAATGTATCGAGTAGTTAATTAGCATGTTATCATTCAAGTGGGTTTAATTACTAGCCTACACTAGTATTATGGGTCAGGAAACTGGCCAGGTATGAGTAGTTGAGGACTTGAGATGGCGCTATTTGTTCGTGTCTACTTTAAAGTGTCTCTTTAGTTAATTTGTCTGTTCTTTATTATGCCTATACATTGGATTTGTGAAAATAAGTATTGGATATATATCATTTGTACAAGTTATTTTCAAGAACTACATGTATATCCAAATATTATCATTGATGACTTTGTGAAATTTTTCAAGCTGTTAAACCTGCTGAAGTTCTCTATAGGGACATCACATTCCACATGTTTCTGAAACTTTGTTAATTTGCCTCATGGGCTCATTTGTCTTGCGCTAATTGCATCTCGCCTGACACTCATTTGTACTTCCTTAATTATTGCTGAGACAAACCGGAGACTCGTTTAAGGGTATCCAGAGGAACGTTTCCTTGTGCCCCATAAAAAGACCAATCAAAGTCCTCACTGTAACACTCTGGCTATATCTCTTGGATAACTTAGGTGTCTCAAGGAGTTGGACTTCAGGACTTTGGTGGATTTGTATGATATGTATTCCAACATTTCCAAGGAATGCTTCCTCACAACAACAACAACAATAGATTCCTCACTGTTATCCTCTCTTGGATAACCTGGGACCCGTAACACAAAGCTTAGCAATGATCGTAGAAACATTTTTCTACGATTGATTCCATTGACTACAATACACAATCAATCGTGAAAATCAAGCGTACGAGTAATCGCTAACCTTTGTGTTACGGGACCCAGGTTGTCTCAAGATATTCCTTCAGGACTATGGTGGATAAGTACATGTATGCTATGTATTCCATGGATTTCTTCTTGGTACCTTATATCAAACACCTATTGAAGTTCCTGCTGTCTTTTGGACAACTAGGTTGTCTCAAGAAATTCCTCCAGGATTTTGATTGATTTGTATGCCATGTGTACCATAATGGGTCTTGTCTTATGGGATATGTCTACCTGACTGGCATGAAAGCATGGATATCCATTGACTGATGTCTTTACAGCCTTTCTGATGGATTTAATGAGGAACACCTTTTAAAGGACACTAGGCCTGGGTATCATCTCAAAAGACCGCTGCACCCACTGAGTTATATCATACTCTTCAATGTAATAACACTTTTCTCTCTTTTGCATTGTGGTTCAACGGACTCAAGGTATTTCCGCCTAATTATGTAGAAAACTAGTGTCATTGATTTTCTGCCAGTAATGGTGCTTTTATAATTAATGTGTTCTGTGTGAAACACCCTCCTGACTTGAAACATTGATACATGAGATGTCTTTAGTTATTCTCAAGAACTCACTGGTCTGTTTTTGGAAGCAAGGTCATAATAAGTACGGGCCACTTGGTAGCTTTTCACAAAGCCTTTTATTACTTGTTTCCACTGACTACTAGTGGAATCCTTGCATATGATTGGCTGAGAGCTAATTTGTCAGTGAAAAACCATGTTTCATGAAATGCCTCTCTCTTGCAAGGAGCCAACAAATTATCCTGTTTATCAGACATGTGTCTATTCTTCTGCGCTAATTGAAGGCTACAAAGGGTTTGATAGCATGGAACTATTTCATCCTTCACTCCATTGGTGGACGCATTTTCCAGCCTTGCAGATGCATTCAAGAAAAACATTCCATTTTGATAGAATACAGTACCTGTTGGCCCATAAAAACTAACCGGGGGTTAATACTTAAAATTACTGTTAAGTATTCAGGTGATGCTAATGATTCAATGCATTTGTATATTGTCATATATATGTGCCTTTAAATGATGCAGACTCTTTCAATACAGTATAAAACGCTGGTTAAAATTATACACAATGCTGTTAACTGTATAAACCTTACTGTAGTGGGTGTGTCGTGGTCTAGTGGTTCCGACTCTCGCCTTTCAAACAGAGGGTCGTGGGTTCGAATCCTAGCCATGGTGTGTTTCTGTTTTCCTTCAGCAAGAAATTTATCCACACTGCTGCTCTCGACCCAGGTGAGGGGAATGGGTACCCGGCAGGATTAATTCCTTGCATGCACTGAGCACTGGTGATGGTAGCTCGAGCTAAAGCCAGGGTAAAAATAGCAAGCGCTTTGTATCAGGCAAAAAGCACTATATAAATCCAGCTATTATTATTATTATTAGTTGTTTAACAGTTTAAACAACCATGCTTAATTTATTGAGAATTAAACATTGTTGCTCAAGATTTTAAATACTTGTTAACACCAACCACTGTAAGGTTCATATAGTTGGCAGTGTTGTATAAAAAAAATTTAAACAGCATTTTTACTGTGTAAGCTTTTGAATATTTGGAGGAACATTGAAGTCTTGAGAGTGCAGTTTGAGGTTCTTCAAATTGTGAATTTCGCAGAGAGACCATTGCTTTTTAGATTTCTGGAAGGAGATAAAAAGATTCCTTCATTTTGCTTGGCTATACCTTTTCAAAGTAATCCTTTGAAAGTGCATTGGGAGGCAATCTCTATTGTGAGAGTAGTGTGGAAAGATCATTGATATTGTCACAATATTGTTAACTTCAAGCCAGGGTTATCATGCATGTATAGCTTTATGGTGACACAACATTTGCTTCTGCGACATATGCTCCGGTCTTGATATCTCAGGGGGCATAGGGTTTGTGTTAAGATTGTAATAAAGCTTTTGGTTCAGAAAAATGTCTTAATAAGGATTAGGGTTTATTTAGTTTTAGAGGTTAGGTTTTATGCTTGGCTTAACGTGCAGATTTTCCAACGCAGCAATTGTCGCTGGAGCAAATGTCATGGAACTGCTTGTAAGTCTAACCTAGCCATTTACAAACTATTCTGTGGGCCCTTTGCACTATGGAGTTGCAATCAATTGTATTTCCAAAAATTAAATACAACTTTGATTTAAACCAATGAACATTGCCCTATGAGACTTGTGTTTGATTATTTTAGTTGCAATCAATACACCTCATTCTGATGTTCACTTATTTCTTTAACTGTTGAATTAGTATCTTTGATAAGGATATGAAATATTGGGACTTTACAAATTCCATACATTTATTACATTCAATTATTGATAATATATCTTTGCAAATTCTCAAGTTCTCTTTAAAAAAAATATTGTTTTGGTTTGTCTTGTTATGTAGTCTTGTAGCCAGATTTATGGAGAATATAAAGTGATGTTTTGTATTTGATCTATTTTAGAACTTGGATTTGATCCAAACCTGAATACTGAATTCCCATGAATTCTAAACTTCATGCTAAAAGGCTTAAGAAATAATTGTGAAATACAAATTATACAACCACAATTAAAATGAAAATTATAGATCCTTATATAATTTACACATTTTATTAGTGATTTTGCTGGAGTGAAAAAAAATATGGTCTTATTCATGAAAAAAAAATCTTTGTGCAATCCTTCATTGATTCATCTTCAAACATTTCTTTTCCCAAATTATTGGAGTGATTGTTGCAAATGCAGTTGCTATCATAGCAGGAAGTTGTTGATTAAAGGACAAGTCCACCCCAACAAAAAGTTGATTTGAATAAAAAGAGAAAAATCAAACAAGCATAACACTGAAAATTTCATCAAATTCGGATGTAAAATAAGAAAGTTATGACATTATAAAGTTTCACTTAATTTCACAAAACAGTCATATGCACATCCTGGTCAGTATGCAAATGAGGAGAGTGATGACATCATCCACTCACTATTTCTTTTGTATTTTATTATATGAAATGTGAAATATTATAGTTTTCTCCTCATTGTCAAGTGAAACAACAATTAATTCCTCCCTGAACATGTGGAATTAGCATTGATTAATACTATATGTTTCAGTCAAGTTGATCCTTATTATCAGTTCTATAAAAAATGAAATATTGTATAATTCAAACAATAAAAAACAAAAGAAATTGTGAGTGAGGAACATCATCGACTGTCTCATTTGCATGTCATTGAGTTGTGCATATCACTTTTTTGTGAAAAATAGCAAAACTTCAAAATGTCATAACTTTCTTATTTTACATCTAATTTTGATGAAATTTTCAGCTTTATGCTAGTTTGATTTTTCTCTATTTATTCAAATCAATATTTTTCTGGGGTGGACTTGACCTTTAAGTTTGTGAGAATCCATACATGTGTCTTCCAGGAATTTGGCAAGAAATGTTTGCCAGCATGTTTGGATCGTCCCCCTCAAAAGTAGGTCAGTGTTTTGAACCCCTTCATGCTTTCATAAAGAAAGGAAGTCTGTCGATTGGATTTAGTGAGTGTGGAAATTGCAATCCAGTTATTGTTGTGACAACCATCAAGTACCTTCTCATTTCTTTGTGGTGGTGAAGAGCTCCTTAATTACCAATTCCTCAAAATGTAGAAAGATGGCTACAATGTAAATGGTGTAGCAGTAACTTCAGTTGGTATACCATTTGTTGTGTGATTGTTGTGATTTCAAATTGAGGACCTTCTTTTTTCTTTGTGATGGTGAAGAGCTTTTGCATCACCAGTTCCTCAAATGTAGAAAGGTGGCTACAATGTAGATTGTGATGTAGCAATGAATTCAGTTGTATACATACCGTGTGTTGTAGCCATTCAGTTGTATACCATTTGTTGTAACAACATTGTTGTCCGTTCACCTGAGGCAATTGAATCACCTTTGGATCATAAATATCTTTTTATAAACTGTGATTATTCTGCCTACTTCTTGTAACTTGCAAGGTTTTCTGGGGACCTTTTCATGATGGTTGTCAGCAGTGACAAGTTGTCTTTTTGGAACAGTTGCCATAGAAACAGTCAGAGGCCAGTGCTTCTCAGCCAATCAAAACCAACTACTTCACCAAAGTTGTCGGTGCCGACGATTAACTCATTGCTGGCAAACTTTCCTACATGCCCCCTGTTCTTGGAGCTTGTATAGAAACTATGGCACCTGTGGTCACCGTGACTGCAATCGATCTGCTTGATGTTGTCATTGGACCCTGCTATAAGCGCTCATTACGCTTGTCACTCAATCAAAGTCACAAGACACTCTGCTGTGACCAGGTGTACGTCTTGAGGCCCCAATTATCACATTAACTGTACTTACCCTTAGATATTACATATTTATGAAGGATACACTGAAACCTGTCATTGCGTCAATCAAGGCACGTACACACGGATTTGACTTGCCTGGAAGTACCACGTGCACAGGAAATTGATGTCGTTTGAGCGGCAACCCCACGTTTCCTCCCAGTGTTTCTTCAAGAGTGCTTGCTTGACTCCCTTTCTAATTGTGGCATTAAGTCTCGGTAAACTCCACATGCACAGCTTGTGGTACAATTGTTATTGACAGCCGAGACATTTTTTTCCCCAAACAGTTCATTTCTGGGTGAACACGAAAAGATATTATTGCCAGCAGCCTTTGGAGTTCAAACTGATGCTGGACAATCTAGTCTTTGATAGGGTCAGGTCATTGGTTTGATGCATGTGCCTGCTTCTGTTAAGCATTGGAGATTTGAGAGGTATCAACTGGAATCATTCTCGACTGTCCAAGCTATAGTTGGAATGATTCCTTCATCCTTGATTGTGTGGTTACACATCTAATTTCATCTTTAGACTAGGAGTCCGATGTAAACATTGAACTTGATCTGTTCAAGAAGTCATATCAACCCTCGACGGATCTTTACCTGTGGGACTTGTGACACAGTTTTGGATTGGGGTTCTTCTTCTTCTTCATAGACAGTACAGGATACCAATATCCCTCCATCAAAGTCCAGTATGATAGTATGCTGATCGCAAAAGAACTATCACCTCGAGAACCTTGAGAGTTTAAATGGAATATTAACATTTTTGTGGAGACCCGACTGTCATTTTGGAAGTTACCAAAGGCATCATACTTGTGATATTTGCCCATATTTGGATTAAGCTTTAATCTTGCCAAGGATTGTAACAACCATGTCGTACGGAGGCTACGGCCGCTACGGCTCAGGGAGCTCCGGATCCTCCTATACTCCTGGTAGTGGATCCAGGTATGGATCTGGGACAGGGAGCCGACTAGGTTCCACAGGGAGCTATACTCCAACATCATCAGTAAGCTGCTTTTCTTTCATACTCTTTCATCTGTCTCCCCCTCTTTCTCTCTGATGAAATCATGAAATGTGTTATTCTTGAATAAATGCAAGTTTTGAAGTTCGGAATTTTAATCATCTAAATTGTATCTTTTATTGTACCAGGTGGGTGTTTCACAAAGCTGTTGGCAAGTTAAATCGGACTTTAAGAATGACTGGTGAACCTTTCTCACGTGCTAAGTAATCACCAATGAACATTTAACGGTGAATATCATTTACCACAAATGATCACCAGTTGTTCTTTAAGTCACTCTGAACTTACAAACAGCTTTATGAAATGGCCCCCCGGTAATTAAACTTTTAACCTTTTAAGAATACAAGGACGTGACTAGAAAAACTCTGATGTAATAATTGTAAATCATGTATATGGGGCTACCTATAACCTGGTGTGTTCATTGATTTTGTTTTTTGTTTGAGCAATCAGTCAATGTTAGTGTTTCTGAATTATATTTGTATTCAATGTTGTGATTTGAAACGTACATATACTTTTTTGAATATGCGCGTATATAATATGTGTGCTTTGTAGATCTTTAGTTATAGTAGAATGGTAGAAGCAGTAGGCAAATTTTAAAATGTGCTGCTTCCAGAAGTAGGCATTGTGGTGAAAAAGTATGTTTCTCAGTGTAATATATTTTGTAGAAATTGTAAAATGCAATATGTGTATAATCTAATAATCCCCTTTTTGTTTTGCAGTGGGAATACAAGCCATTTTCTCATCCCCAATTTTTTTTTTCCGTTTACAAACAGGATAACAACGATCAGTTAATTATCAAGCTCTTCGTTTACCCTCCACAGTGTTTTAAGTTCTTTATCGAATGCAATATTCTTGCCTCAACTATAACAGCAGTGCGTGTGTCACACGCATTGCCGTCTTTGGTATATCCGTGTTTGTAAATTAAAAATCTGAAATCTGAAATGCCTTTTTCCCCCTCAGAGTCGCCGACCATCTCCTCTGTATTCCTCTTATGTAAGCATACCCGACAATTTCCTTTCAACAATTATTTTCCACCTCCACTGTCTATGTCAACACCTTGTGTATATATATATATATAATCCTCGCTATCCTCTCGTTCGTGTCTAGTCTGTGTTCCATACTGAATGTCTTATTTAACCAACATTACATCAGTTAATACTCTATGCAGTCATTTATCAGTGGTTCTGTGTCTACACTCTCAGAATTTTTAACCAACCATTATTAAAGTTGGTTCGAATTCAATCTTACCAACTGTTGGTTAAAACAACGTTGTATGCAAACTGAATTGGTGTTTGTCATAACCAACAATTGGTTACAACAAAGTTGCATGCAAAATGAATTTGGTTTGTTTTAACCAACAGTTAGTAATATTTTAATCGGCTTTGGGTTGGTTAAATATTAAACTGAGTGTATTAGTTATCATATAACTACATCATTCCTCATTGGTAAATTGTTTGTGTTTATTTATTCATTAGGTATACATATATAAGTTGAGAATAAACAAGTTCTAGTTTAAATCATTCTCAATCTAGTTTGCACATTGCGAAATTCAATTTTGAGACATTCAGCGTGAGACACATTTAACTGTACCCCTATGCTTTGTATCTGACCTTTTGCATCTAAAGGCATTTAGAGGCTGTTAAATTGTCAATGCATTGCTGCTTTTCTGGGCTAAGAATCTAAAGGAAATTAATTCTCTATTATTTGACAATAATAATAATATGCAACAGTTATATAGCACCTCATTCAATGTTTCTAGCGCTGCATACTATAACCCCGGCTTTAGCATGGCTATCCTGATCATGCGCTCGAGCATTCAAGGAAATCCTACCTGATTCCCATTTACAACACCTGGGTGTAGAGTGGCAAATGTACATAAACGCCTTTCCACAGGATACTTTTACTGATTTCTTTTTATCGACGTTAATTCAGTGCTGGTTTTCTTACCCAAAACTGCCATTGGATATTCGTATATAAAAAAGAAAACAACTAACGCAAGACGGGAGTCATTTTCTGCATCAGATATATCGCTGATGTTTCATGTAAGAGCATCAGACTCATTATATATAAAAGGAAAAGACAAAAGCTGCAGCCTATGCCTAGATGAGGGGCTCTGATGATGTAAAAAAAAACAATTATTCAATCCTAGGAATAATTTTTAGTGATCCAACAACAATTTTTAGAAAATGCTTCTGAACCACTGTGTTTTGGGGTAACTTACCCATCCTAAAATGTTTATTGTAAACTCTGCCAATTCATTTTTTATTTGTTAGAATTTTAAATATCTCGATTTAGATGTAAACCTCATACAGAACTTTTGTCTTAGTGTCAGTCGAGAAGTATTGTATCCAAGCCTGCATCTGTTATAATATGCGATTATAATATTTTCAGTTTCATATATGTATATCATTGGGACATCTTAATCATTATCTGTATCACTTCAATACTTAACTTATGAACACAGTATGTAATCCCTTTCCTTAGTTGATAATCTGAATGTGGTTCACTTTGTCTTATTCATACATAGTGCCATGTGAATGTACAAGTATTGTATAATGTCATATTGATTGAATATTATACAAGTAGCAATCTGTATTTATCTTATCATAGTCATATGTTCATGTGAAATTTATGCAATTTGTGGTGAACAATAAACATTCACATAATGATTAGGTGGACAAGTTATTATGCAAATAATGCACTTCATTGAGGGTGTCATCAAGAAAAACATGCACAAAGTACCTTTTAAACAGGTCTCATACTGTTTCAAAGATACCAAGTGTGTGTAATTATTCTGATGCCGAGCAAAATGATGTGCATTATTTGTTTTATAAGATAGTGATGTGGGTCCTTGTTATTTGATAAACCATCCTTGTCTCAAAACCATGACCAGTCAATAGAATGAGTCATTGATATCAGTCATTAGCAAATTTTACTGTTAACTAGGGAAAATATATGACTGGTCATGTGATTTATATCAGCCAATCATATGATTAGGATCCATATCACTATTCTATAATGGGCTATATGCTTCATGACAGAGTCACATTCACATTGGTAGGGTACACGGTGCATCAGTCATTTACATTCCCATTAGAATGCATTGCTTATGAAGTTATGTAGAAAGTTCATTCAAACTTGTGGTATAGATAATTAGATATCAATTATCATGTAGAAAATATTTATACTCCAACACATGTATCATTTGAGCATTATTTGTACCTAGTTTGTTAGATATGAATATTTATTAAGTCAAAGTGTTGATGCATATTCATGGGTATTTGATGATGAATGATATGCATGCGTTTTGTGTGGTAAGTCCTGGGAATGACTGTTCAACTCTTGTTTGAGCCAAGTTTTGAAATTCAATAGACAAATTTGTTCTTAAATCAAATAGTAATTATAGATGAAATTACTTTGCAAAACTACCTCACATTTGCATTGCATATTTTTCCATCTCTTGCTAAAGATGTCCCATAGATGATACCGTTAACATGACCCTGGGTTTATTAATCCCCTTAATTAGATTTGTTTGGTATAATCTAATTATCGTAAGCTTATTATGGGAGCATAAGTCTTTGAATAATTTTGTTCATTTACAATCTTGTAATGTATCAACCACTCTTCTGTGGTTTACAACATATCATATCATTATCCCTGGCTGGAGATATAAAGCTGCCATATAGATAGATATATGCTAAATCGTTCAAGGGGCATCTCTGCTCAGCCAACCACAAAGTACTTTATCCCACTTGATTACAGACATGACCTAGTTCTTTACAGCACAATATGACAGGTTTAAAAAAGCAACTTTTCAAATTGGGTGATCAAAGAAAATACAAAGAGCACCGGTAAATATATAATGTCATATATAGTGTCAGATTCCTCGAGTTGAGTAAATGTTATGAAAAGAAAATGGAATATCTCTCTTACTTATCAAAATAAAACTAATCGAGGATTTACCTTTTAATATCTAAAGGAAGTTTAAAGGGAAAGTTCATCCTTTGGGTGCTGAAAAGAATACTTAAACTGCCATGTTTTATTTATGTCATTATTAAGGGAAGAATGTCATTCCAAATGGGTCCACGTCGAGCAATTACTCTTGAAATACCCTGACGTTTTTAATACTAATAATTAGGGGAAAAGTTGAAAGGTTTTAGCAAAAAAATTGAACTGGAGATTTTGGTCAGAACTGCACTTGGTTCCATTCTACATGCATGTGCGTCACTACTTCTTTGGTGGAATGTTTGTGAATTTCTTTTCTGCAAATCTCGTCAACAATACCCACATCATGTATTTCATTATTCAATTAATGATACTTTCTAAATTGCTTTGAATTATTTTCATTCATTTGAAAATCACATGATCAAGTCTAAATTTTACCTTAAATATGCGTTTCAGCCTCCAAGAGAGGAAGAGAAGAATATCTTTCCCTTGTTTTGTTTTGGTGTGAAAATTGTGACTCATTCACTTGGTGATGTCTTTGAGCATTTCTCGGCATTCTGGGGAAGAAAAGGGAGTGTGCATTCCTTTCAAATAAAAATGGAGTCACCAGTATTTGAGAATGTGTATGTGGCACCTGTCTTCTTCTCTTTTCTTTTTTACAATCGGTTCTTTCTAAAGAACTGGAACCAAGGGTCCTAACCGGGTGTGAAACTATTTCTGCAAAAAAAATCCCGAAATCTGGAGAACCCAGCTGCTCTTACACAATGCAGTATTCATGCAGCTATCACAATAGGTATTGTTAGAAGAACATCTAGGTCTGCCTGTATTGGAGAAGTGCAAGGTTATGAAGTATGGAAATATATGATCAAGTATTTAGTCGGTAGTTTTGATGGTACTTGTGTCATTTCGATGATCCCGGCTGAGGAATCGAAACCGAGTCGGGTTTAATCACGCTTCTTTTGTTGGGAATAGTCTGTTTTGAGATCGTTGTCAGTGGTACATCTGTTCTGGATTGTCGCAGAACTCTGCAATTTCATTTTGCATGAATTGCACGAAATGGTATTTCTGTTACCTGATTATAAGGCATTGCGATTCGGTGCACAGTTTCATCCAAACTCTAATGATATAGCAGTAATGTGATTACCAGGATAAAGGCTAGTGTAACAAAAGCCAGTTCAACATATGATTCTTTAGTTGGATTGATTTTCAGCAAGTTTTAATTCAGTAGTTATATCATGGATCCTTTTGATTCAACGGCTTACATGTTAGTGTCAGATGATGACAACGATGATGATGATGATGATGATGATGTTTTCTACCATTGTGAAAGTGTGAATGTTAACCAGGTAAGGATCAATTGCCCCAGGGTACTGTAATGTGAATGATACAATCGATAATTGCGATTGATTGTGCTTTTTTTTTTACATGGTTTATCATAAATTTACAGTTAAATCAATTATGCAATTTATCTTTTTTTGTGACAAGGCCAGATTCATCATCTTATGATTAATCTCAAATATGGGAGGCCAGCGATTCTGTATTCCACTTAAAATTCAACACTTTATTATTATTCTCTCAATTTGGACTTGCAGAAGAGAGGGTTGGTTGGGCTTAAATGCAAGATAGCACACAACAAGCATGTTTAGCACAGGGCCACGTAACATTAAGCTTAGCGATTGATCATTGGACTGATGTCGATGATGGATTGCATCGAGTTTTGTGTATTAAAGATCAATCATAAAAATCAGATCAGTCGCTAACCTTCATGATACAGGACCGTGGTCCCACCCACACAGTACAGTAATATGTAATCACAACGCGAGCTGGGGGGTGTTTCACAAAGATTTAAGTATGACTTAAGTTGGTGCTGCACCAGCCCGAGTTTGCTCAATCTCGAGATTTTAGCCCGATCGGCCCTCTTCGGGGTTAATCTCGAGATTCAAGAAACCCCGTCTCCACCACCGCAAGAAGAGCGATTCCTGTTCAAGGAATAATAGTCTGACGCTGTGAATATAATAATCCCAAGTGCGTCTGCACCTGCGAATTAGCGAGATGATTCGTAAAATTTCGCGCCATTTTGCAAATAATCCCAAGTTGACTTGGGATTGCAATCTCAAGATTAATCCTGCGAACTAGCGCGATAATTGCGTCTCCATTACAAATAATCTCGAGATTGTTCAGATCGGGATAATTTGCCGGATCAGAAATAGCGCGCTAATATGAAAACTCGGGCTGGTGCAGACGGCCGTTTACAGTCGCACTTAAATGCCAATGTGTACCTGATATGCAACATGCAATCTTATTGATCAATACGCTGTAGTATGCGTCCTCAAGGCACGATCTGACCAGTGCGGTCATGCCTTTTATACCGCACGTAACTAGGCATTCAAGTGCGACTTTAAAAAGTCATACTTAAATCTTTGTGAAACACCTCCCTGGTCTGATTCGGTGCACTACTTATTGCGCGATTGGAGAAACCCATGCAATCTTCATATGGGCAATTCCATAGGTTGGTGGACATGAGCTCAATGTGTCTTTGTACTGTATAGCCCATCTGAACCGTAACGTGAGTAACCACTTTATCTGCACCCCTAGTAAAAACCATGTGTTCTTTATTTTTTGAATTATATACAAATTTGTCTCCCTAATATACTTCTTTGAAATGGATATAATCAACTTTCATAAAAGCCTTGTATGAGGACACTTTTCACTTATGTCCACTTTCTATTTTATGCATGTCCAAATCATGTAACATGAGTAACCGACACATTTCAAAGATTTGCCAGGAGCATAATGAAATTTCCCAAGTTTTGTTTTTATACAAAGGATAGTCAGACTGCGTACTATGTTGTGATAAAGAGATGTTTAGTTCCTATCAATAATAATGGAGTTACAGCTCCAAGTATGAGTCAAGGTGTCTCCAAATGTAACGTGGGTAACCGTGGAATAGCCCATATATATAATACTGGGACACCAATAAACTGATGTTGAGGTTGGGCTGGATAAGCTTGCAGTATGCTTTTTAACCACATAATCACAAAAACAAACAGAATATATTTTATTTGATAAGTTGCAGATTCAACCATTTACAAGCTCTTGATTTGCTAAAGTCTAAAGTCTAATCTGATATTTCAACTTTTGAAACTTGCAAATGAGATTGAAACTTCGCAAAGCTAAATACTGCAAGACAAATCAAACAAATTTAAAAAAATTCTCTCTCGTTTATGTTTGGGCTGGTATTTTACTTCGATAAAATCCCCATAATTTTCACATTGCTCTTTTGATTTTGTTATTCATTAAAATTTTTTAAAAAGTTTCCCCCTTTTTTAGAGTGCCTAACTGCCAAACATGTGAAAATAGTCTTCTAGGGTAAAATCATTATGGATAATCGCCTTTATTGCTACAAATCACTATGACAGTTTTTTATTATTCACCCATAGAAATTGGAATATATTGATGCATCATTACAACATATGTATTACATACAGTGCCTTTTCCTACAGCTCTTTTATTTGTATTATCTATCTGGTCTGATGATGTTTAACTATTTACATGCAAACCCTATCGAGTTTGCACAGTTCTTGTATGTCACTCAAATTTTCACACGACTCGTCTAACCAAATTTGCCAACCCCATAGAAACGAGCCTTTTTCTGTTTCTACCTTTGAGAGAAATCTAGTTGGGTGTTATGTGTGTATATGTCACAAATTCTGTTTGCAGTAGAAATTAAGCACACAGTTCAATAGAAACGCAA
This sequence comes from Lytechinus pictus, assembly GCF_037042905.1. Classification (NCBI taxonomy): domain Eukaryota; kingdom Metazoa; phylum Echinodermata; class Echinoidea; order Temnopleuroida; family Toxopneustidae; genus Lytechinus; species Lytechinus pictus. The sequence continues at coordinate 2,847,464 of NW_026974141.1, forward strand.
TGTTTGTGTTTTTGCCAGGTTCCTCTTAAAGGCTTAGCATATAATGAGGAAAATGACTCGAAAGAACATGCTTTTCAAAAGTGAATTATGAAAGGTGCTTTCTTTTCGTTGTTGTTGAATGTAGCTTCTCCTTTAGAACCTAGTTAGGGGTGTGGGAGGTCGATATGCATTTGTTTTTTTTGTCTCAGGGATGTGTGTAACTTATTTCAAATAGGGATATAACTGTTCTGTGATTGTGTATGACATTTTCATGCCCCTCCCCCTTCTCCCACCCCATCCTGCCCCATATTTGTTTTATGTTTCAATATACTCCATGATTTTTTTTCATTTTGCGTATTGTTTGTTATTCCCACTCTTCAAATTTCTTTGAACTTTAGTCTGTCACCCCCCTTCCTTTTCTCCCTCCTTTTATTGTCCCTGTGTCTCTTTTTTTCCTCTCTATCTTCCTCCCCTGCTTTCCCCATCTCTCTCCCTTTATTGTCTTGCTCTATTAATGCTCCTCCTCTCCAAGTGGTTTCAGACCACCTTGAAATTCCAGGTATATTCTGATCGGGAATTTTACCCCGACCAGAAAATACCACGTAATTTTGGAAATGTGAAAGCAATTGATACATAATCTCCCCGAAAAAATACCCGCTAGATAGTAGGTACTTGTCAAAATTACGAGAACTTTCAAGGGGATTGTCCAAGGTCGCAGGTATTTTGGCAATGTGAAAGCAAATTACGGGAACTTTAAGCACAGCGTGTAGTAGGGCGCGGGTGCCGTGGGTGGCTGCTGAGCTAGCGATTTTGAATCTCGCTCCTTGCTTGCTTATCAGACCATATACTGCGCATGCTCGTAACTTCAGGAACTTATCCCGAAGGGTATGTTTCGGGGAGATGTGAATGTGGGAATAATTAACGGGTATTTCCTTGCCTGGAAAGGTTCTCGTAATTTAACGGGGATTCTTGTAATCGAGGCGGATTGAAACCACCTTCTCTTTCTCCAATCTTCTTGACTCTTTTCTCCATCTCTCCCTGCCTGCCTTTCCCCATTGCCTTATATAGTGTACACAGGGGGCTATCCATAGCCATACTCCCTCATTATAAACTTGGTAGTCTTAGCCAACTGAAAATCATACACAATTTGGTCTTCAACAAATCAAACAATGTGCGCATGTAAATTGTGCTTGATTGTTTATTTTTAAATTTCATTTAAATGCAACTCTGCTGCAATGATCCCCCATTCATGTGGCAAAATTTAGGTATTTTATCCCAATTTAGATTTTATAGTTTCTGAATCTGAATCAAAACCAGACCCATTCATGAAAGTTATCAATTACAATGGGTTGACATTATTCTGGTCAATTTACTCCTCGCCACAATAAAGTGCAATTATTTCAGTAGCATATGATGGTAACATTTACCTCATTGAGTTGTCATAATAAAAAGTTAAATGGTAGAACTGCTGAGAACGTCTAGGACCGAGGAGCAACTCCCTGAAACTGTGTCAAACAAGGGTCTTGTTTCCGAGACTAAGGGATGGATGCATGTACATCACAGGCAGTGTGGGACCAAATGATCACTTATCAGTCGGGCATCCTTGGTATGCGGGATACCCCCATCTTCTCATTCTGGCCCGTATTACTCGAAGCGTAGTGATTGATTGTACAATTGATTTGTGCAATCGATTGCATGTAGTGATCAGTGCAATGAAATTTGGAGATCGTTCCTATAATCAATTGCTGAGTTTTGTGTGAACGGGTCCTGACCACCATTTTGATGATAATGATGCTCGCTGGTGAACTTGAGGGAGGAGGCTGATTGCCATGTGGTCTCATACCATTTGGTCTAGGCCTTAACCTATTTGGTCTCAACATTAGACTACCAATTTAGTCTAATTCCATTTGGTCCAATCGTTACTTGGTTTGATATTACATTGGCCAATCCTAAGTTCCTCTAATGAATAATGTACACAGTCAATCAAATTTCCTATGTTGTTTAATGACTGGTCTGTTTCTAAATTGATGAGAAAAAAAATATTAATGAGACCAAGCTGGTTTTACATGCTATTTCAAAATACGAAAGAATTGTCAAAAGAGTATAACATTTAGACCAAATGGTTTTAGACAATCCTATTGGACATGTACATGTATATGAAATGGGATAAAACAATGCGGGATAGAGCTAAACATGCAGTATGTTTACATAAAAAAGCAATAACTGCCACTTGGTTGATTTACTACCAAGTGGCAATTTTATCTCATATTTCATGCTCTCTGCTATTTTAACCAGCATCTTTGTTCATTGCAGTAATCAGGGGCGGATCCAGCACTTTCCAAAAGGGGGGGGGGCACATTTTCCTGAGGAAAAATTTGACAAGCAAAAAAAAAGGTCTTCACTTTCAAAAGGGGGGGGGGCACAATTATGTTTTAACAGCATCTTTACATTACAAATTTTAATTGTGCCTCTTAATGGGGGGGGGGCATTGGCCGGCTGTGCCCCCCCCCCCCCCCCCCCCGGATCCGCCAGTGGTAGTAATAATGAATATGTTCTCAACTTCTCGAAGCTGGATGTCTAAAGTTTTATTAATTGTCATGACTTGTATGTAATGTATATTTTGCCTTGGTGTACGAAAGTGCAACTAAAATGTAATGAAATCATGTATATGTTAACTAATAATATTTATTTCTGTTTTGTCTCTAATTATAACTATACAATAAGGTATGTGATGTATCATTGTACATGTATATTTGTCATTGAGTATGTTTGTATTATATGCTATGTCAAGTGTCTTGAAGAAATATTAATGAAATGTGTATGTGGAATGTATGTCCAATGTGTTGTTTAGTGTTATGTCTATTCATTGATGGCATAATGAGCAGCCCTTTGCTTGATTCAAAAGCAGATCATTTGGATGCTTCTTTACGCGTCAAGTCATTAACTGATTATTATGTACTTCCTATCAGTGTAAGTATGGTACCAAACAAAAGAGTGTATTAAATACTTTGTAATAAACCTTTTTTAAAGTTTCATATGATTAATCATATTTTGTAATATCCATATACTATAGTTTGAAAATCTGATGATTAAATATCTATTGAATGTTAATTAAATTTGGTGTTACTCAAGGTTTGATCGTGTCACCACTACTGTTTGTTTAAAATGCACTTGTTCATTTATTGTTATCATAATTTCATTAGAAACTAATTGATTTAGTCACAAAAGAATATTCAATTTTTGAAATCATCATTTGGAGGAGATTCATAACATTGCTAATGCTTTATGATTATTTCTTAAACTGCTTCTGATAGTGTATAAACTTAAGGTAATAAAGATTAATTTTTTGTTGTTTTGTTTTTCCTTCTTGATGCACAGACAACCGACCGTTCTTCGAGACCGTCATCAACTAGCTCAGTAGGAAGCAGGTAAGTTAATGAGTTTTCATGGTGACATTTTTTTTAAAGAGGGTTGATTTTATTGGAGATGCTGTTAAAGTGATTGGTTAACATTGGTTTGACTTTTAAAAAATCTGAGCTAGAAGGTCACACTTGTCACCTGTGTCTGTGATATGTTACAAAAATGAAGCCCAGAAAAAATTGCGTTCGAAAATAATTATTTAGTGCTTCAAAAATTGAAATATAAAGTGACTGAAAACACCATCTTAATTTCATCCCATACACTTATGTGTACTATTTAGGTGTCTATAAGACGCCTATTTACAAAATCAGGGTTTGCCTTGTAGTTTTAGCTTTTCATTCTCAATAATGGTTGTTTTCAGGGTTTATTAGTTCTAATACTTGCACTTGTACACATGTTTCATCTTGGTTTGAGAATTTTTTAAATTGGCTGCTCACAAAGTTAAACAATACCTTTAAAGAGGGTTGATTTTATTGGAGATGCTGTTAATTATTTACGTAAATTTTCCAATGAGATGATGACTGTACTGATTTTACGTGGCATTGAAAAACATGCACTGGTGTATAATCTAGTACTGTAGATATCAAGTAAAATATGGGGAGATGAAATCCTTTCCATTTGAAGTTTGAAGAAACCAAAGGAATTAATCTTTTAAACATCTCATTAATGTGTAATAAAACTTATATTCAACTTTGCACTGAATCAAGATGTGCTTGAAGCTTTTTAACTGACACTTTTCAAAGGAATTAATAGAAAGAGCAAAGATGAAGGAAAATGGAAGCCAGCAGAACTTGTTTTACTCTGGACTGATTCAGAAAGTATTAAAGGGGAAGTTCACCCTGAGAAAAGTTTATTGTAAAAATAGCAGAAAAATGATGAAAAATATTGGTGAAGTTTTCAGGAAAATCCATCATAGAACAAACAACTTAATAGAATATTAACTATTTGATCCGTATGCGTGCTGCTTTTCTACATATCGAATAATTAGAAATCAATGAAATCTTTTTCTCAGAAAACTGATAATGGCTTTTATTGTACCTTCAGTATATCAACAGACAAATCATTTCACACCCGCTCCTAAAAGAAAAAAAAAGTCACCACGAAACACTAAAAATTTGAAATTTATGCATTTTATCTTGCATAATATATGGCACAGCTGCTCGTATATGACGTCACAAATCGAAAACTTAACATTCTGATAACTTAATCTTTGATGGATTTCCTCAAAAATTCACCATAAATTTTTTTCTGCTATTTTTACAACAAGCCTTTGTCAGGGTGAACTTTCCCTTTAAATGTTGAATGAAGAAAAATGAATGAGATTGCATAAAGCTGTGGTAACCTGACTTACATTGAACTTTATTCAATAAGGAACTAAGCAAAACTTTATTTGCTTTATTCAGTGAATCTAAGCTGACATAACTGAAATAAAAAATACTCTCCTAAATTTCATTTAACTGACCTGGGGGTGTTTCACAAAGATTTAAGTATGACTTACAGTCGTACTTAAATGCTGACACGTACACAATATGCAACGCTCAATCTTATTTATCAATACGCAGTTAGTAGTGCATGTCCTCTTGGTATGATCTGACCGATGCGGTCATGCCTTTTATACCGATGAAATTAATTTAATGATATTACTAGATTAAATGACTATGAACTAAATTGAATGACAATGAAATAATTTGAACTGTTTTGAATTTGATGTTCTTCTACGCCAGATACGGGGACTCATCATCAGTGCTCGATAGATCGAGAGGATCAGATAGAAATCAAACTTCAACTCGTTCTTCTACGGGACAATCGTGTTCATCTTGCAAAAAGGTAAGATAGGAAATGCGTGAAAGGCATGTAGCAGTAAAAAATTTTTGGTGCACTATAGGTGGTTTCAAACCGCCTTGGTCACAAGAATCCCCGTTAAATTACGAGAACTTTTTGAGGCTAAAAAGTACCACTTAATTATTCCTGCATTCACACTGCTTCGAAACATATGTAGTATGGCCTGATAAGCAAGCAAAGCACTAGATTCAAAATTGCTAGCTCAGCAGCCTCCCACGATGCCTGCCCCCATCTACACGCTGGACTAAAAGTTCCCGTAATTTGCGTTCACACTGCCAAAATAACCGCGACCTTGGAAAATCCCTGCCAAAGTTCTCGTAATTTTGAAAAGTACCTACTTTTTATAGTGGGTATTTTATTTTGGGTAGATTACCTGTAATTTGCTTTCACATTGCCAAAATTACCTGGTATTTTCTGATTGGGGTAAATTTCCCAATCAGAAAATACCTGGAACTGACAAACTTCAAGGCGGTCTGAAACCACCTTATGTTACTGGGATATGAGATGATAAAATTTCACAGAGGCAAGGCTTAGTACATGTATGTGTCTTGTCACAAGTACGTGTTTCGTCAAATTGCTGTATAAAGCTGTGGAACAATCAAATTCCTTTTTAAAAAAAATCAGCGCAAAGTCTGCAAAATATGTCACAATGAAGGATGATTAGATAATCTATACTTGACCCAAAAAAAATATCAGCAACAAATTAAAATGTCCTGATTTAGGGCGTTTACATTTTTTTTTTATAAGAATAAGAATTTTCTTCTTGTTGGGAATCGCTCATCTAATCTAATGCATGTTCATGAACATAAGCAAGAAGCAGGAAATTTATCCACATTGTGCTGCATTTAACCCAAGCAAGGAGAAGGGCATCCAGCAAGATTTATTCCTTGAATGCACAGAACGCTGGAAGTGAAAGCCGGCATAGATAATATTGTTTCTTGGAATAGATTATTTCTAGCTCAATGGCACTATATTAATACCTATTATTATCTTAAAAAGTGAACCAATTATATCTCAACGTGTCAGAAAGCTTAAAGATACTGCTTAGTATTGTCTTGTCAACTTTGAAAAATGCTTTAAAAGTATAAATGAAGATGTAAGTGAAGAACTGATAGTTAAGGTTAGTGGTTGTGAAAGGTTTCACTTAATACTTATTGACAGAGGCTTCTATTAAAAGAAAATGCATATCATTGTAAATATTGAAATATGCTACAAGGATATAGCAATCCCACAGAATCTTTTATACATAAGATCTACACACCCATTTTTTGTTGCATTTTGCCGTGGGGCCCGTTTCAATAAAGGACTCTCAACTGTTGCAACTTTGCCATAATGGCAACTACCATGGTAATAGGGCTAAGCAGCCAATCAAAATCAAGGTTACGATGGTAGTTGCCATAATGGCAAATTTACAACAGTTGCAAGTCTTTTATGAAATCGGCCCCAGATCCCCTGTTCATTAATCATTCCCCGTTCCAATGTAATAACGACTTGAAGATCCATACAAGCAAAATTGGAAGAGCTAAATATCGTTTGCCTCATCTCAAATCTTGTTTCACAGTTATTTGAAGAGAAAGACACACTTATAAGCAAACTTCAGGGTGAGGTGAAACAGAAGGATCAAGAGATAGCTGAACTAAAGAGCCAATCAGATCGTAGGTCAGACTCAAGGTCAGGGGATTCAGATAAAAGAGTAAGTAAAGAATAACATCCTGATACCCAGACCCGATACTTGACCAGTCTTGACATAGACATATACCGTTTTCATTAACTCGTTATTTTTTGGTCTGCACCGGGCTCGCACTAAAATAGTCTGTACCGCAAGCGTTCGGTAACTACATGACAGAGCGGTGCTACTTTTACGATCACCCATTCAAATACTTGGGCACATCAGGGATGACGCTGGTCTGGTGCTGCTCATAGCAGCATCAAAATAGCACCGGTCTGGCGCCGGCTATTTTAGCACGCGGAATTCATAAGCTCAAAATTTTATGACTTATCCAGGAGCTGGTCTGGACCAATTTTGTAAACATAACTTATGAGTCTGCTCCAAGAGCCAATTTCTGAAAAATATTTATGCCAAACATATTAACTACTGTACAGTGTACAGTAAAGGAATGTGTTGTGCTTTCCCAAGTATTGATAATTTTGTGTGATAATGTGACTTAAGGACGTTCCACAGTTAAAATGAAATCCATGTCATTTTCACCAAACTTTGCACATAGATACTTTAGAACCTGAATATTCGAAATATGCAAAAATTAACATAGGTCCATGTGCTTGATTTTTTGCTATGGAGCTTCAAAGTTCACCCGAATGAATGTTCTTACGGATTGCGCATTCAAAAGAATTTGGCATTTTTAGACCTCGCAAGATCACTACAATGAGTTTAAACCTCTATTATTACTCAGTCAAAATACATGAAAAAGTCATCAAATTTCGCAAGAGAGTTAATAAGTGTATCGTTAGAATGGAGAATCTATTTATAGTGCTATTTGTTTGCAATTTTAAGTCTAACAGCAATGTGAGTTCTTAAAAATGGCGTAAAACATAACAAAAACCCAATCTCAAAAAAGTGAAATTTCTATAACAAACTACAAAAGTACAATAAATGCTGCACTTTATTCAAAATCCATGTCATTTTCACCAAAATTTGCAAAGTTGTAGAGGAAGGTATACCCAAGAGGTGCAAACATTAAAAAATAGGGCTTCATGTGCTTGTTTTCAAACTATCAGCATTTTCATTAGAGCAAATGTGCTTTTTAAAACACAAAAAATGCGCCAAATGCTTTGTATCTATGAGAAGAAGAAATCAAAACCACTCTACCATTTATTTAAACTCGGGGTCATATTTCTGATTTTTGGTAGCACTGCAGAGTAAAGTATTTTAAAATTGTAGAGATGTTTTTTTTAATGGTCCATGGAATAATTAAAGTTTTTTAGCTTCATAAACTAACGCATCGGATCTGCAGTTAGAGTGCAGATGATGAGAAAATTCAGTTCATACCCACAGCTAATTAATCACCTGTTCATTCATTGTGACGTCAGCGCGCAGAGTGTAAAATATGCGCAGATCATAATGCGCACAAACATAACTGTGGAACGTCCTTAAGTAGGAATTTATTTCTGATTATCATGTGTTTCAATTTTTAAAAATTATTTTGCTTACAGGAAAGACGGGGATTAGAAAGAAGAATTTCAGAGCTTGAAGAAGAACTCAAGGTTAGTCCAAGGAGACAAGTTAATATTAATTTTAAGAGAAATGCAATAACTTTTATGAGATTAAAAAAGAACAATTTAATTTTCATCCTCTAAGGGCCTTTTCACACGAGAATCTGGAACCATCATTGTAATGATGATTGCAATTCGTCTTTAGAATCATCTGACCATTCACACGCTCACTCGAAAACTGTGATTTGAATTCAAATTTCTGAGCCGGAAGGCAGTATTGTCCTTGGTGAATTGTCATTCAAAGCACTGCATCGCAATACGATGAGTGAATGACAATAGTATTATCACGGCAGTGCTTGAAATGTCACGTAAGCTCTGCCCCCCAAAGAGGTTTTGGAGGTCAAGCCTTTCAGACGTAAAATTCGTACCATAATTTGAGTAATACTAAACTGGAATTTATCTCCGGAGTAGCATTTGAACTTGTAATTGTGATTAGCGTTCATGATTCTAGTTTGGTTTCACACGTGCTAAAAATTTGTCAGAATTATTTTTCACTGGAATCATCATTCAAATTACAATTTTGGTACCGTGTGAAAGGGCGGTAAGGAAAATACTAAGAGTTAGCGTTAGAGTTATCCCCAAACCTATCACCAAAGATTGTTTAAAATATCAAACAATAAGATACCAAGTAAAAGTAACTTGAAACATCAGCTGGATCCTGTATCATGAAATATCTACTCAATTATACAATTTTTTTGTAAATATAGGTTGAACATGAATGCCAGCTGTGGTAATGATCTCAAAATTGGTTTGAACAAAATCCAATAAAATGACCACCCAAGTGTTTGTATGTATAAAAAATGATATGTGCCACATGAGTCTGGTAGAAACATGTAATTGCTGAGGAATGGATAAGATAAGCTTGGCAATTCACCCAAGTGTCAGATCTTTTTCCATGAAATTATAGTACACACTCCTAAATATAGGTTTTGGTGATCTGCAGTGTAATTTAGTGTCAGCAAAGATTTAGGTTTATGTAACTCTTCCAGATCGAGATTTACACTGATATGATGACAGTTAACTTTGATTTTACAGACTTTCTCATGAAACTGTTGTTTGCTGCAGCTGCAATAGTTTAGCTTTTAAGAATTTTGTTAAAATATTGCTTATTATATCCTTTTTTTTTCTTGTTTCTTTCCATTTCCTGCCAGGCTATGGAACAACTAAAGTCTGACAACCAGCGACTGAAGGATGAGAACGGTGCCTTAGTCCGGGTTATCAGCAAGTTATCCAAATGAGGCCTACTGGTCCCTCTCCCCGGAAACCACTCTTCCACCATCACCGTTACCTCCACACCTCCTCATCGGCTCCCTTGTCGCCATCGGTTTCGTCGTCATCGTCGATCAACTGTAGTTTTTGTCTCGCCAGCCAGAACGACCATCGTGAGGTTTCCATCACGTGTCCTCTGTTCTGGACGCTCACGCGCGACATTCCTGCTGCCTAGGGCTGGCTCTTGTCAATCCTCGTCCTCCCGAGACCATCCCGTCTTCCTTTCTTGGCTAAGCTACCCCTCCCCGACTCCATTTGCTTGATGTACGTTAAAAGATCGCTCAGTCTTTCTTTTATATTCTTGTTAATGATAGACATGTCCCCCTTCCCTATTTGTTTGCTTCCCTGTGAGTTAGCTTTGCCGCTTTGCTTTTGTAGCCGAAAAAAATGTGGGTAGCGTAGTCTCGACAAGAATCCACACGTTCCTTGGAGCAAGGGGACGTTGGGCTCTGTTCAAATCTTGATGATTGTATGTGTTACCATGGCGATGGGTGCTACCGGAGGTCAAAAGGTCAGGCTAAGCAGGAATGCCCAATCGTGCGCTGAGTGCAGGGAGGATGCGTGATGGATACGACAGCAATCAGCTGACCGAGATTTGACCAACCAGGACGGAGCGTGACGGGAGGAAGGTTGCGTTTTCGCCGGGGAACGGAGTGGCCGCCCTCGGAAGTGTGTCTATTTGTAGCTTTTAGAACAAAAGGAAAAAAAAAAATATGAAAAGGATCCTACAAAACAGAGTTTGCCGAACGCCTTCAACGAAGCTATCCGTGATTCTAAATCGCGAGGATACATCTCACACCAGACTATCACAACGCTGCCCTCTGTAGTTGAAGTGTGGTAATGTTGGCACGTTTCAAGTAGAGAGATCTAATGGCCAAAGCAGCGTTAATTAAAAACAGGACCTTTGTTTTAAGTGTTTCTTGTCGGAGAGTAACGAAGGAGTATGTTGGGAGTGCCCTCTGTAGGTAAATATGTGTAGATGAGATAACAGAACTACATAGACCATGATAGAATTTGGGCCAAGCGCTATGGACATTTTTTTTTTCATCATCATTTTATGTTGTAGTATTTATGACATTTTTTTTATTACAGGTATTCATTTTGATTATATATGTATGAATGAATACTCCTCAGAATTTGTAATTTTCTCTTTGAATTTCATGTCTTAACAAATAATTATTCAACTCTTGAAGTTTTTCTTCTCATATGTTTGGGGATGTTTGTTGAAATGTGGGCTGGCTTGCAAGGCTGTCCCGTATTTTTCTTGATCAAATCGTGATAAATTGATTAGCGAAGTCTTCCAGGGAATTTGCCAGCATGTGGATTGCTGCAAGTCACTCTCTTGTAACGGTTTGGGCTTTTGAGTGAGTCTTTTCACAGAAGTTACCAAAACGAGTCTGGTATTTGATCATTTGTTTGTGATGATTTGTGTAGATTTCTGTACGATAGAAAAATAACAATCTCGTTGGAATGTTAAAAGGAGTACTTTAACCAAACTCGTAGCTTGTAGACAAGAATAGTAAACATTTATCATTAATAATTTGACAGTAGTCAAAATGAATTACCAGAGTTTAATATTCCTTATTTGATCAGATTGAATTTAATCGTCTTTTTTCTGGATGCCGTTAACATTTGATTTCTCTCTATCTAATGATTTATATTTTGATGTGATAGGATATGGACAACATTAGAATACCAGATCAATTAATGTTTGATCTCATCTCGGAAAAAAATTTCAACTGAGATGTAAAAAAAAAAAAATATGGTGATGTATTGATTATAATAACAGTAGCAAGTATTTAAAAAGCAACGGTAAGGAATGTAGATTTTGTGTGCAATAATTAAGAAAGCTTGTGTATTATCATATACTGTTTTCCAGTATAGACTATTTATTGGATTGCTGTATCTCTCTGACTCACTGCTGGCTCCGGGCACACGTCTGGGGAAAACCTGGGGGTGTTTTCACTCACAGATAAAATCGATTGTTAGTCGTGAAATCAAGTTTGTAAAATTTGATTGGACTGCAGCTTCTGTGTGAATATATCGTAACTGCAAGTGAACCACGTCCGGGAAACCCAGTGGTGTTTCACGAACACCTAAAATCAATTTCAAGTGAGATGATAATCAATTTTATATAATTTGATATCAGGTTGCTGATTGCAGAAAATTGATTTCAGCTGTATGTGAACCGGCCCCCTTGAGCTAAGCTCTACTTAGAACCGAAGTGAGTGCTTGTAGTATTTCACTTCCGTGCGAGATTTTTTTTTTCACTGTATCTAGATAATAAATATGACTCGGTCTCTGTGGTGCTTATGCGTTGTTGTGAAAGAGCGAGCGAAAGAGAGCGTGTGAGAGATGCGTGACATAGCTAAAGAGAAATGAGAAATCAGCAGATTTTACATGTAGCCCTTCGATTATGTCTCCAATAAAAAAAAATTTGCGTCTTTTTGTAGATCCCTACACATGTGCATAGAATCAAATTAATTGTGAAATTGTTTCGTTTTCTACCGGACATGTTTAAAGGTTATTGCACTTTCTGTAACATCGTTTTTTTTTCTGTTATTATGATTATTATTATTAGAAGAGTCGGCTACATTGCATGATGTTTGTGTGGTGCTATGTGTGACTCTATTCGCGAGCGAGCATGTTCTGGTTATTCCTTCAAATTATTTGTTGTCTTCGACTTAGAATAAAAGCTGTCTTGAGTAGTAATACAGATGACACGACCCTTACATTCGTTAGGCAAGGCTTGTGGACTGCTGTCGACGCTATCATTTTTAATTGCACTATAAATCACCATTAGGCTTTGTTTTATTTTATTCTCATGTTTTATTTGATTCATGCAATGTCGGTTGTTCACTATGTTTTTGGTTGTATTATCATCTGGTTTTTTCCGACCCATTATGTGGCTAGAATACAGGGAACTTCTTCTAGTAAAAAGATATTTTGACGTGAAATTGGTTAATTGAGTGGGGTGTATACCAAACTCCATGTTAAATTGAGGTGTTTAGACAGGTCAATGTGTTTCTTATTAAGGAGAACCTGATTCAATCCCAAAGTTTGTTTTCATTTTTTGTTTGCTATTTTAAAGAGACCCCAAGCCAAGCCTTGAAGGTTCATCACTTATTTCAGGGGAAATGAAATGAGAGAAATAGAGCAAGAGTTGATTTGATCCTGCCGTGGTCTGAAATCTTTTGAACTTGTGCTTTATAGAGTTTTAAAGTAGCAAGAGTCGTAGGTGTTATTATTTTAAATCTCTTATCGTAGCACTTGATGTCTGAGTTGCAGATCATTTTCACCCGTCATGGAAATGAAAGATATTTTTTGCTGTCCTCTAAAATCACTGATGTTCTCAAGTCCATAGAAACCTAACTACATTGGCTTCAAGTCCCACACACTTGTTTTTGTGTCCTGTCCTTGTCATTGTGCTGTTATAAGCAATTCAATAATTCAATGATAATTGGAAAAGCTTTGGGATTTTTTTTCTTTGCATTTATATTATCAATTTAATGAGAAAAATGCGGCTAATAATATTATATATCATAAGCTTTTTAGGGGCAGGTTCTTTTTATAATAGCATGCCCTCGGTAAACACCTTGTTTTTTCTTAAGCACTGTACTTGGCCAATCACTGTTTTGTATGCTTTGCCAATAACATTCAAAGAACAAATCATTTACAATTATGAATTTAACTTATAAGTGGCTTTTTTTTAGTTTTAAGTACCGGTAAGATTTATAAATGAAACAGTTTCAAAGAAAAGGGAAAAGGGGGAATTAAAAAAGTCCCAAATTACTCGGCAATCTTGTATTCTTAGTATGTTAATGTCTGTATGATTGTGGGTGAGGGTGTGTGTGGATGTGTGTGATGCTTTCCCTCTCTCTGACTGAATAGGTTATTTTTATAGAAATAACTACAGAATTCAGAGACTACTATTCAATATCATGTGCATGTTCCACCTCAGATGAGTTTATGGTAGCCTCAATTTTTTTTTTTTTTTTAAATGTAACATGGCTTGCACCTAGCCACTTGGGAAGGAAAAAGAAATTGTCTTGTACTAGTCTCGTATTCAGCCACTGTAGAGCATTTTGTAATTGCTTGAGCAATTGTATCGGGTGTGGAGTGCAGTGCCTATCTTACAAAATGTTTTTGTAAATATATTTAAAAAAACATGGAAGGGAGTAACGTACATTGGAGGCATGATTTGATATACCAAAAAAATGCCCTGGATATCGATGCAATTATGCTGGGGATATGTGAGAACATGTTTCTGATCTTTAATAATCATTTAAGATAGGATTGCAGTCCAGTTTTCAACTCATTTATTATTATTATTATCATTACAGCAATTGAGATGAAATGGTTGCCCCGATGAAAAGTTTGCCTTATTGGAAGAAAAATACCTCCGGGGTGGAGTTTTGAGCTTTTAATCGCACATCAGTTTGAAACAAACTCTCGAGTCCTGTAAGCTTGGGGTGCTATCTTATGCTTTATTCACTTTTCCCCTGTGTTTTATTGTAAATGGGGGAGAGCTTGATAAAGCAGAAATAAACAATTATTTGGAGTGTGATGTAATTGATTAAAGGTACAATATTTTCCATAGATTTGCATTGCAGATAGTTCTATTATATGAATATTATTATCCAAATTCTAATTATTATTATATGTAGTCCATGGTTTAACAAACGCTGTACAGAGTAGAAATATTGTAGGCTAATATTGGTGCTTTATAACGTGGCAAGTGAGAGTGCGAAAAATAAACACTTTTTTTGTATGTGAGGTGACTATTCCTTCGTTGGAATTCACACAACTTCTTGGTAAATCTATGCACTTGTGTCTGTCTTTTTTTTTTCTTCAAATGTCTCACCCTTTCCCCCTCTTGTTTTTAATGTCTATGCTTTTTTTTAGTTCAAGCATTTCCCATAATTTTTTTGGTGAACAGTATCTTTTTTTCTGTCTGATTTCATTTTTTTTCTTCCGAGGAGCTTCTTATGAAGAAACCTACAATGTTGCTCAAAGAAATATTCATAGCTTGCTTGTTGATTTAGTATGTATGGGAGCTTTGATGGTGATTGAAAAATTCATTTCAGTAATTCACCGCTTCTTGTTTCCTAACACTTCTCATCTTGAAAATTAGTTGTAAAAAAATCCCTGAATCTACATTTTGACATTCCTTAAGGCTTATTTAAAAACTTTTTGTAGCGTCACTGAGATGTCCCGATATCGAAATTCACAAAAGCACTTACACCACGTGACTATATAGGCTGATACACTGTCTTTGTAATTGACGAGGGGGGAATCCCCTAAATGGAGAAATGGGGAATCCCCTCTTGTGAATCTGCAAGGGTGTGGCCATGTTTTGGTTGTCCTTTGATGGGAAGTGCTGTGAAATGAGAAACTGGCTGAATCACTGAAGAATGTTCATCAACGCATTATTTATTCTGTTCCCTTTGACTGTATTTGATCAGAGGTATTTTATGAAATGTTTTCGTGAAATGCTTCACGGGGTCAGGTACTAAATTGGAGTGCCTGACTTTTGAAGACAAATTGACAAGCACAGCTTACAGCATGTGGGACTAGAAGCAATGAATGTACACCAAACTGAAGCTAACGACTTGTATTTTTTCCTCACCTCATGAAACAGACATGCTAAAATGCTACCATTCATCTTATATCATTTCTTCCAAACTTCCCTGTCACCTGTAATACTTTCATTGCACAAATTTCTTTGTATAAAAAAAGAACGAATGTCGGAGGAATGGGTGGAATTTTTTTGTGAATACAGCTGTTTTTTGTGGTTGTGAGTTACTATGTTATGGAGCACAGTCTCACAACGTATGAAATAATTCTGTATCTATTTACGTAGGTAATTCTCCATGTGTATAACTGTAATGTACAGTTCTTGATACTAAATACAAAACTATACTATGTCCTGTAGGAATGATTGATTTATAGAAACACAGTGTATTCTCAGTCTGTTATTAGTTTCAGGGAAGATTAATCTTCTCCTATTTCTCTCCTCTCTCTCTCTTTCTTTTCATTATTTATCTTTTGTTACTATTTTAAGTTTATTTCATAATGTGTTTCGTTTGTAAGAGGAGGAAGGCAACTCTGGCTTTGTCATATTAAAATAGTTCTCAACATGAACCTACCTTCGGCTCTTTGCTTTGTATTTATTGTTCGTTTGTTTTAGGGGTTTTGTTGGGAGGGTTTTTTTTTTTGGGGGGGCCTTATTCAAAAAATGATATGGGCCCGTATTCTGAAGTCAGGTTTAACTTAGACCATGGTCTAACTCTGTGCTAAAATTATGGGGAGCCAAAAGTTCAAAAATTCTGTTTATGTTGCATATTTCTTATGTTGAGTATTTTGTTTCCTTTTACTTTCATAATGAAGAAAAATACATCAGTTATCATTCCCGGACTATTATGAACAATTTGGATGCCATATGACTTAATAATCTGAATGTGTACTGTTAGGTATTTGTGCTCCAATTTGCTCTCCATAGTTAAACCACATCTTTAAAGCAGGGTTTAATTTAAACCTGACTTTAGAATAGGGGCCATGGACTTACAAATAGGTTTGAATGCTGTTATAATGATAAAACATTTTTTTATTAAAAAGATTGATATGGAATGTTTTGAAGTGCTTTACAAAATATGAAATATAATACAGTAGAATCTGCATCAGTTGACCTATGTTCTGTTTCATAAAGACCTGGGCCCCGTCTTACAAAGAGATATGATTGATCCAATAAATCGTAACTCTATGGAAATCCAACAGTGTCATAACTTTCTCTACAGGAAATTTGCAAAATGTCCTTTGAAAACAAAGGAGAACACACCAAATTGTCAAGAAATCAATGAATTTATAAGTATACATCATATCTAGAATTTTTTTTTTTGAACAAACAAGCATTTTATATGTTGACGTTGCTGGCCATCCATAGTTGCGATTGATTGAATCAATCATAACTCTTTGTAAAACGGGGCCCTGTTATGGTAAGAATACCCAATTTCTGTAACATGTACTATCAGACATGCTATCAGCCAATCAAATGAAGCAATTTGAGTAGATGAAAACTGTTAATGCAAATCTGTTATAACAAGGTTTATGACACCGGTCCAAAACTATGCAAGACATTAGTATATCTTCCAAGTGGAACCGAGTCAAACAGATATCTTTGGTCTAAATATACTATTACAGATTCTACTGTTATTTGAAATTTAAAAATAAAAGTATGATACAGGACATTGTCATATTGATACATCAGGGCCCCGTCTTTCAAAGAGTTACGATTGATCCAATCACGTGTAACTATGGAAAGCCATCAGTGTCATAATATTTTCTACAGCAAATTTGCAAAATGTCCTTTGTAAACAAAGGAGAGCACACCAAATTGTCAAGATATCAATGAATCTATGGATATACATTCATATCTATAATTTTTTTTTAACAAACATGTATTTATATGATGACTTTGCTGGCTTTCCATAGTTGCGATTGATCAGATCAATCGCGACTCTTTGTAAGACGGGCCCCAGATATGCCAGGGCCACTCTTACAAAGAGTTACGATTGATCCGATCAACACCAAATACATGGAAATCCATCAATGTCATATTTTTTTCTACAGGAAATCTGCACAATGTACTTTGTGAACAAAGAAAATAACATTGAATTGTTAAGAAAATGGTGAATGTATGAATATACATCATATCTAGAAAATGTTTGGAATAAACATACATTTCAAATGTTGACGTTACTGGCATTCCATGGTTGAGGTTGATCTGATCAATCACAATTCTTTGTGAGACGGGGCCCTGCTCTGGTATCAACCTACACTGCAAAAACTCTGGTGTTGATTTAACACCAGCCCGGAATCTATATATGTCCACTCCAGAGAAGTGTTAAACAACACCAGTTTCTTTTTGGTCTAACACCAGATAGGCGTTTATACAACACCAATTAGTATTAAAACCGCATCGGTTTGATTCCAAGCTGGTGTTGTTTCAATACTTCTCTGGTGTGGACATGTATAGATTCCGGGCTGGTGTTAAATCAACACCGGAGTTTTTGCAGTGTGCATGAGTTGGAAAGACAAAATGAAACAAGATGTATGGTAATTATGCCGTTATATTCAATCACAAATATTTCATTGGTGAAAATATTAAAATTAGGCAAATAATCAGTAGTTTGTAAGGAGCAAAAATATACAGTAAAATTGCTATCACTTTGTTATAATTACAGCCAGTATGTGGGGGTGTCTTGGTCTAGTGGTTATGACTCTGGTCTTTCAATCTGAGGGACGTGGGTTCGATTCCTAGTCATACTGTATTTTCCTTCAGCAAGTAATTTACTCAAAATGTGCTGCACTCGGCCCAGTAATTCCTCGAATGCTTTAGCGCCTATGTAGCCAAGCTAAAGTCGGGGTAATAATGTTATAGCAGGGTCCGCTGGGAGACCAGTTTTTTAAACTTAATGACTACCCTGGGTAAATATGCCATTATTATTATAGTAACAGCAAGTAATAGAGAAGAAAGACAGGGAGAGGGAAGTGAGACAAACAGTGACGTGACAGAGGGTAGAGAAGATTCAAAAGAAAAAAGAAAAGGTAATCAGAAAATCTTGTTATTTGTACATGTTGTATTTTATGATGATACATATATCAGGGGCCACAGAATCGTTTTGAAAGTGGGGGGGGGGGTGACCATGTAAAAACTTACAATCAGGGTCCTGTTACATAAAAGTATGGTAACTTTACCATGCAATGGTAACGTTACCATTACGGTAACTTTACCATGCAATGGTAACTTGCATGAAATCCTTGTTTCTGATTGGCTGTTCAAGATTGTCACAATGGTAGTTACAATCGGATGGCAAAGTTACCATAATAGTACCCTTTATTCAACTGGTCCAGATGATCATTTTTACATTTCTGTACACTGGTTTGGAAAAAAAGTGGGGGGGGGGGCTAACACCCACCCTCCCACCTCCCCTCCCCCGATTCCGCGGCCCCTGTATGTATATTTCAAAAACTTTCAGTTTTAATTGGATAAAAATAAGTAACTGGGACAGAGAAAAAGAGAGGGGGTGTAAGATACTACGAAGGCGTGTGTGTAATTCTCTCCATTACAAAATTTTCACTCCCTTGGAGTGGGAGCGCTGAGGTTGTAAAACACAATTTCGGACCATAGCAGATGATAGCACGGTGCAATATAATTTTTTTTGAATAACTTGCCCGACTGGGCAAGTAAATGTTTAAATAGTTGGAAAATACTTGCCCGACAATATATTTCACTTGCCCCCCAAAAAAATATTTCAAAACAAAGTACTACTACTACTATCCTCATTCGTGCCCTGTGGCACATAAGGCCTCCACGCTTTCTTTCCATTTTTGGCGGTCTCTAGCATTCCAACTCTTCCATCCGTAGGTATTTCTCTCCTTCTCTACAGTTCTCCTCCATGTTGTTTTTGGTCTACCCCTTTTCCTCCTGGATTCCATTTTAGAGCAGTGTAACAATGATGGTCATCTTGCATTCAGAGGACATGACAAAACAAAGTAAGGCGGTTTTATATACCATTGACCTTTTTTCATCCTTTTTTAAACATGAGCTGATGTAGCTTGAAATTGTGTTTTTTTTTTCAAAGTGATTTTTATCAAGAAAGAAAGAAAAATAAAAGAAAGAAAGAAAAATAAAAGAAAGAAAGAATGAAAGAAAGAAAGAAAGGAAGGAAGGAACTGAAAAAAAAAAGAAAAAGAAGGAAGGAAAGAAAGGAAGAACGAATAAAAAAGACAGGAAAGGAGAAGAAAGGAAGCAAAGAAAAAAGTTAAAAGAAAGAAGGAAGGAGTAATGAAAAATGATGTGAACTACAAAATAACAAAATTTAAATCTCAGAAGTTTGAAAATTTGACTCCAGATTGTTTCAGATTGTAATTTTAACGTTTTTTCACACGTTTATTGAAAAATAAAAACACCCTAGTCGGGGCCCCTGCCCGGGTCCCTGCTTGTTTGTCCTTTTATGTTTTGAAAACTGGATTTCTATCTTCAAGTGAGTAACTGAGCACATATTCTAAGTCTTGCTTTAATAGTACTCATATTTACACTATTGTTAGGCATAAATCACATTTTGTAAAAACAAACCAACAAAAAAATGTCCACTTTACTTTCTCGAAATTCGAAGCTATTAACTTCAGCAAATTATGTTGCGTTATGAAAGTAAATCATACTTAAATGGTGTCTTATAGCAGACAGAAATATGATTGCCTATAACAGATGCTTTTATTTCATCAATAATTTTAGCTACAAAGTCAAGAACAAATGTATCCTTAAAAAAGTCTAAATAGAATCAATCACCAACTAAGCTATGAACTTCCTGAATGAGCGGAGATAAATGTAAACAAATCGACCACGCCCATTTTATTCCTATCAAATCAGTCGGTTATTTCAGTCACAGGCCCCCAATCGCTTGAAAGTTGAACTGCTATCTTCATTATTTATACCATTGAAAATACGAGATGGCTTCTCCAGCGAAGACCCAAGCAACTCTGAAAAAAGACAAGAAAGAGGAGTCATTCCTCGACAAAGTCACAACAATAGGAAGGAAAAAGAAATCAAAGGAAGGTAATTTACGGGATGATCCTTTTTAAATGAGTATTCTGTCGGTATTTCGTGAAAAACTGGGAAGGCAATTACCAGCTATAGGTTTCGATTTTCGCATTCTTCACATTCGCTCCGACTGTCTCATCGCCTTTTGACTTAAGCCTCGTCCTCAGGCAGGGAGTGCGGGGATGCAAGCGAGTTCTCACTGCAAGCGTTGCCATTATTCTCGCGTTCACAGCCAACCCAAATTTTCATTTCATGAGGTAAATTTTGTCAAACGTTTGGCATTAGATCTATAATGAAATAAAGCATTTGCCGGTCCCTGCAAAATTCAGGTCAAGTCAATCTTGACATTCACATCACTAATGACAAGTCAATGTGAATGTCATTAGGCCTAGACCAAAAGCTTCGATCTCTGTTATGTTGGTTGTTCCGCTGAACTCCATTTTTGGCTCCACTCACCAAATACAGAGACCGAAGTTCTAGCTCGATCTGTAGTACTACAGGTACTCAATGGCCATATATTGTTTATGTATTAAGTTCGGTAAACAAGGGAAGTGGGAGTTGCGCGACAGCCGAAGTAAGTCCCTGTTTTTCCCCCTTTTAAGTTTATTTTTCCCTGTTTTGGTGCATTTCAGGCCAAAACTGAATAATAATCTTTATTATGGTACAGTTCTTTTTATATGTTTTTATGAAATAAAGACAAAAATCGATGAGCCCCGTCGGGGGGATTTTGCATTGTTAACCTCTGCCCCCTAATGGTTGCTGCACGATAGTGAGCCGTCTGTGTACGAGGAGAAATTAAAAAAAATTTAAATGTTAAAAAACTCCTCGAAACAGACGGCTGCCAGCTGTCTAGACGTTCATATGCTATAATAATCAATATAATGATTGTGGGCATTAACGGAAAGACGAGATAAACCACTCTTTCATTCACTGCCATTTATTTTGGTGGTAGGCCGAGTTACGTCTTTTCATTGACAATTCATGATTAGTATGGTGGTTAACCTGGACAGCTGCCTGGCCTTCTGTAGTGTTGAGTAATGGTAATGTTTTTAATTTGATTCAAAATTACTGTTTGAGCATATGCTCTACATATTTAGTTATTGGATATTAGAGGGCTTCTGACAAAGATGATATCCTGAAACTTTAGTTTCAGCCCATTCCATGCTTGAGAATGTGTTTTATATAAAAAGACAAAATTATGCAAATTTTATATTTTTATTGGGCACATGATCGAATTAAAATACATTTTCAATTGATATCCTTCAGACCAATGCTGTATTGAAATAGAATAGAGACATGCTCTTTTTGGGAATGTACCAAAACTAAAGACAAGCTTTAAAACTAGCTTTACACGAGGGTGAACTAACATATTTAGTTGTTTTATTTTGTTTTCTTCTACCCATAATTTATTTTTCTAATGATAATAATAATATGTGGTCGCATGTCATAAGGTGGTCCAATTTTGCGAACTGTAAAAATGGTCAAAAAAGTTATTTTTTAATATGTTTTATATGGTATTACCGTTCTTCAAATATCAAGGAGGATTTTATCCTAAAATACCTTTATTTTTTTCTGAAAATGACTAATTTATATCTAATTAATACATTAATGTCAATGTAAATTCAAATTTTCAAATGTGTTTTTCTCAAATTGGACCTTCTGCACATAAAATGGTGTAAAAAATTAATGCTACATTGGATCAGCCTAGTATTTTGCGGTTTTATTATTTGAACATCAATGCTTACATCCATAACAAAAAAATGGTAATCTGTTATTGCATGCACATCTAATTTTAACGATGTTTAATTTTGCACAAAAAAAATCACTACACCATGAATAGAAAAAAAAAGTTTTTTGCAATGATACAAGACATTAAAACAGTATAAATGAAGTTAAAAATTAAATAATTAACAAATTTTTGCTAAAATTCACTAATCAGATAGGTTGCAGATTTGAGCTAACATGCACATGTAGCTAATTCTTGAATATTTTCAAAGTTGTCAAATTTGAATAAAACTTAGTTGTTCTTTATATTGAAACTGACTAGCAAAATGAGATTGACAGTCAGTATACATGTACATGTTTATATTATGACATACATTGTAATAGAATATATTATGGCATAATAATACATTTTAGTTGTTATTTAAGTTAATTAACTTAACATAATTTACCTGCATGCCTATATCTATTTTATGAATCTGTACAACTTAAAAGTGATGCCTATAGTCTTTAAATAATTCTAAAGTGAAATTAGACCCAATCTATATTGAAATTAAAAGAAATTAGGGGGAAAAAGGGTTGTTGAATGTATATATTGGCTAACTGTTTCCTACTTCATCGAGTATATTGTTTAGGCAGATCATTAATAATTTAACTGTATAGGGACATTGATATAGTTCCAAAAGTTTGTTTTTGACAATAAATGAACTTTATTTGTTTAAGTAGTGACATTTAACTCAACAAATGCTTTAAATGAACAAAAATCATGAGTTAAGTATCACATTTCAACATATTATCACTGCATCCACCGGCTCCGCCACCCCTGCAACTTCAAACTTAATGTGCTGTAGTTTTTGTTGCTGATATTATATTGATCTAATTTATAGTAATATATAATTAGCCTATAGTTCTAGCTTCAAAATGAGACTTTACACAACAAATTTGGCCATGGGGCTATGATGTACATGAAGCTACAATTTATCCACAGCACTGCATGGAAATTTGTTCATCCGCCACCCTTTTTGCATACTGAACTTATGAAATGCGACCATATAGCATTTATGAGGTGCCGATTTATCTAGTTTCCTATTCAATGGCGCACTATATATTACCCTGGCTGTAGCTCCAGCTGCTAAGGGGCTTGGTGCATTCAAGGAATTAATCCTGCCGGGTACCCATTCACCCATTCTCTGTCTTTTTTTCAGATGATATCAATGATATTGGAAGACATGCCTTGGATTCACCTGCCAATCCTGTCGATATCAATCCAGAAACATTTGTCATGGGTGAGTAATTGGAGTTTTATAGAAAAGGGATTATATTTACCGTTTTGCTCAGAATAGTTTTAGTTTATCTATCACGAAAGCCAAACTCCTCTGAATTGCTTTCTAAGATGATGGTGATGATTATAATGATGATGATGATGATGGTGGTGATGATCATGGTGATGATGATGATGTTGATGATGATGATAATGATGATAATGATGATGATGAGCATGATGCATGATGATGATGATGATGAGCATGATGCATGATGATGATGATGTTGGTGATGATGATGATGATGATGATGATGATGATGATGATGACAATGATGGTGATGATGTTGGTGGTGATGATGATGTTGGTGATTAGGATGATGATGATGGCAATGATGTTGGTGATGATGATGATGTTGGTGATGATGATGATGATGGTGATGATGATGATGATGATGATGACGATGGTGATGATGATGTTGGTGATGATGATGTTGGTGATGGCAATGATGTTGGTGATAATGATGATGATGATGATGATGATAGCGATGATGATGATGGCGATGATGATGATGATGGTGATGGTGATGGTGATGATGATGATGATGATGGTGATGATGATGATAGCGATGATGATGATGGCGATGATGATGATGATGATGATGGTGATGGTGATGACTATGATGATGATGATGGTGATAATGATGATGATCATGGTGATAATTGATGTTGATGGTGCCATTTATCTGTAAGACATCCAAGATGCTGGTCTCAATCACATGTACAGTTGCCTGAAAAGAATTTGTGGTTAAAAAGGATTGATGTTGAAGTATAGAACTTAGGGAACCAAGATATTGGTAAAACTTTGAAATGGGTGGTGGCCTGAATTAAGAGGGAGATTTAGGTAACATTTATTTCTAGTCTTTAATCTGCCTAAACTAGAAGGGGCCAGACTTGACTAGCATTCATGCTATTTCTGGTTCCTATTATCCTTGCTTTTCTATGTATTCACAACTGATTGGCTGTAAACTTGTAAATTGTTATTATCATTGCATTGGATAATGAATAAATTCATTCATACTTAATAGAATATTAAATGTAATATCATGTCAGTGCCATGCAATTGAAAGTCCGGATGTACAATATAGAAGCTACTTTATTACTGACAATAATATCTTCAAGCTCTACATTGTCGATAACAGGATGAGAGTGTCATTCACTTCCTGTTTGTACAAACTGTGATAGCATTCAGGTCAAAGGTCGCAGTGGTAGCAGGAATTCCAATATACTTTGTCGGTGACAAAACATTTGCTCAGGAATGCGACAATTGCTCCAGTCTAGAGTTAGGATTGTAATAGAGTTTTTTGGTTCAGAATAATGTTAAGATTAGGATTTTGGTTTATTTACTTTTGGAGGTTAGGTTTCATGTTTGGGTTATTGCTCCGATTTTCCACCGGAGCAAATGTCATTAAACCATTTTGTTGCTACAAGTAAAACTTGGGATTGTTTTGTTAACTCCCAAGATAATGTGTATTATTTGTATAATATTTCATCATTGATATGCATATTTTGTTTGTTTTTATTTGTCCTTCACAGAGGAAGGTGAAGAACGGTCGATGATAGAACCTGACTCTAGGGATTCCCCTAAAGTCAAAGAGCTTATTGAAGTAAGTTTACCTGCATGAAATGTTAAGACTGATTGCATCCACTTGGTTTACTAACAGATTTCCCAGTTCTAAGATTTTCTAACATTGTCATGGCTAAATACTATCGATTTGGTCTAATTAACCATCACATGATCTCATATTCTATGTGTATAATGCCTCATCTACAGGTGAAATATTTTGCACATTGTCAATGAAAATTTGATTCATATCATTAACAGTTCATTTAAAATTACATGATATTTTTGCAATTACTTTATAAAAATTGGATCGGCCCATAGCTTTATGCAGCCAGGAGAAGAAAAAAAAAATTAATAATAAGTAAAAAAATAATAAAATCATTAAATAAAGGGTGAGAATGAGCTTGCCAGTGACTAAAGGTAATTGCTCACACTGCCATTTTTTGGGAAAGATATATACGATTCAGGCTGCTCTTGTAGTACTCCCCCACACCTCAACGCCATAAGTGAGATGTGGCTCTATAAAAACTTTGTATAACAATATCAAAGTAAATTTGGGTACAAAATGTCGTAACCGAAACAAAATTCCTATTTTCTTACGTATACTTGAGTTAATCGCTATCTTTACAATAACAGAGTCTTGTTTGAACTCATAACCTTGTATTGAAATGCAAAAGTCACAACCACTACACTATGAACATTTCTTCTTCTTCTTCTTCTTGTGTGTAAATAATAAGTAAGAAATAATAAAGGCACGATAACTGAAAAAAGGGTTTCCTTCATGAAAGTGTGTATTAATTTTAAAACAGATTTAATATTGCACTATATAATAGAGAAAGCAGATTCCGTGAACATGGAAATTCCATCCTCTGGGTATTTATGTTGTTTACTCTCTTTACTGCGATTCTGACACTCTTTCACTCTCTTTCATTTCATTAGGTTTTAATCAGATGGATCAATGAAGAAATGAAAGAACAGAGGATAATAGTACGAGATCTTGAAGAGGATCTTTACGACGGTCAGATCCTAGGCAACCTTGTTGGTACGTGATCTACATTATAATTGGGGCTGTTCTGCTTTCACACATATTGGTATGGCGGCCACCCTTCTTCTGCTAGTACACAATGTTTGAATACAAAATAATCCATAATTATTTATTTGATTGACTTTCTTTCTTTTGTTTATAAAACTGCTTTATCTTCAAGATTTGCACTTGTTGCATCACATGTGTGATGTTTTTTCATAATTTTTTTTTACTTATATATAAATGTAGCAGAAAAGAAATCAAACAAACAAAACAAAATACCATTATTGCCTATTGGCAATGATGTACCAACCAAAGCTGTCCAGCCCCTATAAGCTATAAGCCATTTTATTGCTTTGATGGGTTAAAATATAATTTATTTATCATGTATTAAATAGAAGTTGGAAGATTATTAGTATTATATGTGGAATATATTGTGCGTCTCTGTAGGAACAATGCATTGTTTAGTTCAAAATGGAGCTGTGGATCATAATCGAATAATTGGCTGAAATCTATCAAATGACCTGACATTTGTTTTAGCGACAGGAAAATTTGCTAATGACTTGGACGAGTAATAAGTTTTATTGATCTGCCATTGTTTTTTTAGATGAGGATGGTTTATCAAATCACAAGGATCCACATCACTATCTTATAAAACAAATAATGCACATCATTTTGCTCAGCCATTAGTATGAATGCACACATTTGTTGCCTTTGAAACGCATGTTAGAACTCTCCTGCTCCTGCTGTACACAGCTCCATTCGCCGACTCAAGCCAGCCTTCTCTCATTTATTCAAGCCTCTATCGTCTCTCCAACCCCACCAGCCTCCTACTCAAGCAACTCACCTACTACTCAAGCTTTCCACTCCTGGTTTACAGTCCTTTTAAGGACTATACTCACTCCGAAAAGAATACTCTACTTCCCAACCTCCAATTTCTCGCCTTTCTATTAATTTATCTTCTTTCTCTATCTTATAAAACAAATAATGCACATCATTTCGCTCAGCCATTAGAATAAATGCACACATTTGTTGCCTTTGAAACGCATGTTAGAACTCTCCTGCTCCTGCTCGACACAGCTCCATTCGCCGACTCAAGCCAGCCTTCTCTCATTTATTCAAGCCTCTCTCGTCTCTCCAACCCCACCAGCCTCCTACTCAAGCAACTCACCGTGCCTACTACTCAAGCTTTCCACTCCTGGTTTACAGTCCTTTTAAGGACTATATACTCACTCCGAAAAGAATACTCTACTTCCCAACCTCCAATTTCTCGCCTTTCTATTAATTTATCTTCTTTCTCTATCTTATAAAACAAATAATGCACATCATTTTGCTCAGCCATTAGAATGAATGCACACATTTGTTGCCCTTGAAACGCATGTTAGAACTCTCCTGCTCCTGCTCTACACAGCTCCATTCGCCGACTCAAGCCAGCCTTCTCTCATTTATTCAAGCCTCTCTCGTCTCTCCAACCCCACCAACCTACTACTCAAGCTTTCCGCTCCTGGTTTCCAGTCCTTTTAAGGACTGTACTCACTCCGAAAAGAATACTCTACTTCCCAACCTCCAATTTCTCGCCTTTCCATCAATTTATCTTCTTTCTCTATCCACTTTTATCCCAGTCCTTCCTGGACTTTACACATGGTGTACCAGAAACTGATTCCACGATGTTATTAGTATTCTAACGGTACCCTGTGCGTATAATTCTTCATAATGCCCTGCATGATGTGCATTATTTAATATACTAAAAATGTTCATATTTATACCTTCGTGTTTAGAAAAATTGGCAGGGATCAAGTTTGAAGTACGAGAGGTGATGCAGTCCGAGATCTTCCAGAAACAAAAAATCAAGTCCATCTTGGATTACGTCAACAAACTCCTTAACCTACCTAGATGGAATAAGGACAAATGGAGCGTGGATGGTGAGTGAATAAGTTTGCCTGATGTTACTGTCACACCAGTGAAACCAACTCCAAATTGACCGATTTTATGTCGTTGGAAATAACATTTCATTTCATTTAAGAGAATGTTTCATTTCATTTAAGAGAATGTTTAGAAGAACTTGTAATTTATAAATCACTTGCGGAACATCCACTGTTGTGCGTATTTTGTGTTAGCATGACCTTGATGATTTGGTGTATATTATCAGTATTTTCAAGATGTCGTTCTTAGTTAATTTGATTTATTGATATTTGATTATAGGTCAAACGAGTGCCCGTCTGCGTTTTGTTTGCTGCTAAGTTTGTTAATGTTTCGTTTTACATTCAAATCCTAATGTGAATCTTAATGCTGTAACATTCTGTACATACGTTATGCATTTTGTAAATATGTTTATTGTTATTCAGGGCCCCATGGAAGACCACTACTTATTGGTGAATGGGTTACCCTGTCAAAATATCAGAAATAAATAAATAAATAAATGTAGTAGATTTGGTCGGTCTGGAGTTGGGTTAACCAATGTGACTGACACAATACTTGATACTTGATGGAGTAATCCCTTTGGCAGCTCATACGGAAGCTATGCTGGGATGATGAATAAAGTGAGCCACTGGAAGGAGTGTTACGAAGTGCACAAATGGTTATGGATCGGTATAGCAATTTGTATGTACAGTAAAACATGCAAGTAGATTGGACAACCAAGTTTGCCTTGTGCAAATTCATACCGACAAAGAAATACCAACAGAGACACATTTCTTTGTGAAGAATCCACATTTCTAATGACAGAGATTATTAAATCCTTTATTGCTATAGTTGTTAAGGTTGCTCTGATTAATCAAAATATGCTATATCAAGCAATGTTAAATTATTTGCTTTGCGGATGATAGGAGTATAAGATTGGAGCCTTATCATGGAAGGCAATTAAAAAAAAAAAATTCTCTGTGAAAGTGCACTCATTTGTTACTTCATAACGTGGAGGGGGATTCTTCAGATTATAATTTCTTGTAGCTATCTTTACAATCACGGAGTCTTGTTTGAGCTCATAACCCTCGTATTGAAATGCAAAAGTCACAACCACTGCACTCTAAACATTTCTTCTTCTTTGTCTTCTTCTCCTTCTCCCTCTTCCTCCTCCTCTTCTTCTTCTTCTTTTTTTCTCCTTCTGTCTTTGTCTTCTTCTTCTCCTCCTCCTTCTTCTTCTTCTTCTTCTTCTTCTTCTCCTTCTTCTTCTTCTTCTTCTTCTTCTTCTTCTTCTTCTTCTTCTTCTTCTTCTTCTTCTTCTTCTTCTTCTTCTTCTTCTTCTTGTTCTTCTTCCTCTTCTTCTCCTCCTCCTCCTTCTTCTTCTCCTCCTTCTCCTCCTTCTTCTCCTCCTCCTCCTTCTACTCCTCCTCCTCCTTCTCCTTCTTCTCCTTCTTCTCCTTCTTCTCCTCCTCCTCCTTCTCCTCCCCCTCCCTTCCCTTTCCCCCTCACCCTCCTCCCCCTCCCCCTTCTGCTATAATCTTCAAAGGGCTCTGCAGGATATCTCGAAAATGAAATTTAACTTGGATGCATGTTATGGCGAGGAGTGAAGGGTGTTTTCAGAGTGGGTTTGCAATAGCTTTCACTTTAATGTTTGTATTATTTGTTAAATTTTTATTTTTCTTCTTCTTCTTCTCCCCCTCCTTCTCCTTCTCCTCCTTCTTCCTTCTTCTTCTGCTTCTTCTTCTCCTTTTTCTTCTCTTTCTCCTACTTCTTCTTCTTCTTCTTCTCCTCCTCCTCCTCCTCCCCCTCCCTTCCCTTTCCCCCTCACCCTCCACCCCCCTCCCCCTTCTGCTATAATCTTCAAAGGGCTCTGCAGGATATCTCGAAAATGAAATTTAACTTGGATGCATGTTATGACGAGGAGTGAGGGGTATTTTCGAAGTGGGTTTGCAGGAGCTTTCACTGTAATGTTTGTATTATTTCTTGTATTTTTTGTTTCATCTTGCAGCTATCCATTCACGCAACCTCGTGGCCATCCTCCATCTCCTAGTCGCTCTTGCCTTCCACTTCAAAGCCCCCATTATGATCCCCGAGTTCGTCATCGTCAAGGTGGTCGTCGTTCAGGTATGAAAGCTTGTTGTTAAAGCAAAAGGTGGTGGAACGTCTGACTACATCAATAGAAGTGTAGGGGCCCTTTCATCCATTTACTAAATGTTCCCCCAAACCACCACTTTAATAGTCTTTGAATTCTTTGATCCATGCCTCTTGCAAAGCAATTTTTTTTTTAAAGAATTGTTCCAATGGTCATATTGTCATTTCTCCATTTTCAATTCGAATCAAAGTCTGAAAATGTGTTACATTCCAGTACTTCTACAGTATGGCCTTGATATTAAGCAAATAATCACCGTTGGTGAAAGTGATGGACAAATTATCACTTATGAGGCAAGCTGGATGTAGCTATCTTTCCAGGGCGAAGCTGAGAAAAGATGGCGGGTACATCCAGTTTGCCGAGAAAGTGATACAGTAGTTTGCCTTGTCACCTGAAATCAAGAGATGATGATATGCTTTTATTCCGCATTGAGAGCTACTATAAACAAAGAAACCAATATCAATACTTCTCTATAAGATTTTATTTTAAATCAAGGTTTCCTTTGAAAAAAAAATGCTTGTTTAATGCTAGCACGTATTTGTGATATGTGCGCAAGCATCCGAGGTCTTGCTCCTACAAGATTTATTGTGACCTCACAAAGGAACTTTGCCATCACAACAAAACAATCAAGGGGCAATGCACTTTTTGCGCGTATGTACACTGCATGCGCCCATCTAGATCCTGCACGATCGTCACTGCAGATGATGGACAAAAAAAAATTGAGTGACAAAATTTGCGCGTACTCAAATTATATGGGCTGAAAAAGATCAGCAAAACAAAAAAGGTCCGTCACTGTGAGTGATAATTGATGGGGAAACTACCCTTTATCACATGACTGACTTCTGACCAATCCTATAGCAAGATTCTTAATATCCATTTGCCACTCTTTACCCTGGTGTAAATGAGTACCGGGAGGGAGGAGTTGCTTGTATGCAGGTAAATCAGGGTGATATGGACGTGAATTGAGCTTATAGTTTGGTGGATACAAACACTTTTTAGATTATAATACATTTATACATTATGCTTGCTTATAGTGTTGACCACTTAGCAAGGCGGGTGCTATGCACTCCGCATATCAATGAATAGCTCCTGCAAGATTTTCAATATCGTCATCATCATTTAGATAAAAAATTAGTTTCATAAATATTTTCTTACAGAAAAAAGATGGAATGCTGCAAACATCGAGAGTAGAGGAAGAAATCACAGCAACAAATGAGTGAGTATTTATCTCAATTATCTTCTCTTTTCTCTCTTTTTGGGATATACAATTTGTTATAATATCCCTGTATTTACTTATTCAGAGAAATCTCCCACATTCCTTATTCATTCTACATTTTCTCTCAAAGCAAATTCCATTTTCAAGTTCATATGTGTAGTTTGGCATGATACAGAGCTGCCAAGTAGTACGATTTTTCCGTATTCAGTACGTTTTTGCAACCAAAATACGGCAGTACGTTTTTTCTTTAAAAAATATGTTTTTTGTCTGTTCGGGCGCCGGGACTCAAGGGCCTGGAGCCACCAAGAGTCGGGTAGTTTTCAATCATTTTGTAAAAACCAGGGTGAAGATATACACAAGTTTCAATGTTTTTTTTTTTCATCTGCAAGAGCAGTGCACATTTTAGCTTGCATGCAGCTTGAGCGCCGTGATGGGCGAGTGCGCCAAGCATTTTATTATGAAATACACTTTTTTGGGGAAAAATACAAAATATTTATCTCACACGGTAAAAATACTGATTTTTTTGTCAAAATACTGATTTTGGGGGATAAGAATACTGAAAATGCAAAATACAACTTGGCAGCTCTGATGATAGTAGAGCCCTGCAACATAAAAAGATACAATTAATTGTATGATTGATTATAACTGTTAGTCTATGGCAAGCCATGTACAACAAAATCATCAATTGTGAATTTTGATCTTTTTATGTTACCGGGGCCTCGGATTTGTATGCAGTTATTTCTAAACAAATCGTTTGAATTTCTATTCATGTGTTTGCATGATATTAGTAATGATTGGTCGTAGTTGGTGTGCGTAAAATCATACGAACTGCTTTATGAAATACCATCCTTCTTGCATTTAGAATCATATTTCAGAGGTCATAATTCTTTCCAAGGTTTTCTTCCCTCAGTAACTTTCCCCATAGTAGCAAATATATATTTTTTTACCATGTAGATTTAGTATGTGCTGATATGCAAGAAAAAAAAAGCAACGGCCCGAATTCACAAAGGCGGTTTAGGCAGATTTCATGTATAAATTATCATTATTTTACCTGGTGTATAAAACCAAAATTCAAATATTGATTCATGCTTGTGTCACAGTGCGCTAAATTGATGCCTGTTGCCATGGTGGAGTACGCTATTTTATTAATGAACAGTGGACTCATTAATTCAAAACTTTAGTCATTACAGCTTTTACCTGAAAGAAGCATTTATATCTAGATAAACAGCATGTGATCTGGGTCTAGAAGTTGCTATTATAATTTGTGATGTTTATTGACTGTCCTTGCCTAACTCTATAATATATTATAAAAAAATCATTTGAAAAATATTTGCTTACATACAAGTCTTTGGCATATGCTCTGTGTTGTAAAGTTACATTTGTAATGTGTGAGAGATAACCCATGTATATCAACTATTCTCGCCTAATTTTTCAAAGTGAAAAGATGAATTATTTGCTTACGCACAGGTCTGTGGCAAGCGATCTGTGTCGTAAAGTTGCCTTGATAATGCGTGAGGGATATACCGTGCTTATGAACTATCCTTGCCTAATTATTTAACGAGAAAAGATGAATTATTTGCTTACGTACAGGTCTGTGGCATGCGATCTGTGTTGTAAAGTTGCTGTGATAACGTGTTCGGGATATACATGTACGATGTTTACCGTGTTTATCAACTGTTGTCGCCTCATTTTTAACATGAAAAGATGAATTATTTGCTCACACACAGGTCTGTTGCTTGGTTTCATGTAGAACAATGCAGGTATACCAGATTAAAAAAAATAAAAATAAAAGGCTTCTATTTATATAGCATTCAGAGACTCCAACTCTCCCGCTTTTGCTGGGAAATCTTCCACTTTCAGTAAATCCTCACAGATTCCCTCCTCTCCCACCAAAAATGTAAGTTTTCCCACTCTAGCTTTGTATCACTGCGTGTCTCTCGTCAGATAATGCCCTTTCTTAAAATTTTAAATAGATATATGTAGTTATCAGGCTTGAAATTTCATGATTTTTCAGAGCAAAGCCACTGTTCTGCAGGGCACATATCTATTTTACAGCACAAATGGCCGAAATGAAAAAAAAACAGGGCATAACAAATTTCCAAAGCCTATAGATGAGAGGGGCATCACAGCCAGTCAACAGTGCTTCTATGGACATGGCTTTCAAGGGCCATAGATTACTATAATTTAAGCCCTGGCTTATCAATATATGATATGTCATTTAAATTTGTTTAAAAATACAAAACAAACCAGATCAGGGGCCCGTTTCATAAAGAGTTACAACTGTTGTAATTTTGCCACTATTGTAGCTTCCGTGGTATACTTGATTTTGATTGGCTGCTGTGCCCTGTTACCATGGTAGTCGCCATAATGACAACTATAGTTGTAATTCTTTATGAAATGGGCCCAAGGCCAAAATAGTACCAGAGAATGTCTACTGTATGTATAAGCCTGGAGTTTGAAATAGGGGACATTACACTATTGTGCGTATGATTTGTGCACCTTTGCGCGAATGACTGCACATACGATTTGATCTTTGCACGATCAATCAATTCAAATGTCAAGTTTGTGAGGAATTCCAAGCTGAAGAGTCTCCCATTAATAGCTAAGCTTGGAGTTGGAGTTTCTGATCATCATTATCTGCAAAATCATAACCATCGCTCATGTTGAACTAACAAAACGAACATACCATTATTACCGGGCTACATGTATCTGCATGTCATGGAAATTTGAGTTTCTAAAATTTCGGATACCAGTTGTCGGGGACACCAGGGCCCCGTCTTACAAAGATTTACGATTGATCCGATCAATCGCAACTATGGAAATCCATCAGTGTCATAATTTTTTTCTACAAAAAACTTGCACAATGTCCTCCCTAGATGCAAAGAGAAACGCAGTGAACTTTCAAGAAAACAATGAATGCATGCATATACATCATAGCTAGAAAATATTTTGAACAAACATGCACAATAGATGTTGACGTTGCTGGCCGTCCATAGTTACGATTGATCTGATCAATCGTAACTCTTTGTAAGACGGGGACATCAATGGTGACTTGATAATTGTTCATTAATTCAAGTGCATGTATGAAGGATTTACAATAATTTCTGGAAAGTGTTTCATCTCAAGCAATTAAAGGGGAATCCAGCCTTGGCAATAAAATGTTATGTTGGGAAGGAGAAAAATAAATTAAACAGAATGGTGAAAGTTTGAAAGAAATCGAACAAGCAATAAGAAAGTTATAGCTGCTTTAAAATTGAGATCACTTATACTATGTAGATTTCAAATTGGCAACTGGGTAAGTAAATTATGACAAGGGGCAAGGACAACTTTCCCATAGGCCATGTACTTTATTATCAGGGATTTGTGGTTCTCTCCTAAGTATCCATTCCCCTGGGGCAGTAATCTAAATATAACCCAGGTAGTATATTGTTTTATGTCCTCATGAAAGAAAAATATAATTTGAAATAAAACTTTGGGGGAAAATGACATTTTAGCCATAATATGTACTGGAGTACATGAAAGACTAGTCCTTGCCTTACATCACTATGACATCCCATATGCGGCCAATTTGAAGTCTCCATGGGTATAGTGATTACCTATATTTACAACTTTAAAAAATTTATAACTTTCTTGTTGTGTGTCCAATATTGTTCAAACTTTCACCTATCAACTTGTCTGATTTTTCTTTTCCTTATAAAATTAAGTTTTTATTTGGGTTGGATTCCCCTTTAAGAGCAGCGCTTAGAATTTCACATGAGACACTTTAATTTCAATTACCATATACATTAAAGGCAAGAATAGATGATTTTAGGGCATACATGAAAACAGTGCCATACATGTATACGAGAAAGATTTAGAAATGAAGGGGCTTCAGATATATATACATGTAGATAAAGGAGCATTTGTCTTTTTCTTTTTTTCATTTCTGAAATTGGAAAATGCTGTTGCTTTATTTATTTTCATCAATTATCCAACGTTTATTCATACATGCCATAATGAATTTGATCAGTGTCATTTTTCACGTTTGATACCATTACAAATATATGAGAATAGTAAATGAGAGAGAAAACATTTTGTTAAAGTACACATATATGTACATGTAGTCTGCAGATTAAAACTCATTTTAAAGTTGTTATTTTGTTTTACCAGTAGTGTTTTAGAATAAAAAAATAAAACAATTTTGGCATGATTTTATGTTCATAGAATGTTAAATTTTATGTTCAAATTATAGAAAAGAGAAGATCACATTGCAATATACTTTTTGAATTATGAAAAAAAATCAATCTTGCAGCAGTAGTAAATTGAAAGAAAAATAAAAGTAGTCAAAGTAGAAATAGATACTTAATAAGGCTTGAAAATTATCCAGTAATTCAGTTTTGTTTCCAATTTAGTAAGTTATCATGATAAGTTGATTAATTGTACATGTAAATTAGATTCTAGCATACATGTACAATTAGTTAAAATAGATTCAGTGATAATATGTTTTATTTTTCATGCATATTGTTTTTCTCATAATTTGATTTATTTCAGGGGATGGGGTATTTATGTTTCACTTTCAAATATAAATGCTATGATTTGGTAGCATTATGTTGTCTAATGCATGGCAGATGAGTTGCAAAATGGAATATTGTTTGTATTTTTTATATGATAGGCCCAAATTGAAATATCTAAAAAGGTATTTTTTAGGCATTTTTAAGACCATGCAAAAAGCCATTCATGTAATCCAAAGGAATAAATTTTGTCTTTGCCGAGATATGAATGATAAAATTATACATGAAGAAAAGCTAAGATTCAAACTTTAATTTTGTATGCTTGAAGACTTAACTGGCCAATTGCGGTATTTTTTTCGCAGTTCACATTCAGCTGTCAGAAACATGTTTGTAAAGATACATATAGGTTGTTTCTAAAAAGTGTAACATTTACTTCTTGTACAGTGAAAAATGCATGTATATTTTTAATAAGACATCTTGTGTTTAGTAATATTTCGAAGGATATCCCCTTTCAGCTAACAACTATTCTTCAAGCTAAGGGCCCTGCGATGTACATCTGTGTCATCATAGTTTTGCCTTTTCCAGTCATATTAGAAAAGCATAACATTTTATAGAGAAATTTGTTACTTTTATTTTTTTTTCATGATTTCCATATGATTTATATGGCATGTTATATTGTTTTTCTCATTTTTTAGAGTTTTATATTTTTGTTGCTAATTGTTTATATAAAATGATTTTAAAGACTTTTCTTTTGTAGTGAGATCAGAATTAATATCATATCATTCTCTGATCATCGAAACCCATTATTACTAGCGTGAATCCATAAATTCCACTTAATTAACATTATTAAATTAATTGAATTGTTTGGTTAGAGTTTTAAGATTTATTTTTATTTCATGGTGTCATTCATAGGTATTAATAACCTAAAATAGTTTTTACAGGTATTATTTTCTTTTGTTTTGGGTCAAGTTGTATTTATAATCGACTTCTTCATAAGCTTGCATGCAATTAGGCTGTTTTGTAATGTAGTTCTTCCATATCAAAAGCCATCAGAATTATATGAAGAAGGAGAGGTTTCAATGTTTAAATCATGTATTTTTGGGGGGCATGTGTTTGGTCCTTAAAAGGACCATCCAAACATGATATATCGGGCAAGAATGTTCTTGCTTTTCTCAGGAGAATGAACAAATTTTTGGAAAGCAGGCAATTTACTCTTAAAGACCAGCGTGCACTATGCGATTCAATACAACACAATTTTTTAATAAATTGCATTTTGCATTAAATTTGAAAGTTCCAAGAAGCAAAACTATTTTATTTGAAGTTCAGCATAATATTAGGAATAATAAAATCTTAATTTATCTTTGCGGCAAGACTTGTGTTCGGAATAAACGCCAAATCGGCTTCAAGTCGCAGGCGATGATGACGTCATTACGATTTCGAATTGAATTTGCTTTTATTCCTACAGGGAGGCTCGAACGAGACTGAATTTCGATTTCAGTAGTCCTACCACTATTCTGAAGTGTGATCGCTAAGATTTTATTGGTTGGAATGTTTATATAAGATGTTATTACCGGTACTTTGAAATTTGGATCGCAACGAATTGTATAGTGTGCGCTGGGCTTAAGGTGATCTGTGCTTGCTCCCTTCCGTGCAGAGTACATGCCTCTCATTTGACAAGGATGGTTTAATGCACAGAGGGTACATATGTGAAGAAGTAATTGGATGCCATATGAATACTTGTAGTATTATTTGATATGCACAAGATGATTTGCAAATTAGAAAGCCAATGATGGCACGGATTTACAGATTTTTTTTTAATCTAACATAATATAATGAATTATATGTTGACACCAAGGGCCCTCTTAGAATCAGTATAGTTTACAACAGTGGCAATTCCTTCAAATCAAATTTTGTTTCCAATTATGATGAGGAAAACAATGAAATGTTTGGTGGTACACTTTAAGAACTGAACTCAACTTTTCTAGTAATCTTTTGTATTAAAAAGATTGGTATCTGTGCAAGAAAGCTCTAAGTACCACATCTTTCTCTATCACAGTCACACAAAAATGCCCTTATGTAAATATAAGTGTGTGGAGCTAAAGGCATTCATTCTTTAATACATGAAAGCAGAAAGTGAAAAGTTGTATTTAGGTCTTTCTGGCACCAATGTGTTGCATTGATTGTATTTAAGGTGAGTATTAAGTATATGGTATAGAGCTCCTCATGATTTGATAAGAAATGACACTGGCTCATAATGTCACATATTTTTATGGAATCTGAAGTTAATCGAGGTAGAAAAGGCTGTATCTGATACACTTGAGAAGTTTTATTATATATGCAATGAAATATGGTTCAAAGATAAGAGTTCTAGGTTTCCCTACAGAAAGTTTCTCTAACATCTCTCATTCAACTAACTGTTATGTAATATAATGAAAGAAGAGGTTCTGCCAGTGTAGATACAGTGTTCTCATGTAACTTTTAATATTTCTTAAACCCCTACCATATTTTTATTTTAAAGAGAGAGTGGGATGAGATTATAGTATCATGGGGAGTTTGGTAGAGTTTGTGTTTTATTCTTTCTTCCTTCCTTCCTTCCTATCTATCCATCTATCTCAGTTTATCTATCCAGCGAATCTTTATCATTTATAGCGAATCTAATATGAATCAATTTTGTTCTCTTTTATCCCATCCTTTTCTTTCTTTTTTCTATCCCTCTTTCTCTTTCCATCCAAATCTCTTTCCTTAAAAAAACTTGTAGGGCCATTGGAGGACGTTTTGGTGAGTACATCATTGATTTGTCTGTCAATTTGTGTATTGGATTATTAAAGGTTTATTTGATAGCAAAGCACACCCATGGGTGATAAGGTTTTGTATTTAAAATTTTTAGGCAAGCTACCTTTGTTTCATCAAGTTATGGCCTGTAAAAATCACAGCTCACCATCTCAAATACTGCAGTGACTTATCATATGGAATAGAAGACTTTCCTTTTGGATCTGTTGGAAGTAGTACTATGGCAGCCATGTTTATGTGCTCTTTTAAAAACTTCTCTTTTTTCAGATTGGAGGTTATGTTCCCCTAATAGCAATGGCCCAAATTCACAAAGGTGGTTTTGAATAGCTGGTTGAGACTGGAAAGCATCCACCACATAAATTGGAGCTTGATACTAAGGCTACTGTATTAATGAGCCCACTGTTTATGTGAATTAACACAAATAGTGGATTCATTAATGCAGTGATCTTATGCTGCAGTCACATTTCCCTGCGGTGCCCACACGGCGAGTCGAAAACATCCATTTTGTTTATTTCTTATCCAAAACACCTATATATAACTGGTAAAAAATGTTATAACTGCTGTTTTCGACTTGCTGTACGGCCACCGTAGGGGAAAAGTTACTGCATCATTGTGACAAACATCAATTCAGTGCATTGATAAAAGCATACATTCCTTATTGGACTCTTTTATAATTTATCCGCCAATTTAAGCATAATCGGTGGAAGAAATCTGCATGAACCATGATTTCAAACTACAAATTCTAAACCTCCTTTGTGAATTCAGGCTAAAGTGTACTTGATTAATCAACTTTAGAGATGTCATTAGTCAAAATCCTGTTTTCAGACCCTGGTATTTTTTTTTCAAATTTGCCCGATGGCTCACCATTTGATCTCTTTCATCAAATTTCCAGAACGTGATGCCTTCGACACCCTCTTTGACCACGCCCCTGACAAGCTTAACGTCGTCAAGAAGGTAAGTAAGAAAAGGTACCTCATGAAGGCCCATAAAATGAGAATTATATAAACGTTGAAGACGTGTACAAGTTGTACAGTATGTTCATTATTCAAAGTTTATAATGATACCTGAAATTATAATATTGTGGTTGGAATTGTCCCTGGTTTTTGTCTGTGCCTTTGAGGTCCGCCTTCTCTAATATTTTTTTAAAGTTTTCAATTTCAAAAAATATTTATAAAAAGATAATCCAAAATAATAAACTTTTCATGTTTACCGTAACTTCAACCAAATACTTCATGTGGCTGATTATTAATCATTTTCATGTACTCCGTTTCAAGATATGTTATATGTGTAACTTCTCATCAGTACCGTAAATTAATATCAGGAGTAGATATGAACTCATTGATTATAAGTTTTTAAGTATACTTCAGATAATATTAAGTTGGCTCAGTCGGTAAAGCATCTGCCTGTCAAACCAAAGGTCGTGGGTTCGAGTCCATCCCAGGTGGCTGACTGAAGCCTGCGTTGTGTGTAAACGTCTCCCCTGTTCCATAGATGCAGACTATGTTACAGTGGAAAACACTCCATCCCTTGGATAGGATGTTAAATGGAGACCCCATGTAAAGGATAGTCACCACCTTTGCACGTTAAGAACCCACTGCAATTTTTGTTACAAGAGTAGGGGGAAACTACGGTGTAGTGGTTCACTTGCACTCCCCCCAATCAGTTATATCAGGAGAGACCTGCAGGTCACAGTGATTCAGTTTCGCTTTTCGCCTTCCAGGCACAGGTGATCGCCAAACAAATAATAATCATTTGTAAAGTGCTTGTACATATCCGATCTTTACTCATCAATATGCTCGAGTCACTAAAATATGATGCAATTATATGGACGCCACAAACAGGAATGTATATTTTAACTTGTCATCTACGACTATCTGTAACACAACAATAGTCTTTATTAGGGGACAGACCACATGGTGAATACCTTAATTCTTTCATGTAGTATGGTTTTATTTTAATTTTTTTACCACAGTCACTGATTGCCTTTGCTAACAAACATCTCAACAAACTCAATCTTGAAGTCCTGGACCTTGATAATCAGGTGAGTTGAAATACATCTAAAAAGACTCTCAAAACTGTAGTCAACAATATAGAATTCAATGTTTATTTAAAAACAGGAGTCTCTGCCCATTGGCTGAATTAGTCATGTATACAATTAAGAGACTCATTATTTTAACCCTAACCAGGCCGGGCTTTTTAGGGTGTTAGATGACCGGGGGAGGGGGGGGGTTGAATCAACCCCCGTTGAGATCTCTGCTGCCGATCACGCAAACACCATGAAAATTGGCATGATAATAGTGTGGGATGTTATCTACAAGGCTGTTAGGTTAATTTTTCCGAAATCATCAGATTTTGTTTACATGTATGAACCTCTACACTGCTATCATATGACTCTGACAACCTTTGAAGAAACCAGTCTAATATTATCATTTTCTTTTCATCTCCTAGTTTCATGATGGTGTGTTCTTTATCCTGTTAATGGGTCTGCTAGAAGGCTACTATGTACCTCTTCATTGCTACCATATGACTCCCACAACATTTGAAGAAAAGGTAGGTGATAACTAGTAGATTTAACAAAACGTTTGATTTTCAACCACAGTTAAACAGGCATTTGTTTTATATGGACCTCTACACAGAATTCTGAAATTTCGTCACAAATATTTTGCATACTTATTCATCAAATATTTATTTGAAAAGGCACAAAAATAATCTTCTCTTTCATTTTCAATTTGCGTTTGCACAGGTCAATTTCTCAATGCATTAATCTGCACCCCTCGTATGTATGTAAAAAATATACCGGTAGATACACATTATTCATTCATTTCAATGCCTCATGCGTTGAAATTGAACTCTTTGAGTGAATCGTTTTCAATGATAATAATAATAATAGTCAGTTCTTGTATAGCGCATAACACATTTTGAATAACGTCTGTATGCGCTTCCAAAGGACTTGAATATTATTACCCCGGCTGTAGCTCAAGCAGCCTTCAAGCGCTCAGTGCATTTCAAGGTATAAATTCCTGCCAGGTACCCATTCACCTCACCTGGGTCGAGTGCAGCACAATGTGGATACATTTCTTGCTGAAGGAAACTACGCCATGGGCGGGATTTGAACCCACGACCGTCTGTTTCAAAGTACGGAGACTAATCCACTGGGCCACAACGCTCCACAAAGTGATGCTGGTTGAGCACCACATTAATTGTTTTTTCTTCATTTTTTTGGTAGGTCCACAATGTAAACTTGGCCCTGGATCTGATGGACGACGCTGGTCTTCCTAAGGCCAAGGCCAGAGCTGAGGGTGAGTTTGTCATGTAATCCAGTGCCCTGTCTTACAAAGAGTTGCGATTGATCCGATCAACCGCCACTATGGAAAGCCAGCAACGTCAACATCTAAAATGTGTGTTTGTTCAAAATGTTTTCTAGTTATGATGTATATTCATACATTCATCATTCTCTTGAAGATTCATTGTGATTCTCTTTGTTTACTAAGGTGATTGTGAAAATTTCCTATAGACAAGAATATGACATTGATGGACTTCCATACAGTTGATATGGATTGGATCGATTGCAACTCCTTGTAAGACGGGGCCCTGTTACTCCATGATCGGATGATTTTTTTAAAATTTTGTTTTGCAAAAGGGAACATGTTATGAATGATGATACATTACACAAACTTTTCAAACGAGAAGAGTATAAACCTGATTTTTTACATTCCTGTCCATGAAGACCATTTGTCCAGAAAACACCTGGGCTATGTAACACAAAGGCCCGAATTCACAAAGGTGGTTTTGAAAACCCACGGTTGAATCCATGGTTTATGCAGATTTCCTGTATAAATTACGCTTAATTTAGCGCGTATCGGGCGCGTGTATGAAAATGTCTGATTTGATGCCTGTTACCATGGTTAGATACGCTATTGTATTCATGAGTCCAGTGTTTGAAGGGTGGACTCATTAATTCAAAACAGTGGACTCATGAATAAAATAGCGTGGATAACCACGGCAACAGGCGTCAATTTGGCGCACTGTGACAAAAGCGTGCATCACCATTGGTTATTTTTTAATATATGCGTATTTTATACAGCAAATGTGCATAAACCATGGACTCAACCGTGGGTTTTCAAAACCACCTTTGTGAATTCAGGCCATAAGGTTTGCGATGAATTGCAAATATGAAAGAAACGCACTGATTGGTTCCTGGTCAGTACTTTAAACAGAGCGCACATGCAACGATGATCTTGATTGGTCATTGTTATTTAGCGATTGATTGCAAACCTTTGTGTTACAGAGCTCAGCTTATGAAAATGTTTTTTCTTGTGTCATTTTCATAATCATGATGATTGTGTATTATTGTTATTATCATTTGCATTATCCATTCAGTTTTATTTTTTCTTTATGTTAGGGTTTCAATTCTAATTGAAAAAATAATTAATGGCAAAAAGAAGCTGCTGAAAACTGCTTATCTAATAAAAGAGAGCCAATGGAGTAAATTAGAAAGTCAAAAAGGGGCCTAAGCTTTCGATCCTAGCAGAATCTTCGTCGAAGGCAAAATGAGGTAATTTTGCCTCCGACGAAGATTCTGCTAGGATCAAAAGCTTAGGCCCCTTTTTGACTTTCTGAAAAAATAATTAGTTTAAATAATAAGAGCAGTAGCAACAATAGTAGTCGTAGAAGTAGTAGTAGTTGCAGCAGCAGCAGTAGTAGTAGTAGTAGTAGTAGCAGTAGTAGTAGTAGCAGTAGTAGTAGTAGTAGTAGTAGTAGCAGAAGTAGTAGTAGTAGCAGTAGTAGTAGTAGTAGTAGTAAAATAAGTAGCAGCGGTAGGGGCAGTAGTTGTAGAAGTAGTAGTAGCAGTAGAAAGCCTCATTATAATAGTTAAATGGTAAAAGTTATACCTTTCTATTTTTTCTTGATCATGATATTAATTGTTGTTTCTGTTATTCTTTTTTTTGAATTTTTGTTTCGTTTATTATTCGTTTTACAATCATTAATTTCCATTGATGAAATATATTATTTTCTTCCAGATGTTGCCCAACTTCATCTTAAATCCATGCTTCGTCTCATCTACAATCTATTTCTGAGATACAAGCAAAATGATATTTTCATCTAAGTTCCTCCTCCCTATTTCTTCTTCTTTGGGTATTTTCATATCAATTCTTAAATGCCTGCTTTTATAGATGTGGTACATTTGATTCAGTCGTTCCAATCTAACAACTAAAACCAAATTGGTGCTCATTTTTTGCTGGAATGAGATATGTGTTTTCAGTGTTCTATGAATACATGTTGTCTTATTAACACATCTAAGATTTCCTTGTCTCACTTTGCCTTTCTTTTCTTTATTCCTTCTTTATTTATTTACTACCTTCCATTGTCTTTCAATGATTGTAATTCTGTCTTCTTACTTTCCCTTGCATTTTATTCTTTCTTTATTCTTCCTTTCATTTCTTTCTCTTTTTTCTGCAATATTTTCTTGTGTATCTAACTTTCTTATTTAATCCATTATAAAAAAACATATTTTACTCTCTTACTTATTCTTATTTCATTTATCACATTCCTATTCCTCGTCTCGTTCCTCCTCATCATGCCTTCTTCTTTTTCTGTTCGTCTTTTCTTTTACGTCAAAAGTTCCTTTCTTTCTTTCTTTCTTCCTTCCTTTCTTCCTTTTTTTCACACATTCATCCATGTTCATGCTCCTTCTTTAATCTTTTTTTTTACTTCATCACGTTTTACCCCAGTCAAATAACTTGAAATACCTTCCTGTCAAAATATGCCTTTATTAAGACCCCCCCCCCCATTTACATTCTTCAATTATTTTCATCCTTTTTGTTTCATTTTACTCTTACCCCTTTTTTTATTCTCTCAATATTTTTGCTTACATTCTCTCTGATTATCTCGCCCTTTAAACTTTCTTTATCTATCTTCTCCCATTGTTATTAACTTTTTCATTTACCATTCTTTCCTTCCCCTCAAAACTACATACTCTTCTATTCTGCACCGTGCCAACTTTCATGTTCTTAGTATATCCATGATAGGTATTCTACATTCAATTTTCTTACTTTTCAAAGTATATTCCATTGTCTATCATTAAAGGGATATTCACCCTGAAGAAAAGTTTGTTGTGAAAATAGCAGAAAAAATTTAAAAAAATATTGGCGAAGGTTTGAGGAAAATCTGTTAAAGATTAAAAAAGTTATTCGAATTTTGAGTATCGTATTTTTGACGTCATAAACAAGCAGCTGCTCCATTTGTTATGTAATATTAAATGCATGAATTTCCCTTTTTTAATGGTTAATGATG
This sequence comes from Lytechinus pictus, assembly GCF_037042905.1. Taxonomy (NCBI): domain Eukaryota; kingdom Metazoa; phylum Echinodermata; class Echinoidea; order Temnopleuroida; family Toxopneustidae; genus Lytechinus; species Lytechinus pictus. The sequence continues at coordinate 2,892,277 of NW_026974141.1, forward strand.
AATTATTATTGTTTTCTTTTCATGATCGCGTGTGAAATTATTTGTCTATTGTACAGTAAAAACCATTTTCAATTTTCAGAGAAAATGACATTTCATCGATTTTTTACCATTCGCTATGTAGGAATGCTGCTCGCATATAACGTCACAAATCAAATGATTAAGATTCTAATAACTTTTGAATTCTTTAATGGATTTTTCTCAAACTCTCTGCATTATTTTTCATTATTTTTTTCTGCTATTTTTAAAATGAACTTTTTGCCAGGGTGAACTTCCACTTTAACAGCTATCTTTTTTCCCTTTCCATCTTTGATTGTTCAAGCATTAAATCAATAAGATAGTTGTTACAAGTGTGTGTCATTGAGATTGCAAAACTAATGTTCTGATTTCATTTCTTTGAAGGTTAAATTTGATCATTTTCCTAATGGTCTCTAACGCAGTTCAGTTTTGTGAAGTACCAAAAAACAAAGAATTCCATGCACCATTCATGAATGATTATTATATGCCAATAGTAGAAATGCGAAATGCATGTGTTCTGTGATCGATTTGAATGGTTGCAAACATAATTGTCAAAAAATTCTACCATTTAACGATGAGTTTAGTGAAAGAGGTTGATCTCATTAATGTTCATACAAGGCATGTTCATGAAATTGTGTGGTAGTTATTGTTATACAATTAACATGTTGATGACTGATGTGTGTAAAAAGTGTAAAAAGTTATTAGTTGTTAGAATCTCTATGAAGCGGTAACTGGTAATTCTGTTTGGAATGAATATTGTTAACTTCTGAGTAAATATATATTAACAGCATGGAGAAATAGAAATCATGCAACTTTTTTAAAATAGTAATCGTCATAGCCATACAGTAATTTTTTTTTCACCATGAATTATGCTATGCAAAATAGAAAAAAAATATTGCTGTTTTGTCGCCATTTTATGTACTTATTCCTGAGGACAATTCTACATAATAAAATTTGCCGTATTCTAGTCGTTTTTCAAAAGAGCAGAAAATGGCTGTAAAAGGAGAGACAAAACTGCTACAAAACAGCAAGTTGCTCACTGAATTTGATTGTCTGAGGTTTAACTGACATAGCAGAGCTGCAAATATTTAGTATTTGTGAATAATTTGCAAAAGGAGTCACTCTTAGTACAGTAGTACACTGCAGATCTAACTAAATTGATGAATTGGTGATTGACTTGTCAGACTTTCTTAGATTTGCTCCAAGAAAGTGATCAATTTCATCTCCTTATTGTGCTCACTGCTATGAAAAATCGCTTGTAAGTCCTCCATTTGAACTTCCAATTTGTTGAAAAGTTATGATTGATATTTTTGTAAATTGGGTTTGATAATAATTCTTACTGCAAAGGGATCCTGATCATTGTTTTAGATCCCTTTTAAATGCATCTAAAAATGAAAGGCAACCCCCCCCCCCCCCTCCAAAAAAATACAACATTATTTGCCAGTATAAATGGGCAGTTTTGATTTGTTGAAAATCAAGTTTGCATTTGATATCTTTGTAAATTGGAATTGAGTGCAACTCTTTTATCAAATAGCTTCAGGTAATGTGAAAAAACATGTGTGAAATGCAACTAAAAATCACTCGCAAGTTTTAAGTGCGCTCTATCGATTGATTAAAAATCAAGATTTGTTTGATAGTTTTGTCAATTGCGTTCGATTTTATTCTCTTTATGCAAAGATCTCCATGTCAATGTTAAAGATAAATGCCAGTTGTGGTAACAATTAAAAAAATGAGTTTGTAACGTAATCTAATAAAATGACCACAGAAGTGCCTTGTTTGTATAAATAGATAAACAAATATGTGCTAAGGATTCTTGAAGAAATTCTGTAATTGCTGAGAAATTAGCAAAGTAGCATGGGATTCAATCAAACTGTCCGGAATATTTTTCCAAGGGATAATATACACTGTCCCACACATCCTAATCTGTGTTGGTGACCTACAGTGAGAATGTTTTTCAACTTTGATTTCATGATATCACATAGTTCAGTTTATGTAACTTTACCAGAGGGCCGTTTCATAAAGCTGTTCGTAAGTTAAGAGCGACCTTAAGAATGACTGGTGATCCTTTTTTGTGTGTTAAACCATCGCCAATGAACATTTTGGTGTACCAGTATACCATTTACCACAAGGAAGGATCATCAGTTGTTCTTAAAGTTGCTTAAACAGCGTTATGAAACACCCACCAGGAGCCCGTTTCATAAAGTACTTGCAACTGTTGTAACTTTGCCATTATAGCAACTACCATGGTAACATTGATTCTGATTGGCTGCTGAGTCCTGTTACCATGGTAGTTGCCATTATGGCAAAGTTACAACAGTTGCAAGTCCTTTATGAAACAGGTCCCAGATCTAGATGTAGGATGATATAGTGACAATTAACGTTGATTTTACAGACTTTCTTGTGAAATGTGAAAAGTGTTTTCTTGTGAAAAGTGTTTACTGCAGCTGCTTTTATCTATCTTTAAAGATTCATTTTGAAATGGATCTGAAAGTCACTTGCAAGATGAGTAATTGTATGTCTTCTTCATCCTTTCTTTTGATGACAGATGTGGTGAATTTAGACTTGAAATCAACTCTGAGGGTACTCTACAACATATTCACCAAGTACAAGAATATCCCGTAAATCACGTCTTCTAACAACTCAGTCTTTAGTTATGCATCAATCATGGAGCTTGTTAACGCCAGGTGTCATAAAGCTGGAGCTTCTTGGAGCTTGTTAACACTAGGTCTAATTAAGCTGGAGCTTCTTAACACCAGGTTTCATAAAGCTGGAGCTTCTTGGAGATTGTTAATACCAGGTTTTATAAAGCTGGAGCTTCTTGGACCTTGTTAACACCAGGTTTTATTAAAGCTGGAGCTTCTTGGACCTTGTTAACACCAGGGGAGCGTTTCATCAATATTTTCATCCGACAAGTCAGATCTGACATCTTTCTCTGATGTTGATTGGCTGAGAGGTACTGTTACTATGGTAACTGTCGGATAAAATGGGACTTGTCGGATAAAACGTCCGACAAGTACTTTCATGAAACGCTCCCCAGGTGGGTGTTTCATAAAGCTGTTCGTAAGTTAAGAGCGACTTTAAGAAGGACCAGTGATCCTTTCTCGTGGTAAATGATAGATCACAGATTTCATTGGTGTTGGTTTAGTTCCCAAGAAAAGGTTACCGGTCTTTCATAAAGTCGCTCTTAACTTACGAACGGCTTTATGAAACACTCGCCAGAGTCCCATCTCACAAAGAGTTACAATTGATCAAATCAATCTCAACTATATGGAAATCCCTCAATGTCATAATTTTTCCTACAGGAAATTTGCACAATGTCCTTTGTGAATGAAAAGGAGCACAATTAAATTTCAAGACTGAGGACGGTACGAGTATACATCATATCTAGAAAGCATTTTCATGAACATGCAAATTTGATGGTGGCGTTGCTGGCTTTCCATAGTTAGGGTTGATCGTAACTCTTTGAAAGATGGGGCTACATAATACAAAGTATTGGAATTGGTTGTAGACCATTTTGTTTTTCGATGGATTGCATTGATCACGATCGGAGACATTTCGAGGGGAAAACTAAACACTCAATAGAGTGTATAATGAAATGCTAGGGTAGGGCACCGAACAGCATCGGGTAGGTTAATATGGAAAACAATGTTTAGATTACCTTTTCCAAGGTGATTTTTATTTTAAATACTTTTTGCCATTTTTGTGTGGATCCGGACAGCAACTGATGTGAATCTGTCGCAAAATTATTTTATAGTCGGGTGCCAGGATTGCAGACAACAAAGACAATATGCAAATTATTAATATTTGATTCAAGTGATGCAAATTTCATGTGATAGTGAAAATCATGATTGAGAGTGCATGGTTTATAAACATTAGAGGGCGCCATATCAAAATGTATTTGGAAATCTTTGAGTTGATGAAAAGTTTTCTTTGATTGTTTTTTTTTTTCATCCCATTTTCTCCTTCCTATTTAAACACCAACCCACTTTATATACTTTCCCTTTTTGTTATTCATAGTTTGATTTTATTACGATTTCAATATTTTTCATGTTTATGATATTTATTGTCTTGATATTTTTATGAAAATAGACCATAGATCTGTATTCAAGGGCAGATTACATCATCTCTTTACTTATCAGATTAAAATCAGAAGGATGTTACTTCATATGTTTTCATGCAAAGGGCACGTTCGGTTCTTTATAAAGTCAACACAACTCGACCCATGATAAAAGTATGCAGATTAACTATGGACAGCCAGTATTAAGATTAATTAACTATGGAAAGCCAAATGTGGCACAAAGCTTTCACAGTTTTAGGTGCCATGAGCCTAATTACAACAGGAAGGCTTAAGATATTCGTTCGACCCAACCCATTCAATTTTTTTTTCAATTTGATATTGCTGATTGACAAAAGTGTCTGAATATGATGGAAAGTCTAACACTGATTCTAAAAATGGTAACTACTGAACTTCCTTTGCCCAAATTGGGAAGATATGAATTGACTTTGGAACTATTTTTTGACTGGCGGAAGAATTAGGGCTATTTTACTGTTTCAGTTGATAAATTAGATCCCATCATAGTTATCTTCATAAATGGCGATTTATTTTTAAAATGAGCTGGCTACGATACCCTTCTCTGGTCAGATATGGAATGTCAGATATATATCCTATCCAATGTTAGTAAACATTCGACCCTCTAATTTCACATTTATTTTTTATGAATTTGTCAAAAGTGCCATTTTAACACACAAGTCTATGGGGAATGTTTTACGCGCGTGACGCCTTTAGTTCAATATTTCAACATATTGGTAACTTAAACTATTAAAAACCATCAAAAAATTGTAATTCTAATAGTTTTTCACCATTAAAGCAATGATTTGAAGGTTAAGTGGCATTAAGAATTATAGCATCATAATAAAAATATTGATAAATTTGGTTTGATTCACCTAGCTAAAAGCATAGATCCGAAAGCATGGATTGAGCTAAACAAAGGCTAGAAAACATATCAATTTGTATTTGTAAATTCTATTAATGTTAATAATTTCAACAGAATCATTATTATGTCTGAAATTTGAATTTCATGTTAGTAGACAAGGACAAATTTAGGTTTGGAAATATGAAATTGTATTTTTGTAAGGCTTGTGTTCTGACAATGTGTGCATGACTTGGGATAGTATAAGAATGTATAAAGGTATTTTTGCATCAATGAATATAGCTTGATCTGAGTTTTTCCAGGATATTTCTTTCCCCAACCATATTTTCTTCAATAAATCCTGTATTTCATTAAATATTCTTACTGTTTTAATAAGTTTACTTTTTTTTTTATATATCTCTAATAATGGTGCTATACATTTCAATCAATTATCTGTGCATTTCTTTTTTCTATTTTGTACAAAGAAAGTTAAAAGGTTTGCCTTGTGAACTTCCTATATCATATCATTTATAATGTTCAAAGTCACAAGAATAGTAAACCTATTCTTAGCTCCCTTTAAGGGTGCATTTATGCTTACTTTATGAAGGAAGATTCAGCATTTTGACACTCAATGCCATCGCTGTTCCGAAAAGCAGTTCACATGTTTATGTATTATTTCCTTAACTTTTTGAGAGAAGCCCATTTCAGAAACATGCACTACATATGCTATGTGTGTTTGTGGATAGTGCATGTTTGTGAAAGGGACTTTTCGTTTACCCGCAGTTTGCCATCCTTATTTGTATTATTTCACAATTTATCCTAATTTGTGTGTTATTTCACAATTTATCCTAATTTGTGTTATTTCGCAATTTTTAAGGACACAAGTATTATTTTTTTTAAATTAAATTATTGCTTGTCTAAATGCTGGTCCTGTCTCCAAAAGAACGTAAATATACTCTACTTATTGATTGCAGAAATTTGATACCAATCCTTATTTAAAAAAAATGTAAAGCTTTATTTCATGTCCAACTCTTGCTCTTTTAGTTGAAGGAGAATGAAACCTTTGGAACCAGATAACTTGTGTGAAAACAGAAAAATCAAAGAAACAGATCAACAAAAGTTTGAGAAAAATCGGACAAATAATAAGAAAGTTATGAGCATTTGAATATTGCGATCACTAATGCTATGGTGATCCTCACATTGGCAATGTGACAAAGATGTGTGATGTCACTCATGAACAACTCTCCCCATTACTTTAGTATATATTTCACTTAAACTGCCTCTTTTATCACATCTACCATTAGATAATGTGTTGTTTCTATAGGAGGGCATGTAATACAGATTTTTAAAGAATACATCATAGATAAAGAGTTTGTATCACCATAAGAAAAAGCAAAAAGAAACATTTTGGGGGTATTTTATAGTCCATCAAAGGGAAAGTTGTTCACATGTGACATCACACATCATTGTCGCATTGCCAATGGGAGGATCTCTATGGCATTAGTGATTGCAATATTCAAATGCTCATAACTTTCTCATTATTTGTCCGATTTTTCTCAAACTTTTCTTTGTTCTTATTCTTTGATTTTTCTGGTTTGACACAAGCCTATTTGTTCCAAAGGTTTCATTCCCCTTTAATACCTTTAGTACCTCCTCTCACATAAAGCCTAACTATCGATCGTAAGACTGATTTTTCATAAATTGATCACATTGATAATCACTTGCAATCAATCGTATCAATCGCTAAGCTTTATGCAACAGGGGGCATGTATGGAATTCATCATAGATGACGTATATTGTATTTGTAAGTCGATTTAATTTATTTATTGAATATAATATGTATCCTGCATGTGTATTACCTGCATGAGACTGTAGATAGGCTTTATTTCTTTTGTAAGAAAAGAATAAAACCTGTGATAAACTTTGTATGAATTGTCTCTTTTTTGTGGAATTCTGTATTTTAGGTGTTCGAAGAAGAAGATTGAGATTGTTGTTGAAGAAGAGGATTAAATTGAAGAGCAGTTTACTGATTGGTATGATTTGAAGGATGTATGTAATGGGATATTTCATTAGTGTGAATTTGATGAATCCAATGCAGTCATTTGAATAATGATGATTCCAAAAATATTGGAATGCAGTAATAATTCCAATAATTGGAATGCAGTGAGTCAATTGCATCAAGAAAAAAAGCACAGCTGTTGTTGACTAGATCTTGCGGTGTTGAAAGGAATGAATGAAATGAAATGATTCCAATATTTGGAACGCAGTTTGTCTACAATGCTGCTATGTCTGACAAGCTTTCAGGGTAAGAATGTGTGTTTAGAATGTATACATACAGTAAAAATATACAGTACAAACATTTGATTAGAGGGTTTATTGAATGATGTTGAACCGATGATCTTAAAAACTTGACCGTTTGCTAGAGTATTGTCTGATATAACAACATGTGTTCTTTACAAAATATATTTGGAATATTTGAATGCTTTTTATTTCGGAATTGAATGTATTTATCATCTTAATGTCCCTAGTATATTCTCAGAAATGTTTTTACCAACCTATTGGGTTACGTCGTTAATACATTAATCGACCAACTATTTGGTTTAAAAAATCCCATTCGTTTTATATGCAATTTTCTTATGAATAAATAGTTGGGAGGCTCATGTTAACCAACATATTTTTTTCAAAAAAGGAACTTGCATACAAATTAAACTTTACAAAGCAAACAATTTTTCCACCTGCTTTGCAGACATAGTAGAAGTAGTATACAGATTAGATTAAGAATATTATTCATGTGGTTCAATCATGAAAATTGAATTAATGGAATATTTAACTCATATCCCCCCCCCCCCCCCCAGCCAGAAAAAAATACAAATGGAGGAATGCCATTATTTGGCTGTTGATTAAATAGTCAATTTTATGAAAGTAACTTTCACAGAGGGCTTGATGTTTTGGTGTGTATGTGAAGATGAATACGTGTTTGTGTTGATTCAACAGTCTGTGAGGCAAAGGTATGCGTATGAGAAATGAGTGAGACAGAGACTGACGATAATTTTTTAAAGCAGTAAAATGGATATGAAGGATCAATGTAGAGCAACGAACGTAGAGGGCAGCAACACCGTTCGTTGATTTGAGGTCAAGTCCACCTCAGAAAAATGTTAATTTGAATAAATAGAGAAAAATCAGACAAGCATTGTGCTGCAAATTACATCAAAATCAAATGTAAAATAAGAAACTTATGACATTTTGAAGTTTCGCTTATTTTTCACAAAATAGTTATATGCACAATTTAGTCACATGCAAACGAGAGAATCGATGATGTCCCTCACTATTTCTTTTGTTTTTTATTGTTCGAATTATACACTATTTCAATTTTTACAGATTTGACAATAAAGACCAACTTGACTGAACCATAAAATGTTTAGCAATGGTAATTCAACATGTTCAGGGAGAAATAAAACTTTGTTTCACAGGACAATGAGAAGAAAATTAGAATATTTCATATAATAAAATACAAAAGAAATAGTGAGTAAGTGATGTCATCAATTCCCTCATTTGCATACCATCCAGAATGTGCATAATTTTATAACTGTTTTGTAAAATTAAGCGAAACTTTAAAATGCCATAACTTTCTTATTTTACATCTGATTTTGATGAAATTTTCAGTGCTTTGTTGGATTTTTCTCTTTTTACTCAAATCAATTTTTTGTTGGGGTGGACTTGTCCTTTAAAAAGTGTAGACCCGGGTGCAGATGGGAAGGTTAATTCATTTATCACTCTTCATGAGAAAATTGTCACTTTTTAGGTGTTTTCGTATTTCATCCTTGGAATTGATTTTGTCAAACTCATTTCTGATATATGTTAAAGTACTGCAGTTGTTTGTCATATCACACTTGATCCCTCCATGGGTAGAAAAAAATCTATTCATTTTAGGGGGGTCCAATATTACGAGTAACGAGTCCTCCTTTTATAGTTGAGAAGTTTAGGTTAGTTAAGGTTTAGACCTTCTTCTACCAAGTTGGTATTGCTCAAAACTGTTTTGTTGTTGAAATTGTCACTCAATGCCTCATTTCGTACAAAAATACGTGGTCAAAAAAGTCAAAAGGTGATTTTAATATCGTGTTTGAGTAAGTAAAGATTGAGCAAGTAATTAAGGGCGTGAATCATTATCAATATGGCGCCAAAAATGCCTTATTGAAACTTTGAAATATTACAAATTTTGCATTCAATGTGTGCTGACTCTACGTATCGCTTGATAAATCACTTGCATTTTAATAGAGAATTACCCTTTTTCATTTGTTTGTTTATAATATCCCAATCAGTTCATTAAGAAAACACAATAAATCAAAATATACAAAGCGAGTAATAAGACTTAAACAAATTAGATTACAACAGGGTGATAACCCAAGTATTTAGCAATGTTTGTATTCCTCCTTGGAGGCGCATCTGAATTCTGTTAGAGGGAAATTTATGACATAAAAAAAATCCCATAGATTACCGTAGGTTTGTATACTTCAACAAACTTCAACCTTTTTTAAAACTTTTGTTAAAAAGTCCCTCCGTTGTTATTTTGAAGGAACACTCACTTCTTATGTTATGGTTACGTACCATCTCCAAAACCTCAAAATATTAAGTTCAGTATGTGCTACTGTCTGCTACTGCCGGGTGGGGGGGGGGAGCGTTGGCTGAGGATTTTAAAGTGCATACTGGGTGCGAGGGAGGTCGAAATTTCACGTGTTGGGAAAATGTGGCGAATGTCTGTCGGGTCGCGCAATCATTTTAACAATGTGGATATAAACATAAAGGTAAATTTAAATCAAACACAGACCAGTCACCATTGAGGTGTTTTGGGTTTACGCCAAAGCGGAAAGAAGGGATTATACATTAATGCAGTTAATGAAACATGTCCACTTTACACATCCCATTGTTCTCGCTTTTTATTTCGATAAGTGTTCGTGTCATTAACCTTCGTTATTAAACGAGAGCGCATTAAGTGACATTAATTTTTACCAACTTATTTGAATTTATTATCGAATAAAACGGCATTGCATTGCTAGGTACTTACTTACAGGATTCTTCCAAAAGACGCCATAAAAGGTGTTTAAACGAATGTTTCAAAGAGGGCCTCGTTTTTAATAAAATCTATTTATCATAGAAAGTATTGCTTAAAAAATGATAATTTTCTTTTTACGAGGGTATCATTATTGATTTTATGCCAACATTAATTTTAGGGCCCGCATACTCACAGGAAAAAAAATCGAGGGGCCTGCTTTAATTCTCTGAGTGATCTAATTTTTCAAACAGCCAAAGCTTTCCTATTCTGGTCAAATCATTCTTCAAACTTTCACCAACTTTTTTTTCCATGAAAATATTCTACTGCAAATGTTTGATTCCCTCATTACACTTAAAACAACACATGTTCAACCAAGTAATCTATTGAACTTACGAAAAAAAATTGCTTAAACTTTTTACCAGGCTGGGAAAATGTTGTGATAACTTATTTTCGGTCAAAATTTGAACCATCCATCGTTGATTTGATTGGTAGTTGATCGAACTTTTAACCAACAATAAATTATATAATTTGCCCAACCCTTGCAAGTCAAACTCTTTGACCGATCGTTTCTTATATAATTATGGTCGAAATTCGTACCACTTGGAAGTCTAAATAGCTAACAATGAGCACCTTTTCCAGCCAAAATAACTCTTAAAATTTGGCGGGCTTGGTTTAACCAAATTTTAATACCCCACCCCCGTTCCCGATTCCTCCCGTTTGGCGGCCACGGCAGGTAGCAATGAGCACCTTTTCCCGCCAAAATAACTCTTTAACTTCGGCGGGGTTTAACCAATTCTGTAATACCCCACCCCCGTCCAATATTCATTCCTCCCGTTATAGCGGGCACGCACAGGTGGCGATGATTCAGTAAGCTCGTTCAGGAAGTTTCGGAATGTGTTGTAATTAAATGATGACATAAAACAAGACCTTGGATCGCGATACTTATTCCCTAATTCGACTCTCAATCGTGAATAAATTATTTTCAGTCACGCCTCACTATCCTTAAGCACAACCAGTGCAACAACATCAACACCTGAAATAGAAAACATATATATACTTTACAAAAAACATACCTGTTTCGAGGGGAGCACCAAGCTTCGACGGCAAGACAGCACGAACGGTACTTACTGACGAATGTACTGAGGCCTCCTTCTGAGTTCAGATCTCGAAGAACTCATCAATGTACTGTACATGCTGTAAGGCCTATTCATCCATCATAATTCTCTTTGCTCTATCTTCTTGCATCCAGTCAATCGTCCACATATCCATCCCGAATAAGACGTCCGTACTGTGCTGTGTCGAACTCGGTCAGTGAATTCCGAATCGTTTAGGAATTCAGACACTCCTCACGCAAGCATTGTTATGCTAATCGGATACTTCTGCTAAGAAAAGAAAATGTATTTATTCCCTAATTCGACTCTCAATCGTGAATAAATTATTTTCAGTCACGCCTCACTATCCTTAAGCACAACCAGTGCAACAACATCAACACCTGAAATAGAAAACATATATATACTTTACAAAAAACATACCTGTTTCGAGGGGAGCACCAAGCTTCGACGGCAAGACAAGCTAAACTTATAGCTCCCCCTCTCAGTCAATCAAAGAACGGGTAAACAAGAAAATGAGTTACACGACGCAATCATTTCAATTTAACCAACTTTAAATGTATAATGATAATAATACATGTCTCATTCAACAATCTCATCGAACGCCTGCAATCCATCTTTAACAAAGTTATACGTATAATCATACTAGGCTGAGGCTAATTTACCCGGTATAAAAATAATTCTAAAGCCCCAAATTCATAGAAATTGAAAGACAATCCTTCATATTGTCTTTAATATATCCATCCTTAGCAGTCTCCGACCTCCACCTACCATGTTTCTTAAACAACCTGTCTGGAACACCAAAGTTCGCTGCTGCTGTGGCTCCGCCACTTCTGAGGCTATGCATGCCAAAACTCTTTGGATTCAACCCTACTTTCGCCAACGCCTCTCTCAATAATTCTAAACATCTAGTATAAGACAACTGTCCACGTCTTAACTTGTAACTATTACTGGATTTACAGTAATTTAGAGGCCTAAAAAGAAATACTTCATCAGAGGCATCGTTAAGCCCCGCTGCAATCAAATATTTCCTCAAAGCTAATACGGGGCAGGTGGGGAATTTGTAGCACCTATAAGAACCCATGCTCCTTGCCTGTAAATATCGGTTTTACTTTTCATGATGAAAGTATTCACATGAGACAAATACAAGTCTAAATCACATTTACGAATATGTATCATTTCATCAAATCGTAGAATGCCTGCGTAGGAAATCAAAATCATAGCACATAATCGAATATCTAATAGACTCGTTGAAGATCCTTACTTCTCAACAACTGCTTTCAAAATGTCTGGGGTTATAACTTCTTTCTTAACGATCGGTTTGTTTAGTAATTTCTTTAAACATTGTAAAACAATATGTATGAACTTGCGATCACAGGGATTAACATTCATCCTTGGCTTGCAGTCAAAATGCCACTTAATGGCGTAAAAAGCCGATTCTATCCTCGAATAAGGAGCTTCTCTTTGATACAAATGAATAAGATAGCGACTAATATCTTCTGGTTCTGCTGTGTCCGAATTTACTTTATTTTGCTTACACTAATCTCTCCAGGTATTCAACGCTCTGTTGTATTTACTCATAGTGTTATCAGCTCTCGAAGCTGTCAAGACCTTGTTCAAAGTTATATCATATCCTTCATGAAGAGAATTTCTGGATTTAAGAAAAATTAAACAAAACTTATAAGCTGGTATATATTTATCTCAACACAATATATTCAAATTGTGATAAATTCTCAAGTTCAGTCATTCTTATCAAATTCTCAAAATCTAATCACTTCTAATACGTTTAACAGCCATGACAGCAAAATTAAACATTAACTATGCAGCTATCCTCAAACCAGGTGGTTTTATATTTTCACTAAAATTTCAGTATGAAATTCATTAGATCACAATTCCATATCATAATTCGTTTCAATCGTCTTGAAGGCTTAGCAAAACAATAGCTTTGGGATTCATTTCCTTTGCGAAAATATTTATTTTTGCCTTAAAACACTTGCAAAAAACTTTCTGAAACATTTCATTCACAAGAATTCTGTAATTTTGAGACTTTGAATGTTTTCAATCATCACCAATTTCTTCATTCTGAGCTCCGCCGCCAGTAAATTATAACTAATTTGAGAATGAAATCTCATATCAATTCCTTATCAACCTTTACGATGGTTATCCTTTTACATAATCATAACATTCTCCAATTTCCATCACCACTTCTTTGCTCTGCAGCATAAGTGGATCCTAGCTATGCAGCTATCTGCCATGCGGCCGTGTAAAAATTACATGTTGCATTCCAACAGTATAATTTTGAATTAACCTCCATCAAATGGATTTATTACATACCAGCATTCATGTCAGCCATCTCTCACAAACCGTTTTTTTTTTTTTTTTTTTTTTTTTTTTTTTTTTTTTTTTATTTCTGCCTTGAACGAAAATTCCTTGAGGATTATCAATTTTGAAGTATTCAGAGAATAAGGAACGAAAATCACTTTGTTCAGAGAAAAGAATCGGCCAGAAGGGTGCAGACGGCCAGAAGGGAACAACCAAAGTCCCCCTAGCAGAACAAAGCCTTCAGATGCTTAAGTACTTGCCCTATACATGCTATACATTCGATAGGTGGAACCAACCAATTATTCTCGCCCGACCAATCACATGAGAAGGGATCAACATGATCTATTAGGGGACACCAATATTTAGAATTGAACTTCTTAATTTTTAAATTAAAATCGTCCGCAAGTCTGTCCACAGTGTGAGGGCCCCAGATTTTGTCCAAAAATCCGAAAAATTCATCTGACACACCCCAATCATCAAAATCTATCATGCGACTTAATGCATCTGCAAAACGGTTCTCCTCTCTGGGAGCCCAATGAACGTGAAGACTAATGTTGTTTCTTTTACACAACTCAAAAATGTGTAAACTCATCTCATGCAATTCTGCAATCATACTTCCTTTATTTACAATCGATCCTACTCCTTTATTATCACAGAGGACCTTGACAGTTTTATGTCTCATGTGAGATACAACTGTTTGCAGTGTCATACTTACTGACTTGAGTTCTCTCCAAGTGGAGTTTTTAACCATTTCAAACTCAAACCAATCTCATCCCATTTCATGCCTGCGCACTCAGAAACCCATGCAGGCCCCGCAGCCTGATGGACTTGCATCAGAATAGATGAAAGTCTGTGGAACTGAATAAGCAGAAATAATGTTTACGTTAAGAATATGCAAATTCTTCTCCAGAAGAAGAACACGAATATTAATTCATCACTATTGATCACATTATGTCCTATCCCAATGTACCCTCCGGATGATTTCGTGATGCATAAATCTGGTCTTAATTTGAGTAACTGTGCCAAACACTGGATACAATGTATCTTTCCAACTATAACTACGATCTTTCGTTCTGAAACCTCAGGCAATTCTGCTTGAAATGAATCTGAACATAACTCAAGATCCTTCATCCTTCTTTCAGTAATCTTTATATAAGCTACTCTGCTTTCCCGTGGTATTCCTAACCAATCCAAACACTGGACAGGAGTCCATTGAGATATTTCTCAACATTTGGTATCAAACCTGCTTCAAGTAAGTCATTTTTCACCGTCTTGACCATAGTATCATACGAATCAAAGGAAGCAGCACGACCCAATCATCTATATACAAAAAAAAATGAAAATACCATTTCTATACGCCAATGATTAACGATAGGCTTAAATCGTGTAATGAAAACAAAGGTAGCTGTTGCCAACCCAATGACAACACCTAAAAGGAGAAAAACCTTGTACCACTACCAAAATCCCAACTAAAGCCTACAATTTTTCATGCACTTGAAAAATGTAATAATGATGATAACCTTGCTTAAGTTCAAAGGAAAGCATAAAATCTCCCTGTTTTAAATAAGACATGACTACATTCCAGTCTTCAAGTATAATAGTGTTCTTCCACAAGTGTTAGTTGACATAACGTTAACCAAGAATCAGTCTCTTTTTATATCTGAACTCTGAATTGAATCTGAAAGGGGGTAACATCATGGGGTGCAGTGGTGGATTCAACAACCAAACCCTTTTTAATAATAATTCGTTAATGGCTTCAGAAACGAAATCGGATCGATGTCAATGCTGACTTATCATCTTATTGTAAGGTAATTTGTAACCATGTTCATTGACATCTACAACAAATTGAGATGCATCAGTTGATTTCCAAATTGTAAGGAAGCATTCAATCTACCTTTAACCAAAGGTTCTGAATTTCATTGATCATACTCATAATTTCTCAAATAAAATTCTTCCTCCTACCCTGCACATCTTGTCGAATCAACACTAACGTTACTCGATGTTTCCCAACCGAAACAAATTCAACAATGCTCTGTTTCTGTATTTCTTAATTTAGAAGGGCCCGCTGACGGACCAGGAGTAGTCAATATATTCCAGATTGTTTGATCTGTGTCATATCTATGTCTAGGTTCATTAGTAAGAGGTGGAATTCAACCAAAATAACACATCTTTTCTTAACATATAATTATGGACTAGGTAGAATCAAGAATAGATTCCTTTGCTACGCCCTTCTGATCATTCTACTCTTCAGTTCTCAAATACCACACTTCGTCAAATACAGAACAAAACTGACATTTACCTTGCTCAGTTTGACCATGATCAATGGATCATTTAACTCTGTTGAGCATTGTTATCTCTGAAGGATGAATCTTGCTGGGATCTTGCTTCCTGATACCTGGGCAACTTCTCCAGTGCCCATGTCTACCACAGGCAAAACGTTCGTCGGTGGTCTGAGGCAACTTGCATACCCGCGCCAACTATTTTGTACATATAAGTTGGCGACACTGCCAAGCGAATATCGATTTCTTGACCCAAAGGGTATACGAAATAAGTTGTCGGAAGTAGTAGAAGAACCTTGAAAATTTCCAACATTCTTGCCCAATATAACCTTTGTTTGTTGAACGAAATAACTTACGCTTTCTATTTACACAAGCCTGAGCTTGCCTCATTCTTTTCTCCCTCATCAGTATTCATCCAATGCGGACCAACCTAAAATATAAAAATGATCTCTATATATTTATTTGATTAATCTCCCATAATTAAGTCATAAAGTAATTCCGCTGAAAAACGAACAGCTTCCATTAACAACATAAGGCCATATCTATTATGTACAACCGTTCATAAATTTCAAAAGCAATAGCCTAGTTTGGAATTTTCATTCATCTTTATCTCACTAACCTGCTTCAGATTCATCTGCTTTTCTGATGTTTCTTCCTTTTAATTATATCTGCAATACCTTACTTCAGCAAAGCAAGGGCTGCGCCCGCTGCTTACCTTAAGGCAAATTTCTTATCCAACTCCTCCTGGCGTCTAGAATTATATTCATATTGAACCTTATTACCTTTCGAAAGACATCTCCGACGCCCTTTTTTAGTTGTAGAAGCTCCGCTGACCCGGGCAATGTATCGAGAATCAACATAATCAAACAGCCAGCCCAATCTTTAAACGAGCCAATGCTTCCTTTGTAGCATTGCTTACAAGAAGGCGAAGAGACTCCAGATTATTGAGTAAAATTTTCTGTAACTGCCTTTAATTTGTGGCATAACCCGAGGTTAATTTCTTGATTCGCCATTATTTTATATTTAACATCGAATCCAAACGTAGATCTATTACGATAAGGCCTATAGAGTTTAACACGTGGAAGAAGCGTTGAAAATAAGACGTCCGTACTGTGCTGTGTCGAACTCGGTCAGTGAATTCCGAATCGTTTAGGAATTCAGACACTCCTCACGCAAGCATTGTTATGCTAATCGGATACTTCTGCTAAGAAAAGAAAATGTATTTCTTGTCAATCTGATATCGGCTAGTCTGCGATCGAAGCCTGACTTAGAAAGTTCGTGCGACCTTTTAAGGTTTAATTAGCACCAATTATCGCCGAGTGGTGGTTGCAGGTTGTGGTGGACAAGGGTGGGGTGGGTGGGGTGGGTAATCCTTAGGTGCATGTGATTAAATGAAATTCATCCTCATGATGATGATTATTATTAAACCTTCCAAAGGAAATCAACCTAAAGTAGATCCTAAATGAGATTAACTTACATAATAATAACCTATCATTGACTTCGAATATGAATTTGAATGTAGGTATACTTATTGTTTTGTTATGCACAATAAAAGAGGCATATATGAAGAGTTTAGTTCCTAAAAGAGCTAAATCCATTTTAGCCTCTTTCTGTAAATCAAGGGTTTTTTTTTAATTCACCATTTTCCCTTATCCACAGCTGTTTTATTATATATATATAAATATGATAGTAATATTATCTTAGATTAATTAAATCATGTTTTTAAAAATCTGACATTCAATATCAATTTTAAAGATTTTTTTTAATTTTATTTTTCATGGATTTAGCTCCTTTTGGAATAAAACATCGGTTGACGACGTCCATTTTTGCCAATTCAAACATGTTCAATGTTGGAAATTGAACACAAAACACATAAATATTGCTAGAAGAGTACATTTTACATCATATCTGATATTTATCCATTGATAATTTAAAAAATTAAAAAAAAAAAAATCTAAGGACGGTTACTTTTTGATGTTGAAGGAGCTAAAAAAAAGATTCATGAAAATAGTAAATTTATGTTATTTTCATCAAAATTTGCACAGATAGTGTGAACTTGTAACCACAACATATACCTTAAAAAATCGAATGCATAACTTTATGTAAAGTAGTAAATTAACCAATTTTAAATAGCCAGGGAGTTGATTTAGCTCCTTTTGAAATAAAACTGTTTTGGAACAAAACTCAAATTTTCACCAACCTTTACAATTTTGTTTTCAAATGCGATATGGTGCACTTGATTCCGAGGTCTATGATACATGTATTTATATATATAAAAAAAAATCAATTTGAGTCAAAAGTGGATTTATCACCTTTTGGAATCAAGCTCTTCATTACGGTGGCTCACATTATTTTTTGTTGAAATTAGAATTTCATCTAAAAATCAAACATTTTTAGCCTAAATAAAAACAGGGGTGATAACGAGAAAAGAAAAGAACAATTACAAGAGCACAAGAAGGAGAAAGAAGAGTACAAGAAGAAGAAGAAGAAGAAGATAAATGGGAGGAGAAGGAAGAATAAGAAGGAGGAGGAGGAGGAGAAGAAGAAGAATAAGAAAAAGGAGAAAAAGAAGAAGATGGAGAAATTTAATGGGAACGAAATGAAAAAAATAAAACTAAATAATAAAGTAATTACAAATTTTATAAAATTCAAAATGAGGATAATTTTTTTTAGTGAATTCCTACAAACAAGCCTTAGAATGCCCCTCTTCAGGTCTGAATTTCATAAATTTTCAGCTCGCGCTTCGCGCTCCCAATATATAATTAGTAAGATACGTATCATGTACAATGACTACAAAAAGTGCTTCATGTGTTTAGTTTTGTAATCCTAACAAAATCAGCAAACGCTTGGCACTCGCATTAGATGGCTATGGTGAGATATGTATGCTCTTCATGCATTCCAAAAAAAATAGTCATTAAAATTTTCCTGTTTGGGGTCAATATATACCAAAATTTCAGCTCGCGCTTCGCGCTCGCATTGATTATCGAAACAGGTACGTATCATAATTACCAAAAAAAAATTTGTCTAAATATCAAATCAAAAAATTTCAACTCGCGCTCGCATCATTTAATCAGTAAGATTTATATCCGTTTTTATTGGCATAGTCTTTAAAATGTCTCTATTAGGTCAGTATACCTGCCAATATCGAGCGCGCTTCGCGTACCCACTAATTGACTCAAAATTTTTGCTGGTGCCCCCCCCCCCCCCATGCCGTGACCCACGGTTTGCCAATGTAAATGGGTTCTACTTACAAAAGATACTAAATAGACATATTGCCTCGGGCTTCAGGCGGGGCAAGTTCTCGTTAATTCCGTCTCAAGTTGATAATGAAGTAGTCCCTTAATTCTGAGAATTCTCTCTTTTTAAGGTGTGTTTATTTTGTATTCTTTGACGTTTGGCCTTCCAGTTGACAAGCTTGGTGATAGGTAGCGCAGACGATGCTTGTATTTCGCGCGCATTTTAATTTGATTTGACACGTATGACAAATTGGTAGGGTGCTGTATGGTGACTTAACATAACCACAAGCACGCAAAAATGATATATAGACCTCGTTAGGTTTATGACAACCAAAGTCATGATTTAAAGAAAAATACCTGTGGATTTATGATATTTTTGATGATGATATTAGAATATTATACGAAGAAGACAACTACATCAGTAATATCAGTTTGACAAAATAAGGAAATCGCGATAAATTTGAAAAATCCTGCATTTCATGAACCGGGGGGGGGGGGGTGGAATTTCACCAACAAAATAAGAGAAGCGCCCCCCCCCCCCCATAACGAGAGAAAAGAGGTATCCCTCTTAAAAATTAGAAAATAGCCTGTCAAAAGTATGACATATCAAAACATATTTTAACAAAGGAAAAATGACCAAGAGGGAAAAAAAAAGAAAATTAAATTGGACTATCAAACTATAATATTTCAAGAATAGTCTAATTTCACGCACATTTTTTTTTTCTTATTTAAGCCTATACTGGAAACTTTCTACTAAATACTATATGCCTACACTTTACTCAAATATTTTATATTCTTTAATACGTCTATGTCATAGGCCTAAATAAAAAATTGTCAGTGAAACGAAACTTACAAAATAAATGAATAATTCGTATTAAATAGAAATCAAATGGTCCTAATACATTCACATCTTACGTAGATGAATAATCATCAAAACATGTGAAATCTGATACGAATATTTTCTCGTTCCTTTTACAAGCAAACTCATTAATCTTCACCAATATTTCAAATCGATAAAGTCAGTCCATTGTGACGTCACGGGATGCATAAATAATTAACATGATGGATAATTAGCAGACGTACGCTTTACCTGTAAGTGGGTGTCTGCCAATAATAGCTATAGAACAGTGCCTTGCCAAGGGATTTGAAACAGGCGAGTACTAATTACTGACCTCCACTTTAATCTATCTGCTTAAAGTCTTTAAGTAGGCTATGGTTTCTATTTGCAAACGAGGCAGACACTAATTCGATTAAAGGGATTTAATTACTTCTTTGAAGTTTAAGTTGATTAAACTTGAAGTCCTGATATCCTAATTTGCCTCTTTACACAAACCCTCGTTTCAAAATGTGTTAGATTTGTTATATTCGTAACTTAGCAATATTGTCAATCAATTGCGTCAATTGTGATTTAAAAAAAAGCCTGTACCATGTTTCCAATAAGTCAGAATTATGCATTGATATTGTGTTTGCTTGGCTTAGGCTGCATTTTTACACGGGCCAATTAATTTTTTTTTCACTTCTTAACAAGCGCAAAAGAATGTTTCTAGTTTTATGTTTTGAAAGTTAGATGAGCTATCAAAACAGTTCTATATAATTAATAATATGAATGCATAATTTTATCATTGTCCTCTCTCATGAAAACTTGCATTTCACATCATAAGATCAAACAACATTATTATTAAAGCATGTATATAGGTATTTTAGTCAATATAAGAAGTTTTTTTTATCAACAACTTTAGTAAGTATAGTTGTTGTAAATATTCTGAAATAGAATGACTTTAAAGGGGAAGTTCACCCTGACAAAAAATGTATTGTAAAATAGCAGAAAAAAAATATCGCCGAAGGTTTTAGAAAAAATCATCAAAGAATAAAAAGTTATTAGAATTTTAATTATTTGATTGGTGACGTCATATTCCTACAAATTTCCTACATATCGTATGGTAGAAAATCAATGAAATGTCATTATTTCAGAAAACTGAAAATGTCTTTAAACTGTACCTTCAATATATCAATAGACAAATAATTTTACACCCGTTCCTAGAAATAAAACAAAAATAAGTCATCACGAACCATTACAAAATCAAAATTTATGCAGTTGTTATTACATAACATATGGGGAAGCTGCTCGTTTATGACGTCACACATTCGAAAATTAAAATTCTAATAACTGTCTTAATCTTTAATGGATTTTCCTCAATCCTTCTCCAATAGTTTTTAATCATTTTTCTGCCATTTTTACGACAAACTTTTCTTCAGGGTCCACTTCCCCTTTAAGTTGGCTTTCAGTGGTTTTATTCTGACAAGAAAAGAGAGGCATGACTTGTCACTGTTTAATATATCGCATTGGTAGAATGTTAACTATCAATTAAATTACTCAAAACTTCAAAAACAAGTTTGTTATGTAAAATCATGGTGAACAGCATCTTTATATTCATATTTATCTTCACTTTTACCCCTCTCCCCCCTCCCGCTCTAATCCATCCGATCCTTCACCTTTCCATTTTTTTCATACACACTGTTAGACAAAACAGAAGATTTTTGCTGTTGTTGATGTGGTTGTTGTTAAAAGTTAAATTTAAGAAAATCTAAAAAAAACTTTATTTGCAAGTTTTTACTTTGACAAAACAGAAATAGACATCGCTTCTGATTTCATTTTCTTTTTTTTTTTCGTTCTCGATTTGGTGAAAAAAAAATTGAACACCGATTCTTATTACATAGACGAAGTAGTGTTAGACCAAGTTGGTATTAGAAGAAATGTGTAGGCATAAAATCCTTACTGGAACAAAATGAGCTAGATGAAAATTAGAAAAATAGTTATAGTGGACGAACTGGTTGCAGACGAACTGGGACGTGTAGGATGAGAGTAAACGAAAGGTATACACTGCAAAAACTCAAGTGTTGATTTAACACCAGCCCGTAATCTATATATGTCCACACCAGAGAAGTGTTAAACAACACTAGTTTCGATTTGGTCTAACACCAGATAGGTGTTTATACAACACCAATTAGTATCAAAACAGCATCGGTTTGATTCCAAACTAGTGTTGTTTCAATACTTCTCTGGTATAGACATATAATAGATTCCGGGCTGGTGTTAAATCAACACCGGAGTTTTTGCAGTGTATAGGAAAAGCAGGTGAAGACCAAGCGGCATTATTCCTAATACATAATCATCATAAAATAGAGACCAGTGAACTCTGCAGCCTATATAGATATAGGCCTGACCATGATGCACACACAGCAAAAACTGTGGTGTTAACCGGTGTACATAGAGGACCACACCAGTCATTTTACACCGGTGTTGAATTGGTGGTGTTAGTTTTACACCTATAGGTGTCATTACAACACCTTTGGTTGTTACATTTATACGCTTTGGTGTTAGTTTTACACCTATAGGTGTTATTACAACACCTTTGGTTGTTACATTTATACGCTTTGGTGTTATTTTTAATCTCTAGGGTGTAATCTTAACACCTCACGGTGTGGTCCTCTATTAACACCAACTGGTGTCAGTTTTAACACCGCATTTTTTACAGTGCACCACGCCCCTTTATCACATCATGATAATGAACATGATGATGGTTATAGCATGGCATGTCTTATAAGATTAAATAAGATTAATGCGGTCGAAATAGCATGACATCTAATCACAATGCATTGAATTTCATGTTGATGATATGAACTTAATGCATTGCGATCATACATTCCCATGCAGGCCGAACGGATATAGTAGTTATAGAGTTTGGTTACATCGTGGTCTGTGGGTGCGTCGTGGTCTAGTGGTTCTGACTCTCGCCTTTGAAACAGAGGGTCGTGGGTTCGAATCCTAGCCATGGCGTGTTTTCCTTCAGCAACAAATGTATCCACGCTGTGCTGCACTCGACCCAGGTGAGGTGAATGGGTACCCGGCAGGAGTAATTCCTTGCATGCACTGAGCGCCGTTGATGGTAGCTCTAGCTAAAGCCAGGGTAATATAGCAGCGCTTTGTATCCTCTGGCAAAAAGCGCTTTATAAATCCAGCTAATATTATTATTATTATTGTTATTATTATCATTATCATTACTATCATTATTATTATTATTATTATTATTATCATTATTATTATTATTAAAAAAGTGTTGATTTGCTTTTAAGACATTAGCAAGTTTTAGAACCGGGAAGCAGGACAAATTAAGGAACACAGAAATGTCAGTCAAATGACAATGAACAGCTGGGAGGGGCTTGGTCGAATCAAGTTGGTGAACCGCGGACAGCAGTTCGTCCCAAGTTTCGGAGCTGACGACGAATCGCACATTATTTGTCCAAAGACGAAGACGAAACTGCTGTTTTGATTCACCAATTTTAGACTTCTTAATTTTTTACTCATTGTCACGGATATTGTCTATGTGCTTGAAAGCGTTGTGCGTCGCGATACAAAAGCGCCCGGTTGACTAAAAGAACGATAACATATTTCGAATAAATTCACCGTATCATTTTAAATTCCCATTTTCCAAATTATTTAAAGGGTGCATGGAAAACAAAATTATGAAAATCAGAATTCAAACGTGATAGATACACTGTAAAAAAGAAAAAAAAATTGGTAAAATTTTAACCAGCACGAGAGTAATTATGATTGTGTCCAACCAATTTTGGGCAGTATTCTACCCAACGCGGGAAGCATATTGTCCAGTAAGGTAAAAAAAAATAAGCAGCAGTTACTTAAGAATGGGCAAAATTTTCATCACACTGGATATATAAAAACGCCCAAAAGAAATGCCTAATGTTGGTTGGACACAATAATTACCCTCATCGAGCATTTTTACCCAATATTTTTTAGAGAGTCAAAAGGGGCCTATAAGCTTTCGATCCTAGCAGAATCTTCGTCGGAGGCAAAATGACAAACATATAAAGTGGAACAACCATAATATAGACCACAGACATGCAACAGCAACACTAGAAACAAGGAGACAAAAAGGGCATTAGAGAGTCGTGATGACCAATCAGGTTAGAGAAGGGGATGAAAAGCAAAGGAGTAGGCAGACACAAAGGGAAGTCAGTGTAAGTAAGGCCAGTAAACATTTTTTAGAGTGTAAGTATTATGCATTAAGGCTTAATTATCCTCTCTCATTAACTGCAGTTAACCCCCCCCCCAAAAAAAAAAAAAAAAAAAAAAAAAAAAATAGCCCACGGGATCGCCCTTCATTCTGTGTTCTTCATGAATTCAAATTACAAAAGAGTGGTAGATAATAAAGAGCGTATAGAAAATCACCTTGAAACAACTTGTCAGTGTATTTCACTGACATAATACTTTATTTCAGCCAATCAATGGCTGAGATTTCGGTAGCTTATAACAAGCCAGTGAAAACTGTGTCATCAAAATGTTCCCGATCACTTGTATACATCCAAATAATCAATGTTTCATTGGATTTGACATTTTATGATGTAAATTTAATAAAGGTAGGCATTTCAATGAGTAAAATGTGTTTTAGTCATTAAAGGAGAATGAAACCCTTGAAACCAGCTGAATCCATATCAAAGAGAAAAATCAAAGAAACATATTGTTGAAAGTTTGAGGAAGATTGAATGAATAATAAGAAAGTTATGAGCATTTTAATATTGAGATCACTAATGCCATGTAGATCCTCCCATTGGCAATGCGACCAAGATCTGTGATGTCACACACGTACAACTCCCTCATTACTTAAGTACTTATTTCACTTATATTCTCACTTTTATAGAGTCTATCACAAGGTGAGGTGTTCTCTTTATGAGAGGACAAGTACAGAGGTTTCACAACATTATATAATTGATGAATCGTTTGTCATATGGTTAGAATGAGCAAAACGAGATATTTTGGGGTATATTTTCAGTGTCCAAAAGGGGAGAGTTGTTCATCTGTGACATCATAGATCTTGGTCGCATTGCCAATGGGAGGATCTCCATAGCATTAGTGATCTCGACATTCAAATGCTCATAACTCTTCTATTGCTAGTCCTATTTTACTCAAACTTTTGTTGATCTTATTCTTCGATTTTTCTGCTTTCACAAAAGCTAACTTGCTCCAAGAGTTTCATTCTCCTTTAAATCTGCTTTAAACAGCCTTGAAAACAACGTTTCTTTCGCTTTCATTCTATGCTTGAGATCCAATTTTTCATTATTTCCACGTGTGTTCTATAGTTTACCTCCCCCCTTCCTGTAAGCTTCTTTTCATTTGATTTTTAAATTAAAATCAAATTATTATACAATCTACGTATTCCATATGCCGGCGTTTTAACAAACAATGTAATCGTAACGAAGTCAATTACGATTCAAACAGCGTTTTGTTTTGTTTCAAACATAAAAATACATTTACGATGCATAATCAGTGTTAAAAACAAATCTAATATTTTTAAATATAAAAACGGATTTAGCTTTCGAAGAAGGAAATATATAAAAGAGAAAGTGAGAGAAATCTTTCCATAAATTCCCTGATTATGGACAATATAAACAAAATAATAATACATACAACGTTTTACGATAATGATTAAAAGTATCAAAATGCTCTAACTTTATTATAATTTACTCTCATCTGATTATAATGAATTTTGTACAAAATTCCTGTTAATTTGCTCATTATACGTATAATACTATAGTTTACTTGAATATCACGGTGGAGAACCCCTTTTGATATAAGAAAGTTTAGAGTATCTGAAAGCATAAGTGAAAACGCGGCTTAATTAAAAAAAAACGTTGTTTACTATAATGAAACTTACTTAAAAATTAAACTTTGTTGTTTAAACTTGTTTAAACCATTTAAATGAGTAATGTAAGGTTCATATAAATAGCGGTGTATACAAAATTGTAAACAGCATTTTAAAAGATATTAATTTTAGAAGGCTAAGCCTTTGCATACTCGAGCTCAACTATAGAAGTTTATTTACAGGGGATCGAAGGAGTTAATCTCTTGGATGAGTCTTGAAATAACCGATTAGTAATACAGCCTGATCCGATGTGACACCCATGGCCAAGTGAGAGAGAGAGAGGAAGACTGTAAAACGTTGTTTAAAATTTTAAGAAAGATGATTAAGCCTGTCACTATAACAACTATATTGCTTAAAGGTCAAGTCCACCCCAAAAAAATGTTTTAAATAAATAGAGAAAAATAAAAATATCAGAACGCTAAAAATTTCATCAAAATCGGATGTAAAAATAAGAAAGTTATAGGACATTTAAAAGTTTTGCTTATTGATATGCACAGCTCAGTGACATGCAAATGAGACAGTCAATGATGTCCCTCACTCACTATTTCTTTTCTTTTTTATTGTTTGAATTATACATTATTTCATTTTTTACAGATTTGACAATAAGGGCCAACTTGAATAAAATATAATAGTATTAAACAATGCTAATTCCACATGTTCAGGGAGAAATTTTAATCCTTCTTTCACTAGACAATGAGGAGAAAATTAGAATATTTCATATTTCATATAATAAAAAAAAAATAGTGAGTGGATTTGCATACCAACCAGGGTGTGTACTATTTTGTGAAACTAAGCGAAACTGTAAAATGTCATGAGTTTCTTATTTTACATCCGATTTTGATGAAATTTTCAGTGTTATGCTTGTTGGATTTTTTTGATACTAAATTCAACTTTTTGGTAGGGTGGACTTGTCCTTTAAAGTTTCCAAAAAGTTGTCTAATAAATTGTTTATTAAAAATTTTACAAATTCAAAAAGTTAAAAAGAACTATTGTCTAAACTTAAAAAAAAGTTGCTAAACAAGTTGTTTCAAAAAGTTTAAACAATTAAAAAACGACAAGCTAACGAATGTAAACAGCGTTTTTACATTGTGGGGTGAATGTGTGTGTGTGTATCTCTTTCTGTCTCTCTCTCCCCCTCACCCAAACACACACACGCCCACACACACACACGGGGGGGGGGCACGAGAGTGAAAGAATGACAAATAAAATAAAGAGAAAGGAAGGGAAGCACTGACTGATAGAAATATATCAAGTGGAGAAAAAGAACAAGAGAAAGAGAAAGAGAGAGGAAGAATGTGAGAAAAAGATAACAAGGGAGAAAGGACAATGAGGATAGGAGAGAAAGAAGATAAGAAGAGAATGATTAAAAGGAAACTAACATAATGATAAATAACTATTATTCTGGGATTTTTCACACCAGCACCATCACTAGGGCCAACTCCTGTAAAATAAAACTGATCGATCAAAGTAAATAGAATGGTTAATAAATTTATGTCTTTTAAATCCGAGTTACATAACAAACGCCAAATGCAAGTCCATATAGCGAATGAAACGATATTTTCATTAGTGCGTTGGCAGATAAATTAATAAGCATATATACAGAATGAATGAATTGCTTATGAATTAATGAATGAATGAACGAACGAACGAGTGGATGAAGGAATGAATGAATGAATAAATAAATGAATGAATGAATAAATGAATAGATGAATGAATGAATGAATGAATGAATGAATGAATGAATGAACGAAAAAACGAACGAACGAATGAATGAGTGGATGAATGAGTGAATGAATGAATGAATGGATGGATGAACGAACGAATGAGTGGATGAATGAATGAATGAATAAGCGAATGAATGAATATACAGATTGAATATATGGCCAGAAAAGAGCATATTCCTAAAACTAATCAATAAGTAGATGGATTAAATATGTTTACAAATAAATAGGTCCTTTAGCAACATACAGTTATTTAAAAAAATCAGCATAATTTTGCAATAATACTCGACATTTCACTTTCTAACTACTTTGTGGCAGGGGGCGGGGAAGAAGGGGATATGTCAGTACACCTGTGACGGAGAAATGCCAAAAAGGGTCCAAGACAACAAGCACCAAAAACTCTTGTCAAAACCTGCTGAGAAATGTGTCATTGTTATGATGAGTAGCGATGTTTTTTGTTGTCATCTATTAACAAGCTTGAAACTTTTTGAGAGAAATTCGATGAATCAGAGCCAATAGAGGAAGTGGCGGAATGCGAATCAATTAACCCGATACAATCAGGGTCCCACTCGTAGCATTTGGTGTAAGGAGTTGAAACAAACTCGCGCTGTGCGAAGTCTCTGCTAACAGACCCTTGAAGGCAGCAACATATCAGGGCCCCGTCTCACAAAGAGCTACGATTGATCCAACCAATGGCAACTGTGGATGGTCAGAAACAATAACGACATGTATTATGCACGTTTGTTCGAAATATTTTCTAACTATGATGCATATTTATGCATTCATTGTTTTCTTGAAAATTCACTGTGCTTCTCTTTGTTTACAAATGACATTGTGTCAATTTCTTATAGAAAAAAATATGACACTGATGGATTTCCACAGAGTTACAATTGATTGGATCAATCGTAAATCTTTGTAAGACGAGGCCCAGCTCGAATAGGCCTACAATGATACATTGTTTGCAGCTAAAAAGTTTGTTAATCCATGTTCTTGTATATAGGATCCATTGTTGATCAGGGGCCTGTCTTACAAAGAGTTACGATTGATCTGATCGATCGTAACTCTATATGTAAATCCATCCGTGTCATAATTTTTTCTACAGGAAATTTGCAAAATGTCCTTTGTAAACAAAGGAGAGAACATCAAATTGTCAAGAAATCAATGAACTTATGGATATACATTCATATCTAGGTTTTTTTTTAAACAAACAAGCATTTTATAGGCTGACTTTGCTGGCTTTCCATAGTTGCGATTGATCGGATCAATCGTACATCTTTGTAAGACGGGGCCCAGATGTTTTTTTTTTGTATTTTGGGTTTTTTGTTGTCATGTTGTCTTCTTGCTTAATCGCTTCGATAAAATGGCGTCTCAAAATGTAACCCGCCACATCGTCGTCATTTCCTTCTCTTTCTCGTCGTGGAATCCACGTTTCTCATCACTCTCCTCTTCCCTTCCTACTCCACCGTGAAGCTACATCGATCCTTCTCTTCTGTTTGTTTCTATAGTTCCCTCCATCGTCCCCTGCCTTCATCTTTCTCCTCTTCTTCAAGTTTTTCACCCTACCATACACACTTTTCTATATCACCATCCATCCCCTCCGTTCTTCATTTCAAGCATTTTCGTCGTCTGTCATTACACCGCCAAAATCACCGTCGCCATTGCAGTTACCATCACAACCACCATCACAAACATCATCACCATCATTACCATCATCGTCATCATCATCATCATCATCACCACCATCGTCATCATCATCATTATCATCATCATCATCACCACCATCGTCATCATCATCATTATCATCATCACCACCATCGTCATCATCATTATTATCATCATCATCATCACCACCATCGTCATCATCATCATCATCATTACCATCATCATCATCATCACCACCATCGTCATCATCATCATCAACAACATCGCCATCATTGTCATCTTCATTGCTGTCATTACCATTAACATCATCATCCCCATCCTCCTCCTCCTCCTCCTCATCATCATTATCATCATCCTGATCAGTATATCATGATAACTACTATCATTACCATTAACACCATCATCATCATCATCATCATCACTATCAACTATCGACGTCGTTGTCATTTGTCAAGGTATCATCATCATCATTCCAATCCACAGAGAGACAGCAAGAGATATAATGTCAGGAACAGTATCAGTCGCCATTGCAGTTACCATCACAACCACCATCACAAACATCATCATCATCATCATCATTACCATCATCATCATGATCATCATCATCATCATCACCACCATCATCATCACCACCATCGTCATCATCACCATCATCATCAACATCGCCATCACCACCATCGTCATCATCATCATCAACAACAACATCGCCATCATTATCATCATCATCATCATTACCATCATCATCATCATCATCATTACCATCATCATCACCACCACCATCATCATCATCATCATTACCATCATCATCACCACCATCGTCATCATCATCATCATCATCAACAACATCGCCATCAGTGTCATCTTCATTGCTGTCATTACCATTAACAACATCATCCCCATCATCCTCATCATCATCATCATCCTGATCAGTATATCATGATAACTACTATCATTATCATTAACACCATCATCATCATCATCACTATCAACTATCGACGTCGTTGTCATTTGTCACGGTATCATCATCATCATTCCAATCCACAGAGAGACGGCAAGAGATATATAATGTCAGGAACAGTATCAGTCGCCATTGTAGTTACCATCACAACCACCATCACAAACATCATCATCATCATTACCATCATCATCATGATGATGATCATCATCATCACCACCATCATCACCACCATCGTCATCATCACCATCATCATCAACATCGCCATCACCACCATCGCCATCATCATCATCAACAACAACATCGCCATCATTATCATCATCATCATCATTACCATCATCATCATTATCATCATCATCATCGTCGTCATCATCACCATCGTCATCATCATAGACATCATCACCACCATCGTCATCATCATCAACAACAACATCGCCATCAGTGTCATCTTCATTGCTGTCATTACCATTTACATCATCATCCCCATCCTCCTCCTCCTCATCATCATCATTATCATCATCCTGATCAGTATATCATGATAACTACTGTCATTATCATTAACACCATCATCATCATCATCACTATCAGCTATCGACGTCGTTGTCATTTATCACGGTATTCCAATCCACAGAGAGACGGCAAGAGATATAATGTCAGGAACAGTATCAAAAAGTTACGCGACGCTGATCTCTTCTTTTCATACACCTTTTTATTAACTTTTGTCTTTTCCCCTCGCTTTTTTATGTTTATACATTTTCGCTTTTTCACTCCTTGAAAAGTCATCGCTGGTCCCCCTCCCCTGTGACGTCGACCTTGTCCTAAATCATTTTGGACTCGGTACGTTCAGTTTTAAATGAATACTTTGATCTTCACCGATTATTGCAAAAAAACAATGACAGAACATGATTAATGTCGACAACATGAGTAAGCACATTGATACAATAAGTGTATTCCACCTTGTGATAATGTGATCATGTAGAATGACTCCCTTGAACATGATGAAATATCAAAGTCAATACTTTTTGAGGTTTCAATCATTTTTTTTCCTTCCTCAAAATGTTAACACCCACTCAACATATGAAATAGGCCAGGCACAACATAGTAAATTATTAAATTAAGAGGCTTTTAATAGGAGGAAATTAAATTTGTTAACAAATTTTCGGCATTACTCCTATTTGTTTACACTCTTAAAAATGTTGGGCAACATACGGTCCACACAACAATTGGTTAAAACTTTATCCAATTCTGGGTAGTTTTACACCAATAATGTGTGCTTTGGGTGAAAACTACACAGTATTGGTGTAAAACTACCCAGAATTGGATAAAGTTTTAACCAATTGTTGTGTGGACCGTATGTTGCCCAACATTTTTAAGAGTGTAAGATCAGTATGCTCGATCTGTAAATGAAAATCATAAGATCAGTATGCTCGATCTGTAATGAAAATCATATGATCATAAGTCAGAAAAAAATTGGAACCAGTGGGATTCGAACCTGCCATCTACTGCTTTCCGGGCAGCGACTCAACCACCAGGCTATTCTGGTTCACGGCTATATGATCATAAGTCAGAAAAAAAATTGCCGTGAACCAGATTAGCCTGGTGGTTGAGTCGCTGCCCGGAAAGCAGTAGATGGCAGGTTCGAATCCCACTGGTTCCAATTTTTTTTCTGACTGATGATCATATGATTTTCATTACAGATCGAGCATACTGATCTTATGATTTTCATTTACAGATCGAGCATACTGATCTTAAACAAATAGGAGTAATGCCGAAAATTTGTTAACAAATTATAGTAAATTATCACATGCAATTTTTGTGTTTAATTTCAGGGACCAAGAAAATAAAAAGGAGGGATGAAAGGAAACAGTGAAATGTAATAAAATTTATCTTCTCAATATTATGTCAAAAGTATCCAAGAATTGTATTTTCGATTTATAAAGATAGAAATTTTTGCTTGCTCGCGAAATTTCACAAAATTTGCCATGTTCGCCCTTTCAATAATTGCGCCATATCTAACAAGGTTGATGTTGGCCTAATCATAACATTAGCAGATGCATATTATTGAGAAACATTTTTTTTGTAATAAATACAATTACGCATTTTATGATGTTATTTTTTTTCTTCAATTTTTAGTTCACTTGAAGGTATAGGTAACATTCGTAATTCCGGAAGGTTCGTTATTCCGAAGGTTCGAATATTCCGAAGGTTCGTTATTCCGAAGGTTTGTAATTCCGAAGGTTCGTTATTCTGAAGGTTTGTAATTCCGAAGGTTCGTTATTCTGAAGGTTAGTAATTCCGAAGATTCGTCATTCCGAGGGTTCGTTCATCCGAAAACAAAATAAGGTTCGTTGGTTCGAAAACGCAGTAAGGTTCGTTAGTCCGAAAAAAATAAGGTTCGTTAATCCGAAGGTTCGTTAGTCCGAAAACGAAATAAGGTTCGTTAGTCCGAAAACGGAATAAGGTTCGTTAATCCGAAGGTTCGTTTTTCCGAAAATGAAATTAATCTATTTTTGTAACAAAAATGGTGTTGTAATAAAAAACAACAGGATATTATGCAGTCATAGTTTCAACGAAGGATTATACTTGTGTATGTTGTGGTCAAACCACTAGCGTACCTACGTGGGGCAGAGGGGGCAGTTTTTTTTTTTTTTTTGGCTTGTCAAATTGTTTTCTGGTACGAAATCCTTCATTTGTGATTTAAGACCTTTTTTTTGGTCAAATTTTTGGGCGGACGGTTTTGCCCCCCCCCCCCCCTGTGAAAAATCCCAGGTACGCCACTGGGTCAAACCATGTAGAATTGGCGCTTGGATCAAACATCTTAATTTTGATTTTCTCTGAGCAATATCGAGCGAATGGATTAAGAATGTCGGGGACTGTGTGTTTATTATGAATAACCTCAAGATAAGGGGATTGTTTTTAGCGGAGAGGGTGTCAGCTTCTGCTGGTTATGATAAACAAAATCTCACCGTAGGTAAGAAATGCCTTTTTTCAAAAGGGAAATGCCTTTTTTCCAAAATGAAATGTGCTCTTTTTCAAAATTATAATTTATACTCTTTTTTAAGTAAAAAAAAAATACATTCCAGTATAACATTTCTGGTTATAAAATGCTTATAATTGCCCAGTTTTCCGGTTGGAATATCATAAATTTTCAGCTCGCGCTTCGTGCTCCTGTTAGATACACATCTTTTTCATGATTATGAGAACTGCTCTGAATGTTAAATTTTCATTTCTTATTGAAATGTCCAAATGTTTAAATTGACGATTAGCGCTCGCAACGCGCGGGATGCCCTTTTAAAGTTCAAGTCCACCCCAACCATTAGTTGATTTGAATAAAAAGAGAAAAATCCAACGAGCATAACACTGAAAGTTTCATCGAAATCGGATGTAAAATAAGAAAGTTATAACATTTTAAAGTTTCGCTTAATTTCACAAAACAGTTATATGCACATCCTGGTCAGTATGCAAATGATAAGACTGATGACATCCAGGGTTGCCAACTGGCCTTTTTTCCGGCCAGATTCCCGAAATCTGGCCGTAAAAAAAGTAGCTTGGCCGTAAAAAAAAAAAGTTTCACGGCCAAAGAAATTTGGCCGTATTCTGGCCGTAAAACAGAAATCTTGGCCGTGAGTTTTCATTTCTGGCCTTTTTCATAATCAGATTGAAAATTTGATCAGAAAATCACTTTAAATAGGTCTATGTATATACAAATGCAGTCAGGTCTACGGCATACACATAGAGATAGCGTAATTAGTATACATCTCTATGGGCATACACTAACTTATTAGTGCATACATGCATTGCATGTCTGTCTACGCATGACCGCAATCACAGCATGCATTCTCAAAACGCGCGATTAGTTGCGTGTGGGGGGGGGGGGGGGGATTCTTATTTTTATTTGGCAACCAGTCACCAACATCATATTTTCGCCATCATATATATTATATTATTAACATTTGTTTTCTTTAAAAAAAAGTAATTGAATAAAGTAAAATTCAAATATTTAGTTCTTTTTCCTTTCTTTTTCTTTTCTACGTGTTTTTTTCTCTCTTCTTTTTTTTATAGGATATCTACTAGGATTTAAAATCGAGTAGGTGTGTCTCACAATTTAAAATCAGGGCTTTTAGTTACTAAAAATATGTGATAAAAATATGCCTACTAGTATGCAAGTAGGATGACAGAGAAAGAAATGAGGAAAATCAAAGCTCCAACAGGGGCGGGTCCAGCTTATCTGAAGGCTGTACATGTTTGGTTAGTCATGACCATATAAAGATGTAATTGCAAAATAAACAGTGTTTGGCTATATCATGTGATTAAAAGTAATCAAAAGCAGCCCAACCTTTACATATTGCGGTTTCTATTTTTTTCTGTTTTCTTCTTTCTCAATACTTCCTCAACTAATTCTTTCTCTCTCTCTCTCTTGTAATTTTTTTGTCGTGAGTTTGAAAATCCCCAATGAAGTTTGGCATAGATTATTGGCAAAACAAAACAAAACAAAAAAGCTCAATCTTTTAAATGCTCCTCCAATATAGCTGCATGGGTAGTAACTGATAAACTAGATCGAAATGCATGGTGCTTTCATCGGCCGTTTTCCTCGAGTCGATAGTCACCAATGTACTGACTTTGCGAATTATTCTCCGCTCCAGCACCCGTTCCGCACGGTTTACATGAGATCTAATTTTTTTAAAAGTATGCAGGCTCTATTAGGGAAGCACATAGCATCATTAATTGAGTATAGGGGTATGTCTATTTTTTTTCCTAAAGTAGATAAAATTTGGCCGTGAAATTTGGCCGTGAAAAAAAATTGTTTGGCCGAATTTGGCCGCAAAATCTGTTGAGTTTGGCCGTGAAGACTAGCGACGATCTGGCAACCCTGATGACATCATCCACTCACTATTTCATTATGAAATATGAAATATTCTAATTTTCTCCTCATTTTCAAGTGAAACAAAGAATAATTCCTCCCTGAACATGTGGAATTGTATTGTTTAATACTATATGGTTTAGTCAAGTTGGTCCTTATGTCAAATCTGTAAAAAATGAAATATTGTACAATTCAAACAATAAAAAACAAAAGAAATAGTGATTGATGGACATCATCGACTGTCTCATTTGCATGTCACTGAGATGTGCACATAACTGTTTTGTGAAAAATAAGCGAAACTTTAAAATATCATAACTTTCTTATTTTACATCCGATTTTGATGAAATTTTTAGCGTTTTGCTCGTGTGATTTTTTTCTATTCATTCAAATCGCCATTTTTCTGGGGTGGACTTGACCTTTAACAGTATGGCTTAATTTAGCACCATCGAGCGAGTTTTAGAACCGCGTAAAAAGTCTAAATATACAGCGCGTCCCACAAAAAAGAAAACCCGTTCTCAGAGACAGATTTCATAATTATTAAATATGCTTATTATAAATTTGATATTTATGGTAAGAGTGTAATCTCATCTTTGATATGAGACCAACATCTTAGCAAATCGTTATTTCATTTTCGGATTAACAAACCTTATTTCGTTTTGTGATTAACGAGCCTTCGGAATAACGAAACTTATTTCGTTTTCGGCCTAACGAACCTTATTTCGTTTTCGGCCTAACGAACCTTCGGAATAACGAACCCTATTTTGTTTTCGGATTAACGAACCTTCAGAATAACGCCACAAATGTTCGGATTAACGAACCTTTTTTTTTCGTTTTCGGATTAACGAACATCGAGGTATAGGCAATTTGCGTGTTTGGGAATTACGAACCTTCGGAACAAAGAACCTTCGGATTTACGAACCTTCGAAATAAAAAACCTTCGGAATTACGAACCTTCGGAATAAAGAACCCTTTTTTGTTTTCGGATTAACGAACCTTCAGAATAACGCCACAAATGTTCGGATTAACGAACCTTTTTGTTTCGTTTTCGGATTAACGAACATCGAGGTATAGGCAATTTGCGTGTTTGGGAATTACGAACCTTCGGAACAAAGAACCTTCGGATTTACGAACCTTCGAAATAAAAAACCTTCGGAATTACGAACCTTCGGAATAAAGAACCTTCGGAATTACGAAGTGTAAGTATTTACTTATATCTTGCAAGAAGCTCAGCCCTTCTATCATGCAAAAAGCATGTCAATTTTCATGTGTTCTTTAAAATCGTTTTTCTCCTCTCCTGTGGCCGTGCACTGGGGTCAAATTTCACTAAGAATGGAGTTAGCCATGTTAGCTAAGAATGATCTGATGCTTCAAGAATCACAAATAAAGATAACACATCTCATGCAACATTGTGTGAAATAACAGAAATTATCTGAAAGCATAGAAATCTGAATAAGAAAAAAATCTCCATTAAAAAACATATTCTATTGAAAAAAACTTAGTTACAACTTTAACAGACTTATTCCGGGCTGTATTTTTTCATGAAAAAAAAATCACTTTTGTTAAATATTACAATTTGTTTTTAAATGTGTTCTATTGAAGAATATTCAGTTACAACTATAACAAAATTATTCTCTATTTGTTCTAATAATTAAAAATCCTTCTTGAGTCTTGTGATACAATGATGACGCATATAATATAGAGTTCGATGTATCGCAGACAGCATGAGACAATATTATATAACCTGGAACAACATGAAGACCTTGAGATAAGGTGAAAGTCCTTCAAGACAATAGCCGGGGGGGGGGTGTTGGTCGACCATATTGCCCTCTCTTATGTATGATTACCCCCATGGCCTCAAATTAAAGCAATAACAAATATTTCACAAAATATAATTTTGCAGTTGATAAATTAGAACGACGTATTAGTACCTGATGATTACTTTTTGATAAGAATAATTATGCCCTGTTAATTGACAGATAGTCGTGTGAAACAGTTTCTGAGAGCATAATAGTTGATTTTTTCCCTACATTTGATTTGTTTTGTTATGTTTTTTCTTTTGTTTTTCGTTTCGTTTAATTTGTGACTCTGTTTATTGTTAGAAATGTTAATTTATCGATAATTTGTAAAAAAAAATGTTCATTTTATTTTTATTGTAATCCTTTGTTTGAATTTGAAATCAATAAAATAAACTTGAAACTTGATTACCCCCATAGGCATCAGCACAGATGATTATCCTTTGTTCATGGGTGGGGGGCATCTATGCTGCGTCCCCCAAACACAAAAGATAATCCTCTGCGCTAACGCCCATGACCCCCACGCCCCATCGGCATACTTTTACCTCATGCATTTATGCATTTTTATTATTGATGTAATGAATTATTAAAATTTTGTAATTATTAATCATTAATCAATTCAATATAAATCATTGAATAATCAATTATGAAGTATTTAGTTACCTCCTCATCAATATCATTATTTGATTAATTGGTTATCAAAACATTAAAATTACAATTTTCGACACCCATCTCCTGATAATAATACGCACCATTATCCCTTCCCGACCCTGACCCCCGACATTTTCATTTGCATTGTATTTGCTATTTTGCTCCCTAATTTAAACATGTTAAAGGTCAAGTCTACCCTAGAATAATGTTGATTTGAATAAATAGAGAAAAATCAAACTAGCATAACGCTGAAAATTTCGTCAAAATCGGATGTAGAATACGAAAGTTATATGACATTTTAAAGTTTCCCTTATTTTTCACAAAACAGTGCACATGCACAACTCAGTGGCATGCAAATGAAACAGTCGATGATGTCTCTCACTTACTATTTATTTTGTGTTTTTATTGTTTGAATTATACAATATTTCATTTTTCCTGATTTGACAATAAGGACCAACTTGACTGAACCATATAGTGTTTAAAAATCATACGCTAATTCCACATGTTCAAGGAGGAATAAATTGTTGTTTCACTTGACAATGAAGAGAAAATGAGAATATTTCATATTTCATATAATAAAATACAAAAGGAATAGTGAGTTGATGACGTCATCAGTCTCCTAATTTGCATACCGACCCAGATGCATATAACTATTTTGTGAAATTAAACAAAACTTTAAAATGTCACAACTTTCTTATTTTACATCCCATTTTGATGAAATTTTCAATGTTATTCTTGTTGGGTATTTCTCTTTTTATTCCAATATACTTTAAGTTGGGATGGACTTGTTCTTTAAACAATCCCGGTGCCGCTATATACTAAAAAAAACCTTTTGAATATGGGTCGGTGAGTCCTATGAGAACCACTTCAATACATTTTCAGACTGTTTTCTGAGAAGAGGCAATTAATATTTTTATCTCCTTTCCGCTGCAATTTTTGGTGCCAAATAAAATTGCTTATTACTACAGGTGTGTCACGTTTGCAAACTTCATTTAAAAAGAATAAAAAATCTATAAAAGCCAATACTGTGGGATTATTATATCTATCTGTATGTGAAGTACGATTAATAATTGATTCATCATAATGAAGGGCTGACATTATAGCCATATATAGACATATTTATTTTGAGATAAATTATATTATAAAAATGCAGCTTAATAGTGTAGAATCACTCGGAATAAACAGATAATACAAGGGTAGTAGTACGGTTTGTTGTGTGACTTTACTCCGTTTCACTGTACATGTGTTAGTCTTCAATCAAGTCGTTATAATATTCCCACATCTCCCCCCAAGCTTATTAACAGTCCAGAGTTCCACGAAGTTCCAATTAATTTCAGAGTCCAAAATCTTAGTCCAAAATATTCCAAAGAAAGATCCGGCTATAGAGTTCACTGATAAGTTCCTTGAAAATGTTCTTTCAGTCTGAGTCCAGTTCTGTTTTAATTTCAATATTAACTATTCCAATATTACTGTCCAAAATCTTGTTTAGTTTAAAGAGACAGTCTGTTGGGCGGTTTTACAAGTCGTCCGGATCTTGTTCGTGTTTCCGTCATACCTCTTGTTGGTGATGCACCTTGCTGACTCGGGCCAGTCTGCTGGGTAGGCTGCAGGGTATCTGGCTCACCATCAGGATCATCAGGGCTGGTTGGCACGTCACTGGAAGGATCTGGCACTGTCGTCTTTGCCTGGTCCTGAATGGAAATCAGTGCCTTCCGATTGCGACGTATTGTACCATGCTCTGTCTGGACATGGTAGGATCTTGGTTGTATTGCTTTCTGGATAACTCTCCCATAGCGAGACTGATCACGGATCCAAACCAGATCTCCTGGCTGTAGCTCTGGAAGCTCACGTGAGTCATGACGTCTGTTGTAGGTCATCATCTGATCTGACCGGTACTTCTCCTCTTTCTCTCTCACAGATTTCAGGTCCTGCTGTTGTAGTTGTGGCAGGAGCGTGTGTGGTAACACAGGAACCTGAGTTTTCAATCTCCTGCCCATGAGAAGTTCTGATGGAGCTAGCCCATTTTGGAGTGGAGACACTCGGTAGCTGAGAAGGGCTAGGTTGATGTCATGGTTCTTTTTCAGCAATGCCTTGACAGTGCGAACTCCTCGTTTTGCCTCACCATTTGCCTGCGGGTACCTTGGAGAACTGGTAGTATGGACAAATCCATACACTTCAGCAAGCTTTCTGAAGTTCTCATTGGCAAATTGTGGGCCATTGTCTGATACTACAAGGTCTGGAATCCCATGTGTTGCAAAGATCTCTTTCAGGGAAAAAATCACTGCTGCTGTTGTCTGACCTTGCAGTTGTTTGATTTCAATCCACCTTGAGTAGTAGTCAACGACTATCAGGAATGTCTTTCCTTTGTGTTCGAACAAGTCCATTCCAAGACGTTCCCATGGCCTTGAAGGGAAGGACGAGGTCATCAAAGGCTCTTGGACTTGTGGTCGATGGATAGCACAGGTTGTACAGTTTGAAATCATTTCCTCCAATGATGTTGATAGACCTGGCCACCACACTGATTCTCTGGCTCTTCCTCTGCATTTGGTTATTCCTAGATGTCCTTGATGTAGCTTCTCAAGGATATCAAGTCTCAGAGCTCTTGGAATCACCAATCTTTCATCATAGACCAGCAAGTCATCTACCACACTCAAGTGTCCTCTCTGCTCAAAGTAGTTCTTCAGGATAGGGTTGTGTGGCATATATTCTGGCCATCCCTTGATACAGTAGTCCCTGACTTTTGCACATACTTCATCTGCTTTTTGTGCTTTTCTGATTTCATCTAGTCTTTTCACTGTTACTGGTAGGTTGATGGTTGATGTTGACGCATAGGATTCAACCTCCTCTATGAAACTGACATCACTCCTTCCTGGCCTCTCTACTGGCGCTCGTGACAAGGTGTCAGCTGAAGTCTGCTGTTTTCCAGGAACATACAGAGTCTTTGCGTCAAATCTCATCATTCTCATTCTGAAGCGTTGGAGACGCGGAGGCATTTTGGCAAGTTCCTTCGAGTTCAGAAGTGTGACCAATGGCTTGTGGTCAGTTTCTACTTCGAAGTGAAGACCCAGGACATACTCAGAGAACCTCTCGCATGCCCAAGTAGCTGCCAGTGCTTCCTTTTCGATCACAGCATACCTCTGCTCAGTCTCTGTCAGTGATCGAGATGCATAACACACTGGTCTACGTTTTCCATCTCTCTGCACTTGATACAGGATTGCACCAATTCCGGCACAGGATGCATCTGCTGCAATGACTGTTGGTAGTTCAGGATCATAATGAGCCAAGACTTCTGTTGAGATCAACATCTCTTTGATCTGTTTGAAAGATCTCTGTTGTACTTCTGTCCAGCACCATATATTGTCCTTTTTCAGAAGTTGACGTAGTGGTTCACTGATAGAAGCTAGTGCGGGGAGGAATTTCCCCACCTGGTTTACCATTCCTAGGAATCTTTGTAACTCCTTCACTGTACGTGGAGCTGGAAAATCACGAATGGCTTTTGTCTTGCTTGGATCAACTTTGACACCAGTTCTGTCTATGAAGTGCCCCAGGAACTTCACTCTCTGTTGTGAGAATTCACACTTGTCATGGTTTAGTGTGATTCCTGCTCCCTGCAAACGTTGAAGGACAGCTCGAACTCTGGTGTCATGGTCTGCTTGTGTTACACCATGGATTAGCACATCGTCCATGTGGCAAATCACTCCATCAAGTCCTTCCAGGATATTTGACATCGTTCTTTGGAAGACTTCAGGCGCAGACGTTATGCCAAATGGCAGTCGGTCGAAGCAGAATCTCCCAAATGGAGTGACGAACGTTGTAAGCAGCTTGGACTCATCACTTAGTGGTATCTGCCAAAAACCACTGTTGGCATCTAACTTTGTGAAGATCGTACTCTTTCCCAGTTTTGCAAGGCTTTCATCCACTGAAGACATTGGATGAATCTCTCGTTCAACTGCTTTGTTCAGTGATGTGAGGTCTACACAAATTCTAACTGAACCATTGGGCTTTAGTACTGGAACCATCCCTGAACACCACTTTGTTGGTTCGGTCACTTTTGAGATTACCCCTTGCTTCAACATGGACTCTAGTTCTTTCTTCACCTTGGGTAGAAGTGGGTGCGGAACTTTTCTGGCTGTGTACAGGCACATTGGTTTGACATCTGGAGCCAATGTGATCTGGTATGCTGTCTTCAGTTTTCCCAATCCAGTGAAGAGCTGTGGGAATTCAGCCTCGAAGTTTGCATTTTCTCCATTTT
Source organism: Lytechinus pictus (assembly GCF_037042905.1). Taxonomy (NCBI): domain Eukaryota; kingdom Metazoa; phylum Echinodermata; class Echinoidea; order Temnopleuroida; family Toxopneustidae; genus Lytechinus; species Lytechinus pictus. Next base: position 2,933,812 of record NW_026974141.1, read on the forward strand.
GGTAGTCTACTTCCTCCACCTTGCAGATTAGATTCAAGTCTGAACATGCCTTCCTGCTCAGCAATGAACATCTCTGATTTTCAACCACATAGAGAGTTTCCTTGATCTGTTTATCTCTATGCTGGAGGGTTGCTGTCATCTGTCCAATTACAGTCAGAACTTTTTCTCCCGGACCAAGTAACTTCTTGTTTGTTGGTTGTAGGTTATTTCTGTTCAGCCATGGAGTAGAATCAGACAGCACAGTAACTGATGCTCCAGTATCTAGCTTGAAGTGTGTTTCAAGCCCATCTACAAGAATAGCTGCACTCCAGTAAGTCTTCTCATTCTCTCTGATTTCGCCAAGAAAGGGGATGTCAATGTCATCGAAAGCATCAGAAGCATCCACTTCGCTCACTCTAGCTTTTCCTTTTATTTCCTTTTGTTTTCCTTTTCCTGGATTTTTGTTTCTACACACAGACTGGAAGTGACCCATCTTTCCACATTGATGGCATTTTGCATCTTTTGCGGGGCAGTCGGCACGTACATGATTCTGCCTTCCACACCACTTGCAGTTTCCTTGCAGATTTTGTGTCTGAGGTGTTTTCTTTGAGAAATTTCCCCTGCTTTTGTGTCTGACATGCTCTACGGATGAGTTTGAACTCTCACTCTCAGGAAAACCTCTCACGACAGGCTTGTTTTGTTTCCTGGCTTCTGCTTGCCTACTCAACTGTACTGCTTTTGTGAGAGTAAGGTCTTCTCTAGACTGCAGTTGATCCGAAAGTGAGTCATCTCGCACTCCAACTACAATTCTGTCTCTTATTAACTCTTCCTTGAGCGTCTTGTAGTCACAGTCCTCAGCAAGTCTGTACAAATCATTGATAAATGTGTCTACACTCTCTCCTGATCTTTGTACTCTTTTGTTGAATTTTGCTCTTTCAACAATGATGTTTTTCCGTACATTGAAGTATTTATTCAACGCCGTTATCACTTCATCATACTTCGCTGATTTCTCTTCTACACCGAGAGATACGATGATGTCATCCGCACAATCACCCATAGCATACAACAGTGTACTGACCTGTTCCCCGTCGGGTTTGGCCGCCAGGCCCGATGCCGTGCGATAGCGTTCAAATCGTCGTGCCCATTTTGGCCATTGTTCAGCTTGATTTAGTCCTCCTACTTTGTCAAAACTGTCTGGCAATGGTAAACTTGAACTCTCCATTGTTCATCACGACGCTGCCACCATGTAGAATCACTCGGAATAAACAGATAATACAAGGGTAGTAGTACGGTTTGTTGTGTGACTTTACTCCGTTTCACTGTACATGTGTTAGTCTTCAATCAAGTCGTTATAATATTCCCACAAATAGGCCTAATCATCGGAGCCTGGAGTTAAATTTATCAAGAAATGGATGAAGCCTTTAAAAAATATATGTGTTTGAAAGAAAATGATCATTCACTGTAAAAACGCAGTTTAAAATTTCAAGCAGGTTGTTTAAGCCCGTCACTCTAACATCAATTGTTTAAAGATTGAAACAAGTTGTTTAATTTGTTTAACAAGATGTTGAAAAAGTTTAAAGAATTTCAAAAAAAGTTTAAATAATTTTTGTAAAAGTTTGTGACGTGTTTAAAAAGTGTGATATATATTTTTTGTTTGATCAAGGTCTAAAGCGTAATTTATGTGTTTTTTTTATACAGTGAACTATTTAACTACAAAAGTGACCCAACTTTTGATAGAAATAAAAATTGTGATAAAGAGACATCATTAATGCCATGTGCGCACTCGTAAAGATTCAGAGTTATTATTAGCAACAATGTGCTGGCTGGTCTACTTACTGTTTAAAAGCATGGAGGTAAACATAATGGAGTGACAATGTTATGCAAATAGCTTACAATTTCTAAAGAATTAAGTACAAAAGAAATACACAGGTGCAATGTAGCCTTTGGTGGCGACTTGTGATGCCGCCAGTTTCATGGAAAAACTTGAAAATTGATTTGAGGCGAAAAAAGATAACTGGGATATTTCCATTTTTATTTGAGCACAAAACATAGATATTGAACATTATTGAAAGAAAGTCTTAAATGATTATGTTGAATTTGTTGATCACAAAATACAGACACAAAATTGGTAATCAAAGGCCAGGGTAGTTCCTACCCCGAAAGAAAAAAAAAGAAAAAGAAAGAGAAAGAAAGAAAGAAAGAAAAAAGAATGAAAGAAAGAGAGAAAAAAAAGAGCAGTTTTCTGTCATTTTATCGTTGATGGCGGTTTCCTTGGACTTTATACGGCACTGACTCTATTGCCGTATGAATACAAATGGCGCCAAAATATATAAGCAGTGATTCGTGTAAATTTAGACTTATGAATTAACGCCGTTTCGGAGATAAAGGGAAGAAAAAGAGTGAAAATATAATTTTAAACATGATTGAGCTAAAATCTATCACACAATTAGATTTTTGTTTTAAAAAAGGCCAAAAGTTTTGCTCGCTCGCAGCTCTCATAAAAGTTGACTCCGCATGATCATATATATTCCATTATTTCGATCATTACGCCACTGTCCATGCACTCTTAAAACAAATCAGTCAACTGATATGTCTAGTCACATTTCTGACATAATTCTAGTCAGAAATAACTAAATTCTAGTAAAATACGACTAGAATAACAGTTGCACCCAGCTGACCCTATTAACTAGTCATTTTTGATTGATTTGTTTTTAGCTCTTGGCATTGAAGTGATGTTGTTATTAAGAGATAAACAAACCTTAATAATGTTGTGACCCATTGACAACCTGCATGGTGTAATCAATTTGATTATTTTCTTAAATCCACATAAATTTTTTGCATTTTAACGCCGATGAATAAGTGTGTATAATATATCAGAATTAATTCTCAACATTATATAGAAGTATTGAATTCAAAGTCGAGTCTTTAGATTATCATTTTTTTTTTATTTAGTTGCAAAGTGCTGAATTTCTTGTTTCACACGGCCCCATTCAGAAAAAGTCAGTTGTGATCCAGGATTTTCCAAAGGGGGGGGGGGGGCACGTTTTCCCGATGAAAAATTTGACAACCGAAAAAAGGGTCTTCACTTTCTGTTTTAACGGCATTTTTACATTACAAATTTAAATTCTGCCTTAATGGGGGGGGGGGGGGCGCACGGGCCGGCTTTGCCCCCCGGATCCGCCAGTGTGTGAAAATCTAGGTTAAATTATTGATGTTCAAAATACAACATAACTATAGAAACAAACATCATCAAGGGGAGATTCTAGATATAAGTATGTCGTCGAGAAGACTTTTGAAACTGTTCATATAAAAATATGCAGTGAAGTAAAACAGTAAGAGGCCTAGTCATTCATTGATTTTGTATAAGAAGAAGAAGAGGAGGGAGAATTAAGAAGGAGAAGCAGAAGAAGACGAAGAAGAAAGACGAAGAAGAAGAAAAAGGAAAAGAAGTTGAGGAGGAAGAGGAAGGAGAAGAAAAAAGAACGAGCGAACGAAAGAAAGAAAACAGAAGACGAAGAAGCCGCAACAGGAAAAAGTGAAATACAAAGTGTTTTCTTTCAAAGAAAATTCCCTTTCCCATCAATAGTTTTATTTTCCCCTTATACCTCTCGAGGAAACCTCCTTTTATCCTTTCGGACAGGAGGTTTAATCTCGCGTAAAACTCATGAAAACTGGGAACTGCGCTGAACTTGTATTCGGCCGAATCATTTCGCAACTATAAATAATATTCTGAGTAATACACCACTATTTGCATCACGCTTGCAAGTATCGATTGGTGACGTTCGCCGAAAAACCACGAAACATGATATAAAATGAGAAATTTTGAACCAAAGCCTTTATTTCACCCGCGAACTTCACAATGGTGTTTTCGATTTCGCACAGAAGTCCCCAAATCACCGAGATCGCGGAGCTTGAGTAATATTTTATTTATTTACATTGAATGATGACAATATTCAAAGTTTTGTGTCCAAGTTTCAAAGAACGGGACGGGCGCAATTCGAAACCGCGGTGGAAGCAGCTGGGGAGCGCTGCAACAGGCGTTGAAAAATAATCAGACATATCAGCCATAACATCGAGAAAAAAGTACAGCCAGCTTACTCATATCACAAAAAGGTATACAGGAAATTGTAGAATGTGAATTTGTTAACTGCCGCAGACACAATTTCAGCCAGGGCAGTCCTTGTCTGGTTTATTTTAGCTCTGATATCCCGTCCCTATGCGGTCATGCAATCCTTACACCCCCGCACAATAGTGGACGCGTCTAAAAGGATGAGATCATCGATTTCTCGTTGGCCATTGTTTGCATTCGAGGTTGGGAGAATTTACTTTTCAATAGCAACAAGTGCATAATACCTGTAAACCGCTAGCTAGGCTTTTGACTTTCATTATTTCGAAAAAGAAAGATAAGCTCTGCACTTTGTAACAATGAAAGTGCGAAAGAAAGAATCGGTGAAAGTGGCCGTGAACTTTTGTATGGGCTGTACGGAGATACAGATGAATAAAGGAGAAAATGTTTGGAGAAGATAAGCGAACAATCGTTATTTATTGTCGTAACTCCGTTGCATTCATTCTACAAAGTGGGGGAAGTAACCCGTGGAAGTAAACAAAAGGAATCTAACATTGATGATAATTTGACGTCGAAATGCCAATAAAAAGAAAACGGAGAAGTAAAGAAGAATTGAAGGAAATAAAAAAGAGAGAAATCAAGGAAAAAAGAAGACAGGAAATCGCGAAGAATGAGAAAAATGAAGAAGGGAGAAATTGCAAGAGGAAAGAAGCCAGAAAAAAAGAAGAAAAAGAAAGAAAGGGAAAAGAAATAAAAGACGACGAAAAAGACGAAGTATAAGACGGGAGGAGAAGAAAAAGGAAAAATAAAATGAAGAAAAAAGGAAAATAAATCGAACACGACGAAAAAGAGTGAACTGAACAAGAAGAGGAGGAGGAAGAAGAAGAAATAAAAAATATTAAGAAAAAAGTAAAATAAATAGAAGACGAAAAAGAGAAGAAAGAAATAAAAAATTATTAAGAAAAAGTAAAATAAATTGAAGACGAAAAAGAGAAGAAAGGGAGAAAAGAAGTAGAAGAAAAGGAAGAAGTAGAAGAAGAAGAGGAAGAAGAAAAGGGAGTAAAGAAGAAGAAGAAAAAAAACAAAAGCAAAAGGAGAGAGAGAAGAGCCGACAAGTAAGCGATGCCGGGGAGCGAAAGCATTAAATCATAATTTTCATTGTACCGGTGTCACATTTTAACGGATAAAATGTTGCATTGAAAACAGATAAAAGTGTTGTACTGTTATAGTAACTCGCTTAAAGATAAGATTGCCTATTGAAATATATGAAAATTGTTAAATGACAAAATAATTATGAAAGAGGATGGCAACACATGGGGGAAAAATGAACTTGGCGGCTGCGCAGGTGAGACTGATCATGAATAAATTCTCCCTCCCTTCTTTGGTCCGCGTGGCCCCACCCCCTGCAGCGCTGGTCTCTCTCGATCTAGCAGCTTCAGCGCGCTCATACCATTCTTCATTCCTCACATAGTTTCGGAACGTCTGCTGGAACGCCAAAAATCTTCACTGAAACGCATCTTTTCAGCCAGAATTCCAACCACCACCACTAAGAATCCGTGCCTTGGACACAGACATCATTAGCAATCAGGTCAGTTTGATTAATTTCAAATTTGCTTGCAACTTTAACAAGGTTTTAGGGTACGAGGTCTTTCTGAAATTCCTGCATCTTTGACATTTTTGTCATTTTTGCGACAGCCAGGACTTCCGGACGAGTATCGAAGTTCATTTTGTTTTGGTCGACTTCTAAATCAATTTCCTTTCAGCTTTGGTGATTAGAATTCATCTCACTTGGGCAGATGATTTTTAATAGTCCTTATTCTTACATATTCAAAGGGTGTTTCGAGATGAACGCCGTAATTCGAAGGCGATATTGCTCCATTGCTCCGCCATTCCGCAGGTAAAGTATGCATGCTCGTATGTATATTGCCGGACCGGTAGATCTTCCGTGTATTGTGTGGATGCGAGCTGGGTTATTGTGTAGCGACATAGTTGGCGAGACTCTGGAACCTCGTTCGGACCACAAAAGAAAACATGTCAGCTATTTTGTAGGGGGTTTTGGTATTAGGCTTCTCGACGTTGGCTTTGGCTTTGGTATGTGTAGGGGCACACGCTTTACTCCAGCCGTGCACCCGGGCCAGCTGGGAGAAAATAGTTTCTTCCATATTTGGTGTCTCGCTGCCGCATCTCGCTCCGTGCATCTTCGACCCAGTTTGATTGTTGATCAGATAGATCATCGCGGCGATGGTGATGCTGCCGAACACATTCGCTATCTTCATTCTCAATCCCTTACAAAAAGAGGATATAAACTCTGAAACTTAGTTTATTGGTAGATAGAAATTAAGTCATCAAACTGAAATTATTTCTTTTGACTTTTGTTGCATAATGTTTGTAGAATAAGGTCAAAACTCCTTTTGTATGTTTTTTTCAAAACAAAAGTTAAAAGCTCGTAAACTTTCTCTTCATTTGACACATGCACATTTGCATTTTACCGACCCCAGGCCCAGTTTATAAATCAGTAACAATTCGGTTTCACAACCTCAAAGTCAAATATATTCAGGTGATTGAGATCAAAGCTGATAAATTGTTCATCATCATGTTAACAAAACCAAAGTCTTTTTTTAGTTTACGAGACCCTTTTTTCCCATTGTATAATCATGTTTTATGACCCCGTTAATCCTATTATGACGGGAACCTGAAAATCTGATTCGAGGCAAATAACCCGGAAAAGATAAGGCGCTCATTATGCGACGGTAAACATATGGGACGGCGGCTGTATTACCGCATTGCTCCAAAGGCCAATGGGCTAGAGGTGGGGGGAAACTGTTGCCTGTGGTGTGTACCGGCAGTGCCGTAGGATATGCAGCATGTCGGCACTCGGTAAACAACGGGCCGTGTAGTGTACCTTCACAGCCTGGTTTTTGCAAATCCTATACAATGCCTTTTGTTGTGCAGTGATATTTGCAACGGTTGGGAGGTTCTGATGTTTGCTAAGTCTCTGCACTCTCTATTGTGCCTCTGTTTATATAGTTCAGACGTCATGATTCGGCAGAAATTGTTATTGAAACTGATCAAGTTCATTGCACACAGACTTTTATCTCTTCGCCTTTGAGTTTGATGAGAAAAAAACTGTTGAATTTCAAAATCTTTCCCATCAGCAAATCAATTATAATCTGCCAATCAATGAATAAAGATTGTGTGGGTTTTTTTCAAGGTGTATTCAAATTTTGCTTTTAGTTTTTCATAAACTGTGATTTCTCATAACCTTTGATTTTGTGAACAATGAACAAATTTGTGCAGCCTTCTTAATTCTATGTGATTTAATCTAAATACTGAATACCTTGAGATTTTTTTTTCAATTTCATTGTTTGAGAATGAGATATGTAATTTATATATTTTCTCTGATCTTGTGATCTAAGTTTTCATGAATGAAAGTTTTTTTTTAATGGAAGTTTATTATCATCAAATGTGATAAAAAATTATTTAAATTTTGTTTTGTCTGCCATGTCTAAATTCAATATTAGTATTTTTTTCCCATTTCAGTATGCTTACTGTGGTACCAGTACATTTTTGAAAGACACTTGAAAAAAATTTTCATGAAATTATTTTAGCTATTCAAAATTAATTTTTTTATGGCCTGTATGAATATTTCAGACCCTTATATTAGATTTGATTTACACAAATTAATCATTTAAAAATCTTATAATTTGACACTAGTCAACTCTGCAAATAACTGTTCTCTTTGATGAATTCAATGCTTATTAGGCCATGAAAAGAAAAAAAATGAAAATGATTTTTTTTTCAAACTTGTGAAAGTGATCATAATACAATTATATGTGTGATCTGTCAAGACTGCCATCATTAAATTAGAAAATGTTAAATTCAAGTACAGGTACAGTGTAGGTCAGAAATGTTCCAAAATGTTTTATTTTAGAGAAAGTAATATGTAGATGTGTAGGCCTACATTGTTTTGGGCACTTTCCTGCATCCCCCTGTTTTTATTAGTTTAATATATTTCTTTTTCAGTTTTAATTATGTGAAATAATATTGTTTATATATATTATTACTATAATTATGTAATTGTTTATTTATGTACTTATGTTATTCATTCATAACATTCATTTATTGATTTATTTATTTGTTTATTCATTTGTCTTTTTTTTTTTTTGGGGGGGGGAGGTGCTCAAATTGAAAAGATGCTGCATGGACTGGTTTTTATTGTTGATAACCTTGAAACAAAGGAGATGATGGGTTATGGAAAAAAAAAGTTTTATTCCTTATGCCAGTTGTAGAAAAAAAACCAAATAGTTATTTTCAGTCTTTCAGAAAAAAAGTTATAGAGAGTCATGAAAGACAAGTTAAAAAGGAAAAAAATGCAAGTAGTCTGCCTTTTACCTGAGCCCTCCAAGAAAAAAAGTATTGATTATTGAAATATTGTTTTTTTATGTGATAGAAAAGGATAATTTTCATTGTGTTGATAGCTATCAATATCTATGTTTACTTGTCATTTACATACATGTACTTCTCAGCAATGAACATCAAGTTTGTAGATTGTTATAGGCAATAGGCCTACATGTATATATTTAGTATTTTTGTAGATATTAAAAAAACATTGTGTAGTGCTTTTGTACATGACTGATGACTTATTTTAAAATTTGTATGTTTCCATTATTTTTGTTGACTCAGAAAATATTAAGTCATATGCCTCTTGCTTTTCACTATGTAGGGGAAGGCGGGGTAAGTTGTGACACTTTTTGCATTTTGCATGATAGAATTGATATGACTAATAATATTGTAGAAATAAGTACCTTGCCTTTAAATATGATTATTGGGAAATCTTTTTCACCTATATTCAACTTTCTACCCCCACACTGAAAGTCGTTGTGACCTTTGAAAAAAACGATGTCAAGTGGCACAACTTGCCCCATCTGTGGGGTAAGTTGTGCCACCTTCGAGGGTAAGTTGAGCCACAAAAACTATGTACAAAATGTATGCGGGAAGAACCAGCATGTCAATCTTTTATTTAAAGTCTTTTCACTTGCTAATTCTCTAAAAATACTAACATTCTCTAAAAGTAAAAGAACTGTCATGTGAATTTGTTCTTTTCTGCCTGCATATCGATGGCTTTTTAAGGTTTGATTGTGTTTTCATTTACATTACCATAAGAATTACCATGGCTCAACTTGCCCCATGTTTGCTGGCTCAACTTACCCCAGTCCGAACTTAATGCGATAATTTCGCATCCACACATTTCTTATGTATCCATCATGTAAAAAACTGTGACAAGAATGAAGATCCATACCTGGACTGACAATGTTGTTCATATGCTTTATTATATGTAAAGAAGTGTGTGTGTAAAAAACACTTATCTATTTCACACCCTTTTTTACTTTTTTGGCTGAAATTTGTATTTTTCCCTCTAAAAAAGTAATTTTTGTTTCAAAGTTGAAAACAATGTGGTGGGGTTAAGGGTTATGTAATGGGTCATCAATACATGACACCACCATTATGTCTAACTAATTCATTATTGGCCTGGGGGCGGTGGCTCAACTTGCCCCTACGCTCAACTTACCCCGCCTTCCCCTATGGATTAAAAGAATATTTGTTTTCAAAGACAAGCACAAATTCTGCACAATTTTCTCATGCTTGCAAGGATACTTGTTAAAATAGACTATGGAAATCAATGCTATTGGGGCCATCGATTGTAAAATCAAATATTCTCTGACATCAATCAATGTTTGTTCAACTTTCGATGAGGAATAGTTGTCTGGCTTTAACAATTAACCTAGATAATGAAAAGATATGATAACATCGCCCTATTCCTTTTAGCGCAATTTAATATCATTCTACTCCCTACATGTATCTCTGATGCACATATTGCAGTTTACAAATACTGAAAAAACGCTACCCGTATCGCTTAGTTCTATATCATCTCTCGAGTTATTAAGTAGATAACGTAGCGTTATCTCAGTCTTCAAAAGCGCTGAAACAGAATCTGATAAAAATCTGGGCTCTCTGCATTGCTGTCCATTATAAAGGTGTAAGTGGCGGGAAGCAACGTAATAGGATACTCGATTGGCCCGCTTCGCCCGCCCTGTTCATTTCGTGGCATTCCCTAGTGGTAACTTAATGTTCCAGGATTCTTGCTGGTTAATTTCTTTGGATGTATCAAATCTCATAACTTGTATCAGAGTGCATAAACTGTGATTCACATTGAAAGGGGCACTTTGTCAAATGTACTGGTAGTTTGGAAGACAAGGAAGAAAAAAGAATTTTGAAAAATAGTTTGTAAGGCATGGGAAGACTGCTTTGTGTATTTCAACTTGGTATTGCTGGTGTACAGTACAATGTAGGAAAGATTGTCTAACTCTTGTATGTAAATGATAATTTTCATATATATGTACCAATGACCTCATTTGAAGTTGAACCGAGTGATTTCATGGGGATGGTAGCATTTTACTCTATGATTCAATTACTCAATGAAGAGATACATAAAGTTAAGTATCATAGCTATTAATTTGGAAGAATCTACATGTACATGTACAGTATCTTCAATATTTGATTGTGTTGGTGGTCCTTGATTGATAAATACGAAAAATACTAATATTCAGACACATTTTCTTATCCATCCAATTATCTGATTATCATCCATGCTTTTTTTTTTTGGGGGGGGGGGTGTCGGAAATAATTATTTGTCTGTTTGTATTGTGTCTGTTCAATGTTTACTTTCCCATACCCACACCAAGTTAACAAAAAGTATTATATTTTGATAAACTACATGTAACCCTCAATTAGGTGTACTTCTAATTTGAACTATTGTCCTGGGAAATCTTTCTATTCATGAACCAGCAATTGTTATCCTGGAACAAAACCAATCTCCTGGAATCTCAGTTTTAGTAATTTCCTACTGGTAGTTGCATAATTTTGGAAGCTTAGTTGTTCAAACATATTAAGTTGGAATGTGTTGAAGGCTTTGTGCCGTACATGTACATGCAAGTGTACAATTGTACATATTATAAAATAGCTGTATTATTTCAAGCATCGCGATTGGTCAATACGCGTCACATGACATCCAACTTTTTTTGTGCACTGCACGGTAGTGCAATAAGGTGTGCAACGAAAATTGACATTGCACGCTCAAGCAAACCAGTGCGGTAGAAGTCCAACAAAACTGTACTGTAACTTAAAAAAAATTGTTTCTGTGTTGCTATTTTATAAAACAAATAATGCACTTGCTCTGTCGTGCGTAAAAGTAAATGCAGAGAAAGCTCGGTATCTTCAGATGGAGCACACTGGACACTCGCCGCATGCGGCTCGTGCACAGTGCGACTCCTATCTAAAGAAACCTCGCGTGCTCTGCATTTCCACTAACGCACTCGGCTGCATGCATTATTTGTATAATGTAGGTTATGTGGCTTTGATGATAGTAGTATAATATGTAGGCTATCACTTTAAACATCGAAACAATGGCTCTAAAAAGCATTTTTACTGTTTTACAGATTATCACCAAGTCATACTGTGTGTAATTCTAGTATCCATCTTGGTTGACATGATTAACATTATAACATATATTGTGGTGCGCGGATCAATATGACGCGTACTTCTCCCTCAGATGCCCGGTTGTGAGATCGAGACCAGGGAGGGAAAATTCAAAATACAAATTTATATTTTGCATCGTCTCTGCATGCAAAGTCATTATGCGCACAGAGACCGAGGAAAATACAAATAATGGACCTATCCCTTCCCAATATTCAGAAAATCTAGGGCAATACGGTTTTGTAAATGACCAGCTCAGATGTCTGATACGGATGATAATTTGAAATATTAGGAAAGCTCAGAAAAGTATACACAGGTATGTTGTAAATTACATATGTAATCTACTAAAACTACATGTACCCATAGCTTTCAAAATAATAGTGTCCAGAAATAATCAAGTAAAAATAATTAGTTTCATCATTACATACAAAATTAGTAGTTGGTATAAAATGAAATAGAAAAGAGCTTGTGTCTCATTTCATAATGTTATAAATAATTAAAATATGTGATAAGTGGATAATACTACAGAAATCATAGCATTTCATTGGCTGATCACAAAATTTGCACTTGTTTTATTCATTCAAGGTTTATGAAACTTGGCCACATTGTAGGTTCAAACTTATAAAAAATGAAAGGAACATTACTTGTTCTATTTTACTCTCCTATATTTATCTGCCACCAAACTTTTTCTTTCCCAGACCCCTGCAGCGGTGAAGTCATCTTGAAAAACAAAATCGGGTGGGAAAGGTTTGTCGTTGTGGAACAAGAGAGAAGTAACGAGATAGGAATGATGGATTATGGGAGAAACTTGACAATATAATAGGCTGGGGTGACTTTTGTACAACCCCAAATGAGTCATTGTAACCCAGATGATGTCTGAGATGGAAAAAAAAAAAAGGTTGGTGATGATCTGGACTTTGCTCCCAGTTGTTGACTGTTGAAACAAGTGTGTTGAGATTCTAACATAGAGAAAGAGAATTGTCTTTTTCAATAGAAACTAGTGCACTGTACCCGGTACACTAGTCTTTGACTTCAGTCATTGACTGTAAATCATCCATTTCACAATTTTCTGATTTTACATTATTGAAAGGACAAGTCCACCCCAACAAAAAGTTGATTTGAAAAATCTAACATGCATAACACTGAAAATATCATCAAAATCGGATGTCAAAATAAGAAATTTATGATATCTTAAAGTTTGCTTAATTCACAAAAAAGTTATATTCACATCCTGGTCTGTATGCAAATGAGGAGACTGATGACGTCATCCACCCCCTATTTCTTTTGTATATGAAATATTCTAATTTTCTCATTGTCAAGTGAAACAACGATTAATTCCTCACATGTGGAATTAGCATTGTTTAATACTATATGGTTCATTCAAGTTGGTCATTATTGTCAAATCTGTAAAAAATGAAATATTGTATAATTCAGACAATAAAAAAACAAAAGAAATAGTGAGGAACATCATCGTCTGTTTCATTTGCATGTCACTGATTTGTGCATATCACTGTTTTGTGCAAAATAAGTGAAATTTTAAAATGTCATAACTTATTTTACTGCACGTTCAATTTTGATGAAATTTTCAGCGTTATTCTAGTTTGATTTTTCTCTATTCAAATCAACATTTTTCTGGCGTGGACTTGACCTTTTACTGAATTGGGTAAAATCAGTGATATTTTTGTAAATATTAATTGTTAGTCATGACTCTTGAAAGTAGTACACTGTAGTTCATGTAGGCTATATACTGAAGTTTTTAAAGCAACTATTTGCCAATAATAAAGTACAGGCCTGATATTTCAGTTTTTCTTGGATATGTGTAGGCAACCAGTTCTGTGTTGTACTTTATTCTCATCATTCCGTTGTAGCAATAATACTAATAACTTATTTTATCTGAACATAATGGCGTCATACACTCACATGGAGATATTTTGTGCACTCTTACTTCCATAGAGACACTACTCAAAATACTAAACTCAGTGCGTTGATCCATTTTCTATGCCCAAAGAAACCGAAACTCTAATTTGAATCGTCAATGAGCAGCTAATATTTCTATACTAGTAATACTCCAGGATGTTTACTTGCTTGATACCAAATTAATCAGCGGCTTTTTTTCTTTATCTCCCCTGGTGGACTTTGGGGGGTGATTCATAAAAATTGCCCAAGTGCAAAGTTCTTTTCATTATTTGCGCGGGAATCACAGTCGTATTGTACTCTTTTGTGCAGCAAAATTGACTTTGATCACTAAGCATATTTATATATACCCTTAGTGGTGTTTAAAGGATCCGATGATATCAAACACATAACATCTAAAGTGTTTATTGCCAGTTTGCCACTTGGTCCAATACCAGTTGGTCTAATCACAGGAAAAATCAGCATTTTCTGGTACATCTGATGGTTCTAACCTCTTTTTGAAATCCATCGTGATTTTTGGGGGCTGTTTGCAAATTAGGGTGCATTAATATGTTTTCAATTTTCAGGTCAAAATCTTTGAAGTAGAATGATAGTACAGTATGTTGCAATGTATAGGCCTACATTGTACATAAATTTATACAGTGACAATGGCTCTACAAATGTAGGTTCATGTGTACTTCATATAGATCTGTATGACCCTCACAATGATAGCAAATTGGCCATTGTCCCCATTTAGAAATGGTTTTGAATGATTTTATCACTCTTTACAGCCCATTGCCTCTGAATTTACATTGTAGAATACATATTTTATGGGGTTGGTCATGGTGAAGATCTGATGGTGATTGCAATTGAATTGATATTTACGAGGCGTGATAGCTCAGTCGGTAGAGCGGGGGTTTCGGATCCCGGTGACCCGGGTTCGATTCCCTCTTGGTGGGCTAGTGCTCTTTGGTAAGGCATTAATCCTCATTACCAGGTCCCTCAGAGAGGACCTTAAGCCGTCGGTCCTCTGATTGCTTGCTTACAAGCATTATAAGCATTCATACTTTTAGCAATCAGGTAAAAAAACACCATTTACTGTATTTGATAAGGTTCACCCTTAGAGCTGAATTCCTGATACATTGTTTTGCCCATCTGTTTCATTTGATTTTCAATGATTCAAGGTGCTACATATCCTGATGAATGGACCTGATTACCATTATCATGAATGTCATTTCATGCATTTTACTTTAGTAACTTAATGATTTCATTCAATTTCTACTTAAAACTCCATATTTAAACCTAGCAAATTTATCTTGAACAGAAAATAATTGGGCCTTTGATAATTGTTTTCATATAATATGCATTACATATGAAATTCATTTGTTTTTGCATGACCCACTTCGTGGAATAGCCTTCCTGAAGACATTAAAAATGTACCTCTGTCGAGACTTAAAAAAAAATCTTCTAAAAACTTTTTATTTAACTCTTCGCTCTTTATGCGCCTTGAGCACTCTACAGAGTGGATTTGGCGCTTGTTAAGTCACATTATTATTATTGTTATTTAGAAGGTTTTTTTTTTGTAGGTCAAGCATTGCACCGTACCCAATACTTGCTGTAAACCAGGAAAATCCACACAACTATGACAAAGCAACATCTGTTTGAAAGTTGAAACCCATGTATTATGTGTATAAAGTGTACATTGTATGACACATCAATGCACTTTTAGTCTAAAGGTGGGGGTATTTCCCCCTTTCTTTTGTATTATTACATCATTCCCATCTCTCAGTTGCCCCTAAGCCACATTGTACAGTGTCCTTTCTTCATAAGACGTGGCATTGTTCAGAAGCCCCAGTTCTTCACTGGTCAGCTTCCTTGAAACCCACACAATAAGATACGTTTAAATCTCCATTGTGAACGCTCTACTGTTGTGAGGTAAATGCCCTGTAGATAGCGCCTCTAAATACTGGGTTTAGTGCTGACACTTAACCTGTTATAACACGCTCAGTATGTTCATAATACTGTATTTTGTTGGCTTGAATGGGCTTAATAAGAAAGATGTACAAGTAGGTGCTCAGCATATTTATTTTGTATAATTTTGAATTCTTGAAGACTACATTCTTCATTGGTATATATCACTTTCTTTGAAAGCCTGTAACACATTTGTAAATGTGTAGGACCAAAACAAAAGAACTGCTGACAACAACAACAAATCATGTACAACCAGGATAGGAAATACTTTTCTACAGGGAGCTTTTGTTTTGACACAATAGGACGATTTCTTTTATTTCAAGGGCTAATTTATTTTGCTCAAAGAGCAATTGTTCTGTAAATGCATATGTTGTTCTGTAAAAGCATATCATTGTTCTGCTGTAAACATACAACTGTACATTGGGATTAATTGGTTACTCTATATACATGTATCTTCACAGTTCTTATACAAGTGGGGGGGGGGGGGGGGGGGGTCCAGCAGGTGTAGTTAAGCTTATTATAGGAATAAGCTGTACATAGGGGTATACATTTTGAAGTTTTCCTTCAATGTTATCACTTGGAAGAGCTGGATGTAAAAAAAATAATAATAAATCTTAAAATCCATATTTTATTTGAAATAGACACCAGAAATAAAATACTCCGAAAATTTGTTTTGCCCAATTGATCGTGGGCCCGGCAGCCGCTGTGCAGCGCCAGATCGACAAGGCTCTATCCCTTTAATTGCTGAACGCCAAACAGGGTAGCAGCAACTCCCATCTTTTAACGTCTTTTGGTCTGACGCAGCCAGGGTTTGAACCCCCGACCTCCCGGTTGTGAGACGGACGCTCTACCAACTGAGCCAACACACCGGTTGTAGGCAGTAGTTGAGATGATTTCTAAGATTTGGTGAGCTTGTGCTATTTCTTGTGTACATTTTTTAATGTAGGGTTTTTCAGGTTGTACAGTGTACACACCACTACATGTATACAGTTACCCGCCTCTGCTGACTGCAGGACTTCTTTAGTACGGAACAACAGGGGGCAGCACAACCTTGTGAACTCTGCTCACTCGCTAACAAGCCCCGATCTATTCCTAGGGTGTAATCTTGATGACTATTGTCCTTTCAGACTGTTGATAGCATGAAGGTATGCGATCAATCTTGCAATCAATCTTGCAATCAATCATAGGGCTACATGTGTGACTGCTGAACTAAAGAGGAAATTGATTGCAATCTTGATTGCAAAACTGATAACATCCCTTTTTGTTAATAATAACTACATGTATAGGATAGTTCTTCAGGTGAAGAATTGACAGATACATGTACATATACATGTAGCTGTTTAGACTTGTGTGATTGTCTCGTTTTTTTTTAAGGTTGTAGAATAAAGACCAATCCTACCATCAATTACAAGTCTGTAGCCACATAATCATAAAGTAATTACAATTGATTATAGTTCATACCTCTGTCACAGTGAACAATACCACTTTTCACTGTTTAGATAACACAATAGGCCTATTTTATATATTTCCCTCACATATGTGTAAAAAACTTTTGTACTGTCTGAATGGGGGTAGGTAGTTTGCTTTGACAAGCATCAACATATTCCTAATCGAATTTGTAAGCGAATTAGGAGAGCTCCTTTCCAATTGATAGCTTCCCTTCTGCTTTCATGTCTTCCATGAGAACAAGTCTTATTTGGCTCAACCAGAGGCCTAACAAGTAAATGTCAAGTGATGGGACAGTTTCACAAAGAGTTTGATCAAACATACTTCGCTATGGTATTGCAATGTGCTTTTCACATTGCATTTCCTTAACCCCGTACTATCCTTAACCCCGGACTATCCTTAACCCCATACTATCTTTTTTTCGATTCACACTGTCTTTCTTAACCCCGTACTATTGCTTAGCCGGGGTTAACGCCTTAACCCCGGGCAATCACACAGCTCATAAATATTGATGATTTTACCATACAGAGCGCGATTAACGTGCAATTTCGACTTCTGTGATTGGCTAATGCTTAGCCCCGCTTTTGCTTAGCCCTGTTTCGTTTCACACTGCATCTCTTAGCACCGCAATTGTGGTGCTAGCACCACAATAAGCCGGCTAACCCTGCTTTTTTGCAGGGCCAGATAGTACCGTACTATTAACCGTGCTAGCCCACTTTGCTAAAACGTAGTGTGAAAACGAAGTGGGCTAAGCTTAACCCCGGGAAATTGGTGGGGCTAAGACCCCTTAGCCCCACCAATTAGGACAAAAAGTGCAGTGTGAAAAGCATATATGCTTCCCTTCTGCTTTCATGTCTTCCATGAGAACAAGTCTTATTTGGCTCAACCAGAGGCCTAACAAGTAATTCAAGTCAAGTGCTGGGACAGTTTCTCAAAGAATAAAGTTTGGTCTATCATTGTACTTGCATACATACATGTAGTAATATGTATTACCGGTAATTGGCGGTAAACTTGTCATTACATCGGTCACAAGCGATGTGTAATGGTTCAATTACCGTTCCCTGGTCAGAAGCCTGTTGCAGAAAGAGCAAATCCAGCTCCAACAAATCAAACACAACTTGATTGATATTCAACCAATCAGAAGCTTGCATTAGGGAATCGCGCTTGATTTTCGCGTTCAGGCTATGTTTCAGAATCCCAGATCATACTGATGGCCTGCATACATGTAGTACTTGCAACAAGTCTAATTGCACTTTTTAGAATATAGAAATGTTTATTCAATTTTTCTTTTGTACAACTGAAAACTATTTGGTTTCTAATCTTCATTAACAAAATAAAAAAAGAATAAAACAAGGGAGAATCCAAGATATTATAGCACTAGTGACGAGACTAACGTACTTGTACAATTGAGTGTGATACAGCGGATTCATGAATTTGTCAGAGTTGTCTTCTAATGATCGAGTGTGTGACCAGTCCGATAAATTCTGTTCAGAAAATATGTATCTTGTCTCGTGATCACAGGTGCAAGAAGGGACGTTTTTTTTTCCCCTCCGAGACCGTTACCCGATACATTGATATGTTGAATAATTGTCTTGATCGAGTGAAAAATCATGCATTTTTCCGAGTTATGGGAGATGGCATCAGGGTCCAAGTTTTATCCATGGGTTGTATTGTCTGTGTGGTGTGAAACGCGATATCTTCCCATTTCCATGGAAGACACTCTGTGCATATGTTGATGTTTAGGGGAGGGCAGGCCCATATTTGGACATCTCCAACACATTTGCCTAGTCCCAAGGAGCACTGGAGACTTTACAGAGGAGGCTTGGAGGGGAGGCTACGGATGATGACAGAGACAGATAAAAGATCAATTCGTAGAAGACAAAGAAACAGAGATAGATAGAGTCCAAGAATTGGAGAGAGAAATGGAGACAGAGAGAGAGAGAGAGATGGGGAGACCGATACAACGAAACAGGGAGAGAGAAGGGGGGCTCGGACAGAAAGGGACTGAAAGAAACGATTGGAATCTAAAATGTGGAGACTGGAGGGAAAGAAAATAGATCTATGAAAACTTGAAAAAAATCAACTATACAGGGTATTTTTTGTGTTTTTGGTTTAACCATAATAAACAAATCACACATTGCACACCACTAAATCATTACACCTACATGTATTCTAAGCCCCAATTAGAGTGCAACTATTATTCAGACTTGATCGTTTGTTACAAGACCAATGCTTCATTAAACATCATCATTTGATCTTGGGAGTTTGCCTCAATGGATCAATATTCAGTAATAAATAAAAATCCGATGAAATAGGGCATCTTTTGTTGTACAGAATCACCAGAAAGCTTGAAAATACGAAGGGGAAATGACAGAATATCACACGATCGTTTCATGTGCATTGAGCCAAACTGGTGAATGAACTTGAGATGTACAATGTATGTTATGGATGGAGTAGAATGAATAGTAGGGACTTCCCCTATTGGGTTGTTTTTGTTTTATACAAGCAGTTGTGGCTGAGCGTTGTATTAAACAATTGTATGATACTGTACAATGTATATGTAATGAACATTCCATTCTGCATACTCAGTACTAGAGGTCTGTGTCTCCTTGTACATTCTACTGTATACATGTTTATTGTATGTCTGTTTTTAAAAGTAGTATGTTTTAAACTCGTCAAAGATCATGCATCCATTTTCCACTGCACAATTATTTGACAGTTATGAACCTACTGATGACATCAGTAAGGAACACATGATGTATTAAAACAAATAAATGGAAAATATAGCTACACTAAATATAATTTTAATGTACTCACAACTGATAATTCAACATTATTTTGATAATTCAAAGGTGCAGCCAGAAAAAGAGAACAGTTAAAGATGAAAAATGAAGGTCAACTTACACATGTACATGTTTTGTACATGAAAAAAAATAATATTTACAAGTTCTTCTGCACTTGGCATGATTTGGGACTCTGGGATTCCAGAGATGATTGTGAATGAAAACCCAGAATCTCCCACCTACATGTATTCCTAATCGAGAAAGCCGTCACGTTGGCAACGCTGATTGAAGCGGCCGGAATGCCCATCCCTCGACAACATTAACGACTTTCTCAGATCTGGATTTGATGTTGTCGCCAGTTGGGCTGGCACAAAGGGGGAACGGCGTAATGGTCGAGTCAATGCCAGCGTTCTCCGGAGTGTCGCGTCTCTGCTACGCTCATTCAGTCATGTCGCAACACACGCCCTGATCACTTACCCAAATTCTTTAATTGGGGTTTGTGAATTGTGACAGCATTTTACAGGCGTGTTCTGCTTCATGGGTAGGGGTGAAAATTGGTGCTTGTATGAACGCTACTGGTATGAAGTTGCTTTGACACAAGTTTCTTTAAAAGTATTGTTTAACTTTGTGAGCAGCCGATTAAAAAAAATCTTAAACCAAGATAAAACATGTGTACAAGTGCATGTATTAGAACTGATAACCCCTGAAAACAACCATTATTGAGAATGAAAAGCTAAAACTACAAGGCAAACCCCGATTTTGTAAATAGGCGTCTATAAGACGTACACATAAGTGTAGTACACATAAGTGTATGGGATGAAATTAAGATGGTGTTTTCGGTCACTTTATATTTCAATTTTTGAAGCACTAAATAATTATTTTTGAACGCAATTTTTTCTGGGCTTCATTTTTGTAACATATCACAGACACAGGTGACAAGTGTGACCTTCTAGCTCAGATTTTAAAAAAGTCAAACCAATGTTAACCAATCACTTTAATCTGATTTACTCAAGGAAAATCTGAAGACATAAGTTGTTCCCAACAAAGATTGAAGTCCGACTGTAAAATTGCGTACATGCATCAATGAATTGGACAGAAGATATCATGCTCAGGCCAGGGAAATGTTGACTAATATCCCATTTTATCATTGACGGGATTCTCAAGTGTGGATTTTTCATTTTGTCATCTTAGTCAAACTTAGCTCTTTTTGAAGGCACTTCTTCTCTACATATCTAGATTATTTGCTGTTAGGCCTTAATTTAGCTCTGTAATTAATTCCCAACTTACATTGGAGTAATTTCACAGTAGCTTTGACCAGTGGGATTCTGGATTTGAATAACAGGGCTCTCTTTTAAAGCAGTTTTGTACTGAAGAGACCACCCTGGGTTTACAAATAAAACAAAATAAATAAATCCTACATACAATATTCAATTTCGAATCCCAAAGGATTTGAATTCAAATCTTTTAGCTTTGAATTCAAATCAGTCCGGATTAATATATGTACTCTAAATCCAGTGTTCGGCTGGTCAGGTCACTGCTCACATCCACCCCAGATTTATTTGAAATCCTTGTAACTTGGAGTGTAGAGCTCATCTGTATTCATTAGAGGGATAAAAGATCCAGTTTTCTTCTGCAGGAGACGATTATCATGGAGAGGGAGTTGGGGAATTCCCCGCTTTTTCTCCCGCCCAATGTCAATTTCTGATGCCTTTACTACAATTATGTATTATAAAAGAAAGTTCCGTTAACAAACCCAAACCTTGCTGGAGGCAAGGCTCCATTGAATTTGAAACATTTTAATAATAATATGTTCCATTTGTATAGCGCAGCTACTATAATTGCATATACTCCACTGCGCTTGATACTTGGTATCATATTATTACCCTGGCTGTAGCTGAGCCGTTGTATAGGCACTAAAGCATTCAAGGAATAAATCCCACCGGGTACCCATTCACCTCACCTGGGTCGAGTGCAGCACAATGTGGGTTAATTTCTTGCTGAAGGAAAACGCGCCATGGCTAGGATTCTAACCCACGTCCCTGTGATTGAAAGACGAGAGTCATAACCACTAGACCAAGGCGCCCCCACGTTTTTAAGAATAATAACACCATTGCAGGATAGTTTAAGTGAGAGATAATGGAAAATTAATCTGAAATTCTTTGTCGTAATGCAGACCTGCCAACCAGTACGTTTTTGCAACCAAATTACGGCAGCACGTTTTGTCTTTAAAAAATACGTTTTTTTTTTTTTTTTTACAAAATCGTGATTTATTGAGAAAAATCATCTGTATATGTCTCTATTTCATAAAACGTACACAAATATTGTTATTAGATCAATGTAATTTCAGGTACCTTGTTTTTTTTTTCAATCATTTTGTAAAAACCAGGGTGAGATATACACAAGTTTCAATGGTTTTTTTTCATCTGCAAGAGCAGTGCGCATTTGCATGCTATTTGCATGCAGCTTGAGCGCCGTGATGGGCGAGTGCGCCAAGCATATTTATTATGAAATACACTTTTTTGGGGAAAAATACAAAATATTTATCTCACACGGTAAAAATACTGATTTTTTTGTCAAAATACTGATTTTGGGGGATAAGAATACTGAATATGCAAAATACAACTTGGCAGCTCTGATAATGTGATGGAAGCACGTACAAATGGATTAATTTCTAAGATTCTCTGTCATTCAGTCAGCTAGCAGTCAATCGGTAGTCCAAAGTTTTGAATCCGGTCGTCTCTGTTGAAGAGGGATAGGAGTTACAGTGTAAGCTTACACTTGTGGGGGCATCATGGTCTAGTGGTTAAGACTCTCCTCTTTCAATCAGAGGGACGTGGGTTCAATTCCCAGCCATGGCGTAGTTTCCTCCAGCAAGAATTTTGCCCACATTGTGCTGCACTGAACCCGGGTGAGGTAAATAGGTACTGGTAGGAAATAATTCCTCAAAAAGCTGTGAGCACCGTAATCGTTACACCAGCCGGGGTACATGTAATATACAGGTAGGAGCACCTTGAGCACCTAACATGGCGCTATACAAATCCTATATTATCATTTCTTGTGGGAATCACCCATTCCCCACTACTTTGCAGTTTTCACAAGTTTATTGAGTGCATCCTTCATGCTTAAACTATCCCCCATACCACCTCCTTTCAATTTCAATCTGCCAGTATTTCAAAATAATTTTAAGAGCGATTTTAAAGAATGGAATGATGAAAGCAAATATCATGTAGCCAGTTCAAACAAGATGAGCAGATCATATGAGGTAAAAATAAAAAATCATCAGCCCAAATGCAATACCAAAGACACTACTGTAATTGAGGTTAAGACTGGCTCATCTGAAGCCACTCTAGAAGATTATGCTCGTCGCCCTTGCTAGAACCTCAAGAAATCTCCAGTGTTGGTGATTCACTCCCAAGTCCGATGTACATGTACTTTTGTTTGCTATTCCAGTTTCATTTGATTCTGTAGCTATACTGAGAAAGAGTTTGCAACAGCTGCAGATTTGACATATTTAAAAGGTGGAGCCGATGGTTTCAATGAAAATCTTAAAAACCA
Source organism: Lytechinus pictus (assembly GCF_037042905.1). Lineage (NCBI taxonomy): Eukaryota > Metazoa > Echinodermata > Echinoidea > Temnopleuroida > Toxopneustidae > Lytechinus > Lytechinus pictus. Next base: position 2,957,038 of record NW_026974141.1, read on the forward strand.
GATGAGCTAAAGGACAAAATGGTGATTTCATTGTAATCAAGAAGCGTGAAGATTGAACCCAGCTCAAAACTGATTATTAATCTGTTCTTGAAGATTTGCATAGCAGGAAACAAATTTTGAAATTGAATAGAAGAAATATTATACATTCATTTTCTACGAAGATCAATAGCTCGTTTGGGATTCCCAGTAGGAAATATTCAATTGAAATTTTATAATGCAAAAGGTATAATTTCTTCGCTGTAAACTACCAGATCCCTATTAGAATTCAACCCATCCTAAATCTCTGGGCTTCGAAAATGATTGTGTAGTGAAGTCCTTCAAATACCCGAATTGTATCAATTTGTTAATATGAAGGTCAGTCTTGAGATTTAAAGCCACTTTATATGTTTTGCTGCGTAATGATGACATTCATATATCTTTTCTTCAATCCTAACTCGAATTCTTATTATTTGCTTTCCAACTTCATAAAAAGTAAAAAATAGAATAAACATGTACACAATTCAGCTAATCCTATTCCCAGTCGAGGGGCGGATTCATGAGGCAAGTTTACCCATGATATTCACTAACAGCTGTTATAAGCTACTGAAATCCTTTTTTTCTGATTGGCTGAAAGCAGATTTTTAGTGAAAATCACTGCCAAGACCCCTCGTGAATTCCCCCCTAGACTAGGATTCTTCAGATATTCATGTTTTTGCTGTTGGTTGGGTTGGTCAACATTTTCTGACAACTTTACATGTGTATTGTTAGAATCTATCGTGGAAGGCCGCTTGTGCATGTAGTTTGCCATCTTTATATATGCATTTCAACAATTTATATGTAAGTCTTGAGATTGTTATTTATAATTCATAAGAATTTGCTATTTCATTTTCGAAAGATCTTGTTACCACTACAGTGATTTATTCAATTTCTGAAATTAACGTGTAGAAGACAATGATTTTGTTGTATTTGTTTTTTTGTTCAATTTTTCACAATTCGGGAGCTGTCCACAACAATTATTTCCTCATAAATTTTTGCATGGTGCTCCTTTTTTCTTTAACTGTTTTCTTCTTCCGTTGCTCATTTCAAGCAACATGTACAGTAGCATAGAAATACTTTTTGTTTATGTTGGTAGTATTCTTTCATTCACAAATTCAGAATCGATTGTGGTTGAATAAGGTGTTAATCTGGTATAGATATCAAGCTGTTTATTGCACGACTTTCATTGAAAAGTGTCGATAAGAGGAGGGTGGGGAGTGGGAGGGGGACAAAAGGAAGTTTTCTTTATTTGATCGAAATTTGTGAGGGGTTGGTTATAGAAGGAAAGCAGATGTTCCCGTTGCGTGTTTAAAAGATAGTACATTTTACTGGTATCATCTGTGAAAATCAATTTTGTCGTCATCCCCGAAAGTGCATTTAGTTTGTTATCGTGCTGATTTTACGCAGTTCGTGTCAGAGCGACACGTCGGTGATCGAGTTAACCTCATCGTGTACTTTCTCATTGTGCGTAAGTGGCGTGAAAATTAGCAAGCATGGAATTGTTGAAATCTCTCCTGTTTCCCTTTCTTCCTTTTCCTGCTCTTGACCATGAAACAGAGTTTGATATTGATGTAACAATAAACAACTGTTGCACAAGAACGACACCTTCTAATGGATGAAAACTTGTATATTTGCCTCAATTTTTGTGTTTGATCATTTTGATGATGGCATTAGTTCAAAAACTTGAATGGACGATTTTCATTTTTTGTATGTCAATCTGCTTTTTCTTATGAATTGTTTTTTAAAGGTCTATACATGAAAAGTTCTGTTGGACAACCTACATTAAAAGTTAATCACCAGAGTCAATGAAAATATTTTATAACAACTGTATAAACATTGATGAAACGATAAACTGAAAATGTTTGTTCATGGTCCATGTAATTGTAATTAGTTTGTTTCAAAAGCGATATCTTGAAAATAAAAATAGGTGTACAGACACAGTACATGTATAGCTTGAAGGAGATGAGGGTATTATTAAAAATACCATTGAAAGTATGATGTGGAAAAATATAAATGTAGAGAGAGAGAGAGAGAGAGATTTTCAATGTGAAATTGACCAATTCAATTGAAATATTTTAGTGGTTGAAATTGTTTATTTCAGGAGAACCAACTTCCCAATCATAATATTCAAGTATAATAATTGCCATGAAAATTTGTGAAATAAACTTGTTTTGTGTACTTCGTGAAAAACGTGAAAGATATTTAGAAAAATTTTCCTGTTAGAAACTGAATACTGCCTGTGACACTTGAAGTTATTGAAAGGAATGAGCATTGTACACGTGCGAAGATTGGACAAATATTCTTATTTTTCATTTGTATATAAAAGATGTACTGGTATATTCATTATATGAAGCATTAATGTAATTTTTGAAGTACTGTATGGTATTAATATTTTTCTTGTGCTTAACAGGTTCATTTGTTATTATAAATTCTACATGTGTCTTTGTGAATAAAATTGCATGATATAAAGTGCAGGGGCTAATACCTATTCAGCAACAAGTTAAACTGCTTTCATCCTATTATAAATGTACATGTAGTATCTACTGTACGCTGCAGAGTGTAGACACTGTTATAATGGCCCTCTTTATTTTCATTAGCCATGATATATATTTTTTGGTTTAACATACATGTAACTATTAAAGTTAATTTTAATAATAGTAATTTTTTAAATTTCATTTCCTGTGCAGGTCTCGGCATCTACCGACCTCCCTGACTTTCAATCCCGAGAGCCACAGCCCATCTCGCCATCATACCCGTCTCAGTAGAGATGTCCGAAAGCTGGCCCTCATCCCAGGTGCCCCCTGCGCCCCAGACCCCCACCGGGGGGACGCAGCCAGCGGGGCAGACCACACCCGGCTCGCCCATCGATGACGAACTGGGCAACGATGCCGAGGGCGTGTGGAGTCCCGACATCGAACAGAGTTTCCAGGAAGCCTTAGCCATATATCCACCGTGTGGACGGAGGAAAATAATTCTTTCAGACGAAGGCAAAATGTATGGTAAGTGCAGGGAATTCTCTGTAATTTGCAAAAGGACCTTGTCGAATGGTCATATTTCAGGCCAATTTGAAACCTACTTGTACATCATTGAGACTATGGCAGATCTTCTTATGATAAAGATGAAGGAAAAATGTAAAAGGTTCTTTAGGGCAGAGTCTTATTTATTTTTTTAAAATGAACTTCTCGAATATTTCAGCCTAGGCTTAGTCGTTGTACAATATTGAAGATAAGCTCAGTTTTTCTTTGCACTCCTTCAGCAGTTGTCTGCAGACTAATATTGCAGTATCTCAAGCTGAATTTTTCTTTTGTGTCCAATTTTTGCCAATTTCACAGACTTTCAACTTCGCCAGAGTTGCACTAGCCTTCCATTGTTGCTTGTGAAAACAACATAATCTCAATCATGAATTAATATGCTGAATGAGTACTGAAAAAGAAATTGACTTTTACATTAGACGAGTGGTTCATGCACATACAGAGACAAATTGGAAAATTGGTTTTGTTGTGGAGAGTGGAAATTCCTTGTAGGTCTATACCCACTCACTCAGCAGTTCCATTTGCCAGATGACCCTGTTTCATAAAACATGTTTTCAATAACAAATGCTTGAAATCTATGGCAAAATTCTCTCACCCAATCAAATCGCAGGATTTCAGTAGCTTTAACGGGAGCTTGAAATTAAGCATCCGTTACCAAGTTTCTTGAAACGTGGCCCAGACCCTAAGCCTGTCAATCATGCCTTAGACGAAGCTGTCCACTTTACATGGGATCATAATGCGCAAGGTGTCTGGAGTAAAGTGGTCTTAGGGAGTCGATCAGACACTTCATTTGTCTTTGGTGACATGTAGTATTTGCCTTTGGTAGATCCTGTGCATTCATACCTGAATTGCTTCCATACCTGTCCTAAATGCATTTGCACAGACTGTTTGCAGATGTAGTCTCACTCCCTGGCTGGAGAAGTTATTTTTTTTATAAAGTTGTCATTGCACTTTGATAATACTACGCTGTATGCATACGTACATGTACATGTAGGCCTCGGTATAATCTTTCTGTGCAGAATAAATGTCGGACAACACAAAGTGCTAGACTAGACCGAACAATCTGTGTGATTGTAAGGATATTGTATACATAAAAAGCGCTAAAAGCAGGCTCGTTTGCACAGCATATAAAGCATATATTCAGTATTCATACCCAGCGACCAGTGTACAAAATTGGCTGGCATCGCTGATGCAACAAAATAGATTTTGATCATATACCTCCATGCTTTTGATGTTGTGTAGAATATCGAGCCCCCTCATGCTCATAAATCTATGCAGCGCTACCTTTCAGCGATAAATCTCCAGGCTTGTTTTCTTATCTGCTTGGGTCCGTGACTGGGGGTCGCGACCTGGGGGAGAGCCCAACCATCACGGAGGTCAAGAGGTCAAGATCAAGTCTATTGCTGGATCTCTTCCTCCTGGGGTTTCTCTTTCGATCAAGGCTCCTGAGTAGCTGTGCTGTCATGTTACAGGCGATGGGTGATATCTGTGTTGTACAGTTGAGGACAATCGCCATTTCATATCGGTTGATACAAGTGATACATGTATTTGTTTGTTTTATTTTCGCTCAACATATTAATAGTATTACTGTAAAATATATGTGCATCTGTTCTAAAAGATATCAGAAATTTGTACAGAGATACTTTCTGTATGATTGCAAAATTTTATGTGATCTACATGTATGTTTGTGGACAATTACCATTTTACGTACAGTACATCAGTTTACATGTAGTGATAATAATGCTCAAGCTAGAATGACAGAATGCTAAAATGCAAACACAAATAATGGTCACTTCGGTCCCATAATCAAACATAAAAAATATGTTGATTTTCCTTCGTTTCACACCCAGCCACAAACATGTTTCTTGGGTTAAAAAGGTGTTGTTTGAACGCAGCCAAAGAAGACTTTGAGATGGAGGTGGTGAATGAGATGGTGGCATGGGGACAGGGTCTAGGGCAGGCATCATTCCACCTCAAGCTGAGAAAATAAACTCTTCTGATTACTCATCTTATTGGCCATAGAACTGTTCACACTTGCAGATTATGTTTCTAAACACTTCTGAGATTACACATGTAGGTGTGAACAGACATCGATATTTTGCATAGTAATGTGTGGATGCATGTAAACTTTGTTGTATCATGTGTACGGGCAGAGTGTTATCAAGATTTATTATAAAATGAAAAATCTGAACCTACGCTTAATAACAATCCACCATATTTTGGGGGAAAACGGGTGTCTTCCGCTATTTGTTGAATTCAGACCAAATTTATGATAATCTTTGTAGATGTACATATAGATTTATCATGTATAATTGTACAAACAAATATGAACATAACAAGTGAATTATAATGTAAACCAGTTTACATATCTGATGCAGATTTTACAAAAAATAATACAAAACTAGTAACACACACACCAAAAAAACCTACCAAACTTTTGATATAAAGTAAACACCCACATTTATTTGATTCTATTACCAGGGCTCTCGGTACTTCCATTATTATTAAAAGTAATGCAGGATCATTCAATATCACAAAACACAAAACTTGACTTTTATACACGATATTTGTACAAGCTCATTAAAGGGCAAGTCCACCCCAGCAAAAAGTTGATTTGAATAAAAAGAGAAAAATCAAACTAGAATAACGCTGAAAATTTCATCAAAATCGGATGTAAAATAAGAAAGTTATGACATTTTTAAGTTTCGTTTATTTTTCACAAAACAGTGATATGCACAACTCAGTGACATGCAAATGAGACAGTCGATGATGTCCCTCACTCACTATTTCTTTTGTTTTTTATTGTTTGAATTATACAATATTTCATTTTTTACAGATCTGACAATAAGGATCAACTTGACTGAGCCATATAATATCAAACAATGCTAATTCCACATGTTCAGGGAGGAATTAATCTTTGTGTCACTTGACAATGGGGAGATAATTAGAATATTTCATATTTCACATAATAAAATACAAAAGAAATAGTGAGTGGATGATGTCATCAGTTTCCTCATTTGCATACCGTCCAGGATGTGCATATAACTATTTTGTGAAATTAAGCGAAACTTTGAAATGTCATAACTTTCTTATTTTACATCCGATTTTGATTACATTTTCAGTGTTATGTTTGCTGGATTTTTTTCTTGTTATTCAAGTCAACTTTTTGCTGGGGTGGACTTGTCCTTTAATAATAATGAAAACTGCCTCTTCTATTTGACTCTATACATGTACATGTATGTATTCCAATGTTTTTTTTTTAAGAATAAAAGAATGAAAATAGCTACTCCAATTCCATATTTCCAATCGTGTTATTCAGTGTATTTCAAGATTTTCATAATAAACAATCGCTTGACGATGATGGGAAATCTGAATGGTCGTTAGAATGAACTATTGACTGCTTATTGCTCTTTAAAGCCATAAACACGTGTGGCCATTCCACATGTGCCATTCAATATTGAAAAATATATACTGTACAGCACTCGAAATGCAATTACACTAAAGATCATTTTCTCAAGAGCATTTATTGGTGTCTGGAAAAAATTATCATTCTCGTGCATCTCGATAGTCCGTTGTCACGTACTTGATTGCCATTCCTCGAAGAGGTCGTTCTTGAAAATATCTTTGAAAGTCTCCCCGGATCATTACGTGATCATCGTGCACATGTCGATCAGAATTCACTTGAAATCCAATGATTACTTGTTAATTTTGGAGGTTCATGTGCACCAAAAACACATTGCATAGCTTCTCATCTTTTAGTATGCAAAATGTGTCTAATCAGTTGAATTATTATATTACCCTCCGAGGAAGGAGGGGGCGGGGGGGGGGGGGTGGGGGTGGTGACTTATATAATTGACCTGATGGCATGTAGTACTTTGCCCTTGATCGCGGACATGCTTTGCATTCATTTTCAACAAGAAGGGTTTAATAGTTTAATAGAGAGTGCTAATAATGATGAAAATGAAGAGGTAAGATAGAACAAGCTATTTGTCTTCGAGTAGCGCATGGGGACGAGGGACCTTTTCGGTGTATGAATAAGCCATGCAATTTAGCTGGAATGCACCTCATTAGCTGTTTGTGGAAATTGAAGCGGTGCTGATGGATTTCTTTGCTAATTGTCGAGAGCAATGGTCCTCTCCTCACGGACACGTGTAGATCGTGCAAGGGTCTCGGACTCGCGGCGCAGTGGCAGGTGCACATACAGTAGTTAGTGTAGAATTGGTCAGGAAACATATAGGCCTTGGCTTGTATGCCAAGTACCACACATTTTTACTTATCAGTTTATATTTATTAAAGGTCAAGTCCTCCCCAGCTAAGAAAGGAATTCAGTAAAAAAAGAAAAATCTAACTAGCATAATGCTGATAATTTGATCAAAATCAGATGTAAAATGAGAAAATTATGACATTTTAAATTTTCGCTTAATTTCACAAAACAGTTATATGCACATCCTGGTCGGAATGTAAATGAGGGGACTGATGACATCACTCGCTCACTATTTCTTTATATTTCATTACATGAAATATTTAAACTTTCTCCTCATTGTCATATGAAATAAAGTTTTATTCCTCCCTTAACATGTGAAACTACCATTGTTTTAATATTTTTTGGTTCAGTCTAGTTGGTCATAACTTTTTTTTATGAAATAGGCAAAACTTTAAAATATAATTTTCCTATTTTACATCCGATTTTGATGAAATTTTCAGCATTATGCTTGTTTGATTTTCCTCTATTGATTCAAATAAAAAAAATTCTTGGGCGGACTTGACCTTTTGAAGAGGGAGTGTGAATGATTTTAGGTAAATAGTTCAGATAATTATTATTGATAATAATTGAGGTGGATAAATTGATTGAAGGTCAGACAGATAAAAAGAAAACTGTTACAATTACCTGAATGAATCAAAAGATATCATGTATTGACAGAACAGATCCATGAACATGTAGATAGAATGCATGGATGGAGAAGGATTAATAGATAAAAAAACTAGACTAGAGACCACGCAGAGTACATGTACTATTAATGATGAGAATGAGAAAAGATAGTAGTACAATGGATTGCTCAGATGAGAATTAATGAGAGGTCCTACATTAATAGTAGAGACAGTGATTTTCCGTTTCAAAATAATGGTCTTTTCCGTTTCTGAAAATCTGTAATTACGTTTCAACTTGATCTAAAAATGGAAATTCCATTTTGTCACTGAAAATATACGCAGCAAAAACCTGAATTTCGTTTTGCAAAGATGAATTCCATGAATTTTTACATGAAAAGTATAAGAACCAAACAGAATTTCCGTTTTATTTACCGGTAAAACGGAAACTCACTGTCCCTAATTTAGCTGTAAAATTTCTGATTACATTCCAGAAACGATCTGTTAGAAATTAAAGATAGTGTAAATATCAAATAAGAGATAGAGACACACACACACACCCACACACTGACAGTATCTATAGAGAGGAGAGAGAAAAAGAAGATGTATACAAAGAGAACGCACAATGCATGTAATGTGTGAAGAGAATGAATGGAGTGACATGTATTTGTAATCAAACCTGGTGAGCAACAAACCTCCACTGACTGCCTCTGCAGTGTTTTGGTTTTGCAGATTGGAATGCATGGTATGCTAGGCATGCAGTGCAGCTAGCTGACAGGGGAAATTGACGATGCACAGCGTTGCCTTGGCGACAAATGAATCACCACCAGCCATGCACAGTCTCCGACCCCCAGTCACTTTAATTAAATACAGTAGCTGCAACCCAACGGAGGCGGTGTGTGTACCGATGTGTGGTTTTACGGGTTGAGGCTGAGAGGGAGTCTAACGGGAAGAAATATAGCTGTTTCATTATTGATGATATGTTGATTAGATAGGGTGTTGTCTATTTTACTGTAGGGATGATACTAGTGGTTTCATTTTGAGGGAGGTGATAGAGATTTAAATTGTGTATATAAATGTTGGAAACACTGGGAATGTGATTTTTATAGTGATATTAGTTTATCATCAGAACGATACCATAGATTATGGATTAGTGTGAAAAAGGGAACAATCAGATAAAAAATAGCATTAAATAGATCTTTTTTTATATTTGTCAGAGGAATTACATGTATTATTAAACTGGAAAAGGAAAATCCATACATTTTTATCATGTACATGTAGAATACAAAAGAAATCATCTTCTATAAAAAGTCATAATTCTTTAAAATAGTGGTTTATAGGATAAAAATGTGATCACAATGAGTTGTAGGTTTAATATTGACAGTGTAAAACCCAAAGCCCCCCCCCAAAAAAAAAAATATATAAAAAATAAAGAAAATAAATGAAACTAAAAAAATAAAAGTGATTAACAATATTTCACACTGACATGTGCATAGTGTGCACATGTACTGTACACTCATGCAACCTCGATAAAGGGTCAGCTGTTGTCAAATACAAGAAAATAATAGGCCTATAATGAATCACACTTGCATAAAAAAATTAAGTAACACATTATTATGAAATCATCCTGATTTTGGCTATACATGCCACGTGATTAGCACTCACACACTTGAAGCTCTTTGAGAGGAATAGCCTACATTTTGTTGTTCCTTTAGGCACAGAAATACTTATGTATATTTCTATACTATAGAAAAAGATGACCAGTTATTAAAGGGCTTAGGGGTAAGGTACAGTATTTGGAATAATATGTAGTAAATCTACATTCATTGTCATGAAGCTTTCATTACTAAATACATGTAGAGCGCTGAAGGCTCTTCATGATTAAAAACATTTTACTACATTAAAACATTTAAATACATTTAAACATTTAACTACATATATGTAGAGTGGTTTTTACAAAATCTTTGTACCTTTTAGAATATGTGCACTTTTATGCATGTTGTTGTCTAATGATTACATGTAGTTCAGTGTTTAGTTTATTTATTGAAACCCTTCGAGTGTTAAAGATTAGAAGATGGAGTCTTGCCAATTGTAGTGTTGAAAGGGGGGGGGGGGGCATGCTACCCATTGTACATTACATAGTTGTATAGCATAAGAAAATTTGAATTTCTTTTAAAAATGTGTATCAGGTACATGCTGTACTTGTATGTATTATAAATGCTGACCTGAATAATAAAATAAAACATGATGTCCATATAACTTGAGGGCAATAAATTTCCAATAGTTTTAAATACAAACCCTTTTTTATTTTAATAGAAAATTAATTTGAGAAGGTGATGGAAATCTTGTATCAAAAGGGAAGGATCTCTCCACTCAGGCTGACTATTAAAGGAGAATGAAACCCTTGAAACCAGCTGAATCCATATCAAAGAGAAAAATCAAAGAAACATATTGTTGAAAGTTTGAGGAAGATTGAATGAATAATAAGAAAGTTATGAGCATTTGAATATTGAGATCACTAATGCTATGTAGTTTCTCCCATTGGCAATGCGACCAAGATCTGTGATGTCACACACGTACAACTCCCTCATTACTTTAGTACTTATTTCACTTATATTCTCACTTTTATAGAGTCTATCACAAGGTGAGGTGTTCTCTTTTATGAGAGGACAAGTACAGAGGTTTCACAACATTATATCATTGATGAATCGTTTGTCTTATGATTAGAATGAGCAAAAAGAGATGTTTTGGGGTATATTTTCAGTGTCCAAAAGGGGAGAGTTGTTCATCTGTGACATCATAGATCTTGGTCGCATTGCCAATGTGAAGATCTCCATAGTATTAGTGATCGCAATATTGAAATGCTCATAACTTTCTCATTATTTGTCCGATTTTTCTCAAACTTTCGTTGATCTGTTTCTTTGATTTTTCTGTTTTCACACAAGCTATCTTGTTCCAAAGGTTTCATTCTCCTTTAAATACAAACCCTTTTTTTCTAGAAAATTAATTTGAGAAGGTGATGGAAATCCTGTATCAAAAATGAAGGATCTCTCCACTCAGGCTGACTAATAATGAACTTGAAACCTCCGGTCCAGTCATGCATTCCAAGCATTCTTTCAACATTCTTGAAATTCTTCAGCCTGGTTTTCCAATCAGGATCCTTGTCATGATGTACGTTTCTGCGCCTTTTAATTTGGAGGTGGACTTCACTGTCTTTAGGGGTTCATTCAGACTACCCAAGTCCTTCCTCAATAGAGGCATTCACATTGAATAAAGTATCAATGTATTCAAATCTAAAGCATATTTTTGAAAAACTTGTGTATGACCAGCTTGCTCTTTATTTACATTTTCTGTCATGAATTAAAATTTGTGATATTTTTATACTAAAAAAAAAATATATATATATTTTTCTTATTAATTATTAGGTTCGATTTTATATTCACACTGCAGAATCACCGGTGTTAATCCGACACCAGCCCGGTATCTATATCAGTCCACACCAGAGAGGTGTTGAAACAATACCGGTTTGGCGTTGGGCTAACACCAATTTGGCATTTAAGCAACGCCAATTAGTGTTAAAACAATATCGGTTTGATTCTGAACTGGTGTTGTTTCAGCACCACTGGTGTGAACCGATATAGATACCAGGTGGGTGTTAAATTAACACCGGCATTTTTTCAGGGCATCATTGTCTTCTGGTCCCGACTTCCTTTTGAATCAGTTCATGGGTTCAAATCTACCACAAAGTACTAGAAACCATTCACAATTGTTTTGAGAGGGCTGTATTTACCATTCCTTCTGTGCCACTGAGTGTTTCCCATATGTCTTCTCTGTCTTTTGCATCTTACATGTATAATGGATAATGTTGAAACAGAATACATATAGAGAATAATTCAATTACATGTACTTTCACTTTGCTGCTACAAAAATATATTTCTTCTCTCCATGCTTTTTCTGAGTGTATTGTTATCGGTTCTGATGTTTCTTTTGTTAATACAAGTGTAAACGAGCTTATGATTCCTCTGTGCAGTGTTTTTAGCAGTAGGTGTTGATAGACGGTGTAAACAGAGATAGTGGTGGTGGTGCGGTGATGAGAGAAACGAGGGTTGCTCAAAATATCACTTTTCAGTCGAAAAAAGAAAAACCATGCTTCTGTCAATAAAGCCTGTGCCAGATACTTGAATACAATTTGAAATTCAACTTTGCACCCCCGCACCCCCTTGGAATTAACTATAGGCTTACACATGTACATATAGGCATACATTGAATGTGATTGGTTTAATTAACCTATTAACAAATTTAAATCAATTTAGAAAAATACTTTATTAAGTGGAATTTCATGTTGAGTCGAACTATACTTTGCAAACTACGTAAAGTTTACTTGCAACTGTTTTTTACATTATTGAGGGAATTAAATATTTTTTTCTGCATCTTAAACACGAATTGGAAATTGATGGAATATTGGTAGTCTGGACATAGGCCTTCATGTAGGAGAGGAATATCAATAGCAGAACGGGAGAGAGAGAGAGAGAGAGAGAGAAAGAAAGAAAGAAAGAGGGTGAGAGAGATGGAATGGAAGGGGTGATGTCAACAATTATTAGACTGAACAATAAATCAACTTTAAAACAAAAGTGACAAGGGGTCTTTCACCTGTCAGATGCCTGTTGTTCAACAAAAGACATTCACACCCCACCCTCAGCTCTTCCCCTCCTGACGGCAACCACAATCCACGATATCTGGGTCCCGTAACACAAAGGTTAGCGATTAATAGTATGCCTGATTTTCACGATCGATTGTACATTGTAGTCAATGGAATCAATGGTAGAAAGTTGTTCTATAATCATTGCTAAGCTTTGTGTTACGGGCCCCTGGAGTGCATGAAGCCATCCAGCCTGATTTGTCTGGGTTTAATCGAGTTAAAGAGCAACCGGAGTCCGACTTTGGCTCTTGCCAGGCCAGCAGTCGAGGCAGATGGGGGGCAGGGTGCGGGCCGGCTGGTTGATGCCCCAGGATGAAGGCCCGAGTTAGAGAAGTGGAGGAATTAGTGTCAGAGTCGGTGACGTCTCCCGGTGCAGATTGCGGCCGCGTCGGATGCTCGATTGCCGCAGGCCAGGGAATATGGCAGAAACATTTCCTGCTGCCGCTGCGCTCATGGATATGCAGCTTTTCTTCCCTTTTTATCAAGTCACTTCTGACATTCTTCTCGTTGAAGGGGCAGTTGGAAGCTATGATCCTAAACATTGGGTTATTGATTCTGTTGCCTGGCAGTTTGAACTTTGCACATGTTCTTTCGTGAACTGGATAGGAATAAATTTAATTTCATAATTGCAAACTTTGGAATGTTTTCAGGGTACCAGAAACATCACAGAAAAAAAGTTTGTGATATCATTTTCTTTGTAAAGAAACTGTATGTTACATGTAGATGAAACTAAAGTTACTTTCTACAATGTAGTTCCAAAGATCTCTAAATTGTTACGCTTGATTCGACTATTATGTTCATCGAATATTAGATCTCTTCAGTTGATTTCTGATGTCTATCTGCATGAGATTTTATAGAAAAGGAAGGACAAAGGAAATATGTTCTTTATTAATGGTAAGGTTGAGGCCCCATTATTTTAAAATCGTGATTAAATCAATGGGAAAAATATATAATTTTTCTTTAGATAGGTTCAATGTTGGTACCTGACATTGTTTTGATTTGTTTTATATTGATCTGCTCATTGTAAAATATCTTTTCCTGTTGATCATTCACTGGATTGAGTGATATACTTCAGTTTTCTGATAAGATGTTAATTTTTGGATGAACAATTTGGCAGTTTAATTTTGAAGGCCATTTTTGTCTCACCTGCATAGCAGAGTGAGACTATAGGCGCCGCTTTTCCGACGGCGGCGGCGGCGGCGTCAACACCAAATCTTAACCTGAGGTTAAGTTTTTGAAATGATAGCATAACTTAAAAAGTATATGGACCTAGTTCATGAAACTTGGCCATAAGGTTAATCAAGTATTACTGAACATCCTGCCTGAGTTTCATGTCACATGACCAAGGTCAAAGGTCATTTAGGGTCAATGAACTTAGACCATGTTGGGGGAATCAACATCAAAATCTTAACCTAAGGTTAAGTTTTTGAAATGTCATCATAACTTAGAAAATATATGGACCTAGTTCATGAAACTTATACATAAGGTTAATAAAGTATCACTGAACATCCTGCATGAGTTTCACATGACAATACCAAGGTCAAAGGTCATTTAGGGTCAATGAACTTTGGCCGAATTGGGGGTATCTGTTGAATTACCATCATAACTTTGAAAGTTTATGGATCTGATTCATGAAACTTGGACATAATAGTAATCAAGTATTACTGAACATCCTGTGCAAGTTTCAGGTCACATGATCAAGGTCAAAGGTCATTTAGGGTCAATGAACTTTGGCCAAATTGGGGTATTTGTTGAATTACAGCCATAAATTTGAAAGTGTGTTGGTCTAGTTCATAAAACTTGGACATAATAGTAATCAAGTATCACTGAACATCCTGTGCGAGTTTCAGGTCACATGATCAAGGTCAAAGGTCATGTAAGGTCAAAGAACTTTGGCCACGTTGGGGGTATTTGTTGAATTGCCATCATATCTCTATAAGTGTATTGGTCTAGTTCATAAAACGTGGAAATAAGAGTAACCAAGTATCACTGAACATCTTGTGCGAGTTATAGTAGTTTTCAAAATCAGCACTGCTGCTATATTGAATCACGTGATGCAGGTGAGACGGCCAGAGGCATTCCACTTGTTTTTTTTTACACCAAATTAATCATTTAACCTTTATCTAGAGCAAGAGCTACATGTATTTGGCAATTCTTTAAAAAAATCCATTGATTCTAAATTTGTTAATACATTCTTTGCCTGCTGTAGAGATATCATTTCTAAGAGTCAGAAGAGTTTGGTGTGGAGACTACCACAGAAGATCTTCATTGTGTTGGTTCCCATGTTAAGTCACAACCTCTGAGCAACCTTTCTTCCGTCACCATCCATCTTGCATTCGCGTTATTAAGGTCTTTTTGTGCCACCGTAACCCAATTTTATCCATCTTAGCTGTCAGCCGGGGCGTCCGTCCGGTTTTCTCTGTTGACCAGGCATGATAAGTGGACAGTGAATAGATGGATAGTAAGGGCGAGAAAGATATGGGGGGGGGGTGGGAGGGCTAGGGGCTCTTAAGTGGAAGGGGAACAATGGTGGGGTGTAGTTGTATTCCTCAATTTAGTTTATTGGTCAGCTATGTATCCTTAGACAAGGCATCAAAGCTACTGCATCAAGAGAATAGTAATAATATTTTCCATTTACATTGTAAAGGCGTCTCTAAGCACATGACATAACATTTGAAATATAATCTCGCTGAACAGTATATAAGGAATTATTTCAATGATAATCAATCCAGTGCTATTATGGAAAAATCAGGGAAGAGTTCCTTTTGCGACAGCCAAAGGGTTAGGAGTAGGGTTAGGGCGGCTGTCGCAAAAAGGAACTCTTTCCAAAAATCAAAACAAAATAAAATCTGGTATAAGTATTGTAATTTGGGTAGCCCTCCCTTTATACACATGGCTCCATGGTATAAATATAAACAGGGACAGTCCCTTTTTGGGAAAGAGAGAAAGCAACAAAATTTCACCTACAATGACCATGTGTCCCTATTTTTGTGAAAGTTTGTCCATAGGGCTGTGTAGAAAAATTCACAATGTACCCTTTTTTCTCTCACTTTTTTTGGGGGTAATTCTTTGTCCCTTTTTCTGGACATGTAATGCTGACTAATCAAACAGAGTTATAATCACACTCCTCTGGGAGTGATAGTACATGTAGGGTCCAATCCCTTTGGAGAGAACTGTACTTCCTTATAGAGTGAATTACAACTCCTTCTGGAGTGAACTGCGTCTTTTTAGACACTTTCACTACAAAAAGAGGTAAGATGCACTCTAGAAAGATGCAAATCTCACTTGAAAATGAATGAGTTTGTCTCACTCTGAGGGGAGTGTGATTAGTGACCTGGGGGGTGTTTCACAAAGATTTAAGTATGACTTAGAGTTGCACTTAAATGCTGACGCATACATGATAGGCAATGCGTGATCATTATTGATTGATAGCGCAGAAGTGCGCGTCCTTATGGCACGATCAGACCAATGTGGTCAAGCCTTTTATAGCCTACCGCATGCAACTAGGCATTTACATGTAAGTGTGACTCTAAGTCATACTTAAAAATCTTTGTGAAACACCCCCCAGGTTAGCTATGTTGCATTAAGAGAGTATGAATAGGGCTTTAGTAGAATATCAAGTCATCTTTTAACTCCAGTGGATGTCAGGGTTGGATTGCGCCAGTCTGAGAAGCAGGAGAGTCTGCACTGTGACAGACACAAACTCTCCAATGTCCCAGCGTGCTTTCCTCTCTCCCATCCCTTCAAACCCTCGCTTTGGTCTTCCAGGTTCTTGCAGATATTGCTGAAGCCGTGAAGGTGTCATTTTCACTAGGAAAAATGGTTGTATATATTATGATGATGATGATGATGGGTTCTTGTATAGCGCCGGTATCCGCCTCAGCTGGGCGCTCATGGCGCTTGCTCAAAAATAGGAAATATCTCACAAATTTCAATGTCTTCAAACAGTGCGTAGAATCATCATTCATATTGATTTGAAAATACCTACAGGTAGATTTTAAGTGCACCCTTTGCCACATATTATAGTGCATCTAAAGAGTGTCTTTCAACAGTGATGTTTTCTTTTTCCAAGTATTTTTTTGAAACAGACTGTACAGTACAGCAACAAATTGGCAAATTATGGCACACCTGGGCCCCGTTGCATAAAAGTTACCGTTATGGAAACTTTGCCATGCTATGGTAACTTGCTTGGAATCCTTGATTGTGATTGGCTGTTTATCAGCGTTTCCATGGTAGTTACCATTGGATTGCAAAGTTACCATGATAGGAACTTATTAGCAATAGGGCTCTGGATTGTCTGACCATTACGCTCTTTCAACGGTGGTAAACAACTTTTGAGCTTGCTCACTGACTGGTACGCCAGAGAGATTAGCTACATATCCATTTTTCTTACATAATGATGTCAGAATATTGGTATAGCGAAAAATATATTGAGGTCTGACGTCACCCAACGTCATAGTTAGAATATGGTTGGTCACATGATGCTATTTGGACCAATCACTATACAGGATTTAGTCTATGTAGGATATAACAAGAGATATTTGACATATATTTCATAGACTCGAAGTAAAGTAGTTTATTCATCACTTTTCTTTAACTGAGAAAGATTAATTCCTGAATTTTGTTGGTGAATTGGAACGACCCCAACCTACTATAAAAAACCTCAATATTCGGCAGTATCTCCTTTGGCAAGGCGTTAATCCACACTCTGCCACTCTCGACCCAGGTGTTAAATGGGTACCCGGTAGGATGATAAAGATATTGTATCTCTTCATAATTACAAAGACCTGAGCAAGATTATCATACATGTATCCCAGACTTTGCTGCTACTAAAAAAAAAATCCTGCAATGATTGCAAGAATTATAGAAAAACAATAACACTAACAGGAACAAAAACACACTTCAATATTTAAGAAAAGATTTTTTATGGCAGTGTGAATGGCCCCTAAGTTTTGAAATCGTCTTGTGAACCATTCTGTACTATATCTCCTGTGGATGTGAGTGGGGATGGATTAAATTAGCCGCAGACATTTGATTCGTGAAAGAGTGGATGTCCCATGATATGCATGGTTTATTTGTAGTTTTGTTCTTAATGTAGCGTACAAGAGATCATCTGCGCTTGGAATCGATTAAGACGATAAGATTGGTATCTTTTAAAAAAAAGAATTTAAGCTTGCATTTTAAACAGAGCATCAAGGAATACATGTCCATGTAAAATGGATTTGATGTTAACAGTCAAACAATGTTCATTTTTAAAGAAAATGTAACATGAAAAACGTGAATAGTTCAATGTGAAACCATGTAAAGTCACAAGGTAACACTGCAAATCATTATTAACAAAAAAATGTGAACAGTAATGTGAACCATTGTTTTTGCTAGTCTTGTGTCAGACCCCACTTGTTGATCAAAGTCAGTCAGGTTCTGTGCCTGTAGACTAAATACTGGCCTGCCCTCGTAGGGTCAATCCGAGATTTGGTGTAGCCAGACTGTGTCCTCCTACGCATAAGTTCAACAAACAAAGATTTATAATTTTCATGTACTGTACCTGGGAAATACATTGTCTACAGGAGCTCCAATATCGGTATAGGGTACTGATGAAACAAATGTGGGTCTTGTCCATTACTAGATTTTAACGATAGGCCTTAATCGCTGTCATAGTATTTTCAGTGAGTTCACTGATAGTTGAGTTATTGGGTGATTGAGTAAGTTCATTGATTGTTGACTGGTTTAAATTGACAAAGTGAGTAAATGGGTGAGAGAGTGAGTTATTGGGTGAGTAAATGAATGCGAGTAAGCATGTGAGTACAGGTAGGTATAAAGTGAGTGAGTGGGTGGGTGAGTGGATATTAGTGAGTGGGTGAGTGTGGGACTGGGTGAGAAAGTCTGTTAGTGGGTTAGTGAGTGGGTATATGAGTGAGTGGGTGGGTGAATGAGTGGATATTAGTGAGTGGGTGTGTGGGACTTGGTGAGAAAGTTTGTTGATGGGTTAGTGAGTGGGAGAGTGAGTGAGCAAGTGAGTGAGTGAGTGGGTAGGTGAGCGAGTGGGTGGGTGAATTAGTGGATATTAGTGAATGGGTGAGTGAGCAGGTAAATGTGGGATTGGGGAGAAAGTTTGTTAGTGGGTTAGTGAGTGGGAGAGTGAGTGGGTAGGTGAGTGAATGGGTGGGTGATTGAGTGGATATTAGTGAGTGGGTGAGTGAATGGATGGGTGATTGAGTGGATATTAGTGAGTGGGTGAGTGAGCAGGTGAGTGTGGAACTGGGTGAGAAAGTTTGTAAGTGGGTTAGTGAGTGGGAGAGTGAGTGAGTGGGTAGGTAAGTGAGTGGGTGAGTGAAAGAGTGGATATTTGTAAGTGAGTAGATGAGTGAGCAGGTGAGTGTGGAACTGGGTGAGAAAGTTTGTAAGTGGGTTAGTGAGTGGGAGAGTGAGTGAGTGGGTAGGTAAGTGAGTGGGTGAGTGAATGAGTGGGTAGATGAGTCAGTTTGTGTGCAAGTGAGTGAATAGGTGGGTTGGTGAGTGGATCAGTGAGTAAGTTGGTGTGTGAGTGGCTGGATGAGTGGGTGACATGTATGGCTAAGTACATTGTTTGATAAAAAGGTTGATCTTCATATAAATGACTTCTTCAAATTTCAAATAATCACAAATTTTACACTTGAATGCAGTAATCCTTTCCCTACTATGGATAGACACAAACTGAATAATCAGCCGTCTTCCAGAGTATTCAATATTATTTCGTTTTATGTAAGACCAACCATCATTTGAAACCAACTCATGGAAGTTTTCATTTATCAGGAACTCCTTGTTCTTGTAATTTTTTAACTCCTTGGAGTCAATAATAAAGAATCCGATTTGCAGCTTCTTGAACCAAGAATAGCCTTTCTTCCTACTGTGCTCCAGCACAGGTGTTTGGTTACCGACGGCAACAAAAGCTTGGCCCAACAGGAAGTGTCAGCAGTGTTGCTCTCCAGCAACCTGCACTGTGGACCCTCAGGTGCACGCTATGATCCCAAACTCCCCCTAGTCTCCAGAAAGAAACCTTTTCGTTCATCTGTCGTGGCAAGGAGCTCATAACCATTAAATATCAAGTCCACCCCAGAAAAATGTTGATTTGAATCAATAGAGAAAAATCAAACAAGAATAACATTGAAAATTTCATCAAAATCGGATGTTGAATAAAAAAGTTATGACATTTTAAAGTTTCGCTTATTTTTCACAAAACAGTGATATGCACAACTAGGTGAGTCAGTCGATGATGTCCATCACTCACTATTTCTTTTGTTTTTTACTGTTTGAATTATACAATATTTCATTTTCTGTAGATTTGACAATAAGGACCACCTTGACTGAACCATATAGTATTAAACAATGCTAATTCCGCATGTTCATGGAGGAATTCATCGTTGTATCACTTGACAATGAGGAGAAAATTAGAATATTTCATATGTCATATAATAAAATACAAAAGAAATAGTGAGTGGAATCAGTGGATGACATCATAGTCTCATTTGCATACCAGCCAGGATGTGCATATAACTGTTTTGTGAAAATTAAGCAAAACTTTAAAATGTCATAACTTTCTTATTTTACATCCGATTTTGATGAAATTTTCAGTGTTATGCTCGGTTTGATTTTTCTCTATATATTGAAATCAACATTTTTCTGGGGTGGACTTGACCTTTAACCATTGGGTATCAATCCAGACTTCTCAATATTATCAGCTCAGCCTCTGTGGTTTCTTGAAAAACTTCTACCCAAACACCCCCCTCTAGAGTTAAGTCAGGCATGCTTTACAGGCTCAGTTTGGATTTGGTGATACTCGTATCATGAATTGGGTCTGAAAATGGAGTCTATCTTGGCCTTAGCCTGCTAGGTCAGCTCCGAAGTTAATGACTGGATAATGCCTTAATGATGAAATTATGATTGACTC
This sequence comes from Lytechinus pictus, assembly GCF_037042905.1. Lineage (NCBI taxonomy): Eukaryota > Metazoa > Echinodermata > Echinoidea > Temnopleuroida > Toxopneustidae > Lytechinus > Lytechinus pictus. The sequence continues at coordinate 2,977,577 of NW_026974141.1, forward strand.
AAGAGCACTTCCAGGCTCTGATTTGGCACCCAGTAGATTATTTACCAGTTATTTTACTTCTATCAAGAAGCTCTTTGCTTCTAGTACTTGGACATTTTCTCTTGCTCTTGTTTACTGAGCCAGCAAGGGTTAGGTTTGTTTTGATAGAAATCAATATGTTGTTTTCTATTCTCTATTGAACTTATTCCAGCATTGCATGATCCCCACTTCTGCAAATACCAACAGATGTTAGAAAAATCTGATCTTCAAATTGGCAATGCGGTCGTTACCCGTACACTGCAAGCCCACATTTTCTGCCGAGTATTGTCATCACTAGATAACACTAGGCCTATTTATTACATCTACCTTTTTTTATTAAAATATATATACATGTTCATATTTTTAATTTCTTTATTATAAAATGAAGAATGGTAGAATCAATATAATAGTTAATACATTTTGTAAAGACCAGAATAAAAACTGGCAATGCAGTTGTTACCCGGACATTGCAAGCCCACATTTTCTGCCGAGTATTGTCACACTAGTTAACACTAGGCCTATTTATTACATTTACTTTTTTCTTAAAATATATATATATATATGATCATATTTTAATTTCTTTATTATGAAATGAAGAATGGCAGAATCAATATAATTTACATTTTGTAAAGACCAGTATAAAAAATCATAACTTTTGTCCAGGGCTTGTCTACAAGTGATTCTTCTGTCAAATGTGACACATCTGTACTGAAAATAGAAACTAAATTTTCCTTTCAGACTTCAAGTGATAGGCGAGACTTACATTCCTAGAATACATGTAGCTTGTCTACAGTGTATGTATTGTCATGACAATAATTACACTCTCATATTAGGCCTAAATGCTTATTTGTTTGAAGTTATGAAACCAGCATTTTATATAGAAACTAGGACCAGTAGCTCAATTCATATGACTTTTGATGTGTCAAGACTTGAGACACAACGATGTATTATAATTTGAGAACCATTAAGTAGATATAATTGGAAATGGTTTATAGATATATCGAGAGTAAAGCTCATGGGTAATACTAAACTTGGTGCGTATTGTCTGCATATGGGTAAAATAGTAGGCTTACATAGTGCAGATTACTTTTATCTGGGATAGTACATGGTTCAACACACTTAAAGGAGAACGAAACCCTTGAAACCAGCTGAATCCATATCAAAGAGAAAAATCAAAGAAACATATCGTTGAAAGTTTGAGGAAGATTGAATGAATAATAAGAAAGTTATGATCATTTGAATATTGAGATCACTAATGCCATGTAGATCCTGCCATTGGCAATGCGACCAAGATCTGTGATGTCACACACGTACAACTCCCTCATTACTTTAGTACTTATTTCACTTATATTCTCACTTTTATAGAGTCTATCACAAGGTGAGGTGCTCTCTTTATGAGAGGACAAGTACAGAGGTTTCACAACATTACATCATTGATGAATCGTTTGTCATATGATTAGAATGAGCAAAAAGAGATATTTTGGGGTATATTTTCAGTGTCCAAAAGGGGAGAGTTGTTCATCTGTGATATCATAGATCTTGGTCGCATTGCCAATGGGAGGATCTCCATAGCATTAGTGATCTCGACATTCAAATGCTCATAACTCTTCTATTGCTAGTCCTATTTTACTCAAACTTTTGTTGATCTTATTCTTTGATTTTTCTGCTTTCACAAAAGCTAACTTGCTCCAAGTGTTTCATTCTCCTTTAAGTGATAGTAATGTACTCTCATTTGTGCATACTGTACACTGTATATTATCCAGAATACAGGAAGCTTTGTTTTTCTAATTCAATACATGGCGATTCAATTAAACGTACTTATATAAGTTGTCTGATTGCAGCATTCCGAGTCTGAATACTGTTTTTGTTTCCTGTCTTTCCTCTTCATACTGTCACTTACATCGTTTTCTTTTCTCAAGTCTTAGAGAATTTGAATTTGATGAACTTTCAATTGCACCAAAAAAAATTATTAGCAACCTCTTCTGTTGAAGCACATTCTGACAAGAGGACTGGAATCTGAGAGTGAGAGTTGTATCTGCCTATCTGGTGCCAGCAATATGGTTGTTTGTATAATAGTATTGACTGTGTATCAACTAATTCCTCTCTGATTGCACATAGTTATATATATACATGTATGTACTTTTTTTTGCAGAATTCAGTGACTCAATAGAAGGTAGATTCCTACCTCCATCATCCATTTTTTAATGAAAATCTCATGTGAGTTCTCAAGTAACCATTATATGACACCAATGGGGCGTTGCAAGAAACTTGCGATCAATTGCAAGTCTATTTTCTTTCCCAAAATCAAGCATATGCCGTGCAATTAATTGCAAATTTACGATTGATTGCTAATCTGCTCCACAAAACAAGGAGTGTAATCTGATTGGCTATAGTTAAAAGTGATCAATTGTAAAATTGCAACAGAATATCTGCGATTGATCGCAAACATTTTCTTGCAACACCCCCCTAGAAAGTTCCTTGTCATTTGATTGGTTGTTCGATATAGATCATCCAGCTCATTTTACAATGAGGTCATCAACCGTGCAATTTTGGATCCATACGGTTTTGTCCATTGCACTCGCGCACCGAGACTGCAGGCACCTCAAGTAAAACCACGGCCACCCGTGTTTGTATGTACGCGATAATCAAAGATGGAGCTCGCACTTCATGAGCATATTTTGCATCGAAAATTCATAAATTTCATATGAAAAAGAATCTATTTTTAGGTGTCATATTTATAAACCAAATAATGAATGTTCTTTTCAATTGTGTAATGGACAGAATACTTCATTCGGTGAAAGATGAAATGAATGATCCATTTAACGAGGTGTAGCCGAGTTGAATGGATCATGGTGGAAGCGTTGTGGTGTAGCGGTTCTGACTCTCGCCTTGTAATCAGAGGGTCGTGTGTTCGAATCCTACCATAGCCTAGCGTCCTTTGGCAAGGCGTTAATCCACACTTTGCCACTCTCCTCCCAGGTGTTAAATGGGTACCCGGTAGGATGTGAAAGCCTATATGTAGTATGCCTAGCAATTGAGTCTTGGAACTCTTGTTGGAATGCTCCCCAGGGAGTGGAGAAGGTGCATACATTGTATGCGGGCATGCAAGGATCCGATGACCGGGGTAATAATATGTCTGTAAAGCGCTATATAAATTTTTGCGGAATATTATTATTTCATCTTTCACCTCATGATGCAGTCTGTCCATTGCACTAAGAAACATTCATTGTTTGTATATGAGACCAGAGCACTTTTGTTGCATCTGTTGGTGATCACCAACTGATGCAAGATTTATCAATTGTGAATCACTCCTCTGATGTCGCAAAGAGAGATGACTTTCTCCCACTTATGAAAAAGCAGTATGTGAGGTTTCTTTCTAATCAGTTGAGCAACTGTATGGCATCATTTTATGATACCCTGCTTATAATGATTCCTAACCAATTCAAATTAAATATTTTTTCTGTCTGAATAATTCATTATCCACTCAAATTCTCTTCACTCAACTGATACAAGGTGAAAGTTTCATGGGGGCTCTTTGTGCGCCGCCATAATTGAGACCCCCAAAAGAAACCCAAGCAACCTAATTACTCAAACATTATTGGGCTAATGGCTATTTTGCCCCAGATTTTGCTTGAAAGATGTTTAAAAAAGCTCTATTTGTGAAAGAAAAAGAATAAAAATGTTACTTTGAACTGATAGGAATCAGTCTGTCATTTAGTTTTGCTCAGTGGTTTTTGCAGAAAGTTCCAGACAAGGGAACCGTGTTCGGGCACACAAGGATTAGGATTGACTGGCCACTGTCTCAGCCGAAAGGTAACAATTTAACCAGTTGACTCCTGAATTTGTAAAAATCTCGGGCTTATCAAGGCAGGTTTCCTTGTAATAGTAGCTGATGGGTTCCGTGGAGAAGCTACTTCATGTATAATACTGTTGTTAGGACTTCAATTCTTTGGGGCAGCTTAAAGGCTTGAGATATCTGATATCTGCAGAGTTTAAGACCCCGTTCTTATTACGCTTTCTAAACTAGATTACTGGAAACTGGTTTAGGAAACCAGTTTAGAATATCGCTTTGCTAGCGTTCCCACTTAATCACCCGAAAATGGTTTTCAAAATCACTTTGTATAAGGCGATCTTGTTGCTATGGGAACGCTCTCAGTGGGGTGACACGTTTCGCGCGAAATTCGAAACCGCATCGTAGGCATTCTACACACAGTGTGTAGAGCAGCGTGCTCAAAATGTGCGAAGATCGCTTCCTGAAGAATGGTTGTCCTCACTTACGCTAAAACCAGTTTAACAAGGCAAAACGATCTTGAAAACTACATCGCTGGTTTTATGAACCGGTTTGAAAGATCGCTTCGATCGTTCTCATTCTCATTACATGTTAAACTAGTTTCTACTAAACTAGCTTAGTAAACTAGTTTCCAGTAAACTAGTTTTAGGAAGGTAGTGAGAACGGTGTCTTACTTGACGAGAAGTTTTGTTGACTGGGAGTTAAGTCTTATATTCAAAGTTAAAGTGACATTGATTTGTATATTAATTTGGCTAAGAAAGAATGATGTAGTATAGTATCAACATCCAAAAAGATAATTTGACTGGCTTGGTGTTGACTTCCAGGAGGCAGAGGATGTCATTTTTAAGTTTAAAGGGATGGTCCGGGCTGAAAATATTCATATCTTAATACATAGAGTAGAATTCACTGAGCATTAGGTGGGCTGATGATGTCACATCTCCACTTTCCGTTTTCTTATGTTATTACATAAAATCATATTTTTTTCATTATTTCATACTTGTGTGAATAATATGTCTCCCTTATAATGAAATAAGTTGCAGCAATAAATATCTAATGCACTAAATCAGATGTCAATCCAATTTTTCTAGTTCTTGGAGGAAAAAATTTGAATAAACCTATTTTCATATAATAAAATACAAAAGAACAAGTGGAGATGTGACATCATCAGTCCACCTAATGAATATTCATGACGACTGTTTTCACAAAATATTGCTAAACTTTAAAATTCAATAACTTTGTTATTTGTTATCCGATTTTGATGAAATTTTTGGCATTTTACTCAGTGAATTCTACTCTATTTATTAAACTATAAATTCTTTCAGCCCGGACCATCCCTTTAATTTGACTCTTCAGGTAATACTATCTCCTATATGGTGTGAACTAGTTTGTTTTGCAATGTTTGACCGGAATTCAAGTTGTCTTTCTTAATAAGTAGAAATCGGGAGGCTTCGATGCATAGAAGCTTGTCACTTTCTAGTCCATCTTTGATGTTAGTCGATGAGCCCTTCGATCATCTCATTTCTGAAAGTGATCCGCGGTCCCACAGGTCTAGCAGACATCCTCGCCCACTGCGAGCCTCCCTGCTATCGGCCCGCTCCCCTCGCTCCCTCCACATGGCTTGGATTAGCATAAGTGAGACTAATGGTGTCAAAATCACCATCTTTATGCCGCTTTTTGCCCGGGACAAGGCAAGACTTGCTATCTAGCATTACACCGTTTGTTTCACTTCTGTACCCCATTTGTATCTCTTTCTCGTTTGAAATCTTCGTCCTTGTCCGTTCGATGTTTTTTCCGCTCATCTTCAAAGATACGAGCAGGCATAGAAGTAGATTCCCGTGGTGTGGTCCGAGTGTATCATTTCAGACCAAACATTCTGAAATGTCTGACTAGAGAATTGATTGACTTTAATCTGAGTGTTCAAGGGGTTATGATGAAGAAAAAAAAGCTCTCTTGTCCTAATTCCAAGTTGAAACACATTGGTCAGAATATAAACCTTTTTTTAAGGCATTCAGACACCAATGATTTATACAGAACACGTCTTCAGAATGAATATACATGTACACTTTATATCCTTGTTCTGGGCCTTGTTGCATAAAAGTTGCCATTATGGTTACTTTGCCATCCAATGGTAACTTGCATGGAATCCTTGATTTTGATTGGCTGTTGATCAGCCTTGCCATGATACTATTTTTGGTAGTTACCATTGAATAGCAAAGGAACCATATTTTAGTAACATTTATGCAACAGGGCCCTGGACATGCATGCAGGGCACACATTGATTTTTTTTCTCAGAAAAGTTGCTGTAAAGTTGTAGAAAGGACCTGCTGACCACTTTCACGAAGCTGACTCAACTTCTGAATCTAATCAAAACAATAAAGCAACAATGATGAAGTTTTGTGTGTAATTATAGTTATAGAAGTATCAATTTGTAGTCGATAATTTTGTTGCTACTGGAGTACCATTATACTGTTGATTTACTTTTCTTTTTCTATAAACATTTCATTTTATTCGATGGGGGGGGGGGGGGGGGGTTGAGGGTTTCGGGTTGCTTTTTTTTAAGGCAAAAAATGAATTAATAATTATAATTTTTTTTAGTCCTGCATGAGGATGTTGGCATTCCAGTTTGAAAGAAAAGTGTTGTGCAAGACAAGGAAGTGAGTGTTTTTCAAAATAAGGAATTGATTTTTAAACAACATTATGGAGAATTATAAAGACATGCATTAATAGTTCAAACTATAAATGTTGATTGTCTTTGAAAGTTGTGTCTGTGACAGGGAGACTACACATTGTAATGGGGGGGGGGTAGGGTTGGTTAGAAGAGGTCATTTGAGGTTAATTCCCCTGATCCTTTGTTTAGAGACTGTGAGTAAACAACACTGAACTTTCATTGACTGCTATTCCTGCTAGTTATTGAAGTTTATCTCTCTCACTTTCTCTCTTTCTCCATCTCTCTCTTTCTATCTTTCTTTCTCTTTGCATCTATCATTCTCTCTGCTTCTATCTTTCTCTTCACCTCTCTTTCATTTTCACTCTCTCTTCCAATCTCTCCCTATCATGTTTCTGCATATGATGGGCAGTGCCATGTTCTCTGTCAAAGAAAGTAATTTGTTTGAGGACATGAATAGGTCCTTATTACTTGGGGAAGGGGGGGGGGGGTTGGGATGATCACCCTGTTTTAATAAAAATGCTGAAGATTTCATGTTCTTTGCTGGGCAGAGATGCTTGGTGCCAAATATTTGCATTTTCATCAGAAAAATAGTTAAATAAAAAAAAAAAACTAGAGTGCAATCATTGAATTGTGATTCATTTTTTGTTACTTGGCTAAAATAGTTGCTTGAACACAGCTCAAGCTTTGCAAATCATGTGTAGATGTGATGTATGGTCACTGTCTGTTGATACAGATATAAAGACAGGGGCCATTTTTGGGTTAATTCCCACGATATGTTGCCTTTAGGATAAGAGATGAGTAGGCTGAAGCTTATATTGACCCACATGATGGTATTTTTAATAGGATTTTTCTGAAAGACATGTATCTGGGCCATAGAGGAGAGGGTGATTGATTACAAGTTGAAGTTAGATGTGTAGATATCGACAGTATTGTCAATTTGAGTTTATCATTGGCATGATTATGTGCAACACTAATTATCATCAGCAGCAGTGACATCGATCTTGAATGATTTCATCTTGTTTATAGTTAATTGAGCCTGGATCTTCATCATCATCATAATCATCATCATCATCCTTATCACCACCATCATCATCCTCATCGTCATCATCATCATCATCATCTCCATCATCAGCAGCAGCATCATCATCATCATCATCACCACCTTCATCATCACCACCACAACCACCATCACCACCACCATCATCATCTCCATCATCATCACCACCATCATTATCATCATCATTTTGCTTTCTCTTATTTCCTCGCCCCCTCTTGTCTTCCCCATTCTTCTCACCGGTCATCACCAACACCTAATAAACTAGTCCTTCAAAATAATTTTTAAATATCGTTATCAATTGGAATTTGCATTTAGTGTGCATGTATTGAGCTCCATTCGCCTTTGGGCCTTAGAAGAAAAATAGTGTAACTATCACTATCATTATCATCACTATGGCAACCTCCATCACCAGTGTTCCATCATCAGATCATCATCACTACACAGCAAAAACTGTGGTGTTAACCAGTGTACATAGATGACCACACCAGTTATTTTACACCGGTGTTAAATTGGTGGTGTTAGTTTTACACCTATAGGTGTTATTACAACACCTATGGTTGTTACATTTACACTCTTTGGTGTTATGTTCAATCTCTAGGGTGTTATTTTAACACCTCGGGGTGTGGTCCTCTATTAACACCAATTGGTGTCAGTTTTAACACCACAGTTTTTACAGTGTAAGATCAATTGATATCATCATCATCATCACTCACATCATCACTATTACCACCATCATTGCCATCTACATGTACATCACCTTTTTCATCACCATCATCACTATCATCATTATTCTCCTCCTCATCACCACAGTCGCCACCACCGTTATTCCCACCATCATGATCGCTCTGCTTTTTCCCCGTCTATGACATCCAGAACTAGTACTTGTAGGGAAACATGAGCCATAATCCGCTAGGGTTTAGCTTTTTCAGACTAAGACCTGACCTTAGCGAGGGGACAGATAGGTCTCTTCTCTATCTCCGTGTCTATTTCCCCATTTGTCTCAATCCATTATTGATACGGCCTACTTCTAGCGATTCTCTGGGGTAAGGGGGGAGGTAGCCTCATCCAGGGGTATATCTGAATCCACAACCCAGAAACGAGATAGCTCTGCTCGACTCAAGAATGCCCAGAATCTCACCGATCCGGCTTCTTTTCTCTCAAAGCAACCAATCCCTTTCAAATTCTCGCAATACCTCGACCGGCCGAGCAACATTTTTTCTGATATCTGGAATTTAACAATAGGCCGAACTTCCCACGATGAGGCCTCTTGTTTATTTCATCTTCTCTTCTTTTTTTTTATTTGGGGCTACCGTATGATGAAAGTATTTTGTGGACAGAGACAATAGAGATCTGAGACAGGGCGCAGGAGGAGATGAAATTAAATCCTGTGTTGAGAGAAGGAGGTTTTGGAACTTTCTAAAGAAAGCAAAGAGACTTTTCCTTTCAGAATTTCATTTTGGAGTCTCTAATTGAAATATAGCCTTTACTGACATTGATTCTGATCTTGCTGTAATTTGTTCAACATCTGAGAAGAATTTGCCAGTCAAAATGATTGAGCTTTCCATTATTTTTGCACTTGCATATCAAATCGGAAATTATGCCTTTGAAAAGGAAGTTTCAGTGCACCCTCAGTTGCGATTTACTGAGAGAGGAAGAATGCAGAAAAGACCAATACATTTACACAAAATTCCCCTTGAATGTCTGTGGGGGGTAAAAATGATTATAAATACATCCGTCTGTATGTATTATCATCTTCCTATTATGCAGTTGCTTTAGAATGTTTGTTATTCGAAAAATCACACGACATCAGTAATTTTATTAATCTCATTTCATGATACGACACCTTTCAAATCAGTCTTGCTTGGATTGTTTTTGGCCCCACGTGTGGGTACATACAGTTCATACTTTTGTCCTCCTGAATCTTTAAAGTGATTGGTTAACATTGGTTTGACTTTTAAAAAATCTGAGCTAGAAGGTCACACTTGTCACCTGTGTCTGTGATATGTTACAAAAATGAAGCCCAGAAAAAATTGCGTTCGAAAATAATTATTTAGTGCTTCAAAAATTGAAATATAAAGTGACCGAAAACACCATCTTAATTTCATCCCATACACTTATGTGTACTATTTAGGCGTCTATAAGACGCCTATTCACAAAATCGGGGTTTGCCTTGTAGTTTTAGCTTTTCATTCTCAATAATGGTTGTTTTCAGGGTTTATTAGTTCTAATACATGCACTTGTACACATGTTTCATCTTGGTTTGAGAAATTTTTAAATCGGCTGCTCACAAAGTTAAACAATACCTTTAAGTTCCATTCAAACTAGTTATCCTGAATGAAGAAAAAAAAATGATAAGTGTGTTTTTTATAGATCCAAACCGAAAGGTATAAAAGCTCAGAATTCAAGGAAAAACCCCTTTTAAAATGATCTTGGCTTTTAAGAATTTTCTACAAATGTATAATACATGTAGGTGTTTATTGTAGCTACAGCATAGTAACAAACAACAACTTAAACTTTGTTTTCTATCATCAAATGATTTTATTTAGGTGATCTGTCAATCGACAGATCAACTATTAATTTCGTACGAATTTTCTTTTTTATTTATTTATTATTTATTTTTATTTTCCACCCTTTTCTTGTTAGCACAAAATCTCCAAATCTACATCATCAATTATCTTCAGAATATCATCAGATATGGGGACTTATCATGTAATGTGTATAAGACAAGTTCAAGGTCAAAAGTTCATCATGACGTCATCTAGACGCCATTTTGTAAAATCACATTATCAATCATATCTTCATTATCAATTATCAAAAATTAACAATATTCACATCACATTAACTTCAGGTCAAGAGTCAACTGTCCATGTCATTAAAGGTCATGTAAAGGTCACGACGTGCGCGTACGCGCGCGTCAAAATTTTAAAATGCTCAAAATCACTTTTTGACCAAAGTAGAGTACGAATCAGGTCATTTTAAGCATTTCAAAAATTTGCGCGCGCGTACGGTTACGCGCGAGTTCTCGCGCGTAACGGCACTATACAACATAGTATCGGCATTTTTTAAAATACCAATGCATTGATTATATAATTCTGAGTAATTTGATACCTTGATCAACCTTCTACGACAAGTAATAACGGAATTAGCCTCCATCAAAGTTTACAGCACGCACGCGCACGCGCACTAACCATAGACAATATATGTGCAAAAACATGCCTATACAAAATTCATTATAGCTCTTTAGATAGTCCGTTGACCCCCGATTTTTTTTTCATATTCCAATAGTATATAAATGGGAGATATGATTTCATGTCACATTTGACCCTTAATTTTATCATGACGTCATCAAAGTGGCGTCGAAACTCAAAATAACCACTTTGCTACCTATGACGTCATCATAGTTATGCAAATTTGACACTAACTCCTCAAATATTGGCCAATTTTCGCTCAGTTTTCAATATATTGTAGCTGAGGACATACTCTTTTTAATTTGATGGCTATATTTTCTTTTAAAGGAATGGATCATCCTGAGAAATGGCAAATTATAGAGGCATGTCATTTTCGCTCATTTTGTGTGCAATCTCTATGGGAAATGACTTTTTCTCAAAACTGGATTTTACATTCTTCTATTTCGCGAGCCATATCTCCATTACTTTTTGTCGGTTTTCTCTGAGCTTGGAATATGTTTTAGCTGAGATTATAAGTTATCGGGTGTGTGGTCTCCATTTTCCAATCAGATGCCGAGATCATGCCCGTATTTCACTTGCAAAATTGGATTTGAGATCCTCTCAATTTGCTATGTGTAAAGTCTATGGGAAATAGTGCTTATGTGTAAAAGTCTATGGGAAATAGTGTAGCTCAGTTGGTAAGGCATCAGACTTGCAATCCTAAGGTCGAGGGTTGGAACCTCGGGGTGAACATTTTTTTTTTTTTTTTTTTTCTTTTCAACATTTCACAAATGGTCCTTCATGACCATTACAAGGTATATAAATTAAAACATTGCACAATAAAATAGTTTAAAAAATCCTTTTAATATAACATGTACATGTACCATGTGTATCATTTACACCTATTTTCCAAAGTTTCTCATTTCTTTCTTTTCAAGAGTATTCAACACGTTCTTTTCGTAAAATAAGTTCAGTTTTCATCATGATGATCATATTGATCTCAATAAACATGCTGATTGTCTTCCTGATCATGAAAACAGAGACAGATCACCTAATTCGTCCTCATGACGAATTAAAATTCTAGTTTTTTTTCAATTCATAAATTCGATCAACTTTATAGAATGAAGAAACATTATTTGATTAGAGAGCGGGCAATGTTGATGATGAAACACAAAAGTGATAACAGTCCTCTTTCTTGTCAACGGATGTTTATATCACTTTAAAAAGGTTAGTACTTAGCCTTAATTGGAATGATGATTATTCTCTGCATCTCTTTATTGTTTTTTTCAGGTCGTAATGAACTCATCGCAAGGTATATCAAACTCAGAACGGGAAAGACGAGAACGAGAAAACAGGTAAGAACACCCCCTCGATGTGAAGTGGAATGGTCCAAAGAATGTTGTGTGTCTGCACAGCACGTGATACTAGTTTGTCAATGTCAAGAGTCGTTGTCGCTTCACTCAAACACAAAAACAAAAAACAACACAAAACTCTTCACAACAACTAAATGAAACTCCTCTTACAGATTCAACAGAAATTAATCAAAATTGCTTTTCTGTTAGTTGCATTTTACAAATATGAATCTTGACAGAAGAATTTTAGAATTTTCACAGGAACATCACAAGGGTTCATACAATAGGAATGTCTCAAGGCATCAGAGAGCAAATAACATTTTATAAAAGCAAATCATCAATTTGTGGAAGAGAGTAGACAATGCAATTTCAAATATTTTCAATTAATGAACCCATTGATTCAAGTCTTAAGTGTGATTCAGTTTGCTCTTCATTCAATACAAAAACATACAAATTATGTAACCGTGACCATGGTAAACATAATTTTTTTGGTAACATATTACATATTATAGGGGGCGTCGTGGTGTAGTGGTTACGACTCTCGTCTTTCAATCAGAGGGACGTAGGTTCGAATCCCAGCCATGGTGTGTTTTCCTGCAGCAAGAAATTTACCCACATTGTACTGCACAAGAGATACCTATCTTTCATTTACATATAGTGATTTTCATTAAAGACATTAGAAAATGAAAGAAAAATTAGATCATGTAGATCAAGAAAATAGATAATATACTTTTTTCACATGTTCCTTTACTCTGTAACCACAATTAATCATGAAAAACTAAAATCAGTTATTTAAAAAAAATCAATGGATAGTACCATACAGGAAATCTTTTGACCACTCTTATACTGGGTCAATTTTGAAAATCCATATTATTATAAATCATTTTTCCACATAGGATACCTATGCTTCCCACATTAATATGATGCGCGAAACCTAAACAAAAGAGATAACAGTTATCTATCACCATGGCGACTATACTTGTGGGAACCCAGCCACAATTGAAGAAAAAAAATCCACCCAACCAAGCGTCAAAAAGCCAATTCATGAAAGTCAGTGGGTCATTGAATGGACTGTTTACCCAAGGAAGTTATTACAGACGAAAACCTTCCCCGTGATTGTGCCAAACTTGGCAGTTGATATCAATCGTGTGTTTCTTCATCAAGACAAAGGATGTTCATGGCAGCGAGGGAAAGCTGCGTGAAGTCAGGTAGCGGGTTTTTGGTGTAATGGAGGGTATGAGAGATGGACAGAGAGAGAGAGAGAGAGAGAAAGAACTGGACTAAAAATAACACAAAGCTTGGATGCCAGTGGAACAATTGGCCTATTTTTTGTGACTTCTCCATTCTGTCTCATTCCAAGTGGGTGGGTGAACCAACGGAATAATTGTATTCAATTTCAAGGGCAAACTTTTGAATCAGGAAAAAATATAATGAAAATTTCGCTGCATTATGCTGGGGAATAAATAGTTATGTAGGTACTCTATGTGAATCTTCTAATTAATATACAGTGTACTTCCCCGCTCCCTGGAAATCGTTCTCACCATCAAAATTTGGGTCGGCCGGAACGGTACTTTTCGCAGTAATATGTTTAGCCTACACGTATTCTTAAGGCCTGTCACTCTAAAACAAGTTGTTTAAAACCTTTTAAAGACAACTTGTTTGAAACTTTAAACAATAGCTGACAGCTTTTTAAAAGTGTAGTTACGTACAATTGCGTGCCTTTTGATTCTGGCATGTCAAAACCCTGTACCTCCACCCCTAATTAATGCCAGCCAAAATTTTTGGTTGTCCAAAATGATCTAATTGGGAAAGTATTTGAATATTTTATAATTACCATCAAGTAGTAAGATATTATATCCGCATAATTTGGTCGTAAAATCGGGCGGGACCAGAGTTATCCGCATTATTTCAATGCTGCAATTATCCGCATAATAGCGGCATCGGGACCAGATTTTGACTTTATGAACGTATTTTCAAAGTAATGCGGATAATTGCCATGGTGCAGTCACAAAGGTCACACTTTTCCAACACAACCCCATCAGAGGGGGCGTGTGCAGTTGCCATGACAATTATCCGCCCTTTTCAGGTCGGGCGCTCGTAAAAAAATAGTGCGGATTATTTTCGGAGTTTGTGAATGCAATTTTTATTGAATTATCCGCATTACTCTTAGGCGGATAATTGGAGGATGGGTTTGTGAAAGGGGTATAACTTGTTGGTCAACAATGAAAATTACACCCCAAAATGTCAGACTTTCAACGCTGACAGTGGTTTTAAAAAGGAAGAATCTACAGCAATTTGAATTTCAAGTATTCTGGTAATACTCTTGGTTTTGGTATTATTTGTATTGGACACCTCACCACTCCAAGTTTCAGTTTGCAATACTTAAAGGGTTATTGTAACATTACATGTCATGAATAGTGTACTTTTCAGATATTGATTTTAAAGTCAATCAGAGAGATGACTTTTGAATAAAAAGTTTGAATGAAATACAATTCCTTACAGTTATCGAAACTGCAGTTGTGAAAGATGATCAGATCTTGAATGATGTGCAATATAGCTTGAATGAATAATAATATAAAACTTAGGGAGATCTTTGTATCTTTGTTTGAATTACACATTATCTACACGCTACTGTTGAAACAATAATTGATATGCTTGATGAGAAACTGCTTCTCTTGGTGATGGTAATGGTGATGTTTTCCCCTGATTGCTAAGAAAGCATGAATGCTTGTAAGCAGGCAACCAGAGGACCGACAGCTAAAGGTCCTCTCCGAGGGACCTGGCAATGAGGATTAATACCTTACCAAAGGGCACTAGCGCACCAAGTGGGAATCGAACCCGGGTCACCGGAATCCGAAACCCCCGCTCTACCGACTGAGCTATAGCGCCTCCTTCAACCTCTCTTGAAACCATATAGGATAAATTGATTTAACCGATTACACAAGTAAAATTGTGTCACTTTGTAAGAAATAAAATGATTTAAAAGTGATATAAATAAGAGAAAATGAGTCAAGTTCCACTTCTTCAGCAACTTGGATCAGATATTCCCTTTAAAGCCCCCATCACACTTATTCGGAATCAGCAGGAATCAAGCAGAAGCTGGAACGAAAAAAATATTTAAAAAATCTAGATATTTTTGGGAGGAACTTATGAATTCACCAAACTTGAGTTAAAATTCAGTAAATTGACCAGGTGAATCATCATACACTAGTCAAAATGAACTGCAATGGAGTCAGATTGATAATTCATGCTACATTCTTGGACATTCTAGGCGCATTCTTAATATTCTGACTGCATTCTGAGTGCATTCAAAATATTTTTGTCATTTCTTTTGGCCGTCCTGAAGGTTTTGGTCATGTTCAAAACATTCGAGGAGTATTTTTGAACAGTGTTCTAAGTAGATTTAAATGACCAACTGGTGGTTGAACAATAGTCCTTTCATTCTGGCCAATTCTGCTTGATTCATAATAAGTGTGATTGGGGCTTTAAGAAGAAACAGATGGGGGTGGAGGCAGTGGCGTACCTAGGATTTTCCAAAGGGGGGGGGGGGCAAATTCGTCCGCCAAAAAAAAAAAAGGTCTTCAACCACAAATAAAATACATTTCGCACCAGAATAAAATTGACAAGCAAAAAAAAAAAAAGGTTTTCAACCACAAATAAAGGACATTTCGCACCAGAATAAAATTGACAAGTTCAAAGGAGGGGCCCAAGTAGTTCGTCAGGGATCAGTTTTGATTCGTCAGGGGGGGGGGCAGAGATACGTCCCTTGCATGTGTTGTGACTCGTCAGGGGGGGGGGGCAGTCTGCCCCCCCTGCCCACCCTTAGGTACGCTAATGGGTGGAGGGGAGGGGTGGGTTGTACGTGTATGAGGGAGAATATATTAGGATAGGAATTAACAGGGGAGGGGGAATGAAGGAGAGAGAAGAGGAGGATGTCAAAGAGAAGATGAAAAAAAATTGTACAGATGGAATAATTAACTTTGAACATGGATCCTTGTAAACACTTACCCACCCAAACCAAAATTTGATAACACCACTACTCCCATGCAATACTGTGGACATTGCTATTAAAAATATATCGGTTTTCCATTATGAACTCGCCAACATCCATCCATATAGATTTGATGAGAACTTGATGAATTTGTGTTTACATTTCGTCTCGATGCTTGCTTAGCATAAAATCAGTGACAGGTTTAAACGATTGTTCCACGTCTAGAAAGAGAATGTTAATTACACCACCGGAGAACAATGGTCTATATTTGCCTTGGCTCCATCTACCATGTCCCAACTTCCTTTTTTCTTTTCGTCAGTCTTCTATCTTTCCCTTTTGTAATTGTCTCTTCTGTCCATCATTTGTTTATCTATAAATATCCACTATTCTTAATTATATTGTATTTCTTTTTTTCTATACCCATTAACGTCTGGTTTTTTTTGGCCTTTGAACTTTTTATCCTGTCCTTCTGTTATGTCTCCCCTCCTTTCAATCCATCTTTCATTCAATCTCTGCCCTTCTTTTAATAGTCTATCGCATCCTGATTTAAAGAAGTCTTTCTCTCTATCTTCCATTTAATACCAGTACTTTAATATTCTATCATATGTCATCTTACTCGAGCCATATTCCTTGCTGGCACCTCTTTTGCTCTCTCTTCAGTACCTTTTTTCCTTTCCTTGGCTCTTCTTCCCTTCCCTGTTTAACTTCTTTCTCATTCTAATTATCTTCCTTTCCCCTTTATTACATTGTTTTCCTTCTCATTCTTTCAACTTCCTTATGATCAATTTTGTAAATTTGTAAAAAACAAAAACTCTCTCACCCCATCTTTCATAAACAGTTTCCCATAATTG
This sequence comes from Lytechinus pictus, assembly GCF_037042905.1. NCBI lineage: Eukaryota > Metazoa > Echinodermata > Echinoidea > Temnopleuroida > Toxopneustidae > Lytechinus > Lytechinus pictus. The sequence continues at coordinate 2,994,471 of NW_026974141.1, forward strand.
TATATATACAATATATATATATATATATATATATATATATATACTTTCACATCACTGGAATTATATAGCTATTTTATAATTGGGGGAAAAATTCCATTTTTCTTGGTTTCTACTTATGTCAGTCAAAAGATGAAAATTGCATGGGGATTAAATATAAATCCTATTAAGAATCCATCAAATGTAAGGCAGTTAGAGATGCTCACTTTGGATTCCGTTTGGATCATTATTAATACATCAAAATGCCAGAAAACCAGTCATTATGAAAAGCCATTCACGTTTCCCGCTTCTTTTTTTTTACACCGTATTTCTTTCTTCCGCCCTGCTTTGCTAATTCGATATCTGTCTGGCAACCTAGATATTACGAATGGCCGCAATAGTTTACCTGCGTTTCCATGACAACGTCATGTTCATGTTCAACTGGGCAGTATGAAAGTGAATATCTGCTTTTCTAGTGGCATGTTTTGCCATATTTTCTCCTCTGCCTTGTGGTGGTGTAGATGTTGGCCAATATTAAAACCTTTCCCATCATAGAATTCTGAATTGACCAGCATCTGTGGTCTAATATATTGAGCAAATATCAATCTAAAATATGAGCTGATTTCTAAAGTAATTCCAGTGCCACCACTGAACAAAAATTAAAAAGAAATTTAAAAAGAAATAATTTGTTGCCTTTATATGCTTTCTATGGGTTCATTCATATGTTCTAGTGTTTTGTATCAAAAGCTTCTTTTACAAAGATTAACATGTGTCCCAGTTGTATTAGGGAGTTGTATTAAGTGCGAATGACAATAAAATCGGGGAAAATATGGACATACAGGGAGCAATAACATGTTCGTGTAATTTTGTGAGCACTGCTCAGTTTTTGAGTTTGTATAAATATGCACACATGTACATGTATATACCCATCCATTAGTTAATAAGTCGAGGATTAGTCTTATAGATATCATTTTGTTTGATATGCAAGAAATTTTGTCAATTTGTTCAAATCTCCACCGTGCTCTTCTAATTTGATCGCTTGCACGGATCCTTTAAACTTCCTCTTCAGTTTCCATGGCAACGACTTGCCCAGGTGACCATTATCAATGCGTTAGCCCAGCTTTCTCGCTCGCTTTCTGCTAATATGCAAAGCGCGGGTGTTTGCCGACGACCAAGGATGGGAATCGTTCCCCCGCTAAGTGGGTCATTTTCGGCTTGATAGATAGAATCAGAGTGCGGATGATGATTGTTTAATGGTGGTTGCAAATGGTCAAATAGCGACCATTAATCTATTCCGAGATTTAGCCAAAGACCCTGCTGCCTGAAAGCATTTTGAATAAGCATGCCATCTATTCTTACGCATTTATGTCTTCTCAAATTATCATTCAGTCATAGTTTGTTCGAAATTAAAAACACATTTCCAATTTATTTTATCATCATTGTGGGGAACATAATTGTGCTCTTTTAGGAAATTAATTTCAGAATCAAATTGTGAGAGAATTATCATACCACAAGACTAGAAATGAACATTACTTTGATATATTCCAAATAGATTTCACCACCCTAACTTAATCTTGATATTAAGAATAAACTAAATCTTGATAATGTACTGAAATACACCGAACACTGAAACTGAAGAATAAACTTAATCTTGATCACACTTATGTACTGAAATACACCAAACACTGAAACTTGTTGTTCAATATACTGTCTTGTCTGAATAAAAGCAAAAGAATTTCCTGATTACATACATCTCTGTAGTCCACCTCATTGACATTGATCAACACATCTTACCTGCATTTGCATAGCAAGTGTACCTAATGTTTAGTCTGAATTATATTGCCTTTAATTGAATCACACTTAATCTTTTATCACTAACCATCTATCACTGAACACTGAATTTCTTCAACACTGAAAGTGGAACCGGACATACCTTCTTAGAAACTTTAGTAAAAATCACACCTTAACACTAAAACGAACACAGAGCACAAACACTAAATCACACTGTTTTTATCCAACTTACATTTTACTGAGAAATCAGATTCGATTTCAATAATTTTTGATGGTCATGAATGTGAATGGTTTGTTTGTTTTGCATTTTTATGTTCTGATCATTATTTTGCACGTTTCTGAATGTATGACATGCACGTAATTGAATTTGATATTATTTTGTAATGATTAATTTCTATTAAAAGGGACCAATCAGCATCACCCTCATAGAGAGAGAGGAAAAAAGAAAAATAAATAAAAATAAAAATAAGAAACACCGAACTCGGGGTTCCCAGCCCATCAGGGAAAATTGTTTTACTTTTTTCCAGTCAGGGAATTTGATTTTAAAAAATACCTCAAATCAGGGAAAAATGCCTCAAATGAGGGAAAATTCAGGGAATTTTGATCAGCCCAAAAGTCGAAAGCATGGTAGTCAGACTCTGTTATATATTTTTTTGCATATCAAAACAACATCCATTGAATGACTGGTTATGGTGGTACTAATTAGTTTTACACTATTTTTTTTATACTGAAAATACATGTACATGTAATTCACTGTACAACAACTTACAAAACATGCAAAACTGGGAATGGGTTTAAATAATTATCAGGAAATTTTTAAACTTCATCAGGGAAAAATCAGGGAATTTTGTTTTCTTGAAAAACTGGGAACCCAGGAACTGTTCAAGAATGTCATTGATTTCCAGGTTCCATTGACACAAAGAAAAGTATCTGATCATATGATTGATTTCTAAGATTGATTGTATATTGTTGTCAATGTAATCAATCGTAACAAATTGTTTTACAATCGATTGCTAAGCTTTATTTAAACAGGGCTCTGATCTCAAAGGAAGAATATTTATTAAAGGACAAGTCCACCCCAACAAAAAGTTGATTTGAATAAAAAGAGAAAAATCCAACAGGCACAACACTGAAATTTTCATCAAAATGGGATGTAAAATAAGAAAGTTATCACATTTTAAAGTTTCGCTTAATTTCACAAAACAGTTATATGCACATCCTGGTCGGTATGCAAATGAGGAGACTGATGACGTCATCCACTCACTATTTCTTTTGTATTTTATTATATGAAATGTGAAATATTCTAATTTTCCTCATTGCCAAGTGAAATAACGATTAATTTTCCCCTGTACATGTGGAATTAGCATTGTTTAATACTATATGATTCAGTCAAAGTTGGTCCTTATTGTCAAATCTGTAAAGAGTGAAATATTGTATAATTCAAACAATAAAAAACAAAAGAAATAGTGGTTGAGGGACATCATCGTCTGTCTCATTTGCATGTCACTGAGTTGTGCATATATCACTGTTTTGTGAAAAATAAGCGGAACTTTAAAACGTCATAACTTTCTTATTTTACATCCGATTTTGATGAAATTTTCAGCGTTCTGCTATTTTTATTTATTCAAAACAACATTCTTCTGGGGTGGACTTAACCTTTAAATAAAAAGAAAATGCCTTCTTTGAAGTAGAGATTAGAATATACTTCAGGGCCCTGTGGCATAAAAGTTACTATTATGGTAACATTGTAATCCAATGGTAACTTGACTGAAATCCTTTATTCTGATTGGTTATTTGGCATTGTTACCATGGAAGTTACCATTGGAGAGCAAAGTTTTACTATAATAGTAACTATTATGCAACAGACCAAGTGCAAAAGAGACGATTTATTCATGAAAGGACTTGTCAAACGTTTTATCCGACAAGTCCTGTTTTATCCGACAGTTACTATAGTAACAGTGCTTCTCAACCAATCAGAATCCAGGAAAGTTGTCAGATCTGACAACTTGTCGGACGAAAATATTGATGAAACGCCACCCAGGGAATAATTTTCCTGGTATCGCATCGCAATTTACGATTCATTATTTTCAGCCTTTTGCTACGCAATGTTTTTAAATTCCTTTCTTGATGTTGATTGGTCCGCTATGAGATATTAGTGAGCTTTTGTTTTAGGATTTAAGAGAAAGTTATAGTATTTGTCTATTTGATATACCCAAGCATGACTATTTGCATGTTGGTGTACACTCACGATTTCAAGGATTTAAAATTTTAAATCCAAAGCGGTTCTGAAGGATTTGTTCTTAAATTTCAAAGAATTTGAATTAGAATTTTAAATCCAAAGCGGTTGTGCATTATGACGAGCTGTACATTTTATTTTGATTCCTAGGGATTTATTTTTGAATTTCAAATCTTTTAGCTTTAAATTCAAATCCACAAGATCTAAGTCTGAATCTAATATTCGGTTAGACACTATTTACAGCCGCTAGGGATTTCTTTTAGATCCTGGATATTCAGAGTGGAGAAAATTCTTCAATCTGCGACAACACAGTGCATTTAATTAAAACAATCTTATAGCACTTGCGACTATTTTTGCATTGGGCTCTAATTCACTGTTAGTCAAATTGTGCATTTTTCATCTTCAAACAAAAGCTCACTGTTATTGATTTGTGTACAGTTGCATTTATTCATCATTCTTATGATTTTGATATGATTTTGCTCACATTTTCTTGATGCATTTTGTCACTTTTTGGTTTTGTTAGCAGAGTTTGCATGTGCTTGGCGTTCTTATTAGTTGTGGATGTTATTTTTCTTTTTTAATTTGCACCTGCCCAGACACCATTATCACTGCAAGTGCTTTTCTTTCCGTATGGTATGAAACACTTGCGTCATGAGGAATATTGTTTGGAGTTTTGCACATTTGAGTTTGTACATCACTGTTTTATTAGCTTTTTATTTGTCATATTCACTTAGTTTTATGTTTTTAATTCATGTTTGCTTTGTTTTTGTTTAGTTTAGTTTTTATTTTGCATTACACACTTTTTCATTCAATTTTCAATGTGCATTTTCATCCTGGGGGCAGTTTCACAAAGTTGTTTTTAAGTTGAATACATGGGATAATGAGATGCACCAAATTTTCTCATTTTGATATAATGGGCGTGCATTTCTGATAAACTCTGATTAAGATTTAAACTGTATCTGATGGAAATGAAATCAATTGATGATCCGGTTAAGAAGTATCGCCCAAGAAAGGGTCTCTTTTTTTGACAATTTGTGAAGTTGATTGCAAATTGGAATTGTTCTGTTGACATATGGGAATCTGAAGGAGTTGGATGCAAAATTGGATACAAAATGTGACAAAGTTGGTTACAAAATAAAATTATTGAATTGACTTGTCAAAGTTCAAAATATGGATTACCAAAATGCATATTGACTGCAACGGAACAAAAAACCCATGGGAAAAATGAAGAAAGGATATTGTGATTGTTTGAAAAAATGTGTGCAAAGTAGATGGAAAAGATGTGTATAGCACGTTTGTCCAGTGATTAGTTGAATTTGTGGCATGTGGCGTAAATGTATGTTGTATTTTTTGTTTTGTTTAATTTAATATATTAACGCAACAGCACTGTAGTGTAGATGCCAATCATTGTTGAATAATTATTTCAAAAAGAAATACTATACTTAAAGGACAAGTCCACCTCAACAAAAAGTTGATTTGAATAAAAAGAGAAAAATCCAACAAGCATAGCACTGAAAATTTCATAAAAATCGGATGTAAAATAAGAAAGTTCTGACATTTTAAAGTTTTGCTTAATTTCACAATACATTTATATGCACTTCCTGGTTGGTATGCAAATGAGACTGATGACATCATCCACTCACTATTTCTTTTTATTTTCTTGTATGAAATATTCTAATGTTCTCATTATTATGCGAAATAATGATTAATTCCTCCCTGATCATGTGGAATTAGTATTGTTTAATACTATATATGGTGCAGTCAAGTTGGTCCTTATTGTCAAATCTGTATAAAATGAAATATTGTAGAATTCAATCAATAAAAAACCCAAAAGAAATAGTGAGTGAGGGACATCATCAGCTATCTCATTTGCATGTCACTAAGTTGTGCATATCACTATTTTGTCAAAAATAAGTGAAACTGTAAAATGTTATAACTTTCTTATTTTACATCCAATTTCGTTGAAATTGTCAGCGTTATCATGCTAGATTGATTTTTCTCTATTCAAATTAACATTTTTCTGAGGTGGACTTGACCTTTAATACTTTGAAATAAAGTTTTGGGGTACTAGGTTGGTCAGGTTCAAAGTATTGGCCAATGGGGATGGTTGTATTATGTTTTCAAATGGCTAGCTGTGACTCTCAGCCAATCAAAATGGGCGTTACTTATTCACGAACCCTCCAAAGGGTATACAGTGCGGCAAAAGGGCAAGAGATCCACTGAGATCTTAAAGGTCAAGTCCACCCCAGAAAATTGTTGATTTGAATCGATAGAGAAAATCAAACAAACATAACGCTGCAAATTTCATCGAAATCGGATGTAAAATAAGAAAGTTATGACATTTTTAAGTTTCGCTTATTTTTCACAAAACAGTTAAATGCACAACTCAGCGATATGCAAATGAGAGAGTCGATGATGTCCATCACTCACTATTTCTTTTGTTTTTTATTGTTTGAAAAAAAAATATTTCAATTTTTACAGATTTGACCATAAGGTTCAACTTAACTTAACCGTAAACTGTTAAAATAACACTAATTCCACATGTTCAGGGAGAAATAAAACTTGTTTCACTTGACAAGGAGGAGAAAATTAGAATATTTCATATTTCATATTTCATATAATAAAATACAAAATAAATAGTGAGTGGGTGACGTCATCAGTCTGCCAATTTGCATACCGACCAGGATGTGCATATAACTGTTATGTGAAATTAAGCGAAACTTTAAAATGTCATAACTCTCTTATTTTACATCCGATTTTGATGAAATTTTCAGTGTTTTGCTTGTTAGATTTTTCTCCTTTTTTCAAATCAACTTTTTGTTGGGGTGGACTTGTCCTTTAATTATGGAAATTGTGTGGAACTTGTCACTTTAATAATCCAATATGAAAGTAAATATGTCGATTCAGAATGCATAAAACGAATGAATAATGAGCCCATGAAGTCGTCTATTCATGCCCTTCTACATAAATTGCTATAGCAATATACTTAATGCACTTTATTCTGATTAAGACTGTGTTTTCACAACTCTTCTGAGTGATAGAAATATGCATAATTAATGAAGTAGGATGGTATGGCCTAATTTTAGTGATGTATGTTTCCAAGAGGACGGAGTGAGGAGCTCGTTATCTGATGAGAAATTTGTTTCATTATGTGCTTCCATGCACATTTTCCTGAAATTTATCTAGTTTGTTCTTGTTTATTTACTGCAATAATCGTGATGTATCCATCTACTTAATGCTTGTCATTGTTTATTGACTCGCCCTCTTGTTTATTTCTGGAGGGGCAACAGGAAAGGATGAATCGGGGGGGGGGGGGCATATGGATACTCAGGGGTGAATCCTGGAATTTTTATAGGGGGCCTACATAATTAAATTGTAAACAAATAATTTTAACAAACCCCCCAAAATTGTAACCACCACACACACTTTTGTATGATTTTTTTTAATTTTTTGATAAACAACCACCCCCCCCCCCGAAAAAAGGGAGAGAAATGTTTTTAAACAAGGGGGGGGGGTATTGATTTCATTTCAAGGGTAACTTATTGTGCAACAAGTACTCACAGTATATGTTAGAATTGTCCTGAAATACAGAATCTCGGGGTAATTCTCAACTTTTTACAAGAGAGTTCCAGTTCCCTTTTAACAGGCTGAATACAAGGATGTAAATATTAAATCCTAAATCTAATCACTTATTTATCCATATATGATACTTTAAGTGTAAAAAAAAGCAAGAGTACATTCTTTATGATTTTCATAAGTAGTGACATTGTTGATATGATCATCAAACTACTTGATCAGAGAACAGAACTTCAAAAATTGATTTAATGAAGCAATATTTCTAATTCTAGTATAAGTTACATCTCATTGTGCAAGACTCCAAATGTGCTGTCCTCATTGCCTCCCATTTTACACAGGTGTCAAGTCATATTCAGGTGTTAGCAAGAAGAAAAGCAAGGGAGCTCCAAGCACTCTGTAAGGTACGCTATCAAAACCAGAGAGTATGTTCCCACTGCCGAGATATTCCGTCCGCAAGACCCTAAGTAGTGTGTGTACAACCACCACCCTCATTAGCTATGTGAACATCTGAAATTAAATCATGGAAAATGGCTCTTTCTGGTTCGTGATTTGTAGGCGATGCGTATAGCTGAAAGGGGTTGTACACCACTGTCTAGTGTTTGGATATCGTGCAGTGGCTGTGATGGAGGTCCCCCAGGTAATGCCAAATACAGGGATGTGCATCTAGATCAGAACTGTCCCAAACAAGTCATTGCAATTTGGGCACATTTTACAATGATCTGTTGCTTCTAAGTGATACATTATTGCTCAATCTTCAGGCTATTGAAGATGTTTTCAGTCTTCTTTTTGTCTGTTACTTCAAAATGTTTTGATATCACTGAGAGGATGATCAGGAAAGGCAAAAAGGAAACCTTTCTTTAAAAGGTTTCAGAAAATCACATGTTCACTGTGATGAAATAGTACCTGCATTTTTCAAAAAGAGAAACAAAGCAAAACTTGTATACTGGCAAAGTGTTCCTTTCATAAAATGAAAATAAAGTAAACTGGCATCCTCTTTGATCTATATGGAAGGTTGCACTAAAGATTTTTAAGAGAAAGCATTTCTGAGGAAGAAAATCATACTCTTTAGATATTGATATTTTACAGTTAAATTAAAGGAAAATGGCTCCCTCTTTTAAGTTTGAACTGTGGATGGCAGCCTTCAAGAAATTTTAAAAGAGAAGGCATGTCTGAAAAAAAAATCATACGTTTTAGATGCGTTGATATTTTACAAAGTAAGGGTTGTAGAGGAACAGGTCTGTTCACACATGCACATCCCACTCTCTGTTTGGCTTTGGTTGGGAGGATCCTACCATCGCTTCCAACAACGTTTTGTTTTTTTCTTTTCCATGTTTTTTTCTCTCCTTTCTTGTGAGTTAGGTTTCGAGTCATATTCAGGTTCTGGCCAAGAGAACTGCTCGGGAAATCACAAAGCAGTTTAAGGTAGGCGACCAGGTAGGAACGCAGACCCCCATTCTTATGTTTAGGTGGTGGGCATACTCCAGTGAGAGCTATTCACTTTTTCTACAAGCAGTTAGTCTACTTTGTCATGTAGAGTGTGTTCAATGTTGATTTTAAAGTTTGGACGGCAACATGAATCATGATTGAAAACTCAATTACAAAACACAGAACACTAACACGATCAGCGGTGCACTGTTCAGTGTTGAAAATATAAAGTTGATTATTTGTTGATTGTTATTAAATTTTCTGTTTTAATTAGCGCATCTTCAAGCTGCGCAGTTTCACCCATCACAAGAAAGGTCAATTCTGGCACCTGCTTGTTCAATGTCGCATTTGCGATGCTGAAAATGGTAAAATCTCAGCTGATCGCGCTTACAAATGCATCTTTTTCGACGTTTAAATTCCCCCCCCGAATCATGATTTGAAAGACTTTTACTTTTACGACCGGGAATGGAGGACATTGAACACACCCTTCATTTTATCTGTGTTTTGTAATCACGTTTTCAATCATGATTCATGTTGCCGTTCAGACTTGGAAACTGATATTGAACACACCCTTAGTCTGATGACCAGTTGGTCTAATATTCATTTGCTACCTTTTTTTAAAAACTTTTGTCAAATGAAAATTTATCATGAACAGTTTTCGTCTATAAAACGATATTGATCGAGTAGTGTTAGTTTCTCAATGGTGAGACCAAACAGGTATAGTCTAAGTGGATATTTGACAAAATGGTAAATGGGCTGAAATGGAAATAAGAACAAATGGCACATAGGAAAAGCAGATATATGTAAGCCAATTGACAATTTACCTTTATACTCAAAGAGCGATCCACAAAAACATGCTTATGTTGCAATCGAAGCAAAAAAAAATAAATTACTTATCCATTTGGTAAAATTCATGAGGCCTCATATCAAGGGTGGAAATCTCTCACCAAAGGTAGGGGGACCAGGGACTGGAAAAAAAAGGTTATCACCCCAAATGTAAGGTCATTTCGACAAAAATAAATTTGACAAGCAAAAAAAAAAAAAAAAAAAACTAGGTTATCACCCAAAAAAGAAAGGTCATCTTATCAAAAATACATGTTTTATTTCGATTTTGAACGATGTATTTCTTTCCACCATAAAATACCAAAAATAGTAGGGGGGTCGTTTGATATTGCGTCCCCCCTACTATTTTTGTTAGGGGGGATGCGTCCACCTGTCCTTCCTGGGATTTCCGCCCATGCGTCATATCAAATATTGCATTATGGGTGATAATCCAGAAACCTTATGAGGAGTTTAGGTCTAGAACTGGTGCTGATTTAAGTAGCTCTGGGCCCTGTCTTACAAACATTTACAATTGATCCAATCAATCTCAACTGTATGGAAATCCACCCATACCATAATTTTTTTCTAAAGGAAATTTGCACAATCTCTTAGAAGACAAAGAGAATCACACTGAAACTTCAAGAGAACGATGAAGGTATGATAAATATACATCATATTTAAAAAATATTTTGAAAAAAAATGTAGATGTTGACGTTGGTGGCTTTCCATAGTTGATTGATCGGAACAATTGAAACTCTTTGTAAGACAGGGCCCTCATATACTGGCTCTAAATTTGGCTTCCTGTTTCCATTTTTGTCTCGCCTGCATAGCAGAGCGAGACTATAGGCGCCGCTTTTCCGACGGCGGCGGCGATGGCGATGGCGGCGGCGGCGGCATCGTCAGCATTGAAATCATAACCAAGGTTAAGTTTTTGAAATGTCATCATAACTTAGAAAGTATATGGACCTAGTTCATAAAACTTGGACATAAGGCTAATCAAGTATTACTGAAGATCCTGCTTGAGTTTCAGGTCACATGACCAAGGTCAAAGGTCATTTAGGATCAATGAACTTGTAGACCATGTTGGGGGAATCAATATCGAAATCTTAACCAAGGTTAAGTTTTTGAAATGTCGTCATAACTTCAAAAGTGTATGGACATAGTTCATGAAACTTGGACATATGGGTGATAGTGTATCATTAAAGATCCCGCCTAAGTTTCAGGTCACATGACCAAGTTCAAAGGTCACTTAGGGTCAACGAACTTTGACCATGTTGGGGGTAGTTGTGGAATTGTCATAACTTTGAAATGTTATGGATCTAGTTGATGGAACTTAGACATAAGAGCAATTATGTATCCCTGAACATCCTTTGCGATTTCAGGTCACATGACCAAGGTCAAAGGTCATTTAGGGTCAACGAACTTTGATAATGTTGGGGGTATTTGTGAAATTGTCATAACTTTAAAAGTTTATAGATCTAGTTCATAGAAAGTCCCATAAAGTCAGCACTGCTGGTATATCAAATCGCGTAACGCAGGCGAGGCTGCCAGAGGCGTTCAACTTGTTATAATTGAATCATTTGTCAGGAAAGGTTTTGAAAGAACTAGTGATAAGAAATGGCAAAAAAGTAAAATTATGCAACTTTAAGTGGAATTTTGAATTCTCCCCCCCCCCCTTTAAATCAGGATTTTTTTCTTATAAAGAATGGTTTTTGCGAGGCTCATTAACAGTTTGCGAAGGTCTTGCAAAGGATGCAAATGTAAAAAAATAAGGTTCTACTTTCACATTTTATGTGGCAAATGCACGTTAATCATTTGTCAGAGTTATTTTTCATTTGTGAGTAGTTGAATTAAATTTTTTTAAAGTACTTGTGAACGAAAATGGACTCCTGCAAAACTTGCACGTAAGGTATGGAAGCTTCTCAAATTGTTATCTGGGGACACTTAAGTACTTTTAAACTGGTTTTAAAGTAAGAAAATAATCGCAAATTTGCAAATGATTTGCGCACGTTTGGTGCACTTTTGCTGTTTAAAATGTGAATGTTGGACTTTGCAATTTTTCACATTCCTTGCAAAACCTTCAAGAAAATTTTTCGAGCCCCATAGATAATCTCGCATTACGTTCTCCCAGGGCTAAAGTACTGAAAGCAATGGTAATCAACTGATATTTTTTTGGGGGGGGAGGGCTGCTATTCAACGTAACAAAGTATTGTGCAGATTATTTATAATATTGCTTGTTTATTCATCTGTGGAATCTTATATATTTGGAAACAAGACATCAGAGCTTAAATACTAATATTTTTCTACAGCTTTGCCTAATATTTATTTAATTCTATCCTAGAATAATAAATCTGTTAATACAGGGATGAAATCCATTAAGGTGATTTTTAAATTTAAATATTAAATAGCATCTGCAAACTTTCAAATTCCTTTGAGGTGTTGGGCAACGTTTTGATATTGACTTCAAACAGGAATGAAATTTGAAATTGAAACTCAGTATTCACAGACTTAATCCATGTAAGGTTCTCTGGAGGGTAAGGCGTGTGATATTGGTTAGTGGACTGTAGTTCTTGACTCCATGTAAGTTTACATGAGGTTTGCCTGAAATAGCAGCTAGTATTGTGTGTAGACAAGTGGTGCCGGAACATCCACATTTCCCCTAAGGCGGCCGTACGCCGAGTCGAAACAGCCATTTTAACATTTTTTGTCTACCACTTACATATAGGTGATTTGAATGAGAATGAATTAAACAGCTATTTTCGACTTGCCGTATGGCCGCAGTAGGGGAAAAATGGCTGAGGTATTAGGAACAATAGGCTATCATTGGTTCATGACCCCATGAAAGCTTGCATGAGGTTTGCCTGAAATAGCGACCAGTAATATGTGTAGACAAGTGGCGCCAGAACTTCCTGTACAGCCAAAGGGTCGGAGAGTTTCAAACCATTGTTAATACACAAAAGCTCACACCTAAAAACATTTGCCCGACCAGGGGCCAGTTTAAAAACTATGGTAACTATGGCAACTACCATGGTAACCGTGCTCAGCAGCCAATCACAATCAAGAATTCCATGGAAGTCTTCATGAAACGGGCCCTGAATGTTCGGACGCCACTGATATAGACCAGATTTCGATGATAGATTAGCACAGATATTATCTATCTGGATTTTTTTGCTTTTAAAATGGCATTAGTATAATCTTTTTTTTTTTCCTTTTCTATTTGTCTTCTTGTACCTTGTTTATCCACTGCAGCAGGACCAAGCAACGAAAGACAAGGCCTTACAGAGCATGGCAGCGATGTCGTCGGCGCAAATCGTCTCGGCCACCGCCTTACAGAACAAAGCCGCGGCCATGGGTCTGGGAGGGTTAGGGTTACCGGGGGCAGCACCGCTCAGACCGCCTTACCCGGGGACGCCGGTATGTATTCTAAACAAAATCTGGGGCCCGTAACGCAAAGGTTAGCGATGAATCGTACGCTGTTTCTTGTGATTTATTGTACATGGAAGTCAATGCTATCAGTTGTGAAATAAAATGTACGATGATTGCTAAGCCTTGTGGTATGGGCCTGTTGCAGAATAAGTTGCTTTATAACGAAATTTTAAAAACATCAATCGCAAGTCCTTAAAAGCTTGCGTTTCATTGGTTGAAAATCAAGTTGCAAGCATACAAGAATACATTATACTCTAATACCTGTGGTGATGGTGGTGGGGGGGGGGGTAATGCTCTTTGAAACTCGGGCAAATCATCCTATTTATTGGGTTTATAAATGGACAAGAAAGCCCAACTGGATAAACATAAGTGCTACCTGGAGATGGGTCCCCTTCAGATGACACACATTCTCATGCATTTTTCATGCTCTTTCGAGCTCGATATTGTGTCAAATTAAACTGTTGGGGACTTTCCCTTTCTTCTTTTTCTATATTGTCTTGCTCTAGATTTAACAAAAGTGTCTGCATCGATTAAAATCCCTATGCTGTCTAAGACTTTTACTCTTATCCGAGTCTTGTCTATGCTCTTGTCATCGGTTACCATTTTTTTTTTTTTTTTTTTGGTTTTGCCCTAGTTTATGAAGATGATATGAGATTGGATGGAATTCCTTTGCGAATTTTACGTCCGGCCTTGTCGAAGTTTTAATGTAGGGAGGTGATGAAACGTGAATAATGTAAGAGTTGCTATCATCTCAAACACACATCTCTGTGTGTTTATAGACTTGGGGTAGAAGGAACGTATTGAGCGTAGATGATAAAAGTAGTTCGAAGGTTGTTTTATCAAGATTGGAGGAAATGAGTATATTCTTATTGTGTGAAAGAAGCTGCCTCGTTGGCATTTACACAATTGAAGATAAACAGACCAGTGAGCGATAATGACACTGCTTGCTTTCCGTAGCTAAGAAATTTCTGTCAACCTCATTTTAATACGAGGAAGGTTTTGAATTGCAATTTGAACATGGACTTTGTTGTTAATACGTGTATCGAACATAATCTGGCATGCTGAATTGCAATTTGCATGAATATTTGGCAATGATTGCCTTTTAAAGGGATGGTCCAGGCTGGAGATATTTTTTATATCTTAATAAATAGAGTAAAATTCACAGATCAAAATGCTGAAAATTTGATCAAAATTGGATAACAAATAAGTAAAATAACGAAGTTATTGAATTTTGAAAATTTGCATTATTCCGGTGAAACAGTTCTAGGCATGTCTTCATGAATATTCATTAGGTGGGCTGATGATGTCATATCCACACTTGTCCTTTTGTATTTTATTATGATATTAGGTTTATTCTAAATTTTTCTACCAAGAACTAAACAATTGGATTGACAACTGATTAAGTGCATTAGTTATTTCTTGCTGCAACTTCATCATAATGGAGACACATCATTTACACATTTATGAAAAAATTAAACAATTATGATTTCATGTATGGGAAAAAGGAAAGTGGGGATGTGACATCATCAGCCCACCTAATGAATATTCATGACGATGTGCATATAACTGTTTTCACAAAATATTGATAAACTTCAAAATTCAATAACTTCGTTATTTGTTATCCGATTTCGAAATTTTCAGCATTTTGCCCTGTGAATTTTACTCTATTTACTTAGATACAAATATTTTCAGCCCGTACCATCCCTTTTAACATGAAAAAACATTTCAGTTCATGATTGATATTATTCAAACATTGCTTTCTTTTCAGTTTTTGAGGAGATGGGAGTTAGAGGGACATAATCAGTTAGAAAAGGTATTGATGATAATGATGAATAATTGTGCATTAAATGAAATTTTGTGGAATCTTGGTGCATCTCCATTTTCTTTAAGTATACTTATGAAAGGCGACAGTGCCTCAACCATTTAAAAAAATGGTTTCTGTCTACTTTTTTTCCCCCCATTATGCATCATGTAAATTGAAAACATCTCGCAAGTCCATGGGAAGTTTGCTCTCGACCAATCAACTGATGGCATTTCATTTGCTTACCACGGCAGCTTGCAAGCTGTAACTCGTTGATAACAATTCCCATGGCATGCAGATTTTGCTGGACACTTGATTTAAACCACAATGTTTTATTGTGCTATTTTTCCGGCTTTACTCGCATTCAATCTAAATCTTCTTTTCAGTGGAATGGAGCATGTTTTCCAATTCCATCCTCTGTGATTTAAAGCATTGTGACTTTAAGTTAACTTTGATTTGAATTACATGCATTGGGACATGCTTGCTATAACTATAAACATAAACATGAACAAGGTTGGGGGATGTGGGTCTGAAAAAAAAAGGGAATTTATATGGGGGCTATTTCTACTATCGTTGTTTATCCAATCTATGTCTTTTTTAGAGAGGGAGTTAGAAGAAATTGGCAAAGTACTTTTGCATACCCCCCAAAATTTCTTTTTAACTAACTTTTTTTTGTTTAGGAGGAAGATAGATGTTTGAAGGGAGGTTCGGGTGGGATCATGGGAAAAAAATATTATTTGGGGGCTATTACTCTATTATCGAGCTTATCTGCATCGTTTTTAGGGAGGGTGCAATGTGGTAGACTAACAAGCATTTTTGCATGCCAACCCATCTTTACTGCATCATGATCAAACGTCAAATAACAGAAAGTGCAACTCTGCCAAGAAGCCTCGGAATAACTTGCACTTTTCCAACCTCTGTTTGCAACATGCCGTTTATGTCCTGAACCCCGTCTCCTTTCCTCACATCACACTTTGGAGAGGAATCGTATAAAGAAACCCACACCTCCCGGTAACCCCATGACACAAAGGCTAGCAATCGATTGCAGAACAAAATTTTACAACCGATTGCATTGACCACAATGTGCAATCAAACATGAAAATCGATTGGATGATCAGTCATTAAGATTTGTGTAACCGGGCCCAGGATTCTAAACGCAGACATTTCTGGTAGACTCCCTGTGGGGTACCATCGGGGTCGCACTTCTTGCAGGAGGAACGTTGTATCCTCGGGACCGGCGGAGACGGCAGGTGCGATGGGGGTCTCCTATGGCGGCACCCTGGGCTCGCTAGGATTAAGAGACCAGACGGATCGCCAGAGGGGGCGCCTCCACGTACCCCTTGTAATCCTCGGAGGGTCCCGGCCATGAGTCACGGCCGACGACGTTGCCTATCTCCTTCAAGGTAGCCATCTTCCTGCAGACCTTGAAACTTGCCGTTGGCGCGTTAACCCTTCCACAACTGCACCCTGATCGGCTTCACTGGGGTAGATGGGATCATGGTAGTGTCGGGGTTAAGGGAGGACGCGCCTCCGACTTTTTTGTTGATATTTTAGACGATGCTATTATTGCATCTCAGAGCGCAGGTGTGAAGGAAACTGGGCAAATTGGAAACAGATTCCTGTTTAGGTGTTGATTTCGTCTTCACACATTCTGGCGATTCTTTCGATGTTGATGGATGCTTATGGCCCCCGGTGTATGTCTGATTTTATTATCGAAATGAGAATGAAGAATTAGGTGTTTGGTTTATCAAAAGGGAATAAGTGATGGTTGAACGCAGGAATTTGAAGTGATTCATTGGTGTATCTATGTCAGATAGTTGCTTTGGGAAGGAATGTCTGCATATTATTGCTTTTTAGTAACAACTTTTGTGAAATGTTTACAAGTGTGAAGAGGTTTAGGGTACATGTAGAAGTATACAAATTAAAAATTAAAAAAAGGATGAATAAATAAATCCATCATGCTGTAGGTGTATCAAAAGAAAGTAGCATTCAATGTACAACAGTTCACAAAAATTTCTCTACAATAAAATATTGGCTTTTGCTCTTTTCCCAATGTTAAGGTAAATTTGAGATAGCATTTTTATAATCACTTCATGATTAGCTGGTATTGAAAAAGCCACTAGCACCCAACCTGGGGGGGGGGGAGAGATATATGTATACATGTATCTGTCTAAACTGTTTTATTTTTCTTATTGTTTGTGTTTGAGTTGTAAGTTTCAAATATGTTTTTTCATCTTATATATTTCATACAGCAATTATGGCAGCCCGGGCTAACACAAGCGGGGCCATCACATGAGTAAGTATACATGGGACTGAACAAAATTAAACAAGACTTTTGCATTGTAGTTGTAATCAGGGGAAATACTATATTGATAAAGGTATAACTTTTCCTTCTGATCATTTTAATTAGATTTTATAAAGCAATTTGTTGATTGGGGGAGATCATTACTTTTATAAGTTTCGCTCAAGATGTTAAAACAAAGAGAAATATTAGGTTAGTAGTGTAATTACATTTAAACATTTAGCATCAACACAAAAAAATAATTGACAGAAAAAAGGTGTCCTCAAAAGTGAGGGGATCAAACTAATTTGTATTTTTAGGGCTCTTATGACGTTATTTAGACAAATTGCCTCTAGCCCCCATCTAACTATGTTTCTTGTTTCCTACTTATGTAGTTGTGGCAATAGAGATGTAAAGGCTATCAATTGATATCATTTTCTCTTTTTCTTTTTGATTTATCTCTCCCTCGACCCCCCTCTCTTTTTCTCCCTCTTTTTTGCTCTCTCCCTTTTTTTTTCTCTCTCCCTCTCCTCTGCCCTGTCCCAACTCTACCAACCATTCTCTCATCCTCTCTTCCTTTTCCTCTCCATCCCCCTCTCACCCTCTCTCTCTTTTCCCCTCTCTCTGTCTCTCCCTTCCTCTCTCCCCTTCTTTCCCCCTCACAGCATCAAACCATTCACATCAGCCCAGCCTTACCCACCAACGGCGACGACGGTCAGTGAGTACGCCTCGGTCACGCCGGCATGGGAAGGGAGGTCGATCGGTATGAGGAAGTTACGGCTCGTTGAGTTCCAGGCCTTCATCGAAAGAACGAGAGAACCAGACAGCGTTAGTACTTCAAAACTAATTAAAATATCAAATTGAGTCAATGTTAAGATAATTTAAACCAACATGCTAACGTGCGATAGAATTTGGGAAGAATCTCAAAAGTTATGATTGTTGATCGAGTTCCAGTCCTTTTTTGGCAGAACGATAGAACCCGACAGTATAAGTTCTCCATTCAAACCATCTTCAAAACAATTGAAACATCAAATCTGGGACTATTGCTTTTTCATATTATTACAGTTTTAACTAGTATGTTGATGTGAAATAAAATTGTAGAAAAAAAAACTATCCCAGAGTGATTGTTGAATTGAGTTCCAAGCCTTCATTCAAAGAACAAGAGAACCTGATCGGGTCAGTTTTCAATTCATTCCATCTTCAACACCAATTTAATTTTCAAATCATGGCCTGCTGCATTAAGACAATTTTAACATACTAATGTGCAATAGCTTTCACATTCTTTTCATATTTTTGAGAGGGAATTCATATTCCCCCTCAAAAACATGAAAAGAATTGTAAATATCACACTTGTATTTGCCTCTCCAATTCAATTAAATGTTTTCTCTCTCATGTTTTTTTTTTTCTTACAGTATAACAAACATTTTTTTGTTCATCTTGGTCCAAACGTCAGCTTCTACGATCCTCTCTTAGAGGTAAGTTCATGGATCCGGTTTCATTAATCCTTGCTATCAATGTCAAGTTACCAGCTACTGTCATATGAGAGAAAAAGGAAAATGTATACCATTAACTAGAATAAATTCCAGCCAAGTCAAGCCCCCCTCCCCCCCCAAAAAAAAAAGAAAAGGAAAGTAAAGAATAATTAAAGAAACTTGCATTAAATAAGATAAGGTGACATTCAAAGTTTCAGTATTATAAATTTTTGTATCATTTTGCAAAATCTATATCAAACTGAAGGGCTAATCTTGTTATGATCTCTTTTCCTTTATTTATGATATGTCAAATATTCAGTGTTTTCATTGATAGATGTAAATAATCTCTCCATTTTACTGAAATTGACTTATGGAAACAAAAATCATTTTATTCAATTGACATGCACTCATTTTTATTCTTACAGCAGAGATAAAACTATTGATTTCAATTATAGGCGAAGATAGATTCCATCTAAAACATGTAATAGATTATAGAATTTAAAAGAAATAATCAATTTTCTATTTCTCATCCTTTTTGTGTCCCCAATCGTGGTACAGGCGGTCGATGTAAGGCAAATATACGACAAGTTTCCAGAGAAGAAAGGCGGCCTCAAAGATCTCTATGAGAAGGGGCCGTCAGAAGCTTTCTTCCTCGTCAAATTCTGGGTAAGTGCCCCTTCCCCAAACCCTAAACAAACCCACCACCATCCCCTAAGATAAAAAAAATGTATAAATGATTCATACACAACTGAAATATACAACAAAAGCAAAGAAAAGGAAACTTATCAATAAAACAAAGGTTTCCTCAAATTTCTGGGTGACTACCCCTCCCCCTGCCCCCTCTCCCCCAAATCCTTAACAAATCCACCCCATCTTCCCCAAGAAAAGAAGATATTGTATACCAGCTATTTCATATTTCAATAGATACCATTTCTAGACTGAAAATTTGTATTTTGTTTTCTCATTTGTAGGCGGACCTCAATACGAATATGTCAGATGAAACAGATGTCTTCTATGGTGTGACGAGCCAGTAAGTACATCCTGGATCAACTTTCTATTATAAAGAACTTCTGTAATTCTGTAGTGAAAATGGAAAAAAAAATGAAGTCATCAGAAATTGCTCAATTTTTATTTGCATGAATTTCAATGTTCATTTTAGAAAATATTGTTACTTCACAGTGAGTATAGAGACTAAAAATAACCCTCAGTTTTCTTTAGTTTTAATTGGCTAAACTGTTACTATGAACACTTTTAGATAAAAACAAACTTTGTTAGATAAAACATCCAAAAAATTATTTCATAATGTACTCCCCAGGGGAGCATTTCATTGTTATTTTTTGTCTATCAAGTTGTCATATCAGACAAATTGCTTTGATTTTGATTGGGTGAAGAGGACTCTTACTCTGGTAATTGTTGGATAAAATGTCTGAAAGGGCCTTTTATGAAACGCTGTCATTGTCTCGATTAATCAAATTTCAACATCATTATCATATTTATCTCATGTTTCTTTTTTTTTTGTCCCTGCAGTTACGAAAGTGAAGAAAAGATGACAATCACCTGCTCAACCAAAGTCTGCTCATTTGGCAAACAAGTCGTAGAAAAAGTGGAGGTAAGGCACAGTCAGACGTATGCATGCTCTGAATACAGGGGCACATCAAAGAGGGGCTAGGGGCATCAAGTGCCCCATCAACAATTTTCAGGTGGAGGGGGGGGGCAAGAAAAGGCTAAAAGTTAGTTCAGATCTTCAGCTTCAGAAGTTAAAAGGAACATGATTTTAGCGATTTAAGCTTGCCCTGGCATTAAATGTGTGAAGAGGGTGCAGTGTCGGCACTTGCCCATTTGTCATATTCATGTTGTAATGGGGCTCAATTTCTGTGCTAGTCCCAGCGCTGTTTTTCCTTGATACGGGATTGTTGAAAAACGCAGTTGAGGGTTTATGGAAACTTTCTCTGAAATTAAATATCCCTGGTGATGATAGTACTGATAATAATAATAACTAGCAATGTATGTATGATGATTGTTAATAGATGAACAAAACTTTTTTAGAATGTAATGGGGCTCAATTTCTGTGGGCTAGTCCCAGCGCTGTTTTTCCTTGATACGGGATTGTTGAAAAACGCAGTTGAGGGTTTATGGAAACTTTCTCTGAAATTAAATATCCCTGGTGATGATAGTACTGATAATAATAATAACTAGCAATGTAAGTATGATGATTGTTAATAGATGAACAAAACTTTTTTTTAAGAATGTGCGGGAGATTTGGGGTTGGGTTCAAAGTCTGCCTGTGCTTTCCCTTGACCAAAGCTCTTTTCTGACCTTTTGACCTTTCAGACGGAGTACGGGAGGTACGAGAACGGTCACTTCATCTACGAGATTTCGCGGTCGCCGATGTGTGAATACATGATCAACTTCATCCACAAACTCAAACATCTCCCCGAAAAGTACATGATGAATAGTGTACTCGAGAATTTCACAATACTACAAGTAAGAAACTGTTTCTTATTCTGGTTTAAAGGTTATAAATGAAAAATAAAGGGTATTAATTATTGTTGTTTGCCAAATTAAATATTCTTATTCAATAATAATAATTGTTATAGGTGAAAGTTTCATGGTGGTTTGATTTTTGTGAATTTTTATGTATCCAATAGCCCCCCCCCCCCCCTTCAGTTCCGAAAAGTGTTCTCCCAGCGGGCCCTGCTATTAGTATTACCCGGCTAAGCTAGGCTACCGATTCAGGTGCACACAGCTTTTTGAGGAATTATTTCCTGTCGGTACCCATTTACCTCACCTGGGTTGAGTGCAGCACAGTGTGTATAAATTTATTGCTGAAGGAAAACACGCCACGGCTGGGATTCGAACCCACGATCCTCTGTTCGAAAGGCGAGAGTCAAAACCACTAGACCACGACGCACCCACTAATCCTTCCTTAATCCTCATTATACCTCACTATATTTTTAACAGTCAACCTTGATAAAATATTCATGTAAAAAAAATTAACCTTAAACTCAACATACCAAGGCCTAATACTCACGTCAAAAGGATTTTCTGATAGTTGTAATGATTTGAATATATTAGCATTGTCCTGTGTCACTGATAAGTATACATGTTACATCAAATTTTTTGTATGAAGATTGTGGATCGACAGCTATATATTTTACTTAAGCTGTTGTTATTAACCCTAACTAGGCCAGGCTTTTTTGGCTGTTCTGTGGCCGGGGGGGGGGGGGGGGGGTTGATTCAACCCCCCCCTGAGATCTCGGCCGCCGATCGCGTGAGCGCCGCAAAAATTTGCACGCTGGTAGTGTGCGATGTAATCTACAAGGCTGTATGGTAAAATTTTCCAAAATAATGAGATTTTATTTTATATGAATTAATTATGCTAATTTATGCATAAATCATACTTTTTGCTCTAATTCACTAAATAAAGCTCCTAGAATGCTAATTTTTTGTAAAAATATTCTTTGTAGCATTCTTAACAATGGCAATTGAAAAAAAATTCGGTTTGGAAATCAATTTCTTATGTATTTTATTGTTTTATGAATTTCTTATGTATTTCTTTGTTTTTCAACCATTTGTTTTTCTTTGTT
This sequence comes from Lytechinus pictus, assembly GCF_037042905.1. Lineage (NCBI taxonomy): Eukaryota > Metazoa > Echinodermata > Echinoidea > Temnopleuroida > Toxopneustidae > Lytechinus > Lytechinus pictus. The sequence goes on from NW_026974141.1 coordinate 3,016,864, forward strand.
TTTTTCACCAGATTTATTGCACAACCTTTTTGAAGTATAATTATGCTAAAATCAATTGCTTTCAGCTGTTTAAAGTAAAAATAATCATATCTTTATGAATAAGATGAGAAAACTCAATTTGCATTGACTTTGTACACAAAATCACGTTTTGGAACAATTTTTGGTCTGACATGCACTTACAAAATGTTGCGTAATTTCGAAACCGCGTACCCGGGCGTCGTAAATTTTGTCTCAAAAGATGCGCGAGACTTAAAAGTATAAACTCTGCGAGTGGCGCGGTCAAAAAATTTTGCACGGCGAAATGATCGCAGAAAATGTTGAGGGGGGGGGTTGATTCAACCCCCCCCCCCCCCGGCCATTTTAGGGTTAAGCTGATGTTTTAAAAGATAAGTGAGATTTCTTAACAGGGATATCTGTTTCATCTTTGAGTTGCGGTATTGTCTGCCATGAAAATGAAAATATATTCTCTTTCTCTTCATCCCTTTACAGGTTGTCACGAACAGAGACACGCATGAGACGTTACTATGCATTGCCTTTGTCTTTGAAGTGTGTACTAGTGAACATGGTCCACAGCATCACATTTACAGACTTGTCAAAGACTAGCACATTTTTTATCGCATAAAGACTTGGGAGAAGACTATAGCTTTTTACTTACGTTTCCCACCTGTGTGCAAAGAACTGCCAATTCTTTGATCGTTCTCTTCTCGTATTTTTTAATCGTCTTTTCAACGTTTTTTATCGCTGCTGGGGAGAGATGTGATCTCAAAGATTTTGTATCGTTTCTTGTCAAGATTTATATGGATTATGGGCAATGCAAGAGCTACAAGCAAGGTGTCATGGAATTTCAATAACGTTCATTTGTAAGGAAACGTCATTGTAAACGTCAAATGGGAGTGACCTCTGCATGGTTCTTTCAACCCTACTTTAAGTGATTCATGGATGAATTTGCTCTTAGCCAATCAGATGGAAGGATTTCAGTAGCTTGTAACAATAGTCACTGACCATTTGTTTCATGACATGCACCTCTGGACAGCTCATGAGAAGGAATTAAATGCCGAACTAAACGTCCAAGCAGTAACATTTTGGCACCGTTCCCTCCAGGCTGCTGTGTTCGCACCCAGAGAGTGATGGATTCAAACGTCAGATGAAACGTTCAAAGAGTTCACTCTACGACAGCTCGACTTCCTCCTCGAAGGCATACTGACATAGCTAATTCTAAAGGCTTCATTTCTTTGCGACACCCATTGCCAACTTATATCTTCAAGCGCTTCACAGACGCCCCTTTGCACTGTCCGATCCAAGTTCTGGAGACATCTTTGTTTCTCTGCGACACTCCATGAAGCATACCCCTCTATACAGACACACCTTTGCGCAGTCAGACTCAAGTTCTCAGTCCATCCGGTGACACCTGTGAAGAATCAGGCCTTTTCGCTGTCAAATCAAGTTTTCAAAATCACCCTATACCCCTGTTAGTGCCCTTCTACTTCTACATCACAGCATCCTATTAAGCTATCATCCAAATAGCCATCGAGGCCTTTTATGCCCTTCTACAACCAACCCCTCTTCGGTTAGGACAGGGCTCATGTCATCATTTCCCCAATGACCACTGACGCACAAGAGTATTCAAGTTCGCATGTTGGAGATGAACGTCTACTACACTGAATTGTGAACTCTTCAAAACTTAGTGGTGGTTTTTATTTATATTATTCAAAATTTTGATGGAATGTGAATCAAGAGATGGTTCATCAATGCAAGGGCATATATGATAATGTTGAGCCTTAAAACATGTAATTCTACTGTCACAATGCCTTTACGAAGACCATCCGAACGGTTTCAGACCAATTTATTGCAGTGTATTGCTATGCATAAAAATTGATTGTAAGATGATCGTTCAGGTATTTGTGACAGTAGCGTAAACTAAGCACTGTATTCTTTGTTCCTCTGGTTGTTCTTTTAGAGATGATTCACAATGTGCTGATCATGAATACCAGCTGGCCCTTGTTTCACAAAACATGATGTTTACTAGTGGGGTGTTGCAAGAAATCCCCAAATCAGTCATGTCTTGGAGTTAATTGTAAATTTGCGTTTGATTGCTAATTTGCTTCTTGCCACAAGGAGTGGAATCTGGGGCCCGTCCTACAAAGAGTTGCGATTGATCCAATCAATCGCAACTGTGGAAAGCCAGCAACATCAACATCTAGAAGACATGTTTGTTCAAAATATTTTCTAGAAATGTTCATACATTCACTGTTTTTTCTTGACAATTCAGTATGCTTCTCTTTGTTTTCAAAGGACATCGAGCAAATTTCCTGAAGAAAAAATGATGACGTGGATTTCCATATGAGATTGATCGGATCATCATCAATCGTAAATCTTTGTAAGACGGGGCCCTGATTTGCTACAGCTAAAATTTATCTATCAATTGTAGAATGGCAATACATGCTTGCAATTGATTGCGAGATATTTTCATGCAACACCCCCCATGATTGCATAATAACACTGAATGGTGTCAGTCCCAACACAAACTTTGCATCAAGTTGGGTGTTCTGACTGGTGTTTTATTTTGCTCAAGCACCAAAACCAGTGTTCAGGGTCCCGTCTTACAAAGAGTTGCAATTGATCCGATCAATCGCAACTATGGAAAGTCAACATATAAAATGCATGTTTGTTCAAAAAAAATTCTGGATATAGATGTCTATCCATAAATTCATTGATTTCTTGACAATTTGGTGTGTTCTCCTTTGTTTACAAAGGACATTTTGCAAATTTCCTGTAGAAAAAATTATGACATGGATGGATTTCCATAGAGTTACGATTGATTGGATCAATCATAACTGTAAGACGGGGCCCAGTGTTCAACTTAGACAACATAAATTTATTTTTGAAATCACTTGATGTCTACAATACACATATTAGGTGAAAAGTTGGTTGTGATTGAAAAGACTAGGACTAAATTGCTCAAAGTCCATACATGTATTCAGCATCTAAGTTACATAAGGTTGTGTCTGTGACACAAAGGGGTTATTTTCATTAAAGGGGTTATTGTGTATTTTCATAACTTACTTCATGAGGAAGTAGGCTATTTTTTAAGATGGACAAAGATAATTGAGAAAGTGTGGTAAAAAGCAGCATTTTATTGAAAAAAACAAACATCAACATCTAGAAATAATCAACCAGACACAGATCCCTGACTCGGGAATTTGCTAGGGCTATTTTTATCATTTTCCAGGGCTTTTTGAGCATTTTCATTTTGCCCCAATCCACTGTATTTTCCCCTGAAAAGGTCATCATTTTGGCTGGTAATCTCAAAAAGTAACCCAGAATACAACACCCCCCCTTGTAATACTCGTCTAACCAAAATTCAAGAAATTTTTCTTGACACGCCCTGGAGAGTTTCGAGATTAATCAGGATTCCTGTCAGTTTTAAGGCAAATTTGAAGCAAATTTACAAGCATTCGTAATAGCTCTTTCTTAAATCAAAGCACGTAACGATTGATTTTATAGAAATGAAATGTATTTATTAGCACAAATAATTGTGGTTTCTTTTTCTATTTTCTATATGTCTGTTTCATATCCTGATAATTGTAATTATTAGCGATGAAATTTTACCAAAAAGTATCTGTCTTTTTAGTCCTTATGCAAAGTGCCTAATAAGTGATAATCTACTGTCGACAGTATTATTCTGATTGAGGCATTGTCTTTTTATAGGAAGTAAAATTGATTAGGATTCGTCTTTAAAACATATTTGTTTTATTTATCCTCTTTTGATATATCTTTGAATGTTAGGAGTCATAGGCCAAGTCCGCCCGAACAACAAGTTGAATAAATAGTGGAAATTCAAAAAAGCATGATGCTGAATATTTCATCAAAAAGTCCGATCTAAATTGACAAAATTACAATAATGATGATAATAATACTGGCTTTATAGTGCTTAATGCATACTTTATTATGACACTCACTAAATTATGACACTCACTAAATCATGACACTTTTAAGTTTCTCTTATTTTTACTAACAGTAACATGCAAATATGGGAAGTGATGACATTCATGCACTCAGTATTTCCTTTGAATTTTATTAAATTTTTATTTTATTTTATTTTTTTAAAATTTTTTTGTGGGGGGTGATTAGATCATATCTTTTTATTGACCCATATTAAGTTATATTTCTGGCGATTCCATATTTTCAAGTAAGAGTCTACCTGTTTTCAAAACACGAGCTATGAATATTCTATTTATTTTTAACAAAAAAAGAAAGAAAAGTGTTGAGTGTATCACGTTATTGGTTCCCTCACTAACTTGCACAAAACCAGTGTTCTGAAAAAATAAAAACATTGTCAAAATAAGAGAAGCTTTAAAGTGTTCACACTTTTTTTCATTTGACATCCGATTTGATGAAATTTTCAGAAGTATGCTCATTTTTATTTCCTCTGATAATTCAAATAAACGATTTTAAAGTGGGCTTGGTCTAAAAAGTGATAGATATTAAAGGGGTTTGTTCAGATATGGTTGAACAGAGCTCAGCAGCAAGCGTCGGCTACATGGTGCCGTTCACACATGGCAGTAGTAACACAAATTCCCTCCGATGACATATTCAGTGAGGTGTTGTACCCTCCATGGTATTGGGAATATAAGTGCGATTTTTCGTCAGAAACAAATCTTCATTACAAAAAAACCCTATTGAAAAAATGGTAAGGTACAGAGAGATATGCAATAGGAAAATACCCAGTGCTCATTGGGTGATTTCAAGTTTGGTGTCGACCTTTTGGTGTTGGTGTTAGGTTGACTTTTACATGAGCATAGCACCAAACATAAAATGATGTTGGTCCTGAAAAGTCACTCTCTAGGTGTTGAGATGTCTATATCGAGATTTGTATTATTTGTGTAAACTCGGAATAGGTTTTGGAGCTAGAAAATGCAATCCAAATTGTGCTTCCAACACCATGCAACACCAACACTGGACTTGAAATCACCCATTATTTATCTAATTTATTTAATTCCTCATATCATTGATTAGGATGTAAAGTAATTTGATTATTTGATCAAGTCTTCTTGAATTAGATCTAACAATTTTTGATGAAAAAATTATTTATGGTCAATTACATCATGAGTAAATTTTGATTTTGAATTAATCATGTAAAAATCAGCCATATTTTGAAGTCTCTGACACTGACTATTTGATTTCTGATTTAATGAATTTATTTATGAGCTGCAATGAAATGATTATATCTCTATAAGAAGATTGGTTCTTCTCATCTTTAGTGATGTTGTATTTTAACGTGCCTTTAGTGAAAAAAAAAACATGAATAGTTGCTTGGGTTATAATATGAAAATACCAAGTCCAAAAAGGTGTCATTGTTTATGGCATGTTTCTAAAAAGCTTACACACTATCTTTCGATGAGTGCTGTTATTGAGCATTGACCTTTGTGAGGTCAAAGGTCAATTGCCTTGAGTAATCTATTCCCAAAGTATTTTGTATCACTTTTTTTTCTGCCAAAATCCCAGCAAGGACATTGAATAATCAACCAATTCTCCCAGTATGTTTAGATTTTCTTAAAAAAAACACCAATACGAATCAATATTGTCTTGCTATTTTTCTTTTGATTTAGTCGCCTTATCGATGCCTGTCGCTCTATTTTTTATTATTTTTACATCACAACGCCAAAGCTTTTTTTAAAGTTGTACTTAAACCAAATAACATTGAAATCTCTACTTCAGTTTTGGTCGCTCACTATAACGTGGAGCTTGTACTAACGGGGTGTTTTCTTGGGAACACGACAACACAGTGTCTTTACATTTTTTCTATCCAAGAATCTATCAAAATTGTATAGAGTTACAGAAGTGGCAATTTCTAGATATTCTTACATTTTAAACAATTTTGGCCAGATTGCTTTAGCTCTTTCTTACAGCAAGGTGGTGAAAATGAAGTTTATGTTTTTTGTACAAAGAATACTATTCCATATTTACTATTTATTGTTGTCTGTGTGTATGGTATTTGCAAATGAAAAAGAAAAAAGTGCTGTCTTTGTTTGATTTTTTTTGTCATGTAACCACAGATGCCTGTTAAGGGGTGATATTTTTCATTGAATGCCTATCCCATAAAAGAAATACAAAATTAGTGAACAGATGCTTTGCAGAAGCACAAAATGTGCCGTCTAAAAGAAATATTTCTGGAATCAGGATCAGTTTGATCAAGTCCATAAGCTGCTTTAATCCTTTGAGTCTATCCATACTAGTTAAACCATGAAGCTATTATAGCTTCATGGTTAAACCGTGTACCAGTTAGGTTATAAGGTTATCAAATATTTCTGAGAAGCGTGATTTAAAAACGTTTTCACTATGGCATGAATATGAATTAAGTGTCATTTTCTACTTCCTTAGGATATGGCCTCGTGTAATCCCCTAATCATTATTTATTTACTGATCTGAAATCACAGGTGAAATTTTGTCTTTTGATGATGATATTAATGATCAAGGCCACTTGTTAAGATCTCACATCTACACTGAGATGCTTTACCATGGATACTGGTGTTATCCCATCAATTTCAATTTTTTTTTTATGCGAGTGTAGGTGTACATTCTGGTATTTGGTCATTGCTCACAAAAGTTGATGCAAGTTTGTAAAAGCACAAAAGATTATTCATATAAGCAATTTTCTTATACGTCCTTTCCCTAATATTTCTCTTTCGAGTGGCACAATGTATTTAATTTATATCACTCTAAGTATAATACTCATTGATATAAACAAACTGGATAGAGCCACAAGGTGCTCTTTCGAAGTCAACAGAAACATTTACAAGTACTCCAACAGGTCAAGTGTGCACAAAGTTCCACACTTTTTGCTCTTATGTGAGCGTGTTGTTTCTTATGTGTTTGGACGGCCCCATATACTGTTAATTGCGTCATGGATTTCTCTTCCTGTAGCTTCAAGGCTGCGTCTGCGGTAACTTTGCGGCAGCATGCGAGCTCTATTCATTTTATAAAATATCGATGGTAGTACCTCATAGTTGTGATCGTCTCCCTTTCACGCCATAGAGGGCGCTAGGCAGGGCAATCCGGAGCAGACTTATTTAGTGTAATGCGAGAGTAACGCCAACGAAACCGACTCCAGGCTGGTCAGAATTACTACATGTATTTGAATGGCATATCTTGGAAGGTTTGGAGTTGGATTTGTGAGAGTTACTGTCGCATACCAGGGCTCGACATTATTTGTGTCCCGGGGCAACCAAATATGAGAGTCGGGCGACCAAAATTCTGTATAAGCCCACATTTGGTGGCCTGGTCGGGCTACCAAAGTCTTTATAAATTGTAATGTTTTTTATTGTTTTAAGGCCACCAAATTTGCTTGGCGAGCCACCAAGAATATGAAATTGATGATTTTGTTGGACTGATCTGATTTTAAGAATGACTGGTGATCCTGTCTTGTGATAATCACCGTTAAATAATCATCGGTGATTATTTAGCACGTAAGAAAGGTTCACCAGTCATTCTTACAGTGGCTCTGAACTTACAGCTTTATGAAATACCCACCAAGCTTAGTTCAGATTGGACATTGATGTATGGAAGCTCCCTTTCCCAAAGCTAACATAGAGGGCCTCCTGATTCCCAATCCCTAACCCAGTGCCATTTTGGAGATGCGGGAATTGGCACTTGCTTAGGGATTAGAAGTAGGAGGTCCTCTGTGTTCGCTTTGGGAAGGAGAGCTTCCATACATCAACGTCCAATCTGGACTATTGCAGGTTCGGTCACAGCCTTGACCAATCAGAGGACTTCCGCTGACGTCACTCTCATTGAACCACTCTAACCTTTGTTAGGACACATTAAAGTGCATGTTAAATCAATCATGTTATTATAAAAACGGTTTATTTACGTATTTGTACACTGCCATCTATGTTGCACTGTATTAGGGTCATATCTGTTTCTTGCTACGACAAACTACTGACGTTTCTTAAAAGTACTCTTATTCAGTCCTGGATATGTTGCAAGGCACCCTCATTGATAGTAAAAGGATAGGCTCCTCGTTGAATGCCCATTGGATGATTGCGAAGTGATCTCATATGATGACATCATCACTGTTGCATTGTGGGGCAAAATACCCAGCAGATGGAGACGTGTCAATGTAGTATCTCTTTATTGGTATAGACCATTAAAACCTCTAACTGTACTTAGATATACGTACTGACGTGAGCTCATACTACTCTTTTTTAGACATGTCAATATTGTCATTGTGAGGGACTTGATTTTAAAAGAATGTACATTTTTCTTTTCATTTATCATTTCAAACCGCATCGGTGCTAATGCTTCATTTGTTTTCTTAGAAAAGAAAGAAAAAAAATATGACAAAAAAAAAATCTTTGTACAGAATGTAAGATATTTTACCAGAGAAACTTTTTACAAAGCTTTTGTAAAGCGAGACTTTATATAATTTTACTTGGGGCTTGTGTAAGAAATGTTGCATATTTTCTGAAATTTGTGTTTTCTTTTTTTTTTAATATGTGATATTGAGACATTATGTGTTGTGTAGTTTGCATGCATTGACAATGTAATGTCATGAAAGATCATTGTATACCAATTTCATGATTTTTTTCTTTCTTGTACTTACTGCCCTTATGCTTGCAAGTGTGTTCCTCCTATTACCGTTTCTCCAAAACTTTTTTAAGAGGATGATTAATTTATTTTTTATTATTTTTTTAGTTGATATGTTTATACATGGCATGCACTACAAACTGGGACCAAATTCAGTATACAACTTACAGAAGCTTTTTTTTCTTCTTCATATAGGCTATGGGGGTGTTTCATGAAACAAATGGTGATATTCGCTGACAAATTAGCTCTCGGCCAATGAGATACCAGGATTTCAGTAGCTTATAACAATAGTTAAATTCACTAACTACTGACTGTATTTGTTTCATGAAAAACTCCCCCGAGTTGTGCTCATACTTTATTTTTAATGTACACGTCGTGGTAAGGCATGAAAAAGGTTTGATGGAAAAAAAAATGCGTACAGTACCCAATTGTAAATGTTTATTGTTGACATAATCCTCTTTTAGTTCTTGGAATTCTGTTCCTGTTTGATAAATAAGGAACTTTACTATTTGGGGGTAAAAAAAAAACATGCTTATGTACCACACACTCTATAATTATTGCTACACTGAATTTAAATTCAAGAGATAACAATTTCTCACAAAATGATTATTTTCTTGCCTCACAATGTGCCAGAATTGAAAATGCCTTCAGTCGGATGTACAAGAAGCACTTTCCTGAATCAGATGTTTTAAATACAGGTGAAACACATTACAAAGCATCTAATATCGTATTTGCCGAAATAATGATTTTACATAAATGCGTTATTGACAGATATGACATTTTTTGGTCACATCGTGGCATGCAGAGTTTGGGGTGTTTCACAAAGATTTAAGTGTGACTTAGAGTCGCACTTAAATTCCCAGTTGTGTGTCAAATAAAAGGAATCACTGCATTGGTCAAAGAATAATAATAATATGGACCATTTTATATAGCGCAGCTACTATATTCATATACTTTACTGTGCTTAACAATTGGTATCATAATTATTACCTGAGCCACCATACAGGCGCTCAAGCATTTGAGGAATTTTTTCCTACCGGTTACCCATTCACCTCGCCTGGGTCGAGTGCAGCACAATTATGGTAAATATCTTGCTGAAGGAAAACATGCGTATTAATCAGTATTGCGTGTTAGATATGTACACGTCAGCACTGAGCAATGAAACGTTAGGAACAAGTGTGCTTGTGTGGAAAATCAGAGAATAAGATCAAAGAAAGTTTGAGAAATATTGGACAACTAATGAGAAAATTATGAGCATTTGAATATTGCGATCACTAATGCTATAGAGATCCTCCTATTGGCAATGCGACAAAGATTTGCAATGTCGCATGTGAACAACTTTTCATTTGATGGACTATAAAATACCCCAAAAATGTCTCTTGCTCTCTTTTAAGGTTATAAAAACTTCATCCATAATACATGTATATTCTTTGAAAATCTACATTACATATGTCCTCTTATAGAAAGAAAAAATCTACTGATAGATGTAATAAAAGAGGCAGATTAAGTGAAAGATATTGAAAAGTAATGTGAAACTTGTTCACATGTGACATCACACATCTCTGTTGCATTGCCAATGGGAGGATCTACATTACAATAATGATCTAAACTTCAAATGCTCATAACTTTCTTATTATCTATTCAATTTTTCTCAAACTTTCATTGATCTGTTTCTTAGATTTTTCTGTTTTCGCACAAGCTATCTTGTTCCAAAGGTTTTATTTTCCTTTGAGTCACACTTGATTCGTTTTGTGAATCACCCCCCAGGTCTTGTTTCGTCACAAGAGGTTGTCAATTTTCTGATGATCTAATGCCTGCGTACAAATGTGAGGGAACATTGTATTTTATCGGTGATGTTAATTATTCTACAGTCATGTGAACTTACTTGTATGTAATTACAAGTAATCAAAATATACGTAATTATAGACATGTATGCGACATGCAAGTTTAAAGTCTGTAAATCAAGAGTTGGCAAATAAAAGCAGGTCCCTTTTGTTTTGCCACTCAGGCAGAGTATTGATACCCCAAAATTCAGTAATACAGGATAAACAAAGCCTTAATTCAGTTCAACTTGCTAATGCCTTCGAAGCAAAATAATACCGTATCTCAATAGATTTACTTGGCAGAAAAATGATTGAAGATCATCTTTATCAAATCATTTTTGCTTTTTAGTAAAGGTTTTTGTTTGCCATCCTTTGAAACGAAGATTTACAAAGGTGATATGAACGATTCCTGAATAATCAAGTCAAGTTTTTTTTAATTTAAAGTTGAATTTCAGTTGGAGCACCAAAGTTGAATACAAAAACCTGCCCACATTTTTTTCTTATGCTGAATTAAAATTCGTATTCCTTGGGTCGATTTTTAAAAAGAATTTTAGTGCTTGTATATGAAAAGTGGACATATTTAGATATCTGAGGAAAAAGAGTTTCAGGGTTACAAAAATATGGGTTTTTAAGAAGAGGACAAGGGGTACCAGATTTTAACTGTATTCACTTTTAATTTATGACTGGTACTTGTGTCCCGATCTCTTGTTATATTACCAGACAGATATTGTTGATTGTAAAATTGCATCATTTTCCTCAAATTCCACTTTCAGTTATCTTTTTATTTGATCATCTCCATGATACCAAAGTTTCAAGTTTTTGTTCGAGTCACTCATAGAATTGAGCGATTTTGTGCTTTTTTTGGAGAAAAATGTAACTAGATTGTTTCAGAATAGTATGCAAAATCAAACTGCCTCATGAATATTCATAGGGCTATTGAAAATGAATTCAGATATCAGTGTCTTCAAATCTAATTTAGGGAAACTTTTATTTCTGGGAGGGGGAAGAAACATACTCGTAAGTGCCTATAAGAGTTGAGAAAAGACATATTTACTATTGAATTTAAACTTCTCTTTTTTTAACAGATTCTATTTCTATTTATTTTAAGTTGCCCGAATGATGTGTTTTGGGGAGTACTCGAGATGATGGGTTTTGTTTGTTATTGGTGAGTCTCTTGTGTTTTTTGTGATTTTTGTACCATGTAGTGTACAAAAAAAAGACTGCAAAAGATTATGCTTTTCATTCATCTTTTGTACAAATAAATGAAAAAAGTTTGCAGAAATACACAAAATGAAATTGTCTGGCGTTTGTTGTCTTGTGTATCTTTAAATGGCGCTGTCACATTTCCCGTACGGCGAGTCGAAACAGCCATTTTAGCATTTTTTGTACCAGCTACATATAGGTGGTTTGAATAAAACGTCTGTTTTCGACTCAAGTATGGCCGCCGTAGGGGAAATGTGACTGCAGCATCAGGATTACAGTATATCACTCAAAACATACAACCACCTCTCTTGTCCCTGACCCATAATGAGAATAATCCTGGATTTCTATAGTTCTTTTTGCCCGGGGGGGGGGGGGGGGCAAGTCAAATGTATTGCTGTACACATGTGCGACCAAATTATTTCCAAACACCCCCTAAACAAGTTTTTCACGGGCTTCATTTACACATTTTGGCCCCAAAACAAGTTTTGTCTCAGGCCTGAACACTTTTCAGAAACGAGGAGGAAAAGCCCCTGGGGAAAAAACATACCCTTAACACGTTTGGCTAGTCTTGATTAAAAAAAAAGCTTTGGAAAAAAAACATACGTTTGACCCCGCGATTGACTATTGACCAGTCTTTCAAAACCACCTTTAAAAAAAATTGGGTTTTTTTTTAAAACCCTTAACGAGTGCACACTCGGCCCGCATCCAAAACTGAAAAAAAAAAGTTTTTTTGGTCACACATGTGTACAGCAATATATTTGATTGCCCCCCCTCGAGTCTTTTTGCCAGAAAATACGAAGTGTAACACTACATAATAATAATGATAATAATCTACATGTATCTAGAAATAATCTATTCTGAGGTGCACTATTATTGTTACCCCAGTTTTAGCTAGAATACTACCCTGGCTTTAGCTCACACTTACATTGTACCATTTTATCAGCAGCACTCGGTGCATTCAAGGAATTTATCCTCCTGGGTCGAGTGCAGCACAATGTGAATCAACTTCTTGCTGAAGGATATTTTAGAAAATAACCCCTTACAGAGCTGCCAAGTAGTACTGGTTTTCAGTAATTACTGAAAAATGAGAAAGAATACTGGTGGTTTCATGCAAATTACCGGTACTGATTTCTTAAGTTTCAGTATTTGTGTGAAAATACTGATTTTCAGCCTTTAAAATACTGGAAATGTTCTTGATCAGTTTGGCATCTCTGCGCCCTTAGCACTTTGACTGAAAAGTAACAAATTTCATACCCTTTTCAAGAACATCCCCCGACCCTGACTCCTCTGAAGTCATCTATATTAGGTGTAATAGCTCCGTCAGTGGAGCAAGGCTTTCGGATAATTGTGACCCTCATTACCAGGGCCCCCGTCTAACAAAGAATTACGATTGATCCGATCAACCACAACTATATGGGAATCATAAATTTTTCTTCAAGAAATTTGCACAATGTCCTTTGTAAACAAAGAGAAGCACACTGAATTTTCAGGAAAACAATGTATGAATATACATCATATCTAGAAAATATTTTTAACTTCATGTTAGAAGTTGACATTGCTGGCTTTCCATAGTTGCGGTTGATCGGATCAATCACAACTAACAACAAAATAGCGTGATGTGCCAATCCTGGTATTTTGCTGACTGAACGATACAGATACAACTCTTTGTAAGACAGGGTCCCTGGTCCCTCTGAGAGGATGTTAAGCCTTCGATCCTCTGGTTGTTTGCTGTCATTCTTGCTTTCTTAGCAATCAGATAAAAAAACGAATCATGACGACCATTATAATAAATGATAGAACAATGCTGACGATTAATTGGCATCGATTTAATCAAATTAAAAATATTTTCTGCACACAAAACAAATATGGAATATATTATCATTTGTAAATACACTAAATACAAACTTGTGGTTGAATACATGGACCTTATAAGTCAGTGGCCAAATTCCAGAGGAGTTTGTTTTTTGATAGATTATAAAAAAATATATGTATCATTGTACATCGAAATGATTCTGTCTGGCAAGATTGGTAAAATGTAGGGGCAAAACCATGGGGGGGGGGGGCTGCCTTCTGATTTTTTTCCTTTTTTTATTAGTGGGGCAGTGGCGAATCCAGCTGAATTGGACATAAAACATTCTTCAGACCCACTGTAGAGCACAAACAATATGGGCTGTGAAATTACATTGGCCCGTATTCTGAAGTCGGGTTTAACTTAAACTCAGGTTTAAAGTTGTGGTTTCAGTATGAATAGCCAATTGCTACATAAATCACTAACGGTAGAGATCTCATATTTCAGCTCATTTGGCTCTCAAATCATTCGTAATTTTCTAGGAAGTACAAATAGATGATTGTCTTCACCATCGATGAATCAGGAAAGAGCACAGTAAACATAAGAAACATACAACTTATAACAAAATTTTGACACGTTTGGCTTCCCATAATTTTAGCACACAGTTAGACCATGGTCTAAGTTAAAACCTGACTTCAGAATACGGGCCATAGTGTCAGACCTGGATAGATTTTCCACTACAGGGGAGGGGGGGGGGGGAAAGGGAGGTAAAAAAAGGAAAGAAAGATTGCACCCCCCCCCCCAAAAAAAAAAAGAGGGCAGTACAGTACAATTAATCCAAGGAAAAACATTTTAGATTGTCATCCCCCCAATCTGTTTGACTTGGATGAAATTCAAATAGAAGATGTACATAAAACTGCTTTGCATAATCTGGGGCCCGTAACACAGAGGTTTGCGATTAATCGTACGCTTACTTTTCACAATTCATTGTACATTGTAATCAGTGCAATTAATCGTAAATACATGTTCTATGATGAGTGCTAAGCTTTGTGTTACAGGCCCAAGGTCTGAAAAATGCCTCGACATAGGTGAATATTATCATTTATGCAGACTTGACCTTTTTTCCATGCACGGCTTCAGTATTCAAAATAAAGCGTACATTTTGCTAGAGCACCTTTTTAATTTGCAATTCCAGACAGGATATGTGAAACCTTCTTCAAACATGGTCCAATAAATCATTCCTTAAATTTTCATTCAAATGCATTGCACATTTAGCTTTCAAAGTTAAATGAGATTTCTGTCTTAACCCTCAATCTCCCGGGGTATTTTGATTCTTGTCATTCCCCTTAAGTAATGGCCCCCCCCCCCCCTCCCAGGAGAATTAGGGTTAAAAAGTGAAAGAAACTCTTTAACATACTTTGCTGAATTTCAAGAAGTTGACTAGTACAAAGACATTCATAGACATCTGACAAAAACATGTCTACAATATTCTATGTTGTAACTTCATAAGTTCATATCCCATTTAATTATAACATGAAATACATAGCTGAACTACCCTATCTTGGAACAAGTTTTCACCCTTGTGATGCAAATCCCAAACAGACCTATAATGTGAATAATTCTATTCTGAATACAGTCTATAAAAATAGAATGACATGTCCAAGTGTACATACCAACAACATGAAAAATATAAGACAAATTTCAACAAGCAAACTAGGTAAAATAGGTAAACATGAATGACATTTAAACATTTTTCTTAATGTGACCTTTGGTAAAAGGGGGGGGGGGGACGACTATGAACTGCTAAACCCATTTTCCTTTTGGTGACAAAGACAGATTTTTAGATGAAACAAAAGAAAGATAATGATGTCCCCCCCCCCCACTTTTATCAAACTCTGTGACCTCTGCTTTTCCTTATTTTCATAACCCCCCCCCTCCAGAAAAATAAAAAAACAAATGCATAAAAAGTTTCCCACACATGTGAATCAATCAATACATCTGTTATAAAAACATCAATTTTTAAACACAAAAATTTAATGTGGCTGGAATATCCCTCCCCCCATGAGCAAACAACGTGTGCAGGAATGACTGATTGTATCCAATGTCTGGGATAACAACAAATCTGTAAGAACTTAGGTATGTAAAATATACGTCTGCAGTGCATTATAAATACCTAGATCATTATTATATTATTAGCATTTTCCCAATAAGTACATGATTTGAATAAGTTTCCTATTAGGTTAAAAGACTCACAGTGCTGACACCAATATCTTTGAGTCTATATGGACTAGCATAAATTTCTAAGATAGTCTAAGTCTGGAATGGCCCAAATTACATATTCATAGTTAGGATGATTTTTGGCGGTGGAGGCCGGGAAACCGGTGTAGTTCCCCTAGGTTTCCATTCCTGCGTCAAGTTGAACAGATCAAGATTACCACATCTGAGAGCCGTTCAATTACGTGCTAGGATAAGAACCACTTTTGTCTCCATTTTACAGATCTTGAACCGGTGACACATCATTTACTCTTGCGACAATTGCTCCAGGCTTAATTTCATCTAAGATGTAGGGTTAGGGTTGCAATAGTGTTTTATGTTAGGTTTAGGGTAGGGTAAAGTGTTAAACCCCGGGTTGAAGTTCGTCATTTGATTAGTGTGTTGAATTTAGAGCGGAGCAATGTCGCCAGAGCAAACGTCACCGAACCAGGACAAGAACCACTTTTGTCTACATGTTATGGATCTTGAACCGGAGACACATCATTTACTCTTGCGACAATTGCTCCAGGCTTAATTTCATCTAAGATGTAGGGTTAGGGTTGCAATAGTGTTTTATGTTAGGTTTAGGGTAGGGTAAAGTGTTAAACCCAGGGTTACAGTTCGTCATTCAATTAGTGTGGAATTTAGAGCGGAGCAATTGTCGCCAGAGCAAATGTCATGGAACCAAGGCTCCGTAACACAAAGGTTTGCGATGAATTGCAAATAAGAAATAACAGCACTGATTGGCTCCTGGTCAGTATTTTAAACCTAATGCGTGTGTAACATGGATATTGATTGGTCAGTTCATTTAGCGATTGATCGCTCATCTTTGCGTTACGAAGCCCTGGACAAGAACCACTTTTGTCTCCATTTTGTGGATCTTGAACCTCCCTGGTATGGTCCATGCACATCATCGTCCCACTTCTCACTTCCAGATTCACGGAGCATTTCAACAAACCTGCGATCAATCGCAAATCTATTAAGGATCCCCAAATTAAATATATGTCTTCCAATCAATTGCAAATTCCAATCGATCGCTGATCTTATTCTTGCAACAAGGAATGCAAACTGACTTGCTGCATCTAAAATTGATCAAGTGCTAAAATTGTAACAGAAATATCTGCAATTGATCGCAAACATTTCCGTGCAACGCCCTTTATATGTGACCAAGCCATACGAATCTTCGTGCTTCAGAGAAGACATACGTGCTTGCTTCTAACAGTGAATGGTATAGCGTTCCATCTCCATATAAACCACACTGATATAATGCAATTCTGAAGTAGGTTAGACCAGCAAGCTTTACTTCTTTGAAATTCTTGATGAGCAAGAATGTACTATTTCCTTTAAAAACTGGGCAGAATCGACACAAGAAGCGCAGAACTATATAACATTGCACCTGTGATATTATTCTTCCTCGAGAATGATCTTTCAAGGCAACACCAAAATGAAGGGGTGGGACTGATCTCAGTAAACGTCACAGCTCTCCTTAAGGTAGTCTGGGCAGAATCATCACAAGAAGCACAAGCTATATATAACATTGCACCTGTGATATTGTCCTTCCTTGAGAATGATCCTTCGAGGCGACACCAAAATGAAGGGGTGGGACTGATCTCAGTAAACGCCACAGCTCTCCTTAAGGTAGTCTGGGCAGAATCATCACAAGAAGCACAAGCTATATATAACATTGCACCTGTGATATTGTTCTTCCTCGAGAATGATCCTTCGAGGCGACACCAAAATGAAGGGGTGGGACTGATCTCAGTAAACGTCACAGCTCTCCTTAAGGTAGTCTGGGTAGAATCGCGACAAGAATCACAAGCTATATATAACACTGCACCTGTGATATTGTTCTTCCTTGAGAATGATCCTTCGAGGCGACACCAAAATGAAGGGGTGGGACTGATCACAGTAATCGCCACAGCTCTCTTTTAAGGTAGACTGGGCAGAACTAACACAATATGCACAAAGCTATAACCTATTTAACATTGCACATGTGAGTGTTCTCTCTTGTGAATGATCCTTCGAGGCGACACCAAAAATGAAGGAGTGGGACTGGTCTCAGGAATCGCCAAAGCTTTGCAGTTGTTTCGGCTTGAAATTCCTCACCGAGATGGAGAAGGTTGATTTGGCTGCAAAGTAAAGACAAAGAAAAGAGAGAGAAAAAATGAGATAACATCAACAAATCGGAAAGTTGTTCACTTCTTTTCAACAATCTACTTGTAAAAATTGCCAATTTTGAGTAGTGGTTAGATTTAGTGATCTGATGTTCATTTCTTTTCCACAATCTACACCTTCATAATTGCCACTTTGAAATGTGGATAGATTCAGTGATCGGATCAGTAAATGGGACAGTCATTCATTTCTTTTCTACAATCTGCTTGCATAATGGCCAATTTGAAATGTGGATAGATTTATTCATCTGATTTTTAGAATATTGATAATTTACTTCTTCTAAATCTGCCTCCTTCACTCTTGAAGAGTCTAACACAATAGAATTGTGTTTGTCAAATTCCTTTGAGCTTTCATTGTCTTCTTTTTATTGTTTAACACAAATCGTATTACAGTCTTTATAATCAAGTAGTGGACAACAGCAAATGAAAAAATAAATAACATAAAGAATGGATTCACGAGTTGTAATAATGGCAATTTGAGATGAAAAGTAAGTCTTTTAGCAGACAATTACAGGCAACTCAAATCTGCTATAATAAAAAAAAATCCATTATTTAACATTTCATAACTTCATTTATCAATCCAAAACTCCAAGTTGTGATTCTTAGAAGGTAGAAATCTAAAATAAAAATTCTGTAGAAAAAAAAGGGAACAGGCAAGTATTTCATGAAAAAGTCATTGATTTCAGTGTTATAAGCTACTGAAATCCTTGCATCTGATTGGCTCAGAGCAAATTTGCCAGTGAAAATCATTTACAAGATGCTTCATGAAACACTTCATACCAGGGAACCCCAACTTACTTGGAGGTACCGTGAGCTTAGAAGTTAGCGAGACGATCGGCTGAATGAGACTGCTCCTGTTGGCTACTGTTACTTCAAAGAATTGGACTACATTCAAAAGAAAAGAAAAATGGCAAATGACAATTACACAAAATGCCTAAAAGCCTGAGTACAGTTTTGGTAATCTTAAAAACTATTCATTTCCAAAGTTTTATTTAATTTTCAGATAACGTAAAAAAGTATTCAATGAATCCCCTTGCAAAATTTTCAGGATATATTCTTGGAAAATAGCTTTGTAATATACAATCACCAAATGTATATAAAAGAAAGTGAGGGGACTGAATCTAATAAACAAAACATAAATCAAATTATCATGATAAATGAGTAAATAAAGGGTGATAATGATCACTCTTCCCTTGTTAATAGAATAATAGTTCAATAAAAATTCATTTTATTGAACAAAAAAACAAATGCAAGTTTATGAGAGTGATATATTATTTTACTGATATTTATCATCTCATTTCAAATCCTGTATCAGTGAAAGATCCAGGATTTTTTAAATAAAGGGGGAGCAAATTGTATATTTGAAAATAGAGGGGCGCAGATGAAAAAAATGTGAGATTTAGATGCACTTTTGGGGAGTGTACTAAGCTCTTTTCAGAGACACTTATGGTATCCGACAGCTAGACTGAATTAAGAGGAAAGTTATTTTAGTGTGGGATGAATGGACAACAATGGGCACATGTTGGCGCTGTGCCCGGATAATCTGTGTATAAACATATTTGATCAGCTTAGTTAATTAATCAACTGGCATAACAGGTAAATACATCTAATTATTGAAGTAAATTTAGCTATATTAATATGTAGATACATGTTCAATGGGAAATTCTTAAAATATAGAGGGAGCGTGGGCCTCTTCCACCCCCGACTTTATCCACCACTATGTACTGTGACCAGTATAATATAATTGGCCAATTACCAACAACATTCGTTAACATTATCAAGTGAGAAATCACAAAATGGGTGAGCTTACTCTTCTCCTTGACTGCCCAGTCACTGGCCGTTCTAAAGTCAACCTGTCTCTGTTGGTTTAGATCAACTTTATTTCCTATCATCACCACTGATATCTACGGGTAAAGAAACAAGACATTTGATTTGATTAAAGGTAAAAGAAAGCAGTTGCAGCAAACAATTATCTCACAAGAAAGTCTTTAAAATCAAGGTTTATTGTCAACTTATTAGCAGCTAAATCTGGTACATAAACTTATCTTTGTGATATCATAAAATCTTAGCTGAAAACCAATAAGTCTGATTACTAACACAGAAAAGCATATGTGGGACAGTGTATCAATATTGCTTGGAAAAATACCCCACATTTGATGGAATTCCATGCTTATTTTGCTCATTTCCCCGCACATATTTTTTATTCATGCATCCAAACATTTGGGTGGCCATTTTACAGGATTCGGTTTGAACTCATTTTGAGATCGTTACTACAACTGGCATTTATCTGTAATTGTTTGCTTCTACAATCATAACATTCTTATAATACATTTTTCATTACATAATATATTGGCTACAGTTATTTGACAGACATGAATCATTGAGAAAGAAGGATGAAATTAAACATCATTCTATATAACTATGATCTACTACCAACTAATTTTAACATTTACAATTTGCAGGAGAATGATTGCCATTATAAGCAGATTGCTGGAATAAAATTACAACTCATTCAATTAATTAATACATTTATAAAGCATAATTTGAATGATGAAGATGGAGATGATAAGGATGAGGATGATGGTGATAATGGTCAAGATAAAGTCCATCTAGATGATGATGGTTAAGGTGGATATGACCAATATTGGACATGGTCAATATTTCCAATCATTAAATGGAAGTCAGTCCCCCCCCCAAAAAAAAAAAAAAAAAAATTTATATATATATATATAAAAAAGAAAAGTCACACAAGTATTATGCTGAAAATTTCATCAAAATCGTATCCAAGATAAGAAAGCTATGACATTTTAAAATTTCGCTATATGTCACTAATCAGATCCTGGAAAGAGTGCAATTGATGGGAATGACTATGTCATCCACTTGTTATTTCTATTATATTTTATCATATAAGGTGGAAGCGTCTTGGTCTTGTGGTTCTGACGCTTGCCTTTCAATCAGAGGGTCAGGGGTTCGAATCTCTGCAAGTTAAAATACAGTAAATCAATGTTGGTGAAAAGTTACTGAATAGAGAGAAAAGATTTGAACTGTATTTCTGACAGCATAGGAAATACACAAGGGTGACGGGCGATTTCATCCCCATGACAACCCAAATCACCCCTAAAATTCCTCCAAAATGTATGCTTTGTGGCAACCATTCTTTCTAGAGTCACCCCAAGATCTGTCACAAACAACATTCAAGATTATTCGAAAATCAGTATTCCAACTATGGCAAAATAATGATAATAGCTTGCTGCCCCTAAAAAGTAGCCCTTAAAATGAAAAAATAGCCCCCAAATTCTGCAATCGCCCCAATGTGGGAAAAGTTTATACCCCCAAAAAATGAAAATTATTTCCTTCTCTGATTTCTGACTTACCTCTTTCTTGTCCTTATCTTTGAGTTTATCGATTTCTTTTTTGATATACTCCAGCATGTTGAATGATTCTTGGCTGGTCGTGCTGTACACCAATAAGAACCCCTAGAAATTAAATAAAAACAACAACAAAATATTATCAACAACAAAAAGAAGACCATCATTTAGAATATAAAAAAAACATAATACACGTATAAAACTCAAATTGACCAAAATGTGCATGTGCTCCTCATTTTTCATTTGAATAAGCTCCATGATGATACCTTGATATTGCTTCTACATTTATCTTCATTTCTTAAATAATTATCTCTCTTTCTTGTAAACCAAAACAAAGTATATATGATTACAATAAGTCAAAATCACATCAAATCAAATCAAACTGAACTTACATCGGCCATGCTGAGATAGTGTTTTGGGAGATCTTGGTTGCTGGATGTCTGGATAACATAAAAAGGAGAAAAAACAACAACAATGAATGTAACTAAAAGGAACATGTATGAATAATGGAAAAAAATCATGGCATTGTTTGCCTTCAAATGTCATTGGTTTTCAGAGTTATGCAACTCACTTTTTTTGCTTGATATGTTCTGCTATGTACAACACAATGTCAGTGGACAAGTGGTAGCTTTCATAATACATGTGTACAAATTTGGTCCTCATTGTGACATCACTCATACGTGTAAATCCTGAGATTGGTTGACCAAAGTGGATTTAACACCATGCATTAATCACATTGTTTCTTTTCCCAAGTTATAGCAAACTTTATTTTGACACTATGGCCTGTATTCTGAAGTCAGGTTTAACTCAGACCATAGTCTAACTCTGTGCTAAACTTATGGGAAGCCAAAAGTGTCAAAATTTTTATTAAGTTGTGTGTTTCTTATGTTAACTGTGCTCTTTGCCGATTCATAGATGGTGAAGACAATCATATATTTATACTTCCAAGACAATTATGAATGATTTGAGAGCCAAATGAGCTGAAATATGATATCTCTACTGTTAGTGATTTATGTAACAATTGGCTATCCATACTTCAACCACAACGTTAAAGTTAAACCTGACTTCAGAATACGGGCCTACGGGTTGTATTCTGGTAGCCATGGTTTAGTTAAACCTGGGTTAAATTAGACCACACTTTTATGGAGTGCCAATTGTCGACACATTCACCAATTAAAAATTATTCTTAGCCTGCTGCAAAAAGTTGTCTAAAATTTAATTCAGTTCTGAAATGGAAAGAATAGGTAAACGCAAAAATAGAATGCATTATAATGAATTAATTGGTACATTATAATTGCTACGAATAAGGAAGCAGTATTATGAAGCCAGCATTCCATAGAAGTAAGGTTTGAAATTCTTGTTTAGACTAGGGTTAAACCTAGGTTTAATCATCAGAATACCACGATACAGGTTTAACTGGCCTCATGCGCATAATGCCCGGCACACACTATGTGATTCGTTGCAATCCAAATTTCAAAGAAATAGCAAAAACACCCGATATGAACATTCCAACCAATAAAATCTTAGCAATCAGAATCGTGATGGGACTACTGAAATCAGAATTCAGACAAGTTCGAGCCTTCCTGTAGGTATAAAAGCAAAATCAATTCCAAATCGCAATGACGTCAACACCGCCTGCGACTTGAAGCCGATTTGGAAATTACTCCGAACACAGGGCTTGCCGCAAAGAAAAATTATGATTTTATTATTCCTAACATTATGCCAAACTTCAAATAAAATAATTTTGCTTCTTGGAAATATCACATTTAATGCAAATGCAAATTATTGAAAAAACGTGTCGCAAGGGAGCGCACAGTGTTAGATGGGCTTTACTTACCAAACCCCTTGGAAATGTCACATTTAATGCAAATTATTAAAAAATCGCGTCGCATGGCATCGCACAGTGTGAGATGGGTTTTACTTACCATACCCTTTTGAAATGTCACATTTAATGCAAATGCGAGTTATTGAAAAAATGCGTCGCAAGGGAGCGCACAGTGTGAGACGGGCTTTATTTACCAAACCCCTGGTGTCGTAGAATCGGACCCGTTCTCTGGTCCCTCTGTTCGTTTCAATGTTGGCAACATAGATGTCTTCTATTGTTGGGCATGTTGTTTCCTGAAAAAAGAGAGAACATTACAATTACTATTAGATAAACTCAACTAAATTCATACATTTTATCATGTAAAATTAATCATGCTGATTTATTCACGAAATGAAACTTTTTGCTCTAATTCAATGAAAAAAGCTCCTAGAATGCTAACTTTTAATATGCAAACATTCTCTATAGTATTGCTAGCAATTGTGCTTGAAAATATTCCAGTACCGAAATTGATCTCTTATGTATTTTTTATTTTTTTTAAATTTCTTATGTATTTCCATGCTTTTTTATTTTGAGATTACTTACATAATATCGTGCTATTTTCTTACTGCATACGAGGGCGTTGCAAATTTGATCTCAAAAGTGACAGGACCCTTGAACATAAAAAGTCAGCGAGCAGCGCGGTAAAAAAAAATTTGTGCAACGATTAAAAATATGTATACTTCCCTCCCTCCCTCCCCCCACCCCCCCCCCCCCGGGACTATTAGGTTATGAAAATTTATAGACAAACAAACCTGTCCAATGCGATGTGTTCCATAGATGACCTGTTCTAATACTGCCGTCTTCCCCACTCCGGCTGATCCACAAACAACTACTTTGCAAGTCTTTCCCATTGTTGATCCGTTTCAAGTCTGAAAATTAAATACAGTCAAACTCAAAGTAACAAACAATAAATGAATAAGAAAGCCGAATTTTGTCTGTTTGGCGGAGATTTTAAACATTGATAAGACAAAGAAATCAAGATGGCGACGTAAACAATATCGTAGAAATGTCGGAAATGAAGTTGTACTTGTACCCCATGTACATGATTTAGGGCTAGATCTTTTAGAGGGAAAGTAGAAATCTCGGGGCGAAAGTTTCAGGATTTGGGGCCATATGTGTAGCTGTATGGGAAGCAATTCCAGGCTCCATGGGGAGTAAGCATACATATAGTAGACTGATTTTTACTCTCCAGGAGCCTCCAGGCTAGGTACACGCAGATGAATGGAATGGAATCCCTGGCTCCGTGGAGAGTAAGCATGGGTTAAATTAGACAGCTGGCAGCCGTCTGTTTCGAGGAGTTTTTTAACTTTTTTTTTTTTTAATTTCTCCTCGTACACAGACGGCTCGCTAGCGTGCAGCCACCATTAGGGGACTTGCAATGCAAAATCCCCCCGTCGGGGCTCTTCAATTTTTGTCTTTAATGAATAGAAATTTTGAAAATTAACGCGACCAAAATGCAAATTAATATTCCCTCTTGGCATTAATCGCCAAAAAACGGAGAAAAATCAAGTTAAAAGGAACAAAAACAGTGACTTACCTCGGCTGTCGCTCAAATTCACTTCCCCGTTTTATCCGATCTTAAGTACATAAACATATGGCCATTGAGTCCCCTGTACAGATCGCGCTAGAACTTCGGTCTCTGTATTTGGTGAGTGAAGCCAACGGAGTTCAGCTGAACGAACATAACAGAGACCGAAGCTTTTGGTCTAGGGTTAAATGATTTTTACTCTCTAGGAGCCTCCTGGCTAGTCTTGACTGCAGATAAAACGAGGTGAGTTTGAGTCCCAACTAAGGTAAGATAAGAACAGTAAAAAAATTATAGAAAAATCTGAGGTGAACGAACCGGAAATCGAATCTCAACATTGTTCACTTTTGACATCAATCTTTTCTTATTTTTGGTGGGGGTGCATATGGAACTCTTTCCGAGAGATGAATGAAACACACAGAGACATGATGGTGGGTGTAGCCATGAGCAATGAGGCCCCTAGAGAGTAAAAATCATTCACTAGGCTACTAATATTCAATCGTAATTTGGCATTGGGCCGAGCTGCAGCTGAGCCGTCCTCCTCAGCTCAGCTCAGCTCAGCACGGAACGGTAGTATACACACGCGCCCCGCCGTCTCTGTCCCGCGCGTGAGTCCGGCATCATCGTCGGCTCACTCGCTGAATTTCAAATAGCTAAAAAAACAACCACGCACCAAATTTTCAGCAAATTTTCACAATTATGATGTCTAATATGAATAAATAGTGAAGAAAAATCATGAAAATCGTGTAAGACGTGGATAAACTAGGGTCTTTACTCTACATAAAAAATAACTTTTTACAGTTACCTTCGACAATCGACAGTCTTTAGTTACTTGTCTTGAGTCGCCGCGTTTGTTGCTTTACTTAATTCATAAGCTTCCGGTTTGGTAAAGATCGATCAAGATCTACCATACCGGGTATGGGGCGCCAAGTGTAAAGCCATTTATTCTGCTACAAAATCAATAATTTTGTTTGTAACATAAACACCCTGCAATTTTTATTTTGTGAAAAAATCAAACGACAGCAGTGACTTGTTACAAAATAAACCGACAGTAATGATTTTGTTACAAATCAATCGACGGAAATGATTTTGTTACAAAATCAATTGACAGAAATGATGTTACAAAATCAATCGATGGAAATAATTTTGTTACTAAATCAATTGACAGAAATTATTTCGTTACAAAATCAATCGACAGAAATGACTTTGTTACAAAATCAATCGACGCGCGGTAATGATTTTGTTACAAAATCAATTGACAGAAATGATTTTGTTACAAGATCAATGGACAGCGGGAATTATTTTGTTACAGAATCAATCAACATAAATTTGTTACAACATCAATAAAGCTTCCCATAGATCTGAAACTTCTCTTCATAGATTTAAGAAACAGTTGAAAACGTACTTGTACTTGTATCCAGGATAGATGTAGCGTTTAAGTGTTGTAAATTGATCTACAGTGTAAACGCTATGATATAGTGTACTATATGTGTAGCCAGTGGCGTAACTACGGGGGGGCATGGGGGGGGGGCACGTGCCCCCCCAATCGGCTGGCAAAAAAAAAAAAAAAAAACGGGGAAAAGGAGAAAAAGAGGGAGAAAGGAAGCGAAACGTAGTATTGAAAGAAGAAATTATTGTTCATTAAAATGTTATATTATATTATGTTATGTTATATTACATAAGATGCATTTTTGTTCATAAATTTATGAAACATTATTTGCTCAGGGCCTATGTCTTCACTGTTCCTGGTGCTCGCATAGACTGTTTAACGAGATATATAATTCTGTAAAACCTCCCGTTTTCAAATCAATATACACCTATTATATTTCCTCGCAATTCGAGTTTTTATGGAGTGACATTTGCTTCTTTTTCATGACTACTTAAAATGATTGCCCTGGCTATTTTAAGGTCTTAATATAAAACATTTCCTGTCCGTGCTAACGTTTGCATTAGTT
The DNA here is from genome assembly GCF_037042905.1 of Lytechinus pictus. Classification (NCBI taxonomy): domain Eukaryota; kingdom Metazoa; phylum Echinodermata; class Echinoidea; order Temnopleuroida; family Toxopneustidae; genus Lytechinus; species Lytechinus pictus. The sequence goes on from NW_026974141.1 coordinate 3,043,401, forward strand.
TGGTGAGATGTATGCATTTCATGAATTCCTAAAATCAGTACTTAAAATATCAATTGTTTTGATCTGAATATCAAAAATTTTCAGCTCGCGCTTCACGCTCGCATTATTTGGTTAGTGAAATACGTAAGGGCTTAGTGAATTCCGACAAACAAGCCTTAGAATGCCCCTCTTCAGATCTAAATTTCAAAAATGTTCAGCTCGCGCTTCGCGCTCGCAGTATTTGATTAGTGAGATGCGTATGATAATCGTGATTACAATGACTATAAAAAGCGCTTCACGTGTTCAGATGTAATTCTAACAAAATCACCAAAGGTTGGCACTAGCATTAGATGACTATGCTTAGATATTTATACTCTAAATGGATTCCTAAAATATAGTCCTTAAAATGTCCCTGTTTGTGGTCAATATATACAAAAATTTCAGCTCGCGCTTCGCGCTTGCATTGTTTGTTTAGCGAGACAGATCATGATTACAGAAAATTTGATTATAATGTCCTTTTTTAGGTCTGAAAATAAATTTTTTTAAGCTTACGCTTCGCGCTCGCATTATTTGATCAGTAAGATACATATCCGTTTAATGGCACTGCATGTCCTTAAAATATCTCTAGTAGGTCAGTATACCTGGCAACTGAGCGCGCTTCGCGCGCTCCCTAAGTGACTCGAAATTTTTGCTGGTGCCCCCCCAATGCCGTGACCCACGGTACGCCACTGTGTGTAGCGTTCCTAAATGCCTTATTATTATTAAGAGGAACGGATTTTGTTACAAAATCAATCAGCAAGAATCTTAGTTTTTTATTTTCTTCTATTTTGTTTTGTAAGTATTCTAATTTGGCATTTTCACCTCTCTGAACCATTTCTTTCTCATTGCTTAAATTTTTCTTCATTTTTTTTTTGTAAGCCACATAAGTCTGTAGACCTATTATGTAAATAAAGTTAGGGCGGACAGCCGGGACGCAGTCAGTTTATTATTTTTTTCTCTCTTTTTCTTCGCAAAATGTAAAACTTGTAATGTTTAAGTACCAAAAGCACATTTCAGTAAGCAATTAAACACCTTAAAACTTATTAGAACTGCATTCATGAGTATCTGTAGAAAAAAAAAATATATATATTTTATTACAAAATGGCCTCGAAAAGGATAAGTCGCCGTAATTTTCGGGAATTCCGAGCAAATGACCTCTCGCAAAACAGGGCCCTCCCTGTTGGGAACGATTTTTCGATTTGGCAAGCCCAAAAAATGGTTTTCACGATAAAAGGAAGGTCATTTTGATCCAATGAAATTCGACAAGTACTAATAAAGCAAAACAAACAAAAGAAAAGATTATGACCACTACAAAACTAAGGTAATTTTTGTCCTTAGAAATTTGACCCCAAAAAATCAAATTTATTTCCACATATGATTAAAAACAAGTACAAATTCATATGCAGATAGATTACATATACAACAAAAAACATTAAAATGAAACATATTCAGTTCGGAATCACAATGTGGTGGGAATTGACAAAGGCCAAAAGCCTATCAAAATATATATATATCACTAAAAAAATATACGTCGTTTTACTTACATTTCTCCATTTTTAAACATCTACCAGAATTCCAGGGGTAATTGCTGCCTATATATGGAGAATATTCACGCAGCACCCCGCTTCCCACCAGGGCAATAATGCGGCAAAGGTATCGGTATATGTTAATGCTATACCTTCGGGCAGGTTGTCATTACATCATCAACAAAACTTGCATCCAATCAAAGCAAACGGGAAAATCACGCCCCGGGAATCACGTGGTGGGCGGACGTAGCTCGCCTCGGCTCCCCTGCCCCCCCCCCTCTTCCTGGTGAGGATCGCCAGCATGTAGTTTTTTTTATTTATAATTATTATTCAACATACATGCATCAATAATTCGTTGTTCATCCATTCATTCACCTCTTCATTCATCCATCGTTTAATCTTCTATTAATTCATTCAATTACGTTAGATTTATTTATTCATTTATTTCCGTTCAAACAAACGATATAATCAAAGTAAAGTGTAAATACATGTTCAAATTATACATACAGTTCTATAACATTTCATAACAAATATTGAAGATAAAATTATCTGAACGGAGGGACTTGCCAAGAAAAGCAGAGCTTGTAAATAAGGCAAGTCCCTAAACATAGTTCCAATACTAATTAACATAACCTATATACAAGAGACGGGTGGAAAACACAGTTTATACGTTTATAAACTCATCCATCCATTTCACAATCACGATCTGCCCTATTATTGCTTCCACGTATAGTCCATATCATATTTATTTTCATCAGTTAATTTTCCATCAATTATCAATTCATGTCAAAATCCATTCAATCAATCTTTGAACATTCATTCACTCAAGCACCCGTTCAATATTTCTTAATTCATGTCCATTTATTCATCCACTCGTATCTATGACCCCATTTAATTTCATATGAAATTGATTAAAAAAAAATAAAGCTATCACCTACATTAATTGGCGGCGGAAGCCAAATTTTTTTTTGGGGGGGGGGGGGGGACTGGTCCCCCCGTCCCCTCCGCTTCCGCCGCCTATGATCACCTACCTTTTAGACTTCAGTCTTTAGGACTTTACCCCTCCAACAGAATTTGGCTCTGACCGTACCGAGCAGCCGGTGTAAATGTAGATGGAACCCCTGTACTGGATCCGGATCGTCCAGGATCATCATACAGATCAATATAGGCCTACAAAATCGCCTTTCTAATGAAAAGTCGACATGTCTAGAAATGCAAAGAAAAACATAGCCAATATCAGGAAAAAAGACAAAACAAACACGAATATGAAACTCGTTTTAATTTCGCTGATTAGCTTCAGAGACTACGGGCCTTTTCACACGTGAATCTTGAATCATCATTGTAATGATGATTGCTATATTGTAATCGTGACTGTATAGCGTTCGTGATTCTAATCATGTTCTAGTTTATGGTTTCACACATGCCAAATATTCCTCATTAGCCTTATTTTTCACTGGAATCATCATTCAAATTACGATTTTTTTCCCTGTAAAAGGGCGGTAAAAAATACCAATTTCATTAGCTTTTAGAAAAGTTAATGCGCATGCGCACATTTGGATTTCAAAGGGGAATTCCCTATTAACGCGACAAGGAAGAAAATTGTGGATGCGTGTAATTCCGACCGGGATTAATTAAAGTTATTAAAACTACTTTCTAATTCGACGTGGAAGATAAGCGGTAAGAGAAGTATTATTATGGCATTTTACATACTGATTACTGGCAACCTAGTCCTGAACCCGGTATGGTTAATATTAATAATGGTATGAAATTTTAGGCATCGCCATCGGCCTCGGCTACCGATAAATGACCTCTCCATGACTCATGGATTGTCGTAACTCTGGGCTGGCCGCTCGCGGTCGGGCAGGCCCGGAGCTCCCTGGGAGGACTGTCGGTGCGCTTGCGGTCGGTGTCTGTGAGCTGAGCGCCCATGGCATGCACCAGTGAGTGGGCCATTTCTTAAAGAGTTTGCTATGATAGCAACTCTTGCTGGAATGTCAACGGAATATGGCTCTCCTTTTTTTATAGGGCCGTGGCGTGGCGTCCGTAGTGTGTCGTCCGTCCACAATTTCAATATGCTTCTTCTTGAGTTCATCATTTCAAGTCCGATTTTAATATAGACTATAATATTAATACTAATTAGCAACAAAGTGGGGGGATTCAAAACTTCTTTCTACACAGAATTTTGAAACTCATCAAAATATGCTTATTTTTCAAAATTCACAAAAAATGCTTCTTTATTTGTTGACCGATTTCGATATTTTTGCTTCCATCTGGTAGAGCTTCATGAGGTTCACCAAACTTACACAGAATTTTGAAATTTTGACCAGAAAATTTTTTATGCTGATTCATGCAAAATTAATTTATGCATATTTTTCAAAATTCACACAAAATGCTTCTTAATTTGTGGACTAATTTTGATTTTTTTTTTCTTCCATCTGGTAGAGCTTCATGAGGTTTACCAATAGAGAGAATTTTGAAATTTTGACTAGAAAAATTTAATGCTAATTCATGTGAAATTAATTTATGCATATTTTTCAAAATTCACATAAAAATTGAAATGCTTTTTCTTAATTTATGGACCAATTTTGCTTTTTGTCTTCCATCTGTATTGTATTGAGGGAGAGTGAAAATACTATACATGTAAAAACATACAAATATCATACATTATTTTGAAAATAGATATACAAATATAATCATGAATCATTAAGATGAGATTAAAAAAAAAAAATAATAATGAAAGAAAAAAGGTACGGTATCCCAAAAAGCCTCAAAGGCTTAAAAAAGGGAAACCATGAATAAAACATAAGAATGATTATAGAAAATGATATACAAATAGAACAGAGTACCGGAATGCGTTGCCACAACAGTAACATTAAAATTAATTATCATACACAGAGCCGGATACATGTATCCGGCTGTTAAGCCCCCATCACACTTATTTCTTGAATCAAGCAGAATTGGCCTGAATGAAAGGACTATTGTTTGACCACCAGTTGGTCATTTAAATCTACTTCGAACACCGTTCGAAAATATCCCTCGAATGTTTTGAACATGACCAAAACCTTCGGGACGGCCAAAAGAAATGACAAAAATATTTCGAATGCACTCAGAATGCAGTCAGGATATTTAGAATGCCCCTAGAATGTCCAAGAACGTAGCACGAATTATCAATCTGACTCCATTGTGGTTCATTTTGACTAGTGTATGATGATACACGTGGTCAATTTACTGAATTTCAACTCCAGTTTGGTGAATTCATAAGTTCCTCCCAAAAATTTCTAGATTTTTTGAATATTTTTTTCTTTCCAGCTTCTGCTTGATTCCTGCTGATTCTGAATAAGTGTGATGGGGGCTTTAGAGCTTCATGAGGTTCACCAATCTTCTACACAGAATTTGAAATTTTGATTAGAAAATTATGCTAATTTATGCGATTTATTCATTAATCACAGAGATTGCCTCTTCTTTATTTGTTGACTGATTTTGATTTTTTTTCCCTTCCATTTGGTAGAGCTGCATGAGGTTCACCAAATTTATACATGGAATTTGGAAATTTTGAGTAGAAAGTTTTTTATGCTAATTAATGTGAAATTAATTTATGCAAAATTAATTTATGCATATTTTTCAAAATTCACATGAAATGCTTCTTCTTTATGTGTTGACCGATTTTGATTTTTTTCTTCCATCTGGTAGAGCTTCATGAGGTTCACCAAACTTCTACACAGAATTTCAAAATTTTAAGTAGAAAATTATTTATGCTAAATTTATGTGAAAATTTATTCATAAATCAAAGAAAATGCCTCTTCTTCTTTGTTGACCAATTTTGATTTTTTTCATTCATCTGGTAGAGCTACATGTACATGAGGGTCACCAAACTTTTTCACTGAATTTTGAAATTTCAACTAGAAATTTTTGCTAATTTATGCGAAATTTATTCAGAAAACAACAAGAATGCTTTTTCTCCTTCATTTGTTGATCAATTTCAAATTTGATTGCTGTATATGATAGCTTTAGGTTGGATACAAAATTTACGACACAATTTCGAAACTTATTAAATATGCTAATTTGTGCAAGTTTTTTCAAAACTAACAAAAATTGCTTCTTTTATTTGTTTTCCGATTTTGAATTTTTTTGTTCCATCTGACAGCTACAATGAGGTTCACCAAGGTTCTATACAGAATTTAGAAATTTTGACTAGAAAATTATTTATGCTTATTTATACAAAATCTATTCACAAATCACAAAAAATGCTTCTCGATGTCATTTCTTCATCAATTTCAATTTGGTTTCCTCAATTTATGTCACCAATATAATTCACTACAGTGCCAACTGGGCTGAAATGAGAAATTGTGTTAAATTTCCTTGCCAGATGCCGGATGAGCTCCACACCATTGATGTGCTAGTTTTCAACTGATCAGGAAATGATTGATCCGATTGTTTATAAAACAATGTAAAGATTTGTTTACCTTCACCATTTTAATTGCAATTTTGAGGGACAGGGGACCAGATAATTGTTAAGAGTACATCCATGAAATAAGAAACACGATCCGATTCTTTATAAAACAATGTAAAGATTTTTTTACCTTCACCATTTTAATTGCAATTTTGAGGGACAGGGGACCAGATAATTGTTAGGAGTACATCCATGAAATAAGAAACACGTTTGAGGGGGATTTTTATCACTTTGCTCCAAGCATCAATCATTTACAAGAAAATACATGAACTCATAAAATATTATATGTGAGGTAAACAAACACACATTATACAATTCTTTATGAATAGTGTACATGCATCACACAATTTTGAACGTGGTGGTGGAATGAAAACACTGAAAATCTGAAAAATCTAGAAGATCTAAACTTGGAAAAGTGCTCTTCAAACAAAAAATTCCTACTCTCAAGAGCGATATTTTTCACATTTAGAGACTTTTGGACATAATTGATACATGGAAGGGAATGAGGTTTTCATTGTCAAAGGCATCCCCCTCCTCCAAAATATAACAAGGGAATGCTGCGGCTGGGGGATAATTGTTGAAGTAAAACCTAGCCTTAGGAGCCCTTTATTGTGAACTTCCCCAAAAATGTACATCAACAACATCTTTAAATTTCTAAATAGGATACTTTAAATGCAGAAAGTCTGCAAAAGAACATTACCCATTATAGCTGCCCTGTATAGTATTGTAGAGAATAGAGTCATATCACTCCAAACAGAGGTGTCGATCATTGGGGTAGAAGGAAAGCGTCCCCAGAAAAGTATTGGGGGGGGGCAAACATATCAATTTGCCCCCTCAATAATTTTGACAACTTGAAAAATCTATAACATGCAATGCAAATCTCTTCTATGATTATTATGATTATATTATGGTCTCGGGAGCCCAGCCTTAGAAATATACCATTGGCCTATGCTGGCTCCCTCATATTCTCATTTTATTTCTATTTTTTTGTATCTTTATTTGTATATTCTTTGATTTGTTTGTTGTATGTTTTTTTTTAATGAGAATTTGGAATAAATAAAATGAAATGAAATAAATGAAATGTATGTTAGAAAAAGCATGAGATAGCAAGTGTAAACCATTAATCTTGACATAAAAAATACTATCAATTTTAACATAGCAATGACAAAAATATCTTGTAAGAAACACAATGATAACAGAAGAGTGTGTTGATACAAGATCCTCTAGTTTTAATAAGAAAGTGAGCATTGTTTGATATTTAAAGATAAAAGCTGATAACATTACCTTTTTTTTGCAAGAAAAATCATTTACGGGAGAGGAGGTTCGTTGTTTAAAGTAAATTCAGGCATTTCCTCTTCTAGCAAGTCTTTACCTAGCAAGTCTTTACCTTCAAGGAAAATAATAATAATAATAATATTCCGCATTTATATAGCGCTTAACACATCGGAACAACGTCTCTAAGCGCTTTACAGATATATTATTACCCCGGTCATCGGATCCTTGCATGCCCGCATACAATGTATGCACCTTCTCCACTCCCTGGGGAGCATTCCAACAAGAGTTCCAAGACTCAATTGCTAGGCATACTACATAGGCTTTCGCATCCTACCAGGTACCCATTTAACACCTGGGTGGAGAGTGGCAAATTGTGGATTGACGCCTTTGCCAAAGGACGCTAGGCCATGGTGGGATTCGAACACACGACCCTCTGATTACAAGGCGAGACTCAGAATCGCTACACCACAGCGCTTCCACCAAAATTAGAAGGAGGATGTAAGGTCATGGTGTTAAAGCATCCAGGTCATGCTCCTGTTCCAGATATAAGGAGTATTTGTTATGCGACAGATTCAAGAACTTAGTTAATCTATATAAAATGCACGTCAAATAACAAAGAACAGCTAGGTGGTCTTTGTCGAAAATTGGGTAACCAGAACAGCATTTAAGCAGTTGTAGAAGTGCCGTGGTGTAGCGGTTCTGAGTCTCGCCTTGTAATCAGAGGGTCGTGTGTTCGACTCCCACCATGGCCTAGCGTCCTTTGGCAAAGGCGTCAATCCACAATTTGCCACTCTCCACCCAGGTGTTAAATGGGTACCCGGTAGGATGCAAAAGCCTATCTAGTATGCCTAGCAATTGGGTCTTGCAACTCTTGTTAGAATGCTCCCCAGGGAGTGGAGAAGGTGCATACAAGGATCCGATGACCGGGGTATATATCTGTGAAGCGCTTAGAGACGTTTCGATGTGTTAAGTGCTATATAAATGTTATTATTTTTATTAAGTCCTACATTTTGGAGCTGATGAAATATTGTGAATATGCTGCTTTTCCAGAGTCTAGGTTAAAATTGCTGATTTGACAAAGACCTCAAAGTTGTTCATTGTCATGGAGTACATTTGACAATACATTTTCTATGTTCTTGAATCTGTCAGGCACCTTGTCATGCATCACTGTGAGGAGTCTGGAACATGAACGCACGAAATCACTAAATGGTATCAATAGCTAATCAGGATCATTGCTGCATACGCATTTTGTTCAAAACGGTGAGCAATAACTAATCAGAATTGCTCCCTGCTCAAAAAAAATATTACAAAAATATTTTTTAAATACCTCCAAAATCACCCCGAAAATATATTTTGAGGGTATTTTGGTTTTTAAAATTACAATAAACCTACCTTTAAAATATATTTTTTTGTACATTTTTGGAACGCCCAATACTGTATGTTAAAATATATCTTAAGAGCATTTTTGTCATGTCCAATAAAATATGAATTTTGCCACTAAAAATACTGTAAAAATATGTTTTTCTTATATTTTTATATATGTACACATAGCTCAAATTAATTGATTGTTCAAATTCACAAGAATGTAAATAATGAAAGATGAAAAAATACAGAAAAATAGGCCTATTCCTTGTATTTGTTATTCCAGGAAAAAACCGCCAAAAATGCTATTTTTAGAATATTTTTCAGAAAAATATTCTAAAAATATGCAGTTAAAGAAAAATACTCAGAAAATATCAGAAAAAAAAAATTTTCGTCGGCAAAAACGACTAGGGTTCTCTCCTGCATGCAACCCATCGCGATCCTTTATGCATTGAAGATATAGGAGATGCTAGTTAAAAGCATTTGCTTGTGTTATTGACTGTTGAAGGCACTCCTGTTTGGCTGACTGGAGACATTGACAAGGACCCATAACAAGCTTAGCACTTGATAAAGCTGATTTCTTATACGCCGCCCGTCCTACGGGACGTATTATGGTATCACGCTCAGTGTCTGCCCGTCCATCGGTCTGTCCCTCTGTCTGTCTGTCTCTGTGTCCGTCCGCTCGTTAACTTTTCCTTGTAAATGGAATAACTTCAGTTTAACTTAACCTAGGCTCATATAATTTAGTGTGTATAATACTAGCATGGATCCTAGGAAGCTTATTGATTTTGAGGTCAAAAGGTCAAAGGTCAAGATCACAGTGACATGTTTTTCATCTTACCCTCCTGAAGTCCTTGTTAACATGATAACTTTAGTTTAACTTAACCCAGGCTCATATAATTTAGTGTGTATGATACTAGCATAGATCCCAGGAATTCTATTGATTTTGAGGTCAGAAGGTCAAAGGTGAAGTCGCCACCTTCCACTTTTCTTGCTTACAGGTGGGCGTATTATGTGCTCGCCTTAGTGACACTCTTGTTACCTTTTATTACCATAATCATCAAGTACACTACAGCTTACTAGTCAAAGTTTGGTACAATAACAAAATCGATCATTCTGCTTTGTCCTTAAACTGAATACACTTTGACCCACAGCTGCAGCAGCAGTAGTAATGACATTAATATAAGCAGTAGTAGAAACGTAGTTTGTATAGTTGTAATATGAATTATGTACATGCAAAGTAATTTCCATGATTTCTCCTAGGTGAAAGACTGGAGCTGTAGTCAACAGCAAATATGGCACAGGATACAGCAAGTCCACAGAAGAAAATTCAAATCATCAATGGTTGAGGATGGAATTGGGACAGTACGTACTACAAGAACCAAGAGCCATACCTCCAGTTTGATTAGAGGAAAGGAAACATTATGGGGGAGCATAAACCTGGAAACAATCTTGATGATTTGCAGAGTACACTGAATGCTGCTGCACAAGTTGGCCAACTGGACCTTGTCCAAGAACTAATCGGTCAAGGAGCAGAAGTGAATAAATGCGACAAAGGATTAACCCCGTTGATTATAGCTTCAACGAATGGCTTTCTCGATGTCGCCAAATATCTAAACAGTCAGGGTGCGGAAGTAGATAAAGGAATTGCAGACAGCTGGACCCCATTACATTGTGCCTCCCGCAATGGACATCTTGCTGTCTGCAATTTTCTTATCAGCCAAGGAGCAGATCTGAATGTACGTACCAGCGGGGGTCATACACCATTACATCTAGCTGCTTGGAGTGGGCATTTTGATGTTACCAAAGAACTTATCAAACAAGGAGCAGAGGTGAATAAAGATGATAATGAAGGTGAGACTCCTTTGCATATAGCGTCAAAGAATGAACGACTTGACATCATCCAAGAACTTGTTACAGGAGGAGCCGAAGTGAATAACCAAGGAAATGATGCAAGGACCCCGATTCATTTGTCTTCCCTCTATGGGAATCTTGAAGTTACCAAATATCTGATCAGTCAAGGAGCTGAAGTGAACAGGAGAAAGGGAGATAGACGGTCTCCACTGTATTGTGCAGCACAGAATGGTCATCTGGCTGTGACCAAGTTTCTACTTGATCAAGGAGCTGAGGTAAATGATGGTTTGTATGATGGCACAACGCCATTACAGGCAGCTGTGAAGATTGGCCATATTGATGTCGCCATAGAATTGATCAGTCATGGTGCTGGAGATGGTCTTGTTGATGTTTTAAAATTCCTGTTGAGTCAAGGAGCTCTAGAGGATAATCATGGTCATACCCTGTTACAACTAGCTGCTCAGAGCGGTCATCTTGATGTGACCAAGGAACTTATCCGTCAAGGAGCTGACGTGAATAAAGATAATGATACGGAATCAACCCCATTGTTTCTAGCTTCAAGGAATGGCTTTCTTGATATTGCTAAATATCTTATCTGTCATGGTGCTGAAGTTGATAAAGGAAATGTAAACATTTGGACCCCATTACATGTTGCCTCACGTAATGGACATCTTGATGTCATCAAGTTTCTCATCAGGAAAGGAGCAGATCTGAATAGAGGTACAAGTGGTGGTCATACACCATTACATCTATCTGTGTGGGGTGGGCATTTTGATGTTACCAAAGAACTTATCGAACAGGGAGCAGAGGTGAATAAAGCTGATAGTACAGGTGAGACTCCTTTGCACCTAGCTGCACAGAATGAACAACTTGACGTGATTCAAGAGCTTGTCACAGGAGGAGCTGAGGTAGATAACCACAGAAAGGATGGTAGGACACCGATTCATATTACTTCGCTGAATGGGCATCTTGAAGTTACCAAATACCTGATCAGTCAAGGGGCCGATGTTAATGAAGCAGATAACGATGGTCAGACCCCATCACATCTAGCTTCAGAAAACGGTCATCTTGAAATCATTCAACTTCTGATCAGAGAAGGTGCTGATTTGGATAAGAACAAAGCTGATGGTGTCACTCCCTTACATCTGGCTGTGATCAATAATAACTTTGAAATTGTCAATTTTCTAATAAATCATGGAGCCAATGTGAATAAGGTAATCAAGAGTGGGCAGACTCCTTTGCATATTGCATCTGAAAATGGTCATCTAGAAATTACCCAGTTGTTAATCAGTGAAGGAGCTGATGTACATTACATCAACAAATCTGATGGAGAGACGGCATTGTTTTCAGCCGTTTGTGAAGGTCACCTGAATGTCACCAGATACCTGATCAAACAAGGAGCTAAATTGGATGTTACTGAAAATCATGTAAACTATACACCATTACATAGAGCTGTCTATGCAGGTCACTGTGATGTTGCCAAACTCTTGATCAGCGAAGGTGCTGATATAGATATTGCGGCAGGTTATGGTTTGACTGCATTACATTTAGCTGCTATGAATGGGAATTTTGATATGACCAAGTTTCTGATCGGTCAAGGAGCTGATATTGATAAGGCTTATTCCGGTGGATGGTTAGCCCTAGACCTTGCCGCAGCTGCGGGGCATGTAAGGGTTTCTAGAACATTGCTTCATCGAAGAGCTGAGCTGACCGGGGAAAACACTGGAGCAAACCTGAACCTTTGGACAGAATTGCATTCTGTTGCAGAGAGGGGTGATTTGGATGCTATGGAAGGTCTTGTTAGTCAAGGAGCTAAGGTTGATTCACCGGGTTCTTTTGGTTGGACTGCCTTGCACATTGCTGCAAGTAATGGGCACCTTGATATGTTGACATATCTACTTGGTCAAGGAGCTGAGGTGAATTCCGGAAATGCCTTCGGGAGGTGTGCGTTGCTGAATGCTGCTGACAATGGACACCTGAATGTCATTGAGTATCTGATCAGTAAGGGAGCAGATGTGAATAAAGGAAGTTGCTGTGAAATGAATGCTCTACATTTTGCATCTAATGTGGGCAATTTAGATATTGTCAAAACCTTGATTGGGCATGGAATGGGAGTAGACGATTGTGATGCTTTTGGAGCCACTTCTCTCCACATTGCTTTGTATGCTGGTCATATAGACACTGCAAAATACCTGCTTAGCCAAGGTGCTCAACTTAATAAGAGGAGTGTGTGTGACTCAGTGGTAGTACAATTTGATGGGCAATATAGTCACTATGATGTTTGCCGATTTGGCAAGAGCCATGTAGGTCATAAGGGCAGTGGAATGCTTGAAGCCCTCACAGTCTTCAAAGGGGCTCCAGAAAAAGATCTGTGTGCAAGTAAGTACCATGATCATCAAGAGGATAAGCAAACTGAAGGTGGGATGCATATAGAGCATTTAAAAGTATGTTATAGTGACCTTGATATTCCATCACTCGTTCTAAATGAAGTAGGTGATCAGACATCACTTCAGTATGCAGTAGAAGGGGGTCATCTTGAGGCTGTCCAGTTTCTGGTCTGTCAAGCAGTTGATGTGAATGAAAGCAACAAATTAGGCTGGACTGCTCTCCATACTGCTGCGCAAACTGGGCGTCTTGACATCGCAGATTATCTCCTTGAACAAGGAGCTAAAGTAACCACAACAGATGTTGATGGCATCTCTCCTTTACATGTTGCTGCATTCATTGGCCATCGTGATGTCACCGAGAAGTTTCTTATGCAAGGTGCAGAAGTCGATGCTCCCACCAAGGTGAAAGGTTCAAGAGCTCTGCATGTTGGGGTACAGAATGGCCACCTTAATATCGTAAAAGATCTGCTCAGTCATGGAGCTGACATCGATGCAGGAGACAGTGGCGGTTGGACCGCATTGCACATTGCTGCCCAGAATGGTCACATTGATATCCTGAAGTTTCTGCTTCAGCACCTTGCAGATGTCCGCAAAGTGACCTCGAAGGGATCATCTGCATTGCATTTGTCTGCTGCCAATGGACACGATGAAGTCTCTAGGTATCTACTGGAGCATGGAGCTGAAGTAAAGAAGATTAAACCTGATGGGCCGACTGCTTTACTTGCTTCAGAGTCTGACCAACTATCTGGGACAGGTCCAGATGCTGGGTGTGCTGATGAGCAGAAGAAATTGCCTCCCTCTAATGGCCATGCAGATACTGAGGGTATAACAGGACAGGGAAAGCAGGTAATTCAGTTTCAACTTTCTAGCAACTTTCAAAGTACACTGCAAACCATTTTCTCGCTACATGGTCAACTGCAATCAGAGGACTGGCTTCTGTTGACCAGTCTCAACACTGAAATACATATACTTGTAGTTCCTGTTGCATTAATTTTCACGCTCTGAGCCTAAACTGTGCAGTCTCAACACACCCAAATTTGATTCATTGGTATTGAATCTTGCTTTTCATTTGAATTTCAAAGTAAAGTGCTCTGGCTGCATTAAAAAAAAAACATAATCTAGATTTGGGTTTCTTAACTCACTTGACAAAGAGGTTCCCAACAATCTGGCACGGATGAAAATCACATGCAGACAATCATACATGTTATACTGCACAGTTCATCTGTGAAACATTGCCTAAATTTGAAAAAAATGATTTCAAGACTTCATTCTTAAGTCAATTCAATTTTAAGATTATAACTGTTATGTGTATGTAAATGAAGTCTGGAGACACAAAGTATTTCACTTGTCATTCTGTCCATCTACCCAATTTTTTCATTGTTCCATTTCTAGATTCTGAAATAATTTTATGTTTATTTAAGGTTTTTGTCTCACCTGCATAGCAGAGTGAGACTATAGGCGCCGCTTTTCCGACGGCGGCGGCGGCGTCAACACCAAATCTTAACCTGAGGTTAAGTTTTTGAAATGACAGCATAACTTAGAAAGTATATGGACCTAGTTCATGAAACTTGGCCATAAGGTTAATCAAGTATTACTGAACATCCTGCCTGAGTTTCATGTCACATGACCAAGGTCAAAGGTAATTTAGGGTCAATGAACTTAGACCATGTTGAGGAATCAACATCAAAATCTTAACCTAAGGTTAAGTTTTTGAAATGTCATCATAACTTAGAAAATATATGGACCTAGTTCATGAAACCTATACATAAGGTTAATCAAGTATCACTGAACATCCTGCATGAGTTTCACGTCACATGACCAAGGTCAAAGGTCATTTAGGGTCAATGAACTTCGGCCGAATTGGGGGTATCTGTTGAATTACCATCATAACTTTAAAAGTTTATGGATCTGATTCATGAAACTTGTACATAATAGTAATCAAGTATTACTGAAAATCCTGTGCAAGTTGCAGGTCACATGATCAAGGTCAAAGGTCATTTAGGGTCAATGAACTTTGGTCAAATTCGGGTATTTGTTGAATTACCGCCATAACTTTGAAAGTGTGTTGGTCTAGTTCATAAAACTTGGACATAAGAGTAATCAAGTATCACTGAACATCCTGTGCGCATTTTAGATCACATGACCAAGGTCAAAGGTCAATGAACTTTGGCCATAATGGGGGTATCTGTTGAATTACCATCATAACTTGGAAAGTTGATGGATCTTACTCTTGAAACTTGGACATAAGAGTAATCAAGTATCACTGAACATCCTGTGCGAGTTTCAGGTCACATGATCAAGGTCAAAGGTCATGTAAGGCCAATGAACTTTGGCCACGTTGGGGGTATTTGTTGAATTACCGTCATATCTCTATAAGTGTATGGGTCTAGTTCATAAAACGTGGAAATAAGAGTAACCAAGTATCACTGAACATCTTGTGCGAGTTATAGTAGTTTTCAAAATCAGCACTGCTGCTATATTGAATCGCGTGTGAGACGGCCAGAGGCATTCTACTTGTTCATCATTATTTAGTTCTAAAATGATTTATACTGTGTGGATACTGTTACATAGGTTGTTCAACATCAAGCAGAGAAAGGCTGCACAGCTGTTTATTTAGCCACAAAGTACGGCTACACGACCGTCGTCGAGACCTTGGTTGCCCACGGAGCAGATCTGAATGTCCAATCCATTGATGGACAGACTTGTCTGCATGAAGCCGTCAGACTTGCAGGTCAGAAGAACAGCAAAGTTGAAGAAACAGCAGCACTTAAGCAGGTAAGCTGATTCCCTTTCCCCTCCCCTCCCCCCTCTTGCTCTCCCTCTCGATCCCTCCCCCTTCCCCCAACCAATAGATATCCAAGATCACTAAAAAGGGCATCAATTATAAAATATATACATACATGTACTGGATTCGCACAGGGCACCAAGGCCTCGGTCAAAAATGGTGTCTCATCTTGGCCTTGAGTTAACAAGTATTCAGAAGGGCAACAATCACATTCCTTTAGCATATCAGCATATCAGAGACCGGGGGGGGGGGGTGGGGGGGGGCAATCAAATGTATTGCTGTACACACGCGTGGCCAAATTATTTCCAAACACCCCCTACACAAGTTTTCTCTGTGTGCAAAATAACCCCTAAACAAGTTTTTCGCGGGCTTTATTTACACATTTTGGCCCGTTCACAAGTCGTCGCCAGAATACGACTCCGGGGAAAAAAAGAAACTTGTCTATTCTCTTTTTGGAGAATTCAATGGCAGCTGCATGCATGGGCATTATAAAGAATTTTGCCAATTTATTTCACAGATCTCAGATGAGTTTTATCAAAGTGAACTGTCGCCCAGGCGAGCTCTTGTGTTCTATCTATTGGACCATGGGGCAGAGCCCAGTACAAAAGATATCCAAGGAAATCTTCCGGTCCACTATGCCAAGGATGAAATTGTTCGTCAAATGATATTCTCAAGGTAGGATTTGATGGTAATAATGATCAGATGAAAATCAGGATGATTACAGTAACAGTAAAGATAATGATGCAGTGACTCCTCAACTCGTCTGCTCTATGTAACCACTTTTCATTCTGTTTACCATTCTTTTAAGGTTAATTGCCAATTTGTCTGCTGCCAACTCTTCCAATCACCACATGGTCTACTTTCAGTTAGTCTAATGCCATCAGCATTTCGGCTATCAACCATTTGGTCCAATCATTACTTAGTCTAATCACCAGTTCGTCTATGACCACTTCGTCTCATAACCAGTTGGTCTAATATTGGTTTTATTTCCATTCATTTTGCCCAGTTAACACTTAGTCTAATTAGACCAAATGATTTATGAACTCAATGGCTATATAAATGGCAATTAGATCATGTGGATATTGGACAACCCGACGGTAGACCAAATGATAGTAGACAAGTTGGCAATTGGATTAATTGGCATTGGACCAAATGAAAATAAACCCTTTTAAACACTTCACATCTCACAAAACAAGACTTTTCTCTTTTCTCTCATCTTTCTTGTCTTTCAATTCCAAGTCAGTCTCTTCTATTTTCATTTCTCATTAACTCCTCTTCGTTCTACTCTCAAAATGGTCTTTTTCAGGTGAACCATCTTCTATGTTATCTGTATCACCGTAAGATCATCAAATAATGATAATACTGATGATATTGAGAATGATATGGATACAACGAATCAAAAACATTTAAAAAAAAGAAATTTCTGCCTAAAAAGGAACAATTGTTAAAAATGTGACCCCCAAAATAAACTTATAGACGGGCAAGCATGATATAACTTTGGTGAAATAATATTGGGGTCAAATTTGCCCATGCACCCTTAGTTTCTACAAGTTAAACAAAAACTCTATTATAGATATCACCTATTATTATTTGTTCAGCCTTGCAATATCAAATATACAATGAGTTGTGCAATTCAGTGTCTCTGGAAGTCTTTGGGATACATGTACTATGTACAATTACTTATCATCACTTGTAATTATCAATGATATCTTTTTATGCAACTCTTCCAGATCTCCAGAAATCGATGTTATCACAGCCTATCGAGGTAATACTCTGTGCTGAATATACAGTGCGTCCCACAAAGTAGGAAACCCATTTTCAGAGATAGATTTTGCAATTATTAAAGATGTTGTTATTATAAATTTTATACCCATGGCAAGAGTGGAAACTCATCACTAAGTTGAAACCAACAACTTGAAATCGTTCACGCATGGCAGATTAAAGATAATAATTACTGAGGCATATCAGAAACTCACTTGTGAATCTGTATCCCTTCCCATTTCAGGGATCAGTTAGAGAATCTTAACAAAGAATACAAAAGAAATGCTAATGAGCCAATCATGGAATAAGCACGGTTGTCGTTTCACAAACCAATCATGTCCAATTTTTCTGCGCAACCTGGTTTTGACATTAAAATTCAAAACTCATCTTGCTCATTAATGTATGAAGTGTTCATTTCATATTAGGTATCAAACTAAAGAGGAATAATTTATTCATATGATTATGTCAATGAAATATCATAATTCATTTGCCTTTGAAGAGAAAAGACATGGGAATCCTGGTTTCCTTTTTTCCATGACGCACTGTATATTAATTACTCCTAATATAACTGATTTTAATGTCATGTTAAGATTGAGATATAAAGTTTTGTTGTGTACCTTAATTGTATTATGCAGTGCTTTTCTGGACAATCAAGCCTGCACAAGTGTTCTTAGAAGGGGATTCTCTGTTTACAAAAATATTGTTCTCGTTAACAAAAATGGAACGACCATGGAGGGAGAATGGGTCAATATATATTTCCATAGCTGAAAAGATGGACCCTCCAAAAGAGTCATCGTTGACTTACTTCTTCGGAGGGGGGGGGGGATGAGCACACGCATCGATCCCCCTCCAGTTGTATGACCTTTAAATGCGACCCTGTTTTGATGAATTGCAATTCAACCTGCAGGTTTAGATCTGGGGAGCAGTCCATGAAACAAATAATGAGCTTTCACTGACTATGGTTACAAGCTACTGAAACCCTTGTATCTGATTGGCTCAGGGCAAATTGTCCGTGAAAATCACTAAATCGTCACCACTTTTCGTTGCCAGAAGCTTTCTCTAGTTAAATTCTGTATTAATATTTTGGATGATGTATGATGATTCATTTTCAGTTTGTCCTTAAGAATTTCATGGGAACACTTTTTTTTCCCCCAATTGTGAATTTTTACCAGTTTTCATTATTACCCTTTAAAAAAAAAAAGAATTTCATCCATCTTTCCCCCCTCTCACTCTCTCTCATAAATCTCAATCTACAGCTGAAGAGTCGGTAGCTCAAGTGGCCCATGAAGTCTCGGCTGATGTCGGATACGACGGTAAAGTTCTTGAGCTGGAACACCATTGCATTGTGATGGTTGTTCCGCCAGGAGCTATTGAACCGAACACATCGTGCAAGATCACCCTGTGTCTCGTGAGGGACCTCCCGAGCGTCGACATTCAAGATGACACCTCAGTGGCCGCCTACGGAATCAGGTGTGATCCTCCGAGCGTGGTCTTCCGTCAACCCGTCAAGATCAGGATTCCACACTTCACCCTCATCACCAATCCTGATCAGGTCACGCCCGACATCGTTTCCCATGTGTGGGACGCAAAAAAAGGTACATCAGAGATGCCAAGTTAAAAAAAATGTCATACGTGAGATTTTCATGACTTGGAGTCTCTGCACGCGCGCGGCCAGTACTTACACTTGTATGTTTTGAAAAGGCGCACGCGCGAGATATGGGCTTCATCATGATATCGATCCATACTACAAAACCATGCGATGCACGCACGCGATTCATAGTATCACGTACATGTACTAGCTGTGCGCTGACTGCACTCTCGATTTGTCTCACGTGCCGGGTAGACGCGATGGCGTGCGAAGGCCAGTGCGTATAATTTAGCAAATAATGCTACTTTTTCTCTTTTTTTTATGTTGGGATCCAATGCGTGAGAAAAATGGGTGCCATGCGTGAGATCGTGAGACGGACCCTGGATGCGTGAGTCTCATGCACAATGCGTGAGACTTGGTAGCTCTGGTACATTAAAGTTTCTCACCCACCAATATCCCTGTTTGGAAATGATTGTTGATAATTATGATGTTAGTAGTAGTATTCGGTTCTTGTATTGTGCATATTACTTTACCACAAACATCTCTATGCACTTTTAATGGGAGTTTGGTTGTTATAAACCTGGCTTTATCCCGACAAACCTTTTACACTACAAAAGCATTACAAGGATATTCCTTCTCTAGAAACCTGATCACTTTTCATAAAAGCTTTGAAATTGGGTCATAATACAACAAGCTGCTAATAATTAATTTCCTACCCGGTACTATCTGTAAGCATTAGAAAATGATGGGCAATGTTCCCATATGTATTTGATTTTCAGGATTGCCAAGATTATCAAGGACCAAGTCCTCTCCTTCACCTGACAAACTGCCACACTGCATGGTTCTTGAGAAGCACCTGGAGTTGTACATCAATCACTGCGCTGAGTGGTGGGTACTTATTCCTCTTGAACAACAGGTCGTCCATCTTCAACTTCTGTGTACCCCATACGTTCCGGATCAGATCGAACGAGGCAAAGGTTTTGATGTTCACCTTTACCTCAATGCAGATATCCCAGGAGTAGATATGGTCAGTTTTAGATGTCTGTTTATTAATGTGTTGTGGGGCCCGTTTCATAAAGCTGTTCGTAAGTTACAAATTACTTTACGCGCAACTGGTGATCCTTTCTTGTGCTAAATGATATATCCCTATGTAACTGATTTAGCGCCTAAGAACAGGTTCCAGTCGTGCGTAAAGTTGTGCGTAACTTTACGAACAGCTTTATGAAACACCACCCTGGTGGGTGTTTCTTAAAGCTTTTCAAAATTTGAGAGCGACTTTAAGAACGACTGGTGAACTGTTCTTACACACTAATCATCAATGAACAATTAATGGTGACTATCATTTACCACAAGAAATGATCAACAGTCGTTCTTACAGTCACACTCACCCTACGAACAGCTTTTTGAAATGGCCCCCGGGTGTATTGTTTTGATGAATTTGATGATGGTGGTGGTGATGATGACAACGACAATGATGATGATGATGATGATGAAGATGATGATGATGAAGATGATGATGATGATGATGATGATGAAGATGATGATGATGATGATGATGATGATGAAGATGATGATGATGATGATGATGATGAAGATGAAGATGATGATAAAGATGATGATGATGATGATGAAGATGAAGATGAATAATGATGCTAATGATGAATGACAAAGATGGTCAGTATGATGATGATGGTAGTGGAGATGATGATGATGATGATGATGATGATGTTGGCCGATGAAGGCGGTGATGATGATGATCTTGAGGAAAGTGGTGGTGATGATGATGATACTAGTAGTTATGATGCGAATGAAAATGATGAGGATATTTAATTTGTTTTGTTCAACAGGAGGTTGAGAAGGAGGAAAAGCAGCGTGGATACCACAGGGCCCACCGCCCTTTCCCAGTCTCTGTTGATGCTAGATCTGGTGACCTTTCTGTGACCTTTGATTGTGAACCTGAGATTAATCAAACTAAGGTACGATTCATCCTTAAGACAAATAAGGGTCTGCACCAGCACAAGTTTTGAAATAATCGCGCTATTTCGGATCCGGCAAATTTTCCTGATCTGAACAATCTCGGGATTATTTGTAATGGAGACGCAGTCACCATGATAGTTTGCTGGATTAATCTCGAGCTTGCAATTCTAAGTCAACTTAGGATTATTTGCAAAATAGCGCGCTATTTACAAATTATCCCGCTAATAAGCAGGTGCAGATGCACTCGAAATTTGACTCAGCATTATTTATTCACGGCATCAGACCATAATGCATTGATGCCTCGCTCAAGCACGAATCGCTCTTCTTGCACTGGTGGAGATGGAGTTTCTTGAATTTCTTAATCGCAAAGAGGGCTGATCGGGCTAAGATCTCGAGATTGAGCATATTCGGGCTGGTGCAGCACCGCCTATAGACTCAGGGGTGTTTCGCAAAGATCAAAGTCTGAATAAAAGTATAAGAATAAGAATTGAGCAATGTAACAATATGGCCGCAACTTGCATGTAGGGGCGTTGTGGTTATGGCTCTCGTCTTTCATTCTGAAGGACGAGAGTTCAATTCCTAGCCATGGCATGTTTGTGCTGCACTCCATCCAGGTGTGGTCAATCGGTATCTGGTTCGAAGAAATTCCTTGAATGCTTGAGCGCCTGATCAAGGTAACCATGGTAAAGCTGAGGTAATATTAACATTATCATGTTATGAGGACCCATAGGGAGAAGAGTTTTTGGAATCGAATTGGCTACCGTCGGTGAAATATGACATTATTATTAAATTGTTATTTTGTTAATTATAATTATAATATTAGGTAAAGGACAAATTGAGACTGTTATGTTCTCAATATTGGCAAGGCAATGGAAGCAATAAGATCACTCTTGAATCTGAAAACGAGCAATTTTGTAATGAAATCTTGGAACTACTACTTTGCTCTTGTTGTATCTGATGATGTTCTTGAGTATTATTATTATGCATTCCTCTATGAGAATATTTATGCCATAATTTTGTGTTTATTCTTTCATTGTTTTTATAAAAGATTTGATGTGGATGAAATTATGATTCGTTGTCTTTAATACTGTACGACTTGTTTGTCAACATTGATGTTTTAGGATTGTAATGACTTAATTTAGTGGACCAATAAGTAAAGCTGTAGATATGCAGACACTGTACGTTGATTTTTTTTTCGCTAAATTGAGGTATAATATTTTTCAAGATAAAAATATACACATATATGTGAAAAATCTAGCTGACTAGTGTATGAGTAGTGAAAAGGAAATTGATATCAAAAAAGAATTTTCATTTTGTGATTATACAGCTGCTCCTGCTCAAAGAAATTCACAGCGGAATCAGGCATTGCTTATCACTGCCAGTATCTTCCAGTGAAGAAGGCGCGGACTTCTCAGTTATTAACGTTATGATTTCACAAGGGAGAAGACTTGGGATGTCACGATCGTTAGCATTCCTTGTCAGGTGCACAGGTTGGTATGATTTTAATATTTTGAGATTGGTAATACATAAAGGATGATGATGATATTACACTTTTTCATTGAAACACAACAAGAAATGTGGTATTTGGGGTCAATCCTTCTGGGTTGAGAGTGCGTAATTTTCCGATCCAAAAAGATTCCTGCGGATGATAATTTGGCGGGATTCGTTGTGCATTTGTTCAATGCTCATTACGAGTACTTCATTTACAGAGGGATCAGGTGGTTGAAGTAGGTCGAGCAGGGCTCTGTAGGGAGAACTTTATGACCTGGGCTCCGTAACACAAAGATTTGCGATGAATTGCAAATATGAAAGAACCGCAATTTCATTTCAATGGTCTTGACTCTACACATGATGAAGTGAATGAATTACATGTCTGAGCAATAATTTTACGTAGTTTATGAAATGAAGATCATGAACTGGTAATCCTTGTTAATCTTTCACTATTTTGTTTGTGAATTAATTTGATCACAGATAACTCAGGAGCGGAGTCGACCGAGCCGGTTTCATTTATTCGGTAAATATACATGTATTACTTAAAAGTAAATACTATCTGTGATAACAATCTCAAAATGAGTTACTAGTAAATGATTCAGGACAATTGCTATCAAATTGGAAAAAATTAGTATGGTATCCGTACTGGTTGATGGGTCTTTATGATACACAGTCCGACATGTGCTTATTAGTGTTAGTGATTTTTTTGTGTGATCGTTTTTCAGCTGAGATTTAATTATTTTGTGAAATTCAGTTTGAATAAACTCACTAAACCTAGATCTACAGTTATACAATACTATCCTTGATTTTAATTACCATTTGAGTTTGATTAACTCTTAATATGTTGATGCTGTTGCCGTCACCAATTCCACTGAGCTACAGATACAATTTGTCGGCCAAATTCAAGAGTTAATATGCCTATGAGGACATTTCTGTATACATGACAGTTAAGTTTTGATATGTATGTTTACTTGTTTATCAAGAAGAACTATGGACACAACTATGAATAAAAATATAGCTAAATGGGACCCCTTCCCGATCAGCAAAATAAAGAGCAAACTGTAAAAAAATGGTTCTGTAAGTTAGAAAATTATTGGTTCTAATGTATGAGGTAATTTGGAACAAGCTGGAACAGGAAGTACTGACCCCCATAATGATGATATTAATGATAATAATGGTGATGATGATGATGATGATGATAATAGTAATGATGATATTAATAATGATAATAGTAATAATAATATTAGTATTAATGATGATAATGATAATGATGATGATGATAATATAATAATAAAATTAATCAAAAATGATAATGATAATAGTTTTAATGATGATAATAATTATGATGATGATAGTGATATAATAATGATAAAATTAATAAAAAATAAAATGATAATGATAATGATAGTAATATAATAATAGTAAATTTAATCAAAAATAAATACATAAATAAACAAGTGAATGAATGAATCAATCAATCAATACATATATAAATTAATAAATAAATAAACAAATATATGAATAAAAAAAATAAATAGATAGATAGACATATAGATCAATAAATAGACAAATGAATTTCCATGCTCATTCCGGGGTATCTTTCTACATTTAATCATTGATTGTTCTCCAGGGCAGTGGAAGAGGCCTCCGACAGCGCTCTCCCCGATATTGACATCGTCACGATAGCCCAGTTGATGACTGTGAATGAGTTCTATGATTTGGGCGTGGCTCTCGGCTTCACCATACAGCAGTTGGACGTTTTCGAATACAGAAGATTCCGAGACAGACAGCAAGCCATCTATGATATGCTAGTGGCGTGGAGGAAGAGACAGACCTCCGGGCGAGAGGCCAAGGAAACGTTTCTTTCGCTCATGAAGTCTCTGGAAACGCCTCTGAAGCCATCAGACATATCAGGTATGTTGGTAGCTCTTCATACATCCTCAGAAATTGATAATAATAATAATAATAGCTGGATTTATATAGCGCTTTTTGCCTGAGGATACAAAGCGCTTGCTATTATTACCCCGGCTTTAGCTCGAGCTATCATCACCGACGCTCAGTGCATGCAAGGAATTAATCCTGCTGGGTACCCATTCACCTCACCTGGGTCGAGCGCAGCACAGTGTGGATAAATTTCTTGCTGAAGGAAAACACGCCATGGCTATAATTTGAACCCATGACCCTCTGTTTGAAAGGCAAGAGACAGAACCACTAGACCACGACGCACCCATTAGGGGGGGGGGGTCCGGATATCTTTGCATTTGGATTAAACATAATGTTATAATGAAATAGCAACAGACACAAAAATTCACATGTTTTGATATCTTTTTTGTCCGGATCAATATGCAGGCCCAAATTCACATAAAAGAGGTTTAAACTAGAGGGGATGGTGATGGCGGAGGGTACAATAAATAGCTGTGAACGTATTTAGTGCCATTTGCAAAAAAAACCACATTTATTATTGGACCTTTCTCAGTGTGCATACTGAATTATACACAAGTTGTGCATAGTCCATCGTTTTGTACCCCTCCTGGTTTGATTTCATGTTTTGATATTTCTGCATTTCATAAAGGTAAAGGTAAACTTTATTTCCAAATCAATTCAAAGTATTCCATAAAAACATGTAACAAATCAATAGAAATGAATAGGTTAAACAAGACAGCAGGAAGCATAGCAAACGAACAATTTAAAGCACAAAGAAATGCAGCGTATTCGATTGGAAAATGGCCGGTGTATGAGAAAGCCAAGGTATGGCTTTCAATAATCAAAGTATACAATTATAATCACTTTTCAACTTTTTTATTGTTGAAACATCATCAATCGAAATGTGAGAGACGCCGTTTTAAGCTAGGAGCTTGATATTGATGGATGCCTCGAAAGGAAAGCTGAGAGAAAACCAGACTGCCATGCAATAAGTAGGGACTTTTTTTAATGGCCGGAATATAACAAAAAAAAGTGGGGATAGGGAAAGAAAAGATATCGTATGAGAAAGGTGTGAGGTTTTAAACCTCTGTTGTGAATGAGAGCCAATACGTCTGGCGATAGTGCTTTATTGTAACATAGACAGTTATTTATATTATATATAAAAAAAAGGTTTGAATAATATTTTTTCCTGTTAAATATAACATATGACTTGATTTTCTTTTATTCTCTCTCCCCATCAACGCTTGCTTATTGATAAACATGGATCTTTTACAGCAGCAACTGGGTAAGTTTACAATTGTTTATTATGTAAAACTAGAAACATTTGGCCCAAAGTCACAGAGGCATTTTGAAAACCATTGGTTGAAACCATGGTTTATGCTGATTTTCTGTATGAATTATACTTAATTTACTGCGTACCATACTAGTATATTGAAAAATGTCATATGCTGATGCGCGATTAAGTCAAAGTGCGCCAAATTAACGCCTGTTGCCATGGTTGAGTGTGCTATTTTATTCATAAGTCCACTGTTTTGAATCAATGAGTCCACTCGTCAAAACAGTGGATTATGAGTAAAACAGCGTTCTCAGTCATGGCAACAAGTGTCAATTTAGCACAATGTGACAAAAGCGCGCATCAGCATTGGACATTTCTTAATGTATGCGATGTAATCCGCATAAACCATAGGTTCTACCAATTTTTTTCAAAATCATCTTTGTGAACTCGGACCAATGTATTTATTCATGATGGTCAGGATAAATCTTTTGATAATGTCATGATTCACTGAAGTTAAATTGCCCTGATTCTGGAACAGCACCACATGCTATATTGGCAATGTTATCAGTTTTTATTAGTATATTTTTCTCTTTCTACCCATAAACATTTCCACAAATTTAGCCATATTTGCTTGTTTCTGTATTTTGATTTCAAACATAATATTAGAAAATCAATTGATTGTTATTTCTATCAATCGCATTTGGCATTTTATCGATGCAGGGACTCAGTTTTATTATGAGGGGAGCAATAAAAAGCTTTCCTAAAACTTTTAAGGGGAGCATTAGCGGAGCACTACAAAAAGCTCTTCTTTGACATTCAAGGGGAGCTTGTCCGATTTCAAAATGGATGGAGGACCGTACACTAAGTTACAACCCACAACCAAAGCAGACGAACAATCCGATATAGATCTATGCAATATTTATCTTATTGAACTTTTTAATGTGATTCTTGCAAGTGTGTTTAATTGCTTACAATATAATTGTGTGGTATTTACACAACCTTGACAGCGAATGAAGTTTTCAAGGATGACTCGAACAATTTGATCATTGACTGACACTCTTGTTAAGCAATTGCTGAGGCGAGTGTTAAATCGCTCTACCAAAAATGGATTAAGGAGAGCGGTAGCGAGTGATCACTCTCACTCCCCTTAAAACTGAGTCCCTGCGATGTTAATTTAACTTATGATTTATCTCTCACCTTTGAATAATTATACTATTTTTTTTGCCACAAAGTTTCAGCTTTACCCCTTTATGTCACATATTTCACATTATCTCCCCCTTACCTTGACATATGTGGTGTGAATTATATTTTCCCATGACATATGCTGTGCTCAGAAGGAGGCATTATGCAATTTGAAAGATAATGAGGAAAATCTGAAAATTTGTGTACAAAACAAATGGAGAGTTGTCCACAAAATCACTCATGAATCCTGACAAATTTCAAGGAAACCAAAACCCAAGAAGAGAAGCAAATTTATTGGAAAGAGTAAAATGCGAGGAGCAATCTAAACCTTGTTTTATCAAAATCGGTTATAGAATAAGCGAGTTATGGCAGTTTGAAAACTCTTGTTGAACTGTCTATGGGGATCCTCAAATTGGCAAACGTGCTTCAAAATGGCTGATTTTGTGGACAACTCTCCATTTGTTTTGTACACAAATTTTCAGATTTTCCTCATTATCTTTCAAATTGCATAATGCCTCCTTCTGAGCATTACCCTGGGAATTTTAATTTTCATATATCTATTTATTCATGTTTTGATTAATATTCATAAGACTTACCATTATGATAAAGTATTAAATAATTAAGACAGAATGGTGAAAGTTTGAAAGAAATCGGACAAGCAATAAGAAAGTTATGGCTGTTTTAAAATTAAGACTATGGGCATTTTCACGGTAACTGACATTACACGGCACTATGTTTTCACACCTTTCATTGTGTCTATCTCTAAAACAACAAATGATTTTTTTCTTTTTCTTAATTCCTTTCTTTGATTTGAACATTTTTATCATTACTTGTCGGTAACTGACAATACACATTAACATTTACCAGTGCTATATGATTTTCAAAGGCATAATTTTCTTGGTACTTATATGTAAGGCTTTTTAAAATCATAAAAGTTTCATAATACTTCACATTTTTAATTATCAAAAGATAGAAATGTATGTTTAACTTACTCGGGGGGGGGGGGGGGGGGGTGGGGTCATAGCAGCTACATGTTTTCCTATAGTAATTTAATATTGCATTGACTGTACACATGGATTTTTCTGATTATACACCCATGATATATTCATCAGTTTTATATTGACTTTTTAAACCTTTTCCTTCTCCAACCTCCCCCTCCCCTCAAAAAAGGCAAAAATGAATAAGGGTCTCCTCCCCTAGGCTACATGTACCCCTCCCCCGAATCTCATGCAGCCATGTAGTTTTATTGATTTCTATTCTGGTCAGTGCAAGCAATGCTAGTTCACATCTGTCGGATTTCAATTCTCTTCATAATTTGTTTAATCATTTTCTTTGCTAATTTCTTTTATAAGCTGTCAACAAAAAATAAACTCCAGCTTCTTAACTGAAACTGAACTATTTGTAAATTAGAAAAAAACACCACAGTTTTAGTAGATCCATGCAACATTGATCAGAACTGTCAAATTTCACTTTTCATCTATACTTGTAAACCAAAAACAAAATTGTATCACACATCCACACTACTAACAGGTATAAAAACCAGGAATTTACTTTTAGCGAGGCAATGCTCAAAAGAATCCTAAAAACTAAAAAAGGGACCCTGGAAATCCCCTTCATCACAATGTTAAGCTTTAAAAATGTTGCAGATTTAGGCAATAGGTTGGGAAAAGTACCCCCTACCCCCCCCCCCCCCCGAAAACCAAACAAAAAATTGTCTGATACAAACAATTAGGTACTTGGTAAGTGCATGTACAAAACAATTTCATAGTAATTTTTTTTTGCACGATGGGAATGCAACTTCCTTCATAATTTCATATAGTATTCCTTGTGAACTATACCTTTTAAAAGTCAATAGCAAGCTCCTTCTGGTGTGACTTTTAAAGTGAAAGACTTAAATAACAAGTATACAATATTTCTTCACCATAAAATTGACCACATATTTGCATTTCAATATTGGTAACCAACGTTTTATCATGGTAACTGACATTATATTTTCCACTTGGTAACTGCATTACATATATTTAATGGTACCCTATGGCTTCATTGTTAATTGGTAATCTTTAATTTTGGTGTAGAAGGGAGGGGTGTTACCTAGAGAGGAAATCTACCAAGTTTCATATACTGTAATATATCCTCTTTTCCAGGAAATGAGAAAAAAAAGTTCATGTTTTCGGTAACTGACATTACATACCATATCACATACTTCATCAATGTTTTTTTATCAGATGAATGAATTACTGGTGTTTCTTTCTGTGGGATTTTAAAAAGTGTTATAATAGCAAGCTAAATCACAGGCGAAAACATCATGATCAAACCTGTTCTTTAAAAATCTGTCAAAACAAAATATGTATCAATATACTATTTTCAACACTAATTTGTATCCATACTTTGGCAGCCATTTTGAAAAAAAAAATGGCTGCCAGAGTCGGAAAAACAATTTGTCTCAGAAACTTCAGGTCTTGTTTTATTAAAAAACATAAAGCATTTTACATGAATATCAACTTGATTTTTTTGCCTCTGTGTCCAACTGTGGTGAAAATGCCCCTATGTAGATTTCAAATTGGCAACTAGGTAAGTAAATTATGACAAGGGGCAAGGACAACTTTCCCATAGCCCATGTATTCAATAATCAGGGATTTGTGGTTTTCTCTTAAGTACCTATTCCCCTGGGGCAGTAATCTAAATATAACCCAAGTAGTAGGCCTACATTGTTTTATGTCCTCATGAAAGCAAAATGTAATTTGAAGTAAAACTTTTGAGTAAAATGACATTTTAGCCATTTTATGTATTGGAGTACATGGAAGAGTAGTCCTTGCCTTACATCACTATGACATCACATATGCAGCCAATATGAAGTCTCCATGTTTATAGTGATTACCAATATTTACAACTTAAAAAAAAAAAATTCTGATTGTTTGTCTGATATTGTTCAAACTTTCACCTACCAACTTGTCTGATTTTTCTTTTTCCTCTAGAAACAAGTTTTTATTTGGGTTGGATTCCCCTTTAATGATAGCAGTGAAATACTGAATTATAAATTTACACAGAAGAATGTGTGAATTAGGTGTAATGGGCGAGATGTTGTCATTGGCTCACTTTGTATTCATCACAGCGAGGTTCCGGACAAGATGCTTCTTGCGCTTGCCCGTCGGATCAAAGCGGAGGAGTTCTTTGAGATCGGTAAGAAGTTGGGATTCAATCTGACAGAACTACAACACATACAGCATCGCACGTGTGCCAACCGGAAGGACGCCAACATCCAGATGCTCTCCAGCTGGAAGGCATCCCAACCGTCTGGACCGGAAGCGATAGCGGCTTTGAAACTTGTCTGGAAATCCACCCAAGCGGCATCAAAATCTGTGAAATCAGAGGGTACGGTGTCCTAAAAAAATCAAAGAAATCTTGGAAGGATTTCTTGAAAGGATTTGTCGGGCATTTTATCAGAAATGTCCTGTTTTGATTATTTGACCGTTGCCATAGTAATAGTGCTTCTCAGTCAATCAAAATTAAGGAAGTTGTATATGTAAATATATATATATATATAAACACAAAAAAATGTGTTAAAAGGCTTGTATCTACAAAAAGAAATATTCTACACCACTATCCTATTTAATCAAACTCGAAGTCATACTGCGCTGCACTGCAGAGTATTCTAAAGAGGTTGAGGCACTTACAAACTTTGTCCATAGATTATTTTCAGCTACATGTAATGGCTTCGTAAAATAATACATCAAGATTTGCTGTCAGAGTGCAAATAATTTGAAAAATCAGCTGATATCTGTAGCTGATCACTCACCTGTTCACTTATTATGACGCCAACGCGCATGGCGTAAAATATGCGCAGATAGGGATGCGCACAAACATAACTGAAATGAAACTCGGTTCATTGCAGAAATGTCATATTTTGGAAAGTAAAGCTTTAAAGAATTTTCTCTAGGCTCAAAGAATTCAATTTCATAGTTACCTTATGTAGTTCCATGTAGACAGTGTATGTTTTTTTTATACGCCCGTCTCGACGGGACGTATTATGGTATCACGCTCGATGTCTGTCCGTCCGTCCGTTAACTTTTCCTTGTAAACGCGATAACTTCAATTTAACTTAACATAGGCTCATATAATTTGGTGTGTAGGATACTAGCATGGATCCCAGAAAGCCTATTGATTTTGAGGTCCAAAGGTCAAGGTCACAGTGACATATTTTCATCTTACCCTTCTGCAGTTCTTGTAATCGTGATAACTTCAGTTTAACTTAACCTTGGCTCATATAATTTGGTGTGTATGATACTAGCATGGATCCCAGGAAGCCTATTGATTTTGAGGTCAAAAGGTCAAAGGTCAAGGTCACAGTGACATATTTTCATCTTACCCTTCTGCAGTCTTGTAAACGCGATATCTTCAGTTTAACTTAACCTAGGCTCATATAATTTGGTGTGTATGTAACTAGCATGTATCCCAGGAAGCCTATTGATTTTAAGGTCAAAAGGTCATGGTCTCAGTGACATATTTTCATCTTACCCTTCTGCAGTCCTTGTAAACACGATAACTTTAGTTTAACTTAACCTAGGCTCATATAATTTGATGTGTATGATACTAGCATAGATCCTAGCAATTCTATTGATTTTGAGGTCAGAAGGTCAAAGGTGAAGTCGCCATGTTCCACTTTTCTTGCTTGACCAATAGCTCCATTTTCCGCGTTACAGACGGGCGTATTATGTGCTCGCCTTAGCGACACTCTTGTTTTATTATTGAAAGCAATGATTAAACAAAACAAGTTTCAAAATATACCATGATTGTAAATGAAAATGATATGGTTTGGGTGAAGGCTCATCTGACATGAAGTGATGATTTATTCACAATTAAAATGATATATCAGATTTTTTTTTTTTTTTAATGGTGTTGGCAAGCAATTTCATCTCATATGCAATAATAATTGTGAAATGACTTACTATAATTAGATAATATTGCTATCTACTCTCAGATTAGTTACCACATTTATTTTCGTAACTTTTGTATATCTATCTTTATTTGTAGATGAGGAAACTTTGCGTGAAAAGATGCCAAATGTAACAACAAAACGTGTTGGTAAACATCCACCCACCGATAAAACAGAGGCAGAGTTCGTGGAGATCATCAGAATCACAGATTTAGGCAAGTACATATAGCTTTTTTATTTTGATAAATTACTCAGTAGTTGGAATATCAATAGGCAACTGCCAGTTATCTTAATTCTATACACTTTTCGAGGATTAACTGAGACTAAAGATAGGCTTTAAGCTTAAGGTCATCAGTCGTGCCTGAAAACATGCATAACAAACAAACAGCTCCATGAAATGGCCCCCGGATGTCCTGGAAGCGTCAAATCACAAAAACATTTCTTCTTTTGGATTACAGATCAGCTTAATTCTAAAGATGACATCAGTAAATCTGGGGGATCCCCAACGACACAGGAGCTTTGTAATGTCGCAATGGCAGTCAAGGGTTTGCCAGTGGCCTGGGAACTTGGAAGAGCTCTCTGCCTGGAGGACGACGTCGTCGCCGGATTCCTTGAGCTCCCGGACCCGTCGGCCCTGAGTGACACCGCAAGAAGGCTGGTTGAGGAATCGTTGAATGGTTTAGATCGAATGGGCAGGGGCACCAAAAGGACTGAGCTTCTGAAGGAATACAATCTTCATCAAAGCCCAAAAGGTTGGTATATGTGTATGAGACCTGGCATTCCCAAACCATACAATAAGTTGCCTCAAATTGATTTTTATTGAGCTTGAAAAATCACACCCGAGGGACAGTGATTTTCTGTTTTACCGGTAAATAAAAACGGAAATTCCGTTTAGTTCTTATACTTTTCATGTAAAAATTCATGGAATTCACCTTTGCAAAACGGAATTCAGG
This sequence comes from Lytechinus pictus, assembly GCF_037042905.1. Taxonomy (NCBI): domain Eukaryota; kingdom Metazoa; phylum Echinodermata; class Echinoidea; order Temnopleuroida; family Toxopneustidae; genus Lytechinus; species Lytechinus pictus. The sequence goes on from NW_026974141.1 coordinate 3,076,142, forward strand.
TTTTTGCTGTGTACATTTTAAGTGACAAAACGGAATTTCCATTTTAGATCCAGTTGAAACGGAATTACAGATTTTCAGAAACGGAAAAGACCATTTGTTTAAACGGAAAATCACTGTCTCTAACACCCTAAGCTTTTAAACTGATTTATAGCACCTCAAAATTAATGGAAAACATTACACACAAGTATATGATTAATGAGAGCTTCAAAGAATAAGGAGAAAAAAAGGTTTGAAGTTTGGAGTTCTCTCAAGCGTGAGATATGCTCAGTGTGCGATCTCGATGAAACTTCCAAGCAGTTTACTTTTTGAAGACCAAATTACTATCACATGTACTTGTGTGGAGCACTGTTGCCCAGTGGATCAGCCTCTGGACTTTGAAACAGACGGTCATGGCTTCAAATCCTAGCCTTAATGTAATTTCCTTTTGCAAGAAATTGATCCACATGACATTGTTCTGCACTCAACCAATGTGATATATATATATATTGCTGTACACACTTGTGATCAAAAACGTGTTTAAAGGGGTGTTTTTTCAGTTTTGGACGTGGGCCGTGCGTGCACTCATTAAGGGTATCAAAAACACAGATTTTCAAAAATAAGGGTGGTTCTTAAAGACTGGTCAATCGCGGGGTTAAAAGTATTTCGGATATTTTTTTTTTCAAAGCTTTTTTTTTCTAAGACTAGCCAAATGTGTTTAGGGTATGTTTTTTCCCCAAGCTTTTTCCCCGGGGCTTTTTCCTCCTTGTTTCTGAAAAGTGTTCAGGTTCTTCCTGATTGTGGTATTTTAACTCTAACTGCACAGGGGGGTATGCAATACCCATGAATATAGTTTTGTCTATATTTATTGTTAGCAAGAAGACAAAACTTGTTTAGGGGTCATATACTGGCGACAACTTGTTTAGGGGCCAAAATGTGTTAATGAAGCTCGCGAAAACCTTGTTTAGGAGGTAATTTTGCACACAGAGAAAAACTTGTTTAGGGGGTGTTTGGAAATAATTTGGCCACTCGTACAGTACAGTAATACATTTCACTGGCCCCCTGGGGGATTGGATTCCTTGCACTGTCAAGGAATCTGGGCCAAAGCCAGGGTAAGCACCTGGAGATGATGAATGGTACATGATATGCATTTTAATACCCTGCTCAAAAAAAATATTGCAAAAGTATTTTTTGAATACCCCCAAAATCACCCCGAAAACATATTTTCAGGGTATTTTGGTTTAAAAAAATACAATAAAAATACCTTTAAAATATATTTTGAGACCATTTTTGTCATGTCCAATAAAATATGAATTTTTGCCACCAAAAATACTATAATAAAAATACATTTTTCTTATATTTTTATATAGCTCATATTATGCTGATTCAATTTTTAGGGTATTTTTAAAAAATCGTTAAAATTGACAAGAATGCTAATAATGAAGATGAAAAAATACAGAAAAAATATTCCTTGTATTTGTCATTCCAGGAAAATACCAAAATGCTATTTTTAGAGTATTTATCACAAAAATATTTTAGAAATATGCAGTTAAAAAAATACCCTGAAAATATCAGAAAAATAGGGAAAAAAAAATGTTTCCGTTGGCAAAAACGACTAGGGTAAACAAGAACTAAATATCATTATTATTACTATTACTCTTTAATTTCATTATCGGTTATCCTCAAGATGAGGCTCTTGAAGACCTCTACAAAAAGATTTCTTCTATGTCCGACCTCCTGCACCTTGCTTCATACCTTGGCTTCGGTTCTGCGGACATCATGCACATCATATGCAGGACGGTGACCTTGCCCATGCACGTCGTACGTCCGGTTGTTCATCAGATGCTTATGGAATGGCTACGTAGAGGCGGCACCCGTGTGAGGCTTCTGGAGATCGTACTTGCTTTCCATTTCAACGATGCAGCGGAGAGCATAGCTGCAAGTGAGCATTGTTGTTTTTAATAAGAATGAAAAGACTGTTACAGTCAGGGGCGAATCCAGGATTTTCCAAGAGGGGGGCACATTTTTCTGAGGAAAAATTTGACAAGCAAAAAAAAAAACCAAAGGGGGGAGCACACTTCTGTTTTAACTGCATTTTTACATCACAAATTCTAATTTTGCTTCTCAAAAGGGGGGGAGCACGGGCCGGGTGAGCCCCCCCCCTGGATCCGCCAGTGGTCACAGTGGTAAAATCATGAAAAATGATAAAGCTGTCATGGATAATGTTCTTCATATGACACCTAGATAGATCCTTGTCATTTGATATCGATCATTCAATGACGTCGTCATCTGTACGATTTTGGATCCATATGATTTTGTCCATCGCACGCTTGCCGAGACCACCGGCGTTACATGTAAAACACTTTTGCAGTGTTTGCAGTGGGTGTGTTGTATGTATACGACAATCAACAGACAGCACTGCGCTGCATGCACTTTTGCATACAAATTCATAAAAGGTAAATGACAAGGATCTTTTTTTAGGTGTCATGTAATACAAATAATGAATGTTTATGAGTAAAATGGTTAGAAAACTTCATTCTTTGAAAGATGGAAAAACATTTGATTCATTATGTACATGAGAATACGCCATGTGTGGACTTTCATACATTAGTGTATCAACATCACTTTCTACATTCACACACGACCATCAGGGTTTTTATTCTTGAGGATTTTAATCCTAAGGATTTTAAACTGATGGTTAATTTCCAGGGCCCCGTCTTACAAAGAGTTAAGATTGATCTGATCAATCGTAACTCTATGGAAATCCATCAGCGTCATGATTTTTTTACAGGATATTTGCAAAATGTCCTTTGAAAACAAAGAAAAGCATACTGAATTGTTCAGAAAACAGTTAATGTATGAATATATATCATATCTAGAAAATATTTTGAACAAACATGCATAATAGATGTTGACGTTGCTGGCCGTCCATAGTTGCGATTGATCGGATCAATCGCAACTCTTTGTAAGACGGGGCCCTGGTTTTACACAGAGTGCTTAAAGGAGAATGAAACCCGTGAAACCAGCTGAATCCATATCAAAGAGAAAAATCAAAGAAACATATTGTTGAAAGTTTGAGGAAGATTGAATGAATAATAAGAAAGTTATGAGCATTTGAATATTGAGATCACTAGTGCCATGTAGATCCTCCCATCGGCAATGCGACCAAGATCTGTGATATCACACACGTACAACTCCCTCATTACTTTAGTACTTATTTCACGTATATTCTCACTTTTATAGAGTCTATCACAAGGTGAGGTGTTCTCTTTATGAGATGACAAGTACAGAGGTTTCACAACATTATATCATTGATGAATCGTTTGTCATATGATTAGAATGAGCAAAAAGATATGTTTTGGGGTATATTTTCAGTGTCCAAATGGGAGAGTTGTACGTGTGTGACATCACAGATCTTGGTTGCATTGCCGATGGGAGGATCTCCATAGCATTAGTGATCTCGACATTCAAATGCTCATAACTCTTCTATTGCTAGTCCTATTTTACTCAAACTTTTGTTGATCTCATTCTTTGATTTTTCTGCTTTCACAAAAGCTAACTTGCTCCAAGAGCTTCATTCTCCTTTAACCTCAAGGATAGTGGAAGGTTTGATGACTGGAAGGACCATTTGGAGTTGAAAAACCGGTCGTATGAACTTAAAGCCCTAAGTGATGGGTGACATCCGCTAGAGAGATAGTGCGCGTTGACACACTGGGAGTTTTATGTTTTCAAGAATAACTTCTTGTGACTCGCTCAATACAGGGAACTGAAAAGCATATGTTACCTACAAATAGTTGTCCTTGAGTCCAAACACTCTGTGTGACCCAACTCGGGAATTAGCCTCCGGGTTTAAATTCTCCAGGGTTGCCTTCTTCGAGAATTAAAACCAAGAGGGTCATGTGTGAACGTACATTAGCTATTCAAGCTTAGTCCATCCTCAAACCAAAACAAATTGTGAAACATTTATTTGTTGTCACTTTATATTGAATATCTCTCTTTAATGACTGTGAATTTCATGATAAAATTAGCATGACTGATGTTGTAAAGAGGGATGGATGCTTTGTGATGATACCTATTCACATGTGATGATGGAGAAATAAGAAATTTATTGCCCCTCAAAACTTGAGTTGGAGAACTGTTTTTGGATGGATGTAGTTTCTGCTCAATCCTTTATATGCAGTAGACTTTGAAAACAAACCAAGTTTTGAAATAGAGCCATTTGAAAATAAAAAGGATGTCCAATACATGTATGTTGGGATTATAGAGATATGCTATTGCTCATTTTGTTAGCTTTTTTTAAAATGAATTTTGTGATCTTACCAAACTCACATGTTGAATATCTGTTTAACCTGACTCACCTTCACAGCTATCAAGGTAGATCCAATCTTTGTGGAGTTGATCTCAAGCAGCATCTTAGATCATAGAGGAGGTGTCGTCGAGCTGGATGAACTGGGTGTCCGGGTGTCCATCCCTTCCGGGGCGCTTCACCGGGGAATGAGATCGGTGGTTACCATCAGGGTGCCAAGCGAGGGCGCCGCAAGGGTTCCTCTTCGGGAGGGCGAGGTACTGATCACGCCGGTTGTGGAGTGTTCCTTGACCCAGGAGCTTCTCAACCCAGCCACGGTGGTGCTTCCGCACTGCATCGGTCCAAAGCAGAGAAGAGAAGGGTCTGGGATGATCCTCTACACGAAAACAGGAATAGGTATTGACCCTTTCTTATTGATGTTGATGATGTTGATGAGCATGAGGATGATTTTGGTGATGGTGATTATGATAATGAGATAATGACAGCAATGAGGAGGAGGATGGTGATGATGATATGATAATAATAGTGTTATTGATATTATAATAAAGATAATATTTTTAATAAAAACTTAATTTCATTTATCAAGGATCCTTCAATCGGAGAAGGTTGCTCTTGCATTCATCAAAAGGCTTCCAGTTCACCAAAGACAAGGTGGAATTCACTACGAACCATATTCAACTCTGGGCCTTGGCATCCACCAATCTCGTTGGAGTTCAGTTCCGGTATGCAGCCTTCCAGCCGATCATCATGCCTAGTTCCCGGAAAGCTGTACTGCGTGTTTACGTCATTCACCCATACAAGAGATGTATCAAGGTAATGTTCTTCTTGAATTTCATGTGTTACTGGCCAGAAGCTCTCATATTATAATAAATATTATTCAGCAAATCCCTTCGTACCATATATTCTTTCAGTTACCTTTCATGGACATTACATTTTTGGATCACCAATAAGTCCGCAGTCCTGTTTTCCTCCTTGCATCCACGCGGGGCCCTCACTATGGAATTCCCTCCCACAAGAGATCCGGGTTAGCAAGTGTGTCGAAACATTTAAGATGAAGCTAAAAACTTACCTCTGTAGCTCATATTATCAATGATTTTCTGTTACTTGTAATTTTGTTTGCCCCCCCCCCCACTTCACTTGTGCGCCTTGAGCATCTATAACAAGATGTTTATGGCGCCTAACAAATTGCATATATTATTATTATTATAATAGCTAAAGAAAAATTTGAAGGCTCAACTATAATAAATACTGTATTTTAAAGCTTTGAATTAGCGTTACTTCAGTTTTTATTGAAATAAACTTTTCTATCCATTTATAGGACATAGAAGGAGAGGAAGAACAGTTGGCAGAACCTTTCTGCCCTGTAACGAAGGCTACCAACTTCTCCTTGGAATCTACCACGATGGATATATCAATATGTTTCAGTGACGGCTTCAAAGACCAACAAAAAGCGGTAGGTATATTTATCCTAGTAGGCCCGGGGGACATCATGCCCCCCCCTTGATGTTTTGCGTAATAAATCTGTAACCTGACAAGCTTGCGACGTGATTTTTCAGGACTTTTTCCCCCCTCCTCTCTTGCAGGTTTTGAGACCAAATTTGCAAGGTTCCTACTTAGTGCAACATTTTGCAGGTGAATGTAAGCTAAAATTGAAAGATATGATTTTGGTTTTTCATTACTCTTAAATTATTTGTAGGTTTTTCCCCGGGGGGGGGGGGGGGCCACTTCCATTGACGAGTGGATACCATGCACGACCATGAGGTCTCAAAAAGCACCCAAAACACGTATTTTCCCTACTCTGAAAATGCACCCCATAACAAGTATTGGCGTGTGAAACCCTACCCTTAACAAGTATTGGAAACAAAACAAAACTATTGGCAAGAGTTCCCTGAATTGAACCCCTAAACAAGTACAGCGATATTTCAATGTTATGTCACGGACGTCGGTCGTCGGTTTTACCTTTACCTACATCATTGGGTTTACTAGCGCAAATCGTACTCTAAAACACGTAGTGTTGACTCTTAGGGGAAAAAGTACATCCTTAATAAGACATTTTAGTCTTTATTTTTTATACCCTCGCAAATTTGACCCTAAACACGTAGCTTTCCTATCGAAAATAGATACCCTTTTTTCATTATTTTAGTGTTTTTGACACCCTTATTACGTTACGTACGTAACGTGCCCTATCTTGAAAAAGACATCCTTTTACGTGTTTTTTGGGTCGCGCATGGTATCCACTCGTCAATGTGAGTGCCCCCCCCCCCCCGAGGGTTTTTCCGTATTCGGTAAGTGAATGGTCATTTATTGATGACGCTGCATTGTTACTGTGTGGACTGAAGAGATCAGTGCAGCAAATGTTTAGTTGAGAGTGATATCAACATCAAGTTCACAAACTTTCTTATCAGATGGAGGGTGGTGGAAACATGATTATCTTATGATCCAGCAATATTCATTCATATTTGATATACTAATAATTAAGTTTGGTATATATCAACAAAGGAATGTTTAAACTTCTGCTATTGTACTACTACTACTACTACTACTACTACTACTCCTCCTCCTCCTCCTCCTCCTCCTCCTCCTCCTCCTCCTCCTCCTCCGTGTACTCCTCCTCCTCCTCCTCCGTGTACTCCTCCTCCTCCTCCTCCTCCTCCTCCGTGTACTCCTCCTCCTCCTCCTCCTCCGTGTACTCCTCCTCCTCCTCCTCCTCCTCCTCCGTGTACTCCTCCTCCTCCGTGTACTCCTCCTCCTCCTCCCACTACCACGTGTACTCCTCCTCCTCCTCCTCCTCCTCCGTGTACTCCTCCTCCTCCTCCTCCTCCTCCTCCTCCTCCTCCTCCTCCTCCTCCGTGTACTCCTCCTCCTCCTCCTCCTCCTCCTCCTCCTCCGTGTACTCCTCCTCCTCCCACTGCCACTACCATGTGTACTACATGTACTACTACTTGTACTACTACCACTATTACTACTACTATTACTACTACTTTTACTTGTCTATTAGATGCTGGAGACCAGCACATTTGCAATGAATTACATTACTTATGATTGATTTTGTATCCTAAACTTTATTTGCAATTTCAATTGTCTCGCAACACCCCTGCAGCAAGCGATGACATTTCTTGCCCTTTCATTGACAATTTAGAGGTATTGTGGATAAATGGATAAGTCTCCGGACTTTGAACCACAAGGTCCGGGGTTCAAATCCCACAGCAGCACTTGCTCCTTTGGCAAGGCACTTATCTACATTTGCCACTCTCCACCCAGGTGTAGAAAATGGGTACCCAGTAGGAAGGAATTCCTTGAATGCTTGAGCGTCCGATCAGGATAGCCGTGCTAAAGCACTGTTGATAGTATGCAGTGCTTAGAAATATTTGTATTAAGCGCAATATAAAATATAAATTTTATCATTATTATTATTTAGATTTCTGTTAAGAATCTACTAGAGGAGGAAAGCAATATCCTGAGCTTTGAGCTTGAGTTCTCTCCATGTGAGGATGGAAAGAAGAGCTTTTGTTTCTCGATCCAGCAGGGGTCATCCACGCTTGCAGAACAGAACCTCATTACTTCAATAGAAGGTGGGTCTACCTTATATTATTATTATTTATTTGATAGAATCATGATACAACCGTAGATGACATTATACATGGTAAAAACAAACTAGATGCTAGATGCTGGTCAGGGGTGATAAAAGCATAATAAATAGCTGTTGCTCGGAAGCATATCACCCCCCCCCCCACATGTAGCACTGCGTACAAATATCAACTAAGAAAACAGACAAATTGCAAAAAATATAATCTAGCCCAATGTTTAGCAAAATTTCTATAGAATGATAATGAAATTCAGAAGCTGATTGATGTTTTACATATAACTTTAGAATGATTGAAAGTAATAATGAGAAAGGTAGTCTACTGGGCCCGTATTCCATAAGCGAGATAAGCATGCTTAGGTAAAAAATCTAAGCATTTTGTCTTATTTTCTGTCTAAGACATAATTCTTAGCCAAGACGCGTATTCCATAAAGAATTTAGTCTTAGAATTTGGCTAAGAGTTTTTGCGCAACTAAGACAGATGTAGGATGAATGGCTAAGCAACTTTTCTTATAACTGCAGAGTCTGTATTCCATAAATTCAACATGGCTAAGAATTTTGCCCTAACTTTAAGACAGTTATGAGCTGTCTTAATTGTTTTAGTTTCAAGGCAATTTCGGCCCACGCCTTTTCTTTATCCTGAAATGTGATAAGTGAATTAGGCATGGGTCTCAAGATTTCTTCCCTTTCTCTTATTTCTGCTATTAGCGTTATTTTCTCTCCTTCAGTGAAATTGGCCTTCCTTTTTTCTCAGCCTCCATCTTGATATTTCTTATGATGCGATTTTTGCTTTAACTCATAAAACGCAACGACTTTTTACCGCGGAGCAGTTGTTATAGGTTCGCGAAAAAAGATGCGCGACGTTGCAATTTTCTCATGACGGCATAGAATTTGAGACTTTGGCTTAGTCATATCCTCTGACTTGAGACAAATGTCTTAAAGTTTATATAATATCATTAGCAAAGATTTCTTAGACAAGCAAAATGCTAAGACAAATTGCTCAAACTTAAGCAAAAAGCTTATCTCGTTTATGGAATACGGGCCCTGGTCATTAATAAATAGACCGGTGAAATAAACAAATGATGAGTATTGTATTACTATTCTAATAAATATGCAGATATGTGATGTGTGTTCCAGAAAAAAACGAACCTGAGATGGCAGGCTATTTTACAAGAAAAAACAGCTTATTTTGTTATTTACAGTCCAAGTTATTTACTTTTTTTTTAATACATTAAAACAAAGAAAAAATACATAAAGCTGACAACTTCATAAAAATTGGATGTGAGATGAAAAAGTTATGATAATGATCCACAGCCTTTATATTGCGCCATATATCTGTTAAAAACATTCATAGGCGCAGGCTCATCCAATAAGTCAATCACTGCATATCTGCCGAAATAAGAGAGTTTTGAGAGACGGTTGAATGAGTTCTATGCTGTCAATTTCACGAAGTGAAGAAGGGAGGGAGTTCCAAAGGCGTGGAGCAATAGAAGAAAAGGCATGACATGATGAGAGTGATTTGCAGATTCACACATGAGTTTGTGCACAAATCGTATCCAGAGTGTCTCGGTTTTATCGTTCAAAATCTGCCATGCAAGAACTGTTAACGATTAGTGTTTGGTCTCAAGTAAATCAAAGAAAAGATTCTTTTTTTTTAAACTACTGATTGCACCTTTTATCTGTTGTAGTTTGTATATGTTCCTCTTTTTGTAGGGGAAGGGGGAAGGGGTCATATGTTACATTTTAGAAAAGAAAACGTTGAATTTCAGAGTAGTTGGTGCTAGCCAGCATGTTAATAAATAATAATAATAGGCATTTATATAGCGCCATCTATCTAGAAATATTTTATTCCGAGGCGCGTTGTTATTATTATTATTACCCCGGCTTTAGCTCGAGCTGCCTCTCAGCGCTCATGCATTCAAGGAATTAATCCTGCCGGGTACCCATTCACCTCACCTGGGTCGAGTGCAGCACAATGTGGGTAAATTTCATGCTGAAGGAAATTACGCCATGGCTGGGATTCGAACCCACGACCCTCTGTTTCAAAGTCAGAAGACTTATCCACTGGGCCACAACGCTCCATTATAATTATGTTAATTATGTTCCATTATAATCTTCATTTTGGTTTTGTTTACAGTCCTTCGGTTGGTACAAAAGATCATTATAAGAACTTTTCTGTTCTAGAAGGCAAATATATTGAAAATGAACCCCTCTCCAGAGCTGCCAACCTGTGGACCAAAAATCCAACAATTTTCTCTGAAAAATCCTATTTATAACATGAAAATCATAGTTTTGTCACACGTGCGTCACTAGCAAAATTTCAGCAAGGAATCTAGCACACCTCCTCAAGCAACGGTGGGCTGAAAATTTCAGGATATAATCTTCGTCAGTAGCTTTCCAACATCCTAATACTAGATATGTAAAGTCAGTGCTCAAATTGCCTTTTTAAATAGATTTAGAAACAGTACCGAGATACTGTATGGTGCTAAATTTATATTTTAATCCTAACAGTCAGAAAAAGGCAGTATACTTGAATTCTAATGGGCAAAAAATGCATTCAATTCAGTGACTACTACGCCTTTGTAATATTGCAATAGTTCACATTTATTCATGGGCGGAAATCCCAGGGGGGATTACCCAAAATAGTAGGGGGGACACACTATCAAATGTTCCCCCTACCATTTTTGGTCTTTTATGATGGAAAGAAATACATCGTTCAAAATCGAAATAAAACATGTATTTTGGACGAAACTTTTTTTTTTTCTTTTCTTTTTTTTTGCTTGTCAAATTTATTTTGGTGGAAATACCTGACATTTGGGGTGATAAACTTTTTTTTTTGCTTGTCAAATTCTCCAGCCCTTGGACCCCCCTACCTTTGGGGAGAGATTTCCGCCCTTTCATTTATTACCCTTTACTGAATCTAAAGACAGTTCCTGCATTGCATGATTGCATAATGGACAATGAAAAAATATCTGAATCTGAATCATACCAAAATAATCTCTTGGATTTGCTAATTGTTTTTTTATATTTCCCATAATTTCATTTGTAACAGTTGAACCGGATTATGGAGTTCATGTGACTGATGAGTAAGTGAAACCAAGTAATTGAACTAAAAATCCAGATTTTTGTTGTCTTATACTAATCCCATGTTTCTCTGTGCTCTGAACTTCGAACCCATGTTCTATGGTGACATCAATTATACAAACAAACAGGCAAAATATCATTTTCTATTTTCAAGGGTTACTTTAACTTACTGCCTAAATCTGCAACATTGGATAACATTAACATTACAATGAATGGGGATTTCCAAGGCTCTTTTTTTTTTCCAGGGCTCTTTTGGGCATTTCGGGGGCTATATCGCCCCCAGACCCAGTGTATTTATTCCCCCTGATACTAGTATGATAGGGCAATTGCACATAGTGACATTAGAAAAGTGTAATCTTCCATGATATACATGTATACTGCACTGTAGATTAAACACATGCTCTAAGCCATGCTAACAGGTTTGAACAGCAGGTTTTTCACTGATGCATGGCTTTGTCTTATTGATTTATGCTTCAATTTTCATGATTTTCATTTTAGTTTTGGTCATTCAATATATTTGGCCTGAAAAAAATGTGTTTTCTGTGAATTCTCTCTTCTTCTCGAATTCCAGGAAATTTTATCGCAGAAATAAGGTGAATTTATGTGTACATCACCAGTTTATTTTATCTCGTTCATGTTTGTAGATTTTCAATTTGAAATCTAAATTGTCATGTGATTTTAAGAGACCCTGTGAAAAATATATACTAAAATGTATGCAATTCATTTTGTTAAATTTGAATTTATTTAACACTGCAGAATCTTTGTCTACTGTTGCCCCAATATCTGCCTCAAACAATATTCAAAACTACATATTGAGATACTTTTATGCTTTTATATCATAATTGCTCGTTGAGCGAAAAAAGTAACCCTTCATAGAAATTCTTAAAAAATACATCAAGTACCTTAATGTGACAAAGAAAATAGTCCCTAAAATGAAAATTAATTCCTACCCCGTCATGTGTGTATTGTATATCACAGACAAAAATTGAAATTGAATGAATTGATGAGATTCAATTCAAATTCAAATTCATTTCCACATCTGATTAAAAAGACAAGTACAAATTCGTATGCAGATAGATATATACAATAAAAAACATTAAAATGAAACATATTCAGTTCGAAATCATAACGTGGTGGGAATTGACAAAGGCCTATCAGGGTTATTCCTTGTCTCAACTTTCTTATTTACATTCTGTTGTTGTTCAGGCAAGGACATCAGCACTATGCTTCGGACACGCAGCTCAAAACCTTGACAAACATCCTCTCCGTACCCAATGAGGTGCAGGGTCTAGGGTACCAGCTCGGCTTCACGCATACGGCCATTGAGCAGTTCCTCAACAGACGGGATGCGACCTTCAACAGCGTCTCAAAATCGGGGTTCGAGGAGATGCTCCGGGACTGGAGACGACGGAACAGACCGGGAGATCAGGTGGATAAATTACGTAGCGCCATGACGGCTGCTGGGCTGGAATCTGCAGCGGACGTCTTTCTCCGTGGCCGTGAGTATTGATATGAAGTTGTTTGGTTTTCGCAGCTCTGTCATTTTACAGTTGTGCCCAGCCACCCCAAAACCACCAATAAGTCGCCAGGGAAGGTTCTCTGTAATAGTCAAAATAGTAAATTGGTCTTCAAAAAGCCAGAATTAAAAAATTAGCTTATCTGAAGGAGTATTTATTCTTCTTTATGGTGTAAAAAATTCAAATTGAAAACTCAGTTAGAAGGCAAGTTACAAGAGTTTGTTTGACGCTAGTTTTTGTGGACTGCTTTGAAGTTTAATTGAAACTACTGTACACAGTGTGCACATCTCATGATTGAGTGAACACAATCTTCAAATGTTGTTTTTTCCTTATTTTCTGAAGCTCATGCTTTGTTTCTTCTGCATTCAATCAAGTATTTCAGTGGGTTATTGTTGATCAATTTAGACAAACTATCATTTTAAAGCTATGGCTGTGCTTTTTCAAACTAGATTAAAATCTCAAAATTCATTTTGGGCGACTTATTGTTGGTTTTGAGGTCGGTGGTCACAATTAATATCCATACCCCTAAGTGGTGCGACTGTCGGGGGGAGCGTTGACCATCCCTTCTGAATTTTCAAGTTGTGAAAAAAGTGGGGATATACATGTAAAGGAAAAACAAAAGGAAGGAAGGAGTATATAAAAATGTCCACAGGAAGCCCAGAAAAATTTTATTGCTAAATGATAATGTGATATATATATAAAAAAATTATTATATATTAGTAGTAGAAGTAGAAGAAATAGTAGAAGTAGTAGTAGCAGTAGAAGTAGATGTAGAAGTAGTAGTAGAAGTAGTAGTAGTAGTAGTAGTAGTAGTAGTAGTAGTAGTAGCAGAATTAGTAGTAATTGTGGTAGTAGGAGTAGTCAAGGGCGCCGGAATCGGGGGGGGGGGGCAGGGGGGGCACTTGCCCCCCCTAATAAAAATTTTGGGGGGCAAACAAGATTTTGCCCCCCAATGTGCCCCCTAAAAGTAGAAAAATTATTTAAGGACAAAAGTAAACGATGAAGGCAGTTTTCTGCCTAAAAATTGTCATTTCCGCCTAAAACCTGTCATTTCCACTGTCAAAAATGAAAAAATTTCGCCCCTGATGGGGCAATTACATATCATAGTAAGCCTCACGTCTTTTGACGAACATGTCCCTCTGTGAAACATACCTTTGATAAGCCCCTTTTCCATCTTATTACAGTGTGATAACGTTTAACCTTTTAATGAATACATTTCAGACTAAAACCGAATGGCAAATTGAAAGTGATTCACCAATGCATGCTGGCTGTGTCGGCTAACAAAGGCGCGGTCGCTCAGACCGTACCCGATATCACTAACGCGCGTGAACGCTAGTTACTCGAGCAACATATGGAATCTATGTCATAGCTGTCAAGCCCAGAAACCTGTCCACTTCTTCCCCTATCATTTTCACTTCTTCCTCTATCCACTTTTTCGAAAACTCCACATGGTGTACCGTCAACCACATCCGCTATTGGAATGTAATTGCTTTCTTCTAAATAATGTTACATAATGTACATTATCAGTTCATGATTATTTACAAATGAATATTTCCTGGAATTTGATATTCATCATTTCCTAGTTATGGTCACATTTTCCCCAGAAAATATATAAAGAAAAAAGAAGATTTTGAAGGAGTCATCAAAAAATGCTTCCCAGCCATACACTACATGCAAAAGGAAACACATAAATCGAGTAATGTTTTAAACTTTAATGATTTTCAAAAAAGTTTTAAATTGTTAGACAATTAAGCTTGTCATATTTCTTTTTCCTCCATTTACAAAATATGAAGCGTATTGCCCATGCATGGATAATCAGGGACTATCTCCAATGCTGATGTCAGAAATGATTTGCATAGAATGGGGATTTAAATGCTTATCGACGTCTGCCACGTCAGAACAGTATGACATTTTGAATTTGAAAAGACATTCATTAGAATTTCTTTTGTTCTGTTGTTATGCTTCTTCTGCTTAATACACTCCTTGTTCTGACAGGAATTACTTGAAACTTATGATGATTGTGCTCTCTTGCGTCGTCCGTGTATGTAAATGTACATAAATAAATGTTTCTAAAAGGATATTGCATGAAAAATGTAATTTCTGGTATTTTGAGTCAATTAGCGTAATACGTAATTTAATTGATCAGACATGAAAACCACATTCTGAAGCGATCGTTTTGCGTGTAGATTACATAGGTTCTCATAAATTATGAGTACCGGTATAGTCTTTCGTAGTGAATTCTGTTTTTAATTCTCAAGAAATTTATTTTTTAATACTCTTAGAAAGGCAACTTTTATACTCCATTTTTACACAAAGTCCTTACCGTGGGGGTCCCACACCCTCTCCCGCTCGATCGCTTCGGTATCTCACGCTGTCAAAATATTGTGCCCCCTTCGGAATTTTGCCCCCCTAAAACTGAAAGTGTTCCGGCGCGCCTGGTAGCAGCAGCAGCAGCAGCAGCAGCAGGAGGTAGTAGTAAGTAGTAAGTAGAAGTAGTAGTAGTAGTGATGGGTGTGGTACATGTAGTAGTAGTTGCAGCATTAGTAGTTGGGGTCGGTAGTCACAATTAATATCCACACAAGTGAGTGATGCGACTGTCGGGGAGGGGAGCGATGACCATCCCTTCTGAATTTTCAAGTTGTGAAAAAGTGGGGATGTAAAGGAAAAACAAAAGGAAGTACAGTAGAAGTACATGTAGTAGTACTAGTAGTAGTAGTAGTAGTAGTGATGGTGGTGGTAGTAGTAGTAGTAGTAGTAGTAGTAGTAGTAGTAGTAGTAGTAGTAGTAGTAGTAGTAGTAGCATTAGTAGTAGTAGTAGTATTCAAGGGTTTGAGTAACTTTTTTAGGTTTGCAGAAATCTGAGCTGTGTAGCCTTATGTGCTGTCAGTGTATGCGATAGTGTTTCATGGGGAACCCCTTGACATGTTATCTCTATAAGCCTTGTATCGTTACATGTATTGCAATAAGTAATATCATGATTATATTTGCCCTCCATAGAATACGGTGTCAATTTAAAGATAAATGAAAGCTGTTGCAGTTAACACTGATTTCATGTGAATTAAAGTCTGTTAAACCGAGGTAATAATTGCCACTGTATCATCATAGATCGAGATCTGGAAAAGAAACAAAGACTGAACTTTGTGAAATCATGAAATCTGAACTGAAAACCGATCATATATATTTAGATTCTTAATGAAGTGGAAGGTCTCCTGACATGCAAATGCATAATGTTATTTTCTGTTAATGTGCATTAGTCTTTACTTCACCAAATCATTACCTTTAGAGTTGAAATGTGCATCATATAATTTCAATATGTTTTATTTCATTTTTCTTGCATTTATCTGCAGTGTAATTAGCCCCACCTCCTTAACATCGGCTACATCACTTTTGCCTCTCATGATGTCACAGGAGACAGAAATAAGCCAGACATGTATATGTGCCATTGCTAAGAATGGCATCACAAGTCTTCATACATTACCACCTTATAACCTTTTTTAAAAAAAACAAAACATTTTTGACAAGCAGTAAATGTGAAAGTTTGAATGGTTGCGATGTGGTATTGTATGAAGACTTGTGATTGCTAGCAATGGCACATAGTTACGGCAAGTTGCATAGCATTGTGTATTGTTATACTTATTTCTGACTCCTGTGACATCACAAGAGGCAACAAAAATGATCTGGCAGATTTTAAGGAGGCGGGGCTTAGCATACTGTAGACAAATGCAAGAAAAGTGAAATTTAAAAATATTGAAATTATATGATGCACATTTAAACTCAACAGGTTATGATTTGGTGAAGTATAGACTCATACACATGAACAGAAGATATGTCAGGGGACCTTTAATAAGCAGTTCTGTTGGTTTAATTGCTGTTGTTTTATCTTTTTATCATTATAAAGGTGAGTCGTCGGTGAAGTTTGCGCAACTCAGAAGAGCCATCCAGGGAAAAATCTAACAAAAACCTTTAAGGCACCTACCTACTTTGGTGTGAGATATTGTCAAAACTGCTTATTGACCACCAGGGGCCCGTTTCTCAACACCGCCATTAGTCTAACTTCTTGACTAAATCGTAGATAGTGAGCTACTTGTCCGCTAACCGTTTCACGAAGCCCTCTTTGCCAAGATCGGGGACAACAACCTGACTGAATATTTATGACACCTCCGAACCTGTCGTAACTTCTTTCGTAATGACGTAGTGGCATCACGTGGGTAGACTATGACATGCAAAAGTGCCTCGAAATTTGAAAATTATAATCTTACGTAATCAATCATAGAAGTTGCAATTACATTGCAACACAGGTGTGATAGATCATTCAATAATAATTGCAATGCACAGAAACTATAAAAACTGTTGGTAAAACGCAACAAAACTGCTTTATTGACCACCTGGGACCAGTAACACTGTGTTGAGTGATTAATCGTACGCTTGATTTTCACGATTAATTGTACATTGTAGTCATTGGAAATCAATCATAAAAAAGATGTTCTACAATGGTTGCTAAAGTTGGTGGTACGGGCTCCTGTATGCCATGACTACCTGTCTATAAAGAACACAAGAGGGAAAGAGATTGCAGTAGAAACGAACGGAACAAAGATAGAAAAATGTTGGTCTGCCAGTAGTCCAATGCTAGCTGATTCTTTGATGCTGGAGAAACGAGGAAACGCTGTGTGTGAACCATCCCTTTCCAGCTCCTTTTCCCACTTAAACAAAAAACTGGTGGCCTGCCGGTTTGAAGCAACTTTGCCAATTTCGGGATTGCACTGAAACTAAATTAGTTCAAGTGTGTCATAATATTGTCGCATGAGCAGTCTAATTCTGTTACGAACATTTCAGGAATGTGTGTGCATCTTTTTTTTTTACCTTAAAGTCTTTCATCACCTTTTCACTTTCATTCCGATTTCCAATACATTCATGATGGTTGGGTGTTTGATTCCTGTACGAGATGCTTTGCTTGAATAATATTGCCTTTTTTTTTCGTTTTGGGAAAACAGTGAATTCCGTTTCCAGGTATCTATCTGAACAAACTTATTACCAACAAGTGGAACTCAGCTTTTATATATTGTACATTCATACTTGAAAAAAAATTTAGATGCAAATCTCTATGCAGAAATGTGGTTACACTTCGTAATTCCGAAGGTTCATAATTCCGAAGGTTCGTAATTCCGAAACACGTAAATTGCCTATACCTCGATGTTCGTTAATCTGAAAACGTAAAAGGGTTCGTTAATCCGAACATTTGTGGCGTTATTCCGAAGGTTCGATAATCCGAAAACGAAATAAGGTTCGATGTTCCGAAGGTTCCTTAATCCGAAAACGAAATAAGGTTCGTTGTTCCGAAGGTTCGTTAATCCGAAAACGAAATAAGGTTCGTTGTTCCGAAGGTTCGTTAGTCCGAAAACGAAATAAGGTTCGTTAATCATTTCTTTTTCGGACTAACGAACCTTCGGAATTACGAACCTCATTTCGTTTTTGGATTAATGAACCTTCGGAATTACGAACCTCATTTCGTTTTCGGACTAACAAACCTTTGGAATTACAAACCTTATTTCGTTTTCGGATTAACGAACCTTCGGAATTACGAATCTTCGGAAATACGAACCTTCGGAATAACAGAACCTTCGGAATAACGAAGCTTCAGAATTACCAATGTATGCGCAGAAATGTATTGTCTCTTAATACCTACAAGTTTCCTTAAGATATAAAATGAAAGAGATTTTTTATCCTATTTTTTTATGTGTAATTCTATTAGAAATATCTATTTTCCTATATTTGAACAGATAATTTTTGAATAATTATTTGTCTTCAAGGGAAATTCATCTCGTAAAAAAATCATTGAAATGTCATTTTCTTTAAAAATAGAAAATAATTTTTATTGTACCTTCAGTATATCAACAAATTATTTCACACCTGATCCTGAAAGGAAAAATATATATTCATCATGAACCATTCAAAAATTGAAATTTATGCATTCTATATTATATAACATGAGACAACTGTTTGTGTATGACGACATGAATCAAAACAAAAAAAGTTTAATAAACTTTTTTTTACCTTGGATGGATTTTGCTCAAACCTCCACCAATATTTTTTACTATTTTTTCTTGTATTTTTATAGAAAAACATTTCTTCAGGGTGAACTTCCCCTTGAAATCTCTTCATGACAACTGATGACATCTTCAAAGTATGATATTTATGTAATTTCATTGTCAATGTATCTATTTTCAAACTATGGTGTAATTTTCAATATGATGTTTTTCTTCAAAATTTAAATATATTTTTTTTATGACATACATTTTTCATTATATTTCCTTTTATTTTAATGTTATAATTTTTTAGTATGAGATATATTTATCATGATATGTTCTTCAATTATCTGTAAAAAGATGATTGATCTTTTTTTCAAATCTTTCTCAGAAAACAGTGAATACTAATATGTACCCCATATTGGCAACTTTTACATTTGTCTTTCACTAATACATAACATTTGTCTTTCACTAAAATATAACATTTGTCTTTCACTGAAATACTACATTTGTCTTTCACTGTAATATATCACTATGTAACTGCCAATTAGAATTATTTTGATCAGATTTTTTATTACATATTTTCATACATA
The DNA here is from genome assembly GCF_037042905.1 of Lytechinus pictus. Classification (NCBI taxonomy): domain Eukaryota; kingdom Metazoa; phylum Echinodermata; class Echinoidea; order Temnopleuroida; family Toxopneustidae; genus Lytechinus; species Lytechinus pictus. The sequence goes on from NW_026974141.1 coordinate 3,095,224, forward strand.
GATCTTTCTGGTAAAAATAGATTATAAACATGTTTAGTTATTTGATAATTTGAATTTGTTCACCTGTAATACCCACTGACTGTGAAAAGGGCTGAAAAGTACAAGAAATTTTTTTATTATATGAACACAGTACTTAGAATGCAGTACTATTTTTTTTTCATAATGATAATGATAATAATTGTACATTTGTATTGCGCAATTTCTATATGTATATATTCTCAACTGCACATGCACATTACTATTATTATTACCCCGGCTATAGCCGTGCTGCCTACAGGCGTTCTGGCATTCAAGGAATTTCTTCCTGCCGGGTTCCCATTCACCTCACCTGGGTTGGTTAATTTCTTGCTGAATGTAAACACGTCATGGCTGGGAATCGAACCTACATCCCTCAGGCTGAAAGGCGAGAGTCCTAACCACTAGACCACGGTGCCCCCACACAATTTTAAGATTTTTTTTAAAGATTAAGTAGGGTGTCAATGCATATAAACATGGGCATGTCCGGTGATTTGTAAAAGAAAATATGTACACAGATTTTTAAATTTATTTTTATTTTTTGGGGGGGAGGGGATCTTAAGTTAAATTCAGTGATTTCGTGCACACTTATAGCGAATTTTGTGAATATCTTCAGTAAAAAGGGTAGGTGTTTAACTCTAAATGCTTGCTGCAGCTCTGACCCATAATACTTACGATTATGATGATGCAAATGTAACCCGTATCACATGCACTACGACTGCCAATTGAAATTAATCTGATCAGATTTGTTTTCCCATATTTTCATGCATCGATCTTTCCGGTAAAAATAGATTGTAAATGAATTAACTTTTAGTTTTCTGATGATTTGGTTCGGTTCATCTTTGATTCCAACCGACTATGAGAAACGCTGAAAAGTACAAGATTGACATTTTAATGAAAACAGTACTTGGATTGCAATACAATTTTATTTTAAAAGATTATTGTGACATATGTGAGATGGTGTTGATAAACTTGATTCAAACTGAAAATACTAGAAATATATGGATGTTAACAGCCATAAAGTATACATATTTTTAGTATTGTTTTGATCAGGACCTGAATCAGTTCTCAACACTCATCAAGAGCGAAATAAAGGTTGTTTTAGGAACAGGCTAACCATGCAATTGTCTCATTTGACTCTAAAAAGTCGTGTTTTTTCTTCATTTTTGTGTGTGTATTGTAAAGAAGTTAAATGATTTTTTAAATATTGTGAGGGATAAAGTCACCTGCTTATTATCTGTAAATTGCTTGATTTTTTGGAGAGGAAATTTTGGACAGAAATGGATTTGACAACATCAAAAAATGATCCGTCTGAGAAATGAATTGATGTGGGTGAAGAAAACATTCTAAGCATGTTCTTAAAGACACAAACACTATTAAAAAAGTAATGTCTAAACATGCGTTAAACCACATAATTCAGTCGGAGAGGAATTTTTTTTTACAGAATTTGCATCTAATTTTTGGTTTATAGTCACAAATAGGCTATATAGCTATCAGGTTTTTTTTATTGTTAGAATATTGCAGTTCAATAATAAATTCTGATGAGTAAAATAATGCCTTATGATTGCCAATAATAAGATGCAAGGGCTCGAAATTTGAAGAAAAAAAATGAAGCAGTCACGGTAATTTGGCTCTAAAATGCAAGATACCTGGTATAGTAATTTTGAGAAGTCAACATTTTTTTTTGCAGGTCAGTCAAACAATGCCCAATATCATTGATTTGAGATTCAGTACACTTTGTTTTTGTGATACACAGAAGGCATTTTTTTCAATGCCATTGTAAAACAACCCTGGATTTGCATCGAAATGATGATAAAACTTAAATTCAATTTGTTTGTTCTTTTCCATTAAAGGACAAGTCCACCCCAATGCAAATTTAATTTGAATAAAAAGAGAAAACTCCAACAAACTTAACACTGAAAATTTCATCAAAATCGGATGTAAAACAAGAAAGTTACGACATTTTATAGTTTTGCTTAATTTCACAAACCAGTTATAGGCACATCCTGGTCGGTATGCAAATGGGAAGACTGATGACATCATCCACTCACTATTTCTTTTGTATTTTATTATGTGAAATATAAATTATTCAAATTTTCTCATTGTCATGTCTTACGTAGTTTATTCCTCCATGAACATATGGAATTAGCATATTGTTTGATAGTATGTAGTTCAGTCAAGTTGGTCCTTATTGTCAAATCTGTAAAAAATGAAATATTGTATAATTAAAACAATAAAAAACAAAAGAAATAGTGAGTGAGGGACATCATCGACTGTCTCATTTGCATATATCACTGAGTTGTGCATATCATTGTTTTGTGAAAAATAAGCAAAATTTTAAAATGCCGTAACTTTCTTATTTTACATCGGATTTTGATGAAATTTTCAGCGTTACTTATGCTAGTTTGATTTTTCTCTATTTATTCAAATCAACATTTTTCTGGGGTGGACGATTGCTGACTGTGATTGGCAAAAGAAAGGTAAGAAGGGCATCTTAATTTCATACGGGAATGCATTGGGCACTTATAAGCATAGGCGGCGGAAGCGGGGGGATGGGGGGACCTGCCCCCCCTAAATTTGAGGTGGGGGGACGATCCCCCCCCTAAATTTTTAGTTGATAACCTTTTTCTTTTTTTCTTTTTTTTTTGCTTGTCAAGTTTGTTTCCTGCGTGGACCCCAAATTTCTTTTTGATGGTCCCCCCCTAAAATGTTGGTTGATAACTTTTTTTTTTTTTGCTTGTCAAAAAATTTGGGTGGTCCCCCTAAAAAATTTTTGGCTTCCGCCGCCAATGCTTATAAAAAGTCAATTGGGAGCTCGTTATACACAGGCCTATATAGCTTCTAAGATGACAGGGGGCACATATTAACACATACATTTTTATGGGGCATTTTTCCTTGGATAAAAAGGGGCACTATTGAGTGCTTCAAAAATTTGTGGGACTATATATGCCCCCCTCCCCCAGTGACGCCCCTAGTTGGACATAGGCCTACTATTTGAGCATATGGAGATACTCAGTGTACGTATAGACCAGTCCATATGGTTTAAAACATTACATTCTGTGATAATTGAAACTTAGAAATGATGGAAAATAAACTTATATACGGCGAGTTCATATGGGTCGATCATTATATGTACCACAACCGCCCAATTTATTTAATAGTGTATAGATGCCCCGGCCGTCAGGAGCAATTAAAATTACAAAAACTTCAGATACAAAATCAACAATTTTTAGACATGATAATGTCTTAAGTGTATAGGCCTATTCATCTTTATATAGTCCTATAATTAAAAAAAAGAACCTCATTTCGGCTCCCAATACATATAGCCCTCCCCTTCCTTCAATAAAAAAAAAATAACTAAATAAGAAAAATTGGGGTACAAGGAAAGGGGGGGGGGGCTATAAAAATTGTGAGTCAGCTAGCGAAGCGAGCGATCGAGCAAAAGTTTTTTTTGATATTTATTACAAAAATATAATTTTGTGAAGGATTTTGACATAATCAGAAATTATTTAGGGAGGCGCAATAGCTCAGTCGGTAGAGCGGGGGTTTCGGATTCCGGTGACCCGGGTTCGATTCCCAAGTGGTGCGCTAGTGTCCTTTGGTAAGACATTTATCCTCATTACCAGGTCCCTCGGAGAGGACCTTAAGCCGTTGGTCCCCTGGTTGCTTGCTCACAGGCATTCGTGCTTTCTTAGCAGTCAGGTAAAACAACCTCGGTATAACATATATAACTTCTGAAGGTTTCCATGGCGAAGAAGAATAGTGTAGTAGGTTTCACGGTGCATGTATCTTTCTTGGGCATATGTTGGTCCTGAAAAGGACCACCCAATCTCGACGTTTCGACAAGTGTGTTCTTGTCGTCCTCAGGAGAAATTATATCATATTTCACCCTATTCTCTCGATCTCTTAATCTATTTCCTTTAATTACTTCTTGGTCGTGAATAACGGGGGGGGGGGGGCAAAAGAGCCCCCGGGCCCCATGTGCGCACCACTGGATCAACCTCCCTAACCCCTCCACCATAGATCTGCGCCCCCACTGGAAATAAAAAAAATCAAAACAAAGTAATATTAAAAAAACACTAACTTTTGTTATCCCCCGACTATTATATTACGGGGGTCGATCGAGTGTTCCCAATTCAGATTACAAAAACACACGTGACGCCTTAATCCGATTGCCTACTTTGCCTGACCCATATCCATAATCATGATAATGAGAACGTGCGAAATTAACTTGGAGGGAAACACTTGTGGAATTGAATTTTAAAGGATTAGAATCAATAAAACAACTATCTTTTGTTGAAGGAGTGATCCCCCGGTAAGGTCAAGAAATCAATAAACATAAAAAATGGGAGATTATTACGAGTATGAGAGCGATGAAAATGATGATCAGAAGCAACCAATTCATCGCAAAATCTACCCAATCTACGGCCGAGACCGCCGGCGCAGTGAAGGGTCGACGTATCTGGTGGGATCGTCGGGCGACAGCAGTGGCAGTGCACTGATGAATTTCGACAGTGATTCTCATTGTGGTATGTATGAAGGGGGGGGGGGGGGGGGATATCGACGCTAATGCAGTTTGGCACCGGCCACTCACACGTATTGCGAGGTTAATATTAGTATGGGCACCGGCGGACTTCTTTCAAGCAAATTTTCCCACCAGAAATTGTTCGTAAATGTATGGCAACCGGCAAGTCCCTCACTTATCGGGCTCAGTCACATTTTGACAATATCGCGATCGGGAACGGCTTAGTCTTAGGCTCCGCCCCGGGGGGGCCACTTACATTGACGAGTGGATACCATGCGCGACCAAAAGAACACGTAAAAAGGATGTCTTTTTCAAGATAGGGCATGTTACGTACGTAACGTGATAAGGGTGTCAAAAACACAAAAATAATGAAAAAAGGGTATCTATTTCGTTAGGAAAGCTACGTGTTAAGGGTCAAATTTGCGGGGATGATACTAAACAAAATTAATTTTTTTTATAAAAGATGTCATTTTTGCTCCAACACTACGTGTTTAGAGTCCGATATGCGCGACGTGTGGAAGGTTGGGCCGTTCTATACCAAGTGATGTATAAAAGTAACCGACGACCGACGGACCCGTGACATATCGCTGTACTTGTTTAGGGGTTCATTTCAGGGAATACTTGTCAAGAGTATCGTTTTGTTTCCAATACTTGTTAAGGGTAGGGTTTCACACGCCAATACTTGTTAAGGGGTGCTTTTTCAGAATATGGAAAATACGTGTTTAGGGTGCTTTTCGAGACCCCATGGTCGCGCATGGTATCCACTCGTTAATGGAAGTGGCCCCCCCCCCCCGGGGGCTCCGCTCTGATCTCGACGTGATCATTCAAATTCTCACACATCGCTTCAGTTGGCTTGCTGTAATTTTTATATGGATTGAAGTTAGCAATTAAAAGATTTGCCTGTGGCAGCTTGCCTGTTTGTTGGCCACATTTTGCATGATTTTGGTTGCTAATTACATGTACTTCAGTCCATATCAAATTAAATTAGGGCGAAGCCTATGAGGCGCCGAATGTACCAATATTATATAGAACAATTATTTGTTATATAATCATTATTTATTAAATAATAACTATTATTTATATATAATTTACATTTTATTTGTAAATAACTACTATTATATAAAATATCATTTCTAATTATTTATATATAATTCCAAGTAATACTTCATTATTTGTAAATAATAATAGTTCGACATTCCATTATTTATAAATAATGATTATTTGTTTTTCATTATTTATAAATAATGATTATTTGTTTTTCATTATTTATAAATAATGATTATTTGTTTTTCATTATTTATAAATAATGATTATTTGTTTTTCATTATTTATAAATAATGATTATTTGTTTTTCATTATTTATAAATAATGATTATTTGTTTTTCATTATTTATAAATAATGATTATTTGTTTTTCATTATTTACAAATAATGATTATTTGTTTTTCATTATTTATAAATAATGATTATTTGTTTTTCATTATTTATAAATAATTTGTTGAGTTTTCCATTATTTATAAATAATGATTATTTGTTAAATAATGAAAACGTCTACTTCATTATTTATAAATAATTTTTTCGAGTGCACCATTATTCTCATTATTTATAAATAATCATTATTTAATGTTCGAGTTTTCCATTATTTATAAATAAAGATTATTTGTTAAATAATGAAATATCTACTTTATTTATAAATAATAATTTTGTTTCAATATCCCATTATTTATAAATAATCATTATTTATAAACAATTTTTACAGTTTGCCATTATATACAAATAATCATTATTTATATACAAATAACCATTATTTATTAAATAATGCCATTATTTATTAAATAATGCCATTATTTATTAAATAATGCCATTATTTATTAAATAATGGAAAACTCGCTATAACATGCAAATGTGGGACCGCCCATGATATGAATATTCATGATGCGATTTCCTTTTTCGTGATTTTTCTTCACAAATTTTTGTCCATTTCCTCTTCATAATGACATTTCTTGAAGCAATTTTCTAGGGATATGGTCTGATTGTAATATTCTTCATTTTCTATATAACTTCGTCTTCGTAGAAATATCAAAAAGTGTAATTTTATACGATTTTTCCTACAGTTCACAATCCCCATAGGCGCGCGTGTACGGTAGGGACAACCGGTGAATCGATGGAGTGCTCTTCATCGAAATACTACGTTGGTTGGTCCCCGGAAGTGGCGGGCGGAATTTAGCCCGAATCCTCGATGGAAGTCGATCAAGTGCATATGAGCTGAGAGAGTGAAATATCAGTGTACTTGTACAGGCCCTTCTACTTTTTATAAATATTTCTTGTTGCTTTTTTTGTTAAGTTAATTTTTCCTGGTGTAGAAATAAGTTTCAGTTCTAATAATGCACTTCAAATACATTTTGGAGTGTCTGTTTGAGGCGTTTGGGGCGATTTCACCCTGGCCCCAAAATGCTCGCAACGACAATACGGGGGCATGATGACCCCTAAATTTTTAAAAACTTATTTTTCTATTGAAAATTATCACAAAATTCACCAAAAGTGTGCACGAAAGCCTTCGTATTTCACTTTTAAAACTCCAAAAAGTGCCCAAATGACAAGCTTGGTCGTTAGCTTCGCTGTGTCGCTTTCAACTTGAGAACGTTTACGCGTCTGCTTCCCCCCCCCCCTCCTCCGAAAGAAATTCTGTATACGGCCATGCTCTAAAGAGCCTGGCACATTGATTTATGTATACTTCATTTTCATTATTTTTATCTCATTATCATCATGGCCTTACGCAGAATTTTTTCCGGGGGGGGGGGGGTGGGGGGAGCAGGACGCGCGTAAACTTTCTCATAAAAATCTTGAGAAAGCGAAGCGACCAAGCTTGTCATTTGAGCTTGGTCGCGTCGCTGTCTCGCTTTCAAGATTTTTTTGAGAAACTTTACGCGCGTCCTAGCTGGCCCCCCCCCCCCCCCCCCGGTAAAAATTCTGTGTAAGGCCATGATGATAATGTGATAAAAATAATGAAAATGAAAAGTACATATAAATCAATGTGCCATATGCTCTTTTGAGCATGGCTGTTCACATAATTTCTTTCGGGGGGTGGGGGCAGACTCGTGTAAACGTTCTCAAGTTGAAAGCGAGACAGCGAAGCGACAAAGCTTGTCATTTGGGCTTGGTCCCGTGGCTGTCTCGCTTTCAAGATTTTTTTTGAGAAAGTTTACGCGCGTCATGCTCCGGCCCCGGCCCCCCTGGAAAAAATTCTGCGTAAGGCCATGTTGATAATGAGATAAAAATAATGAAAATGAAAGTATACATAAATCAATGTGCCAGGCTCTTTAGAGCATGGCCGTATACAGAATTTCTTTCGGAGGAGGGGGGGGGGGAGCAGACGCGTAAACGTTCTCAAGTTGAAAGCGACACAGCGAAGCGACCAAGCTTGTCATTTGGGCACTTTTCGGAGTTTTAAAAGTGAAATACGAAGGCTTTCGTGCACACTTTTGGTGAATTTTGTGATAATTTTCAATAGAAAAATAAGTTTTTAAAAATTTAGGGGTCATCATGCCCCCGTATTGTCGTTGCGAGCATTTTGGGGCCAGGGTGAAATCGCCCCAAACGCCTCAAACAGACACTCCAAAATGTATTTGAAGTGCATTATTAGAACTGAAACTTATCTCTACACCAGGAAAAATTAACTTAACAAAAAAAGCAACAAGAAATATTTATAAAAAGTAGAAGGGCCTGTACAAGTACACTGATATTTCACTCTCTCAGCTCATATGCACTTGATCGACTTCCATCGAGGATTCGGGCTAAATTCCGCCCGCCACTTCCGGGGACCAACCAACGTAGTATTTCGATGAAGAGCACTCCGTCGATTCACCGGTTGTCCCTACCGTACACGCGCGCCTATGGGGATTGTGAACTGTAGGAAAAATCGTATAAAATTACACTTTTTGATATTTCTACGAAGACGAAGTTAGATAGAAAATGAAGAATATTACAATCAGACCATATCCCTAGAAAATTGCTTCAAGAAATGTCATTATGAAGAGGAAATGGACAAAAATTTGTGAAGAAAAATCACGAAAAAGGAAATCGCATCATGAATATTCATATCATGGGCGGTCCCACATTTGCATGTTATAGCGAGTTTTCCATTATTTAATAAATAATGGCATTATTTAATAAATAATGGCATTATTTAATAAATAATGGCATTATTTAATAAATAATGGTTATTTGTATATAAATAATGATTATTTGTATATAATGGCAAACTGTAAAAATTGTTTATAAATAATGATTATTTATAAATAATGGGATATTGAAACAAAATTATTATTTATAAATAATGAAGTAGATATTTCATTATTTAACAAATAATCTTTATTTATAAATAATGGAAAACTCGAACATTAAATAATGATTATTTATAAATAATGAGAATAATGGTGCACTCGAAAAAATTATTTATAAATAATGAAGTAGACGTTTTCATTATTTAACAAATAATCATTATTTATAAATAATGGAAAAATCAACAAATTATTTATAAATAATGAAAAACAAATAATCATTATTTATAAATAATGAAAAACAAATAATCATTATTTGTAAATAATGAAAAACAAATAATCATTATTTATAAATAATGAAAAACAAATAATCATTATTTATAAATAATGAAAAACAAATAATCATTATTTATAAATAATGAAAAACAAATAATCATTATTTATAAATAATGAAAAACAAATAATCATTATTTATAAATAATGAAAAACAAATAATCATTATTTATAAATAATGGAATGTCGAACTATTATTATTTACAAATAATGAAGTATTACTTGGAATTATATATAAATAATTAGAAATGATATTTTATATAATAGTAGTTATTTACAAATAAAATGTAAATTATATATAAATAATAGTTATTATTTAATAAATAATGATTATATAACAAATAATTGTTCTATATAATAATGGTACATTCGGCGCCTCATAGAAGCCAAGCGAAATGATGACGTCAAGATCAAAGCCGAAATACAGCTATTCCCGATCATGATATTGGGAAAAGCGGTTGGTATATTGACCTTGAAATATTGCTATCATGGCTATTAAATTAACAATTTACTGCTTGGAAATTTGCTTGAAGTCGGCCGATGTGTGACGTGTGAAACTGCATTAGCGCCGGGATATCTGCACACCTAACGTATAATTCTTTTCCTAACTTTGGAATGTCTGCAGTCAGTCAATTTTCATTGTCAGATTTCTGATCAGCGCACCCATTCACTTACACACAATTCAGAGGCTTTGATGAGAAAGGCTGCATTTTGATGCCGTTAATACATGAAAAGCTTGAAATTCAGTATTATTTCACCATTTTGACTCAGTATTTTAATTGGGTATATGTCCTGTAAAGTTTGTGGTCATGGGCAAATTGTTGCGTGACTTCACTATTTCGCAGACACGCATATATGTGCAAACAAGGGGTATTGCGCAGTCTTCGGGTAATAGGGTAATATATGCTATTAAAGTATGAGGAAATTCAGGCCTTTCATGGTAGTCTAATAAAACGATTCTTCATTGAGGCTTCGAGCGATTTATTCACATATGCTTATTGCATCATCTGAAGAATCCAATACTGTATTTTGCAGAAAAATCCACTATTAACAACTTTCTTACCAGATAAATATCCTTCTTGCACCTGCATCTTTAAGATTTTTCCAAGAGCTCTGTTCCATTTAATTAATTAATAACATGCTTCAGCAATGACTTATATGCAGGGATGCCACTTTTCCATATTTATACGGAATTCCGGCTTTTTTCCTGCTATCTGTCTTATTTCCGTATTTCCGACTTTTCCTGTTTTCTGTGTATTAAAAAAAAACCGGAAAGTCCTCCTTCCCCCCCCCTATCTCTCCCGATTGCGATGCATGTCGATCGACCGAGTGAGAGATATTTCCCCGAGATATTTGCTTTTATACAGTACATAATTTATAAACGCGCGCACTGCCTACTACGTTCATTGAGTTATGCTTTTATCAAGGCTTTCTGATTAGAATTATCGATATCCTGGCCAATCAATGCGAGCGACAAGTTCCGAACGCACGCACATAGACAAGCGCAAAGCAGCGGCACGAATCGCGGTATAATAGCGACTGGTAAATACGACTGTAAAGATGATGACGTCATTCAAGATGGCAACTTACGATGACCAACGAAGGAATCGAGGATGACTAAGTTTTGATCATCATTTGAAAGGAATTAGCGGTAACTGCGGTCTAAGGTACGATGTTTCTGAATTTTATATATTTTCTCGTAAGTTTGGATGTAATTATTTTTTTATAATGTGACATTTTATGTACCAAAAACGATCCGAAAATCGGGTTTCCGCCGAATGTTAGATCTAACGTTACTGCTGCATGCTGATACGGAACCCAGGGAGCTCCGGCCCGGAAAGCGGGCCGGAGCTCCTCCGGTTAGCTGATACGTTGTCTTAATGTACGGGCCAACAACGCTTCAGTCTATGTATTGGTGAGTGAGCCAACGCGGTTCAGCTGAACAACCAAAATAGCTTTTGGTCTAGCGTTCTATGAGAAACACACAACTAAACCTAATTGACTTCAAAGTCATCGATCACAACAAGGTAAGAAGCCACTTGGTCCTCTCCCCCCTCCCCTAAATTTGAGGTGGGGGCAGACCCCCCCCCCTCGTAATTTTTTTTTTTTTTTTTTTTTTTTTTTTTTGCTTGTCCAATTTTTTACCTCTGACATGTGTCCATCCCAAAATTAAAGGTGGACCCCCTAAATTTTTTTTTCTTGGACACTGTCCCGGCCCGCGATGAGTTTCAGTATTTTTGGAGGACACCTAGTGGCATCCCTGTATATGGGCAGTCCAGGCTGAAAATAATGACTTGAACAGATAAAGGAAAATCAGACAAAACACTGAAAATAAAAATTGGACAAGGAATAACAAAGTTATGGCATATAAAGATTTGCAACATTTCAGTCGAACAGTTCTATGAGTATTAGGCCTGATGACATGAGTGAGCTGATGATGTTATTTCCACATGTATGTACAGTATGCTGTTGAAGTTTTCAATTTTACTCTGTTTATGATAATTATTTTTCAGTATGAAGCTCGTTTAATATTTAACCCTGAAAGATACATGAAAGGAAGAATTTTTGTTTCCGATCTCTGTTTTATAGATCCAAAGGCCCTGCTTCAAGCGGTGGTGTTTGTTGAAGATGCAGTCAAGTTCCGGAGCATCAAACACAAGATAGACCCTTTCTCTCTCTGGTACTATAGGGTCTACTATTCCAGGCCAATTCAATGGTGAGATATCTCTTTCATGCTCGTGTAGATTAAAGGTCAAGTCCACCCCAGAAAAATATTAATTTGAATAATTATAGAAAAATCAAACTAGCATATATTATAAATGCTGAAAATTTCATAAAAATCGGATGTAAAATAAGAAAGTTATGACATTTTGAAGTTTCGCTTTAATATTTGTTCACAAAACAGTGATATGCTCAACTCAGTGACATGCAAATGAGAGAGTTGATGATGTCCTTCACTCACAATTTATTTTGTTTTTTATTGTTTGAATTATACAATATTTCATTTTTTAAATACAGATTTGACAATAAGGACCAACCTGACTGAACCATATAGTATTAGACAATGCAAATTCCACATATTCAGTGAGGAATTAATCATTGTTTCACTTGGCAATGAGGAGAAAATTAGAATAAACAGTGCGTCCCACAAAAAACGAAACCGAGATTTATCGATGATTTATCATACCTTAATCACAAATGCAATAGACAAGTGACCTACCATTGTAAAGCTTAGAATCTCCTCTTTCATCTGAAATTACTAAGATTATTTCTCATTCACGCATGAGTGAGCATATAATATTTTATACAATAAAATACAATACAAAAAAAATTAGTGAGCGGATGAAGTCATCAGTCTCCTCATTTGCATACCGACCAGGATATGCATACATGTATAACTGTTTTGTATTTGAAGCGAAACTTAAAAATGTCATAACTTTCTTATTTTACATCCAATTTTGATGAAATTTTCAGTGAAATCATGTTTGTTGGATTTTTCTCTTTTTATTCAAATCAACTTTTTGTTAGGGTGGACTTGTCCTTTAATGATCTACTAGTCAATAGAACAGTTGGCTTTACTTACTCTTTGCTGCTTTATAAGCAAACCTATATCTGATGGCTGACATTCACATCATCTAATATGAATGACCAACATTGAAGGAGAAGGCAAAATATATTTTTTTGTTTTTGTTTAAATGTAGCCTACTGTACTCTAAAGTTTTTTTTTTTAAAGAATGCTGCATTGATTAATTTGTTTTGGTAGTGATTATGGGAATTCCCCTGCTGGTAAACATACCTCTGTCCCTGCATTGACAGTTATGAGTCATGACCTGTGCCTATTTGATAATCATTATGTTTTGTATTGACTTTGTAAATTTTTTCCTTTATTGTGATTTCAATAAAGTGATATCAAATTCATGGGTGCAGTTGGTTGAGGGGAGGGGAGGGGCAAGGTTAGGACGTTCTTTCCTCAAATTTAAACGGGTGTAATACTGCACAGCCTTCTTAAAAATATCTTTTATTTCTATATACTCTCCTTTCCCCCTACTGTTCTTTCTTTTTCACTATGTAAAATATTAAAGTCAGGGGGAGGGAGGATGGAGGTGGGGGGGGGGGGGGCCTTTTCCCCCTGTTCTGTCATGTACTTGTACATTTACATTTAACTTAACTATTGGTAGTAGAATGAAATGGAAATGATTGCTCAGTGGAGAATATTTTTGCCACACACAGCAACTTTAATCGATTTTGAAGACTTATGGTATAAAGAGTCCATAATAATTAATAAGTGTAATCAGTGAAATGGGATCCATTATTTTGGGATTTACTATCAAATGCAGGCAATCATGTGGATGGAGGGTGAAAAAAAATTAATGGTTTTCCAAAGTTTAAATCAAACTTTCAAAGTGTACGTTGGCTGAATTTGCTTAATGTATATAAAAGAAATGCTTTATTTTTGTGACATGACTGTGCATGTACTGTAAAGAGAAAAAGAACAAAAGTGGGTTTGGAGGAAGGATGTGGATTGTTACTTACTTCCTCGCAATATGCTCTTTAAGTAGCCTTGTACATTTATCGGAAACAAGGCTGATTCAACCGTGTGTCTGCGGTGAAATGACTGTAAACATATTTCATCGGTCCTCCCCCAAAGGTGACACAACATTTTCTCCGGTCTTTAATATCTGAGAAGGCAGAGAGAATCAGGATTGTTTGTTGTAGTAGTTTTGGGCTCAGAATTATGTGAAGATAAGAATTAGGGTTCATTTGTATGCTTTTCACACTGCATTTCCTTAACCCCATACTATCCTTATAAACCCCGGACTATCCTTAACCCCGGACTATCCTTAACCCCATACTATCTTTTTTTTTATTCACACTGTCTTTCTTAACCCCATACTATTTGCTTAGCCGGGGTTAACGCCTTTAATAACCCCTGGCAATCACACAGCTCATTAATATTGATGATTTTACCATACAGAGCGCGATTAACGTGCAATTTTGATTTCTGTGATTGGCTAATGCTTAGCCCCACTTTTCCTTAGCCCGGTTTCGATTCACACTGCATCTCTTAGCACCGCAATTGTGGTGCTAGCACCGCAATATGCCGGCTAACCCTGCTTTTTTGCAGGGCCAGATAGTACCGTACTATTTACCGTGCTAGCCCACTTTGCTAAAACGTAGTGTGAAAACGAATTGGGCTAAGCTTAACCCCGGGAAATTGGTGGGGCTAAGACCCCCCCTTAGCCCCACCAATTTAGGACAAAAAGTGCAGTGTGAAAAGCATATTAGATGATGTTTGAAGGTTTGCATGGTGGTATGAGCAATCGCGGAAGAGGTTTACGGTACTCAATGTGTAAAGTCCTGGAGGGATTGAGATAAGAAAAGTGGATAGGATTGGAATGGCGAGAAACTTCTTTCAAACCTCCACTTTCTCGCCTTTCCAATTCACCTCCAATTCTATCCACTTTTCTTATCTCGGTCCTTCCAGGACTTTACACATATGGTGTACCGTGAACCTCTTCTGCAATAGGGTTTATTTAGTTGTGGAGGTCAGGTTTTAGGTTTAGCTTAATGTGGGCAATGGCGCAATTCCGTAAAATAATCCACTTTTTAGCTCATCCGGCCCGAAGGGCAAGAGAGCTTATGCCGTGGCGTGGCGTCCGTTGTCTGTCGTCCATCCACAATTTCAAAATGCTTCATCTTCGCCATTTCAAGTCTGATTTCAATTCTGTTTGCTTCATAAGATAGGTGGGGGATTCAAAACTTCTACACAGAATTTTGAAACTCATTAGAATATGCTAATTTATGTGGATTTTTCAAAATTCACAAAAAATGCTTCTTTATTTGTTGATCGATTTTGAATTTTTTGCTTCCATCTGGTAGAGCTTCATGAGGTTCACCAAACTTCTACACAGAATTTTGAAATTTTGACTAGAACAATTTTTATGCTAATTTATGCAAAATTAATTTAATGCATATTTTTAAAAATTCACATAAAATTCTTCTTAATTTGTTGACCGATTTTGATCTTTTTTCTTCCATCTGGTAGAACTTTATGAGGTTCACCAAACTTCTACACAGAATTTTGAAATTTGGAGTAGAAAATTATTTATGCTAATTTATGCAAAATTCATAAATCACAGAAAATGCCTCTTTAATTGTTGACTGAATTTCAAAATGCTTCTTCGTCATTTCGAGTCTGATTTCAATTGTGTTTGCTTTCTATGATAGCATTAGGGGGGATTCAAAACTTCTACACAGAATTTTGAAACTCATTAAATATGCTAATTTATGTGCATTTTTCAAAATTCACAAAAAATGCTTCTCCTTCGTTATTTGTTGACCAATTTTGATCTTTTGGCTTCCTTCGGGTAGCCCTTCATGAGGTTCGCAAAAAAATTACACAGAATTTTGAACTTCTGACAAGAAACATTTTTATGCGTATTGAAAATTCACATAAAATACTTTTTTAATTGTTGACCGATTTTGATTTTTTTTCTTCCATCTGGTAGAACATCACAAGGTTCACCAAACTTCTACACAGAATTTTGAAATTTTCAGTAGAAAATTATTTATGCTAATTTATGCGAAATTCATAAATCACAGAAAATGCCTCTTTATTTGTTGAGCAATTTTGATTTTTTTTTCTTCCATCTGGTAGAGCTGCATGGGGAACACCAAACTTGTACACAAAATTTTGAAATTTTGTCTAGAAAATTATTTATGCTAATTTATGCTCAATTTATTCATAAAATCACAAAAAATGATTTTCTCCTTCATTTGTTGATCAGTTTCAATTTTGTTTGCTTTATATGATAGCTCTACATGTAGGTGGTGATACAAGACTTCAACACAGAATTTTGAAACTCATTAATATGCTAATTTATTTATATATTTTCAAAACTCACAAAAAATACTTATTTATTTGTTGATTGATTTTGATTATTTTTGTTCCATCTGAGAGCTACATGAGGTTCACCAAGGTTCTACACAAGTGTTTAGAAATGTTGACCTGAAAATTATTTATGCTAATTTATATGAAATTTATTCATAGATCACAAAAAATGCTTCTACATGTATGTCATTTCTTCATCAATTTCAATTCTATATCCTCAATTTATTTCACCAATATCATTCACTACAGTGTCAACTGGGCTGAAATGAAAATTGTGTTAAATTTCGTTGCGAGATGCCGGATGAGCTCCACATCATTGATGTGCTAGTTTGTACATCCGACCCCCATTTTTCTCAAGTTTTATTTCACTTCATTAACTGACCAAGTCATGGTCATTTGAGAGCATTACAGACTGTGAAAAGAACCTGAAATCAGAGACAGAAAATTTCATGAAGGTCCCACATAGGGGACGGACGTAGGCCTACATATTTGATGGAATTGCATGTGCAGATTTTCCATTGGAGCAATTGCCACAGGATCAAATGTTATGGACCCCCCCCCCCCCACACCCACACTGAGTGTCTATGGTGAAATGTATGTAAACATATTTTTGTCTCTCTTCCCCCACACACACACACACATATCAGGACCCTCTACATAGCAATCTTCACAATCCTGTTTCTAGCATTCTTCGAGCCCCCTTCCTCCCTCACGACCGGCAACAGCTCCGACCCCCGTTACCGTGGCGACCGCATCCATGCACCCTGTGGCGTGACAGAGGGCATCGAGTTCGTCTGTCTCCTCATCTTCTTTTACGATGTCTGCACCAAGGTGAGATGAAATGGATTTATATTTTTTCCAATAACGTTGAAACTCAATTTACACATGGTGCAGTTTCGTCTATTAAAGGAAAAGTCCACCCCAACCATCAGTTGATTTGAATAAAAAGAAAAATCCAACAAGCATAACACTGAAAATTTCATCAAAATCGGATGTAAAATACATGTAAGAAAGTTATGGCATTTTAAAGTGTCACTTAATTTCACAAAACAGTTATATGCTCATCCTGGTTGGTATGCAAATGAGAAGACTGATGATGTCATAATTTCTGAAGGTTTCCATGGCGAAGAAGAATAGTGTAGTAGGTTTCACGGTACACCATGTATCTTTCTTGGGCATATGTTGGTCCTGAAAAGGACCACCCAATCTCGACGTTTCGACAAATTGCCCCCACCCCCCAGATATTTAGTTTTTTCCCCCCTGCATCAAACTCAGACCTGCCAACCAATACGTTTTAGCCGTATTTAGTACGTTTTTGCAACAAAAATATGGCAGTACGTTATTTCTTTGAAAAATACGTAAAAAAAAAAATTATGAATCTATTTCATAAAACGTACACAAATATGGTTATTAGATCAATGTAATTTCAGGTAACTTGTTTTTTTTTTCAATCATTTTGTTAAAACCAGGGTGAAGATATAAGCATGTTTTAAATTTTTTTTTTCATCTTCAAGAGCAGTGCGCATTTTAGCTTGCATGCAGCTTGAGCGCCGCGATAATAATAATAATAATAATAATAATAATAATATAGGTATATTTACCCAGGGTGGCCACTTCAGTTCCGAAAACTGTTCTACCAGTGGCCCTGCTATTATTACCCAGCTAAGCTAGGCTACCTATTCGGTGCACACAGCTTTTTGAGGAATTACTTCCTGCGATGAGCGAGTGCGCCAAGCATTTTATTATGAAGTACACTTTTTTTGGGAAAAATACAGTTTTTTTATCACAGAACACAGTTTTTCATTCCCAGAGGTCGGCAGGTCTGCATATTTATCTCACACGGTAAAAATACTGATTTTTTGGTCAAAATACTGATTTTGGGGGATGAGAGTACTGAGAATGCAAAATACAACTTGGCAGCTCTGCAAACTGATTCAAAATGGTCTAATATTTTCTAAATTTTATGAAAATATCCCAGAAAATTTCCTTACGGGACATTATTTGATATCACACTCATGTTACATGATGACAGTCTGTGCCATGCTGTGGTCATTCCTTCGGCGGCTCCCTACATAGAATGTGCAGACGGATCGTACATAGAATGAAGGGTCTTTTCACATGAAAATCTTGAATCATCATTGTAACGATTATTGCAGTTCGTATTAAGAATCATTGTACCATTCACACGTTCACTTAAAAACTGTGATTTGAATTCGAATTCCTGAGCGAAGACGGTATTGTGTCCTTGGTGACTTGTCAATCAAACCCAATCAAAGCACTGCATTGCAATAAAGAAACTACGATGAGTGCATGACCGTTGTATTATCTACGGAAGTGCTTGAAAGGTCACGTAAGCTCCGCCCCTCAAAAGGTGTTTTGGAGGTCAACCCTGTCAGACGTACAATTCGTACCGTAATTCGAGTGAAACTTAAGTGAAATTCACCTCCGGAGTAGAATTTGAATTCGTGATTGTGATTAGCGTTCGTGATCCTAGTTTGGTTTCACACGTGCTAAAAATTCGTCAGAATTATTTTTCACTGGAATCATCATTCAAATTACGATTTTGGTACCGTGTGAAAGGGCGGCAAATCTCATTGCATAAAACAGGAATGACTCTCATTATGATATTCACATATAGGTCCGATGTTTATATTTTACATGTTTAGGCCAATTCTTGAACTGATTTTGCTTAAATATATGTCACAGTCTGTTTAAAAAAAAATAGGTTTCTTTATTTAGCTGAAAAAGTAGCTGAATATCCTACATGTAAGTGCCTACTCAACGACTACTGAACAATATGAGCATGGTACAAAGGTTTTTTTTGTTGGATAAATAGACTCGACTACAACAGATGGGTGTTTCATAAAGCTGTTCGTAAGTTAAGAGCGACTTTAAGAACGACTGGTGATCTTTTCTAGTGGTAAATGGTATTCATCATTAATTATTTAGCACGTAAGAAAGGTTTACCAGTCGTTCTTAAAGTCGCTCTTAACTTACGAACAGCTTTATGAAACACCCACCAGGATTTCAAACTTTCACTTTCAAATCCTCAAGAGGTGTTATGTATAAAAACATTGAAAACAAAACATTGCTGTTCCTTCGATAATAATAATACAGGCCAAGATTTATGAAGTTCACAAGTCATTTAATGAGTCACTTACCATACACCACTGTGAATAGGAAAACATACATGTACGTAAGAGTAGACAGAGTTGTCTTCCTTGTTCCTCCCCTGAACTGAAAAAAAAAAAAAAAAAAATCAAAATTTTCTTAGAAATCACCTATTCTAAGATAAAATCCATCTGGAAATGTGTCTTTGTGATCCAATTTGTATGATGGTTACCATGGAAACTGTAGTGTTTGGGCCTGATTAATGCCAAATCTATATACATGAATGATGTTAGCCCTTGAATGATAAGCCACAAATTTACTAATAAAAGTTAAGTTTTGTCATTCTACAAATTTCCATTCTGGGCAGCCCAGGGTTGGCGATTTTTTTTTTATTTCGAAAAAAAAAAAATATATATATCATATTTGTTTTAGATTTTTCTTTTAATTTTTCTTTTTCGTAAAACAAAGTACAAACACCAAAATATAACCCTTACACTGACACCAATTCTAAATTCATACATTTTACTATTAAATTATCCCTAAGTACATGTATTTATCTCATTAAATCCAGTGACAATAGAATATGTATAAAAATAAGTAAGTCATAAGGATGTTGTTTTCTGCTGTGTCTATCTGGTGCCAATTTAATAGCTCCTCTGCACTGGTTCTGTCAAAGTTGAGGAACCATCCTGGCTCAGCTAATTCTGCATCGCTGGTGTTCATATTCAAAGCTGTCAACATGAAGTGAGGTTCAATTTTTTTGGAAGAATTCCATGACTCAAAGACTCACATTCATCTCAAAAGAGAAACATTTTGGATTTTCAAGCCCAGGGCTGTCTGGGCCTACCAGGGGCCCGTAACATAATAATTAGCAATGATCGTAGAACATTTTTCTACGATTGATTCCATTGACTACAATGTACAATCAATCGTGAAAATCAAGCGTACGATCAATCGCTAACCTTTGTTACAGGACCCGGGTATACTTCAAAGGTCTTAAAAAAAGGAAAATCAGTAAGCACAAAATGATACATTCATAATTATTTCTCTCTTTCTATCATGATTATGAAAAAAGATTTATTTAATAGGTCTGTCGGAGTTGAAGAAGAGCAAATGGCTCGTTGCCTACGTCGTTGTCATAGCAATCTCTCTCATCGATTGGCTGGTCACAATCAACTTTGCCTGCAATGAGCTCTTGAGGGTTCGCCGCTTCCTACGACCCTTCTTCCTCATCCAGAACTCTCAGTTGATGAAGAAAACCGTGAGGAGCATCAAAAACACCATGCCAAAAGTAGCAAGGTATACTGTAATCAACTCTCTACAGGCCCCGTCTTACAAAGAGTTACGATTGATCCAGTCAGTTATAATTTTTTCTACAGGAAATTTGAAAAATGTCCTTTGTTTTTGTAAACAAAGGCGAACACACCAAATTGTCAAGAAAACAATGAATTTATTACATAGCTAGAAAATGTTTTGAACTAACATAAATTTTTTATGTTGATGTTGCTGGCCGTACATTGTTTGATTAGATCAGTCGCAACTCTTTGTAAGACAGGGACCAGGGCCCCGTCTTACAAAGAGTTACAATTGATCCAATCAATCGTAACTCTATGGAAATCCATCAGTGTCATAATTTTTTTCTACAGGAAATGTGCACAATGTCCTTTGTAAACAAGGAGAAGCACGGTGAATTTTCAAGACAACGATGAATGCTTGAATATACATCATAGCTAGAAAATATTTTGAACAAACATGTATAACAGATGTTGACATTGCTGGCCATCCATAGTTTCGATCGATCGGATCAATCGCAACTCTTTGTAAGACGGGGCCCAGGTGTATTAAGATATTTGTATGAAATATGAATAATCCTGTGTATGACTTGCCCTTTTAGAAGCTGAATTGGATACTAGAAAAGAAAGGTTGTATTTACAATATCATGATGATTAGGTAAATCACCGAGTGAAACTTTCACCTAATATGTTGTAGGTTTGTGGGCATAAGGTAACTTTCGAACTGTTTAGACTAGTGTCCATAGTTACCGCATGCTCACTTGTCCTACCATTGCACGAACAAACCTGTGTATCATTTGTTTTATAGAATGGTGGAATTTTTTTGCTAAAAAATCATTTTTTTTACAACCATCCATAAGTAAATACCAACACATGGCTAGCCATGCATAAGTACTTACATGTATAAGATGCATTGCATATTTACCGAATGCTTGGCTGGCCATGCGTCGGTAATTAATAATATGCATGATACCCATTCTATAATGATTTTTATTTCATGGCAATGTTTCCTTTTTTGATATGGCAGTGTGATCCTACTTCTTCTGATTCACATCTACTTCTTCACCATGTTTGGAATGCTGCTGTTTCCCAGACCTGAAGGCGATGTTGTAAGTAAAACCCTCCCAATACTTCACAATCAATGTTAATCGTCATGGTGACATTGTTCCATAGCCAATCAGAATCAAGGATTCCGTAGAGGTTACCATTGATGCCAAAGTTACCATCTATTCTAGATCAATGCAACAGGAATCAGATGTTTGGCATTGGAGTCTATTTAGATAATTATAGCAAATTAATTTTATTGTTTTGCCAATTTTATGCTTTCATTCCAATAATACTTGTGAAATGGTGTTGAAAACCCGCAAGGGCAGGCATGACCCCCCCCCCCATGGTCCCATCTTGCAAAGAGTGGTGATTGATCTGATCAAAATGTTGCGATTGATCCGATCAACCACAACTATGGAATGCCAGCATCAACATTTTTTTTTCAAAATTATTTCTAGATTACCAGTCCTTCACGTTTATAATTTCGTGGAGCTCAATAAATCGCTCTCCTTATTTTTCTGAGGAGCTCAATTGAGCTCCTCAGAATCGCTCTCCGTGAGGAGCTCAAATCAATTTATTACAATACATGTATGATAAATTGTAGATTTTTCTTAACATTGTATATATGCAGTAGCTGTGTTAGCTATTAATTAATCTGTGGTGAAACTAGGCCTGGGTCACGTCAATACGTTTACAAGATGTCGTATGCGCTACTGCTAAAAAAAAATTAAACAAAAAAAAGAAGAAAAAAAAATTGAAAAAACAAAATTGCTAAAATTTTACATTTTACATCTTTAAATCCATGAAATGGCCTTCTTTTTTCCATAATACCTTGAAATTACTTTGATTTAGTTGAAAACTATCAGAAAAATGAAGAATATTCACCTCTTTCCCGACTCTGATTTGAACTTACCTCGGTAAATATTGTAGTCCCACATGTAGACTTTCATGGTGCTGCCATGAAAATCTACATATGGGACTACATGGGACTGCAAATATTTACCGAGTTTAAATTAAAATCAGAGTCGGGAAAGAGATGAATATTCTTAATTTTTCTGATAGTTTTCAACTAAATCAAAGTAATTACAAGGAATTATGGAAAAAAGAAGACCATTTCATAGATTTAAAGATGTGAAATGTGAAATTTTAGCAATTTTTTTTTTCATTTTTTTTTTTTTTATTTTTTTTTTTAGGAGCGCGATTTTTTGCTCTCCTTATTTTTTTTAAGGAGCGCGGTAGGAGCGCCGGCGCGATCGCGCTCCTCAAAAATGAAGGTCTGGATTACGATGTATATTCAAGCTTTCATATTTTTCTCAACAATTCAGTATGTTCCTCTTTGTTTACAAGAGGACGTTGTGCAATTTTCTGTAAGAAATATTATGACATTGATGGATTTCCATATACTTGAGGTTGATGAGATCAATCACAACTCTTTGCAAGACATGACCCAGACCTGCAGATTTCTGTGAATATCAAAATCCTGAACAAAAAAAAACTTTAAACCATGAATTTTCAATTCCTAAAATTGCAAAATTATCTGTAGGAGGGGGAATCCCTCTTCTGTCCCCACTCAGAAAGTCTGATCGCTGCACTCACTTACAAGCAGCAATTTTCCTGTTTTCTTTTTTATCTTTATATTTCTCTTATGCCTACAGGGGTATACACCTGTGCCCTTTGGATTTTTCTCTGTATCCATTAATTCATAAGTAGCTTTAAATGCATGAAAAGAAAGGCATGAAGCTTTATTGACAAACAAATTTCCACTTTTTGAGCAGACCGTTGAAATTGACCCATTGTCCAACTAATACCTCAGTCACATTTCCCCTACGGCGGCCATACGGTGAATCAAAAACAGCCGTTTTATTCATTTTTATTCAAACCACCTACATGAAGCTACTTAAAAATAATGTTAAAACGGTCTTTTTCGACTCGCCGTACAGAGCAAATGTGACTGAGGTATAAATAGGAGTTGGTGACATGGTATGTTTTATCAGAAATTAAGCATGATTAAACTCTTTCCGAAGTTATTCATTGTTTTTAATTGTTTTTTTTTTTAATTGCGTTTTTCTAATTGTAACTCTTTCCAGAAACCCTCGGATCTTAATAACAGGACTGTGGTGAATCAGACAACATTGACCGTCAATGCTTCAAAAATAGTAAGTCCCATTCATACAGTTCTATGTAAGATCAAAAGTAGTAAGTCCCATTCATACAGTTCTGTGTAAGATAAAAAATAGTAAGTCCCATTCATACAGTTCTGTGTAAGATAAAAAATAGTAAGTCCCATTCATACAGTTCTGTGTAAGATAAAAAAATAGTAAGTCCCATTCATACAGTTCTGTGTAAGATAAAAAATAGTAAGTCCCATTCATACGGTTCTGTGTAAGATCAAAAATAGTAAGTCACATTCATAAAGTTATGTGTAAGATAAAAAATAGTAAGTCCCATTCATACAGTTCTGTGTAAGATAAAAAAATAGTAAGTCCCATTCATACAGTTCTGTGTAAGATCAAAAATAGTAAGTCCCATTCATACGGTTCTGTGTAAGATCAAAAATAGTGAGTCACATTCATAAAGTTATGTGTAAGATCAAAAATAGTAAGTCCCATTCATAGAGTTATGTGTGAGGTCAAATCATCTAATTGAATTCAGGGATTCGTTTCATAACACTTGATATAATAACAAATTTGCAATGACAGTTAAAAGCTACTGAAATCCTTCAATCTGATTGGCTGATAGTAAATTTGTTATAGAGATTCTGCATTTGTTATTATAACAAGTCGTTATGACACGACACCCAGATTCAAATACAATTCGATGGTTATCTCATTTCCAATAGAAAAAAGGAAGTACAATGACAATGTATGTCATATAATCATACAGACAATATAATTGAGATATATACACAGTATTTTTTACTTCAAGAGTAAATATAACAACATGTAAGCTGTATAACTTTTATGGTGCATAAAGGTATACATTCTGGATTTCTTACAGTGTACTAAGTACCCTTATATACTGAACAATATGAAATGAATGTGGAGGTACTGGTAGGCTTATGTGAACATGAAAAGTGGAGTTTAGAAGAGATATATTCAATTCTCGCTACCCCAAATAGGAACAAAAATCTCATAATGCGCGAGACGAGATAATTTTCACTTCGTCGGGTCGTCATCACCACTTCCGGTTCAGAGTTATGCTCGCGCGAGGTTCGCGATACTGAGTTTTCCACCACGCTGAAATCGATGCCAATCAGCTTAATATGTACAGATTATAATACTTTTTATCTAATTTGGTCAGTTTTGATTCCATTTGAATTATAAATAGAAATAAAAAATATATTTCACGTGAAAATGTGAAAGAGAGGGTTGTGATCACGAACTTTCCGAGCGAAAGCAACGTTGTGTTGTTGTGCATGACGGCACTGTTGATCTGAATGGCAAAACAGTGCATTGGACTTCCGATCAGGAAGTTGTAATACCGAAAAGCTATCCCATAATGCAATGCGCGTTACAGGGATTTTCCCGGATCTCGGCGAAATCGCTATTTGGGGTAGCGAGAATTTAGACATTTATTTTTGAACAAGTATAGTGATATACAATAATGCATTTTTCAAGTCATCAATTTCAATATCAATCGATACACATTAACAAGAAGTAGGCCTATTGAGTTCTGAAGTGATAACATAATTTTTTTTTGCTTTGGGGTTTTGTTTGGATTTTATCGGAACCAGGCCAATAATTCATTTGCTTCAGGGGGTTAATTAGACATCCATGCGGTCATATCTTGGGGCCCCCTTTTACTAATTACAACCAAATTTGGGCTATGGATATTTTGTACTATGCATGCATCTCCAAGATATACCGTGCAGGTCAAAAAGAAACTTGACACCTCACAAATCCCCTTTTTATGGAAAAAATTGTCATGAAGGCGTAATCATTATATATGGCTGGGAATGGTATCTTCTCCCAATTAATTTGATACCATGTTTATGTGGTATGTGTTCATGCTTTGATAATCAGTAGGTATTTTTTGCAGTAATGTAAATATTTACTTGCACTAATTAAGTAAGGCATGAATGCAATGAATGAATCCAGATGCCAATAATCCTACATGAGTTAGTAAACATATTTACAAATCCCTTTTCAATGAAATTAACTTGGGAATCGATACTAAAAAAAGTGTTTATTAAACAATTATGATGTGAATTATTGAAAAAGTGTTTTTAAATGGATGTTTAATGCAACCATTGTAGGATTATGACATTGACATCTGGATGACATCATTGATATCTGGATTCATTCATTGCAGTCATGCCTTTCTTTTGTGCAAATCAAAATTTACATCACTGCAAGGAATACCTCCTGATCATCCAAGCGTTAACACATACCACATAGATATGGTATTGAATTATTTGGGAGAAGATACTCTTTCCAGTCATGATAACATAATTTACCTTACATTGGGCATTGGTGAGGTGTCAAGTTGTTTTTACTCACACGTTATATTAAAAAATGATATGCAGAAATCTGATTTTTATGACATCAAACTTGTGCACTCTGCACAAAAGTTATAGAATAACAAGTGATTAAAAACTTTTTAAAAAAGAAGAAGAAAAACGCATGTGATTAAATAACGATGCAATTTGGATAATATGAAATATGATGATATTAAAATTTAACATGTCACTGAGTGTTAAATGACTGTATGAGTATTGAGATTTTCAAAATATCATTTCCAATCAATTTGAAACATCAGGAGATAGGCATATAATTCTGACTGATTTAAAGAAAAAAATGTGATTAATTACTTTCTATTTCTTCCAGGTGGATGCTAGATTATTCCAGGAAGGATTGCAGCATTTTGCCAGTATAGGGGAATCATTTTTGAGCCTCCTCGTGCTCCTCACTACGGCAAACAACCCCGATGGTAAGTGGAACAGGCCAGATTCCCCATAGAGCACTGTAGTTGACTATCACGGTTTGGAATCTTCCATTCAGTTTTTTAAGGTAGATTTTATTTTACCATGTTCATTGCAACATGGAATATCCCAGATTCTTTATAGAGCACTGTAGTTGATGATCATGGTGTGGAATCTTCCATTCAAGTTTTAGGTAGATTTATTAATGAGCATATATAGACTTCTCTACCTATGACTCATGTCTCATTACAACCTTTATTTTTTCAAGATTTATTGAGCCATTTTATATTATTTTGAAATTTCATTTTCATCCCTTTAATGTATTATTGACAAAGGAAATATGTATAAATATATTTCATAAGAAGAATGAATTCATTTTGATTAATAGTCAGATTGTATTAGAATCATACATTAAGTGCAATACAAATCACATAGTATTTTTTTGCTGTTATCATTTTCATTATTATTATTATTACTATTATTGTTATTATTGTCATCATTGTGACTATTTTTATTGGTCTTATAGTTACCATGCCTGCTTACCAAAACAACCGATTCTATGCTCTTTATTTCATCATCTTTCTTGGTATCGGTAAGTACAGTTAATATTGATAACAAACAACCTTTTAATTCTTTTAAACCTATTTTTTCTTTTTTATTAAATATAAATGCTAGTTGTAATGACCTGGAAATAGGTTCTAACAGAATCCATTGAAATGATACCCAAAATTGTATATATATGAACAAAATAGAGAATAGACAATACAAGCATAGCATTCCAGCCACATGTCTCGTCTTTTTCCAAGCAATAATAATCCACTGTCCAACATGTGCTTATTTGTGTTAGTGACCATCAGTGTAATTGTTTTTCACCTTAGATTCCATGATATCAAAGAGTTAGATTTATGTGAAAAAACCCAGATATAGTGGCAATCAACCTTGATTTTAAAGACTTTCTCATGACATCATTGTTTGCTGCAACTCCTTTCCTTTAGCTTTGATTAAAGATTTTTATTTATTATTTCAGGTCTTTATCTTTTCTTCAATATGCTTACTGCTGTGATCTACAATGAATTCAGAGGATATTTAATTGTGAGTATTGAAGGACAAGTCCACCTCAACAAAAAGTTTATTTGAATAAAAAGTGAAAAATCCAACAAGCATGACACTGAAAATTTCATCAAAATCGAATGTAAAATAAGAAAGATATGACATTATAAAGTTTCGCTTAATTTCACAAAACAGTTATATGCACACCCATGGTCGGTATGCAAATGGGTGGGGGGGGGGGGTCAGAGGTCAATATAATCTCCCCCTGAATAAAACTAAGGGTGAAGAGAGTTGCCAATTTGAATACTGGTATGATTGTGTTTTCTCCTACTAGACGTTGATGCAATCGACAAGCAAATAAAAAGTTTGCCTGGTGGGGTAGTGACATTGGTCGAGGGGAGGGGGTCAATTAACCTCTCCTGCCCAAATTAACTAATGAGTAAGAGAGTTGCCAATTTGAATTCTGTCAATTGTTGTGATTATGTTTCTCCCTCTATAGACGTCAATGCAGTCCAGTCACTTCCGTAGGAGACTGGGGTTTCAGGCAGCGTTTGAGATGTTAAGAGCTCAGATCAGGACGGTCAACGGAAGCATTGAGAGGTAGGACCAACGTCCTGGGGAGCATTCATGTTATAAGCTACTGAAAGGCTTGCATCTGATTGGCTGAGGTGTATCACCAACTATGTTATGGGTTTATTTCCAATACGTCTAATGTCAAATCGTCCAATTGCCAACTCGTCTACTATCATTTGGTCTACCATCAGTTCGTCCACGCACCATATGGTCAACTTTCATTTAGTCTGATGCCATTTCGTCTAATAACCAGTTCGTCCAATAGCCATTTAGTCCATATACCATTGGTCTAATTGGACGAAGTGTTAAATTGTGCAAAATGAATGAAAATGGATATTAGAACAACTGGTTATGAGACGAAATGGTCATAGACAAAATGATGATTGGACGAAGTGATGATTGGACCAAACCAGGCGGTTAATAGATCAAATAGTTGTTAGACGAAAGGTTGATGGACAGAATGGCATTAGACTAAATGAAAGTAGACCATGTGGTGAGTGGACGAGTTGGCAGTAGACGAATTGGCAATTAACCATGTTATGTACTTTGTATTAGACTATGTTATGTTCTTTGCAGAAGATGATTTAATTTAATGTAGAGCATTGTGGCCTACTAGATTATTCTCTGGACATTGAAACAGAGGGTAGTGGGTTCGAATCCCAGCCATTGCGTAATTTCCCTCAGCAAGAAATTTACACACATTGTGCTGCACTCAACCCAGGTGAGGTAGCTGGGTACCGGCAGGAAGTAATTCCTCAAAAAGCTGTGAGCACCAGAATCGGAAGACTAGCTTATCCGGGGTATTGAGCACCAAAAAAGGTGGATACGTGCTCTATATAAATCCTATAACATTTATTTATTTGTAGAAGATGATTTAATTTAATATAGAGTGTTGTGGTCCACTGGATTAGTCTGTGGACTTTGAAACAGAGGGTCGCGGGTTCGAATCCCAGCCATGGCGTAGTTTCCCTCAGCAAGAAATTTACCCACATTGTGCTGCACTCAACCCAGGTGAGGTAACTGGGTACCGGCAGGAATTTATACCAAGAAAAGCAGTGCGCATATTGGCTGCTCTGCTAAAGCCATGATAGTTAGGCTACATTACATGTAGAGTGCTTAGAGATTTCTGATAAAGGAAGAGTTAAACGCTTTTTTAGCAAGTGTAATAATTATTAATTTGTGCATCTTTTCTCTCCATTACCCCATAATATGATAGATCAACTGTTAGTGTCAGTGTGGTAAAATCTGTTGTTCTCCAAGCTAGTATACCGGAGTCAGCTAAAAAGACTATTTTAACAGTGAGTATTGGATTCCAAGAAAGCTTACAACAATCCACAATATGGAATATCAGGGGGCCGTTTCATAAAGCTGTTTGTCAGTTAAAAGTGACTTTAAGAACGACTGGTGAACCTTTCTTGTGGCAAATGATATTCACCATTAAATGTTCATTGGTGATTATCTAGCGCATAAGAAAGGTTTACCAGTTGCTCTGAACTTACTAACTGCTTTATGAAACACCCACCCAGTTTATTGATCAGTTCATTTAATAGCCAATTCATCCTTTATGATTGAGTGATTTTTTAATCACTAA
This sequence comes from Lytechinus pictus, assembly GCF_037042905.1. Classification (NCBI taxonomy): domain Eukaryota; kingdom Metazoa; phylum Echinodermata; class Echinoidea; order Temnopleuroida; family Toxopneustidae; genus Lytechinus; species Lytechinus pictus. The sequence continues at coordinate 3,124,853 of NW_026974141.1, forward strand.
TGGTTAACAATTGCAATCGATTATTTAATCTTTTCTAAAGGTGATTTTGATATTACAGTATTCTATCAATTTATGAAGAATTTCTTTTCATTTGTATCTTTATTGATTCATCATCAAGCATGTGATTAATTATTCAATCCACTATGATTGATTATTGAATGAATAATGCTTAGTGTTTATTTTTCCTAATCATGAATAATTGATTATATAATCAAAAGTTATTAAATAATTAATCATTAAAGAAGAATTATTTAATCATTTATAATTAATTGTTTACTCATTTATAATTAAGTATTCACAATCATTTGTGATTATTTGATATTTCCTAAAGGTGATTTCTAAGGGCTTAATATTCTATCAATTTATAAATGATTATTTTCATTAGCATCTCACTTCTGTTATCAGTGCTTAATGATAAATTGATCATCAATAATTAATCAATTATTCATAATTGATTATTTAATAAAAAATGATGAATTAGTCAAACATTTGTGATGAAGTGATTAAATATTAATCCTGATATGATTGAATATTTAATAATTGGAGATTGAGTATTTAATCTTTACTGTAGGTGAAACTGAAAGGAGAAACTGAATTTTAAGACCTTGGTTTTCTGTCAATTTATGGAGGATTCCTTCACGATTGTATCAATTTTGTTTTAATCATCAGGAGTTAGATGCTAATATTGGCGGAGTAATCACATCATCTGAGTTCCAAAGACTGTTCGATTGTCTGGATCATCAAGCAGACGGAGATGAGGTGAAGTAAAAAGACAAATTGAAAAACAAAATTTGTGAAGTCTGGGTATCAATAACCAGGAGAATAAGGGGTGACCTGTGATTTTGTTGTGAGATCCTTTCATTTAATTATTATTATTATTTTTTTTTGTCAGAACTTGTCTCACACATTGTTATCCCCCTCTTTTTTTTTGCTTCCAAGGATATTTTCAGAGCTTGTTATGCCCAATTATTCTCATGAATTCCTGAATCTGCTCGAATTGGCAGGGCCAACTGAAAATCAGAGGGCTGGTAGGTTGTAGGCCTGTAAAAAGTTATTATTGTGAAATGTCTTTAAAAAAAATCTTTTATAGAGAGAAAGGAAAGTAGTTCAATTTTCCACTGTTTAATTATTTTTTTATTCAGACTCCAAGTCCTAGACAAATAACTAGACCAAGACTACGGAAACTCCAAGCCTTCGTCGTTCATCGTTTCTTTGGTTACTGCGGAACAGCTGTGGCTGTTGTAAACATCGTATTTATTAGTGTAAGTATTAGAAACGTGTTATCACACACACATACTAAATATAATCTGAAGTCTGACAGAATCACTGATGTGGTAAGTGATGCTAAATTTGAATAAGATATATACCATTTCCAAGCTTTTGATTTTCTCAGTTAACTATTTTTAAAAAAAATCACAAATAGCTCATTTGGTTTATTGATTACTTTCTCCTGTTTGCTAGTAGAGAACTATATAAAAGAGCCGTGGTGTAGTGGTTCTGACTCTTGCCTTGTAAACAGAGGGTCGTGTGTTCAAAATACAACGCGGTCTAGCATCCTTTAGCAAGGCGTTAATCCACACTTTGCCACTCTCGACCCAGGTGCTAAATGGGTACCCAGTAGGATGCCAAAGATATTGTATGTTTAAATTTGCCAGCGCCATAATGAGGCTGCGATGAATGCAAGGAATGCTCCCCAGGGAGTGGAAATTGTGCACTTTTCGTGCAGGATTGAAATGAATCCAATGACCGGGGTAATAATATGCTGTAACGCGCTTTGAGCCATTCTGGGAAAAGCGCTATATAATAATTAGCTATTATTATAAAATGCATTTTTCTTTTGTTTTGCAGATTGAGATCTCTACGCAGTACAACAGAAGCCTTTATCACAGTGATTCGGAATTGACAAAGTTCAACATAGTTTTCATCATCTATTATTGTATAGAACAGGTAAGTATTTGAGAGGGACCACCCCCCCCCCCCCACCTTCCCTACAAAAATATTCAGGCCTGTACTCTGAGCTCTGATTTAATTCAAATTCTGATCTAGAGTGATGGTTTAACCCTAAGAAGACTGGGGGGGGGGCTGATTCAGCCCCCCCTCGACATTTTTCGCGATAAATCCGCCGCGCGAAATTTTAGACCGCGTCACTTGCTGATTTTTTACTTTCAAGTCTCGTGCAACTTTTGAGACCAAAATTGTGACCCCCGGGTACGCGGCATCGAAATTATGCAACATTTCATAAGTGCATGCAGACCCCAAATTGCTCAAAAACGTGAGTTTATGTACAAATCCAATGCAAATAGTGTTTTTAGCCAAAATTCTTTAAATGTATCATTATTTTTCCTTTTACTGCTTAAAATCAATTAATTTTATCTTGTTTATGGTCAAAATAAAGTCTCTGACAATTTCCATTGAAAAAACAATAAAAAACAAAAGTAAAAAAACAATGAAATACATAAGAAATTTAGAGAACAATAAAATACATATAAAAATAAATGTGATGTTGACATTTTTTTAAATTAGATTTAATCAGATGCCTATAAAGAGTATGTGAAACAAAAATGAGCATTTTAGGGCCATTATTTTGTTAATTAGAGCAAACTTAAGATTTTACGCATAAATTAACATATTTAATGAGCAATTAAATTTTTCACAGAATTTGATATAGTTCTGTAGATAATGCCATGGGTTACGTCGCGATCGCGCTATCGACAGCCGAGATCATAAGGGGGGGCTGAATCAGCCGAAATAGCCCAGTCTATTTAGGGTTAATGATGGATAGCCAATCGGGACAGATACCTCTAACGGTACAAGCTTAATATGTCAGCTCATTTGACACTTAAGTGGGAGTGAACGGACCAATACTGATGTGGTCTGTCATTGACTGTGTGTTATAAATAACTAGTCTGAAATAAACATCTTGAGATAACCATCAACAATGCAGAGAATGAATTAGCCTATGATTGTATTCATACAGTGAAATCCAAATGTTTTTAAAGAAAAGTACTTATTTTGCCGCTTGGTAACATAATAAGTGTGGTATAAACATATTGAGTGGGGAATTGTTTTCCGCTTTCTGACTCTTTGGACAATCATTCAAAATATAAATGGAAATAAAATAAAATTGTATTTGAATGGAATATCTTATTTGCAGATGTAAATTACATGTTATCTATCCTCCAGATGCCTAGTGGTGCCAAGTGGCACAGAGGGCCTCCACCAAACGTCTCCACCTTTGCCTATCAGAGGCCACAGCTCTGGCTTCTTCCCATGACCTCCATCCAGCCAGGGTCCTTTCTTTTTCAACGGGTCGCCACCAAGTTTTTTTCGGCCTGCCCCTTTTCCTTTTCCCTTCTGGTGCCCAGGTCAATGCCGTGTTGCACACGCTTGAAAGTTCCCCCTTAACGTGTGCCCAATGAATTTCCATTTTCTCATTATTGTCGCGCCCAGTTTCTCCAATTTGGTCTTGTCTAAGACCTCTTCATTACGAATGTTTTCTTGCCATTTTATCTTCATTATTCTGGGGATATTAATGACAGAGTCTAATGCCATTTCCATTATCTCCTCTTTAGATGCTGAAATTTTGGGCTCTCGGCTGGAGGTGTTTCAAATCTTCTATAACCAACGTCCTTGATGCCCTCTTCACAGCTGTCTTACTAGTAAGTCTTTACACTGCAAATATAGTGGTGTTAACACTTCACCAGGGTCCATCCAGACTTGTTATAATAAAAAATGCGCAATATCTTAAGATAACTTTAGCTAATCGAATCCAATGATTTCAGTACCTTTAAACTGTTATTATAACAAGTTTTGTGAAATGGGCACATGGTGTGAGAGGACTGCACCGATCATTTTACACCATCATTAACTCTATGGTGTTTAGCACCTATCAGTGTTATTGTGTTTGTTAAATTTACGGTGTCCAACACAGATTGGTGTCATTCTATATTTCATTATATTCTCTGCATAGAAGTTGAATGGTTGAATATAACGTTTCATTTCCCTGACAGCTATATTTTCTAAAGGGATTATATATTTTGCCGTCATGAGGAGGGTTATTTATCATTCTATAGAAATGAGGGTTTTTCTTTGGATTTGGTCTCAGCTTAACTAGAATACCACCTATTGACACAGTTAAAGGTGTGTCACGTCAGGATGATTACATAATTTTTGTTGTCTTAGCAGAGGGAGACTATTGGCACCGCTTTTCTGATGGGGGCGGTGTCGTCAACATTGAAATCGTAACCAAGGTTAAGTTTTTGAAATGTCATCATAACTTACAAAGTATGTGGAGCTCGTTCATGAAACTTGGACATAAGTGTACTCAAGTATTACTGAACGTCCTGCCTGAGTTTCAGGTCACATGACAAAGGTCATTTATGGTCAGTGCATATAGACCAAGTTGTGGGAATCATTATCGAAATCTTAACCAAGTGTAAGTTTCTGAATTGCCACCATAACCGTAAATGTCAAGTCCATACCAGAAAAATGTTGATTCGAAATGAATAGTGAAAAATTAAACTAACTCACTATTGTTTTTTATTGTTTGAATTGTACAATATTTCATTTTTTACAGATTTGACAACAAGGACCAACAAAGTTAATTCCACATGTTCAGGGAGGAATTAGTCATGGTTTCACTTGACAATGAGGAGAATATTAGAATATTTCATATTTCATATCATGAAATACAAAAGAAATAGTGATTGGATGACATCATCAGTCTCCTCATTTGCATACCGACCGGGATGTGCATATTACTATTTTGTGAAATTAAGCTGAAACTTTAAAATATCATAACTTTCTTATTTTGCATCTATATAATTTTGATGAAATTTTCAATGTTATGCTTTTTGGATTTTTCTCTTTTTATTCAAATCAACTTTTTCTTGGCGTGGACTTGTCCTTTAAGTTTATGGATCCAGTCCATGAAATGTGGAATTGAGGGTAATCACAGTCAGGTACCACTGACTGTCTTGTACGAGTCTTAGGTCACATGATCAAGGTCAAAATTCATTTAGGATCAATGAGCATAATATTTTTTATTATCATGTGAATTGTGTTCTTTGTGAATAATTATTATTCAATAGTTGTTTTCAAAGTCAGCACTGCTGCTATATTGAATCACATATGGCAGGCGAGACTGTCAGAGGCATTTGACTTGTTTGAAAGTTATATGAATAGCCAGTGCATTTTTTATCTTTACATTCACCACCAATCCCAGGTAGCAGAGATATTATATCTTTCGATGGAAGGATCTCGAACTTTTCCGTAAGTATTACTTTTTTTCAACATCAACACGAGAATAAACAATAATAATGTCATTAACCAAACCCCCCCAAAAAAACCATACCATACATCCCCCACCCCCATGCCAATAATGTGAACAGACCTCAAACTAGCTGGGGGCTACAGGAGACCATGATGGCCACCAGAAGTTGTTCTATTAAAAACTAAGTGCATTGTAAATCAGGATTTATTACATATTTGTTAATCTAACTCCCCCCCCCCCCTTTTAGTTGGACAGAGATACCAACATTGGTTACATGATTTGGTCTTCAGTAGAGTATTTCATTAAGCATCCTGCCAATGATTTTCGCTGACAAATTTGCTCTGAGCCAATCAGATGCAAGGATTTCAGTAGCTTGTAACAATAGTCGGTGAGAATCAGTGACTGTTTGTTTCATGAAATGCTCCAGTTGATTTACCATATGTTTGTTATCACCAGCCGTAAAATCAATACATGGTCATATCACATCCCCAATGAGTGAATGTCAAACGTAGGAACACTGTTTGTGATTTCAATTGTTCATTAAAGGTCAAGTTCACCCCAGAAAAATGTTTATTAGAATCAAAAGAGAAAAATCAAGCAAGCATAACATTGAAAATTTCATCAAAATCGGGTGTAAAATAAGAAAGTTATGACATTTTAAAATTTCGGTTATTTTTCACAAAACAGTTATATGCACAAATTAGTCTCATGCAAATGAGAAAATTGATGATGTCCCACACTCATTATTTTTTTTGTTTTTTATTGTTTGAATTATACAATATTTCAATTTTTACAGATTTGACAATAAGGACCAACTTGACTGAACCATAAATTGTTAAACAATGGTAATTCCACATGTTCAGGAAGAAATAAAACTTTATTTCACAGGACAATGGGGAGAAAATTAGAATCTTTCATATAATAAAATACAAAAGAAATAGTGAGTGAGTGATGTCATCAGGTCACTCATTTGCATACCGACCGGTATGTGCATATAACTGATTAGTGAAATTAAGCAAAACTTTAAAATGTCTTAACTTTCTTATTTTACATCTGATGTTGATGAAATTATTATGTTTGCTTGTTGGATTCTTTTTATTCTTATTCAAATCAATTTTTTGTTGGGGTGGACTTGTCCTTTAAATCTAAGTAAATGCAGGGTTCCCAGCCCATCAGGGAAAATTATTTTACGTTTTTCCAGTCAGGGAAATATCAGGGACTTTGATAAAGAAAAATACCTCAAATCAGGGAAAAATGCCTCAAATGAGGGGAAAAATCAGGGAATTTTGATCGACCCAAAAGTCGAAAGCACGGTAGTCCGTCAGACTCGGCTATATATCCATTGTAATTTAATGATATGTAATTGGATTGCCTTGAATCAACCTCTTTCTGTATAAGGTGAGGTAAGGATGTCTGTATGGGGAGAAGGGAGGCCATTACATGCCTGTGTAATAATACTAATTAGTTTTACATTATTGTTCTTATACTGAGAATACATGTAATTCACTGCAACAACTTAGAAAACATGCGAAACTGGGAATGGGTTTACATAATTCTATGGGAATTTTTAAACTTCATCAGGGAAAAATCAGGGATTTTTGTTTTCTTGAAAAGCTGGGAACCCTGTAAATTGTAAATCAGGATTCATTACATATGTGAAATGATTCATATGATTTCCATCTTTATTTTGACAGAGATAACTACATAGGTTATACAATCATCTGGATTCATTTCATATTTGTTATGATAAATCTGATTTCTACCTTTTTTGACAGAGATAACACCATCGGCTATGCAATGTACGATCTTGTCAGGATAATAAACATTCTTATCACCTTCCGGCTTTTCAGGATTGTTACACATTTTACAGTAAGTTAAACCAATTCGGTGGATTCACAATACAGTGCGCCATCTATCGGTTGCAGCGAACAGGCTGAAATTCCAAGTGCCTCATGGGAAAAGTCCACATCTATTGCAGCTGTTATATGCTAGTGCATGCATACCATTATGCTGCGTTGGCCGACGCGGCTCGACCGGCTTGCATATGCTGTTTACAAGGGTCCAGGACCCCATTTCATAAAAAGTTGTTTTGATAGTAACCCTTGCTGGAATGTCAACTACCACAACAATTGAAAATTCTACTTCCTGATTGGCTTTTCAATTGTAAGTTGACATTCTAGCAAGAGTTGCTATTAAAACAACTTTTTATGAAATGGGGCCCAGGAGGTGGGAGAGAGTTTTCAGGGAATTCTTCTTCCGCTTTTGCCAAATCGTTTTCACTTTTGAAGCATCACAGTACATTCGCACTGTGCGCTGCCGTCCGGTGTCGACCCTGAAGTTAGAAATTTGGCCTGTCCGCTGCAACGGATAGATGGCGCACCATATTGTGAATCCACCGAATTTGACAACTCTTTCTTGTATTTACCAAGCTTACATTTTTGTCTTGCAAATGCACTTCTTATTCTTTATTCATGCATAATTCTAATAGTTTTGTGTTAAATTGTCCTTAAGTAAATTGTAAATTATTATGTAAAATATGGGGTGTAAGTTATTGTTGCAAATCATTTAATAAATAATAATTTTTGCAATATTATTATGAGATATGCAACAATTGGCAAATATAAGTGTATAGTGAATTTTAGACAATCTATCCTGGATTATTAAGAAAATATCAGCTTTATTTTTTATTTTTATTTTTATTTTTAAAGCAAGTGCACACCTAGTTACCAAGAATGCATATAACATTTTCATTTATTGGAATGCAGGATAAAAGAGCATTGCCAATTAACTGCCTTGCTCACGGGCATACATGTAGGTACAGTGACCCGGACTTTCCATGTATACTCGGGCGCTTTAGACCACTCGGCCACGGCACCTCTATGATAATAAAATTTGATATGATGATGATGATGCACAGCATATGTATAGCGCCATGTATCTGTCAAAGACATTCAAAGGCGCATTTTTGGAGGAGCCAGCCTATCTGGGTCGCCTAGAAGGGCGCGCACACGGAACTGTGACCCGCAGGTCTCTCCTCCCGATATAACTGGTTGGGGGAATGCAGGTGAACCACTACACCGGGGTTTCCCCCTACTCTTATTCGAATAGTGCAGTGGGTTCTTAACATACAAAGGTAGTGACTCTCCTCTACATGGGGCCTCCATTTAACGTCCTATCCAAGGGACGGAGTGTTTTCCATTGTAACATAGCCTGCATCTATGAAACAGGGGAGAGACATTTACACACAATGCACTGGCTTCAGTCATCAGCCCGGGGTGGACTCGAACCCACGATCTTTGGTTCGACAGGCAGACACTTTACCGACTGAGCCAACTCGCTCTCTGTCGCCAACTTCGATATCCATTGGTCATGTTGCTGAAGGCCTTTCAATGTTACCCTAACTTGGCATTTCAGTTATTTGTTAAGTCCAAATTGAAGACAGTCTTGATAAGAATGATAGCAGTTATGGTTTTTCAAATATCATTGAGCAATGCACCTTGAATTCATATCTCTTATTTTGTGCTTGTGCTGGTGCATTAGGAAAGTATATCTTCAAATTGGCAATCTTTGAAGAGTACAATTGGTTTCACAGGCCTAATTACAACTGGCAGGCAAAAGATATTCATTCGAGCCAACCCATTCTCAATTTTTAAATTTGATATTGCTGATTGACAAAAATGAATGAATGTGATTGACAATCTAACACTGATTCTAGGGAGGGTACCTACTGAACTTCCTTTTTCCAAACTGGAAAGATGTATCACCACTTTGAAACTATTTTTTTACTGGCGGAAGAATTAGGGCCATTTTACTCTTTCAAGTGATGAATTTGATCCTGTCAGGTGTAGTCTTCATAAATGCCGATTTATTTTAAAAATGAGCTGGTTGACTGGATAGAATTATGAATTTTTTTAAAGTGCCACTTTAACACACGAGTCTATGGGAAATTCTTTAGGCCTGTGATACCAATTTTGTTTTCAATGAAAATTGGCAACTGTCTTTGTTGTAAAGCTTCATTCCTATTGAAGGTGTTTCATTATATTAGACCTGCCAATTTGAATGAAATGCAGCATATTTATATTCAGATTTTTGAAGGTTTTATTTTTCATAACAATATTTACAAAGTTATACATGTACAAGCACTAATAATAAAGCTTCATCAGAATATTAACATAATCGTAGAGATTTATGTATATATGATTTGTAAATATGAACAAAGCAACTATTACAAGATTAAGGAAGAACATGAGAAATTTATATCTATATTTATAAGCATTAAAGCATACTAAAACATATTTATAAGCATTAAAGAATAACAAATTTATGTATGATGGGCATAGAGATCAGAGCATGGAAAATTGACCTTTTATCATTATTAATACAAAGTTATGGAGGGGTGTCAAATTGGCAACAGAAATTGCCAATTTGCTGTAATCCCTTGCTTAATTTTGTTTTTTACAGACCATGGCCATTGTGATTAGTACGATGCTGGATCTGGTTAGAAATCTACGAGCCTTTCTTGGCATCCTAGTGGTAAGTTGACAATCGATCCTTTTAATAACACTTATTCCTGTCCACGGTCTTGCCCCTCAATATATTTCTGAACTTGTTCCTCCATACACCCCCTCAAGGACGCTTGGCTGAAGATCCTTCTCCTACAGTGCCCCAACCCTTTGGAATTCCCTCCCCAGTACTCTCCGATCACAAAATAATCCTGGACTTTTCAAATCCCAGCTTGAAACATTTCTATTTAATGAAGCATTCAATTAGATAATTCCCTATACTTTAGCCATATGTTATTGATTAATGTTAATGTTGTTTAGTTGTAATATTAAGTAATTTCCGCAGTTCTAATTATATTGTATAATTTATGTCTGCAAAGTGCATTGAGAGTCCTTACAGGTCTGAAATGTGCTATATAACAACTAAATTATTATTATTATTGATGATGATGATAGTAATATATCATATTGGATGGCTCTTAGTGGGATGCCAGAAACATTCCAAGAGTTTAGGGCAAATACTCCACAAATCAGAGATGAGTGAAATATTGGCCCTAACGAGTGTAATATTTCTGGTATTCCATGAAATTAAGCCATCCAATATAATTATTATCTATCCCACCCCCCCCCCCCAAAAAAAAAGAGGGAAAAATTTGATTCAGCAACTCCTGTCGCTTTGATGCAGACCAAAATATGCTTTTTTAATGCATCGCTAAAATACCCTATATAGATAATGATAATAATTATAACATCTGTATTGCAAAGGTTGCCAGATATCTCAGAATTATGTATTTGAATTTTGCAGAGAATTAATACCTCAGTCACATTTGTTCTACGGCGGCCGTACAGCGAGTCGAAAACAGCCGTTTTAACATTTTTGTACCAGCTAAATATAGGTGGTTTGAATAAAAATGAATAAAACGGCTGTTTTCGACTCGCCATAGAGCAAATGAGACAGAGGTATTATGGTAAAAAATAATTCAACAATTACCAAACTATAGTATGATTTGGCATGTTAGACAATAATGCAAGTATACCTTATATTTTTGTACTTGTAACCAAAGCAGTAGGTCTTTAAAATAAAATCTTTGAGCACTTGTCTGATATATTTTATTAGAAAATCTACAGACAAAGATTATATCCTGAAATTTTCATCCCAGTCCGTGCTTGGATTTGTATTGATCAGGCAAGATATTGTGTGTTTTATTTACACCAATTTTCCTCTATTTCTCTTGCAGGTAATCTACTATGTGTTTGCGATCCTTGGAATGGAAATCTTTCGAGATCAGAGCCCACAACCCCCTAATATCACAGACGTCACGTAAGTCCACATTCAGACATCCTTTTGATTATATGAATGGTGGTAGTGGTTAGGTGAGCGGGAGGGGAGGGGCAAGTGGCAGAGTTTTGTAAGTGATTTTACTGACTAACTTCATCTTAAAAGATCTTAAAAAAGATCTTAAAAGATTGCTCGTGAAGAATCGGCTACCGGACCCCCTCCACCAAAGGGTAACCAACCCTGTGGAAAAGCCCTTTTTGTCTCACCTGCATAGCAGAGTGAGACTATAGGCGCCGCTTTTCCGACGGCGGCGGCGGCGTCAACACCAAATCTTAACCTGAGGTTAAGTTTTTGAAATGACAGCATAACTTAGAAAGTATATGGACCTAGTTCATGAAACTTGGCCATAAGGTTAATCAAGTATTACTGAACATCCTGCCTGAGTTTCATGTCACATGACCAAGGTCAAAGGTCATTTAGGGTCAATGAACTTAGACCATGTTGGGGGAATCAACATCAAAATCTTAACCTAAGGTTAAGTTTTTGAAATGTCATCATAACTTAGAAAATATATGGACCTAGTTCATGAAACTTATACATAAGGTTAATCAAGTATCACTGAACATCCTGCATGAGTTTCACGTCACATGACCAAGGTCAAAGGTCATTTAGGGTCAATGAACTTTGGCCGAATTGGGGGTATCTGTTGAATTACCATCATAACTTTGAAAGTTTATGGATCTGATTCATGAAACTTGGACATAATAGTAATCAAGTATTACTGAACATCCTGTGCAAGTTTCAGGTCACATGATCAAGGTCAAAGGTCATTTAGGGTCAATGAACTTTGGCCAAATTGGGGTATTTGTTGAATTACAGCCATAAATTTGAAAGTGTGTTGGTCTAGTTCATAAAACTTGGACATAATAGTAATCAAGTATCACTGAACATCCTGTGCGAGTTTCAGGTCACATGATCAAGGTCAAAGGTCATGTAAGGTCAAAGAACTTTGGCCACGTTGGGGGTATTTGTTGAATTGCCATCATATCTCTATAAGTGTATTGGTCTAGTTCATAAAACGTGGAAATAAGAGTAACCAAGTATCACTGAACATCTTGTGCGAGTTATAGTAGTTTTCAAAATCAGCACTGCTGCTATATTGAATCGCGTGATGCAGGTGAGACGGCCAGAGGCATTCCACTTGTTTAAATATGTCCGCACATCATAACAGACAGCTCAGTACATCTCCCCACTGGTTATGCAATCAAACCTCCCAACCACAACTCCGATTCAAGTAATATTCTTTATTGCTTCCTCTTTGCTAATTGCCCAGATGTAACATACATTGGGGAAACCAGTGCTAAATTTAGGTTAAGATTCAATAATCACAGGTCTACTATACGACAACACCGAGATGGTTTCCCGGTAGCCGAGCACCTCAACAAAGAAAATCACTCTTATCGATCTCAAAATCGTTCTTTTCGGAGGAGGCTATAAATCCGCAGATGAGAGAAAACTCACTGAGCTACGAGCCATTATTCATAGCAGAAGTTTTCAGTATGGCCTAAATAGAGATCTCTCTTGGCTGGACAATTATAATTTTTATAAATAATTTCAGGAATATTCCATGAGTTGATGAATCATCTTACTATGATGTTAATGTACTTTGTTACTAGTTTAGGTACTATTATTCTTTATTGTCTAGCACACATTTAACTCTCCTCCAAACATATTAACACTTGATTTCTAGATAAGAGTGATATTGGAGGTCATTGTTGCCTCCTTTATCCTGAATTAGTATCATAATAGGCTTTTATTGATTATCTTATTCTTTTTATGCATATTCATGATTGTGGAGGCCCACAAGTTCGCAGATTTCAGCTCCGTCAAAGCTGCCCATTGTGACGTCGAACAGGCTCCCGTTATCCTTTTTCTTCCATGGGGCGTCTTTGTCGAACAGGACGGACTTCCTCGCGTGCATGATAAGCTTTATGTCTCTGGCTGGGATGTTTATGTACTCCTTTGCGAATTCGATGGCCTTTCTCAGTAGTTTTTCAGATATGGATGGGTAAAACCTGATCACGTGGAAGCTGATGAAAGTATGTTTCTCTTTCTCGTTTATGTTCTTGAACCACTCGATAACGGTACTGGTTATCCGCCATTGGCTTACACACGTCGCCCTTCTGACGGCATTGTTGATATTGTCGAGTATTGATTTACTGATTCTCCCGGTTTCGCTTTTTTGCACGGTTGATGAGTCTGCATGGAAGTGCGTTTTTAAAATTGTCCTTGTGGTCCTTTAGGGTGATGAAGGCTTGCTTCTGTGCCATAGTCTCCATTCTTTCGTCAATCTTTAAGTCAGCAGCGATTGCCCGTGCTTCGGTGTCGATACCATTCTCTGATTTGATGCTGGAAGATTGGTAAAAGTTGGTTATGTTGTCCAGCAGGAGTTTGTTGTATAAAGGTTGGTCCATCTCGTAGAGGTTTCAGGTCTTGTCAGCAGGGATTAGCAATTTCTGGGACCTTTTGATGTTACAGGTGTCTTCTTTAAGTCTGTGTTGGAACTGGCTTGGTGATTTTTTTCTGAAGCCCAGGTTCTCGATCATGTGCAGCATGTCATTTTCGAATGGTATTAGCTCTTTGATTTCAAAGATTAAAAAAGAAGAAAAGAAAATTTTCCAAGTATAATTTATATGTGAATTAGAATAATATGTATGTTATTCATTATGATGGAAAATGTTTGCTTATTCATTGTCATTATTATCATCATCATTAATCAATATTGTTTTTAAATTCTCATTATAATTTATTTGGCAAAATGAAAATTGCATAAGCAATATAAACAATTCAAATATCAAAGATTGAACAACAGAAATAGAGATTAACCACTGGAATGCCAGGGGGAGAAATAGGTAAATGAATAACTGTGGTGGCAATACGCCTTCTGCCCCACTTCCAGTGGTTATAACCATATACATACATGAATTCAAAATATTAAAATAATTTATACATTGTTTGGATCTGTTTAACTTTGGAAAAACCCATAACTGTCTAAATAATATTATAAATGAGTTAGTTATGAGTAAAAATATGGAGCTATAAGTACTAGGTTTTAAGTGCAGAGTAAACATGTAAATTAAATTAGAAATTCAGCCACTAATCTATATAATTTTACTGGCAGGCCTACTTACTAGTTGAATATAAAAAAAAAAAAACAGGTTAAAAAAAAAATCACACCAAAGTACACAGTACGAGAATAATTCTTTTAAACTGTGCCAGCCACGTTGACAGAGCAGTTATGACCACTCTCGAGCACAGGAACTCGGGCAACTCTACCCAATAACAGGGAAATACGTTGATTGTAGAGCAATGTAGTCGCTGAGTCCTGGCCAGGAGGTGAACGAATCTTACAGTGTCGACATGTCTGGGATTTATACTAATGGAAAGTTTAACAGTGTTACATTCCATAATCCCAAACAATGACTTTGCAACATCAAACAAAATTTCTTCTTGACTTGAGAGATTGCCAGCCCAAAACCCTAATTCTACTTTCATATGTCATTTGTTTCAAAATTACACGAGTAGCCCGTCTCTGTACATTCTCTAATTTACTTGAAAGTGTTTTCATGTGTAGATGCCATGCTGGCTGACCATACTCCATTAGTGGGATAACAATTGTCTTAAATAAAGAAAAAACAGAATGGGGAGATAGAGAATTGGAGACAGATAAAATAAAACCAAGCATGCGATTAGCTTTGCGGATGACACAGTCTATGTGGTTGTGCCTTGTCAGTTTGTGATTCAAAATGATACCTTTATATTTATATTGAGTGACTTGTTCAAGGCGAGTGTTATTGAGAAAGTAATTTGGAATTCCTGGGTTTCGTGACCACGTGATTCGCATAACTTTGGATTTGCTGATATTGATGCTCATTTTGTTGATGAGGCTCCATTTGTTAATTCTGTTCAGGTCGTTTTGCAATATGTGGCTATCGTTTGCGGTGAAAATGGGTTGATACAGTATAGAGCATCATACGCAAAGAGGACGCATGGTGATTGAGTTTGGACAAGAATATCATCAATGAACGTATTTAAAAGGACTGGTGCCAAGACACTTCCTTGGGGCACTCCTGAAAGTACAGAAAACCAGGAAGAAAAGGCACCTCTATGAATTACTCGCTGTTCCCTTTTACTTAGAAAAGTATAGGAAAGAACAAGAATTGCAAGGTTCTACGAGACAACATCCAAGCTATCACGAAAAAGGTCGCGGAAAAGGAGGAAAGGGTCTTGAAAAGGGTGGTGCCAAGCATCATCGCAAGGTTCTACAAGACAACATCCAAATGTTTTTCCCTTTCTATCTTGCAGGCAAATTCCAAAGTGTGGGACCTATGAGCAGCTGAATTACTATGCAAACAATTTTGATGATTTTGCTGTAAGTATGGTGGCTTTACCATGCCAAATTAACTCTTGTTTTTCCTAATTTTTTTGGAAATTGTGTGATTAGAAACAAAAGTATTAAGCACGTCAGAATATAAATTATTCCTTTCATCGTTGTTATTATATTAGACCCTCAGACCCTTTTAATATCATGTTAAAATTTGTTTGTAATAAAGACATTGAGGTCTTTATAACGTATTGTTAATAATAATAATAGTAATAATAATAACATTTGTAGGGTGCTTAATACAGACGTTTCTAAGCGCTCAGTTTTCTGCCTATCAATTAAACTACCGGGGAAAATAAAAGTAGTCTGAATGAATTCAAAACAAAGTTTAAAGTAACAAACTTAACGTAACTCAGATGTGCACCTCCACATAGACCAACCCACAACTGATATCTAGACATTGAAAAGGTGGGTTTGTTTAAATCAAGTCTTTCATCATGGTTTTATTTTTCACTATATTGAATTTAAACACCTCCATAAATATTCAGTCCTTGACCTACATGTGCAAAGTGAAAGAAAAAGCAGTAAAATTGGGGTAATGTATAGTGTGACATTGAATAGGCAATTTATAAAATCAGCACCTCATAAATACTAAATGTCATTATTATTACTCATTAAAATACACTCTTGAATTTCCTGTCTGGTAAAAAAAATCTTGAAATATTTACACGAAGAAAATAATAGTGTATATAGAAATGGGATGTTTATTGTTTATTCCCTCACTTAACCTTCTTGTATATCACAAAAATAAACCTTATAAATTTTCATACCCTGAAATAAATGTGGAAAGTGAATGATATAACCAATATAATTGTATGTTTTTTTGAATTTCTATTCTTGATGAAAATCTGAAATATAAGCATGGAAAAAAAGATTTATGTAGAAATGTGATACATGTATATCACATTTAATTACCATATAAATCGTCGGCGTTCATCTGAACCGTCGTATCAGTCAGTTTTGGTTTTAAAAAAAAAATAGATTTTGAGATTTTTGCAGAAAATGAAAGTCCTATTCTATTCATAACTAAATATCGAAAAATTTCTGGGAAAAATTTCTAGGAAAGTCGTTCAAACCGAAATTACAAGCATTTAGCTCTTTTGCGATATTTTCTCTGATCCTTAGTTTTGTGTAAAAATAAGGATACCAATGTCAAGCAATTGTCTTGGTCTTTCCAACCATGTATTTTTCTAGCATTGAATATGTTGTTAGGCTGGGGAACTAAGTGTGAAAATTATAGTAAACTTCGATGTCGATTTTCTCTGAAACGGGTTTGCACCGTCGTATGTGAGATGCGACGGTTCGGGTGACCACTGATGAAATGTTCAGAACCTGACATGCAGGTGGAAAGCGAATGAAAAACAATAACATTTTTTAGACTTTCTGGTTTTGAAATTCTTGTCTTGTAGGAAAATCTTGAAAAATTGTGTGCATTAATAAAAAATTGTAGTTAGAAATGTGATATGTAACGTTCTCTCGTGTTTGTTTTTCAGTCGGCCATTGTTGTCCTGTGGGACATCATGGTTGTAAATAACTGGCACGTCTTCCTGGCAGCGTACTCGCAAACAGTTAATAGGTAAGCTTCAGAGATAAAGGGTCTGTCACATTGTTCCATGCAAGCCTAGTCCAGATTGGACCTTGTTGTTTGGAAGTGCCCTTTCCCAAAGCTAAAATAGAGGGCACATGTCTCCCAATCTCTAATCAGCGCCAATCCACTCATCTTCCCTTCCAAACAACAAGGTCTAATCTGGACTAATGCAAGCCTTGTGGGGGAGTTGCGGGTGGTTAATAATAATATAAATAATAATTGGCTTTTATATAGCGGTTTATCTATCTAAGAATGCTCAAAGTGCTTCACAATTATTATCACCCGGTCACTGGATTCATAGCTTCTCAAGCAGCCTGTTAGGCGCACACTTGCTAAACCAACCACAATGACGGTTGTTTTCCACCGGTACCCAATTAGCACCTGGGTGAGAGTGGCAAAGTGTGGATTGACACCTTGCCAAAGGAAAAAAGGCCATGGTGGGATTCGAACACACGACCTTCTGATTACAAGGCGAGAGTCAGAACTGCTACACCACGGCGCTTCCACCTGCAACTCGCAACTCACCCGCAACAAAGTTTTGAGCAAATTCATAACTTTTCTGCGTGCAAATCGGACTTGCATGCGCTCCTGCGGGCAACTGCTTGCGAGATACGTGTGAGATACTGTCAATGCGGGCGTCCTGCTGGTAGCAAAAACAGTCACCTGCAAGTCACACGCAAGGCTTGCACGGAACGACATAACTGGGCCTTGAAGGATTATTGTTGCAACAACTGTGATTTGATGAGAATGTATTTAAAATCAAAGTAAATTGCCACCATGTCACGGTAGATCTAGATCGGGGGGGGGGGGGTTCACAAAGATTTAAGTGTGACTTAGAGCCGCAGTTTAAATTCCCAGTTGCATGCAGTATAGTATAAAAGGGATTCACTGCATTTGTCAAATCTTACTGAAAGGCTGTGAGTGTCAGAATTGAAGCATGACTCTTGTGTGAACGCCCCCAGATTTACCTACATAAACCCATCTTTGTGAAGTTACAATGTCTAAACTGAAAAATGACCACTACTGGTGGTCACCAACACAGATAAGCACATGTGGGACAGTGTATTATTATTGCTTGGAAAAAAAAAAGACCTGACAAGAGGCTGCAATGCCATGCTTGTTTTTTCAATTTCTCAGCAATTACACATTTTCTATCAGAAGAATTTGGCACATACTTTTTATTTACACATACAAATATTTTGGTGGTCAGTTCATTTTATTTTGTTCAAACTCATTTTTATTGTTACCACAACTGACTTTGGGTTTAAAGTCCAACTTGAACTTGTCATATAAAGAAGTTCATTCTATTATCAGATAGTTAACATTAATACCCCTTCAAGGGGGAGTGAACTGTTTGTGGTCTCCTGTTGACTGTGTGTTATAAATATGTAGTCTTAAAATATGTTTTCAGATATCTGCTAATACTACAGAGAATAAATTGACCTATAATTGTATTTTTATGGAAAAATTAAAATGTTTTGAGAGGAAAAGTAATTATTTTGCTACTTGGTAACATAATTATTGCAGTGTAAATGTATTGATTACCGTAGTTAATTAACATTACCATTCAAGTGGGTCTATATTACTAGACTACACTAGCATTATGGGTCAGGAAACTTGGTCAGGAGTACTTGAGGACTCAAGATGGCGCTATTGGTTCGTATCTGCTTTAAGTGAAATTGTTATATGATAATGGAACTGTTTCAGCTCGACAAATGCATTATTGATCAGAAAGCAAGATTTTATCTTTTTTCAGTGATTTACATGAAACATCTAATTTAGTATTGAATTGTTCTGTTATCTTCTTGTCCTAGATGGTCCCAGATGTATTTCATCGCTTGGTACTTTACATCGGTATTAGTTTGCCTCAATGTATTTACTGCAATCATTCTAGAGGTGAGATGATGATGATGGTGATGATGACGATGATGATGGTGATGATGGTGATGATGATAAAGATTTTGGTGGTGATGATGGTGATGATGGTGATGATGACGATGATGGTGATGAGGATGAGGATGATGATGATGGTGGCGGTGATGATGATGATGATGGTGATGAGGATGATGGTGGTGATGATGATGATGATGGTGATTGGGTTGGTGATGGTGGTGGTAATGATGATGATTATGATGATGATGATGGTGATGATGATGGTGATGATGATGGTGATTGTGATGATGATGATGGCGATTGAGGTGATGATGATGGTGGTGATAATGATTATGATGGTGATTGGGTTGGTGATGGTGGTGGTAATGATGATGATTATGATGATGATGGTGATTGAGGTGATGAAGGTGGTGATGATGGTGATTGGGTTGGTAATGATGATGATGATGATTATGATGGTGATTGTGATGATGATGATGATGGCGATTGAGGTGATGATGATGGTGATGATGATGATGATGGTGATGGTGATGATGGTGGTGATGATGGCGATGATGATGATGATGGTGATTGTGATGATGATGATGAAGGTGATGATGATATGATGATGGTAATGATGATAGTGATGGTGAAGGTGATGATGATGAAGATGATGAGGGTGATTATGATGATGGTGATGGTGATGATGTTGAGGGATGTGGTGGTGGTGATGGTGATGATGATTATGGTGGTGGTGATGATGATGATGATGGTAATGATGATGATGGTGGTGATGATTATGATGATGGTGGTGATGATGAAGATTATGAACGTAGGATGATGATTATGATGAGGGTGATGGTGGTGATGATGATGATGATGATTATGATAATGGTGAAGTAATATCTATAATAATACATTTGTGACTATCTTACCTTCTTTTAAAAGAACTTCATCACATCCTGGGATCGAAGCCAGAAGAGGCAACAGCAATCTTTAGAAGAGGGCAATAGACCTACAGCTTATCTAATGTCTGTACATACTATGTTTAGGTAAGTGGGGTTTTGGAGAGGGGGGGGGGGGAGAAAGACAGAGAGAGAGAGAGGGGAAGAGATAATGGACAGAGAAAAAAAAACAATAGGTAGTTTTCGCTTTTACTATGGGGAAACTCTCTACAACGCATCAATTCCTTTAAAGGACAAGTCCACCCCAACCAGAAGTTGATTTGAATAAAAAGAGAAAAATCCACAAAGCATAACACTGAAAATTTCATCAAAATCGGATGTAAAATAAGAAAGTTATGACATTTTAAAGTTGTGCTTAATTTCACACAACAGTCCTATGCACATCCTGGTCGGTATGCAAATGAGGAGACTGATGACGTCATACACTCACTATTTCTTTTGTATTTTATTATATGAAATATTCTAATTTTAACCTTATTGTCAAGTGAAACAACTATTAATTTATCCCTAAACATGTGGAATTAGCATTGTTTGATACTATATTGTTCAGTCAAGTTGGTCCTTATTGTCAATTCTGTAAAAAAAATGAAATATTGTATAATTCAAACAATAAAAAACAAAAGAAATAGTGAGTGAGGGACATCATCGTCTGTCTCATTTGCATTTCACTGAGTTGTGCATATAACTGTTTTGTGAAAAATAAGCGAAACTTTAAAATGTCATAACTTTCTTATTTTACATCCAATTTTGATGAAATTTTCAGCGTTATGCTAGTTTGATTTTTCTCTATTCAAATCAATGATTTTCTGGGGTGGACTTGACCTTTAAAAATGCAATTAAAATCACAATGGAGAGCTGAGAGGCGTTTGTCGAAAGTTGGCGTACTGGGACAGCAGATCATCTGAAGATTCCAAGCAATTGCAAATATGTCGTCCAGAGTCGAGATTCCGATGCTGTCCCGGTCCATGTCCATCAGCTTTTGGCAAAACCCTCTCAGCTCTCCATTGTGATTTGACTTGCATTTTCAAAGGAATCGGTGCGTTGTAGAGAGCTTCCTCCTAGGAAATGCGAAAAGTCAGGAGTGAAAGACAGGGAGAGAGTCTTTGAAGAGATAGAGCAAAATGTAAGTTTAAAAAAAAATTGCCCTTTTCTTTTGCTTGTCAAAACTTTTCCTTATCAGTAATAAAGTAATTTAAGTTATTTTAAAGATAAATTTAGTCATATATATTAATTTGAATACAAATTTAATAAAACACTCCCTTTGAAACTTGGCCAATGTTGAGCTCCTGCAGAAATACCTATCCCATCTTTTGTTCTTTCAGGGACGATCTTCAAGAACCTACTGAGAGTGAACTCCTAGATGAGATCTTCAAGCATCCTCATATACAAAACCTGCGCTTTTGAGACCATCCCTAAGTCAGTGTTTTGTCAATTTCCTTGCAGACTCGACCCCATGGCAATCATAACCAGTATCTTCTTTTATATAAAGTAAGGACAAAGATCAACCAAAGATGTAAGAACTGCATGTGGATATATGATGGTGGTGAATTTTTACCTGATTACCAAATGCTTGTAAATAAGCAACCTGAGGATTGACAGCTTGTGTCCTCTCCAAGGGACCTGGTAATGAGGATCAATGCATTACCAAAGGACACTATAGCGCAACAAGTGGGAAACGAACCCGGGTCACCGGAATCCGAAACCCTGCTCTACCGACTGATCTATCACGTATAGCCCACCCATTCATGTGGAATGGTTATGAGGTGCTAGGTTCTAAGAGAACAGAGTGAAATGGTTCATGAAACGATGTAAGTTGAAGATGTACAAGTCAACAGTCAATTTGGTGGAACTGTTACAACCAAAAATATGGGCAGATTACAGATTGATTATGACTGGTTTTCTTCTGGGGACGCTGAGGATATCTCTTACATTCAAGAATTCTAACATTTAGTAGAGATGCGGATGATGACCTTCCGCCTTCTGGAGCACCTACGTTTCCTGAGGCCAAATTGAAGGAGAAAGACTTTTTACAGTAACCTGTTCCTTCACCCAAGGATGTTCTCATCCAGGCAACTGCCACTCAACCTCAACAGGGATTTGGCTCCTGTGTAATTTGAATGACTGTATCACAGAATTGTGATAACCCCATTGGATATGTGTGTGCTTAAGAATTGCATTCACCAGTAATGGTAATGGCCGTCTGTGTGAGCAAATGCTGACCTTGCAAGAGACTTCCAAAGACTAATAGGGTGATGGATGCATTTGACAATCTTATCAGAGATATGTTTTGTTTTGTTGATCGTTCTTGATGGATATTTGTCTATTCACCCTGGGATATGCTACATTTAAATTGTGTGATTCTACAGAAACATGCTGCATTCTGGTTCCCGTGGCTAGGAATGTAGCAAAGTAACCACAACAAACTTTTCTTCAGTCAACAGGTGATATGCCTCTCATTTATACCTTGCATCAGACATCTTTGATGTCTCTGAGTGTCTTACAAGGATATCGTCAGCACTGACATTTGCTTCAGGCTTGTCTGGATTTTTGGATTATACCAAGGTCTATACATCTATGATGTCTCTGGGTGTCTTACAGGAATATCATCAACCCTGTCAGCTGCTGGAAATGTGTCCAGATGGGCTGGATGCTAATGCTCTTGAAGATTTATTCCATGCTTCATAGCTATATGATGTCTCTGAGCGTCTTACAAGAATATCATCAACCCTGCCATTGGCTTCAGGCTTATCCTAGTGGAAACATGCGTTTTCTTGCTCCTTCTGGAGCTCTCCAAGTGCCATGAACAGATGCACGTGCCATAGATCCTTAAAGCTCTGCAAGGTGGTCATCAGGAATCAAGATAATGCTGCATTTCCGGATCTACTTTGTATGAAGAATCTAGGATTTTAAACATACTATGGACTTTCACAGCAATGCAGATGATGGTGAATACCATGAGCATGGTCAAAGGTCAAACAAGGTTCAAGTTCCAAGTACGGTCAAAAGTTCAAGCAAAGTCGGACGAGGACTGCAGTTCAGATTCCTTGTGCAAGGCTGATTGGAAGAAATTTCAGGTGGGATTCAAATGCATGCCAAAGCTGAATTTCTTCAATTTTCCTCAAGTTCTATTTTAGAAGTTCTAATATGTTGGATGTTCCCGTGTTGAGTTCATTTCGATTTTTTTCGAAAGTGCTATTTTTTAAATAGTCTGAGTTGAATGTTCATATGTATACAGTCAACTCTGCATACTCATATTTGATGATTAAAATAGAAAGATCCCTTGATTAACTAGTCTGAAGTGAAGCAAAACGTAAACAAATCAAAGAAAGAAAAGGCAAAAGAAATATAAATGTGAAGATGAAGATGAAAAAAAAAATGTTACATGAATTTAATAAAAAGAACAGATTGGTAAAACTTTAAACAAAATTTAATATCATAAAATGTCATATATATATTTGAAAATTGGGGATGGCTTCCTCCCCATCTCCAATGAATTTGTAGTCCATCATTCTTACATTTTTCATTTTTATTTTTTAATTCATCGTTGTTTTGATGAGAGCAGAGTTGACAGTAGTTGAATTGTTTTGCTTTTGTTTTGTAAAACAAAAAAATCATTTCCTCAAAGTGTTTGTCTTTTTTTTATCTAGACATCTTCAGCACAAATTAGCATTCTTTAGCTTGCTCTGATACTTTAATACCCAGGGGTGATATTTTTAGTGCATTTTATATCTTCTGTAGGTATATTTCATACATTAGCAAATGGTATTTTGATTTTTTTTAATGCTGTTATAACTTTAGTTTCATTTTTGAAATAACTTTAATTTAAATAAAATCAAACTCACCCCCCCCTACCTGCATCAACCATACATACCTAAATATTCTAGTCTGGGTTTTAGAGTGTCAGAGTATAGTCAAAGAATGCTAACTCACTTTATTTTTTTTCATTTTCATCTATTCTTAACTTCATTGTTAATTAACGCATTTACTAACCGAGGAGTTCAAATTTATTGGAATTTTTATACTTCCAAAGTATTCTATCCCAATTAATCTGAAGGTGGTGTTCTGATCGCCATGGTGCAGTTAAACCTAGGTTATTTAGACCATAATTTTATGGAGTGCCAGTTGTCAACTTATTCACTGATTGAAAATTTTTCTTATCCTGCTTCAAAAAAGTTGTCAAACTTTAATAGAGTTTTGAAATGGGAAGAACAGGAAAATGCAAAAATTTTATGAATTCTAATTTATTAATTGTTACATTATAATTGTCGCAAATTTTGGAAGAAATATTATGAGGCCAGCACTCCATAGAGGTGTTTTTTTTTAAATTCTAGTTTAGACTAGGGTTAAACCAAGGTTTATTTATCAGAACACCGCCCCATGTGTTTTAATTAGCGTGAGGGAAATTTCAGAAAATAGCCCGCCATTCTGTACATTTTTCAACCCCAATTTTTTCTACATTGCTTCATTTGCTCAATCCATGATTATTTAAGAGCATTTCAACTTTCATATAAAGTAGAAATTTGGATGAATCGTTTCAGGCCAGTCCCAGTTACTGTATAATGGGGTTGGACAAACATATATTTATATGAAATTGCCTTTAAACTAATTTTGAAAGAACAATCATGATAGTTCATCTGTGTGGGTTGAAAATAACAACATAACTTTTGTTTCGTTTCTCAACACCGTCATAAGTCTAACTTCTTGACTAAATCGGAGATAGTGAGCTACTTGTCCGCTACCGTTTCACGAAGCCCTCTTTACCAAGATCGGGTACAAAAACCTTACTAAATATTTATGACACCTCCGAACCTGTCATAACTTCTTTCTTAATGACGTAGTGGCTATGACATGCAAAAGTGCCTGGCAATTTTACAATTATTTATCTTACGTAATCAATCATAGAGGTTGAAATTACATCACAAAAACAAGTGGGATAATGCATTCAATGATAATTGTAATACAAAGAAACTACAAAAACTCTTGGTAAAATGCCACAAAACCATTCATTTTGAAATAGTAAAATAATTTTTTTTGTGTTGAGATCCAAAGTTTAATATTTTGTTAATTTTGAAAGTGTTTTTTTTTTTATATGAGCCATAAGGTTGGAAGTAGAATAGAATCAAGTTTTTGCCACGGTGGAACACAATTTTTTCCCTCCAGATATTTCATTCTGGTGAAGTTCAATACAATACCTCAATTATTGACTGCCTTTCATTTCATAATCCTATCAAGTTTGTTAAATGCTATTCGCCAGAAACTTTTTACTCCAAATCTGTACAAATAGAAAATTGTATATAAAACTATGCACTGCCAAGTAAGTCATGACGATCGAGTTCAGGGGGCTGTTTCATTAAACTTCTTATAATAACAAATTTACAATAACAGTTAAAAGCTAGTGAAATCCTTCAATCTGATTGGCTGATAGTAAAAACTTGTTATATAAATGCATTTGTTATTATAACAAGTGTTTATGAAAGAAACCCTGATCGGTTGATTTTATTTACTTCAAATTAAACCAAATGTAACATTGGGGCCTGGAAGAAAAATCTGGCTTGAACCCGCACCGGAAGGTTAGCAAAAAGGTTTTCCCGGTCCTGGAATCGGCCCGGAACTCAAGAACCATGTTCTGTACTGCACAACATTGCCGCTGCAGCACCAAAAAGCCTGGCCTCGCTCAGTGCAGGCTAGCGCTAGATAGTGCACTTTTGCACCCCGCAATGTTAAAATAATTTCACCAAAATGGCTGAATCAATTCCCGAATATCGAGTCTTCACATGAAATTTTTTTCAACCACATCGAGCATCAGGAACAGTTTTATTTCAGCTTCGATCTTGATTTCATCATTCAAATTCTCAGAATTAGAGTCTCAGTCCACCGTAAACTCTTCTTGATTTTGGTTGAAATTAGCGATTACGTACAGCAAATGTGAAGTCAACAAATGTGTTGCTGCCATCTGACCAAGAATTCCAGCGGAAGACGTCGAGATCAAAGCTAAAATACTGCTGTTTCTGCTGCTTGATGTGCATGTTGCTAAAATTCATGTTTTTAAAGGATCGACATGAGCTTAGGTCACGGATGGCTTGGCCTCCATGAAGTTTTTGCTGGATAATGAAACCAAACATCATATAACCAGTGCGCATACATTCGTAATTCCGAAGCTTCGTTATTCCGAAGGTTCGAATATTCCGAAGGTTCGTTATTCCGAACGTTCGTATTTCCGAAGGTTCGTTAGTCCGAAAACAAAGTGAGGTTCGTAATTCCGAAGGTTCATTAATCCGAAAACGAAATGAGGTTCGTAATTCCGAAGGTTCGTTAGTCGGAAAATGTAATGATTAACGAACCTTATTTCGTTTTCGGACTAACGAACCTTCGGAACAACAAACCTTATTTCGTTTTCGGATTAACGAACCTTATTTCGCTTTCGGATTATCGAACCTTCCAAATAACGCCACAAATGTTCGGATTAACGAACCCTTTTACGTTTTCGGATTAACAAACATCGAGGTATAGGCAATTTGCGTGTTTCGGAATTACGAACCTTCGGAATAAAGAACCTTCGGAATTACGAAGATTCGGAATTACGTCGTGTAACCAACCAGTGACTAATGCCAGATCAAAATTGAAAATCTGGATTAAATATGTGAACCAGACTGGGCACCTACCAAGCAATGATATATTACTGGCTGAATGAGAAAAATATGACTTGAATAATATGGAGTAATTCTATCTATCTATCTATCAATCAATCAATCATCAATCAATCTATCTATCTAATCTTATCTTATCTTATCTTATCTATCTAAAACCCAATATATCAATCATTTAAATCAATAAAAAAGGAAAATACACATGTTTCAGGCAAGGTATTTGCTGAGAGTCTCTGCATTGAAACATATTTATAGATGTTCTGATAAATATGATAAACTTAAATCGAACTTATGTTTATATTAGTAATGGTAGTTCTCAAATTTGTTTACGGATTTTAACTTGCCAGGGCCAAGTAACACAGAGGTTTTGCAATCAATCATACACTTGATTTTAACGTTTGATTCTGTATTGTAGTCGATGCAATCAATCGTAGAAAAATGTTCTACGATCATTGCAAAGCTTTGTGTTACGGGCCCCAGATCACACATTCTGGAGCGTTGTGGCCCAGTGGATTAGTCTTCGGACTTTGAAACAGAGGGTCGTGGGTTCGAATCCCAGCCATGGCGTAATTTCCTTCGGCAAGAAATTTATCCACATTGTGCTGCACTCGACCCAGGTGAGCTGAATGGGTACCCGGTAGGATTTATTCCTTGAATGCTTTAGCGCCTATATGGCCGCTCAGCTACAGCCGGGGTAATAATGATATACCAAGTATATTTCAGCGCCTTGAGCACATAATCAATGTGGATTTGGCGCTTTAGAAATACTCTATATTATTATTATTATTCTGCATTCTGAGATAATTAATACTTGCCTTTGAAAAATAATAATAGGGAATGGAATGATATAAAATATCTGATCAGAACTAGTTGATCTGGGGAGTTTTTTATGAATCATCTTACCAGTTATTTTTACTGACAAATTTGCTCTTAGCCAATCAGAGGCAAGGATTTCAGTAGCTTATAACAAATAGTCGGTGAAAACCACTGACTATAGATTTCATGAAATGCTCCCATGGTAAACTTGAGTTGAAAAAATTATTCTATATTAGTGTTTTACTACATGTACGTATGGATAATAGTAATATTTTATTCATACATGTATATTCAGTTATAATATTCATAGATACATTATAGATGTACTGCCAATCAAAATTCTATTTATTGCCAAATGCGAACTTTTTAATCAATTATAAATGACATCCATGATGAGTAGAAAATAGCTGGTTTTTATCCTCTGATTATGGATATTTCTTTATGAGTACTTAAAATGAGGAATTCTGTGTAATTTGTTGTTTATAGGAGAATGTGCTAAAGATGGAAATACTCTGGCGCACTTTTTAGTGTTGAAAAAAAAATTGAATCCCAAATTCTTTCATTACACTTACTGTTCTTTAAAAGAAAAAGGGGGATTTATACAGTATGTTCAATATGTGCAATGTCATTTACAATCATATATATAATATATTTTGCTTCATAAAGTCATCAAACAAAATAATGGTCAAACCTATTCAGTCTACTTGTAATGCCACTTAGTTTTAGTTGTCATTTAATCTAATATCCATATTATGTGATTGTTATTTATCATACTG
The DNA here is from genome assembly GCF_037042905.1 of Lytechinus pictus. Lineage (NCBI taxonomy): Eukaryota > Metazoa > Echinodermata > Echinoidea > Temnopleuroida > Toxopneustidae > Lytechinus > Lytechinus pictus. The sequence continues at coordinate 3,153,014 of NW_026974141.1, forward strand.
TTACGTAGTAACCAAGTTTATCTTTACATATTTTATTTTTTGTACAAAACTAACAAATTATATATTTTTATGGATTTTATTTTTCAGTTATAGTATTTAATCGTTTAACCTGTTTTACAAACTTTCTTTTTTATTCAAAATTTAATATTTTGATGATTCATTTTAAATTTAATGTGGTAACGTTTTATTTTCATGATTTATTTTTAATTGAATGAGGTAACAATAAGGAATTGTCTAGAAATAAAATAGATAATTCATTGTACTTAAATGTTTTGCACTAACAATTTGATTAAAAGTTGTTTTTGTATTGAATTAATACTAATGTTCATTTGTTTTTATTTCAGATTAACATGTTACGAGCATGTGAGTAAAAAAAACTTGACATCTTACAAATCCCCAATTACAGAAAAAAATATGTCATGAACGCATAATCATACATGACTGGAAAGAGTATCTTCTCCCAAATAATTTGATACCATATCTATGTGGTATGTGTTAACGCTTGGGTGATAAGCGGCCCATTGCAGAAAGAGTTGCGATCAAACGCAATTCAGTAAATCTTGCACAACTTGATTTTCAGCCAATGAAGCACCCGTATTCTGGGCTTGCGCTTGTTATTTTGGCTCACGTTTAAATGCAACTCATTTTGCAAAAGGTGCCAGGAGGTATTCTTTGCAGTGATGTAAATTTTGATTTGCGCCGAAGAAAGGCATGACTGCAATGAATGAATCCAGATATCAATAATGTCATAATCCTACATGAGTTAGTAAACATATTTGCAAATTCTTTTTCAATTCAATTAACTTGAGAATTGGTACTAAAAAGTGTTTATTCAACAATTAGAATGTAAATTACTGAAAAAGAGTTTTGAAATGGATTTTAATGCAACTCTTGTAAGATTACGACATCATTAAGGCCTGTCTTACAAAGAGTTGCAATTGATCCGATCAATCGCAACTATGGAAAGCCAGCAAAGTCACCATTTAAAGTCCATGTTTGTTCAAAGAAATTTCTAGATATGAATGTATGTCCATAAATTAATTTATTTATTGACAAGTTGGTGTGTTCTCTTTTGTTTACAATTGACATTATGCAAATTTCCTGTAGAAAAAATTATGACACTGATGGATTTTGGAAATTTTTGGGCCCAGAATTCATTCATTGCAGTCATGCCTTACTTTGGCACAAATCAGAATTTACATCACTGCAAAGAATACCTCCTGATCATTCAAGCGTGAAGACAAGCATGTAACACATAAATATGGTATCAAATTATTTGGGAGAAGATACTCTTTCCAGTCATATGTAATGATTATGCGCTCATGACATATTTTCTTTTCTTAAATTGGGGATTTTTGAGGTGTCAAGTTTTATTTTACTCACATGGTAGTTGAGTTTTGTATGATCATTCTTGTTTCTGTCAAGATATTATTTGTGCCTAATCGTTAAAAGTGAAAAGGAAATTTTTAAAAACTTTTATCTCTAACTTTTTATATGTTTGATTATGTAAATTTATGTTGCAAGCATTCATCCTGCTGCATAAAACTGAATTAATGTTAATCAAGGTTTCCTTAGATGTATATCCATCGATCACAAACTTATGATCAATTATACGTTTAGTGCAATAGGTCCCAGTTCTATTTTCCCCCAAGAATTGTTACTTAAGAAAAAATAATCGTATTTAAAGTTGGTAAAGGATTTTATCATCGTGACTCAAGTTGAATGCTGGTTGCATAATGGCAACAATTAATTTTAATCACCATCATAATTGTCATCATCATTAGGATCATCACCAAGACCACCAACCATCATCATCACTGTCATCATCATCACCACCACCACCATCATCATCATCACCACAACTACAATCACCAACATCATCATCGAAATCAACACAACCAGTTTTATTGTTATCTTCATCATCATCATCATCATCACCATCCATCATCATTATTATCACCACCACCACCACCACCACCATCATATCATCATCATCATCATCATCATCACTACCTCCTCCATCATCATCATCACCACCACCATCATCATCATTACCATCATCATCATCATCATCATCATCATTACCATCATTATCATCATCATCATCATCATCACCACCACCATTCTCACCATCACCACCATATTGCAGCAGTTTCATTCTCTTTATCCTCCTCCTCATAATTGTCCTTTGAAACTGACCATTTCCTTAGATAGGCTAGAAGTCCATTGCAAATGAAATGGACTTTGTCATTCAATTCGATATAAATCCTTGGCCCCTAATTATTTTCTAATTTTGTTAATGTTTACCTGTCTACCTTCTTTATCACATATGACCATTACTGAAAAATTCCTGGAAATGAAAACAAGTAATTACAAAGTCAGTTATTTCGTCAACTTGGGCTTGTTCAGACTGGTGCCATAAAACATACAGCAACAAAGCTGCTGCAAGACAGTTAGCTCAAGGAAAGTGGTTTGCATATGCAGCCTGAACTTTAAAGACTAGTAACTGACAAGGACTGGTGCACATTTATTCCAGCAGAAAGTTCTATTTGTGCTAGTCTTGTGTCAAAACCCACTTGTTGATCAAATTTTCAATCGGGGTCTGTGCATGCAGACTACCCTCAATGCCCGTTGAACCTTGATAAGGAATTCCAAAAATGTAACAAACTATGAAGTTGGAACATAAAAGAATGTGACTGAAATACTTCCTTTGTCAAGTATGACCTTGACTTCATTTAGGGGACATTGCCCTCTTTAAAAAAGTGAGTCAGATCAGGAATTTTCTGGGGGGGGGGGCTCAGGAGGAGGCCTACTGAAGTACGTTAACAGCTTATATTACCTGCAGAAACGTTGTCCATGTCAGGTGCCTGGCTTAGTAATATTAAAGGACAAGTCCATCCCAACCAAAAGTGGATTTGAATAAAAAGAGAAAAATCCAACAAGCACAACACTGAAAATTTCATCAAAATCGGATGGAAAATAAGAAAATTATGGAATTTTCAAGTTTCGATTATTTTTCTCAAAACAGTGATGTGCACAACTCAGTGACATGCAAATGAGCCAGTCGATGATGTCCATCACTCACTTTTTCTTTTGTTTTTTATTGTTTGAATTATACAATTTTTCATTTTTTTACAGATTTGACAATAAGGGCCAACTTGACTGAACCATATAGTATTAAACAATGCTAGCTACACATGTTCAGGGAGGAATTAATCATTGTTTCACTTGACAATGAGGAGAAAATTAGAATATTTCATATTTCATACAATAAAATACAAAAGAAATAGTGAGTGGATGACGTCATCAGTCCCCTCATTTGCATACAGACCAGGATGTGAATAGAACTGTTTTGTGAAATTAAGCAAACTTTAAAATGTCATAACTTTCTTATTTTAAATCTGATTTTGATGAAATTTTCAGTGTTATGCTTTTTGTATATTTCTCTTTTTATTCAAATCAGCTTTTTGTTGGGGTGGACTTGTCCTTTAATGATGATATTCCACTTTCTTATTCGACGCCAAGATGATGTATGCAGGTAGTCTGCAGACACAGACCCTGATTGAAACTTTTATCATCAAGTTGCATGGTCTTCAAACTAGACTAGCACCAATGAAACTTATTATTTCTTGCTCTTCTGAATGAGAGGAGCCCTCTGTACACAAGTCATATGAAGGGAGTCTAGGCTGCATATTCAGACCAGTTTCCTCTACTGAAGGGTTTGCACAGCAAACTAATCTGACGGTGCTTTGCCTGTAATCCTGTTATTAAAGGGGAAGTTCACCCTTAAGAAACATTTGATGTAAATACACCAGAAAAAATATTAAGAAAATATTGGTTAAGGTTCGAGAAAATTCCATCAAATATTAAGAAAGTTATTAGAATTTTAAGTTTTTGATTTGTGATATCAAATAATGAGCAGCTGCCCCATATTTTATCAAACATAAAATGCAGTAATTCATATTTTTGAATGGTTCTTGGTAACTAATAAAAAAATTATTTCAGTAGCAGGGGTGAAATAGTTTTTTGATATACTGAAAGTAAGAAAAAATAATTTTAGATTTTCTATAATTGTTTGATGTAGATGTACAGGCCTACATTGAAAAGGGAATAAAATTTGCTTAAATCAGCCAGGGAAAGGGTGCCTTTCCAATCTTGGATTTATAATGAAAAGGGTAAATATTGCACCCTATCATGAAATAAAATAGGCATTATTAAGAGAATTGATGACATGAAAGATACTTGTTTAGGAGGATGTTTAAAGGTCAAGTCCACCCCAGAAAATTGTTGATTTGAATCGATAGAGAAAAATCAAACAAGCGTAACGCTGAAAATTTCATCAAAATGGGATGTAAAATGAGAAAGTTCAGACATTTTAAAGTTTCGCTTATTTTTCACAAAACAAGTTATATGCACAGCTCAGTGATATGCAAATGAGAGAGTCGATGATGTCCCTCACTCTCTATTTCTTTTGTTTTTGATGGTTTAAATTATAAATAATTTCAATTTTTACAGATTTGACAATAAGGACCAACTTGACTTAACCATAAACTGTTGAAATAATGGTAATTCTCCATGTTCAGGGAGGAATAGAAAAATTTAAATTTGTCATATTTCATATAAAAAATACAAAAGAAATAGTGAGTGGGTGCGTCATCAGTACCGTCATTTGAATACCGACCAGGATGTGCATATACTGTATAACTGTTTTGTGAAATTAAGCGAAATTTTTAAATGTCACAACTTTCTTATTTTTCATCCAAGTTTGATGCAGTTTTCAGTGTTATGCTTGTTGGAATTTTTCTCCTTTTATTTAAATCAACTTTTTGATGGGGGTGGACTTGTCCATTAAGGTGTTCTAACATCGAGAGATGATTACTTGTTTCAGAGTCCATTTTGAAAGTCCAGCATGTACTAACGTGGTGCCCACCAACTAAATGACAGTGCCCCTTCCCCACCCCTCCCACCTCCATGGACACTTTAAAACTTATTCGTTTATAATTCAATTCAATTCAGCATTTATTTCCAATTCATTAAAAATACAAGTTGATATCATGATCATGTACAAACAAAGAAACAATAAAAATTAATACATAATTATCATTGAAACATAAATAAATACAGACGTAAGTGATAATCAAAGTATTATAAGCTATTTTGGGGGATAATTCATCAGGAGCCTCACATAATTGTGCTATTGATAAAAATCTCTCATCTCAGTGCCCTGTCTTACAAAGAGTTGCGATTCTTCCAATCAACCTCAACCCTGGAAAGCCAGCAACGCCCACATTTAAAATGGATGTTAGTTCAAAATGTTTTCTAGACATCGTGTATATATTCATGAATTCATTGTTTTCTTGACAATTGGTGTATTCGCCTTTGTATACCAAGGACATTTTGCAAATTTCCTGTAGAAATTTTTTTATGACACTGATGGATTTCCATAGAGTTACGATTGATTGGATCAATCGTAACTCTTTGTAGAACGGGGCCCTGATTAATGGCTGAATCATTACCTGCCCAATCTGTGCCCTGTTTCACAAAACGCAATAAAATGTACAATTGATTGTAATAGTACAAAAATACAATCGATTGTAAATAATGAATATTGATTGCAACTTTTATGTTTTAGTTTCCCTTGTTGAATAAAATGTTCATTAATTGTTCAAATTATCAGTTAAATAATAAATTGTATAAGCAGACTTTTACTGAAATGATTGATTTAACTTAAATTCACCTTTTGATAATAGTTCGATCCTAGCGTGCAGCAACGAACACCGTTTGACTGTAAAGTGAGACTGCCGAAGTAGGGTTAAGAACACTCTATTGAGCGATATCATGTGATCGCGATCAAATTTACGACCTTTTCGATATCATGTTACGTTCTCAAAAACGCTCAGTCTGTAGAACTACCAGTGAATGCGTGTAATCTCATGACTCCTAGCCATGGAGTTTGGATGCATTTGCTAAGTAGGAGTCTTGTATGAAGGGGTGCGTTTATACTCAGTTTTTATGACTTGGAATATGCGTTTTAAAACGTTAAGTTCGAAATGCATAGTCTGGTATGAGAGGTGAAGTTTTTACTCTGCTGTTTTTTACCCAGCATATGCATTTTGAATGGTGTGTTAAGTTAAAAATTGATTTTCTGGTGTGAGAGGGTGTGTTAATATTCAGCTGTTTTGACTTAGAATTTGTGTTTTGTGAAGGGTTTAGTTAAAATATGCAATATGCAATTTGAAACGTGTTTAGCTCAATACGCATTGTTAAGTATGAGTTGGTGTGTTCATACTCTGCAGTTTGATCTATAATATGCATCTTATAAACATGTGTAGTTTTAAATACATTGTCTGGTATGAGAGAGTGTGTTTATACTTGGCTGTTTTTATAAAGAGTATGCATTTTGAGACGTGTTTAGTTAATAATACAAATTCTGGTATGAGAGGGTGTGTTAATACTCGGCTGTTTTGACCCAGCATAGCATTTTATACTGCTTTCACATCAAGGTACGATCGCACAGACCGTACCCAGCAACCAATGAAATGATAGTGTTGAAGCATTTCATCGTATTCAGCGACCGATCTTTTTGGTAAAAAACGATCGATCGCTGAGTACGACCTGAGAGGTACATCAGCGACCGATCGTGACCGATGCAAGCTTGATGTGAAAGCACATTGTACTCAGCATCGATCAAAATGCCCTATTCATGCTTTGTGACTTCAATGCGCATAGCGTAAAATATGCGCAGATCATGATGCGCACAAACTTACCGCGACCGATCGCTCTGGGCCTGACCAAATTTTGACAACAGTGTGAAACCACGTCTGATCAATCACTGGGTACGGTCTCTGCAACCATACCCAGCGACCGTACCTTGGTGTGAAAGTGGTATTAGATAATTATAAGAATAATGATGATGATATTAATAGCAATGATAATGATAGTAATAATATAGGTATATTTACCGAGGGAAGCCACTTCAGTTCTGAAAGCTGTTCTCCCAACGGGCCCTGCTATTACTATTATGATAATAATAATAGTAATAATGATGATAATGATAGTTATGATAATAATGGTAATGATAATGATGATAATAATAGTAATATTGATAATAATAATGATAGTGTTTTTAAAAATAGTGAGAAAATATTTGTAGATTATATCTGTGAAATCAATGAAGAACCAATTTTGTGATAACATATTCCTTTAAGCTCATTGAGCTCATATCTTGTGAAGATGTGAAACGAGCCAGTTTGAACTGGTTTAGAGTGGATTGTACTGGATCAGTCTTGAATTCACTCAGAATATTTTGCCAGCATCTACCAGTGGATTCAGTGATTTTAATTGTTATTAGACCAGATAAAAGTGTGAAATGCAAATTTTGAATATTTTTTATGATATATACATAGAGTGAGCAAGATACTTGGCGCAACTGAGATTTTACGACCTTCTGGAGATTGTTTCGTAGTCAGTCATGCATGCAATGATCCAGATGGAAATGGAGAATCAAAATGTACGGGGAGAATAACTCTATCAAGACCTATTGATAAATCACAATTAAATGTTTATACTTCAGACAAGACAACTTCAAACTGATGGGACATTTTTTTCTGACTCACTCTGTAGTAATTATAATTCATTTTAAAGGAGAATGAAACCCTTGAAACCAGCTGAATCCATATCAAAGAGAAAAATCAAAGAAACATATTGTTGAAAGTTTGAGGAAGATTGAATGAATAATAAGAAAGTTATGAGCATTTGAATATTGAGATCACTAATGCCATGTAGATCCCCCATTGGCAATGCGACCAAGATCTGTGATGTCACACACGTACAACTCCCTCATTACTTTAGTACTTATTTCACTTATATTCTCACTTTTACAGAGTCTATCACAAGGTGAGGTGTTCTCTTTATGAGAGGACAAGTACAGAGGTTTCACAACATTATATCATTGATGAATCGTTTGTCATATGATTAGAATGAGCAAAAAGAGATGTTTTGGGGTATATTTTCAGTGTCCAAAAGGGGAGAGTTGTTCATCTGTGACATCATAGATCTTGGTCGCATTGCCAATGGGAGGATCTCCATAGCATTAGTGATCTCGACATTCAAATGCTCATAACTCTTCTATTGCTAGTGTTGATCTTATTCTTTGATTTTTCTGCTTTCACAAAAGCTAACTTGCCCCAAGAGTTTCATTCTCCTTTAATAATAATATAGATATATTTACCCAGGGAAGCCACTTCAGTTCTGAAAACTGTTCTCCCAGCGGGCCCTGCTATTATTATTATCCGGCTTTAGCTGGGCTGCCTCGGCGCTCAAAGCATTCAAGGAATTTCTTCCTACCGGGTACCCATTCACCTCACCTGGGTTGAGTGCAGCACAGTGCGGATAAATTTCTTGCTGAGGGAAATTACGCCATGGCTGGGATTCGAACCCACGACCCTCTGTTTCAAAGTCAGAAGACTAATCCACTGGGCCACAACGCTCCACACCTTGGTACCTTGCTCATGAATTAAATTAATTTAATAAATCATAATGATTCATTTTCTCCGTCGCCTATGTACAAGAGACCCGGGGTGTGTTTCACAAAAATTTAAGTATGACTTAGAGTCGCACTTAAATGTTGATGCATACATGATATGCAACTCGCAATCTTATTGATTAAAACGCAATAGTGCATGTTCTTTTGACATGATCTGACCAATGCGGTCATGCCTCTTAATAACGCACGCAACTCGATATTTAAGTGCGACTCTAAGTCATACTTAAGTCTTTGTGAAACACCCCCCTGAACAGGGGCGCATTTCATCAACATATTTGATTTGATTTAATGTTTTCTTTTGCATACATTCATATAATTTGTAGAAAACATTTTTCATTTTGTCTGACAACTTTCCTAGATTTTGATTGGCTGAGAAACACTGTTACTATAGTAACTGTCAGATAAACACAGAGTTGTCGGATAAAATGTCTGACAAGTCCTTTCATGAAATGCTCTCTCTATGACTACAATACATAAGGAGAGAAAGATTCAAGGAGTGTATGAAAATAATAGTTGTAATTATTGTTCCTCCAGAACTCCACGAGCAAAGAGTTTTTGAAAAACCCAGGTCGATCGAATGCTGCAAAATGTGGATGGTTATGTTACAGAATGACATGGAAGCCCTGACTTGGATTTGAACCCATGTCCCTGTGATTGAGAGGTGAGAATCGGAACCACTAGGCCATGATGCTTTATTACTGTCTGCATTAAATAATTAACTAAAAAATTGTTCATACTGGATTGATTTTAATGTTTTATATTCAATAATAATGAATCACAACATTAATATTAATCACAAGTATGTTTATTTTAAAGCTAAATGAACGTAGTTGCAGTAAAACATTGATTTTGTGAGAAAGTCTGTAAAACCAAGGTAAAGTATTGATATATCATCGTGGATCTAGATCTGGTACAGTTACATAAACTGAACTTTGTGAAATCATAATATCTAGCTAAAAAACGATCACACTGAAGATCGCCAACACAGATAGGCACACGTGGGACAGTGTATTATTATTGCTGGAATAAAGACCCGACGGAAGTGACCGAATCCGCGCTTATTTTGCTTATTTCTCAGCCATCACACAATTTCTTCCAGAATCCTTTGGCACATATTTTTTATTCATACAAACAGACACTTTGGTGATCATTATATTAAATTCTGTAAAAAGTCATTTTGAGATCGTTCCCAAAACTGGAATTTATCTTTAAAGTTAGAGATGAAATTAATGATATGAGCTAAACTTTTTTCATTGTTTTTTTTAATGGTAATTTTGCATGTCCCGTCCCAGATTACCACTTGTGGATACTTGCCATTGCTGCACATGAAAAAAAAAACACCAAAATCATGAAAATAATGACTTGTGAATTAGTTAGCTGAGTGAAAAGTGTGAAAAATAGCTGCACCCCAAAATCAATTAGAATTCAACTCGGCTCAATTCATTTCAATCGCATTCAATACATTTTAATTAAATCACATTCAAATTCAAATTTGAATTCAATTTCTAATGAATTTGAATTCAATTTCTAATGAATTTGAATTTAAAAGTCAATATTAATTTCAATTTCAAAATTGAATTCAAATTCAATTCCAAATCTAAATTCAAATAAAAAACACTGTACTCCATAATGAATTAGAAATTTATTTCAATTCAGTTGAATTACAATTCAAATTCAATCGAAGTTCAAATCTAAATTTCAAATTTAAATTCGTTTCAATTCTATTTTATTCACTTGCAGCAAGTGAAGCCCAATGAAGCTGATTGATCAAGACAACGGTGCTGACTTTGATGGATCGAATATATTGTGCTTATTTTAAGGTAAGAGAGAGAGAAGGAGAGATACATGTATTGGAAGGTGAATGGAAGGTGAATAATACACTTGAAGCTTAATGAAACTGTGATGAGGTAATTAGCTGAGAAAGAGAGAAGGAGGATCAGAGGGAGAGAATGGGATAGAGACAGATAAGGTGGATAGATAGATAGACAGCTGGATAGATAGATGGATGGATGGATAGATAGATGGATAGATAGATGGATAGATAGCTGGATAGATAGATAGCTGGATAGATAGCTGGATAAATAGATAGCTGGATAGATAGATAGATAGATAGATGGATGGATGGATGGATAGATAGCTAGATAGATAGATAGATAGATAGATAGATAGCTGGATAAATAGATAGATAGATAGCTGGATAGTTAGATAGATAGCTGGATAAATAGATAGATAGATAGACAGATGGACAAATTGATAGATCTATAGATAGAAAGAAAGATAGGTAGATAGACAGATGGACAAATTGATAGATCTATAGATAGAAAGAAAGATAGGTAGATAGACAGATGGACAAATTGATAGATCTATAGATAGAAAGAAAGATTGATAGAAAGATAGATAGATGGATAGATAGATAGATGGACAAAAGAGGATCAGAGGGAGAGAATGGGAAAGAGACAGATAAGGTGGATAGATAGATAGACAGATGGACAAATTGATAGATCTATAGATAGCAAGAAAGATTGATAGATAGAAAGATAGATAGATAGATAGATAGATAGAAAGATAGATAGACAGATGGACAAATTGATAGATCTAAGAGAGCTAGGAAGATAGATAGATAGATATCTCAAGAACTTGAGCTTTGATTTTATCATGTCTCTTCAACAATATTTGTGCAATGTCGCCCTCTATGTTTTGCAGTTGGTAAGTTCCTTTGCCATCTGACATTCATGAAATGAAAATATAGTATATTTGTGTTTGAATAGCCTGTATTTAGTGAAATAATATTACCATTAGAGGAACTAATGTAACTCTGGGAAAACATTTCATGAAACAGGTAGTCGGTGACTTTCACCGACTTGCTAAAAGCTACTGAAATCCTCGCATCTGATTGGCTCAGAGCAAATTTTTCAATTAAAATCACTTTATTTCAGGAATCACTCTGGCTGATGAAAAGGGTCAAATCATTTTCTCAAATATTTCCTTTATGTAACCATCCTATAAGGATGCTGCAATGGTGATATTAAAAAAAATTTCATTGTGAGAATGATGATCAATTGCGATTCTTGTTTTTTATTATGTATACTGGGCCTTTTAGCAGTGCATTAAAACTTATGTTTTGGTCCAATTTGCCTGTGCAATATCAGAGCATAGTGAATGATATGCCAAAACTCGGCAAAATCCCAATAGACTTGTGCACTTAACTTTCCATGCAATATTGAACCATATTGCACGGTCTGGTGAATAATGGACATTAGTTGGATGGCATTTCTTCTTGGGATAATAGAAATAGTCCACGTGTTAGGGAAAATATTGCAGTCTTCATTGACTAGTGCGATATTGGCCCGGACTCGTGAAATAGTTTTGATATCCCCTTCTGTGCCATTCAATATGATATAAATATAGACTGGAACTATACACAGGCTTTATATCGGGATAGCATTACCATGTCAATAACCACCAGCAAAGGCTTCATGCTTCATTAACACGCCTCTTTCCAAGAAAGTATTCTAATCAAACTAGATCATGATCAAAGTCTGCCTTGTTTCAATACCACATAAGGTGGTTTCAAACCGCCTCGATCACAAGAATCCCCGTTAAATTACGAGAACATTTTTAGGCTAAAAAATACCCATTAATTATTCCTGCATTCACACCGCCCCGAAACATACCCTTCGGGATAAATTCCTGAAGTTAGGAGCATGCGCAGTATGGTCTAATAAGCAGGCAAGGCGCGAGATTCAAAACCACTAGCCCAGCAGCCACCCACGGCGCCCGCGCCCAACGACACGCTGGGCTAAAAGTTCCCGTAAATTGCTTTCACATTGCCAAAATACCTGCGACCTTGGAAAAATCCCCGCGAAAGTTCTCGTAATTTCGCCAAGTACCTACTATTTAGCGGGTATTTTCTTTCGGGGAAATTACGCGTAGTTTGCTTTCACATTACCAAAATACCTGGTATTTTCTGATCGGGGTAAATTTCCCGATCAGAGAATACCTGGAACTGACGAACTTCGAGGCGGTCTGAAACCGCCTATAGACCAAGAGGTATGTCTGATTTTGAGCCTATTATCTTGGTTATTAGTTGGCTTAATACCCTTTAATCTTAGATTGTTTCCTGTGTAAAATTCTTGATGGGATGGTGGATTCAATTACGGAGGCCATCAAACTTTTGAGTCTCAAGTTCAGAGTGCATAAGAACATGTACATATTTATAGCTTAAATGGGGTGTTGCATGAAACTTGCGATCAATAAGCCAGTTCGTAGTTCCATTCTGCGCATGATCAGAAGATTCTGTGCATGATCAGAAGATTCTGTGCATGATCAGAGAATGGTCATTTGTACTTAAGTGGCATGGTGGTTTAAAATTTAATGTGATAAGCACCAACTTTGGTGTCTTGATTATTCATATATTATTTTCAATTGTGTTTTTCATTTGCATCCACAAAGAACAAAAATGCGTCCACGACTGGTATTTCACTGCAGTTTGCCAAGTACATTGTACAACATGCTATAATATGCATTCAAAGTAGAAATGCAACAAATACCTTCATGGAGTCTTCAATGGTGTGCTATTCTAGTCACCTGGTATAATTCAATTTCTTCATCCTGCTATGTAAGGCATGCATATGTTATATCCTGCTTTGAAATCTGCCTATCATAATGAAATAAATGAAAGGTCATTTGGCCAAAATTGTCCCTGATGTAACTACGAACTGGTCTATTGCAAATCAATTTGGGGTCCCCAAATCAATGGTATGTCTTGAGATTGATTGTAAATATGTGACTAATTGCAAATTGTAATTTATTTTTTATCTGCTTCTTGCAACAAAGATTGTAAATCTGATTTGCTTTGCCATATACCCCTTTCATAAACCCAATAAAACACAATTATGCGGCTAATAGCAGCATAATTTGGTCGTAAAATCAGAGGAGGACAAGAGTTATCCGCATTATTCTGATGCTGCTATTATCCGCATAATAGCGGCATCGGGACAAGATTTTGAGTTTATGAACGTATTTCCAAATAATGCGGATAATTGCCATGGTGCGGTCACAAGGTCACCCTTTTCCAACACAACCGCATTGGAGGGGGCGTGTCCAGTTGTCATGACGATTATCTGCCTTTTTCAGGACGGGCGCTCGTAAAAATAATTTATGGAGTTTGTGAACGCAATTTTTATTGAATTATCCGCATTACTCTTAGGCGGCTAATTGGAGGATATGTTTTATTGGGTTTATGAAAGGGGTATTAATTTATATGTCACTTATAAAATTGCAACAGAAGTTTGTGATTGATTGCAAATATTCTTTCGCAACACCACATAGACTTTCTTGTGTATTGTTGGAAAAGGTTGAACAGGTATTTTAGTGTTGGTTAAAAAAAAATTGATGTGTAGAGTTGATTAAATGTAGCAAAGACATTTCCTTTTTACTGAATATTTTACCCAATGTTGGGTAATTGTTTGGCTATGTTGAGCTGTATGAACATGAATGGTGTTCTGAGAATTTGTGTGAGAAACCCAGCTTATTGGGCCCCTTGGAGAGGAACTGGAGCCATATGTCCCCTGGTTGCTTACAAACGAACTTTCATACTTTCTCTTATATATTTTGTATTTCATTGAGAAATAAAAAAATAAAGAAATCAAAATGTGACAGTTCATCCCCATAATCTTATATATTTTATTTTGACATTTTAATTCATTAAGCATTTATTTAATTTATTTATTCATTCATTCATTCATCCATTTGTTCATTCATTTATTCACTCATTCATTTATTTATTTCATTAATTCATTCCCTCATTCATTTATTTATTTCATTAATTAATGAATTCATTCATATTTTTTATTTCTATGTTTTTTGTTTGGGAGGTAACTTATCATTTCATATTTCCTATTCATGCTCTATCTTTAAATATGCTGCATCTCTCAGACCAAAATAACATGAGAAAATTATTTTGTTTATTTTGCCTCTTCAAACAAGGATGTTCCTCTTCCGAAATCATGCAGGTTAGAACTTTTATTTTTTGCCAATTTTTTTTTGCTATCATTTTTCAATCATATTCATGTTGTTTGTATAGCAACCGGTGAAAGTTCCGATCTGTGAGGATGAGAGGAAGGATGTCTTTATCCTAGAACGATAAAATCTTGGCTTTATTTTCCTTAAACTGTCTTGGGCCATATATATAGTCCCGTGAGAACAAGAACAATCTTTTAATGAAATGAATCTAATACCCCTTTCATAAACCCAATTATGCGGCTAATAGCAGCATAATTTGGTCGTAAAATCGGAGGAGGACCAGAGTTATCCGCATTATTTTGATGCTGCAATTATCCGCATAATAGCAGCATCGGGACAAGATTTTGAGTTTATGAACGTATTTCCAAATAATGCGGATAATTGCCATGGTGCGGTCACAAGGTCACCCTTTTCCAACACAACCGCATCGAGGGGGCGTGTCCAGTTGTCATGACGATTATCCGCCTTTTTCAGGACGGGCGCTCGTAACAATAATGCGGATTATTTTCGGAGTTTGTGAATGCAATTTTTATTGAATTATCCGCATTACTCTTAGGCGGCTAATTGGAGGATAGGTTTATGAAAGGGGTATTAAGATGATCAGTCCATTTTAGTAGCTGTTTGATATTCATATTATATTACATGGTTAAGAATGGGATTTGAAACATATTCCACGAGGTAGGGAAGTTTGCACGAATTGAAGATGAGTGCAATATTGGCCATAATGAGCTGAAGATTTCTGGCAGTATCCCTTGGAAGAAAAGTCATATAGTGTAATTACTAAAGCCGGGGTAATAGTATGCAGTGCTTCAAAACATTTGTAATAAGCGCTGTATAAATGTTGCATATTATTATCATTATTACTATTATCTTGAATAATCATTACTTGTTAGACTGTGCAATATAGCACAATATTGCACAGTAAATTTAAGTATATATGCCTTTGGGAAATTTGTCAGATTTAGGCACATAGTGCAATATGCTCTGATATTGCACGTGCAAATAATGCATAGAATGCATATGCAAATAATGCTGCATTTTTCACGCATGCACAGCTAAAAAAAACATATGATCATAAGGAATGTTTTGAGATTCCAGGTTTATAGATATGCCTCAATGCTTAGACTCATTAGTTGTTGCTATGTCTGGCAAGTGATAAGACGGTCATGCAAGAATATGTAGGCCTCCTGGATTATAAAATTTTGATGTAGGCCTAGGCCATGGCATACGTCTGCATTATTGTTTTCATAACTAAATTGATACATGGGTAATTAGAATTAGCCCAACTTTTGGATTAGCAGATCTTTTCTTGATCTCATTATTATGTCTGAGTACCTGACAAGTTAGGGTCTTGGTGGTAGACTAGTAGCGGAATACTTTTAACTTAGTTTTGGTCTGATCACTCTAGACTATCAAACCAGGAAATAAGGGCTGTAAAAGTTTACTTGATTTGGTAACAGAACTTCCTAAATTTATGAATGAAATACCTATGATAATGCTTGAGTACCAACATATCAGGGTCTTGATGGTCGACTAGACGCTGAATGATTTAATTCAGGTCTGACCTTCGTAGACTATCAAACCAGGAAATAAGGGCTATAAAAGTTTGCTTGATTTGGAAGCAAAACTTCCTAAATCTATGAATGAAAAACTTCCTGAGACGATAATGCGGTTTTCTGATAACACTTGAATGTGCCAGACTTGATAATGATAAAACTTTATCTAAACTTTGGATTTTGGGGATCTCCAATCAGTAGTTGGGGAGGAACTTGAAACCACCCAATGAAAGGGTTGTTTAGACCAGAAGAAACTCCTAAAACGTAATGTAGATTAACAATCTTTGGATAACTATTAAAAAAACAGTAAATTGATGAAACCCTAGACCAGAAGTATTAATTCCCTCTAAAACCTGTTAGGTAAAAAAGTCTTTAGATGATAACCATTAAAAAAACCCAATAAAATCATGAAAAACAAAAGGTCATAACATGATAACCATTGAAAATTGTCATTAAAAATTATAATTAAGTAATAATAAAAAATATTAAAGAAACATGCATATTTTTTTATTACATCTATTACTTCACTACTGTATAAGAGACATTTAGATAAGAAAGGAACAAGACATGGTGTTTGACGAAATCTGGTGCTTCTACACCTTTCTGGAAACAGTTGTACAGTAAAAAGTACCAATGAGAATAGGACCTTCAGTTCAGTCTTTATAATGCTAAAAACCATAACCCCCCCCTTCACAATATTACATTTGCTACTGGACAGGATAAGCATTTTGTACAATAGCTGTATAAATTATTTTATGAGTCTGAAAGTGGGGATGGAATGGGAAATTCTTGGTAGGTGGACCCTAATTAGATTACATGAAATACAGTAAGATTTATGTACTTATAAGCCTGTAAAGTGTTTTAAGGTCATGAATTTGTACAGTTATAAATGTGACAATTTTTTGGGGTAAAAAGATGGCATAATTTTTTCAGCCTTTGTCCGAGTTCATCCCAGGGGCCCCATCTTACAAAGAGTTACAATAGACTCAAATCGGACTCAAATTGCGATAGATCTAAATATGTGTAGTTAAGGGATAGGAATATTAGATCAATCTCAACTCGAGTTTCATTTGAATCTATCGTAACTATTTGTAAGAAGTGACCCAGGACTGTTGAACTGTCTGAGTGGCTAAACTTTGCGGGTGACCCAGTAATCTGACCGTCTTTGCCACCACAACTAGCACCATCGGCTACACTATAACTACAACTGCCTTAGCTACAACCATTACAACCACTACCATCACCTTTTCTGTCACCACCACCATCATGTGCACCACCATTTTTACCACCACCTCTGCTACAATTACCACCAGCCACCATCATTTTCATCATCATCACCACCAGTTGCCACCAGTTATCATCACCACCACTACCACTAGTTACTACCACTCCCATCACCACCGCCATCACCTGTCACAAACCACCAGCTACATACCATCACCATTACTGTCACCACCATCAAATCCTCCAAATCACTACTATCACCACCTTTATATTAACAACCACAATAACCACCCGCCACCACCACCACTGCCATCATCATCACCGCAGTTACCACCATGACCACCATTACCTCCAGTAACTACCACTACCATCATCTCTCACTAACCACCAGCTACTACCACCACCATGAAATCCTCCAAATCACTACTATCACCACCACTATTTACAACCACAATAACCACCCGCCACCACCACCACTGCCATCGTCATCACTGCAGTTATCACCACGACCACCATTACCTCCAGTAACTACCACTACCATCACTAATTTACCACCATCATCCCTCACTAACCACCAGCTACCACCACCTTTATACTGTCACCACTGTATCACCACCAAAGTAACCACTTGCCACCACCAATGCCACCGTCATCACCAGCACAATTGCCACCATTTACCACTTCCACCACTACCGACACCATAAGCACCACCACCACAAGCTACAGAAGACGTGAAATAACTTTTTTTCCCAATGTTCTTGAATTAATTTTTAAAGGGAAATTCACCCTGGTAAGAAGTTTTTTTATGAAATACCAGAAAAAAAATTTAAATGTTGGTTTGAGGAAAATCTGTTTGAGATTAAGAAAGTTATTCAGAATTTTAAGTTTTTGATTTGTGACATACATGAGCAGCTGCCCCATATGTTATGCAATATAAAATGCATAAATTTCATGAATTTCAATGTTTTAATGGTTCATGATGACTAATTTTGTTCTTTCAAGAGCGTGTGAAATAATTTGTCTGTTGATACAATGAAACCCATTTTCAATTTTTTGAGAAAATGACAGTTTATTTATGTTTTGAAATTCATGATACATGGGAAGCTGATCACATATGACATCACAAATCAAAATATTAAAATTCTAATATCTTTTTCATCTTTGATGAATTTTCCTCAAACCTTCATCAGTAAATTTTATTATATTATTATTTTTCTCCTATTTTTACAATAAACTTTTATGTCAGGGTGAAAAATTCCCTTTAAGTATAAAGAATGAAGAAATATTTGGGGCAAGAATTTGTCATTTCTCGTTTATCGCTGACCATGAACCATTCATTGCTAATGGTCCATTGAAAGTAGGAGACCTTCTTGAAGACTGGGAGCATTAAAGGTAGAATCCACCGAAATGATGGTTAAATTGAATCATTTAGTGTTGGTAGGTCATTTTTTAACAAATAAATGGGGAGGGATGCATCTCATCACCATTTTTCATCCAACATTTCCTTGATTTTGATTGGCTAAGAATCAATAGGCGGTGCTGCACCAGCCCGAGTTTGCTCAATCTCGAGATTCAACAACCCCATCTCCACCAGCGCAAGAAGAGCAAATCGTGCTCGAGTGAGGCGTTGATGCATTACGGTCTGACGCCGAGGATAAATGATCCCGAGTTGAATCTCGAGTCCATCTTCACTTGCAAATTAGCGGGATAATTCGTAGATAGCGTGCTATTTTGCAAATTATCCTAAGTTGACTTAAATATCACGATGATTGCGTCTCCATTACAAATAAT
This sequence comes from Lytechinus pictus, assembly GCF_037042905.1. NCBI lineage: Eukaryota > Metazoa > Echinodermata > Echinoidea > Temnopleuroida > Toxopneustidae > Lytechinus > Lytechinus pictus. The sequence continues at coordinate 3,172,154 of NW_026974141.1, forward strand.
CTCGAGATTGTATAGATTGGGATAATTTGCCAGAATTGAAATAGCGCGATTATTTCAAAACACGATCTGGCTAGTGCAGACGGCCCTAATGTTTTTCAGAAAAAAATAGAGTTTATTGGATAACATGTCTGGGCTCCCCATGTAAATATTCTAATCATTTTTTTGGTAGTTTTCCAGGGCTCTTGGGGGCACTTTGGGGAGCAAGTTAGCCCCCAGCCCCTATGTAATGTTTTCCCATGATTTGTCACTGAGCTCATAAGTATGGGAACTTCATCTGATTGAGGCAGGTGCGAAGGTATGCAATGAATTATTTTTTTATATGAGGAGGTGTGATAGCATCTAAAGGATGAACTTGATGTTGGAGAAATATGCAGTTCTCGTGGAGATTCCATAAGTCAACTCTGCGGTCAAGTCAAAAGGGTTTCCGCAAACTCCATGGTCAAATCGACTGGTAGTGACACTATGATGTAGTGGTCAGATAAAAAGTTTTTGTTGGGGTCAGGGGTGGATGTCCTATTTACACTAATCCCAAACCATATGTAATGGTCACTGGATATGACCAATAAACCCAAAGGCATCAGCTGGAGGACACTCTAAAAGAATGTTTTGTTTTCCACTGCAAAGATGGAGTAACCAGGGACATGCAAAATACCTGAGCTGAAATGATAATTGTGGTGGGTACATTTTAGTCTGCTGTGCAAACCCTTCACTTGAGTAAAGGGTCTAAATTGCAGCCTATTCATGACTTGTGTACTGAAGGCCTGAATTGAAACACCATGCAAGTATTGTATGTGCTAGTCTTTGCGTGGAGGCACACTTGTTGATCAAAGTTTCAATCAGGGTCTGTGCCTGCAGACTAGGAAAATTTGGCTTTGGATATAGCTTTATGTTTTTGTTGGATTTAAAGCTAAAGGACTGCAGGCTTGCAGCAAACCAAGATTTTCAGAAGAAAGTCTTTATAATCAAGGTTAATTATCACCATATTTTTAACTGAACTTTATGAAATCAAAGCTGAAAACTGATCACACTGAAGATAGCCAACACAGATAACCTCATGTGGGACAGCGATCAGCATATTATTCTTATTGCTTGGACAAAAACGGACATGGAGCTGAAATTTCAAGCTTGTTTTGCTAGTGTTTCAGTAATTAATCATGCACTTTCTTCCAGATACCTTTAATTGGTACATATTTTGTTTTATTCATGCAAACAGATACTTTGGTGGACATTTGTTTGGATTCTTATTGAACTCATTTTGATAATCTTTCTATAACTTGTATTTCTCATTAAAGTCCTCTCTTTGGAACCTGATATTGATGGTAAATGCCCAACCAAAGGTCACGAGCTACGTGTACATGAATTAATGAATTAATCTTCAGCTGAAAACATGATTGGGTGCATTATGCCATGCAAAATTAAGAATATTTTAGGAACTTTTGTCGACAAAAAAAGGGGCCACGCCATCCCCCTAGTCTGCAGGCTCAGACCCTGATTGAAACTTTGTTCAACGAGTGTGTCTCCACGCAAAGACTAGCACATACAAAACTTGCTGTTTGCCTTCAGAACACAAGGCATGAGTAGGCTGCAATTCAGACCCTTTACTCGAGTGAAGGGTTTGCACAGCAGACTACCATCCCCCTTCCCCTCAACCACAAGACACCTGTTATGAAGTACTTTGTTGCAGGAAACTAAATCTTAAATTCCAGCGTCTTTCTTCAAGATGTTCAGCCCCCTTTATTAGTCTCCCATGAGAACTGTGTGATATTGTAGTTTGTGGTTATAGTACACTTCCATTTTTCATCACCATTGGACCAAAGTTTGGCTGCGTTCATACCCGGTCTTCGAAAGACGATTTCATGATGAAAACAAAAAGGTTTTCTGGAATAAAGGTATAATTAGTGTACCGTATGCGAAGAGGAGGAGGTCGAATAAAGTTGAATAAATAGGCCTACTCTAAAAGTTTTAAGTATAAGAATTTTTTTTTCTGTCACTCAACAATTGGAAACATGATACGAAAGCGAGTGTGTCTTTATGTTTGTTCAGTATGAAAATTCTTCCTTTTACTATTTTACTGATTTTATTTCGATTTTTCTAAATTTTATTTCATATATTCATTATTCATTTTGTTTTATTTCTTCTCTTCGTTGTTTCTTTTTTGTTGGGGGATGGGGGACATTTATGTATTCTCATAATAAGTATTCTTTTGCACCTATGAAAACTCATCTGTTATACATGTAAAAACTCTCCTGTGGCTGTGCTTAAAAAAAATGCCAGTTACAATTTAGATGTCCATTTCCACGTTCTTTGGCAAGTATGAATGCAGTCTTGCCTCTGCATTCCTGCCGATTATCGGACTTCTCATCTGCTGCACCGCTGGACCAGACCAGCGCAGAACTTGGTTGAAGATTGACCCTGAAAGGGATCCCATCTTCCCCTGTACTTTCAAGGTGGTTGCGGTCAGTCCCCCTTGGCCACGCCCACTTTGGCCTGGATAGTCTGGGACATCAGGGTTTCATGCTAACAGAAGAAAAAGAATTAGCAAGAGGAAGGGGGATCTCTAGGTCTCAATTTTATTCATTCACTTGTTATTATTATTTATATTTTTTATTCATTTATTATTATTTTTTTTTTCTTTATCTATTTTATTTGTTGATTTATTTATTTTATTTATCTATTTTTATATATGTATATATATATATATATTTTTTTTTTTTGGGGGGGGGTCAATGGGAGTTCAAAGAGCATGAGAATAAGGAACATACAAGACCTCAGTCATCAGGGGTACATTAAAATCTGCAAGGGGGATCTACATCAAGCTTGGTGGGTTTTTTTTTTTTGGGGGGGGGGTTGTAGGAGTCAGTGGGATCTAAGTAGGGGAGAAAGGAACAAGATCATCATCGGGTATATTAAAATATGAAGGGGGGGGGGTCGGTCTAAGGAGCATGAGAATAGGGAAGATCTTCGTCATCAGGGGTAAATTAAAATCTGCAAGGAGGATCTACATCAATTTTGGTGTGTTTTTTTCAGGGGGGGAGAGGGTAGAGGTCAGAGGGGTCTAAGAAGGAGGGGAGAAAGGAACATGATCAAAAGTGGTACAGTAAAATCTGAAAGGGGTAGGGGCAGGGGTCAATGGGGGTCTAAGGAGCAAAGAAAATGGAACATGCAATACCTTTGTCTCCACAGTGATATATTACAGTCTGCAGAGGGGGGGGGGTATATTAAAATCTGCAAGGGGGTCTATCTTTTTTCTGGGGGGGTCAAGGGTGGTTTTAGGAGCAGGAGAGAAGCGAACATACAAGACCTTTGTCAGCATTGGTACATTACAATCTGCAGGGGGGGGTCTACCTCATTTTTTTTTTGGGGGGGGGGGTCAATGGGGTCACTAGGAGCATAAGAAAAGGGAACATAAAAGATGTTAATATTCGTTATTGGTGCATTGACATCAATGTAGAGGGGGGATCTACTTCAAAAGATTTTGAAGGGAACAGGCAGGCGGGGGGGGGGGGGGTTCTATTGGGGCAAAGGAGCAGGAGACAATGGAGCAGCATATTGAAATACAGTGTCTGAGAAAAGACTAGTAATTGTCTTCAACCAATATTTAGTTTCTCATCGGCCACTATCCCATTCCTGACCCCCAATATTTTCATTCCTAAGCTGTTCCATGCCCCTGACCCAAAATAAGTGTCCTCAAATATTTTAAAGGAAAAATCTATTTTTGAGGAGAAATTGGTATAATGTTAGATTTGAAGAAAATACATCGTTATTTGATCATGTTTTTATATCCTTTAAATCTTGATTATTGGAACTCTTTTTTTTTCCAACACTGATTTAAATGTACTCTATCAGGTCACATGTTATCAAATTTCTTGGACTAGAATCACAAATGAAATATGCAATTAAGAATATTTGATTTTTTATTGATTTGATAGGAAATGTGTGAAGAAATCATAATAATTTGCAATAAGGCATCTAACATATGGTGCATATGTCATTGGCTAATAATTCATTGATTGAACAGTCCAGATCATATATTCAGCCTTCAATTAACTCACAAATCCACATCTTCTGATCAAAAGTTAGAAGCCATGTAATATTGCTATTTCATGTTCGACTTTGACACACTTTTCATAATTTCTTTCACCTCTATTCATTTTTCACAAAACAGTTATATGCACAATTTAGTGACATGCAAATGAGAAAGCCAATGATGTCCCTCGCTCACTATTTCTTTTGTTTTTTTATTATTTTAATTATTTCGTTTTTTACAGATGTGACAATAAGGACCAACTTGAGTGAACCATGAAACGTTAAAAAATGCTAATTCTACATATTCAGGGAGGAACAAACTTTGTTTCACAGGACAATGAGGAGAAAATTAGAATATTTCATATAATAAAATACAAATGAAATAGTGAGTGGATGATATCATCAGTCACCTCATTTGCATACCAACCAGGATGTGCATATAACTGTTTTGTGAAATTAAGTGAAACTTCAAAATATTATAACTTTCTTATTTTACATCCGATTTTGATGAAATTTTCAGCGTTATACTTGTTTGATTTTTCTCTAATGAAATCAACATTTTTCTGGGGTGGACTTGACCTTTAAAGGACATCAATTCTATCTTGGGGACAGATTTTCTTTCACCAAGCAAACTGACCTTACTAGTTCTTTTGTATTTACTTATTCTCTTAGGTAATGATGACAAAATTCCACTTCCTTTTCGAGATATTTTCTGTTTGATTAGATTGATACCATAGTAATAAAATAATAATTGGGCAGACAGTTCAAATGTTTGAAGAAGGCCGGTTGAAGGTTAACAAAAGGTCAAGTCCTTGTAATATTGAAGATATATGTTTTCCCATCTTCTATTCTCTTCTTATATCTTTAGAACTGGGACTACACTTTACATAAAATATATCAGTATACCTCCCCTTTTCTTTATATAAAAAATGATTTAAAAAATAATTGTTTGGTGCCCTATTTTGCTTTATAAATGTATTAATCAGTTTGATGAGCTTGAATCTGAGATTGTCATTTTTTCAAGCAATACACTGTAAAGATGCTGTTTGAAATGTTAAGCACGTTGTTTAAGCCCATCACTCTAACAGCTATTGTTTAAACTTTTTAAACAACTGTTTAAACTTTTTAAGCAAGTTGTTTATAAAAAAGTTTAAACGATTAAAAATGAAATTAGAATAACTTGTGTGATATTTTTGTTTGACTGTGTATGCTTATGATGACAATCCTCCTCTTGAAAATTGTGAATGTTTCAATAATTTGGTAGTAGATCATTTTCGTTTGGAATTATATATTTTTTTCAGTACAGTTTATATATGATTCATGCCAAAAGCATTCATTAACATTATGTTTGGTTTGTTGTGAAAAAAATGTATTTGATTTTAAAAAATAATGATATAAATAATTATAATAATATAAAATAATAATATAAAATAATAATAATGATATAAATAAATAAATATATCTATAAATAATATAAATAAATAAATGATAATAATGATATAAAATAATAATAATATGAAATAATAATATGAAAAAATAATAATATACTTTCATGAAATCCAAGGCCTATTTTCATGAAACCGTTTTATACTCTGCTTAATTTGCCACAATTCACAGTTTGCTGATAACTAGATTCAATATGTTTCCTTATATTTTATAAGTGTGTTGTGCATTTTCCATACATGAGAAAGCCTTTGTATTATATTTCTTGATTACAAGCATATTTCTTAATTATGAGATAGAAAGACAAATAGATTATTATAGACATTAAGATAATATTACTGATAGTTTTCCAGGTAATTGATAATTTATCTCAAGTGCATTTTTCTCATAATAGGCGGTGCTGCACCATCCCGAGTTTGCTCAATCTCGAGATTTTAGCCCGATCGGCCCTCTTCGCGATTAATCTCGAGATTCAAGAAACCCCGTCTCCACCATCGCAAGAAGAGCAATTCCTGCTCGAGCGAGGCAACAAGCCCGATATTACGCGCATGCGCACTTTCGGATCTTGGAGTTTCAACGGCCCGCGCTTTTGAATAACTTCCCGCGCTTTCACTAGCACTTTCGCCGAATTCGATCGGTGTTATGCAACAATCCTCTCAGCTCAGCCACGCTCAGCGTGTGGAGAAGTGATGAAGTAATGATATGATGGCCCCGATGACGGAGAAGGAGGCAACGACAGAGAGAGAGAGAGAGGGGGGGGGGGAAGAAATGCTATTTGCTCACATTTTGCGAAGGAATAAGACGACACTGCTGTCAGTGTTGTTATTGACTATGACCATCGTCGATAATGAGCGCCTCCCTCATCGGTCTGGTCTCTCCCAACTATCCTTCACTGGTGGGACACCATCGTTGCTGATTGGGGAATTGATGAACGCTATTCGCGATAATGTATTCGCATGTATAAAGTTGACTTTCGCACGTGTTTATGTTTTGACCAAGGCGGAAGTGGAACGCGAATTGCATTATGGACTGACGTCATGAATAAATTACTCCGAGTCCAATCTCGAGTGCGTCTGCACCTACGAATTAGCGGGATAATTCGTCAAATAGCGTGCTATTTTGCAAATAAACCCGAGTTGACTTGGGATTGCAATCTCGAGATTAATCCTACGAACTAGCACGATAATTGCGTCTCCACTGCAAACAATCTCAAGATTTTTCAGATCGGGATAATTTGCCGGATCAGAAATAGCGCACTAATTTGAAAACTCGGGATGGTGCAGACGGCCCTATTGTAATCTTCTAGAATTCCTCTGTTTAACCAGAAGATAAGAGCTCCCCCTGCAGCCCAAGATTGGGAACACTGTATTCTTGACCATCATGGCATTACCTTGACTCTGATATTTGACCTTTGAGTGTGACCTCTGACCTTCAGTGATGAATTATGAAACACTAACCTTCATTATTAGAATACATGATACAATATAAAATTTTCTCTCTGGAAGCGATGCTTGTGAGTCTCAATCCTTAAAGGGATGGTCCAGGCTGGAGATATTTATATCTCAATAAATAGAGTAAAATTCACAGAGCAAATTGCCAAAAATTTGATCAAAATCGGATCACAAATAACAAGGTTATTGAATTTTTAAGATTTGCATTATTCCGGTGAGGCATATCTTTTATGAATATTCATTAGGTGGGCTGATGATGTCATATCCCCATGTGTTCTTTTGTATTTTATTATATGAAATAAGGTTTATTCAAATCTTTTCTACTTCGAACTAAAACAATTGGATTGACAACTGATTAAGTGCATTAGTTATTTATTGCCACAACTTATTTCATCATAATGGATACACATCATTTACACATGTATGAAAAAATGAAGCATTTATGATTTCCTGTAATAACATAAGAAAAAGGAAAGTGGGGATGTGACATCATCAGCCCACCTAATGAATATTCATGACGATGTGCCTATCACTGTTTTTACAAAATATTAATAAACTTTAAAATTCAATAACTTTGTTATTTGTTATCCGATATTGATGAAATTTTCAGCATTTTGCTCTGTGAATTTTACTCTATTTATTTAGATATAAATATTTTTAGCCCGGACCATCCCTTTAAGGATTTAAAAAAAATGTTAGGTTTTCTTTTCTATCTGTCTGGGAATTTAGATTATGAATGTGAAAAAAAAAGGATGTGAAAGTTCTAAGCATAGGAAATTGAGGGTTTTTGTCAATGTAGGATGAAAAATGATTCTGAAGAATTTGAGGAATCACTGAGAAGAGGATGTTGCAAAGACATTGCTATTCTACTAATGTTTGCAGACTCCTATTGCCAGTCTATATGTACATTCCTTCTCTATATCATTAGGTTCATTCAGACTGACTCAATTTCAATTTTCTTCAACCTTAAGAATATTAATGCAAAAAAAAATCATGCAGTGTACATACTGTATGCAATAGATAATATAAAATATGGCTAGGATCATAAAAAACATATAACTTGTAGAGAATGGCCCAAAAGACAATGGTAACAAAATTACCTTTTCACTTTTCTGTACGCTTATATATATATATATATATATGTATTGGGTGTCCCACTCATCAAGCTTTTGCTTTTAGGGACACCCTAATCATTTAAACTATCCTGTTACATTCATGTATGATTTGTATATATTTTGGTTTGTATATTGATTTTTTAAATGATTGAATAAAATGAATTGAATTGAACAAAATTTGCTATAACCAGCATAAAAATTTAATTTAAAAAAATGGGGCAAACTTCATCTTCAGACATAAACAACATCATACACATACACTCTCGCACACAAACCCTGACAAAGTTATAGATTTTTCAAAAGGCCCTACATAGTTGAGATATATGGTTGAGCAATCTGTAAGAGAAGTTGGGAGCTGATAACACTTTTTTGTATACCTTTAAAGATATGTTTTCTTCAATGTGTAACTTTTACATCCACAATAAATTGCATACAGGAAAGTACTGAGCTTGAGAGACATTTTCATTAGTGTGAAATGTGAATTCCTAGCAATGCAAGGGACCGTGTTTCATGGAAGTTGTCAGTACCGACAAGTTGTCATTACCGGCAGTTACCATAGCAACAGCAGACACCCATGCTTCTCAGCCAATCACAACTCAGGAAACTAATGTTTATTCAATAATCCCCAGAAAAAAAGATAGAGGAAGAAAGGGGGTGCGGCAGTCAGAGTACCATAACGAAATACAATCTCATTGTTAATATACCAGTTATGCAAACAATCTCAAAATGAGTTTGAACAGAATGCAATGAAACTGACCAATCAAGTGTTTGAATGTATAAAGGCCACCGCACACCTTACGACCCGACCAGTCGCCGACTGGCTTGCGACTGGGTGAGGGGAGATGTGACGTCATAGCTCTTGCCAGCTTGAGCGTCGCAGACCGGTCAGAGACAAGTCGCAAGGAAAATCGGAAGGATTTGACATGTCGAATCCTTATGACTGGATCGCAAGCTCAATCCAACCTCCAGCCAATCAGACAGCAGAGTTGCATGTAACGCGTATTATGATAAACAACGCGCATACGCAGTATTGAGCGCAATTTCTCAGATGCTATGCCAAAAAGCAAAAAGCGCATGCGTGAGTCGCAGATCGGATCGCAAGGTGTGCGGTGTCGAGGCTTATGACTGCCTTGCGATTCATCTCCCCTCACTGAGTCGCAAGCCAGTCGGCGACCGGTCGGGTCGTAAGGTGTGCGGTGGCCTTAAATGAAAAAAAATATGTGCCAAATGGCTGTGGAATAAAATTGTGTAATTGCTGAGAAATTAGTAAAATAAGCACTGAATTTCATCTAATAGGTATTTTTCGAAGCAATATTAGGTACACTGTCCCACATATGCTTTGCTGTATTAGTGATCATCAGAAATATCGATTTCGAGCTAAGATTTTGTGATTTTACAAAGATAAGTTTACATTCATGTACCAGATCTAGATGTATGAAAATATTTTGACAATTAACCTTGATTTAAAAGACTTTCTCACAAAATGATTGTTTGCTTCACCGAAACTGTCTGTAACCTTTGATATTAATATGAATTTGATCTTTGTTCCCTTCTTGAAGACAGATTATTATCATTCATGGAATTATGGGATTTCCATAAAATTGGAATTCCCCAGAATTCTTAATCTATTGTACTACTTGACTTCATTCCGTGATAAGCAAAATATTAGTTTTTGTGACATGCAGCCAAAATCTAGTGGGGCTTTTCAAGAAACCTACAATTGATTAAAAGTCTGTAAATTAATTGCAAATTTGCAATTAATAGCCAGTCCGCTTCTTCCATCAACAAAAAGTAAATTGATTTGCTTCAGTTACAATAGATCTATCAATTGTGAATTTGCAACTGATTGTGAATATTTCCTTGCGTCACTCCTAAGACTGGAAATTAGATTTTGGCAAGGGTTCTTGTTTGGGTAGCAAAGTGCGGCAACTGCCTTTTTTTTCTTCAAAATTGTTGTACTTTTTAAACATTGTCACAAACTTCCACCCCAAGCATGTGCCCGACCCTTCATTTCAGTTTCATTTTGCTCCACATTTTTGAAAGACTGCCATGCATCAAGTCTTTTGTATAGCATATTTTTACATAGGACTGTACATAGTTGAGAGCTTTTCTCTAATGACCAAAAATGCTATTCAAATTTGTAAAGCAAAATCATTCCCTGTGTATCATATGTATGTTACAAAAACGTCTTATGAAATGCCCCCGCCCCCCCCCCCCCGCCCTTCAGGTTCAGTGGTTACATCTTATCATATCATTCCAGGTATTTGGTTAATGTCAGTTTTTCATTGTTCATATCCTTCCTGTTCAAACATATCAAATTTGCTTGTCCACCCACTCGTAATGAGATATATACTGGCTCAATATAAACTTTCATTTTCATTTTAGGATAGAATTCGGAAAGAGGTAAAAAGGTTTTCTGATATGTGTTATAAATCTTATCTTTATTTACATTTTTGAACAAACTCTTTGACTTGACTTGAAGTTATCTTTACATCATATTGGTTTGTGTTAAACAGTATTAGGGGGGCGGTTGTGGTCGACGGCACTGATTAAACATAAATAGTTATGACCCAAATACAGAAAAGTGCATTGACCTATTTTAAGACACTATCTAAATGGGTTGATATATGGTAAGGGAAAATAAAACAAACTTCAGGCATGCTCACTATTCAACAGATGGTGCTAATCTGTTACCTATTCAATCTCATGGGTGGAGAGCGGCAAATCCAGAATTATGTTTGTAATACCATGTGAATGTTGCATTATGAGGAACTATTTGAGCCCCATTATTTAACTATTATGATACACATTCAATCTCATGGGTGGAAAGTGGCAAATCCATAATTACGTTGTACTTCCATGTGAATGTTGCATTATGAGGAACTATTTGAGCCCCATTATTTAACTATTATGATACACATTCAATCTCATGGGTGGAAAGTGGCAAATCCATAATTACGTTGTACTTCCATGTGAATGTTGCATTATGAGGAACTATTTGAGCCTCATTATTTAACTATTATGATACACATTCGATCTCATGGGTGGAGAGTGGCAAATCCATAATTATGTTTGTAATACCATGTGAATGTTGCATTATGAGGAAATATTTAGGCCTCATTATTTAACTATTATGATACACATACGATCTCATGGGTGGAGAGCGGCAAATCCATAATTACGTTGTACTTCCATGTGATTGTTGCATTATGAGGAAATATTTGAGTCCCATTATTTAACTATTATGATACACATTCGATCTCATGGGTGGAGAGTGGCAAATCCATAATTATGTTTGTAATACCATGTGAATGTTGCATTATGAGGAAATATTTGAGTCCCATTATTTAAAGGAGAATGAAACCCTTGAAACCAGCTGAATCCATATCAAAGAAAAAAATCAAAGAAACATATTGTTGAAAGTTTGAGGAAGATTGAATGAATGATAAGAAAGTTATTAGCATTTGAATATTGAGATCACTAATGCCATGTAGATCCTCCCATTGGCAATGCGACCAAGATCTGTGATGTCACACACGTACAACTCCCTCATTACTTTAGTACTTATTTCACTTATATTCTCACTTTTATAGAGTCTATCACAAGGTGAGGTGTTCTCTTTATGAGAGGACAAGTACAGAGGTTTCACAACATTATATCATTGATGAATCGTTTGTCATATGATTAGAATGAGATGTTTTGGGGTATATTTTCAGTGTCCAAAAGGGGAGAGTTGTTCATCTGTGACATCATAGATCTTGGTCGCATTGCCAATGGGAGGATCTCCATAGCATTAGTGATCTCGACATTCAAATGCTCATAACTCTTCTATTGCTAGTCCTATTTTACTCAAACTTTTGTTGATCTTATTCTTTGATTTTTCTGCTTTCACAAAAGCTAACTTGCTCCAAGAGTTTCATTCTCCTTTAACTATTATGATACACATTCACTCTCATGGGTGGAGAGTGGCTAATCCAGAATTCATTCTTCCATGTGAATGTTTTATGAGAGTTACTGTCATGGTAACTTTGACATCCACTGGTAACTTCAACAAAATCCTTAATTTTGATTGGCTATTGAGCACCGTTACCATGGTAGGTAATAGCAAAGTTGCAATTTTTGTTACTTATGTAAATGCAAAGATGCCCACATCTCTCCCTAATAATACAACAGTACACATGGAAGTCAAATATGATTCTAAATTTGCCGCTCTCCACCCGGGAGATTGAACGGATACAAGATCGAAAGTCTCCAATGCTGTTTCTGGTGATTCTTTCGCTCTGGACCATTGTCCATATCTATCCCTCCTAATGATGCAACAGTACATCAAAGTCAGCTATGATTCTAAATTTGCTGCTCTCCACCCGGGAGATTGAATGGATACAAGATCGATAGTCTCCAATGCTGTTTCTTGTGATTCCACCGCTCTGGGACCATTGCCCATATCTCTCCCTCCTAATGATGCAACAGTACATAGAAGTCAGATATGATTCTAAATTTGCCGCTCTTCACCCGGGAGATTGAACGGATACAAGATCGATAGTCTCCAATGCTGTTTCTTGTGATTCCTCCGCTCTGACACCATATCGCATCTTGACGATTACTCCTTTAACTCTCATCGAGGGGTCCTTCCACCAAGTACCATGGACATGTGACCCCTGGTTTCCCCTTGACTCTGTGTTCGCATATTTCAGCCATGAGATCATGACAATTCCAATTTGTCCTGAAAAAAAATCTCTCTTTTGAAGTCTTTCTCTCCCAGAAATTTTCCCACTGATTCCACTCGCAGGCTTTGCGGGGCCTCAGAGGTCTGCGTCTAGACATCTTTAACCTTTGCTCCGAGGATGCCCTGCCTAGGATTCCTTGAGGAATGTGGGAGAGGAACAGGGGGGTAAGGATGCCCCCCTCTCGTTTGAGGCTGTCAGAAATATGATTTGCCGATTTTGTAGTATAGGTGTATTGATTGAAAGCTGATAGACTGTATTTCAAACTAGACCATTGCCATCACCATGCAGCACCATCACCAGCACTACTTCCACTACCATTACCACCACCACCATCACCACGACAACAACAAACACCACAACTACCACTATAACCAACACTACAACTACCACCACAACCAACACCTCCAAAGTATAATTCAGTAACACAACAATGCACCATAGCAGTATGTACATCATCACCACCACCAATGATGTCAAAATCGTTATCCTCCTCCTCCACCTCATCATTGGCATCATCAGTAGCATCATCATCATCGCCATCATCATCACCATCATCATTATCATCATCATCATCATCACCATCAACACCATCATCACCACCACCATCGTCATCATCATTATTACTATCATCATCAACGTCATCACTATCATCAACATCATCATCATAAATATATATTATTACCCCGATCAGATGCTGGCTTACCCACACACAATGTTTTTACTTTCTCCACTCCTTGGGGAACATTAATCTTCCTTCACCATCTTTACTATGATCATGGACCTGGTAGGTCCATGCTATGATCTGTGTCATAATCGACCCTATGGTAGCCTTCAGTTTGTATGAACCCTTCTGAATCGGGAGGTCCGGTGATGCCCCGCCCGCCGCATCATCACCTCGGCCTCCTCTACCTCAATTCATCCTCCTCGGGTATTCCAATGAAAATAAACTTCTCTCTGACCCCCTCTGGGTCACGTAAAGTGTCTTCCTTTATCCCCGCTCCTCATCAAGAGGAAATGTCAGGTGGAATGGCTTGAACTTGAGCTTGCTCAAAGAGAAAATCCAACTTCTGAAAGACCCCAGGCAGTGAAGCTCAATCCCACTTTAGCACCAGGATCCTTTTGCAAGGCATTAAACTACATTTGCCACTCTACACTCAGGAGGAAATGCCAAGTGGAATGGCTTGAACTTGAGCTTCCTCGTAGAGAAAGTCCAATATTCAAGAGCTCATGGTATCAGTCAATGTGACTCCAGACATTGAAGCGGAAGTTTAAGGGTTCAAATCCCACTGTAGCACCAGAATCCTTTGGCAAGGCATTTAATCTGCATTTGCCACTCTACACTCAAGAGGAAATGTCAGGTGGAAGGCTTGAACTTGGGCTTCCTCAAAGAGAAAATCAAACTTTTGAAATTCCTATAAAGAGAGTGAAACTAAAGGTTTAGGGTTCAAATCCCAATGTAGCACCAGTATCCTTTGGCATTCATTAATATATATTTGCTCCTCTCCACTCGGGTGCTAAATGGGCACCTGGGTAGGTTTAAAAAAACTTTTTTCTCAGGATTGTAGATTCCATGAATGAATCATATTAATTAAATACTCCCCAGGGAATGGAGAATGTAAACAGTGAAATTCTCAAGTCTCATTGACTACAATGATTGGGTAATGTTATATCTGTAAAGAAAAAGGAATACTACTTATATCAAAGTGATATGAGATGTGAGGTCAAGAAGGTTTTACACACTTCCACAGTAGGCCAGAGGGAGATGCTTAAGATAAGTAGGGATGCCGCTTATCCGATTTTAATCAGAATTCTGACTTTTTATTGATTTTCTTTTTGATGGAAATTTTGAAATTAACATCTGATATACTCATTACAAGAGCAGTTTTCTCTTTTCCTTTTGGGGTGAGTAGGAATAAAAGAGAGACATTTTTCTTCCTTTAACAAGGTAGTTCAAGTCAAGGTCATCTTTGTGTCTTGTCCTTATTATGGTGATCTTTATTTACTCAAAATAAGCAAGGAGGGTTGCCCTACATAATGATTCCAGATCTTGTTTCACTAGGTGGTTTCAAACCGCGTCGATCATAAGAATCCCCGTTGAATTACGAGAACTTTTTTAGGCTAAAAAATACCCATTAATTATTCCTGCATTCACACCGCCCCGAAACATACCCTTCGGGATATTATTCCTGAAGTTAGGAGCATGCGCAGTATGGTCTGATAAGCAAGCAAGGCGTGGATTCAAAACCACTAGCTCAGCAGCCACCCACGGCACCCGAGCCCAACTACACACTGGGCTAAAAGTTCCCGTAAATTGCTTTCACATTGCCAAAAAACCTGCGACCTTGGAAAAATTCCTTCGAAAGTTATCGTAATTTTGCCCAAGTACCTACTATTTAGTGGGTATTTTCTTTCGGGGATATTACGCGTAATTTGCTTTCACATTGCCAATATTACCTGGTATTTTCTGATCGGGTAAATTTCCCGATCAGAAAATACCTGGAACTGATGAACTTCGAGGCGGTCTGAAACCACCTAATGGGACCCCTTTCACATGAATTTCTTTAACGTGATGACCTCTTTCACAATCTCTTTTTCATCGGTTCTTCGAAAGGATTACTCATTGCTCAATGAAAACATTGAATTTTGACAATTTTCTTCACTCTCTAAGGGAGATGTCTGGATTTTATTTTTGGAATGATTATGATAATAAAGAGCAAATTTTCACTGAGTATTTTAATCAAGGTTATATTTGATGAAATGTCATGAACCTGCATCGTTCTGGCCAGGCCAGGGGATAGCACTCCAATTTCATTGCTGTGCACCCCAACACTACTAAACGTTTTACTTTAATTGGTCAATTAATACCCTACCCATGTATTTTCACCTGTTTTTTTAATTATTATTGGGGATGGGGAGGGCTAAATTCCACCCCCTTCCATTAAAAAAATACAACATGCTAATGATCAGAATATTTTAGGTCCTACTGCCCAGCAAACGTAAAAGGGTTTGAAAATATTGTTTTTAAATTCTGAAAACATTTTATGTTTGCTGGATGGACACTTGATTTGGAAATTATCATAGGGATGATCCATAACTTGTTGGATTTTTTTCTTCAATTTTATATTACCTATTAAAAGGAGAGTTTAAAAGGACAGTCCTCTCTATCCCAGGCTAAACTATGGCAACGTTGCATTAAAGTCTGGAGCGCTGTAGCCCAGTGGATTAGTGTTCTGACTTTGAAACAGAGGGTCGTGGGTTCGAATCCCAGCCATGGTGTTATTTCCTTCAGCAAGAAATTCATCCACATTGTGCTGCACTCAACCCAGGTGAGGTAAATAGGTACCTGGCAGGAATTTATTCCTTGAAATGCCACTGCGCTGTAAAAGGCTGTGGGGCTAAAACAAGGGTAATAATATCCAAGTCATTTGGAAGCGCATAGGGACATTAGGACATAATGTGTTATGCACTTTATAAGAACTGTGTTATTATTATTAGTATAAAGTTACCATTAGGGTAATTTTGCCATCCAATGGTAACTTTCATGGAATCCTTGATTTTGTTTGCCTGATGAGCTCTGTTACCATGGTAGTTACCATTGGATGGCAAAATTACTCTAATAGTAACTTTTATGCAACAGGGCCTAGTCTGCAGCTTTGCAAACCCTTCACTCAAGTTAACTGGTCTGAATACGCAGCCTATACATTGACTTGTATACTGACAGCCCTCTGGCTCATATGCTAGTCTTGTGTGAAGACCCACTTGTTGATGAAACTAAGTTTCAATCAGGGTCTAAGCCTGCAGACTAAGTTCTTCAGTAAAGTCCCACCCTAAGCTAGCCTTTTGTAGATGCCCTGGTGGCTGCTTTCCGAGCGAAGCGAGGGATTTCCTAATTTGCGAAGCAAATTAGGCCTGGCGAGCGCAGCGAGCCAGGGCCTCTTGACATCTGAGCTGAATTATATATTCATGAGGAACGTCTTCCTAATGAATATACATGAGTCATGAATATTACTGGTCACCTAGTAAACCATGTCAAAGCTGTTTCGTCCGGGGTTCAGAATACTAGTAATCCACTATTCTGCAGGGGATTCTTTTAATTGCGGGACACTAAAGGGGATATAACCAGCAAAATGCTACAAGTAGTGGTACTACTACTAGTACTAGCCGTAACAGACCCATCACCGCCCCGAAACTTCCCGGGAGATCGGCCTGGTCAGACTCGAGTCAAGAGGAAGCACCGCTAACTGCACAACTCGACTCTAGCATTCCCTCTCTGCACCGCGGAGATCGATAATCGACGCATAGTGGAATCGCATGAAAGATTACCTTTTTCCATATCCTGTGGGTAGATTTACAAAAACATCTCGTCCTTTCAGTGCAGATTTAATTTTATCGACTTGCAAATCCTTAAATCGGTCAATGTATAGCATTTTAGAGGCATATTCAATGCTTTATGATATTTCGCCGTAAATCTTCCCCAAGAATCCACGGGTCGCCATTCAAGATGAGCTCATGAATATTCAATATGTCGACCAGTTTTTGGTCGGAATATTGGTGAAGACAGTAAAACACAAAAGAAAGTCGGTGAAATTCGGCTCAGATGTCAAGAGGCCCTGTCTCGCTGTGCTCTGCTTTGCTATATCGCTCGCTATATCGCTCGGGAAGCAGCCGACAGGGCTTCGACAAGAGGCTAACCCTAAGCTTGTTGTAAGCTCACAAGCCAAAACTTCCCATGTCTGAATTGTTTGCTTTCTGAGTAATTATTTCATCTTGACCATGCTTCTTGACATCTCTTAGTCTTACTTCCAGATCTTCCTGAAGGCAGAGACCCGTAACAGTTCTGTGATAAGTCTTGAGAAAAGTCTAACAGAAGTGCCAACTAGTAGCAACTGGCGCAAATATTCACTACTGAATGATACGCGCCATATAAGCTAAAACAACAAGATAGTGTTGTGCATCTTCAATATAAAATTTTAAAAATTCATCTTTTTTTAAAGGAAAAGGAATATGCTTGACAAATAAAAAGTGCTCGTTAACTTGAAGAGAGAGATTGTGTGTGTGTGTGTGTGGGGGGGGGGTGGATGTCTAGATGAGGCATGTACTGGGAATTTACAAAATTTTACTTGTAAACTAATCCTATAAAAAACAGAAGAAACAAAACATAATTGATTAATTAAAAATATATATATATTTATACTGGTGCAAACACAAACTTATGAAAAGAAAAAGTATATGGAAAAAAAGAATTTGGTTTACCCATCAACCACCTGAATTCTGTAATTCCCATAAGATTTATACAGAGACAATCTGGTTCCAGTACGCAATGGGTTAAATGGTATCAATTCAGTGCAATATATCATTAAAGACATATTCTTAACTAACAGAAGAATGAGATAGTGTTGTCAATTATATCAGGCTATTTTCTTCTCACCAATGAGAGTGCTTCACAAATCACAATCCTCTTTGAATAATTTAGAACTCCTTCAAGCTTCCAGTTGGATTTGACTCTAACAAGTGTGCGTCAATTTAGTCAGTCAACAAACACCATTTAAATTGTTTGCTTTTCCAATTTACGTGCCTATTTTTGTCATATATTTCTTTGAATTTTCACTTTTTCTGGGTCTTCCTTCCCCCTTTTGAAGACCTCTTATTTTCTCTGTATTGAGCAGCTTATATCTTGGAACAAAGTACATGTACATGCATGCATTTTGAGGGAAAGGTGGAGAGAATGAAATATGTGGAAAACACCTCAGTTTAAAGGGAAGTTCACTGTGAAGAAAAGTTTGTCGTAAAATTACCAGAAAAAATAGTGAGAAATATTGGTGAAGGTTTGAGGAAAATCCATCCAAAATTAAGAAAGTTATTGAATTTTAACTTTTTGATATATGATGTCATATACGAGCAGCTGTCCCATATGTTAATTGTTATGTAATATAAAATGTATAAATTTCATTTTTTATGGTTCATGGTGACTAATAAAATTCTTTGAGGAGCGGTTGTGAGATAATTTTCTATTGATATATAATACTAACGGTACAATTAAAACCATTTTTAATTTGTTTAAAAAAAATTGAATTTCATTGATTTTTTACGATACAATATATAATGGGGAAGCTGGTCGCATATGACGTCACAAATGAAAAAAAATGAAATTCCAATAACTTATTAAATTTTTGATGGATTTTCCTCAAACCTTCATCAATATTTTGATTCTGTTATTTTTACAATTAACTTTCTTTGAAGGTGAAACTCCCCTTTAAGCTCTATAAGATTAAAGGCAAGTCTGTTGGAGGGTATTTTCTCAATTTAGAGCTTCTTTTCTTCTCTATCTTATGTCCACTTTCTAAGCCTTGCTCCTTTTATTTATCGAGATGGTGGTCGTATGGGAGGAGACTTAAGAATTCCATGTCAACAAAAACATGTAAGGCTTCATAGCACCAGTTGCAGTGTCTCTTTACACTATGAAACATTGAATTATCTGTTACACTGTAATCTGGGGTGTTAGATCTGACACCATTTGTTGTCCCTGGAGGACCACACCATGAGGTGTTAAAATTATACCCTATAGTTTGAATATAACACCACAGAGTGTTAAAGTAGCAACCAAAGGTGTTGTAATAACACCCCATGGTTGTTGAACTAACACTATAGATTTATAGCACCAGTTGCAGTGTCTCTTTACACTATGAAACACTTAATTGTATGTAACACTCTGTACTTGGGTGTTAAAACTGACACCAGTTGTCCCTGGAGTACCACATCCTAAGGTGTTAAAATTGAAAGTTTGAACATACACTGATAGTGTTAAAGTAACAACCAAAGGTGTTGAAAGAACATCACCAATTTAACACCAAAGTTAAAAATGTTAAGCAACGCTGTATAAGTCTGTCACTCTAACAATTGTTTAAACTTTTTACAACAACTTGTTTTGTTTAAAAGTTCAAACAATAGTTATTAGAGTGACAGGCTTAAACAGCGTTGCTTAACATATTTACCAGTGTTTTCACAGTGTAGTTGAATGAACTTTTCAGGAATCCGCTTTTAGAGTTGTCTTTTGAGAGCAGAGATTGCAACTTTCGTTTTCTAGCAGTAGTTTTGTACTGTTATCTACAGATAAGTAAATGTCTTTTGCATGAAACTTTAAAAGGTAAAAATAATTGTCTTTATAACTGACTACAGTATTCAATGTGGCAAGTTGACATATTTTGGATAAGGGAATAAATTAAAGGGATGCTCCAGGCTGAAGATATTTATATTTCAATAAATAGAATAAAATTCACAGAGCAAAATGCAGAAAATTTGATCAAAATCTGATAACATATAACAAAGTTATCAAATTTTAAAGATTTGCATTCTTCTTCTTCTCCTTCTTCTTCTTCTTCTTCTACTTCTTCTCCTTCTCCTCCTTCTTCTTCTTCTCCTCCCCCTCCTCCTTCTCCTCCTTCTTCTTCTCCTTCTCCTCCTTCTCCTTCTTCTTCTCCTTCTCCTCCTCCTCCTCCTCCTCCTTCTTCTTCTTCTTTTTCTCCTCCTCCTCCTCCTCCTTCTTCTCCTTCTCCTCCTTCTTCTTCTTCTCCTCTTTTTCCTCCTCCCCCTCATCTTCCCCCTATTTAACACTAAATATAATTTGCATATAAATATCTTACAATTTTACAACCTATCACACCCTCCTGTGAATTCCGTATTTCTTTCAAGTTAGAGAAATGTCAAATTAGTATTTGTTATGTGGCAAAATTGCCATTATTGTTTCAGGATTAATTTAGATGTTAAGCACCTTCTGTTTACACTAGTGATAGATTCGTTTTGGATTAATTACTTGACACCTTTTAAGCACTTAACACAGGTCTTTCAGTGTTAATCTCTTTTAAGAAGGACTTGAGCTTACTAATTTTGGCCAATATTGTTGGAGGCCGAGTGGTCTTTCTTACAGCATTGAAGATTGGATACTGTTGAAGTATATGTTTGTGATTTGGAAGATAATCCTTGGATGTTCAATGTGATTAATTGGGTATGAACACACATTTTTGTCATACAACTTATGGTATTGATGCTTGGCTCAAATAACTTTAATACCCCCTCTTACAATCAGAAAGGTGTTGATAATGTCATGTTAGTTATTGAGAGAATACAATGAGATATGCCAATACACAGGGAGGGAGGGGGGGGGGGGTATTTAACAAAAATTTGAATCTGACTAAAAATCTTACTTAAATTCCCAATTGCAAGTGGTAAATGACGAATCACTGTGTTGATTAGATAAAGGTCATGGGAGGCACTCTAGCAATTATCAATAATGAAATTACATCTGAAATATAATATGTGCATTGACACTTATGCATGACTTTGAATCTATTTCACTTTGAAGCTATTTTTGAAACACCCCCCCCCCTTTTGCTTCATTAAAAGTCATGAAACTACTGAGCTCGCACACATATTCACTTTAACCCCCCCCCATTAATATCAGAATTAAAGGAGTAAAGGAAGGAGAAGGGGTACATTAAGTACCCCTTTCAAAGGAACCCCAAATCTGGAAGGGGCATTGATGTCTCAACAGGTTTTGTTTTGAATTGCACATTGTTAGAGAATAGACTATAATGTTTTGACCACAATGAATTGTAAATTCAGCCTAATTTGATCTATCAAAAAGATCAACAAAGAGGTATTTAAGCCAACAGATAGAGATCCCTTAACCCCCTTCCCCCTCTTTAGGGCCATCTGCACCATCCCGAGTTTTCAAATTAGCGCGCTATTTCTGATCCGGAAAATTATCCCGATCTGAACAATCTCGAGATCATTTGCAATGGAGACTCAATTATCGCGCTAGTTCGTAGGATTAATCTCGAGATTGCAATCCCAAGTCAACTTGGGATTATTTTTACGAATTATCGCGCTAATTCGTAGGTGCAGACGCACTCGGGATTATTTATTCACGGCGTCAGACCATAATGCATCGATGCCTCGCTCGAGCAGGAATCGCTCTTATTGCGATGGTGGAGACGGGGTTTCTTGAATCTCGAGATTAATCTCGAAGACGGCCGATCGGGCTAAAATCTCGAGATTGAGCAAACTCGGGATGGTGCAGCACCGCCTAAAGTTAGAGAATAGACTATAATGTTTTGATCTATCAAAAAGATCAACAAAGAGGTATTTAAGCCAACAGATAAAGATACCTTAACCCCCTTCCCCCTCTTTATGTCCGAAATCCAAAGGGGTGCAATATAACACCCCTCCACCAGTGACATTACCCCTCTATTGCTTCCTCCAGGAACCAGAAGGGGTGTTAATTCATAAGGATTTAACTCAATATTATTCCAGCTTTTAACAGAAGATTGTTAAATAATGGGATATACAAAGTTTTTAAACATGATGAATAGATAACTAAATAAAAGAAGAATAGGAAGTAAATTGATTTATTACAAAGGTCAACACAGAATTTGGCCATCAAACAAAAAAACCTTAACCCCTCCCCTTCTCTTGTTACCAGATAAAAGATGGTATAAAGAATGTGTCAGGGGTGTAAGAGAGTACCCCTTTTCACAAGAGAGTGCTAAATACATTACAATTAGCTCCATTGTCAGGTAAATGGAATGGACCAACAGGCTCCTAATGTGGCTGAAGGGGGGGGGCATCTTTTTGAAAGAGTTCTCTTACAGGGAGGAATACTGTTAAAATATGCTGACTTTAGAAAACTTTAGAAACAATAATTAATTATAGTGCACTATAAAAACACTGTTTAAAATTTTGAGCTCAATGTTTAAGCCTGTCACTTTAACAAAAAGTTGTTAACGTTTTTTTAAAACTGTTTCATTCTTTAACAACAGTAGTTGTTAGCATGGCAGGCTTTTTATGGCAATCTCAATTCAATTCAATTCTATTTACAATCTAATATTTATTTTGAGACAGATTCCTTCACAAATATAGTTCAAGAGATTTCTGGGAATCCATAATCACAGATAAAAAGGATATTAAATATTACCTATTTCTGATTGCATATTACAAAGGTCAACACAGAATTTGGCCATCAAACAAAAAAACCTTAACCCTCCCCTTCTTTTGTTTACCAGATGAAAGATGGTATAAAGAATTTTTTTTTTACATTTCTGTATTTTATTCTTATTATGTACAGTATGTTCCTTCACTGTTTACATCTCATTTATTGTAGGGCCCCATTCACAAGCTCTGCTTTTTAGGGGTCCTCGAAAACCTCTCATTTATTTAGCCTTTTGTAATATTATCTGTTCATTGATTTGTACTTATCCATGTATGTCTGGTTTTTTAATAAATTAAACTTGAACTTGTTAGATATTTATGAATTTTTATTGAAAAACAAAACTCCGACATCATTTTCACAGTGCATTGGTTTTTTGAAGTAAAACTTAGACCATTAGAAAATCCAGTATTACCCCCTCTATAGAGCAACTATTGCCAATGTTAGCTTGTTAGAATATATATTTTTTCTTTACATTGTTTTGTTGACTTTCTACATAGTTTTCGATTTCTTGAAAGAAGAAGTTTTCAATTTAGATATGTTAATATGAATAAAAAAAATAAAAATATAAAAAATAAAAAAAAAACCCAACAATCTCAACTGGCAGCCCAAGTTAATTCGGAAGTGATGACAATGACAATACTAACAATACTTTGCTTATAACAACCAATAATGTAGGAACAATCCTTTCAAGTGCTGTGTAATGTATATTATTATCCAGGGCCCGTCTTACCAAGAGTTACGATTTATCCAATCAATCTCAAGTATATAGAAATCCATCCATACCATATTTTTTCTACAGGAAATTTTCAAAATACCCTCAGTAAACAAGGAGAATCACACTGAATCTTCAAGAGAATGATGAATGTATGACTATACATCTTATATATTTTGAACAAATTTGCATCTTAGATGTTGACATTGCTGGCCGTCCATAGTTGTGGTGGTGATCAGTCGCAACTCTTTGTAAGACGGGACCTGGTCATCGAATCCTGGCTTGCCCGCACACAATATATGCACTTTCTGCGATCCATGGGGAGCATTCTAATGTGAGTTTCCAAACTCAATTGCTAGGCAAGTACACTAACTTTGCTGGGTGGAGAGTGGCAAAGTATAGATTGATTAGAAATTGATATTAATATTATCATACAACTAGATCTGGTACATTAATGTTAACTTATCTTTGTGAAATCATGAAATCTTAGCTCAAAATCAATAACTTTGATGATCACTATTAACACAGAAAACCAAATGTGGGACAGTGTATTGATCTTGCTTGGAAAATTACCTGAAATTTGATGGAATTCCATGCTTATTTTGCTCATTTCTCAGCAATTACGCATTTTCATCCAGAGCTATATGGCACATATTTTTTATTTATACATACAAACACTTTGGTGGTAATTAATTTCATTGGATTCTGTTCGAACTCGTTTTTGAGATTGTTACTACAAATGGTATTTATCTCTATGGCCAGACTCGAAACCATTATACCACAATACTTCCACACAATATGGATTCAGAAAAAGAAATTGACAAGTTAGTATTTACTCAGCGTTTCATTAAGCTTTCACCAACAAATTCCTCCCATATTATACTTCTAAAGAAAAAAAGTAGGTTTGTTTCAGGTGGGATTTTCACCTTAGAGTTCTGAAACCTTACATATAACCCATGACATGGATGCTAGAATCACCTACATAACTGTCTTTATTTTTCCCATGCACTCGCAAAGATAGGGGTCATTGCCATTAGGGAATCCTTAAAAGTCAATGAAGTACCCCATTAACTGCCCAATCCTATTTACATTACTTACTGGAGGTGATTACTGAACTTGTTGATTTGTTTACTTTCTTGCTTTACTTGTAATGAGTCATACCTTGCAGAGATCTGGCATGTTAATTCATAAGGGTTTGGAATTCCATCCTCTGAGGGATAAAGTGGTCTAGTGGTCTTTTGGCGTGTTGTGGTCTAGTGGTTCTGACTCTCGCCTCTTAAAAACAGAGGGTTGTGGGTTCCAATCCTAGCCATGGCGTGTTTTCCTTCAGCAAGAAATTTATCCACAATGTGCTGCACTCGACCCAGGTGAGGTGAATGGGTACCCGGCAGGATTAATTCCTTGCATGCATGAGCGCCGTTGATGGTAGCTCGAGCTAAAGCCGGGGTGATAATAGCAAGCGCTTTGTATCCTCAGGCAAAAAGCGCTATATAAATCCAGCTATTATTATTATTATTATTATTATTATAAAGTTTACTTGCATATGGGGACTGCTTCATACAGTTGTTTGTAAGTAATGCATGATGTTATAAGGTGGTTTCAAACCGTTTCGATCACAAGAATCCCTGTTAAATTACGAGAACTTTTCCAGGCTAAAAAAATACCCAATAATTATTCCTGCATTCACACCGCCCCGAAACATACCGGTACCCTTTGGGCTAAGTTCCTGAAGTTACGAGCATGCGCAGTATGGTCTGATAAGCAAGCAAGGCACTAGATTCAAAATGGCTAGCTCAGCAGCCACCCACGGCGCCCACGCCCGACTACACGCTGTGCTTAAAGTTCCCGTAATTTGCTTTCACACTGCCAAAATACCTGCAACCTTGGGAAAATCCCAGCGAAAGCTCTCGTAATTTTGACATGTACCTACTATTTAGCGGGTATTTCCTTTCGGGAAGATTACGCGTTTTTTTGCTTTCACACTGCAATTGCTGATTGGGAAATTAACCCTGATGATCAGAAAATACCTGGAACTGACGAACTTCGAGGTGGTCTGAAACCACCTACAGAACAACTTTGTTCTGTGGTAACAACATCATTCAACGAGTAATATGGCGATACGACACTGTCGATTGCAAAAACAAAAAAAAGGAAAAACAATGCCACTTTTTATTCAGATAATCAGTAATCAAGGGCACGCTCGATATTGCCCATCCGTTCGCCAAAATTGGCATTTAGCCGCAATGTTCGCTTTCTTATCAAATTTTCTACAAAAATATGGTGATTTTGGTTAATCTGAAGGTGTCACCTGTAATGGCTTTCAATACTCTATCAGGAAATGTAAAAAAAAAAAAAAAAAAGTATTTTTCGATTATATATGCCATGTTGACCTTTTACTTGCCGAACGAAGGCATATAGGAATGCTTTGACCACCTAGAAAAGTGCATATGTGTGCGATGTAAATACCTGATATTATCATTATTAAAGATACCATAAATGACAAAGAATTCATTGATACTGTGATATCACTTATATCATCATATATTATGTTGAAAATGGAAGTGAAATCATGAAATAAACTGAAATGAAAACCAAGACTAATGGAATTAATACCTGTTCCCTTCAACATAAATCATTTGAGTCACGCATGGTGTCAGAATTGCTACAAATAAGGTAATCTGAAAAAGCTGTGAAGTTGCTCTTTTCATATTCTTGTAAATCCAGAACGTAATATGTTACCAGCATTCTGAATTGGGTTACCTTTTTTTGATACACACTACATAGATAAACTATTGACTTAGCCCTGTTAGAATGAGTTCTGAGTAATCAGCGCATTAAAATGAGCTAAAATAGAAATCATTAGATATAAAACAACATATGATACCTACTTACGTGTACAGAGACTCGCTCATAAAAATTTATAGCTTATGAATATTGGAAGTAAAACTATCGAAACATAAGAACAATCAGTTTTGGAACTGATACTTTGCCTGGTTACAGAAGTTTCTCACAATTCATAAATAATGGCTGATGTAATAAGATATTCTATTATGTTATTGGTAAATAAATATTGACTTTGAATACTGCGTGAGTGAAATGCACATGTGATATGAAAATAGGTAGTGATTTTAATGCCCCCTAAAATGTTTTTATTATTGATTATTGACTACTTCTACTATTATTATTATTACTACTACTACTACTACTACTACTACTACTACTACTTCTACTACTACTACTACTACTACTACTACTACTTCTACTACTACTACTACTACTACTACTACTTCTATTACTACTACTACTACTACTACTACTACTACTTCTATTACTACTACTACTACTTCTACTACTACTACCACTACTGCTGCTCCTGCTGCTGCTGCTGCTGCTACTACTACACTAGGCCTACTACTATTACTACTACTACAGTAGTAGTAGTAGTAGTACTAGTAGTGGTAGTAGTAGTAATAATAATAATAGTAGTAGTAGTAGTCATTGTAGTAGAAGTAGTAGTAGTAGTAGTAGTAGTAGTAGTAGTAGTAGTAGTAGTAGTAGTAGTAGTAGTAGTAGTAGCAGTAGTAGTATATATTTTTGGAACAGGGACTGTTTGTACTATTTCTGCTCTTACGACATTTTACATCGAGTCTAGTATATACATTTGTGGAAGAGCCGTGGTGTAGTGGTTCTGACTCTCGCCTTGTAAACAGAGGGTCGTGTGTTCGAATCCCACCGCGGTCTAGCGTCCTTTGGCAAGGCGTTGATCCACACTTTGCCACTCTCGACCCAGGTGCTAAATGGGTACCCGGTAGGATGCGAAAGTTATTGTATGTTTGATTTTGCCAGCGCCATAATGAGGCTGCGATGAATGCAAAGAATGCTCCCCAGGGAGTGGAGATTGTGCACTTTTCGTGCAGGATTGAAATGAATCCAATGACCGGGGTAATAATATGCTGTAAAGCGCTTTGAGCCATTCTGGGAAAAGCGCTATATAAAAATTGGCTATTATTATTATTTCATTGGAAAATGAAAGGGTGAAAATGGTAAATTAATTCCTTACAGGGTCAGAGGAGTGATAGCGTTATTAAAAAGGGTGGAAAGTAGTGTATTCATCTGCCCTTATACCATTCTTTCCACCTATTGTGATTTTTTAGTGTAGTAATTTATGGGGCCCACTTACAATTTGCAAGGTCCCTTTGAGTTATTTATTTGTTTGTTTTATATATATATTCATTCATTCATTCATTCATTTATGTATTTCATATATCTATCTATCTATTTATATATCTGTCTGTCTGTCTGTCTGTCTGTCTGTCTGTCTGTCTGTCTATCTATCTATATATCTATCTGTCTGTCTATCTATCTGTCTATCTATCCAGGTATCTATCTATCTATCTATCTATATATCCAGCTATCTATCTATCTATCTATCTATCTATCTATCTATCTATCTATCTATCTATCTATCTATCTATCTATCTATCTATCTATCTATCTATCTATCTATCTATCTATCTATCTATCTATCTATCTATCTATCTATCTATCTATCT
This sequence comes from Lytechinus pictus, assembly GCF_037042905.1. Lineage (NCBI taxonomy): Eukaryota > Metazoa > Echinodermata > Echinoidea > Temnopleuroida > Toxopneustidae > Lytechinus > Lytechinus pictus. Next base: position 3,200,166 of record NW_026974141.1, read on the forward strand.
ATCTATCTATCCAGCTATCTATCTATTTATCCAGCTATCTATCTATCTGTCTATTTATCTATCCATCTATTTATTTATTGTTTTATATATTATCATTTTATTTATTCATTTTATTTATTTATTATTATTATTATTTTTTTTTTTTTGGGGGGGGGCAAAGTGCACCAAGCTAACCCCAAGTGTTATCTTTATCCCCTTTATTACTAAATCATCTGATGCATTAAATATATTGGGATTCCAAGTTGGTGAATCAACTCTGTGTTAGTAGCTCCATGGTGTTATGATCATGTAGTCAAATATAACTTGGTATAATGCCCGCATGGGCTGATTTCAATTTAATTAATTAAAAAAATAGGAAAAATCACCACTTCTGTATGTTAAAATTGAAAATTCATTACATCAATTGATTTCAATTTAATTAATTAAAAAAAATAGGAAAAATCACCACTTCTGTATGTTAAAATTGAAGATTCATTACATCAATTTTTTAGGAGGGGAAATGGGGGGGGGGGGGTAAATGGGGCTCAGTGCGAATTAGCCTCCTTATTGCCCCCAGAGCCCTTGACACTATAACAATGAGTAAAGAGCCCCTAAAATTTGCATAGGGTCCCTAAAATTTGCATAGGGTCCAATGCAGACTGTAATACAATGTAGAAATATTTGCTGGTTAGCTCAAATAGTAGCCTCATAATTTTTTTTTTTTTATAACATTTTTTTTTTTTGGGGGGGGGGCCGAGGAGGACTGCCCCATATTCCCAATATCCCTATCAGTTCAACTCTAAACATGCCCCTTACAGGGGCCGCGGAACGGTTTTCAAAGTGGGGGGGGGGCTGACCATGCTAAAAATCACAATCATATGGTCAATTTTACGTTTTTGTACACGGTTTTGGAAAAAAGTGGGGGGGCTGAAGCCCCCCCAGCCCCCCTGGTTCCGCGACCCCTGCCTTATCTATTGCTTCAATGCTTGCATTTCAATTTCTTGCATATTACAAAATGCAACAGTGAATAGAGGCAGAAATGTGCACATAAATGCACTTTAGATATTCAGAGCTCCTGATTGGTTTAAAGTTTCCAGCCTCATGAATATGAATGAGCCCACCTCCCATCCAATCAGAAAAGGGTGCGCTGTTGCTGGGCATGTGATCCATGAATACACACACACCATTGGCCTATCTACCCTGGTAAATTTGCTTGCCTCTGATTGGCCGCTGTGCTGTCTGTGAGCTCAAGTGATGAATGGACTTTGTGTGTGGATTCCTTTTGTGTGTCAATGAAAGGTGTGTAAATAAAAGGGTGGTACGAAGCAAAGATCAATGGAGGGAGGAGAGAGAGAGAGAGAAAGACAGACAGTGAGAGAGTAAGATAGAGGGGGGGGGGGGGGGCATCATGATAAGCTGGCATGCAGTGTATACATGCATGTATGTATTGAGGTAGACCACTAGAAATGTACAGGCCCTATATTATGTACCATACTTACAGGCCTATAAATTTCTGTATACATTAAATGTAGTTCCTCTGTCCTTATTTTTTAAATAAATATCCTACCTTATACGGAGGCACATTACATATTCAGTAAAACTTACAGGCAGTTAACATGGTGTAACTGAGCACTTAGAAACATCTGTACAATTTGTTATTATTATTAACAGGATTGGTATCTCATACATGTTCATAATACTTCAATTTTCAATTTCAATTTATTTCATTTTCAACAGAACAAAGTAAAGTGGTCGAAATAATTGCAATGAACTAATACAGACAAAATAAATTGAGGCATGTACAATATATGATATTTTTCTATACGTAAAACAAAACAAAGTATTATATATAAGCAAAGTATCATAAACATTATAAAATGAAATTCTGAGAAAATGGAGGGATCCACTAAAAAGCAGTGCTTGCATTGTGTGGACCCCTCTAAATAATTATTTTCAAATTGCCTAACACTGGTTGTGAGCTTTGTGAACACTACATACTAGTACTACATGTGGTATCTTTTCATACATCTTGAACAAGGCTGATTGTACACATAATTCTTTCATGCAAGCTACTCTGGTTACAGTATGATATATGCTTATGCATTGGTTTTGAGTGTGTGAATGCTATGTGTGAAATGAGAGACTTCCTCGGCAAGAATTGCCTCATGAAGAAATGGTGAACTACCCCCTCTATAGATTAAAAAAGTCATGAAGGAAGGAGCATGTGGCAATCCTTGTATATACTGCAACTAGGTGATCCAATGCATTTTAGTTTGTTTATAAATTAGCAAGATTTTGTGTTTCAAGATTGATCACTACCCCACCGCCTCAAGAATAAAGTGAAGAAAAAAAATTCTAGGATATGAGCACCCACGAAATATATATATTTTTTTTCTTTAGTATAAAAGAAAGTTCAAACATCCGTTAACCCAATGTTATGAATGTAGTAATCTTGAGTGGTATAGCAAATGCTCTCATTCATGAATCAAAACAATGCCTTTTTTTCTACATAGCATGTGTTGGAATTGTTGCCATTTTCCTATCAGATCATATCCCCCTCCAGTGTGTACTCCATGTGTTTACATAAGAATTTTATCAGAAGTTGTGGTTATCATATCTCGAGCGTAATTACGCCGGAAGAAACTTACAGGGGAATATTTGCATTAAACAAATATAGGATATTAATGAATGTGAAACAAAATCAATGCAAACATAAGTATACAACACGTGTAATATTGGCAAATTACCGGTATTAGAATAAATATGAAACAAAATCACAACAAACAACCATACAGCACAACACTATTGACAAACTCACTGTATTAATACAAATATGAAACAAAATCTTGTTGCCTTTAGAGGAAACCCTAGCCAAAGAAAATGCACCTACATGGATGTGGATATATGGGACTCCGTATGAACACTTACTCAATAATCAAGTTATAAGCAATCACACTCGCGGCTTGTAAATGTAATTTCCATTTTCATTTTTATTGTTTGCCTTATTGCCTACCAGTAACCACAAATACTACTTATTTTTCCTTTATTATTATTATTCTTTTTTTTTTTGGGGGGGGGGGGTTGGCAGGAGGGTTGGCATTACGAGAATCCTGTGTTTAAAAAATACCCCACCAGCTTATAACACAGGAACTCCATTGCCTTGCGTGTTGTGTCAATGGGAGCTCAGGTGGGGTATTTGAAACCCCAATTTCAGATTTTGGGAGAGCTTCATTTCTCTCGTTTAAACTGGGGTGGGGTTCATCTGACTGCTGATAATGTCTTGCGTGTTAGTCAATGGGAGCTCAAGTGGGGTATTGACACCCCACTTTCAGTTTTTGGAAAAGTTTCATTTCTCTCGTTTAAACTGGGGTGGGGTCCATTTAGTGACTGCAGCTGCTGATAAGAGCTGATAAAACACTGTGCATGTCACCACATCAGGCTGATGAACGGCATGGAGTGGGATTGCAGCTGTCCTTGTTACGTAATAGTATAAACAAACTCTTCAGAGCTTCCTGGCTGACAGTAATCTTGAAAGAATATATTTGTATTCTATTTGTTTTAGGACATTAGCATGTCTAAAAAAGATTAAAAATTTAGATGGAGATCGAACTGCAATTTTCAACGATGCAAAATGACCCACAATTGCCGAAATAACAATAAGTTTTAAAAAAATCACCCCCAGTTAACTCCCTCTCTCTCCCTCTCTTGCTCTCTCTCTCCCTCTCTGCCAGGCCTTATGAAGGTCACTTCTCCTTGGGGGAAGGTGGATTAGCTGGGAGAGTGCATGGTTGTTTACTTAAGGATAACCATTCCTTGTTGATATTGGGATGGGGGGGGGGCGAGTGAAAGTAGCTTGGAATTTGAAATTGGGGTGTCAGAGGAGATCCATTTTTAAACACAAAGTTTCGTAATGATTATTCATTTTTGTTTAAATAGTTGGTTTCAAACCGCCTCGATCATAAGAATACCCGTTAAATTACGAGAACTTTTTTAGGCTGAAAAAATACCCATTACGGTAATTATTCCTGCATTCTCACCGCCCCGAAACATACCCTTCGGGATAAGTTCCTGAAGTTAAGAGCATGCGCAGTATGGTCTGATAAGCAGGCAAGGCGCGAGATTCAAAATCACTAGCTCAGCAGCCACCCACGGCGCCCGCGCCCAACTACACGCTGGGCTAAAAGTTCCCGTAAATTGCTTTCACATTGCCAAAATACCTGCGACCTTGGAAAAATGCCCGCGAAAGTTCTCGTAATTTTGACAAGTACCTACTATTTTGTGGGTATTTTCTTTCGGAGAGATTACGCGTAATTTGCTTTCATATTACCTGGTATTTTCTGATCGGGGTAAATTTCCCGATCAGAAAATACCTGGAACTGACGAACTTCGAGGCGGTCTGAAACCACCTAATGTCAGATTTATACTTTGTGTGATAACTGCCCATCCACCTGCCTTTGTACATTTCTTTCTACCTTCATGCTTTGTATTAACAATGTATTTAATGAAGCGCATAAACCCCCCTATGGTTGACTTTACTTAATTTGTATGCTATTTCAGGAATGGCCTTGGGTAGCCTAGAAACAAAATGGTTTCATTTTCATTTTTGTCCATTCTTATTCTTTGAGTTGGTTTACAGTGATAGTTTTTTTTTTTGTGGATGGAATGTTTGAGCACGGAATGTTACGAGTCTGTGTTTTCTAGATAGAGTGGTTCTTGAATGTGGAAATGTTTCATAAAATGACAAAGGTGGAAAGACATACCTGATTTATGTACTGTCACATGCTTTTTATGAAATTTACATATATAGAATGATAGTAAAATTTTCCACTTTAAGAACTACGTTTCAAATGTCCTTGTATTGGAAATAATAATTAAAAATATATAATTAAAAAGTCTGTGTCAAACATTGCTTAAGAGAGTGGATTAATTTCTTATCAGTTGTTATAATTCTGAATTCTCACTCTTATCACTTTCCTTATTTCTTAATAAAAAATCTACTTATACATGAAAAATGAATTAAAGTCTGGATGCCTTCAAATGTTGCATGTATGTTGCCTAATGTGCTATTTTTGGCCCTGCAACAGAAATTTGTCTGCATTCTCATGTTTTAAGGTTCTTATTGAAAGCTTATCTGAGATTTATCAAATGTGGCAAATATTCATGAGTATAACTTGACCTCAGAAATGTTTATACATTCTTTAAACTTCAAGACTGTCAAATGAAAAACAAAATTAAAGAAAGATGAAAATCCATATTTTATTACCGGTATTCAAAATATACTTGAAATAAAATACCCAGAAAATTTATTTAGCCCAATTGATCGTGGGCCCGGCAGCCGCTGTGCAGCTCCAGATTAATGAGGCTCTATCCCTTTAATCGTTGAACGCCAAACAGGGTAGCAGCAACTCCCATCTTTTTGGTCTGACGCGGCCGGGGTTTGAATTTCCGACTGAGCCAGTACACCAGTGATACCTTGAAATTTTGTCTGAGGCTTACCGAGTGTAGCAACAGTTAATGAATACAGACTTGACTCCACGATTTGTCATGTGTTCTTTGCTATAGGAATACCTTGTCAGTAGTTGCTGAGGTCCCAGAGAGCGAATCTTCTCGTTTATCAGTAATCCTGGATATTTGCCATGAGATGCCATAGCAACACTATAGAGAGGGTGAACAAAGGTATGTTATATCATAGGGTTTATTTTATTAGCCTACGTGTGAGCACGGTAGCACAGACTGTAGTTTATCGTGTGAGGGATAATGTCACCCCTACGAACAAAATACATGAAATTGAAAAGTTAACTATTCTATTGATTGTTCTTTTATGTGACTGTGCTTATTCGATAATGACAAGTCTTACCAAAGCGAAGAAAAAATGGAACGTGTCGTCTCATCGTGTGTCTTATCGTGTGTGCCCCACGCTTAATAGATAATCCAGCGTATTAAAAGGAATGCCCCCACGTGTCTTTCATCATGACGCACCCGGGGACACCCGCGATTCTTTTATCTTTAAAAGGTTGTGTTGGGAGCTAATTGTTCCGGTATTGTCGAATAGGGGTAATAATCGCCTGGTAGGAGGTGCAGCATTGTCCCGCTTTTTGACTCCGCAAGAATGGCAATTACCCCCCAGTTGGCCCATCATACCTGGCTGCTAAATCTCTGAAAAGAATTCCTCCGGTATGGCTTTGAGCGTTTTGAAATCAAGTTCGATGCACCAGTAATTCGGTGTTCAATGAGAGCGAATAGTTGTAGATAATGAAGGAGCTCAATACCACAAAGAGCTATAGGGTGAACATTCAGTCAGTGAGACACATAGGAGGTGTATACCCTCGCCTGAACTTCATGCCAAACTAGGGCTCTGGACCAGTATTCAATACAATATTTAAGCCAGAAGTTTAAAGGACAAGTCCACCCCAATAAAGAGTTGATGTGAATAAAAAGAGAAAAATCCAACAATTAGCATAACACTGAAAATTTCACCAAAATCGGATGTAAAAAAAGAAAGTTATGACAATTGAATTTTTGCTAATTTCACATAACAGTTATTCACATCCTGGTCGGTATGCTAATGAGGAGACTGACGTCATCCACTCACTATTTCTTTTGTATTTTATTATATGAAATATTCTTACTTTCTCCTCATTGTCCAGTGATACGTTGATTAATTCCTCCCTAAACATGTGGAATTAGCATTGTTAAATACTATATGGTTCAGTCAACTTGGTCCTTATTGTCAAATCTGTAAAAATGAAATATTGTATAATTCATGCAATAAAAAACAAAAGAAGTTGTGAGTGAGGGACATCATCGACTGACTCACCTAGTTGTGCTTATCACTGTTTTGTGAAAAATAAGCGAAACTTTAACATGTCATAACTTTCTTATTTTACATCCGATTTTGATGAATTTTTCAGTGTTATGCTAGTGCGATTTTGCTCTATTTATTCAAATCAATATATTTCTGAGGTGGACTGTACCTTTAAGTATTTTACTCAGTATTCTTCTTAAGTACAATGCTTAACCATCTTTTCTACTCAATTGCAATTCTTGGCTAAGTATTTTGCTTAAATCTAAGTCAGCGCCCACCTGGCTTAAGTCTGGCTAGATCGTCGTTTACAAATGTAGTATTCACGTAGTATATGCTAGGTGGATACATACATTGCGCTCTTGACTTAGACTTTACGACAGAACAATATGGTTCCTGGTTCAGTATTTTACTTAAAGTTTGCCTGATAACCTAAAATACTTAGAAGTCATCTAAATAAGTTTTTTGTTTAGCCAAGTAAATAGCAAAGGAATTTACTAGCTATTTTGTAATTGATTGCAAACTTTTGTGTTCTGGAGCCCTGGAAGTAGTCTGCAAATACAGACCTTTGGTTAAACTAAAAGTGAAATATATTTATCCCTTGGAAAAGGGGAATAAATTCTTGATGTGAAATCACAAAGCATAGATAAATCGATGCATTAAAACAATGATAGTCTATAATCCATGCAAGAGAGTATGTATGAGTATGTAATTTTGCACTTTTATGGTGTGAAAGGTGCAATTTGGCACCTTTAAAGGTGCTCCAAGTCCAGAAATGTACAATGTTGTCCCGGCTTTGAAGGTGCAAATTTGAATCCTATTCTTCATCAGTATCATGCAAATAATGATAATAATAAGCAACATATAGCGTTCAATCCACATGTCACTAAGCGCTGCATACTATATATTATCACCGTGACTTTAGCACGGCTATCCTGATTGGACGCTTGAGCATTCAAGGAATTTTTTCCTGCCAGGTACCCATTAACTACACCTGGGTGGAGAGTGGCAAATGCAAACGCCTTGCCAAAGGATGCAAGTGCTGCGGTGGGATTTGAATCCCAGACCTTCTGGTTCAAAGTCCAGAGACTTATCCACTGAGCCACAACACCTCTACAAATCTTCCTCCTGCCCCCAAAACTGTAAATAAAGCATATAAATTGTGTGTCAATATCGGGATGAACATTCTTTTTAATCAAATACCACAGCACTCTCACATCTATCCAGATCACCTCAGTCAACAGAAGAGACACAAGTTGATATATAATCCGATTATCTATAAAAACTTCCTGAAAATCATCAATTACAATATTTCCAAAGCCGACCTTTGGCCTGCACGGTAGATTTATTACAGGTGCGACAAAAAAGGCAAAGGATGTGTGGGGGTGTGCACAGGAGAATCACAAATTTGTCGTCATCGTCAGTAATTCATCACAACAAGAATAGATAGCGAAGAGCCTGGAGTGGGCCAATGTAGCGGAACACTAGTAATGTCGCTTCCTGGCTTCTTTTAAACCTTATTTGTTTTAATGTATTTTTTAGCTTGATTTAGGAAAGAAGAGCAGGTTGCTTCCCATGACTCGTACAAATGAAAAATAAATACAAAAATACTAACAAAGGAAGGCAATAACCGACTAATGAAGCAAAATCATGGCAACAAATATGGAAGAAAGGATCAGGATTACTGCTTGGTATCACTGTTTGTCAATTTTAAGATTATGTTCTTTTGATTTTAGTGAAAAAAATGTGATCTCTTTGTGCTCCTATTCGCAGCGTGGCGACATGACTGTGGAGAGTAAGTGAGAGAGAAAAGGCACAAAAGCAATATGACTTAGTCTAATTGTTTTATAAAGAGGGTAAATTCTTCATTTTCGTCTGGAGATTTTACCTGATAAAACTGGGTGTAGGTTAACATTTGCTCTGATAATCGTATCAAAAAGTGTTCTGAACACCCCCACCTCCAACAATAATTGACAGTTAGCTATAATGATCCTCAAAATGGTTAGGTTTCTGAATTTATGGGGATGGTTTATTTTCAATTGATCTACTGCCAATTCATCCGATTGCCAGCTCATCTACTAGCATTTGGTCTATCATCAATTCGTCCACTATCCATGTAGTCTAATTATAACCAGTTGATCTAATAGCCATTTGGTCCAACAGATTTGTCTATTGATAGACTGAAGGTACAGTAAAACCATTTTCAATTTTATGAGAAAATGACATTTCATTGAGTTTTTACCATACGATATGTAGGGAAGCTGCTCGCATATGACGTCACAAATCAAATAATTGAAATTCTAATAGCTTCTTTATTCTTTGATGGATTTTCCTCAAACCTTCGCCAATATTTTTTAATCATTTTTTCTGCTATTTTTACAATAAACTTTTTGTCAGGGTGAACTTCCCCTTTTACAAGTTCAAGAGTCAGAATATGCTATGTGCTTGAAATCAACTACAATAGTTTGTATACTAGTATTCTCCCCTAACAGTGTAACAAATTTGACTTGAAACCCGTCTCTCGCTCCCCAACTCCAATTTCCTGGACAGCGACCATTTGGTAATAGCTTCCTCTCCGAACAATACCCGTAAAAATGCTTAACCGATCCATCTTATTCATTTCTATTGTGTACATGTTCATTAAGCCAATGTCCTTACCTTTCCCATTCACCCTTGTCATTCATAAAGCTGAGGCTAATGTGATGCCGAGATGAGATATGATTCTACCTTTCGACGCTACATTGAGGTTTTCTTTACATTTTGGTTGGTGGTGTTGTTGATACGGCGTATGAAAGAGTTATTCGCTTTGGTGGGCATTTAACCACATTCTTTAGGTTTTGCCGAGTCAGAGTCAGTGATTTTCTATGGCAGGCAGTGTACCAAGAAGGCCAGATGAATTTTCGACAGTAGTACTCGGGGACAGGTTGATTTGGTAGATATAGGAGGGGGCGTCGTCAGGGAGGGGAGGGCCGACTTAGCTCGGAAATTCCTTTTGGCTGAAGGAGAAGGGGAGCTATGCAGAAAGCGGTATTATTTGTAGGGAGGGGGCAACTCCGATGAAAAATTGCTATTTGCTGAGGGGGGGGGGAGGGTGACGTTGCCGGGGAGGTGAGGCATTGGGGGCCACTTAAATTAAAATCCATTTTGATCAAGGGAGGGAGGGCCTATGCCAAAAGGGGTATTGCAAGGGAGGGAAGGGGCCAGACTGGAGAAAGTTCCTTGTGGTTAAGGGAGGGGCGAGGACTCTATAAAAAGGGACATTGCCACAGAGGTTGGGGGCAAGGGAGGTCACCTAGATGAAAATGATTTTTTTTTTTTTGAGGGAGGGAGTTGAACTATGTAGAAAGGGGAATTTCCAGGGAGGGGAGATAAGGGGCCACTCAAAAGAAAATTATTTATGGTTCAAGAAGGGGGACTGCAGAAAGTGGCATTGCAATTGAGTGGAGGGGGCCGCCCAAATTAAAATCATTAATCATTTTGACTGTGGTAAGGGGGCGACGATGTAAGCAAATGCTATTCGGTGAAGCCCGGGGAGAGGGGGGGGGGGGGGGGAGGGAAGAGGATGTAAATGTGTACTGTATAGTTAGGTTGTCTATAAATTCATCCTTACTTTGGCTTGCTCTACAGTTAGGCTGACATGTAATTCTGCTATTCATAAATGCTGTAGCACTAATTGCTTTGATGAACACAGTTGAGACTGGTGTTAACCATCAAGGGTCTATGCATTTCAATTTAACACATATTTGTTTCATCATAACTGTTTCTCCCTCTTTTCAAGGCCACCCACTACTCATCACAGATCAGTGAGTGCGACCAAGGAACTGGAGGTCGTTTGAGCAAGTGTCATTCTGGTCAAATCACCCCCCTGCCCCCCCCCTCCCTGGTTGCTAGGTTGCACATGTTTTTAGAGGGGAAACCAACCCCCAAAAAACCTTGTTTCTAGAGGAAAAAGAAAAATCAGACAAGTTGATAGGTGGAAGTTTGAACAATATCGGACAAACAATAAGAAAGTTACGAATTTTTTAAAGTTGTAAGTATTGGTAATCACTATTCACATGGAGATTTCAAATTGGCTGCATATGTGTGATGCAAGGCAAAGATTACTCTTCCACGTACTCTAATACATAAAATGGCTAAAATTTCATTTTATCCAAAATATTTACTTCAAATTATATTTTTCTTTTATGAGGACATAAAACAATATACTACCAGGGTTATATTTATATTACTGCCCCAGGGGAATAGGCACATAGGAGGAAACTAGAATCCCTGATAATTAAGTACATGGCCTATGGCAAAGTTGTCCTTGCCCTTTGTCATAATATACTTACCCAGTTGCCAATTTGAAATCTACATAGTCTTAGGGATCTCACTTTTAAAACAGCCATAACTTTCTTATTGCTTGTCCGATTTCTTTCAAACTTTCACCATTCTGTCTTATTTTTCACCATTCCAACACAACATTTCATGACCAAGGCTGGATTTGCTAGTTTATTGACCAAGAGAATTTTAAAACAATTTCCTTGTAGAATCCAAATATTTTGTTTACAAATTGCAATTAGCTTTCTCGTTTATGAACATTTTTTAAACTTTATTTTGCATAGGGTTGCAGGAGGGGCGGATGGATGTGTTTTTCTAAAAATTCTTTCTATTCTATAACTATTTTAGGAAGTTTAAAACCACCAAAATATATTAGCGTGAGAAAATGGTTACAGACATAAACATTTCAAACAAAGTAAGGAATTTTTGGGCAAAGTGCAAGAAGAATGCACGAATGAAAACACATTACTTCAAAGTCACGCAATGAATCCGCAGACAGACGAATAAACCATGTTGCATGCAAACATCAGCAAAATGGACAAAAGATGAACTTAAAAAGGACATGATAATTAAAGAAAAATGAGGTAACTCTTGGATAATCCTGCACAATGTGTGAAGATGATACATCAAATTTGAATGGTAAATATTTAGGGAGTTGATGGCTACTTCAGGAGGGCATATCTGCCTGTCTGGGGTATGGATATAAAGGAGGGGACAACGTCTATCTGGGGACAGTATTAAATCATTTTAAGAATTCTGTTCTAAGGAGGAGATGGGCTGCAAGGGAAGGGTACAAAATGGAGGGGGCTTGAGAAGGAATATGGGATATTGGAAGCAAGAAAGAATATCTAGGGGACTTCTGGCTGAGAGTCCTGTCCAAGGGTTCTGGTAATAAGTGAGGAGTGCCTTTCCAAAGGGTACTGGCACGCTGATTGGGAATCGCATCCTGGTCAGCGTATTGCAAGAGCCCTGCTCTGCTAGCTAAGCTCTGTCTCCTGTAGAAGGGTGGCGGAGGCTACAGTTTCTGGGAACCAAGTCAATAACAAACTATGACCAATTGTAACCCCCCCCCCCCAAAATGGTTTTACATGTCATTACTACAATCAGAGGAACCATGTATGGAAGATAGAATAGAAATGATTCTAGCAGTTGGCTCAAATTTGTAGATCTATCCTCTAATTAATGAGGCAATTAAAAGTATAAACAGCATAAAAATTAACCAAAGAATCTGTTAACATGATACCCCTAACAGTTATACCGCACAAACAAATAATTTGGATGAATACTGACAAGATAAGGACAAGGCTGACTCGGCAATATGGGTTGAAAAAACAGTAATTTGTTTTGTTTACAAATAATAATGGGTAGAAAAGTTCCAATTTTAGCATTTCCTGTCTATTCAAACTGCAATGAATCATTTTCAAATGATTCGAGTGATTTCCCATCCAAACACAAAACGGGGGAAAAAAAGAAGAGATGAAATATTGAAAGACGAGACATTATTTACTGGTATGCAGTGAATAGCAATTTGGAATGGCATTGACTTGAATGCCCATTATGCCAGTGATAAAAATACCAGGGGGGCATTTCACAAACACATAAGTGTGACTTTAATTTGCTCGTAAAGTCCCAGATGCATGTGGTGTAAAACGCATTGCCGCATTGGGAATTTCATACTAGTATGATGTCTGTGTATATTAATCAATCAGTAAGGTTGCACATTAGATATCATGTGCGTGACAGTAGTTAGGCATGACTTTAGGTAACATATATTATTTTGTGTACCCCCCCTCAAGAAAAAGAAATGTTGTTGGATGCTTTGTATTTATGAACATTTATTCAAGTCTGGTGTAATTTGAGTTCAGAGTGAATTGCTTGAGTTTGCGAGACCTAAGTTGGAATGTGATACGTAGTCTGTCGGAGCGGTGTTAGTTTTAGCCAACAGTGCATCCATGGTTGGAGGGTGGGGTGGTAAGAGGGGGGGGGGGGTGTAAAATTGGCTTGAAAGTTAGAGATTAAATAGAAAAAGACAAGAAAAATTAAAATTTAAGTGGCCAGGGGCCCGTTGCAGAAAGAGTTGCAATCAATCGCAACTCTAAAAATCACACGCAACTTGATTTTCAACCAATCAACAGTGCGCATTTGGGACTTGCGATTGATTTTTTGACTTGCGTTTTAAAATCAACTCTTTCTGCAATGGACCCCAGTTGTTATTTTGACATGGGCCTTAGGAGAGAGGTCCGTTCACGATGAGTGTGAAAGTATAGTATGTGAAGAAGAGGAAGGAAAAAAGGAAAGAAGTTCTAAGAAAAAGGAGGAGGGGGAGAAGAAGTTGAATAAGAAAATAACAGCAAAAAAAAAATGAGAATAAAATCGATATGTAACTAATGCATCGTCACGATTTACTAGTCAGTGGAAGTTGTGCAGGCCTAGCCTCTCTCACTTCATATCTTATGAAGATAGTTGTATAAATTTACATTGGAGAGAGAGAGAGAGAGAGGGGGGTGGGGAAGGGGGAGGGAGAGAGAAGGGAAAGGTTCACTTCCCTTTGAATAAAACATGACATATATTTCACCTCTCCTTGAATTATGCTGGTAGTTAAGATTAATTTCTATTTACTCGTATTGAATCATTGAACATGTGATATCATCGATTAAACTCTTTGAAGGTCACAATAGTGTCCCATATGTACATTAATGACGTCATTAAATCTAGGGGCAGTCGTCTTTTAATATTGCTTATGGGGTTCAATAACTTACAGCCTCAAATTTGAAATTCGTTGCATAAGATAAGTAATGTGTTTATCAAAGGCTGTATTGTTAAACAATAGCTCTTAAATATAAGTGAAATTCTTGAAAACTGCTCTCACAACAATGTCTTTTTCCCTCCTGCCTCACTAAGGATAGCTGAGGCTAGTTTGCCCAGAGATTTTGGTGAAATGTATTTAGGAGGATCACTTCCATTTGTCAACTTCTAAACCCGGTCATCAAATTCAGTTTGCATATTCATTGTGGTAGATCACTCCCCACTTCCAGGGGAGGAGCAGGGCATTGTCATTAGCAGGCATTGTCATTAGCATTTACAATACTAAACTGATTACATTACCTTTTGCATCCTACTATTCAATCTGAAATGAGATCATCACATCCGGCTTATCGACAGTGTAAACTCATTCTCCACTCCCAGGGGAATGTCAAAGCAAGGCGCTGTTGCATTTACATTATTGAACAGATTTCATTAGCTTCTGCATCCTAACATTTAAACCTGGATTGAGATCATCACATTCGGTTGGGCTGTCTGCAGTGTTAACACATTATCCACTCCCAGGGGAATGTCAAAGCAAGGCGCTGTGAATTGCAATTATGATATTGAACAGATTACATTAGCTTTTGCATCCTACCATTTAAACCTGGATTGAGATCATCACATTCGGTTGGCCTGTCTCCAATGTAAACACATTCTCCACTCCCAGGGGAATATCAAAGCGAGGCGCTGTTGCAATTATGAAATTGCTGCACCAGCCCGAGTTTGCTCAATCTCAAGATTTTAGCCCGACCGGCCCTCTCCAAGATTAATCTCGAGATTCAAGAAACCCCGTCTCCACCAGCGCAAGAAGAGCAATTCCTGCTCGAGCAACGCATTGATGCACCATGGTCCGATGCCATGAATAAACAATCCAGAGTCGAATCTGGAGTGCGTCTGCACCTGCGAATTAGCGGGATAATTTGTAAATAGTGCGCTATTTTGCTAATAATCCTAAGTTGACTTAGGATTGCAATCTCGAGATTAATCCAGCGAACTATCGCAATGATTGCATCTCCATTACAAATAATCTCGAGATAGTTCAGATCGGGATGATTTGTCGGATCAGAAGTCATGTGATTGTTTGAAAATTTGGGCTGGTGCAGACAGCCCTCGTGGCCATATGTTACTTTTCACAGTTATACTCTTCTCATTTTAAATCAAAATTTGTTCTTGCATGAGAACACTGAATGGCATATCTGAACGGCCCAAAGTGCAAACAATAAAATCATACAGGTATTTCATTTTCATTCATTTTTTTTAACAAGCAAGTCATTTGAAGAATGCTTTTAAAAGCCCAACCTGCAAGCAAATAGAAAGTCAGCCTAAATAAACAAGTATTTTCCCATGACATTTGCGCCACAGATCATTCAAATATGCAGCCTAACTCTGTCGGGTTTGAGTGGGGATTCCCCAGAAAAATCAGTGTTAAAATTCTTTCTTTGATACAAAGTGAAACTAACTATTTGACAGTTGAAGCCGGTAGGCCAGAGAAACTTTGAACAGTGCCAGCACAAGATCAAACTGCTCATATCGTTCCTGTATCCTTACCCAGGGTGCAATATTTGTATTATGTGGTCTTATAATATACAGTTTCTCATATGCTTTTCACACTGCCTTTCCTTATCCCCATACTATCCTTAACCCCGGACTATCCTTAACCCCATACTATCTTTTTTTCGATTCACACTGTCTTTCTTAACCCCATACTATCTGCTCAGCCGGGGATAATGCCTTAACCCCGGACTATCCCTCAGCTCATGAATATTGATGATTTTACCATACAGAGCGTGATTTACGTGCAATTCGACTTCCGTGATTGGCTTATGCTTAGCCCCACTTTCCTTAGCCCTGTTTTGTTTTCACACTGCATCTCTTAGCACCGCAATTGTGGTGCTAGCACCACAATAAGCCGGCTAACCCTGCTTTTTTGCAGGGCCAGATAGTACCGTACTATTTACCGTGCTAGCCCACTTTGCTAAAACGTAGTGTGAAAACGAAGTGGGCTAAGCTTTACCCCGGGAAATTGGTGGGGCTAAGACCCCCCCTTAGCCCCACCAATTTTCCGGGGTTAAGGAAAAAAAGTGCAGTGTGAAAAGCATATCAGGAAAAAAAAAAATCCAATTGTACTCCCATAAGTCTGATTGGTCATTGAAAATATGACTTAGTTATGTTGAATGATTAAAGAAATCCCCGTGGACAAGAAAATGAATAAAAAAGGTAATTATTGATACTTAATCACATATATGATTGACAAAATGGCATACCATTGTAAAGCTTAGAGTCTCCTATTTCATCTGGTGCAAGTCATATGATACATATTTTTTTCATGCATGAGTGAGTCAAATTAATTTGAAGAAAGAATGCCAACAAGTAATGTGGCAGATGGTTTCTGAAATCATTTTTTTTTTTAAGTACACACCTATTATAATAGTTATCAATAATGAGTGTAGCATTTCTATTTATTTGAATACAGGATAAAGGAGAATTGTTGATTAAATGCCTTGCTCACAGGCATAGGTGCCGCGGCAAGGAATCGAACCCAGACCTTCCATGTATAGCCATGCGCCGTAGACCTCTCGGCCACGGCACCTCCATGTATCTGAAATCATATCATTAACCCTTTTAGCCCTAAATTATTAGGGGCGGCCGTGACCCACACCCTGAATTACGTATCAACCACATTTCTAAACTCCCATGTTCCAAGCCCCAACGGCATCTTCACCCTAGTACCCAGACCGGCCAGGCTGAAGTTGTTTAGCTTCTCGTAGACCTGCAGACAGAAATATCAACCTAAGTGCATGTTTTTGGCTCAAAATCACTGTTTTGACTAAAGTCAGATTTATCAATAGCTTCCCCATAGTCAGCATGTGACTCATAGCGTAATACTCCGTGTATTACCGCACATGCCTTACGAGCCACCGCAGTAGAGTGGCATATTTTGGCCATTTTTTATGCTAAAACCTTCCGAAATCAATACCAATCTTGACTGAAATTGTGGACTAAATATCCCTACACGTACTTGAAAGATGATGTCACTTTAAAAGATCACCTGACATTTAGAACCCATGTTTTTTAAGTCACATCGCTTCAGGATAGGGTGTATGCGCTGCGGTATTCCGACCTACCGGGTTCAAAGGGTTAAAGCTCCATACCTTCACTTTACAATAATAATAATATAGGGTATTTATATTGTGCACATATCCACCTTGTTAGGTGCTCAAGGCGCTCCTATATTACCCAGCTAAGCTAGGCGTTCACAGCGCACACAGCTTCTTGAGAAATTACTTCCTACCGGTACCCATTCACCTCACCTGGGTTGAGTGCAGCACATTGTGGATTAGTTTCTTGCTGAAGGAAATTACGCCAATACCCCAATCGGAGAAAACAAAATTTTTCAAGTTTCTTCTTTCTAGACTTATACACTAAAATGAAAATCAATGATAATTTAACACAGTGTAAATACATGTACATGCCCTTTTCGTTAAAAATTTGTAGTAATGAGGGTTTGATGAGACTTCAATATATCCTCTTAAACCAGATCAGAACTTAATAATCTCTTTTGTGTTCCTCCGCAGGGTTCGGACAGTAACATCTTCGATCCTGCAATTGGCAACGGGGTGACATTGTTCTGGCCGACACATGCCAAGCATGCTGGGAGCCGAGGAATGTCCCAGGGAACATTGCTCTTTGAAAGTCGGAGGAATTAACTTTTTGCAAGGTGAGTTGGGTCATTTAGTTTGATGAATAATCATCATAATTATGAGATGAGTCTTTTTTTTTTCATTCTTCTTTTTGTCCTCTCTCTCTCCTTCTCTCTCACTCCCAGTCACACATACCCACCCACACTCACCCACCCACTCATTTTATCCCCCTTTCGCTGTATGCTCTTCTTTCTATTTTCTATTTTATTTATGGGGGATCTTTTATCCCCCTCTTTCTATCCTGAACCCCTAACTATGGCACTTTATCCCTCCCCCTTTACACTATTACACGTGGAGCGTCTTGGCCCAGTGGATTAGTCTCCGGACTTTGAAACAGAGGGTCGTGGGTTCAAATCCCAGCCATGACGTAATTTCCTTCAGCAAGGAATTCATCCACAGTGTGCTGCACTCGACCCAGGTGAGGTAAATGGGTACCGGCAGGAAGTGATTCCTCAAAAAGCTGCGTGCACCTGAATACCGGTAGGTAGCCTAGCTTAGCCGGGTAATAGTAATAGCAGGGTCCGCTGGGAGAACAGTTTTCGGAACTGAAGTGGCTACCCTGGGTAAATATACAATTATTATTATTATTATCATTATCATTCCTATGTCAGGTATATTTTATAGCCTTTATGTATATATGATATTTCTATCTTTCTCCTATCTTATATCTGTAAACTATTCTTCTGTGTCTGAAGGGTGACTTAAATATATATGTATATATTTTTTTTCATTTCTTGAAGCTGAATAATGGAACTTCCTTTTATCTCATTTAGTAGACCTACACTTTGCATTTTCTTCATTTAGCGTTCTTCCTTTTTCTTCTTTTTCTTTATCTTTTTATTTTTTACTTTTTTATTCTCATTTTCTATTTTTTCTTATCATTCTCCAAAACCGGAAAGCCCTTGACTCGTGAAAGAATCATTTCCGCTTTTCTGTCCAAGCATGACTCGTCAATATGTCTAACCTTGCTCTGGGTATTTCCGATTCAAAAGTTTGTTGAACTTTTTTTTTGCTGACGTATAAATTCATCTGACTGTAAGAAAAAAATGAATTAAAATGAAAGTGTAAGCAGGGAGCGGAGAAATATTTCAGATATGCAAAAAGCTTTTTGAGGCCACCTAGGAGTAAAGGGAAACAGACAGAGGGCTTTTACAGACAGGATCTATATCACTTATATGCTTTTCACACTGCATTTTCTTAACCCCATAATATCTTTGACCCCGGACTATCCTTAACCCCATACTTTTTTTTATTTGGTTTCACACTGTCTTTCTTTAACCCCATACTATTTGCTTAGCCGGGGTTAACGCCTTAACTCCGGACTATCACACAACTCATGAATATTGATGATTTTACCATAAAGAGCGCGATTAACGTGCAATTTTGACTGCTGTGATTGGCTAATGCTTAGCCCCACTTTTCCTTAATAGCCCAGTTTCGTTTCACATTGCATCTCTTAGCACCGCAATTGTGGTGCTAGCACCACAATAAGCCGGCTAGCCCTGCTTTTTTGCAGGGCCAGATAGTACCGTACTATTTACCGTGCTAGCCCACTTTGCTAAAAGGTAGTGTGAAAACAAAGTGGGCTAAGCTTAACCCCGGGAAATTGGTGGGGGTAAGACCCCCGCCCCCTTAGCCCCACCAATTTCTCGGGGTTAAGGAAAAAAGTGGAGTGTGAAAAGCATAATATTCCATTCAGATGGAAGACAATTTTGGTGGCCACTGAATACAGCTTTCGTCCACTTTAGACAGGTGGCCACTATGACAAGACGACAAGTTTGACTGTATTCATTTAAATGATAATAATAATATTCCATATTGATATAGACCTTAAATCCAGCTGGACAAAATCTCTAAGCGCTTCATAGATTTAGTATTATTTTTGGTTACCTAGGTTATGAAACTTTGTTATAGAACAGAGCCTCGTTTCATGTGGGTTCTAGGCTAGTCTGCAGGCACAGAACCTGATTGAAACTTTGATCAACAAGCATGTCTCCACTCAAAGACTAGCACATACAAAACTTACTGTTTCAATTCCTGAGCGAGAGGGCCATCAGTACACCAGGCATGAGTAGGCTGCACATTCAGACCCTTTACTCGATCGAGTGAAGGGTTTGCACCACAGACTAGTTCTAGGCTACTTGTCTGGACCTCTCAAAGTGGGGAACCCCCCCCCCCACACACACACACACACCTCTTCCTGACCTTTAATTATCCTCCTTTAAAATAAGCTCCTTATTAGTGACAAAGCAAAGATTATCCTCTAAAATCACAAAAAATAACTCATCTCAATCAACTTTTAAAGCTGTCCTTCACTCATATTGTCCAAAGTTGTTCACTTTTCTAAAAGTTACATCCTTTTCCCCCCATTTTAGGGCCATAATAGGCTTAGTAGAGCAGCTGCCCCGACCCCTGGCTGCATTCCTATGTGCCCCCTGTTGTAGCAGTTGTCAATTTCATTGTATTTGTTTAATGTTGCTTAGTGTGGGTTTTGTCTGCTTTATGCTGAAGCTTTAGCAGTTTTCAGCTGCTGACGTAGATGTATTTGTACCCTTGATGCATTCCTTTATAGTTGATGGAAGTTAAGGCAAAAAATACTTTAAGCTAAAGTAAAATTAGATATATGATAATGATCTGTCTAAATTTGATATTGTCCAATAGATTGAAAGATTTTTCATACAACATGTATTTGAATAAGTTTATATGAAACTATGATTTCATGCTGGCTTGGATGTATTTGTACCCTCGATGCATTCCTTTATAGTTGATGGAAGTTAAGGCAAAAAATACTTTAAGCTAAAATAAAATTAGATATATGATAATGATCTGTCTATATTTGATATTGTCAAATAGATTGAAAGATTTTTCATACAACATGTATTTGAATAAGTTTTAAAGTTTATATGAAACTATGATTTCATGCCCTTTAAATGTTCCTGAGTTTATTTACCTTTTTCATTTATATTGAATTACTAGTACTTTGAAACACTTATTTTTGTCATAAAAGCGAGTAATCTCCTCTTTTTCAGTTTAATATCAGTTTTTTTTTTTCAGGCTGCTGCTGCTGCTATTGCCAATTAGCAACAAAAGATAAATCCTGAAGAGCTGTGTGATTCATGTGGTATACGTTGCCTTACTTATTCAGCTGGTATTTTCTTGTAAAAGCAGCAAAGATAGAAGCTTTGTAATTGTTATGTTTATCAGAGCCCCGTCTTACAAAGAGTTACGATTGATCCAATCAATCGTAACTCTATGGAAATCCATCAGTGTCATAATTTGTTAGATACAGGAAATGTGCACAATGTCCTTTGTACACAAAGAGCAGCACAGTGAATTTTCAAGACAACAATGAATGCATGAATATACTTCACAGCTAGAAAATATTTTGAACAAACATGCATGATAGATGTCGACATTGCTGGCCGTCCATAGTTGTGATCGATCGGATCAATCGTAACTCTTTGTAAGATATGGGGCCCAGGGGCCCGTCTTACAAAGAGTTGCGATTGATCGGATCAATCGCAACTATGGAAAGCTAGCAAAGTCAACATATAAAATGCATGTTTGTTCAAAAAAATTTCTGGATATGAATGTATATCCATAAAGTCATTGATTTCTTGACAATTTGGTGTGTTCTCCTTTGTTTACAAAAGACATTTTGCAAATTTCCTGTAGAGCAAATTATGACACTGATGGATTTCCATAGAGTTACGATTGATCGGATCAATCGCAACTCTTTGTAACACGGGGCCCAGATGTAACCTCCCTCCTGTCATACACCCCTATTTACTGACATCTGTCGTCACATTGTGAATAGAAAATCAACTTCTCACTGGAATAAAACCAATGCAAATACTAGTAGTCGTCATTCAATTGTTCATTATCTGTGTTACGATTGACTTTTTGCATAAGAGAGATGTTTGCTCAGATTAAAAGGGTCTGGATTGTCATCATCTGTTAATCTAATGAAGTGGTACACTGTCTTTCTTTGGTTTGCCTTTTTTTACAAGTGTATTCTCCATCCCTCTTTATCCTTATTACTTCCCCCTCTCTATCTTTATTTCTTCCCCTCTTTATCCTCATTTCTCCCCCTTTATTCTTATTACTATCCCCTCTCTATTCTTATTTCTTCCCCCTCTTTATTCTTGTTTCTTCCCCCTCTTTATCCTTATTTCTCCCCCGTTTTATCCTTATTTCTCCCCTCTTTATCCTTATTACTTCCCCCTCTCTATCCTTATTTCTCCCCCGTTTTATCCTTATTTCTTCCCCCTCTTTATCCTTATTTCTCCCCTCACTATTCCTTAGTACTTCCCCCTCTCTATCCGTATTTCCTCTTTGTTTTAACCTTATTTCTTCCCCCTCTTTATCCTTTTTACTTCCCCTCTTTATCCTTTTTTCTTCCCCACTTTATTCTTATTTCTTCCCCCTCTCTATCCTTATTTCTTCACCCTCTTTATTCTTACTTCCCCCTCTCTATCCTTATTTCTTCCCCCTCTCTATCCTTATTTCTTCCCCCTCTCTATCTTTATTACTTCCCCCTCTTTATCCGTATTTCTTCACACTCTTTCTCATTATTTCTCCCCCTCTTTCTATCTTCATTTCTTCCCCCCTCTCTATCCTCATTTCTTCCCATCTTTATCCTCATTTTCCCCCTCTTTATCCTAATTCCCCCCCCCCTTTTTATCCTCATTTCTTTCCCCCTCTCTATCCTTATTTATTCTGTCTCCATGTAAATGTGACATTGATTGTTTTATAAAATTTCTAACATTAATATATATAGATACAATCTAACCTATGTGCTTGTACATAAGCTTAGTTGCTTTTATTACAAAGCTAACATTTTTTTGATCAATAGAAAAAAAGAAGGGGGAAATGTGATAATAAATGAATTTAAGATGAAAATTGATAGGTAAGAGAAAAAGGGGAAGAGCTGAAAAGCTGAAAATGAAACAAAGTGAAACATATAACAAAACAGTGGTCATTGTAATCCCTCCTGTCAAAAAAAGGATTAAAACGTGCTACAATTCATCATCTATTGCTAGGATGTCCCATGAAGTGGCACAACCAGAGAATCAGAAAAACTTGACTCAGTGAAAGGCAGGATAATGGTAGCTTGTTCACAATGCATGTCCCCCAATCTAAAGGAATTTACCCGGGCATCTGCCAGCATGCAAATGGATGAATCTTTAGCAAATAGATCCCTTAATGAGCCTCCTATATTCCATCTCGCCTGACTGACAATCAGCATCATCAAGCCTTTGAGGCTTTTGTTTTGTTTTGTCTGGACACGGCCTAAGAGACACGGACAATAGCCACAAGAATTGCCCCTTTGTTCTGGATGTAGAGCACGTGCCCATCCTCGGTGATCCTCGGTGATCCGTAAGGCTCGAGACTAAAGGAATTTGCCAGGCTTCATATCGGCAGATGAAAGTCAATTGCAGAGCATCTCGTAGCTCTGGTGAGTTTGATCATCATTAGATCGTTAAAGGGGAATAAAACCTTTGGAACAAGTAGGCTTGTGTGGAAACAGAAAAATCAAAGAATAAGAACAAAGAAAGTTTGAGAAAAATCAGACAAATAATGAGAAAGGTGTGAGCAGTTGAATATTGCAATCACTAATGCTATGGAGATCCTCCCATTGGCAATACAACAAGGATGTGTGATGTCACATGTGAACAACTTTCCCTTTGATGGACTATAAAATACCCTCAAAATGTCTCTTTTTGCTTTTTCTTATGGTGATACAAACTCTTTATCCATGATGTATTCTTTAAAAATCTGTATTACATGCCCTCCTATAGAAAGAACACATGATCTACCAATAGATGTGATAAAA
This sequence comes from Lytechinus pictus, assembly GCF_037042905.1. Classification (NCBI taxonomy): domain Eukaryota; kingdom Metazoa; phylum Echinodermata; class Echinoidea; order Temnopleuroida; family Toxopneustidae; genus Lytechinus; species Lytechinus pictus. Next base: position 3,223,609 of record NW_026974141.1, read on the forward strand.
GAGGCAATTTAAGTGAAATATATATACTAAAGTAATGGGAAGAGTTGTTCACAAGTGACATCATACATCTTTGTAGCATTGCCAATTTGAGGATCTCCATAGCATTAGTGATCGCAATATTCAAATGCTCATAACTTTCTCATTATTTGTCCGATTTTTCTCAAATTTTCGTTGATCTGTTTCTTTGATTTTTCTATTTTCACACAAGCTATCTTGTTCCAAAGGTTTTATTCCCCTTTAACGTTTTGAGGACAATACCTCAAGGATGCATTCATACTCCTGTTTTTTTTTTTTGATGAGGCATCCTGAAATATGCTTGCATCCTTCCTTGTTTTCATGTAAATACATAGGCCTGTTGTAAAGAAAAGGGTTCAATTCACAACAACGCATTTTTGGTAATGATTGGAAATGCGCTTTCTAGTGAAGCATGCATGCAACATCGCTTGCAAATGTGTCTGTGTTACATGATTATGGTAAGCTAGCTTTGAATATTTATATATTCAAACTCTCTTGACTAAGTGTCCGAACGATTGGCACTGTACTCTATCGAGCCCATAAACATGATTTCCAACACTTCTCCCATGTGATTTAGACCCGGGGGCCAGTCAGATGTATTGCTGTACACATGCGTTACCAAATTATTTCCAAACACCCCCTAAACCAGTGTTTCTCTGTGTGCAAAATAACCCCCTAAACAACTTTTTCGTGGGCTTTATTTACACATTTTGGCCCCTAAATAAGTTGTCGCCAGAATATGATCCCAGGGAAAAAGCTTGGGGAAAAAACATACCCTAAACATGTTTGGCTAGTCTTTGAAAAAAATACTCTATATACATTTGACCCACGATTGACCATTGACCAGGATCAGAAATAGCGCACTAATTTGAAAACTTGGGATGGTGCAGACGGCCCTTAAGATGCTAAGGAATGGGGCATGGAGGGGGCTGTGTCATTTTGTGAGATTAACAGAACCTTAAAACCCCTCTCTTCACAGTTGGATACTGCTTTGATTTGAGCCTTTGAAAATCATCCCTTTCTTTCACATTTCTTGTCATCTCCTGTACTTTCAATATGCATTTGGAGAAAGTTAATTCTCATCTATTGAGGAATAAGAAAGGTCAGAACCAAAAAAAAAGAAAGAATAACACATTTTCAAGCTAACTATATACCCCCATTGAAAATGGGGCAGGGCTTACGAACAATTTATTCAGCTCCAGTTAAAGCTGAAGCTTTCAAAGATTCTTTGTTAGTGTCTTGTTTTATGAACTGTTGCAATTTATCAGATGTGCTGACTCATCTATGGAAAAGTTTATTCAATTGAGGAGGATTAAAAGCTGGAAATTTGGAAGAGAAGAATAAATGCCATTTCATTGAAGAAAAAAAAATGATTGCAAGAGTAATTTATTGCTGTTAGGAATGACCATTTCATTTAATTAAATTATGCAATATTACCCCTTCTAGAAGTAAAATTATTTCTCTGGAAACCCCTATTTGTGGCAAGAAAACTTATATGACAAAAGTATTAATAAGAAACAGCTTGTTATAATTCATTCCCCCTTATTATTTTCTTTTTTTGGGGGGGGGTTAATCAGTTTTGGGGTCGATGGAAGTGGTCATTGCTGAATGAAATGTATCGGGAAAAATGAAAATAAACCAAATTGATAGAGTGTTGATTATTCTCTTTTTTAGTGAGAGAAAGAAGAAAAAGACAGTGAATATATAGATCAATTTACATAATTTGACCCATGCATATACATGCAATGTGTACAATATTTAGTTCTGAAAAGAACTGTTTTACATAGGAACCTTAATAGGTTGTTCTGATATTTTGTTTGCATCTGTGTTTCCTTCTTGTCCTCAGTGTCATCCTCATCCTTATCCCCTTCATCTCGTCCTCCTCCACTGAATTTATTCCTTCTCTCCGTCTCCATCATCCCCCCTTCTTTCCATCTTTCACATGTAAGCCAAGATCCAAGATTAATATTCATTATACATTCTAGATCGAAGTCATGATCTAGATCTGAACAAACTTCCAAATGCTGTGCTGAATCTTATTGTGAGATCTCGGCCAGTAGGACCTCCATTTGTCCTGCATGGATGGTATACTTGTTGCAGCCACTCGTTGTCCTCTTCCAAATATCATGCTAATTGTTGTTGCAAGATATTGACCAGTAGAACCTCCTTTTCTGTTCTGTACATTGGTACATTTTTTTGCAGCCACTAGTTGCAATCGTCACAAGAATGTAGATTGACTGAAGGTATATCAACAAAAAGCAAGAGACCCGCCATTCTTGCAGTGCAGTATACTACTTGCAACCAGTCGTTGTGGTTGCAGACTGAAGATTTCGATCAGTTTCTTTTGTCTGCATGGTTGTTTTGTTGCAGTATGGCTTTCCAGTGAGCATGCAGATGCCTCAATATCACTTCTCTTGTTCCTAAACACGCCAATCCCAACAAATAAAGGACGAAAAGATGACTGCGTGTCCTCTTTCCAGATGCTGGTCCATTGGAATGCATCCAGGCATCCCCCCTCCACCGTTCCACCGCTGACGACCCCGCCCCTATACCAGGGGCGCAGACTTGCCCCCCTCTTTCACAATCAAGTCATTATCCACACTTCATCAGCCCCCTCTTATCCTATATCATCCGGCTTTGCGGCATCTGCCAAATTTACATAAGATGAAAATCAGAAGAGGTAGAAAAAAAGGGCTTTCAGCCAGATCAGAACATAATAGTCCCTTTGGACAAACAAAATATATCTCTGAAAAGCCGGGGTGTACGGAGCATTGTTCTGGCTATCTAGCTGGCACGTGCCTCCACCAGTCCCCCACTATCATTGTACAAATACTCAGCCATTTGTGGACAATGTCGAAGGCAGATGAGCGCGTGCCGCGATGCGATCATCGGGGTTCATCGGAATTACGGCTGGGGAGACGGGATCGGACATCCATCACCTGCTAATTTCAACATTGCTCGACACTCTCGTGTGATTGTGTAAATTGCTTTTGTGGGATGGTTTACACAAAAAAGGGGGGTTGTGTAAAGTTTGCATCAAGAACAAGAGTTTTGAGAAATTGATAGAAGGGGAAAGCAAAGCTTTTGATAAAGTTGGATCTCATTTTTATTAAAGTTTGTGGGGGTTCTCAAAGATCTTTTATGATAAACCATTGGTAATGCCTGATGCTCACATACTGATCGTAGTTCTTATTTATTCAAAAGTGTTTACCTCTTCAAAGCTCATTGAATTAGAACTAGAACACAGTGGCATCTTTCTTTTTCTTTATCAAATGATTTTCAAATTATCTTTCAGTGATATCTTTGTTATGAAAACAACCTTGGTAAATTAAAGTGTTTGGTAGTCAAGAAGTAATGAATAAAATGGTGATTGTATTTTTTATGAAAGAAAAACTTTTACAAAGGTATCTTTAAACTTTTTCAAGTCAAGACTTTTGCAAGGCAAGGTTATATCTTGATATTTACTGGGGTATTATGTAAGAGTTTTAAAGCAGTCCCTATAATAGAATGATAGGAGTGTGAAAATGGGAATTATTGGTTTAGAATAGGGAAGGGGTTGGTAACATGATTTATTTTTAGGGGATTGGCAGTGGAAAATAAGGTGGAGAGTTTTTGATGAAATCCTTACACACAAACTGATATGTAAAAACAGATTTAATTTTCTTCGAATGAATGAGTGACTGAGAAAAAGAGAGAGAAACGATTTGAGGGCTTGGATGAACTCACCAAACATATTTGCTTCACTGAAACAGTCTGTCATTTGCATTATGTTTTTGATTGATTGGGATACATTTTGCAGACACCATAGTAAACATGAATTAAAGAAAAGTTGTAAGAAAATGTTCCTTAAGAAAATAGTACCCCACAGACGGAAAAGTAAATACATGTATCAAATCTACCCATCTAAAATCACACCAAAATGGCAAGCAGAGTTGATAGAGAGATTGCCTTCTTTGCGGCATCGAAGCAGACAAGAGACGCATCATGAGCAAATTTGTTCTTCTGAAGTTATTTCATCGTGACAATTCCGAAACAAAGTGTTGGAATGTGTCCAGGGTTGAAGCCAAACACTCATTATAATCTCCTTTCCATCCTCATTCACCCATCGTTATATTTCATCATCCTCTCCCATTGTTCATGGGCGCATCTGCTTGCAAAGCAAAGGGCAGATTCCTCCCCTTCCCTTTATTATCAGCTTTACAACAAAGTGGAGAGGTTTATTACAAAGCAGGGGCTAACGACTATTATCTGCAGGCACGCGCCTGCCGATACCGATGGTTATTTACCACGGCAACGCCCACTTAACACGTTTACAGAAATGGGCCACGAGCATACAAGGGATGAGGGTTTATCTTTATCATCTTTACATTATTTCAAAGCAAATTCTCCCCTCGTTGACTTTGCCTGGAAAGTATACAGCTGATATACTCTTGCCCTCGTCTCGGAAGTCCATATTTATCAAAGTAAACAAACCAGAATTATATACGAAAAGCTCTTCTATTCTTCGGTGTCTCTGTGAGGCAGCTGAAACAAATGTTTTTGTTTAGGGGTTCGGAAAAGTTCAAATTAGTGAGAAGGTTTTGTATTTTTACAGAAAAGGATATACTTTTATGATTTTCTTCAGTTGCCTGAATCTTTGACGCGGAATATAGGCAGCTGAAAGTGTTGGGCTGATAATATTCAAGCATACAGACGATGTCTATATGAAAGGGAGATGGATCTATGTTTAGTAAAGTCTCGATTATCTGAACTAGGAAAAAAAAGTAGATATGTTGTTTACATTTTGTGGTTCTTAGAAATTTATTCATAATTCGAGGTTTTTTTTTTGTTTATGTATATCATGTATACTTCTAGTAACCTTTTTATCCATCCATTATTTTTATTCTTTTTTTTTGGTTAATGTATTTATTTAGTAATCTACCAAGTCATTACTTATACATGCTTTGTTCCTGTTTTTCTCTTTATCTTCATAGATCTTACCAAACAAAGGGGAATCAATTTTTTTTCTTCATAATGTTTGGTAACTAATATAAAGATGTTTCCCCCAACATATCTGTTTCTTTTGTCTAATTTTCACAGACATGTGGTGTATTATCTTTCTTTTCAGGGGCTGTAAAGATAAATCGTATTGTGCTCATTGTTCGCTCATGTGTCGTATGTATCGTTATTTGTTGTAGATCTAGAAATGTCAGAGAACAATATATTTCCAAGAAAAAAACGAGATGGATGGAACATAGTCATTGTGAATTTCACAGTTGTGAATTATCAAACACAGAACAGCTGTGGTGTTTTTTTGACAATGTTTCTTTCTTTATTTTATTGAAAATGATAATTGGGAATATGATATGCTGCATTGTCTTTATTTGAAGCGCAGGGAATATATTAGATTGATAAATCGCAAAAATACATTTTATCTTTTCTTATTAAAAAGTAAGCAAGTAAAGAATAAGAAAAGGGATTGTAGGATGATAGAGGGGGAGGAGGAAGGGGAGAGGGGGGCAAGGAAGAAAGGGAGAGAGAAAAAGGAGGTAAGTCAGAAAAAGGTGTGGATTAATTAAGGGGCCATGGTGAGCGTAGGGGAGAGATTAGGGGAAAAGGAATAGGGAGAGGTGAAAGAATGATAAGATGAAATGGGATTGAATGATAAAGAAAAGGAGATAGGATAAAAATGAAAGGGGTGAGGGAGGGGGCAGTAGAGGGGGTAAGGGGGAAGGGCTGGGCAGAAAAGCAGGGAGGCATGAGATAGAAGACAGATGTGGTAGAAAGGATGGATCAACAACAGAAGAATTGAGTTAGATTACACCCTGCCAGGAAAATCAATAAAGCTTAATTCAGGATAATCAGTTACCAGCCACTTGTTCACCTGGTCCCATTCACTTAATCCCCTAATCCCTCAGTTTAATCCCATGTTCAGATCCAACTGATCAATTAAACCCTCATTACAATTCATCTGACCAGTTTATTACCTTCTCACCCCTCTGTATTGAAACATAATTAGTGGTCTCACAAAGTCCACCAGGAAGCCTTTCAGATCTGCCACTGAAGATTTCTCAAAGAACAGTATTTTCTTGGTCAGGATTTAAGTATTAAATAATCAATATCACAGTTTTACAACTGTTTTGGACATGCTGATACTTTCATTACGCGGATTTTATTTCTTGCGGATTAAAGGGATAACATGTCTTAATAATCAATATCGCAGTTTTACAACTGTTTTGGATACACTGAAACTTTCCTTATCCTTTTCTTACAGCTTAAAGGGATAACATGTTTTGATAATGAACATCGCAGTTTTGCAACTGTTTGGATACGCTCTGCAACTTTCGTTATCAGATCTTTTGGATCAGAGGGATGATATGTTTTAATAATCAATAACGCAGTTTTACATCTGTTTGGATACACTCATTATCCTTTTCTTTAGGATTAGAAGGATAACATGTTTTAATGATAGAAGGAATAGAGAGAGAGAGAGGGGGGATCTTGTGAGGATGTGAACTACTAGGATCTCCTGAGGGTTTATCAAAGAACAGTATTTTATGTGGTCAAGGGGACAATCAATACTTGTGTTTGAATTTGAAGCTGTCAGTTGTTGCAAAACCTTCTGTATTCTCTTCATTCATGTTAGGCAGATTACCAATTTTAATGAAAGCAACTTGAGAGGTAAAGAAGGATGTGGAGGGTTATACACTCAGATGTGCCGATCATCGCGGATTTGCCAAAGAACAGTATTTTCATGGTCTAGGGGTTGAAGTATTAACTAATCAATACCCTCGTTTTGGAAAATACAGAGAAGTGTTGCAAAAACATTCTTATTCCTTTATTTCCATCAGCGGATTACATGCTTTGATGAAAAAAAGAGGGTTTCTAACAAGGTATAAGAACTTGAAGAAAATAGAGCGGACGTGGAACTCCACTCAGAACTGCCTCTGAGGTTTTGTCAATGTACAGTATTTTGTAATCAAGGGGTTTGGGGTTAAATCAATCAATACTTTGAACCTATAAAGAAGTGTTGCAAAGCACTTGTATAGTTGGAATATGTGCTAAAGATTTTTCATGTCAGTTTAACAGTAGATATTGTACCGGTAGTAGAGGTATGGAGAAATATAATATTTTCTGTATGCGGTGGTGGGGTGACATTTTTTTTTTTTTGGGGGGGGGGGCTCCTCTGGCTGTCCAATCAAATTACATCTTGTATTTTGTTTACCATGTGATAAGTTATGGGGGCAAATTTGCTCCTCACAGGGGTTATTTTGGATGTTTTAGGAGCTAAAGCATTCTTATTCTTATCCTCTTCTGGTGTCATTCTTTGCTAATTGTTATGAATATATTTCACCAAAATTAATTTTCATGCTTAAAAATATCAAAAGAAAAAAGAAAGATCTGTGACATGAATATTAATTTTCTATCACAATCAAAGAAATGATAACCCTTTTGGTATTCAAACTTCTATCTGCAATGGTTCAGGTTTCATCAGAATTTTCTTATAGCTGGTATAGTTTGAACATTTCTTAATATGCTTCATTAAAGGGGTACTCCAGGCTGAAAATAATATGATTTTAACAGATTGAGAAAAATCAGACAAAACACTGAAAATTTGATCAAAATTGGATAAGGAATAACACAGTTATTGCATTTTAAAGATTTGCATTATTCCAGTGAAAGAGTTCTAGGCATGTCTTTATCAATATTCAATGAGCAAACTCATGATGTCATATCCCCACTTGGCTTGTTTTTTTATATGAAATTAGATTTATTCAAATTCCAAAAATATTGGAATAACTGCTTAAGTGCATTACATATTCATTCCTGCAACTTATTTGATTACAAGGGAGACATATCACTCACACATGTATGAAAAAATGAAACAATTATGATTTCAAGGAATAACATAAGAAAAGGGAAAGTGGGGATGTGACATCATAAGCCCATCTTATGAATATTCATGACGAAGTGCGCATAACTGTTTTCACGATATTTGCCAAACTTTAAAATTCAATAACGACGCTATTTGTTATCAGATTTTGATGAATTTTTCAGCATTTTGCTCTGTAAACTTTACTCTATTTATTTAGATATAAATATTTTCAGCCTGGAGCATCCCTTTAACACCTGTGCCAACCGCATTGATGTACTGATGAAGTTTAGATCATCGTAGGCCAAAGCTTACCGGATCAGGAGGGCATTTCATGAAACAAATCAAACATTAAGTGATTTTAATTTAAATATTTCATAAGTTACTGAAATCCTTGCATCTGATTCGCTCCGAACAAATTTGTAGTCAACAAGTATCATTGACTGTTTTATGAAATGCTCACAAGAATAGTTAAATTTACCCACATTGTGCTGCACTCAACCCAGGTGAGGTAAAGGGTACCCAGTAGGAAGAAATTCCTTGAATGCCAGAGCGCCTGTAGGCAGCACGGCTATAGCCGGATAAATGATAATAATTACATTATTGTAATGCCAAGTTGAGTATATACTTGTAGAAATCGTGCAATGTAAATGTACAATTATTATCATTATTAAATTTCCCTAGGATTCTGATATGTATATGAATTTTGTCAAGGTCTGAAATTGTATTCTTTTTATTTAATTAGTTGCCTAACTTTCATCCTATTTATCCTCAGGTTTGGCTTTCCTTTTGATGAGTAGGAATTAGGATAAGCTTAATCTCATAAGCCCTCATTAATCTCCTCTAATCAGGAAGCCAGAGATGAAGAAACTAAGGTCTTCATATCTTAACCCATAGCCAACTGGAACCGGGTTATACCTGTACAAAGTCTATGGGAATGACAAAATTCAGTATTCAACGGCTGAAAAAGATATCAAGCTTCAGAAAAGGAGAATTAAAAGCTTGTTAGCAAACTTGGTAAGACTCACAATAAATTATTGACCACCATCCTAATTGTGTGAAATTCATCATCACCCAAACATGTTGTCATGTAATCCCTTCCTACAGCTCAAGTGAACAATGTTCTGCTCAAATGGAAAATGCTGTAATCCACCATCTCACCCAAGAACTTGGCTAATTCTCCTAATTTTAATCAAATGCCTGCTTGTATCGCTAATCTCTGGAATGCTTCTTAAGCGTGTTTTGCAATTACATCTTATCTACTGGTGTGACCACTATGCTTCAAAACCTCTATGATGATTAATTAGTTTTTCAGCCTGTATTAAGTTTTATGTAAAAACTAAAACTAGAAAGTTTCTGGAATTTTTTTTATAGTTTCAATCCATAATATGCAAAAGTGTAAACGAGCCAAAGTATGTTGACTATAACATATCAACCACGTTTTTTGTACACCGACCACCTTGAGCCTTTGGTTTGTATTTCAAAACACGCAATATCTACAAGAACGATAGGAATCGCTTGCACAAGAGAAAAGAGGGACAAAAAGATTTTAAAAGTTATGAACTTCTATGAATCCCATCTTTCAAAAGCTGTTTATACATAATCCATTCTAGAAATATGATATTAAGCTTAAGAACAAACATCTGTCATTGGTTCTCTACGCAGTTGTGGAAGTAGTGAGACAATCAACTGATGCCTGACCTTGAAGAGTAAGACACCGGTCTCTTTACATTCCTAAAACTATTTTACTGGAAACTAGTTTAATGCGTAGTGAGAATGGTCAAAGCTTTCTTGAAAACGATCTTCCAAACCAGTTTGGAAAACCACCTCGCGATGTAGTTTTCAAGATCTCTTCACCTCGGTAAACTGGTTTTAGCTCAATTGAGGACACAACCGTTCTTCGCACAATCTTCGCACATTTTGAGCGCGCTACTCCATACGACAGGTGTGGAATGCCTACGCTGCGGTTTCGAATTTCGCGCGAAACGTGTCACCCCACTGAGAGCGTTTCCATAGCAACAAGATCGCTTTACGTGAAGTGATTTTGAAAACCACTTTCATGTGATCAAGTGGGAACGCCAGCAAAGCGATCTTCCAAACTGGTTTCCTGAATCGGTTTCCAGTAAAACTAGTTTTAGAAAGCGTAATGAGAACGGTGTCTAAAAATATTTTGCCAGTATTACAACAAGGATATGCAGTAAATTGGGATATACCATAGTGGGTGGTGTGTACGGTGAGGTGCAAAGATAGTTTCAGACCGTCCGTCTGGAAGTTCGTCAGTTCCAGGTATTTTGGCAGTGTGAAAGCAAATTATGCGTAATCTCCCCAAGCCTGAAAAAGTTATCGTAATTTTAATGGGGATTCTTGTGATGGAGACGGTTTGAAACCACCTACTGTGGACTCTGAAATGATTTTAGTTCAAAGCTTCTATCTATATGCACATGAGATTGGAGTCTTTGACCTATGAATTCTTAACGGACAAGTACACCCCAACAAAAAGTTGATTTGATTAAAAAGAGAAAAATCCAACGAGTATAACGCTGAAAATTTCATCAAAATCGGATTTAAAATAAGAAAGTTATGACATTTTAAAGTTTTGCTTAATTTCACATAATAGTTATATGCACATCCTGGTCAGTATGCAAATGAGGGAACTGATGACATCACTCACTCACGTTTTCTTTTGTATTTTATTATTTGAAATATGAAATATTCTAATTTTCTCCTCATTGTCCTGTAAAATAAAGTTTTATTTCTCACTGAACATGTGGAGTTACCATTGCTTAACATTATATGGTTCGGTCAAGTTGGTCCTTATTGTCAAATCTGTAAAAATTGAAATATTGTATAATTCAAACAATAAAAAACAAAAGAAATAGTTAGTGAGGGACATCATCGATTCTCTCATATGCATGTGGGTAAATTGTGCATATAACTATTTTGTGAAAAATAAGCAAAATTTCAAAATGTCATAACTTTCTTATTTTACATCCGATTTTGATGAAATTTTCAGCATTATGCTTGTCTGATTTTTATCTGTTGATTCAAAATGACTTTTTTCTGTGGTGGACTTGACCTTTAATTGACTGCTGTACCCCCCCTCGCAAAAAGACAAACAAAACAAAATAACCATGACATTCAAGATTTCAGTTTGACCAGGAGTTGAAAAGTAACAGTATAGGAATTCATAATCCGTTCTGCACTAAAAACTATGAAAGTGCTTTTCAAATATAACCAAGGTATTGCCATACTTAAAGACCATAACAGCGCAAAGATTAAGCAGCTGGATTTTAGAAGTATTTGCTCAAGAATAATACACCCTACTTAATGATGCTAATTGATGTTGCACTTGACATGTTCTACAATAGAAAGCCCTTGATTTTGTTTTACTCTTTGCCCCCCAATATAAACAGTGACCTGCAATGTTTTGTCTAAACTTTGTTCAGTTGTCGAACTTGAGAATGAAGTGGAGAATGACGGATTAACATAAGATTTGTTTGTCGATGTAATGTCGATGTAATTTGAATAAGAAGAAAAGTTTGCATTAGTTTGAATGGTTAGTTTTTATATGGATTCAAATTCACAGTTGGGTTTAAAGGTCCATGGTCAGGATGGTTAAATGTAAGCATAACCACGGATTTGTGGTTTGTTGTTGCTTGTATATGTAATCCTTTCTACCAAGCTATAGGTGGTTTCAAACCGCCTAGATCACAAGGTTCCCTGTTAAATTACAAGAACTTTTCAGGCTAAAAAATACCCAATAATTATTCTCTCATTCACACCGCCCCGAAACATACTGTACCCTTCGTGATAGGTTCCTGAAGTTACAAGCATGTGCAGTATGGTCTGATAAGCAAGCAAGGCGTGAGATTGTAAAATCGCTAGCTCAGCCGCCGCCCATGGCGCCGCGCCCAACTACACGCTGGGCTAAAAGTTCCCGTAATTTGCTTTCCAAATGCGAAAATACTTGCGACCTTGGAAAAAAAAACCACAAAAGTTCTACCTACTAAATTTAGTGGGTATTTTCTTTCGGGGAGATTACGCGTAATTTGCTTTCACACTGTTAAAAATTACCTGGTATTTTCTGATTGGGGTGAATTTCCCGATCAGAAAATACCTGGAACTGACGAACTTTGAGACGGTCTGAAACCACCTTACTTGATTAAAGGTCAAGTCCACCCCAGCAAAATGTTGATTTGAATAAATAGAGAAAAATCAAACTAGCATAACACTGAAAATTTCATCAAAATCGGAAGTAAAATAAGAAAGTTATGACATTTTAAAGTTTTGCTTATTTTTCACAAAACAGTGATATGCACAACTCAGTGACATGCAAATGAGTCAGTCGATGATGTCCATCACTCACTATTTCTTTTGTTTTTTATTGTTTGAATTATACAATATTTCATCGTTTACAGATTTGACCATATGGACCAACTTTAGTATTAAACAATGCTAATTCCACATGTTCAGGGAGGAATTAATCACTGTTTCACTTGACAATGAGGAAATAAATAGAATATTTCATATTTCATATAGTATGAGTGGATGACGTCATCACTCTCCTCATTTGCATACCAACCAGGATGTGCTTATAACTGTTTTGTGAAATTAAGCAAACTTTAAAGTGTCACAACTTTCTTATTTTACATCCGATTTTGATGAAATTTTCAGTGCTGTGCTTGCTGGCTTTTTCTCTTTTTATTCAAATCAAATTTTTGTTGGGGTGGACTTGTCCTTTAACATTACCTGACAATGTAGAGAGAGAGGGGGGGGGGGAGAGAGAGTGAGGGAGAGAGTGAAGGAGTGGGGGTGGGGAGATGGAAGAAAAACAAGAAGAGAAGAGGAGGAAGAATACAAAGAAGACAGAGGGGGGGGGGAGATAGAGGGATGGAGAATATGAAGAAGGGAAGGAAGGATTGGTAGATGACGGTTTTCCAAGCAATGGAATATTATCAAATAATATGTATTAACAATTATTGACTAGAGGCTCAATTTGAAAGTGATGGATACAAAACCCATTTAACAAAGTGAAAAAAGGAGAAATTGGAAGAGAGATTGAGAGAGAGAAAGAATATGGGAAAGAGGGGAATAGATAAGAAATATTAATTTAAAAATGTTTTTAATTGCATATGTGTTTAAATTATTGAAGGAGAGGAAGAAATGGAAATGGATGGGGGTAATTACATGCACAGGAAAAAAATACCTATGTAGTCACAGTGCGAAGAGAAAGCATAAAAAAACAAAAGTAAAGCCACAAGCTAGCCCCCCTCCCACCATCCTCACCACCACCATCTTTATCTACCTGCCACGCCCCTTTGTAATGATGTATCTCCATTTCCTCCTCTGCCCCGCCTACTTACCCCTTTACGGATCCCATTCAAAAGCCAAAGGGGTGTTTGCCCTTTCCAAGGCTAGTGTGGTTTTTTTGGTAACCTGTCTGAAGAGCCCAGCTGCTCTATGCAAAGTTCAAATGTTACCGTAATGCATGCCACTTAATGAAAAGTGGACCGTTCACACCACCAGAAAGGTACGGTATAGACCAGTGCAGTTTGTGTAATAATAATAATCTGCTTTTGTATAGCATTTACATACATCAGAACGTCTCTGAGTGTTAACAGATATTTTATGGACCAGGGGGGTGTTTCACAAAGATTTAAGTATGACTTAAGTCGCACTTAAATGCCGACGCGTACTTGATATGCAACGCGCGATCTTATTGATAGATACGCAATAATGCGCATCCTCATGACATGATCTGACCAATGCAGTCATACCGTACGCAGCTCGGTATTTAAGTGCGACTCTAAGTCATACTTAAATCTTTGTGAAACACCCCCCTGATCATCGTATCCTAGCATGCCTGCATACAATGTATATACTTTCTCCACTCCGTAGGGAGTATTCAAACAAGAGTTTCAAGACTCGAATGTTAGGCATATATCCTACTGGGTACCCAATTAACACCTGGGTGGAGAGTGGTAAAGTGTGGATTGATGCCTTGCTATAGGACGCGAGGCTGCGGTTGGATTCAAACACAGGTCCCTCTGATTAAAGGTAAATGAAAGTAGTTGCAGTAAACACTGATTTCACGAGAAAGTGTGTGAAACCAAGCTTAATTGTTACTATATCATGGAGGATCTAGATCTGGTACAGTTACATGAACTGAACTTTGTGAAATCTTGAAATCTCCGCTGAAAAATGTTCACACTGAAGATCACCAACACAGATAAGCGCACGTGGGACAGTGTATTATTATTGCTTTGAATGTCGGCCCGACGCTTGACCTGAATTCTGTGCTTATTTGCTAATTTCTCAGTAATTACACAATTTCTTCCAGAATCCTTTGGCACATATTTTTTATTTATACAAACACACACTTTAGTGGTCATTTTGGATTCTGTACGAACTCATTTTGATATCGTTACCACAACTGGAATTTATCTTTAAAATGCAAGAGTCAGGAAAGTGAGGGGGCTCTAAACATGCCTTTATAAATGGTCATTATTGCACTCGCATAGCAGCACACTTGGGTCATTGCATAACCCAATGAAAGTGATTTTGTACTTCTTCAGAACCCCCCACCCCCAGGGGGGGGCACTCAGTATATAATGCATTGTGGGTATGTGCCGCGGAGGGGACCCCCATTTTTACACTCAAATTTCCGTTCCAAGGCATAGCATTTTTGTCTTATTGAGAAAAAGAACAAAGAAAGCCGCTCCAAAGCATAGCATTTTCTTCTTATCGAGAAAAAATAAGAAAGAAATCCGCTCCAAAGCTTCGCATATTTTTCGTTACGCCGTTCCGGTCGCATTGATCTGCTACAATTTGGTGAAAAGCGGCCTCAGAGCGCTGTCCGACCATCGCCTCTGCGCGAGCGCACCCGGCGGAGGCTGCATCATGCACGCATGCCCGTTCCATTGGGATGCATACGCACTCATACGCTGGCGATCCGTTCCAAGGACCCCCGTTTTCACAAACATTTGTAGTTCCGAAGCCCGTTCCGAGGACCCTCCTTTTCAATAAGCCCTCTCCAAGGCCCCCGTTTTTTGTCTCGCCCGCGGCACACCCCTACCACTTTTTTGGTCGAGTGCCCCCCCCCACCCTCCTGGAAGTTATAGCCACCATAAGTTGCAGTGGTTTGAAGTAAGATTTATCTATACTTAATTTCATACATGAAAAGATGGTATAAACCATGCAATATGTTACAAAAAGTATTTTACATCAGAATTAATTGTCTGGGGGTTTTCCATCTCGCTGCCTACAGCTGGGCATAAATCTTTTTTTTTAAGATGCAATGTATTCTTGATAAATTATTTATGCATTTTTGCATCAGTCATTTGGTGTAAACCATGTTCTATTTGAAGATACCATTTTAAATCAATCTCTTGTTTATGAAACTTCAATTAACAAAAAAAGCTTTATTATTGCATAATAAAATTTTTAATGGAATTGTACGATAAATTTTGATGGTCTGAATAAGCACAAATCTCTCTCTTTTTTATTTTTTTAAATACCCAAAAAATTACCCCGAAAATATATTTTTAGGGTATTTTGGTTTTAAAAAATACAATAAAAATACCTTTAAAATATACTTTTCAAAATGTGTTTTTTTCGTACGTTTTTGGAACGTCGAATACTGTATGTTAAAAATATATTTTTAGAGCATTTTTGTCATGTCCAATAAAATATGAATTTTTGCCACCAAAAATATTGTAAAAATGAATTTTTCTTATATTTTCATATAGCTCATATCATGTTGATTCAATTTTTAGGGTATTTAAAAAAAATTGTTCAATTTCACAAGAATTTTAATAATAAAGATGAAAAAATACAGAAAAAATATTCCTTGTATTTGTCATTCCAGGAAAATACCCCCAAAATGTTATTTTTAGAGTATTTTGCAGAAAAATATTATAAAAATATGCAGTTAAAGAAAAATATCCAGAAAAATATGAAAAAAATAGACTTCCCTGCAAACTCGCTTTATAAAAAAATCAAAACATTCTCTCCCTTTTTTAACTAATTCCAGTCAGATTGGTAATCACCCTTTGTTGACGGTTCTATCACCGCAGACGAACTCATGATCGCAGCTATGTAGCCATGAAATTAGCAACAATTTCCTCCCGTTAATTCTATTTCATCCATGTGAAAATGTTACAAAGGGAAGTCATTTTTTCTTTTTTTTTCTGGCCGAGAGAAAGGTGTGGTTATGACCGGCTTTTGTGGTGTGCTTCCCATGGTAATTTTTTTTTTTTTTCGTCTGTCTGAGATAAATTGCTCTTCAGGTTTTGAATGGCTTTGGGGGAATTTACGATCCTCATGCACTCATGTAGACTATGATATATTCAGAGGTTTTAGGTTTTTTCAAGTGTCACCGAACTAATAACAATAACACGTAATCAAAAGGGCATGGGAGGTCAAAATGAATTCGAAGGTTAGCAGGCAAAAGCACTTGATTAGTGAGTTTTAATATACTACTTTCCAAACTAAATAAAACCTGTCTTCATGAAGATCAGCTGGTATCTAGGAACAACAGTGTCTTGATCAAGGGCCGACATTGCCCCCTTCAAATCTTGATACCAGTGGCGTCTGCGGTGTTGCTTTTCATGAAGTTAAACCTCCAATTTCTTTCCCCTTTTTACTTAATTTACACACCCTGAAATTAGATTTTTATTTGTATATTTTTTTTTCAAAGGCATGCACACATTGTTACCAGGGGAAAGAATTACAAGGGGGCCGGGGGCGACTTCACCCCTGGAATGCCCAAAAGAGCCCAGGAAACAAACAAAGGAGCCCTGGAAATCCCCATTCATTCCAATGTTATTCATTGCAGTGTTAAAGCTTATACAAAGTTGCAGATTTAGGCAATAATTAGTAGCCTCGAAAATGACTAAGTTTCTGCCTTGTTGGTACCAATAAAATCATTTTCATTCATTTTAATGTACACTCTAAAAAACGAAGATCTACGAAGAGCTAATTTAGCTCTTTAAGATTTGTCTAGTTCAAATCTGAACGAGAAAAATCAGCACTCTGAAGTGCAGTCACTATACACGCTCTTTAAAAGCTAAATTAGCTCTTCGCAGATCTTCGTTTTTTAGAGTGTATGCATGAAAGAGCGGTGCAAAGAAAAGCCTTGCTCGAGTTACCGCTACCAGAAATCTAACTCTAGATAATTGTCCATCTAGTACTGCCCAAATGACCACTTGACCATGTCACCCACCTCCACAAATGGTACCTGGGCCCCTTCTTGGCTGATGATATATCCACAAATAAAATATAAGAACTTTCAATTTTTTAAGAAAATGGCATGTAATAATAATAATAGTCAGTTCTTCTATAGCGCATATAACACATTATGAATAACGTCTCTATGCGCTTCCAAAGGACTTGGATATTATTACCCCGGCTGTAGCTCAAGCAGCCTTTAAGCGCTCAGTGCATTTCAAGGAATAAATTCCTGCCAGGTACCCATTCACCTCACCTGGGTCGAGTGCAGCACAATGTGGATAAATTTCTTGCTGAAGGAAACTACGCCATGGCTGGGATTTGAACACACGACCCTCTGTTTCAAAGTCCGGAGACTAATTCACTGGGCCACGACGCTCCACACGCATATTTTTGGAATTTATACACACAAGATATGGAGGGGCTCCTCGACTGTGACGTCACAAAATCAAAACATAAAAAATTCATAACTTTTTTTGTTATTCTTTATTTTTCTTGCATTCTTTGATGAATTTTCATCAACCTTCACTTCCATTTTCTCTAATTTTTCTAGTTTTATTAAAACTAACTTATAATTATGGCCATGGCGACCGACCTTGCCCTTGAATTGCAGACATGACCGGGCTTTTAGAAGGTCGGTCACTGTCTCCTCTCAAACTTGAAATCAAATCTCGTATCATTGATTGTAATCAATTAAACCTTGCAGACATTAATGATCATAATATGATAAGAGTATGTTGCCGCAAGAACATACCCTGATAATTGAATGATATTATTAATATCATTCCGCAAGAACATACCCTGATAATTGAATGATATTATTAATATCATTCAATTATCAGGGTACGTTCTTGCGGCAACATACTCTTTCTAATGAGCTTTGTCGTGTTCCTCCATCTATTTTACATCGGAGCAAATGTTTGAGTTTCTCTGAGAGAAGGTGGTTGTTAGTGATTTCTGAAATCAGAGATCATATGGTTGCGCAGGGTGCTCAAAAGAAATTTCCGTTACAAGAAGCTGAGGTTATCAATCATATGTATTACTTTTATGATTGGTGATAATAATGTAGTAACATAGGACTCAAATAACATATTCACAGGGGCAAGATCTTTTTTTTGATAGGGATCAATATCCATGAAAATGTGAAATGTAATATGATTTTCATGTTTACAGCTTTCAGCTTTCTGGTGAACAATTTTTCATGAGTTCATCACAAGTTCAAGCATCACCAATTGAAAAGAGAAAAGGAAAAGTGCAATATTCTCACAGCAGTAGGGGCAAGGAAACATCAGACCCATTCTCATTTACTATCTCAGGGCTTGTCATTAGCAGTGGCCCGGGGCAACCTAAATTGAGAGTCGGGCCACAAAGTAGGGGCAAAGAAACATTAGACCCATTCTCATTTACCATCCCAGGGCTTGACATTAGCAGTGGCCTGGGGCAACCTAAATTGAGAGTCGGGCCACAAAGTAGGGGCAAAGAAACATTAGACCCATTCTCATTTACTATCTCAGGGCTTGACATTAGCAGTGGCCCGGGGCAACCTAAATTGAGAGTTGGGCCACAAAGTAGGGGCAAAGAAACATTAGACCCATTCTCATTTACTATCTCAGGGCTTGACATTAGCAGTGGCCCGGGGCAACCTAAATTGAGAGTTGGGCCACAAAGTAGGGGCAAAGAAACATTAGACCCATTCTCATTTACTATCTCAGGGCTTGACATTAGCAGTGGCCCGGGGCAACCTAAATTGAGAGTTGGGCCACCAAAATTCAGTAAGAGCTCACACTTGGTGGCCCGGTTTGGCTACCAAAGTTCTGCTAAATGTTAATGTTTTCTATTGTTTTAGGGCCACTAAAGTTGCTTTGCGGGCCACCGGAAATATGACATTGATGATTTTGGTGGACCGATCGGGCCACCAAGAAAATAATTTAGTGTGGAGACTTTGCTATCTTAAACCAGTTTAACATGTAAATGGGAATGCTTAAACCGGTCTTGGAAGCGATTTTCCAAATCAGTTTGGAAAACCACCCCGCGATGTGGTTCTTAACAGACTGCTCTGTCTCGTTAAACTGGTTTAAGCGTAGGGAGGACACAACCGTTCTTCGGGAAGCAATCTACTCCGTGAAGTGTAAGATAATGTTTTGAAGTTGTTAGGGGACCAGTTCAATGGGAATTAGTTCACCCTGACAAAAAAAGCTTTTCTGATGGAAAATAGCAGGAACAATTATGTAAAATAATATTAGTGAAGGTTTGAGGAAAATCCATCAAAGATTAAGGAAGTTATTAGAATTTAAAGTTTTTTTGTTTATATATGAGCAGCTGCCCCATATGTTATATATAAAATTCATAATTTTTACAATTTTAATGGTTTGTGGTGACTCATTTTTCAAATTTCTTACAGGAGCGGGTGTGAAATGATTTGTGTGTTGATATACTGTAGGTACAATAAAAAATATTTTCAATTTTCAGAGAAAATGACATTTCATTGATTTTTTACAATACGATATGTGGGAAAGGTGCTTGCATATGATGTCACAAATCAAACAATTTCTTTGATAGATTTCCCTCAAACCACCAATATTTTTAATTATTTTTCTGCTTTTTTTACAATCAACGTTTTGTCAGGGTGAACTTCCCCTCAAGTTAGGAGACATTGAGTGGGGGAGAATATGACCCATTTTCACAAAGGCGTATCCTGGTGTTAAAACTTCACCACCATTGTTAACAGAGCAGTGCACCAAGCTTTTTACACCAGTGTTAAATTCATGGTGCTAGTTCAACACCCATGGGTGCTATTATAATACACTGTTGTGTAACACTATTGGTGTTGTGTTCTAACTCTTTGGTGTATTTTGAACACCTGAGGTGTGTGGCCCCTATCAGAACACAGACAGGTGCTCTTCTTAACACCTTAATTTCTATGGTGTAGGCCACTTTGCCATATAGAATGAGTTGACTTTCATCTTCTCATTTTACAATTCCTATTTGTGTTTGTCATTCTGTCAGGAATAGAATTAAAGTGAAAAGAGCGAATTAAAAAATGAAATGAATCTATACGTAGCTCTTCTCCCATATATTTATGCTCCTATCATTTTGAATATTTCTGAAAGCATTTTATGTTTTGTTTGTATCTTTAGAGTGAAACCTGCCATTACATGAGAACTTTCTCAATGCTTCTACTTTGTGCGCCATAGTACGTCTAGAGCTACATACATAACCAGTAAGTTAAACTCTTTAATGATACCCTTATCACTCTAACCACCCCCCCCCCATCTCCCTTAGCTTTGCACAAAAATATATATTTTTATATCTATTTGTTTGTAAATCAATAGGCCTATCTAGATGTCTCAATACAGTATTGCATTGGGAGCTATATAGTGATCATACTTTCATCTTTGTTGAATATCCATAAGTTGGATGGGGGCTGAGTTTATGTAAATGACTATCGGTAGCCGAATTGGACACGCCCATATTCGTGCGCTCTCTCGGTTGGTTGTCCTGTTCAAGCGAGGGACATGACTGAGGTCTGACAGAATAGCAAAAAGGCATCTTGGAGGGGGAGGGGTGTCTCTTTTCCAAAAGGCATCCAGCTTGCTTTGTTGACATCTTGTACTTGTTACCCCCCCACCCCCCTCTCCTCTCCTCTCTTCCCTCTCTTTAAATCTCTCTTTTCTCTCTCTCTTTACCCCTCTCTCCTAAAAACATATATCTTTCTCTATCTGTCATTCCAACATTTCCTCTTCCTTTTAAATGTGTTCATCCTTTCCCTCTCTCCTCTCTGATGGAATGTGTGATACAATAGGGGTGCAGCCACGTGCCCCTCGCCCATTAAGAGTTTAAAAACCTCTCGCCTCTTTTGTCTCCCAAATCCACACCCCACTTCCACCTAAATTAAGATTCAACCAAACCATGAGATGCAAAGGGGAATGAAAGGAAAAGGAGATTGAGTGCACACGCACAGCTTTTCCACTTGCCCAGCTCCATTGAAAGGGGTTTATATCTTCATCCGTTGCGATAGCATTTCTATACCCTCCGCTGAATGCCGTCATTGAATAAAAGAAAATGGAGTGGAGGAATTCAGTGCTTTTTGGACCAATCAGCCAGCCAAGACCTCAGCTGCTCATTGTCGGGGGGGCATGCCGAGCCACGCGTGCAGCGTGTGCCGCATTCAGATCCACGACCCTGGTTGCATTCTTCCACATCCATCCCAAATCAAGAGAAAAGAAAGCAAGGGACCCTGGCCTCGCCTCACGTCAAAAGGAGAGAAAAAAAGGGGGAGTCGGAGAATAGAAAAGAAAATAAGGTATTAAGCACTCTTTAGGGGGATGGAATGAAGAAATGGGAAGCGGACGGGCGCGGAGGGAGAGGGTGATGGAAATTGAATAAAGCATGCAGAGATATTTAGACGGCGATCGGCCGCCTGGCTGCGTAAACTGTGCCGTCAAGGAGAGCCCTCGTCTCGGTGTCCAAGTGAAGGGCGGAAAAAAAACCCACAAAGCCGGGGGTCAAAGGTCGGGCAGGTGTGGATCGGCCCTGACACAATAGGACTTCTGGGCAGGTGGTCGAAAGATCAGGAGAGAGAGAGAGAGAGAAGGAGAGAGAGGGGGAGAGAGGAGGGGAGAGGGTTCTTCTCCCGTATTTTCTCTGTAAACTTAATCATCTCCTTTCTCTCTTGACTTTCAACTTGCTCGGGACGATGAAAAAAAAACCAATCTCGAAAGAAAACCCACTTCAACCGCACATTCCAATGGAGGATAGTCTAGCTTCAAGACAGCTTTTGAGCATGTTTGCATTGGTTCCTCTTGTGTTCGAATAAGTCTGGAGCATTTAAACTATTTTCCCCCTCATTTTAGCTCTTGGATAAGCATGTTCCTCTATCTGTATTCCATGATTGAAAAGGATTTTGATCTTTTATTAAAAAAGATAGAAATTTGCTATTCATGATTTGTTCGTATTTAGGGATAAAATCATGCATTGAATGAGAGCTAGACTAATATACACAGGAAACAGTGCATATAACAATAGCAAACAATAGACCCGGGAATGGAATGAAATTAAGAAGGGACAAAGTGGAAAAGCAAAGAAGTATATTAGTTATTGGAATGGGGCATCAAGATTGAAAAGAGAGGGCAGTTTTAGTTCAGATTGCAAACCAAGATTTTAAGTCTGAATAACTATAGTATATGCGTACTGGAATGTTTAAATCTTCTTTACATGCTTTGTTAACTCTTCAAAGTATAAGAGGCTAATTTGATGTATACAGTATAGCAGAAAGTTGGATTACTGTTCACATTTAGACAAGATTTATTGAATCAAGATTTTATATTAGTTTGTAGAATAATAAGATTTAGATCTAACCTAAAAATAAAGGTAATTATTGTAAAGGGATCTTTCTGGGGAAAGAATGTTAATTCAAAAGCATGATTCTGTTAACATTGTGGAAGTGATTGAATTTTCTAATGATGTTAATTGTGTCTTCTGGCCAATTGTTATAAGAATGGATTGACCCCCCCCCCCTCATTTGAAATAAATTGGAAGGGGAAACAGAAAGGAATGGAAAGAATAGAGGAAAGAGGAGAGGAGGGAGGGGAGGAGAAGGGGGAGGGGTGAGAGAAAAGTGGAGAGAGAGAAACAAAAGACGAAAAGGAAAGACAAGTGGAATAGAGGAGAGAGGGGAGAGAAACAGTGAGGAAAGGACTGAGAGACAGAACGAGAGAGAAAGAGAGAGAGCAAGACAGATGGAGAGAGGAACAGAGAGAGAGAGAGATGGAAAGCGGAAGAGAGAGGGAGAGAGAGGGACATGCATTGGATAAGAGAAATCCTATATCACATTATGAATTCTCAAGCTATGCCAAACTGAAAGAATATACTGTACGTTTCCAGAGGGCATTTTAAACCTTCACAAAAGACATCTCCAAAAAATTTCCCCTCCTTTAAGGACCCCTACATGTGCCCGTGTAAAAGAAAAAAAACCTCTAACTTTTTCTTTTGCTAAATTCCTTTTCTCTTCTAAAAAGAATTGTCCGTTCAACCAGGGTGCACAAAAATAACCTTCAAGTGATACCGATCTAAAGACATTCAAACGAATCCCCCAAAACGAGAACTTCGAAAGGAACTTGAACCTGGCTTCGATGTTTATGGAGATAAAAGAATCTACAAAAGCAGCTCTTTTCTTACCCCTTCTTACAAAAGAACTTTATTTTAAACACCAAACGTTTCCCAACACAATCATTCCTTGTTTCTTTAGAAGAGCAATATGTACTTCATCACCTTCTTTGCAGAGAATGCGCCTTTCAGTGAATGAAAGACAAATTTTTTAGGAAGCGCGTGCCTGAGTGTTTGAGGATCATTTCTTCATCAAAATAATGCAGGTCACCTCGGTTTGCTCTTAATCCGTACAATTGACAATGGCAATTTTCTATTTTTCATATAATGGTTTTATGGTAGATGTCTTTATCCGACTCAAAGTGCAGGGGAAGTGGTTGCCCCCTACGCTCGGGTCAAACAGCTGTTAGCACCTCTCCGACTTCTGGGACTAGTTGCGTAAAAATTTAGTATGATTGTAACTGTGCAATCCTTTGGTTACTTTGCTGAAATCCTTGATTCTGATAGGCTGCTTAGCAATATGTTACCATGGTAATTACCATTGGATGGCAAAGTTACTATAGTAGTTACCTTAATGAAATGGGGGCCCTGGTGAAATTGAATTAAAACTTGCCATGTGTAGGCTCTAAACCCAGGTTGGGAGAGTCATTTGTAAATTAAATGTTTTGTCTTTAGGTGCACTTAGCAGAGATTCGAAATTGGGATACATGTATGATGCTTTGCAATGACCCCATGACCATTTTAATTTTATTCCAGACACGTTTATGCTCCAAACAATAAATTTTGAGTTTTGATCCTTATGAATTCAAAACTCTGCAGTGTACATTCTTCTGTTAACTTTTTTTTCTTTTTGCTTGTTTGTAATTTGTTATTTGATTGCTATTCATGTTTTGAATCCTGCTTTGAATCTTTATGAATTTCTATGAATCTTGAAAATCAATGAAGACTTAAAGAGAAATTCCAGTATTTGCAGTAAACACTGATTTCATGAGAAAGTCTGTAAAACAAGGCTTAATTGTCAGTATATCATCGAGGATCTAGATCTGGTACAGTTACATAAACTGAACTTTGTGAAATCTTGAAATCTACGCTGAAAAATGTTCACACTGAAGATCACCAACACAGATAGGCACACGTGGGACAGTGTATTATTATTGCTAAAATAAAGACCCGACGGAAGTGACCGAATCCGCGCTTATTTTGCTTATTTCTCAGCAATTACACAATTTCTTCCAGAATCCTTTGGCACATATTTTTTATTCATACAAACAGACACTTAGGTGGTCATTATATTAGATTCTGTAAAAAGTCATTTTTAGATCGTTACCAAAACTGGAATTTATCTTTAATTAAATATAAAAAAAACTTTATTTTTTTATTCTGCACCGACTCTCCATTCTCAGGGCTATGTAAGACAAATGGTACAATAAAATTAATTGTAAGTACATAACATTGATTTTAACCATGCATACTAACATGAATTTTAACTCCCAAATAACATGGATTTTTAACTGTGTGTCTATGGCATACCCAAATATCATGCGCAACTCTTTTTGATAGTGATAGCTGGTCGTATGTCATATAAAGTCAATCACCACGTTCGAATGACTACAAAAATAAGGTGATAAATTTCTTGACATTTATTTCATGCTATCTTTGACATTCCTGTGTTGTGGACAAATTATAGAACCCAATAGGTCATGAGGAGCATGGCTACCACTAGTTCTAAAACACGTTGGTTCAAAAGCACCTTGATGTATAGCAATTCAACAGGTTTTAAATCCCCAAATTTGGGTACCGTCTAGAGTCTATACTCCCCTGTTGTACCCCAAGGATCAAGATTAGGGTCATGATTAGGGGGGGGGGGTTGTCTTGAAAACTTCTTGATCAGAAAGTCAAGATAGCTCTTCACCCCATGACCATACCGAACTTTGCCCCCATGGTGATCTGCACCAGCGTGTGGGCTACACGTGGCTCCAGCCCTCAATTATCAGACTTGGCGTGTGCCGCTTTATCTGCTGCTATTTATGCCCCGCCCATTTTTACCCACCCCCCTCTCCCTCTCTCTTTCTATCCCTCTATCTTCAGCCTGATCCTATCAAACCTGTTGCATACCTGAATGAATGTTCCTCCTGTCTTTGCCCCCCTCCCTTCTCTTGCCCCCCCCCCTTCTCTCCCCTTCTCCCCCTTCTTTCTCCTTCTCTCTCTCTCTCTCTCTTTCCGTTTCTTCCCTCTTCTATTTTATCTCCTTTAACATCAGTTCACGCTAACAAAACAGCTCCTAAATTTGACTCTGGCGACAGAGTGTCTACAATTAAATTTTGGTTAGTTCTCTCTCTCTCTCTCTCTCTCCCGTCTTTCTTATCAGTTCTCTTTTGCACTTTAAAGGTGGTCATGTCTTTATCCAACCTGTCAAACAAATGTTTTCTTTGGTAAAGAAAATGAAAACATAAATTACCCTTAAATGAAATACAGTTTGTCTCCTCTGATGCTTGTTGAACATGTTCTGGGGTGATTCACTAGGAGCTGAAATCAATGCCAAGGGAGAAAGATTAATTTCATTTTAATTTTTCTATGATATCCTTGAAATTAACTTGAACTATAACCTTCATATGTACAGCTAAGGGTAAGAATCATTGTATCTCATCACCTGTTGAATGGTCAATGGAGAAGTATTTGTTGAAAGGGGTTTTGAACCAGCAACTTGCATTTCTAGAGCTAAGGGAAGCAACCACTATGCCTCAACCCATGTGGATAAAGAGGGAAATTAAAAATCAGTGTACAGACAGTTTTTTATTGGGGTTTTGAACCAGCAACTTGCATAACTGAAGCTAAGGGTAGTGACCACTAAACCTCAACACCTGTTCAATAGTTAATTGAGAACTGGTTTGTTGAAAGGGTTTTGAACCATTAACCTTATCTACTCTACACTGGTTGATGAAAGTTGAGGTAGATATGTTAATAGATGAAATGAGTTTTGAACCTACAACCTGCAAACCTAAAGCTAAGGGTAACAACCACTACACCACAGTCATCATGAAACAAGATTTGAACCTGCAACCTGCAGAAGTATCAGTGGGGCAACCTCTGGTCCTCAACGCCAGTTGATACATGTAAGATGGAAGATAACCGAGGTAGAACCGGGAGAAATGTATCAATATTCAATAAGATGAGCATACATGTAGATGCAGCACAGCTTTTTTTCCTAATTTTTTTATCTGTTTTATTCAATCTGTTTTGGTATGCCCTGTAATTCCAAGGTGAATAAATTCTAAATTCATGACAACCTGCCAAGAAAGACATTTTTTTTTTCCTTTTTAGACCTGCTGACATTGTGACTTCAGCACTTTTCTTTGTTGTCTCGATCCACCTCTTTTTTTTCTATGTTGGAGAAGTCGGGCAAAGACCAGGAAAGTTGGAGAAAGAGAATGAAAAATTGAAGAAAGATGAAAAAAGTCTGGAAGATCTTGCAGAGGTATTGGAGTTCGCAAGATTTAGGACCAAGGGGCTGATTTTTTTTTTCCCAATTTCCTCAGTGTCATAACAAATGATCAATCTTGGTACTAAGGTATTCAGGTTCTTCATTTCTTATTCTTCCTTCTTTCTCTCGCTCTCCTCTCTTCATCTCCATCTTCCTTTGTCTCTGTCCCTTTCCTCTCTCTCCTCTCATTCTCTCTCTTTCTTCTCTTTCTCTCTTTCTTTCTTCTCTCTTTCTTCCTTCTCTCTTTCTCCACTCTTCACATTTTGTCTTCTTCCCAACTGCAACTATTCTAATAACATCTTTCTCTTTCTGTTGGTCAGTTTCTCTCCATTTTCTTTCTTTCTCTCTCTCTTTCTTTCTCTCTACCCTATATCTGTCTTCCATCTCTTTCTCCTCCACCACTTTTCCTTTCTTATCTCCTCTTCTCTTCATTCTCTTTCATCCCATGTCTTTCCCTCATACTCTCACTCGAGTCATATTGCAGTTCATATAGTTTCTTTGTCCATGTTCAATGTTACCACCCTCTCCTTCTCTATGAATTTAGTGAACATTGTAAGTCTTTGGAGATCTTTGGGGTGGACTTTACAGTGTGAACTGTTTGTGTATGTTGTGACAATATTGAAGGGAGCATTCCTTCCAAAAGGAGCTAACAACATTTTTATAACTTTAGGGAATTAAGTAGGCCAATGTGTCTACCGTAGAGTATAGTTTTGAGTTGTCCATTGAAAAATGCTATATAGAAATTGTGTTTTTCTACAAATTTGTTCTGGAAAAAGTTGAGACTTTTATGGTATATAACAATAACCCTCATTCTAACTTTGTTCTGAGAAGTATTGAATTAAGCTGTTTTGACATAATTTTAAGTGACAACTGTTATTGAAGTTATTGAAATACTTGATCCTGAATAGAATGTGAAAATTATAAGTTTTTTCATATTCATTCTTCCCGTGTTAAATCAGAATGAATATTGTCAAATTTGTTTATAATGGCTGCTATTAAAGGGAAACATGAAAATTGTTGTCCGTAAAAGCAAGTGGTATTTAAAGGAGATTTCTTTCGGTGCATGCTCCAATGCGATGTCATATTCAAGGAAAGCCGATGTTCTCTTTATCGGCAGGTGGTTGTATAAGAAGGATTGACTAATTCAGCCAAGAGCTCAATCTTCACTCTCATCAATGATTGATTTACCATTATTGGAAAAGATATGTGAAATATACAGAATAATGTCCCCTGTCTCTACAATGAACAATGTATGTGCATATTTTTGCTGTATACATTTCATCACCTTGCTTGAAATATGTGTTCAACCTTGACGGCCCCTGTCCTCGATCTTGGACAAAGATATTTGATCATCATTTTCTATTTAAACATACCATAACAATATCTCTTCGCCTCTTTATAAATCTCACCATTTTTAATGTGTATTCAGTTGTTCGATTGCTTCCTCTCCCATTCTTCACTAAGCACGCAAAACTTTTGTCATTTTTTTCACTTCAATTTCCACACTTCCAATTACATTGGTAAGAAAAAACTTAAGAAGGTCCACTGGCTATCGTTTTTTTTTTATGAGGTTGAAGTCGTGTCTGGCACACGAATTGAATCAAATGTCAATACCCTTCTCCTTTAATTGGCAAACTGTTATGTGAGTTAGTTGATGGGGAAATCAAAGTTTACACAGAATTTGAATTGAATAGGTTGTCTACTCTTTTCCTCTCCGTCTCTCTCCCTCTCTCTCTCTCTCTCTCTCACAATCTTCTTACTGTTTCAATGTCTTTGTAGTTAAATCCTTGTCGTGTATTTAGATAATTGATAACCTGATTCTTTGCACCCATCTTTCTCATTCTTTTCCATTTGTTTTTTTAGTTCTTCCTTCTTTTGAGACTTTGGGCCTACTGCTATAAATCATCGAGGATGAAGTTTTCTGGTTTTCTTTAGAAATAAAACCCTTGTAAATCATCTATGGCACAATCTATTTCTCTACTGGTTGTTTTATGAAAAAGATCCCTACCACATCACGGTCTTGCAACTTTTATACTTTAGAAAACTGTTGATATTCTTCAATCTTTCCCCCTCTCCCCCTCTATATCGCTCTCTCTATCTTATCATAAAGGATTAAGTTTTCTGGTTTTCTTTTGAAATCAAACCCTTGTAAATCATCCACGTCACGATCTATTTCTTTCCTGCTTGTTTTACGATTCTAAGCTTTTAGACTTTACAGAGGTCTGCTGATATTCATCAATCTCCCCACCCCCCCTCCCTCTCTCTCTCTCCATTCTCCTATCGACCTAACTCCAGGGTGGGGTCAAGTGGCTCTCGAGCCCACTTGGCACGCGATCCCAACAAAGAGGCACACGAGTGATGACCCCGTCGTACCCCTCGGTTCTTGTCAGACGCTGAGTCCGTCCATACAAACGATTCTTTAAAGACTTAATCAGGCATTCCTTCAGGCACCCAACATCTTTTCAAGTTCATGGCTTGTTGGAGCCTTTCACGGGATGAGCCCGCTTTGAAGAACAGATCAAGTCCCTTTTTAATGAGTGTCGGAGCGGCTTTCAGGTTGATCTTTTGGAAGTGTGCTCCGAGCCTCCTCTGCAAATTCAATTATACTCTTTATGTGTAGTGTATATTAATTTTGCTATCAAGGTTTGATACTGTCATCACCCGCATGACCCCTGGAAGAACTCTCGAAGACTCATTGTACTGATAAAATTATCTTTCAAGTCTCGGCATGCAAGTCAGCCTTTCTCATTGTCCAAATCACCTGTAGAAGTCTTTTATAGACACCTTTGAAAATCCTATGCGATCTTCACATTTTATTTCAAAATGTATTATTCGATCAAAGGGTATTCAGATTCAGGAACCCCAAAAGATAAGTTCTAAAAGCTCGCCTCCTACACTCTTATTCTCCTAATGAAGATCCATGGTTTAAACTCAATGCAAGCTTAGAACCACAGTGTGATAACTTCCTGATGCAATACATTATGCTGAATTTGCTTCTCCCCACCCAGGTTTTAATGGAAACCTGATGTGCTTTGGACATTCCAGGAACACAATTTCAAGAAGCATAACTTCTTTTCCAAACTATTTTCCGGTGTATTATTGCCTCTCTACTGCATCTCTTGGCCAGGATCTTGATGATCTTTAGTTTGAGCTTTAGAAAATATTAATTTTCCACTTGCACAAGTCAGAAAAAATTGTCAAAGATCCGTCAACCAGAATGACCCTGTTGAGGATTTCTCAAAGGCACATCTTCATGAAAAGGAAACCTGGGGTGTGTTTCATGAAGAACCTTGTTAGTGATTTTCACTTTCAAATTTGCTCTGAGCCAATCAGATGCGAGGATTTCTGTAGCTTATAACAAATAGTCACTGACTGTATGTTTCACCAAATGCTCCCTATTTGTAATGTTGACTGTGTCCACAATCCAGTGTGCCTGGTGTCTCAACACAGTAGGCCTAAATTCTCTATAAGTAGTATAACCCTAATAAAAATTTGTACAAAAATATCTTTGTTCAAATGCTTGTTTCAATCTACAATAATCATATTTAATCTTTAGTTGGTGGAATCTGACTCGGCGAATAAAAAAAAAAGGTTCCAGTCTTGTGTGACATTGTGTGCAACTTTCAAACAGCTTTATGAAACAACCCGACCCATATTTTGAAGACCGGTCTAACATATTGTGCGAAACTCTTGGGAAGCCAAAAATGTCAAAATATTGTTAACATTGTATGTTTCTCAGGCTAAATGCCCTTTCATCACGTTATAATCATAATGGCGAGGAAAACTAATTCAGTTAGTATTCTGGAGTAATGATCTGAGTTAACAGATCAGCTGATATATTGAACCTGCAGATCTTCTTTTAAATGGTTTATTTTCATTTGGTCCAATGCCAATTTCGTCCAATTGCCAACTCGTCTGCTATCGTTTGGTCTACCATTAGTTCATCTAATATTCACATGGTCTAATTGCCATTTCGTCCACTCCCCGTTTCATCTAATAACCACTTGGTCCAATAGCCATTTAGTCTGTACACCATTTGGTCTAATTAGACTTAGTGATAATTGGACAAATGAATGAAAATCAAACAAAAATTAGACCAACTGGTTTTGAGACGAAATGGTCATAGACGAACTGGTGATTAGACTAAGTGATGATTGGACCAAATGGTTATTAGACCAATATGGTTATTAGATGAAATGTTGGACGGAATGGCATTAGACTAAATAAAGGTAGACCATGTGGTGAGTGGATGAATTGGCAATTTACCCTGTTAAATAAGTTATAGATTTGTTTCATAATTTGCTCTCCATAGTTGAACCACATCTTTTAAATTAAACATGACAAAAGAATCACGGATCATCAGTAAAATTGCTTTTGGGAAAATATGATCAATTTTCTCAAATGATATTTTCCCCTTTTTTCTCCCTTTCTTTTCTTTCATAATTCATAGTGATCCCTGCCATATTTGGGTCATTATAGGCCAAGTGATTATTTTGCCAATTTTTTTATTTTTAAGAATGAGACTGACAATATTCTTTAAAAAGCTTCAATAGACCCGACCTATTCCTGATCAATCTTGTGTTGACCACTTTAACCAAAAAAATATGTAAAAAAGAGACAACAATAAACCCACAAAATCTCAAAATTTCTATTTCATTGTATTTGTTTATTTTGCTTTGCTCCATTTCTTTGAATGAAATAGAACTGTATCATACCAGCGAATGAGATCATTCCGGTATGCAATTTGATGCTATCTCATATCTGCTTTTAAAAATCAGCATTTGTTTTTTTAATGCTATTTATTTCCAATTCGTTTTCAAATTCCCACAGAGGACCTGTGGAATAGTGTTTCTCCAGTAATCACCAGCAAGTGTATATCACTTCTACTGAAGATGTTATGAATTACAGAGGGAGCAAGGGTCGCTAGAAAAAATGTAAGGTTCTTACTCTGTAATCAGGCTTGCTTACACACACACCAAATGAACTCTCTCCACTCCCTAGGGAGTATTCCATCCTGGCACCATCTACTCATTAAAGGAAACCATACCTCACATATCCTGACTGCAGGCTATACACAAACCTGGGTGGAGAGTGGCAAATTTAGATAAATGTGTGATCAATGGACATTATAGCTTTGCTGAGTGATTTATTTGAACTATATACCTTATGATGTATTGTGGTTACCTAACCACAGGACCGCCAATTTCCACTCTGTTTTTTAAGACATATATTTTTATTAAAGTGATTATGGGGGTTGGTTGTTAATATCTGTCATTAATACCAAGATGAAATGCTGAATTTAGGGCCGTCTGCACCATCCCGAGTTTTCAAATTAGCGCGCTATTTCTGATCCGACAAATTATCCCGATCTGAACATGCAATCTCGAGATTATTTGCAATGGAGACGCAATTATCGTAGGATTAATCTCGAGATTGCGATCCCAAGTCAACTTGGGATCATTTGCAAAATAGCGCGCTATTTTACGAATTATCGCGCTAATTCGCAGGTGCAGACGCACTCGGGATTATTTATTCACGGCGTCAGACCATAATTCATCGATGCCTCGCTCGAGCAGGAATCGCTCTTCTTGCGATGGTGGAGACGGGGTTTCTTGAATCTCGAGATTAATCGCGAAGAGGGCCGATCGGGCTAAAATCTCGAGATTGAGCAAACTCGGGATGGTGCAGCACCGCCTTAAGGGGCAAGTTATAATAAGCTTGAAAGCAAGTGATCGCAGTCATGATTCTCCCATAGCACTGGACACTCTGTCATCTACTTCCTGTTTTGACGTACATAGCGTACAATCCAAGTTGGCCTACACTTGTATACTCTTCCTAGGTCAAAAATGGCCCAATATGATGCGCCGTAGTGATGTAGGCCTACTGCTCATGCGGTCACATTGAACAATCAAGAAGAAAACTATAGGCCTTATAAAGATAGTCATTATTAATCATTATTTGTATGTGCATTGGTTAGGATTATAAAATCAGAATCCAAGCCCAATCGGAAATTTGACCGTGATGAACTTTCACTCTTTTAACCTGTCGAGTATCGGTTACGTTTCTTGCATCTTTTGAAACGGTCTTTTGAAACTTGAACTCTTCCTTTAAAATGACATTCCACAGGGGCAGGTGCAATGCTAAGATTTGGGACCGGTGCCAATATATACAGAGCCTATACTAAAACCAGACAAAACGTCATAAAAGAATAACCTAAACTTCTTCTTTTTTTCTAACCTTTTTTCATTCCTCTCTCTTCTTCTATTTCTCTGTTCTTTCTCTCTCTCTCCCTCTCTCTCTCTTCCTCTCTCTAGAATTTCTCTGTTTAATATTTCTCTCTCTATTTTTTTGTTCTTGCTCTTTCTGTTCTCACTCTTTCTCTCCCTCTCTTTCTCTTCCTCTCTCTGTTATTCCTCTGTTCTCTCTCTTTGTCTCTCTCTAATTTCAATATAAGTGGCCCTTAAAGGTAAATGCTAGTTTTGGTAACGATATCAAAATGAGTTCGTACAGAATCCAATGAAATGACCACCAAAGTGTCTGTTTGTATAAATAAAACGCATGTGCCAAAGGATTCTGGAAGAAATTGTGTAATTGCTGAGAAATCAGCAAATAAGCACAGGATTCGGGTAGAGCGTCGGGCCCGACGCTCAAAGCAATAATTATACACTGTCCCACGTGCGCTTATCTGTGTTGGGGAAGTTCAGTCTGAACATTATTCAGCGTAGATTTCAAGATTTCACAAAGTTCAGTTTATGTAACTGTACCAGATCTAGATCCTCGATGATATACTGACAATTAAGCCTGGTTTTACAGACTTTCTCATGAAATCAGTGTTTACTGCAACTACTGGAATTTCTCTTTAAATCACCCTTTCCCTTTCTCTCATACCATCAGTCCTACCATGAGCCTACAACATGGTTCTATTCTACAGTACCCCCCCCCCCTCCCTGCATATCCATCTTTCCCTTTGCATACTTGTCTTTTTTTCTGTCGTATCCTTTTTTCATTTCTTTATTCTTTACCCAAAAATCCCCTTTTTTGCAATCTATGGCATGTTTCTGAGGCTCAAATAAGGGGATCAAGTATTCCTACAGCAAAAGTGGTTCCAGTCATCGCCTGCTAGTCTAAGGTTGAAGGCCTTTTGATCCAATTGTGACTCCTTGTTAGTCGAATTACAATTTGCTCATGTCCCCCAAAATAAGGGGGAAAAACTTATTTTTATTCTCTTAGTCTACACTGCAAGCTCGTTCTTTTTCTCAGATAGTCTAAAGTCCACCTTACGATTGATCTGTAAGAGACCCTTTGCTTCTCTGCATTCAAATTTTTGGTAGAAGGGTCAAATGGTAAATTTCTCAATTCCATAATGAATTTGAATATGATATATTGATTATGGCTTGAACATTTAGATGAATATAAAAAGAAAATAGTGACCATGAAAAACAAAGAAAAAAACCCTAAATAGATGAAAATGCTTCAAAAGTAAATTGACTTTCAACAAAGAGTTGATGGGTTGATTTTCTGCATTCAGCTTTGCAGAAGAAAGGTCATATGATCTATTGATCAATTCCAAAATCAATTTGATTGATTATTGATTATGGCATGCACATGTAGAAGTTAAAGATGACCTTGAAAGGGCAAAACAAAACCCAACAAATTTAATAAAAATAAAAAAAGGCTTCGAAAGGACTTGAATATCAACAAAGAGTCGAGGTGGAGAATGTTCATCAATGGCAATTAGACAAGTATGGGAAATGCATTATATATGAAGTACAAGTTTGAACAGGTGAAAAGACATACAACCATAATGTGAAC
Organism: Lytechinus pictus; assembly: GCF_037042905.1. Classification (NCBI taxonomy): domain Eukaryota; kingdom Metazoa; phylum Echinodermata; class Echinoidea; order Temnopleuroida; family Toxopneustidae; genus Lytechinus; species Lytechinus pictus. Next base: position 3,258,102 of record NW_026974141.1, read on the forward strand.
AAAGAATAATGGAAAAAGACTTTTAAACGGTAAAGTAATGAATCGGGGAGAACAAATTTCTTTCTCTACAAAAGAAAATACAGCTCATTAGGTTCTGGATCAACATAATTTAGTGCAAATGTGTGACTCTATGGCTGGTAGTTGTAAGGGTTTAATGAGGTGGAAGCAAAGATATATCGGCAGGAGCTCTAGGTTACAGCAGATGCTTGGAGGAAACGTCATTTAAAACGTCTATCGGTAACATTTGGAACAAAAGCAGATCGAAAGAATCGAAGAATCAAAAGAAAGTATGTTAGCATGAAATTGATATTAATGCCAGTAGGAGGCTTCGGTGAAGTGAAAGAAATGTTTTGTAATTGTGAAAAATTAATTTCCCATTACAACACACTGGTGTTAATTCTTTTATTTGCATCTAACATCCGGAAAGCCCTCTGCTCATAAATTCTTTGTTCTGTAGGACTTTGTATTAAAGTTGGAAAGTGTTAAGTAATTGTGAAAATTAATTTCCCATCACATAATGGTTATGTTATTCTTTTGTTGAGCTTAGCAATACACATCTCATTGGCATAGAATGCTCCTTTTTCATAAAGCCTTTGTTTCTGAATAATAAATGAAGTTCATTCTTACTTTGGATATAATCTATCGCAGAATGCAGTGAAGCCACCCAGAAATATTGGAAATATACTATGGAGGTGGAAGAAAAAGTTTTCCTGACTTTTTCCAAAACCTTCTTTTTAAATAATATAGGATTTGTATAGCGCATGTATCCACCTTGCTAGGTCCTATATTACCCCGGCTAAGCTAGTCTACCGATTCTGTTGTGCACAGCTTTTAGAGGAATTGCTTCCTGCCGGTACCCATTTACCTCACCTGGGTCGAGTGCAGCACAGTGTGGATAAATTTCTTGCTGAAGGAAAACACGCCATGGCTAGGATTCGAACCCACGACCCTCTGTTTGAAAGGTGAGAGTCAGAACCACTAGACCACGACGCGCCCACCAATGAATAAATGAATTAACGAATTTCCAAACAAGGCCTTTGTCTCAATTTTTTTTTAAGATGAGTTTCTCATTATTGAAAATCACATTCACAATGTTTTCAAATTTATTTTATTTCCAACTAAAAATGCTTGCATCATATCCTATTGTACAAAATATCAGTGGATCAGACTATTATTTCATTTGTACCATATGAGCAGAGGTTTGCTAATGTTATTATACATGGGCCGAGGAACCAAGTGGGGGGTGGCTGGGTGGTCTTCAGTCCCTCCCCCACTTTTTTTTCCAAAACCATGTACAAAAACGTAAAAATGACCATCTGATTGTGATTTTTTGCCTGGTCAGCCTTCCCCCCCACTTTCAAAACCGTTCCGCAGCCCTGCTATAAAGTGGAAATTCCCTTCTTTTTCGGCCTCCGCAGATGAATTTGAAATTACAATGAGTAAATTTAGAGCTTAGAAAATTAAAGTTATACTCATTATGTGCAAATGAAGTTTGTATAATAATAGCTACCTCCCCTTTTCCATGTACCCTACCCTTTCCTATATTAGCCCATCCATTTCTGTCGCTAGACAACCAGGTGGGTGTTTCATAAAGCTGTTAGTAAGTTAAGAGCGACTTCAAGAACGACTGGTGATCCTTTCATATGGCAAATGGTATATTCATTAGCGATGGTTTTGCGCATGAGAAAGGACAACCAGTCGTTCTTAAAGTCACTCTTAACTTACGAACAGCTTTATGAAACAGCCCCCAGGTAGGAAATGATGGGCAATAATTTTAAGAATTTGATATCTCTCTGGAGGTGAACCGTATCGTATGACGTACCCTTTATGAAAGTACAATGGCTCTTGTGTCACCTCGTATGGGAGACCTTTCTCATTACAATCCTAAAAACTAGTTTGGAAACCGGTTCAGGAAACCAGTTTGGAAGATCGCTTTGTTGCATTCCCATTTGATCACCCAAAAGTGGTTTTCGAAACCACTTCACGGCCGCGAAATGGAAAGCGATCTTTTTGCTATGGGTACGCTCTCAGTTTTGCGCGAAATTTGAAACCGCATCGTAGGCATTCTACGCACAACATGTGCAAAGATCGCTTCCCGAAGAACGGTTGTGTCCTCACTTGCGCTGAAACCAGTTTAACGAGGCAAAGCGATCTTGAAAACTACATCGCGAGGTGGTTTTCTGAACCAGTTTGGAAGATCGCTTCCGAGGCCACTTTGACCGTTCTCATTACACATTAAACTAGTTTCCACTAAACAATTACAATTCCAATTTTGACTCTGAAATGTAATAATAATAATAACAGTATATTTACCCAGGGTAGCCACTTCAGTTCCGAAAACTGCTATTATTATCCCGGCTAAGCTAGGCTTACCTATTCAGGTGCACACAGCTTTTTGAGGAATTACTTCCTGCCAGTATACCCATTTACCTCACCTGGGTCGAGTGCAGCACACTGTGGATGAATTCCTCGCTGAAGGAAACTACGCCATGGCTGGGATTTGAACCCACGACCCTCTGTTCCAAAGTCCGGAGACTAATCCACTGGGCCACGACGCTCCACATATTTGAATGTAACATATTTGAATGAAATTTGACCACGTTAAAAGTGATCAATCAGTGTAATATTTCATGTAGTAACATAGCTGTTTGGATATTTGCGTGTGAGAGGGTCGTGATAAAGACGAATTTGATTCTAAAATGGAAATGTTGTGATATCGAATTTTTGATTAATGTATTCGTTTCCACATCAGACGACCTCCTCTGTGTGTCGTATCAAGTTGAAGGCTAAGCCTCTCTCACATTTTATTGATTTCAGTATGTTTTAATTTTTAAATTTTCTTTATTTTTTTCTTAAACATGCCAGATTGTTTTATTTAGATATCAATGTAGGAAAATGTATTGAAATCAGGCAAAAAGCAACTATCAAAAGTTTATTTAAATTCCAAATGAAACGAACATTTAAAATTGTGATGCAAGATCACAATGTCACATAGTGTGATCACAATGCACACTGTGAATATTATGAACATGAACCGAAAACACTATGAACATATTGTGGACACTAACACATTGTGAACACTATGAACACACTATGAACACACTATGAACACACTGTGAACACACTATGAACACACTGAATACACTGAACATGCCATGAACACATTATGAGCACACTTTGAACACACTATGAACACACTGAATACACTTTGAACACACTATGAATACATTGTGAACACACTATGAACACACTTAATACACTATGACCACTATGAACATACTGTGAACATACTGTGAACACACTATGGACACACTGTGAATGCTGAACACACTATGACCACACTGAACACACTATGAACACACTGAATATATTATGAACACACTATGACCACTATGAACACACTGAACACACTATGAACACACTGGATACACTATGAACACACTATGAATTCACTGTCCACACACTGTGAATACACTATGAACACACTATGAACACATTATGAACACATTATGAACACACTTAATAACACTATGAACACACTATGACCACTATGAACACACTGTGAACATACTGTAAACACACTATGGACACACTGTGAACACACTTAATAACACTATGAACACACTATGACCACTATGAACACACTGTGAACATACTGTGAACACACTATGGACACACTGTGAATGCTGAACACACTATGAACACACTATGACCACTATGAACACACAGTGAACACACTGAACACACTGCAAACATACTGTGAATAAACTTTGAATACACTAAACACACTGAACACACTGTGAACACACTATAAACACACTAAGTACCCTATGAACACTCTGTGAATACACTGTGAACACACTATGAATACACTGTGAACACACTATGAATACATTGTAACACACTATGAACACACTGAATAAACTTTGAACACACTGAACACTAAACACACTGAACACACTGAATACACTATGAACACACTGTGACCACACTGTACGACACTGTTCATTCCAGTTGGGTCATTTATTAGATAAGACCATCATAAATTCCTAATGTGGAAGGGGAAAAGACTATTAAGCCCAGACATAATGCATTGTAACTGAACACCCAATTAAATACATGGTATGCTGGTCTGTTCCCTATTGTCTGAGGCGGTGAAAAAATCATTTTATTCCATGTTCACACTCACAAAATATAGTCGCATACAGTGTTATACTGTTGACTAAGAATACTAATACAGTCCATTTCTTTAGTCCAGCCCGTAACACAAAGCTTAGCAATGATCGCAGAACATTTTTCTAAGATTGATTCCATTGACTACAATGTACAATCAATCGTGAAAATAAAGCGTACGATTAATCGCTAACCTTTGTGTTATGGGACTGGATTTTTACAATATTTTCCTGACTGTAGCTGGGAAGCCGTATGAAACGATTTCCCCCTAAATGGGAATCCAATACACTCACCTGGGTAAAGTGTGGTGAATTCTAGATAATGCCTTGAAGGGGGACATTAATGCTGTGATAGAACTGGAATTTGATTATTAAAGATCAAAGGTCCAGAGGCTTGTGCATAACACTGCAACATTTTATGAAATAATTGAAGAAAATCATCTCTAATCTACTGAGGTGCCTGTCGTTTTCATTTAAATGTTGAATGGCATTTTGAATGACATCAATTTTTCAGCGTGTCATGTCATGCATTTTACACTAAAGACGTTCATTTTGATGACTGATGAAAAAAAAAGATTAAACGCAACGGTGGTTTGGACTAAACGTCTCTTTGAAAATCATGTGTAAAGGGTAACAAGTTAACGCATAAACACAGGTAGCCCTTGTCATTTCATGACAATTCTTTCTGCGAGTCTGAACGTGCGTCTGCTCAGTCCTCAAATTTCATATTGTAGAAATAGTCATAAAAAAGTATCTTTTCATGTTAAAGGTACTCTCATTCCCCATGTCATAAAAGTGTATCTCTTCGAAATGATTTTCTTTGATCATTGTTTAGTTAAATGATGTGGTCTACTCTTCGAGTATTGGGACTTTGGATCAGTAATACCTCGGTTCCATTTGCTCTACGGCGGCCGTACGGCAAATCGAAAACAGCCGTTTTAACATATTTTGTACCAGCTACATATAGGTGGTTTGAATAAAAATGATTAAAACTGCTGTTTTCGACTCGCCGTACAGCAAATGTGACTGAGGTATAACATCCAAATTCTAGTTCCATCACAGCATTAATAACAGGCTTTCGCAAGCAGGACGGGAACGGATCGTCCGGAAAATATCTCAGCAGGGGGTCTCCAATCTCAAGAAATTCACCCGTACTGCCAAAATGTATAACGGTATCGAGCCAAACTAGCGTTCAGTCCGGCCGCAATATCTTGGCATGGAATCAGCCAATCAGCGCTGTCCTCGCAACAGTGTGTGAAAAAATAAAACATGGCTCATGCATGGCGTGCATAAAAACTACATGCACAGTGATAGCTAAGCTAACATGTTATGCTGTTAATTTCTGTAACAAACTGGAGTTTCCATACACACAATTGCGAACCTGCGATATGGCCAAGACGGGAGGTTCATTTTGGTACGGTCACAGTTGACTTATTCCCCGTACTCGATGCTCCCGTCGCCATTTGCGAAAGCCCGCTAATGTCCCATGGCAACGTATTATGTAGATTTTGCCGCACTCCACCCTGGTGAGTTCATTTGCTTCCTCATAGGTGGAAATAGGTGGAAATTTCTACATTGTGATTATGCCTTCCCAGCTACAGAAAGTGCAATAATGTTCAAATCCGGACTAAGAAATGGATCATGTTAGTATTCTTACTCCATAAATTTTCCAATTGAATCAATCTGAATTTTATGTGTATTTCACATAAAGCAATATTCATTAACAAACATACATTGCTTTACAAATTAATGTAGTTTTCATGGGAAACTTTTTATGTCTTGACATTATTAAAAGGTAGCCTTTAATTCTTCAAATATCATTTCCATGTAAACGATGTGCCCTTACATTGTTTAAAGTTCATCAGAAGTATGCGACAAAAATATATAAATCTCAAAAATATCTCCTGCTATGCTATGACCATGGTGACAGCCATATTTGGAAAGAAAAGTGTGTGTGATTTTGGAATTTATAAGGGCATGCATGTATACATTTGATCAAGAATGTGTCAGGATTATTCAATTTTCATTATTTATTTGTTTATTTAAAATTACCATAACCAACATTCCCATTAAAAAAAAAACCCAGGTTCAATGTACTTTTAAAAAAAATTCATATTTAATGGAAGTCAGTTGGATTCTAAAGACAAGTAATCATACACTTGTACTAATCAAATCTATTTTCAAATTCAATTATATGCAATCATTATCTCAGACAGTATTCAATTCAATTTCAATTTATTTACCATCTTTTAAAAATCAGCATACATAAAATCTGACATGAAATACACATACATGTTATTTAAAAAGGGATGGATACCCTTAATAAGCAAAGTGCTTGTGGGCAGGGTCCCACATTTATGTTCTATAATGATTGCTTAGTTTTGTATCACGGGCCCCAGAAGGAACATCCTTTTATTGTAAGAAATAAATATAAAAAAGAGCATCTTAGGAAACACACATTTATGGAATCAGTTGACCTTAAAAATAAAAAAACAATTGTCTAAAACAGTTGTTTGCAAAGTATGAGGCCTGTGTAGTCCTTTTAGTATTAGTGCTTAAACACAAAGGAACACTGTTTTGACAAGTTAATTGTTTCATATTGCCTGTAATTTACAACATGTTAGTTGGAGTATCATATGCATTTCATATTTGTAGCCCAGCAGGAGAGGGTTAATGAGTATCAACTTGTTAGTCTTGCCACACAAACTTATTTACATCAATAACTGGGATATACTCATTTGATTTGCTAGTTCATTACGATTAACTTGCACGCCGAATAAAAGTACACAATTTTTCCTGCGCGCGTGCAGCATCTCCCTACGCACGCACTATCCCAAGATCATCACGCAAAAAGGCGTCCATTTCCTCTTTTACTTTCGCCTGCCGCCGTGAGCAGACGTTAGCTAAGTACACTCCCACTTTTCTATAAAAAGTGTCCGTTGTTTACATATTTATCTATGTATTTACAGCCTATTTCAATTCTTTGCCTTTCGGCTATAGATTGATTTCATTTATATCATAGTGCATGGAGCATTCGTGTTATTATTCACGTTTTTCTTTAAATAAACTTGTGAGTTCCGAACGTCAGTTTCGTTTTCTCACAGACGGGTTGCTTCCGCTTCCCTTACCCGTAGCTCCGCGCACTATTCCTGCGTGCCGCAGGCATTGATACGACGCCAAATCTTTTAATTCTTTATTATTCTTGACTTGCACCTTTGCCTCGTCTTGAATTGAATTGATTTTATTTCCTCCCCACAGCTTAGGCTATGGGACAGATAGGAGCGTCGTCCTTGTTTGTTCTCAAACTTGTTTTCAACTTGTTCCTTTGTGAGTTGGTTGATTGTCTCAATCAATCTTTATTTTTTGTTTGATTAATTGATTGATTGATTAATTAATGAATTAATTAATTGTTAATTAACCAATTGGTTAATTGTTTAATTATTAATTAATTTTAATAATTATTTTTGTATTGAAAATTTTTCTTTTAGACTTATTGTCTTTAAAAAATTTTTCTCTTAAAATTTTTTGGGAAGCCCCCCTGTTTTCTATTAGCGTCCTTTAAAAAAGTTTTCGCTAATGAGTTTTCGGCTTTCCAGTTTAAGGGAAGTAAGTTTTTACTTCTTCCTTTCAGATCAGCTCCTTTACTTATTTCTTTTGACCCTTGTCAAAAAAAAAAAACTTGTTTTTTTTTTTCTTAGCTGATCCTGCTCTTCGTCCTTGGACTTAGACGTTTCTGTTTTTAATTAATTAACGTCATGTTTACGTGTAATTGAAAAAAAAAAAAAAAAAAAAAAAAAAACTTAGTTTTTTTTTCTCACTTCAGCTTCTTAACTTTGTTTGATCTCATGTTTAAGAAGTCGATCCTGTTCTTCCGAAGTTATTAATTTTATTATTAATATTTCTGATAAGGATCTTGCTTGTCACCTTTCTTGTCCACCCACCCCTCCGCCCCCTCTCTGTTTTCGACCCTCCTTTTGTTCTTTCAGCTAAGAACTTACCAGGTAGATGAGCTCTTTTGACTCATCTCCTGATGACTCCAAACCTGCCGCTGGGAGAGAACCAGACATGGTATTATTGTTCCCGTGATCAGCGGCGGTGAGTATGAGGGCAAGAGAGTGAGACCCTTTGCGATGGGCTCTATAAAGGGTGGAACCGTGGAGTTGCGTCCACGTGCCTTGGAAAAAGGAGGGTGGAACCGTGGAGTTGCGTCCACGTGCCCAAGAGGGTGGAACCGTGGAACCGCGCCCACGTACCCGAGCGTTTTAGGGTGGAACCGTGGCGCAGCGGCCACGTGCCTGAAAGGTGATAGCCAAGGCTCCCTCGACGGGACCTGAACCTATTTTGGGGAGTGTGGTACTAGTATAGAAAACTTCACTCCTCCAGGGCTGCTTTACCCACCGGCTATCGGGTCCATCAAGTCCGGGTTAAGAGCATGGGACTCTTTTCCCGGCACAGACTAGGCTCGATGCTTTGTCAGTCTCCTTCAGGGAGCATTAGCAAAGGGCTACCAGCCCCTAGTCGCTAGAGACACGTGAGCTCGACTCCGTCATTCTCACGATTATCTGATCAGGGTGGAACTGTGGAATCGCGTCCACGTGCCCTTAAAGGTGGAACCGTGGAATTAGCGTTCATGTGCCTAAACGGCTTGATCAGATTTGGGTGATTTTTCTCATGCGAGATATCACGTCCCCCCTGTCTCTTGTGCCCTATTCTGCCCCCCAGCGGGGGCCGCATAGAAGAGGAAGAAGAAGAAATTCTAGGTTGCTAACCCCGCTTCGCGGGCAGACCCTTTCTTTCTAATTCTTGTGCCGATGGTCAGGCGTCGTAACTTCATGTTACAACAGAACGCCCTCGAGCATCACAGATTTTTATCCTCATGCTCTCTGTCAGCTAAAACCGCCGTGTCAAACACCAGGCAGGTCAAGCAGACATTCGCCATCTCACACCTCGGAGAGTCACCGGCAATTTCATGATTCGCCGGCGCACTCACCTGCAAGGGAAATTCCCGCTAATACACAGGTGTTATCGACATACGGGCATCGCCCCCCATTATGTCACCAGACTCCCGATAATTGTTGGTCACGCGTCGCAACTCTCATGTTGCTTCACACGCCCACGAGCAGTGCGGGTAAATTCCCCCACGCTTCATGTCAGCTTCAGCCGCCGTGTCAAGCACCGGGCAGGCCAAGCAGACATTCGCCATCTCATACCTCGGAGAGTCACCGGCAATTTCATGATTCGCCGGCTCACGCACCTGCAAGGGAAATTCCCGCTAATACACAGGTGTTATCGACATACGGGCATCGTCCCCATTATGTCACCAGACTCCCGCTTCATGTCAGCTTTAGCCGCCGTGCTAAGCACCGTGCGGTTCAAGCAGTCACCTGCCCTCTCACGCCGGGCTTTTATTGAAACGCTGTTCACCTACACGGTGACCACGTTTCCATGCAGGTGCTTCCAACATACGGCTTTCAAGCCAACATGTCGGCAAGCTCTCGATGACCGACGGCTGGACGTTGCATCCTTACAGGTTGCATCAACACGTCCCGAGCATTACGGGTTCTTACCCTCGTGTTCTCCGTCATTACAGACCGCCGCTACGCGACGGCTGGGCTTATCAACAGCCTCGCACCAGCCACCGGCCCTTTTCTTTGAAATTGCCGGCCCCTTTTCACCCGCACGGGTGTTTTCATGATATGCACAGGTGCTGCTGACGTATGGGTCTCACCCAGCAAGTCGGCAAGCCCCCGTATGTCGCTGGTTGGTCGCTGCAGCCGCTTGACTGTTTTCTGTCGGTCTTATTGCCGGTGACGGGCATTGAGCGGATTGAGTTCCTCCCGCCAGCCCGCACTCCGGGGAGCCGTCGGCGAGTTCACCTGCATGGGTATCCCCCATTAATATGCAGGTACTCCCGAATTCGCCCTCTACGTCAAGCCTCACAGTTTGACCGGGCATCGCTTTCGGCAACGGCTCTTTCAGCGGTAACTCTCTCCATTCTACCCCCTAGGCGGGCCTGTAGATTGGAGGTAAGATTTTCTAACATACCGCATGCCTCCCTTCTCTCATGAGAATGTTTGGCTGTTTTTGAGAGGGCAACCTATCACGCCCGCGGACCGTCCGCCCAGGCGACGGGACCGTCAGCTTTTGGCCTGAACCTCACTTTCTATACGAAAGTAAGGGTGCCCTGTCTTTACTTTTAACTCCTTCTCTTCCTTGCAAGGTTAGAGTCAGGGCTAGTACAGACACCCGTCCTCCAGCGATCGCCGCTGTAGTGAGGGCGACTCCGATATTAGCACCATCACCGCTCAGCGGTATGTCTCACTATCTCGTAGCTCTGCCGAGCTTATGAGCATAAATATCGGATCTGAATGTCACGGCGATTAATAGTTCTCCTATACTTAATAATCGCTATGCCTTCACCACCCGGTGCATTATGGTTATTTTGTAACCTATTTGTCTCGTATTCGGGCGACTCGTGCGAGCCCTGCCCGAGCTGCCATCATCGGTCGTCCCCCCGGACCCCGCCGGCAGCACCCGCACCGAACGCCCGGAGGGAATCGCCAGATACCCCTCCTGTTGACATTCACAACTTGTTCCCCGAGTCTTTCCCGGTCGGGTAAGCATCATCTCGGTGGAAAGAAACAGCCATATATCTCTTTAGATTGTCGGCTGTGTGCGTGCGTTCAGGCTTGTTTCAAGCCCCAGGTTTTTTCTGTCGGCATTTCTATGCCTACTTCCTGGACGCACCCACCGTGCCGGGTCGGCGAGTTCACACCAAACTGTCCGCCACCAGGCCATCGGTCGAGCTCGAACAGTCTATCCGATAGACTGCCCTCTATGTGGGTCAAGCTTGCGGGCGTCTCCGCCGCTTCCTCGTGTGGAGTGGGCTACGGTCGATGCATTTACCGTGCCCGTGTGTCGAGTTGTCTTCTTTTTAGAAGCTTTTTCAATCGGCACACTTGAGATGCCTCGCAGGCTGCTTTCATCCTCCTTCCATGCTATGTATGTGACCATGGTCACTGCGTGACCGAGGATGATGTAATCGTGGTGGATATACATTTATGTATAAAATGTATACGTGTGTGTATGCATACTTATGCCTGTCTAACCACGATCACCACGACCCGCTTTCTCTCGGGCCGACTGTGGATGAGTCTCTCCATGAAAGTGATTTACTTCACTGGAGTTCTTCTTTTTAGAAGTATAGATTCTCATCCCCCGCTGCTTAGGGCGTCATTTTTGCCGCCCCCCGCAGTTTCTCGGAACTCCTTATCTTACCGATATCGGACTGTTCCATGCTGTTGCAACCGGCGCCGGCGGTGCTTGCCCTTGCGATCACCAGAGAAACCAGGCCTTGTGGCTGTTTTCGTAAACAACTGGTTCTCATCGCAGACGAGGGAAATATTGGTGATTATTTTCCTCAAGTCGCCTTTCTCCTCCGCTTGTTTCGTCAAGCGAGGACTTAGACACTCTTAGCCAGTTTCCGTCCCTAACCTTGATAGGACAGGGCCGTTGTTACCTCACTCGATTCCGTCGGGAACGTAACTGTTGAGGTATCATGTCTGGCGTTGTCTGTTGGTTCAGAACATCTTGACCGACATCTCTTGATCATCGTTTACACGTAAGATCATGACAGAGACATTGTTCGCCAGCTCATCTCTGGCGTACGCTTGCTGCGACTAGGGATTACTCCGCTCAGCGGACATCCATCGTAGCCTAGTCTTACGGACCCTCTCGGCGATGGTGGCTTCAGCCAAACCACCGCCCACCTCTCCCGCCGCGGGCACTGCACCCTCGGGCGGGTGTTTTATTTAGTACGGGACAAAAGGGATCCGCTGTCTATCACACTTATTATGTCGTGATGCGTGCCACGTTTTTCTCCGACACGCCCGTTTGAGCTGCTTTGACCAGACTGTTCTATTCTACATAGACAGCAGGTCCGTGGCATTTTCTTTTAACAGAATGGCACTCAGTCGCCTTTCTCGACACATTGACTGCCTTACGAGTGGTTTACTTCAACCTTACTCTCTGTCGTTCCATGTCCTTTTCGGACCGCTGGAAACGTCCTGCCACAGCTCTCTATCAGAATTCTGCAGATGTTCTGCCCTCACGCATTTGAGACAGATATCGAATTCTGGGCGCCTTCTCCCACGCGGGGGCTTCTGAGTTATCTCGCATTCCTTACGTTTGCATGGTTGCGGCTTGGCTTAAATTATTAAGCCGGTGACTTGACCGTGGCTTTTATTAGCCCCGCTGTCGCCTTCTCAGATTGATTGATGGTTCACTTACTGAACCGTACAAGTTTCAGTCTTCCGATCACGATTCTTGTCGAAATTTTCAACAAAATCGGATCGTTTTTTGATCATCGGCAATTATCATCCCTCCGGTTACGGATGATTAATACCTCCAATCCGAATCTTACAACCTCTTAAGTTTTTCTCAAACGTTGAGCTTGTATGGCTTAGTCCGTCATGGCACCTGTCGGTCGTTCTTGACGCTTGACTAACTCCCTCTTGGGTCGGTTTTCAGGGTATCTTTTGTCTGTCTATCAGTCGAGATCCCCCCTGTTTATATATAACCATTTACAGTACAAAGCTTTGCATACTTATGCATTGCTCCCGGACCGTTGCCGGGATAGGCTTAGATTAGGTGTTACTTCTAACCCTCGTCTTTGTTTGCCATTCTTCAGACAATTCCCAACTCTGTGCAGTTGGTTGTTTTGTCGCGCGAGCCGTTTGCGGCAGCTTCTCGAGACATCTTCTCACGCTGGATTGTTGAAACGATCAAGTCAGTTGGTGATGATGTTCTCCTTCTGACACTAGGCCGAGGGCCCATGATATTATAGTATCATTCTTCTTGGGCTCTTTCTATGGAATCGTCGTATACGACATCTTGAGGACCGCCTTTTTGGCGCTCTTCTAATTCCTTGTCCTTAAGGACCTTTCTTCACATGAGGCCTTATTTTCCTCCTCTGTCCTTAAGGCAGCGGCCTTTCGTGTCTTCATCTCCCTATTTTTGTACGCACTTTCTTAGTCTAGACATGCCTCCCTTCACGTTGAATCCGTGTTGGTCTAGCAAATCAAATGAGTATATCCCAGTTATTGATGTAAATTATGAAAATACTTACCATGATTTTCTTATTTACGAGATAACTGGATATACTCATTTGAACCCTCCCACCGACCCCTCGCCTTACGTGGCAACATGTCTTGCGTTCAGGCTCATGAGAGGAAATGGACGCCTTTTTGCGTGATGATCTTGGGATAGTGCGTGCGTAGGGAGATGCTGCGCACGCGCAGGAAAAATTGTGTACTTTTATTCGGCGTGCAAGTTAATCGTAATGAACTAGCAAATCAAATGAGTATATCCAGTTATCTCGTAAATAAGAAAATCATGGTAAGTATTTTCATATTTTGTATCATGATGCAAATTTATAAAATTCTATATTTTATATTAGAAGTGGGCTTTTTTTACTGAACCTGAATACTCCCCAAGATGGACATAAAGGGAACATATTGTTATTAGTTCTGAATGAAATTAATAGTTGGATTGTACTTGTAAAGTCACATGGATTGAAAAGGAATATATTTGGGTTAATATTTAGTTTTTTTTTTTCATTGCCTTGCGTTTTCTCTCACTTTCGTTCATTTATAAGAAAAGCAATTTTTGTTTTTGTTTTATTCCATATTTTCCACTTAACCTCTTCATCAATATTCCTCTTTTCTCCCTCTCTCACCTCCTCGTCCCCTTGCCCTCCCCCTCCCCATCCTCTCCCCCTCCCCTTCCCCTCCCTCTCCCCACCCTCTCCCCACCCTCTCCCCCTTCCTCTCTCCCCCTTCCCCACCCCTCTCTCCTCTCCCTCTTACGCTTTACCCATCCAACACTACACCTCCCCCTCCCCGCCCTCTCCCCTTCCTCCCCCTCTCTCCCCCTCTCCCCTCTACCCTTCCCCTCTCTTAAAGGGTACTAGTCTGAAAATATTTATATCTGAATGAATTTAGAGTATAATTCACAGAGCAAAATGCTGAAAATTTCATCAAAACCGGGTAGCAAATAACGAAGTGATTGAACTTTAAAGTTTAGCAATATTTTGTGAAAAAAGTTATATGCACATTATCATGAATATTCATCAGGTGGGCTGATGACGTCACATCCCCACTTTTCTTTTTCTTATGTCATTATATGAAATCATAATAATATATTTCCACTCATATTGTATGAATTATATGAACTTAAATTTTATATCCTTAACCCTATAGCACCTACAGATTCCTATGCATAATGGCAATTACTCACTGGAGGAAACAATAAAACTGGTAATAAGTAGGCATTGTTTCAAACAAATTGAAATAGTTTTTTATAAATTTACTTTTGTTCATTACAAGTTATATTTATTTTGTAGCATAGGACCTGATGAATAGAATGGTACATGGCAAAGTTCAATCAGATGTACGAATATTGACCTTTGACAATCGTTTGCAGAGCAAGAAGAAAAAATTTCAGCCGCCCCAGTCCCACGCCTTTAAAAAAATGTAAAGTATCACTGACAGAATACTAAAGTTTTCGCCAAATCTTGGATCAAATATGTCAAAAATTAATTTCAACTCACATCTAGATGTCACTCTGTGTGATATCCAACGTTTTGATGAACATATAGCAACGCCTGAGCTTCTTCGGCGAAGTAAGTGGTTTTCTGAGACATGGACGCAGCCATCTTTGCTGAGATCGAATGCGCAACAGTCTGGAACTTGCTACACACCGATGCATGTCAATCGGTTTTTCTCTATTATACTCAATAGGAGCATACACTTTTCTATGCAGATCTATATAGCAGCCAACCTATACGGTATGCACACGCAATATTACCACGGTAAATCATAGACAAGAGATACTATAGCGCAAAGAAAACGTACGGGCGGTTAAGGGCGGTTCAGTGTGTAATAGGAAGGGCGGTCTCGGGCGGTTCAGGTGCTAAAGGGTTAATCCTATACTTGCACAGAAAAATACCTTAATTCACGCAGGCCAGTTGGCTGCCTCTGCTGTGATCATATAGTATAATTATTGCAGCAGAGGTGATTGGCTTGCATGAGGTACATGAATTATATGAAAGATGGCATATTTATTTGAGTATACATTCAAAAGCAACCGTATTTAATTTTATTAAAAAATCTTCATTTAGTGAATTCATTTGTTAAATTCTATTACCAATATTCATTGAATCTAGATCAGAGTTTAGTTATTTATGTTTAGTTATTTATTCTTATTTATGTTTAGTTATTTATTCTTAAATTTTATCAACAATTGTATGTGTATTGTATGTATCATTGATATTTGTAAATTGTAAGGCTGTAAGGCTGCTATGTGCAATGGTTTTTTACCAAAATAAATAGATAAAAAAATTTTTTATATTTTTTTTGTACATGTGTGAATGATAAGTCTCCCTTATGATGAAATAAGTTGCAGCAATGAATATCTAATGCACGAAATCAGTTGCCAATCCAAATTTTTGGGTTTTTGATGGAAAAATTTAAATAAACCTAATTTCGTATAATAAAATACAAAAGAACAAGTGGGGATATGACATAATCAGTTTGCTCATTGAATATTCATGAAGACTTGCCTAGACCTGTTTCACCGGAATGATGCAAATCTCTAAAATACCCAAACTTTTTTATGCCTTGTCTGATTTTGATCAAATTTTCAGTGTTTTGTTTGTCTGATTTTTTTTAAAGCCTGGAGTACCCCTTTAACCCTCCCCCCTGTATCATCTTCCCATTTGCGAACAATCTCCTATTACATCAACCACTTGCTGACAATAAAATCTCCCCTTTTCGCGATATCTCTATCTTCTCATCTGTAGTCCCACATGTACGAAAGAATGTCTGACATTAGTACACCCTCCCCATAGGCCTAATAGAGATGTCCCCTTGCACTTCTCCTTAATTCAAACTGCCCCAAACAGTTACTCTTTCCAATAACTTTGACAAACCATCTACAATTACCAGCCCCCTCTTCCCAAACGTCATCAGTTGCTAGGTTCACATGAGACTTTGTAAAATTTGATCTTATTAGTAATAAATGTAACGTTAAAGAGCTGAATTGTTTGTCTGATATTGACAACTCTCTGCCAAACTTTATTGATCCATATTTAGAAAAAGAATTATGTAAACTTTATCTACATATTTATGTGTTGAATTCAGCAAAAGTCTGTCAGATACACTTCTTTTTTTGTAAAACTGCCATTTGTGTGAGTTTGGTTACGTTCATGATTAGGACTGAATTCATAAATTTTTATAGTAAGTTTTAATCCGTAACAAGCTCGTGTAAACACTGCTAGTTTCTAGTTTGATTACAGTTTGTTCTGCATCACTATCCCATGTAAACACGACATTTGTCTACTGCTAACACAATACTGTGACAATCTCGTGTGAACTTGACTGTTGCCTATTGGAGAACTTGCACTCACCTACAAGTGACTGTTACCATGACAACAGACTCCGGGGACGACATTTTTGAAGGCATTGCACTCTACTCGTCCCGGGGTCGAATCATCCCCAATCTCTTTTTGATAAGTAGATGGGCAACAAGCAATTATCTTGCCTTAAAAGAAACAATGAAATGTATTACTGAAAGATGTTTTAAATTAATGGTAATAATTCCAGTTCTTTCATTGCGCGTATCGCTGGCTTGTGCGGTCACATCAGGTTGTCGCGTCGGGTCGGGCAATCACGCATACCCGACCATTCGAGAAAAATCATAATTGCCTCCTAAATTCCTGTAATGTAGGGTCCAGACCCGACTTTTCGGGAATTTATGGTGCCTTTTTCTCGAATGGTTGGGTGAAAAGGACCCAACTTTTTGGGAATTTAGGGGGCCTTTTCTTGAATGGTCGAGTTTTGCGATTGCCCGACCCGACGCGATAAGCTGATGTAATGACACAAGCCCGTAAGGCATAACTAAGCACCTCTCTATGCGTATGACTCTATGCACTATGCACTTGTATGAAACAATAGAATTGAATAAAACAATTAAGAAATGAAATTAGAAAGTACACAATGAGTTCATTGCATGTTTATAAATAGTGCTTTAGCCAAAAATGTCTGAAAAACTATCTGTTTATATAATCATAATAATAGCTGGAGTTATAAAGCGCTTTTTGCCAGAGGATATAAAGCGCTGCAGCAATTATTACCCCGGCTTTAGCTCGAGCTACCATCACCGGCGCTCAGTGCATGCAAGGAATTTCCCCTGCCGGGTACCCATTCACCTCACCTGGGTCGAGTGCAGCACAGTGTGGATAAATTTCTTGCTGAAGGAAAACACGCCATGGCTACAATTCGAACCCATGACCCTCTGTTTTAAAGGCGAGAGTCAGAACCACTAGGCCACTGACACACAAGTCTTTATAAAGACAATATTCTTGATTTGGCCTAAATGAGGATTGTTTTATATAAGAAACCTTTTTTGGTAGATACTATCATCTCCCATAGGCCGCATTTTCACACAGCTTTTAAAGTATCCATAAACTTTTAAAACCTTTTTGTCTCACCTGCATAGCAGAGTGAGACTATAGGCGCCGCTTTTCCGACGGCGGCGGCGGCGGCGGCGTCAACACCAAATCTTAACCTGAGGTTAAGTTTTTGAAATGACAGCATAACTTAGAAAGTGTATGGACCTAGTTCATGAAACTTGGCCATAAGGTTAATCAAGTATTACTGAACATCCTGCCTGAGTTTCATGTCACATGACCAAGGTCAAAGGTCATTTAGGGTCAATGAACTTAGACCATGTTGGGGGAATCAACATCAAAATCTTAACCTAAGGTTAAGTTTTTGAAATGTCATCATAACTTAGAAAATATATGGACCTA
Organism: Lytechinus pictus; assembly: GCF_037042905.1. NCBI lineage: Eukaryota > Metazoa > Echinodermata > Echinoidea > Temnopleuroida > Toxopneustidae > Lytechinus > Lytechinus pictus. The sequence continues at coordinate 3,276,144 of NW_026974141.1, forward strand.
GTTCATGAAACTTATACATAAGGTTAATCAAGTATCACTGAACATCCTGCATGAGTTTCACGTCACATGACCAAGGTCAAAGGTCATTTAGGGTCAATGAACTTTGGCCGAATGGGGGTATCTGTTGAATTACCATCATAACTTTGAAAGTTTATGGATCTGATTCATGAAACTTGGACATAATAGTAATCAAGTATTACTGAACATCCTGTGCAAGTTTCAGGTCACATGATCAAGGTCAAAGGTCATTTAGGGTCAATGAACTTTGGCCAAATTGGGGTATTTGTTGAATTACAGCCATAAATTTGAAAGTGTGTTGGTCTAGTTCATAAAACTTGGACATAATAGTAATCAAGTATCACTGAACATCCTGTGCGAGTTTCAGGTCACATGATCAAGGTCAAAGGTCATGTAAGGTCAAAGAACTTTGGCCACGTTGGGGGTATTTGTTGAATTGCCATCATATCTCTATAAGTGTATTGGTCTAGTTCATAAAACGTGGAAATAAGAGTAACCAAGTATCACTGAACATCTTGTGCGAGTTATAGTAGTTTTCAAAATCAGCACTGCTGCTATATTGAATCGCGTGATGCAGGTGAGACGGCCAGAGGCATTCCACTTGTTTAATGGTAGACTCCCCAATAATTTTGTTGGAAGGGAGACAAAATTCATACCTTCTGCTGGAAAGTTTTGCAATGTAAATTTGATCTTTAGGGGGAAACATCGTGCATGTCATTTAAATAGAAAAGTTCTACCACACATATGGCGCTTAGACATACATATCCATCTCTATGGATAAGTATGGCTTCGCTAGTAAATAATGTATTCCCTATACTTTAATAATACAGTATCATGTTCTTTCTCTGTGGAAATATAAGGCAAATCCAATACATTTTTATAGTGCAGTTTTGTCAAAAGACATTTCTGATTTTAAATCCCGTAAGAGCTCCCCCTTTGTACTAAGTTATACTTAATTTCAAAATTATGTCAACCTTAATTTCAAAGTTGAGGTAAATCTTTTTCGCAGCTTTATGAAGTTCAACTTAGACTTCTAGCATGGGCAATTGTTACAATAATTCATTGCTGGTATTTTTAAATTTAAAAGGTCATGCGGTCTGGGAATTTTTGACTTTGTGGTCATTTTGGTCAGCCATGATGTAATATTGTACCACAGGACGACTGTGATTCTAGTTTGAAAATATTAAACAATAATTCATTTTTCAGTATTTCATCATTTGAAAGGTCATGCGGTCTGGGAATTGGGAGTTTGGGAAGTTTTTGGACAGTGGCATGTGAAAGATATGAGGAATTCTGGAAAAGTGATAGAAGTCCCATACATATAATGCATTATATGGTTTAAAAGTCATGGTGAAGTCGTGAAGTTTTAGAGGTGAAAGTATATTACCACATGAGCTTGGATAGGTATTAGGAAGAGGGGGCACGGGTCGCAACGTCCCCTTTGCCGAAGAGGTATTAAGATAAAATAGAAACTAAATATTATTTTTAAAGTAAAGGGAGAAGTGCATGTCAGTGATGCTGTGGTGTGTTGGATAAGTTTATAGGACATGAAACACAAAGTATGGGGTTCATATCCTGACATAGCACCAGTGACTTTCCCTGGGGCGGATCCAAGATTTTCCAAACGGGGGGGGGGGGGGGTCACATTTTTTGGATGAAAATCTGACTAGCAAAATAAAACGAAAAAAAAGGTTTTCCCCCCACAAATTCAAGGTCATTTCGTCTGCGGAAAATTTGACATGGAAAAAAGGTCCTCACTTTCAAAAGGAGGGGGCTCTTGGGTAAAAACTGTATATTTACATTATAGATTTTAGTTATGGCTCTCAAAAGGGGGGGGGGGTGTGGGCTGGCTGTGCCCCCCCCCCCTGATCTGCCACTGGACTAACCTGTCCCTCCCAAAGAAGTATGCTGTATTCTTTTTGTTGATGTAGGGCTTACCTTTAATGACGACTACATTATAGAAATAATTTTTTTCCATCAAAGCTCTGCATAAAGCCAGGGTAATAATAGTTGCACTTTGTATCCCCTGGCAAAAAACACTATATTAATCCAACTATTATCATTTATTGAATATTTTTATGAAATAACCATATTTATGTTCAAAGCATCAACTTTGATTTGGGTAAAGTCTTGTAGTTTAGACTATACCAGAGCATTCCTAGGCCACAATCGGCCACTGACCTCTTTAAAATGGAAAAAGGAGAGTGTGAAAGGGGCAGAGGGGGCGGTTGGGGGGCATTCGGAGGAGGAGGAAGAGAGCTAAAACTCTTAGCTTATGTTCATACCGAGTATATTTTCATAAGGCATGCCAAACACAGTATTGCTTTTAAACTAATTAATCTGCGTGTCTGTATTTGGAATAATGAAACAATGTAGTTTTACATAATAAATGATGCATTGCTTTTTTTAATATGTGATCCAACGATACAATGGTACATTGTTTATTAACATATTTGTCTGTGAACGTGGTTATTTCTACTTTTATGAGCCATTATGCATACATGCCTGGAGCACATTATCCATGTGGGTTTGATGCTTAAATCCATTGCAGAAATTGAGCATTATTTTCTTTATGTGGAGTTTTCTATTGTTATGATATTGTATTTTCCATTATCTGAAAGCCATTGGAAACTAAATTTCTTAGTTTGCTTGCATTCTTGAAATATATTATTATTGTTATTATTATTCTTATATAAACATTTCTTTTTATAAGTTTGTGTGTCCTTTTGCTGACGACAATGTAAAACAAAAACGTATTATGATATAGGTGTGAGCAGCACCGTTTCCAACTTTATATTTGATACAGAAACGGTGTCTCAGCTTGTGTCGGAATGTGAGAAGAATGTAAAACCAGGAAGGTTTCATGAAAAGTGATTTTAACTTCCTAATTTACTTTAAGCCAGTCAGAAGAAAGGATTTCCAGTCACTTATAACATCTATGACTGACAAAACTTGTCATGAAACACTCACCTGGTTGTCTCACCTCCCTTGTAGAGCAGTAAAAGTAGGCAGGATTAACAGAGATGGTAACTGTTCCTTTTTTGGCATTCGTTCATACTTTTCAATGAAACGGATGCTGGCTTTACAAAAATACTTTCCCAAATTCTATTGTACATACTGTTGCAGAAATTTGAAAAGACTATTTTTGTACACAAAATACTCTTTTTTTCTTCCATCAACATACTGCAATTCATTTTGAGACGATAAAGAACTCCTTTTCTTTTAAAAATTATCATGAAGAGTAAATAAAAATCTTAAATCCTCTTAAGCAAATGTTGTAGGTTGTAATTATCTACTTAATGTTCAACTACACAAGTTGACCACATAGTTGAACATATTAAGTAGAAAACAACATCCTACAATGTTTCTTAAGAGTATTTAAGATTTACAAGTACTTTTAATGATAATCTTTTCAAAAAGGTTTCTTTATGACTTTTAGGATAGCGACCTGGGTCCCGTCTTACAAAGAGTTACGATTGATCCGATCAACGTCAGTTTTATGGAAATCCATCATTGTCGTAATATTTTCTACAAGAAATTTGAACAATATCCTTTGTAAACAAAAAGAAGCACACTGAATTTTCAAGAAAACAATGAGTGTATAAATATGCACCATAGTTCGAAAATATTTTTGAACAAACATGCATAATTTGCTGGCTTTCCATAGTTGTGGTTGATTGGATCAATCGTAACTCTTTATAAGGCAGGGCCCTGAACAGGGTTTAGCTTGTTTTATATGGGGTCTGCGGAAAAAATGTCCAAAGATAGGAAAATAGATTGTGTTCTCTTTAATTACACTGTCACTCAAAATAGGTCATGTGATTCAAAGGCCGGCCCTCCCATCAGTTCTTTCTGTTTGGAAAGCCTTAGGTAGAGATCAAGGTCATGACCCCCTTCCTTGACCCCTACCCCTTAATATCAATGAACTTTGTATTGGAGAAACACTCTCTTACCCCAGCCCCCCCCCCCTTCTTTTTCCGTTCAAATCCATCCTGATTCCCTCCTAGCATCTCCCATTCCTGATCTAACACTCTCTCCATCCTCTTTTACCCATCCTACCACTGGCCTCCTAGTTCACCCTCCCCATCCTCAATCCCTCTATCTTTCTACTCGATCCCCTCACATCCCTCCTAGCACCCCCATCCTGATCTACCCCCTCATAATCCTCCCCTTCATCCTTGTAGTAACCCTATCTCCCCGGTCCCCTCCTTGCATCTCTCATTCCTGATCTAAACCTCCCTTCATCCTCATCCACCCATCCTACCACTGGCCTCCTAGTTCCCCCCTCCATCCTCATCCCTTTATCTTTCTACTCACTCAATGCCATCACACCCCTACTCCTGATCTACCCTCCTTCATCCCTGTAGTAACCCCATCTCCCTGTTCCCCTCCTAGTACCCCCACTCCTGATCTACCCCCTCATAATCCTCCCTCCATCCTTGTAGTAAACCCATCTCTCTATCCCCCCTCCCAGCATCTCCAACTCCTAATCGAGCACCCTCTTCATCATCCTCCCTCCCGCTGTACCCCTCCAAGCGCCCCCCCCCCCCTCCACTCCTCCATTCCTTTACCCCATCTCTGTTGGTACGACCACCCCTCCAGATGAAAAATTTGTTCATCCTGACTCCTGATCCAACCCCCTTTTCATCCTCCTCCATCCTCCAACGACCCTCATCTCCATCCCTTTTCCCCCAGCTCTGTGGGGGCGGCCACCCCTTCAGATGAATATGTTCCGGCTGATTACCGTCTAATCTGTAGTGTCAGAGCGGAATTCGGTTCAACCATGGACATGAATCTGGCCAATCACGGGGTGATGATGACCAGTTAAACGTGCAATTCATTATTGGCCAACCGTAATAAAACTTTTGTTTCTCTTCCCCTTGAAAGATAATCTTCATATGTTAAAGGTTCACCGTCCCGGGATTCAGTTGGATGGTTCTGTACTCGCCGCCATTTTCATTACGAAGATCATCGACGTAATTTTCATGCAGTTGTCGATCATCAGCCAGTCACGCAGCACATGCACAAATTCACAGTACACATACGCTTCGCTGCTTTTGGCTATATCGGCATTGGTCCAAAGATCTGCTGACGGCACTTCACACAGCAACAGGAGGCGGAGCCAACCTGCAAAGATCTTCGAACAGCAGCCGAAGCATGTGCGAACTGAGAATTGTCAGAGCTTGGGCATTTGGAACATGGCATTTGCGTAAGCAACATATAACCATGATAACATTGGTACCAATAGACAGCTGGCGCCGTCCGCAGTGCGTACGTATGTCAAGCAGCGCCCTCTGAATCCGGGGACGGTGAACCTTTAAAATGTAGCTCCATATGGTTCGTGAATTAACTCATCCCCATTTAGTTTAATACAGGGCATTTAATAAAATTTCATTTACCTCCATGATAGCTTTGTTCAACTGCACCAAATGTCATGTGTTTTTGTGATTGCGTCCTCAGTAAAGTACAACTATACTCTGTAAAGAGGACTGTACTCAACGGAAGAAGAAGAAGATATCAGAAAAGGGGGTTACAAATGCATTGTAAAAGTAATTATGACTAATACCAGCCTCATTTGAATATCATCTAACCATGCTGAAAACCATTATCAATTTTGTATATTCACTCTTTGGTTTAATCAACCATTTGGTCATTAAATGATGTAATTGCCACTTTGTCGACTACAGATTTGTTATAGACGAGACAATGTTAGTAATGACAATGACAAAAATAGTATTGCATAACTATACATGAGATGGTATTGTACAATTAGACCAAAAGGCCACTAGAGGAATTTTGGGAAGATTTTGGGGACCGTTTCATGAAGTTGTCAGCACTGACAACTTGTCTTACTCTGGTTAGTACCTCTCACGGTCAATGCTCTCAGCCAATCAAAGCCAAGGATTTCACTGAAATCGTCAGCACTGACAATTTAGTCAGCGCTGACAACTTTCATGAAACACCCCCCTGGTGCCAACTGAAATCGTTGTATCTGATTTGTTAAGAGGAATGACTGATTTTAAATCACTGGAAATATGTTTTGTGAGACTTTCCCATGTATACTATGTTACCATCTACTGAAGATAGCACTAGAGGCCTTTTTGAGAATAGGACCATGTTCCATAAAACTTGCACCCAGTAGCAAGTCACAAGATCTGTTATTAGCTTCTCAACATCAATGGGTGTTGAGCTAACACCATGGTTCATATACTGAACCATAATTTAACTTAGGCCATGGTCTAACTCTCGACTGAAATTAGTGGAGGCCAAAAATGTCTAAACTTTGTAAACATTTATTTCCTTTGCCCTTCATGATTTTATGGTGAACAAAACTATTTTAGTCACTTTTTTTCAGTTACCTGGATGTTCTCAAGATTTCTGAATCGGCCTTGATGGGGACCTATCCTAAGACTGGCTCAGGACAGAAGGACAGACAGAAGTGAAGGATGTTCATTTCTGCTGTACATGTCCCAGGAGGCATACTTGGCAATAAGTGTGTAAGTAAGCTTGATAAGAAAAGGGCCAATTTCATCAAGAATTTTGATAATTTACCGGACATTTTGAGTGTCAATTTCGTCAAGAGCTTTGATAATTTACTGGGCATTTTGAGGGAACTCATACCAGCTTACCTAGTTTCATTCATACTCTACCTACTCTGCTAAAGGATTAAAGTAACCCCCCTATTTTCTCATTCCAACCTGTTTTTTGTGACATGCTAGATGTTACTTCTCCCAGTTCAAAGATTGATCTTACATCTTGCTCCCAGGACATCTAGCGATTGCAGTTCTTGTTCTATGTAGTTTTCCTCCATTTCCAAGATGACATTTTGGGTAGTAGTGTTGTAGTTAAAGCAGCACTTGCTCCTCTAATTGTTCTTCCACTAATTTCTCTGAATAATAGTGTAAGGGTGAGGGGTATGATAGAATAATTGGTTCAGTAATTTGGACAGGTTATGGCTAGGCATGAGAATAGTGTTTGTGTTGGGCTTAATGTGTGGATTTTCAGTAGGAGCAATTGTCGCAAGAGCAAATGTCCTGGAACAGGTAGATTACTCGTTTCTACACCCTCAACTAATGTTTCTTGTGTGGAACTCTGGCTTCTAATTGATCTAAACCAACATTAAAACTTGTCGTGGAAAGTTGACCAGACAGGAAGGTAGCATGAAACAAAACCTTGTTTCCTCGTGGCCCCTCCAACTTAAACTTGACCCACAAAATATTTGGGGCAATAGTGCAATGTTCTCTCCTCCCGATCACGAAGGACAAACAGAAGATGAGAGGGAGGGATGGAATCAACTGATACCCATGCCCCGCCCCAAGTTTTGACCCCTCTCTCCCATCCAATCACCCCTCAAAGATTAAGATAAAAAGGGGTGAAACCCACAGATACCAATACCCTGCCCTGAGTTTGGACCCCCCCCCCCCCCCGGCCCTGTCCACGGAGGATTATTTTATTGTTACTGGGGGTGCTGAGCATTGTCACAGCACCCCATTACCAATAGATAATCCTCTGTGGCCAGGTCCATGCCCCCCCATCCACTCACTTCTTAAAGAAGATATGAGAAAGGGATGAAAATCCACTAATACCTATGCCCCGCCCAAGTGTTGACCCCCCCCCCCCTTTCCCATTCCCATCCACTAACCATTCAAAGAGGATAAGGGAAAGTGATGAAATCCACCGATACCAATGCCCTGCCCCAAGTTTTTATCCCCTCCTCCCCCATCCACTCACTCCTTAAAGAAGATAAGAGAAAGGGATGAAATCCACCGATACCAATGCCCCCCTCCACAAGATTTGACCCCCTTCTCTCTCCTATCCACTCACCCCTCAAGAAGGATAAGAGAGAGAGGGGGGATGTAACCCGCCAATACCTATGACCCACCCCAAGTTTTGACCCTTCTCTTTTTATCCACTCACTCCTTAAGAAGGATAAGAGAGAGAGGGGGATGTAACCTGCCAATACCTATGACTCACCCCAAGTTTTGACCCTCCCCCCATCCACTCACTCCTTAAAGAAGATAAGAGAAAGGGATGAAATCCACTGACACCAATGCCCCCCTCCAAAAGATGTGACCCCCTTCTCTCTCCTATCCACTCACCCCTTAAGAAGGATAAGAGAGAGAGGGGATGTAACCACCAATACCTATGACCCACCCCAAGTTTTGACCCCCCCCCCATCCACTCACTTCGTAAAGAAGATATGAGAAAGGGATGAAAATCCACTGATACCAAATGCCCCGCCCCAAGTGTTGACTCCCCCCTCCTTTCCTTTTCCCATCCACTTACCCTTCAAAGAGGATAAGGGAAAGCGATGAAACCGACCGATACCTATGCCCCGTCCCAAGTTTTTATCCCCTCCTCCCACATTCACGCACTCCTTAAAGAAGATAAGAGAAAGGGATAAAATCCACTGATACCAATGCCCCCCTCCAAAAGATTTGACCCCCTTCTCTCTCCTATCCACTCACCCCCTTAAGAAGGATAAGAGAGAGAGGGGAGGGGGGATGTAACCGACCAATACCGATGACCCACCCCAAGTTCCGACCTTTCTCTTTCTATCCACTAACTCCTTAAGGAGGATAAGAAAAGGGGAGAGGAGGGGTGGGGGGGTTAAACCTACAGATACCAATGCCCCGCCCCAAGTTTTGACCCAACTGGTGGAGAGACTGGTAGGCTTGCTCTATTGTTCTTTTGAGACACCTGTAGGAAGTATTTTTTTTATATCTGTCGAAGCATCTTTCCGTTATGGCTCCTAATTGAGTTTTCCTGGTGGTATCTGCAATGTTTGGGTGGAAGAGGAAGGATTTGATTAATTGACAATTTTTGTTTTTTATTCCCAGTGTGGGCCTCATAAAGTATTTCAGGACTTTGGAAAGAGATGAAAGAAATTATAATCCAAGGTAGGGTAGCTTTAAGTAAGCAAAATAGGGAAGCTGATCATTTTCAATATCTTATGTTTATCATCTATTAGTATTTCCTTTTAAAGCAATACTTACAATATCATGCAAGTGCTAAGAGTTCTTGTGTTATTGTGATATGTAGAAATGAAAATATGATTGTATTGCGGAAATCATATTGTTTTATGTAGTCATTGTTTATTTCTAGTATCATTTTAGTGTGATTAATTTATTCCTGTTCTACTCTTTATATCTGTTCTCTGTTTATTCCAGTAAAATCTTTGTATGTCTCTCTTGATGTCTACTATGTTGTTCATCGATAATTATGGACCTGCATATGCAGCTGTGTCTGGAATTTGAATTAAATCAAAATATGACTTCAAAATTGGCCCCTCTGAAACATTCAGTAATAAAATGCAAAAAAAACCTTTCCTTGTCTTGAAGCCAGGCTAGAGCTGAAGCAGACGTACCCCACCCTAGACACAAAAACTGACCAATGCCAACGGTGATGGTCAATAAAAACTGACCGCAACAGGTCCCCTGGCCAGAATCTACTCCCAATCTATCAGATGAGTGGAAGTGTTTATATTGACATAATAAATACTCGAGTTTTATCCTCAGAAATGAGAAATAGCCAGCGTAATTATTCTTTTGTTGGAGGGCAAATTTTCACCAAGGGTGGCTTGGGCAAGGAAAAAAAGTAGGGTAAAGAGAAAATAGTGATCCATCCCTTTTCTTCTTTTTCTATAGTTTCCTTATTTTCAGGATTTTTTTTTTCTTTTGTGAAGGAAATAATAAGTGTTTTTACTTTCTGGAGCAGTTTTTCTCATTCTCTTCGCTTCCTGTGCTCCACTTCTTCATAAAACAAAAGTAAATAAAGAAATTGTAAGGGAATTGATTATGCGATGCCCTCATTATGCAATGCCCTCGTTTCTCAGGTTTTGTGTTTTAACTCACTTTTTTTTTCTTCTTCAGCAATTCATAATTATGCATCTTGAATCTTAATCTACTTGATCTTTTACGAAGACGTTTCTGAAAACCTTTATGAAAAAATAGTGCTTAGGTTTATTCTGTCATTGATGGAGGAACGTTCGAATTGATAAAATCTTTCTAATAAGCGATTGAATTGACGTTTTCATTATGCTTCTCCGAGTTGCTATTTTACATTGAAAGTTATGTTTTAATCACAATATTTGGATAAAATCGACCTTGGCTAGGATTGTGCAAATTACAAGTTATACTCTTTCATTGTTGTCCTTTATTTTAAAGATATTTGAACATATTCATTTTTATAATTCATATGTATTTAACAGTTTAATTTATATATTATATTTGTAAAATTCTTGCTGACAGAAATTAACCACTTACATTTATTTCTATTTAGAATGAATGTCTATGAATATGATTTTTTTTGTGAAATTTTAAATAATAAATATCACCCGTACTATAAGCTTGCACCCAAAAAATGACTTGAGCTTGAGAAGGAGACTAGCACTACCAGACTGACCCATATAGCCAGGCCAAAGTTGTTTGACCTATATACTGTCCACAACGAAAAGAAATCCCTCTGACCCAAAGTGGCCGACCACCAGGTTTTCTTTTCCTTTTCCCACTTTTTTTTTTTTTTCTTTCATTTTAAGGACAAGGCTCTCTTATCTCAAGTGTAGTCAAGGTGAAAATGCCTAGTCTAAGTATTCAGACACTGATTGTAAAGTTTAAAGTATTCATATTGCCTGAAAGCAAAACTAAGATATGGGAAAGATTGGCTCATTTCTACTGGGAAAAATCAATAAATCCTTTTAAAGATCACTTGATATGCCATTTATAGCATATTTCATCACGTTTTCATATCGTATGTCACATCTACACAAAGTGGATGCATTCCATCCCAGTACGTCTGGACTCAATTTGGACCAATCAACCAACACTCCACCGAGTTCCCTTTCGTAGAGACTGGTCTAAATTCCTGGGACCCTTGGGTCTGTCTGTGTGGCAATTAGTTCTATCCAAAGGAATTCTGTGACATTGTTTTTATCTTGATTTCTTTTCTAAGCTGTTTGAATAAGATGGTCAGAAGATCAGGGAACTGGGAGGAATATGAGTGTTTTGAAAAAGAGATTTTTTAATACCTATAACTTGATGTGCACGTGTCACACCTTAGCCAGGGGTTAGAATTAGTCAGGTATTTTAGTTCAAATGTTTAGACTTAACTAATGGACCTACACATTTCAGATGTATATGAAGATCTGGCCTTGACTGGTCCTCACCAGGACCTGGACTATTGATCTAATACCCCTTTCATAAACCCAATTATGCGGCTAATAGCAGCATAATTTGGTCGTAAAATCAGAGGAGGACCAGAGTTATCCGCATTATTTTTACTTTATGAACGCAATCCAAAGTAATGCGGATAATTGCCATGGTGCGGTCACAAGGTCACCCTTTTCCAACACAACCGCATCGGAGGGGGTGTGTGCAGTTGCCATGACGATTATCCGCCTTTTTTTTGGACGGGCGCTCGTAAAAATAGTGCGGATTATTTTCGGAGTTTGTGAACGCAATTTTTATTGAATTATCCGCATTACTTTTAGGCGGCTAATTGGAGGATGGGTTTATGAAAGGGGTATAAAACCACTTGATGCTTTTTAAGTGCATTTTAAGGGTTTCATTTTACACCATAGGATACTGATATCACAAAGAATGATTAATGATCCACTATTTATCCAATGCTTTCCTATGAAGACCAATACTTGGATTAGACTAGTCCATACTGCGGCCTAGACTCAACTGATCTATACTGATACCTTGGCTCAAGTAACCAAGACCTGGACTTGAATGGTCAAAACTGAGTCCCTAGAGGCGCCTGGCCGAGAGACACCTTTACCTGACAGAACGAGACCGAGAACTAGAACTAGACTCGACTGATGGAGACTGAGAATTGGACCCGACTGATCTAGACGGATAACTAGTTTTGGCTGGGTCTAAGACCTAGACTTGATTTATTTAGAGTGGATCAATGCTTAGTGGTCCATTCTCAATCTCAGACAAGCAAGTGTTGGATACAACACTGCTAAGAGAGAATATTTTAATCGCAGTCAATTTCAAGTGTAGTTTACATAGTTGAGTCACCCTATCAACTATAAAAAAAAAACTATGTACATTGTTGAATTGGCGCTTGTATAAAACCGTTTAGATAAGATCATTTTGATTATATTATTTTCCAACACACAAATATTAGAAATGTACAACAAAGATCTAATATTGATGGGGGCAATGGCATTCCAAATACCTCTTAAACCCACCTTTTTTCCCTCTTTTTTTTCAAAATCTGATTCTGTAGCCCCCGGAGGTCTGCACCATTCTTGAAACATTTTACAATTTCCTTTCCTTTTGATGCTGAATGTGGAATTATATTCACTGACAAATTAAAATTGCACTTCAAAGCCCGAAAATTGTCCGCTCGGTAAACCTATTCCCGGTTTAATAATGGTAGTTTTCTCCCCCGGCAAGGAGAGAAGTTTAAGTTATAAAGAGCGTCAAACAATGCATGGGCATTCATTATCCTATTAAATATAATATCCTTTTGATTCCTGCTACAGGTCAGACTGGTGAGTCTCTTTATCCCTTTTGATCACAGGTCTAACATGATTGTAGGCCAGTCCTCATCATCAGGGGGTAAACTGCCGATTCGTCTACTGCCAACTCGTCCACTCATCACATGGTCTACCTTCATTTAGTCTAATGCCATTCCGTCCATTACCATTTCGTCTAACAACCATTTGGTCCAATAATCACTTCGTATAATCACCAGTTCGTCTATGACTATTTCGTCTAATGACACGTCGTCTAATACCCAATTTCTTTTCATTAATTTCGCCCAATTGACACTTATCCATTTAGACCAAGTGGTTTATGGACTACATGGCTATTGGACCAACTGGTTATTAGACGAAATGGTGAGTGGACGAAATGGCAATTAAACCATGTGGACAGTGGACGAATTGATGATAGACCAAAACGATAGTAGACGAGTTGGTAATTAGACGAATTGGCATTAGAGAAATTGGAAATAAACAATCGGGAGCTGTGAAACAGCACAAACTCATTTGGGTCCCGTAGCACAAAGTTTAGCAATTAATCGTACGCTTGATTCTTATGATTGATTGTACATTGTAGTCAATGCAGTCGATCCTAGAAAAATGATGTACAAATTTTTATTGTGAAGAAGGGATAAGATTGTATGTTTATAGAAATAACGATTCATTTCTAATATCCACTGAAGCGTGCTAAGTAGTATTCTGTGTAAATAAAATTAAAACTTAGTTTAATTTTCATCATTGTATTTTATGTAGATGTGACATGAGCTATGGTATTATGTAATACCAAGATATACATAATACAGATATGTATTGATGTATTATGTATATTATGTAGGATAATTAGAATTTTGGTTTGTTGTATCGTTAGTCATTACATCAATATTATGGTCCGGCCCAGTCACCGTCAGCATTGAAACCAAAATGGTATTTCCGCTTCCAACAGGCATATAAACACCTTCCCTTAGTGCAACGAAAGTTTAAGCTAATAGTCCAGTGTAGAGTATGATTATGATATACAATGCAATATAAATTCTTGCCCTCGCGCGCTGCCGAATTTCACACCAATATATTCCCGTGCCCACGGGTGGTCTTTAATAATATCATAAAATCTTTCCTCCCGAGGCAGAGCCTTTTGTAATAATTTGGAGTCTGAAACTTAAATGTGACCCGTGGCTGGGTCGTCGGACAGCCAGCCAGCCCAGCCAGCGTTTAGGGGGCATTCCTTTCTCCGAAAAATCTATAGAATTAACTAGACCGCCCTTTTGTTGGTTGAATTAAACTCCCCTCTTTTTTGTGCCAGTTAGCCCCTGGGGGAATAGAGAGGACTTTTGAATTATGATAATAATAAACAGTGACAAAGTGACTCTAGGTCAGCGCTGGGTGGATCGGTCAGCGGATGGCCGATTGGTCAGAGCTACAACCCTTTGACTTGTGAAAGAAGTGCAGTTTCTATTAGAGTTTCATGATTTAAAATTGATTTTAAAATTAATTTGTCTTAAAATTTGTTTTGGGCTTGATTTATAAAATCTAATTTTAGATTGACTTTGAAAAATGATTTAGTGATTGATTTTTGATTTTTTTTTTTTTTTTTTTTAAGATTGGTTTTAAAAATTAATATTTGATCGATTTTGTAATCAATTTGAGATCAGTGAATATGTAGTATACATTAACTTGGCAATGCCCAATATTATTTATTGGCAAGCATTGTTTCATCAACTAAAATAAGTTTTGAAATAAATTGTCAATATTAATGATATATCCCCCAGTCATGTTAGATAAACTTTCGATATAATACTGCTTGAATGAAATTAAGTGAACAGAATGAGTTTCTTGATAATTTTGCACAGGAATTTAGATTGAAATATATATATTCCATGATTCTAACTCAATTTTGCCTTATTGGGGCAATGGAGTTGTTTTAAATAACATTTTCCCTTATTTGTTCTTCTAAATTTCCCTTATTATAATCATGGCGGTACCTCCAAGTTCTAATTCTTCACCTTATATTTCTTTGTACCAGTGCATACCCATAGCCTATCCCCTCCCAACCCCCTCCACCCCCCCCCCCTCATCAATACCCTCCCTCTATGTCTCTCTCTCCCACTCCGTCTCTCTTTTTTCTGTCTCGGAAGGTCAACGGTTTCTTTGACCATTGAGAACGGCAAGGGCAGTTCTCTGCAGGAACAAATTGATATTGACAGAAAAAATTACTCTACATTTATATAACTAAAAACACAATTTCTGAAGTCGGGGGATGTGACGGCTCATTTAGGCTCGCTCTGTCCGAGCTGAGGTGCTGCTCAATGGGCCAAATTCTATCACTCTGTTCGACAAGTCCATTTATTTTCTCTTTTTTCTATGCGTGGCCAAATTAGCAGTGTACTTGCAACCTGTAATATATTTGTCACACAGTGTTTAAAGGACAAGTCCACCCCAGAAAAATGTTGATTTGAATAAATATAGAAATATCAAACTAGAGAAACACTGAAAATTTTATCAAAATCAAATGTAAAATAAGAAAGTTATGACACTTTAAAGTTTTGCTTATTTTTCACAAAACAGTTATATGCACATCCTGGTGGGTATGCAAATGAGGAGACTGATGACGTCATCCACTCACTATTTCTTTTGTATTTTATTGTATGAAATAGGGAATATTCTATTTTTCTCCTTATTGTCAAGTGAAACAACGACTAATTCCTCCCTGAACATGTGAAATGAGCATTGTTTAATTCTATATGATTCAGTCAAGTTGGTACTCATTGTCAAATCTATAAAAAATGAAATATTGTATAATTCAAACACAAAAACAAAAGAAATAGTGAGTGAGTGAGGGACATTATCAACTTTCTCATTTGAGTTGTGCATATCACTGTTTTGTGAAAAATAAGCAAAACTTAAAAGTGTCATAACTTTCTTATTTTACATTCGATTTTGATAAAATTTTCAGTGTTTCTCTAGTTTGATTTTTCTATATTTATTCAAATCAACATTTTTCTGGGGTGGACTTGACCTTTAAAGGGTAACTCAACCCTAGAATATTGAATTTATTTTAAGTCTGAAGCTTTGATAAAAAAAATGAAGCTTTGATAAAAGTAAAGTAAATTCAATTTCACTGGAGTATCATCTGACCATCCAAACTTACCAAAGTGTAGTATCTCTTTAATCAGCAATAGTTTCTCACACGAGTGTTTAAAGAGCAAGTAAACCTATAATCTTAATATATTTGAATCTTCAAAAAAGGACAGAAAAGAAACAGTTAAGTGAAAAGTTTGAAATTCAATATTTGTTATGTCACACCCTTAGATATTTTTTGGTTGAAATTCCATTTATTTCCACACAAAGTAAAATTTAGTTGCTGTACAAAGCGAGGTACAAATACAGAACATATTGTGGTCCGATAAAAAAAACACACATCAGGGTCCCGTCTTACAAAGAGTTACGATTGATCCAATCAATCGTAACTCTTTGAAAATCCATTAAGTGTCAATTTTTTCTACAGGAAATTTGCCCAGTGTCCTTTGTACACAAAGAGAAGCACAGTGAATTTTCAAGAAAACAATGAATGCATGAATATACATCATAGTTTTGAATGAAACATGAATTATAGATGTTGACGTTGCTGGCCATCCATAGTTACGATTGATTGGATCAATCGTAACTCTTTGTAAGACGGGCCCCAGGCTTCTGTAAAGGGCCCCTGATAAGCAACTCCATGATGTATTAAGACAACTCTTTTACTTTAAATAGAAAAGTCTCCCCCCCCCCATACAAATAAATGAATGAATGAATAAATAAATTGATAGATGAATTAATGAATAAACCAATGAAATAAATGAAAACAATGATTAATGGATGGATGGATACATTGACAAGAAAAATCAGAATTCTATTACCTTCAAATGGATTTCCCTCAAACTTCATTGATATGTTCATCTTATTCTATGCTTTATTCGTGCTTTTAAAACCAGCTGGACATCGGTTGTTCTTCCCCTTTAAGATATGAGAATTATAATTTATATCTTTGTAACTTGGCTTATCATGACTTATACTGACCGATATGGAGATAAATGGTCTCTTAAGGAAGACTGAAAGTGAAATATTCCTCCAAGATCATTTACTTACAATCAAATGACCCGGTATGACCCCTTTGTAATCTCTGTCCATCTCATAAAGCCCCAATCAAGTTTGGGAATTTTGCTTGAAAAGTAATGAGCTGGAAAATGGGCCTATTGTAGTGAAATTCCAATTTATATTAACGCATGTCTTTAAATGGGAACAAGTGCAACAATTTGCAATTATGTACACCTTTGAACGGATGGGCAATTCCATGAATTATGTACGTCCGACCCTTATATGTGGGACCTTCATGAAATTTTCTGTCTCTGATTTTTTGTTCTTTTGATAGTCTGTAATGCTCTCAAACGGCCATGACTTGGTCAGTTTATGAAGCGAAGTTCAACTTGAGAAAAATGGGGGTCGGACGTACAAAAAGGTTGATTATTTTATGGAATTGCCCAGATGTAACTTTTTTTTTTAATGTACCATGAAGTCAAGTGAATACATTATGCATTATGACTTCCCCCTGCCCCACCCCAACTTTCCTCTGTGGGTGGGGGGGGGGGGGGCTTATCTATATTTATGCACACATGTTGGTGGAAATCGTCCTTTTTGCATACAAAGACAGCATGGTACATTGCATATTTAAAGGAGCCCAGGAAGGAAATTAAACTAAATGGAAGATTTTTCCTCTGGTCAATGGGCAGATATAAGCAAAGAGGGTATTTACATGGGGTTTGTCCACTTGCAATTTGGGCATCTTTGCCCCCTCCCAACATTTTCTGGAATTTGTGCCATCTTCAATTTATTTCATTAGAAGCATATTCTGAAAGATTAAGAAAATTTGAGATTTTGTTTTAATACTAGTTCTTTGTGTTGAGTTCTTCTTAACCTTGACACCTGATAGTTTGTACACGAGTCCCCTTTACATAATAAGTTTCTGTGAAATTCTGTCACTCTTAAATCCTGTATTCATTACTTATATTTCAAAGATACAGGTGACGTCTGTTATAAGGGTATATAGTTATGATTATACTTGCTTATAGAGCACTTAACTCTTACTTCATCATAAGTCTCTAAGCACTCTACAGTAATGCACCTTTCTATCATTATTCTGAAGGATTAAGAAAATTTGAGATTTTTTTTTAATACTACATGTAGCTCTTTGTGTTGAGTTCTTCTTAACCTTGACACCTGATAGTCTGTACACGAGTCCCCTTTACAAAATTAGTTTCTGTGAAATTCTATCACTCTTAAATCCTGTATTCATTACTTATATTTCAAAGATACAGGTGACTTCTGTTATTAAGGTATATAATTATAACTATACTTGCTTATATAGCGCTTAACTCTTACTTCATCAGAAGTCTCTAAGCACTCTACAGTAATGCAGCATAATTACTATGGCTTTAGCAGAGCAGCTTTTACACGTGCTGTGTTTCAAGGAATAAATTCATACCTTGCTGAAGGAAAACGTGCCAGAATCGAAACCACTTCTCTCAGATTGAAAGACAAGAGTCCTAACCACTTGACCATGACGCCCCCCCCCCCATATGTCTCTGTTACTCTCTGTTTTTCAACCACCTTTTTCATTCCAAATTGAAAAAATAAAGAAAGAAGAAAGAATCAAGGTTCACAAGGAGGTGTTGGTCAGCCCCCCAAGACCAGCTCATTCACCCCTCTTCCAACGGTAACTTTACCCCATTTCCCTTTCTTCTCGCCCCTCAATCGATTCCTCTCCTTTTTCAAGTGGAGTTCAGGATATGTTTAGTTTACAAACACTAATAGTGCACATAAAGTGAGCACCTTTATGGTTTAGAGTGCAAAAGGATTTGAAAGAAAAAGGCCACAAAAAAGGGGGAGAAACGAGACGAGAAGCTTGAGGAGAGGAGGGCCCTGCATGTCGGTGGTTCAGATGAAGTTCAGATTTAATTTTCGGAAACGATGACCTTTTTAACTGCCTTATAAATGTGAAAGGGAATCGGTGGGGTGCATGGGTGTGTTTACACCAGATTTCTCTTTGGTGTCCATTGGATCCTAAATTTTGGTGCTAGAAAGGTGATGATTACTTATTTTTTGTTCATTTGACACTGAATAGAAAGGGGAAAGCTGCTTTAGAAAATTAGAAAATTTCCATTTCCATTAAGTCATTACAAGGCATTACAATTGTCTCAAAGACAATGTTACAGTCAAGTTGTCAAACTAATGATAAGCACTGCATGCTGTTACCCCCATCTTTAGCATGGCTACCATAATCAGGTGTTCAAGCATTTAAGGAATTCTATGCTGGATACCATTCTACTACATGTTCACCGGGGTAGAGAGTGGCAAATGTATATTAATGCCTTGCCAAATGATGTGAGTGCTGCAGTGGGATTTGAACCCTGGACTTTGTAGATCAAAGTCTGGAGGTTTGTCCACTGAGCCACAACTCTTGAGTAGCAATTAGTGGTCGCACACCTCGCATGAAAGAAGGCGTGATAGCTCTGTCAGGAGAGCGGCGGGGGTTTCGGATTCTGGTGACCAGGGTTTCGATTCCCATTTGGTGCCCTAGTGCCTTTTGGTGATGCATCTAAATCCTCATCACCAGGTCCCTCAGATGGGACCTCAAGCCTTCGGTCCTGTGGTTGCTTGCTCACAAGCATTCATGCTTTCTTAGCAATCAGGTAAAAAAAAAGAAACCTCCACCAGACTTAGGAGACGCCTTAGCTCTAGATTGTCATCTGGTGAGAGCGCCCCACCTTAATCCTTTGCCCATCTCGCTTCCACCTGGGGCATTCTTGGGGACCGAGAGGTTAGCTTTACCAGAATTCTATTACCTTCTCAAACCTGAGGAATGCAGGTGAAGTTTCCACACCGTTCCTCGGTTACCTCCTCGCCATTTGGAACAATTTATCCACTTTCCCCTCTTTCTTTCCTTGATGCTTGATTTGGGGGTGGGGTCAGTTTGGGGATTTGGATAGCTGATCTATCAAGGCAAAGAAGTTGAAATGCATTTGGGAAATGATTTTGGCAGTTGGACCATTACATATTTGTGACAAATTAAGCTTGAATGAGATGGATGAGCTCGGCCAGTCGTCTCTAGATGCGTTCAAGTGAACACGTCATCCTTGAATCGTGGTTTTCAAAGAAGTTTAGTTCAAAACCTGGGTACATGTATGTTCAAGCATTTGTAGAGGTGCAGTCGCAGGGCCGAGTGGTATAAGGCGCTTATGCCCTTAGGCAAGGCATTTTATCCACATTGCTGTTTTATCGTACACCAATTGTTATTCATAATGCTATATTCATTATGAATAACAATTTGTGGACTGGTTTCTTTTTTTTAATGTTCAAGCATTTGTTTGCTTTCATAAGAATAGTGAAAATTAATGTCTTTTAACACACAATTATTAATTCCACACAAAGGTGAAGTTTTTCATTGGACCTGCAAAAATCATTTGCATCGAATATAGTTCTTATACCCCTTTCATAAACCCAATTATGCGGATAATATCCGCATAATTTGGTCGTAAAATTGGAGCGGGACCAGAGTTATCCGCATTATTTCGATGCTGCAATTATCCGCATAATAGCGGCATCGGGACCAGATTTTGACTTTATGAACACATTTCCAAAGTAATGCGGATAATTTCCATGGTGCGGTCACAAGGTCACCCTTTTCCAACACAACCCCATCGGAGGGGGTGTGTGCAGTTGCCATGACAATTATCCGCCTTTTTCAGGTCGGGCGCTCGTAAAAAATAGTGCAGATTATTTTCGGAGTTTGTGAATGCAATTTTTATTAAATTATCCGCACTACTCTTAGGCGGATAATTGGAGGATGGGTTTATGAAAGGGGTATTAGATATGATTCTATAAAGCCTTTAAAATGGTCTGCTCAGTGAGATAGCACCTGTGGATCTTAGTCTTTTGAAAGTCTCTTAAAGCAAAAGTTCACCCTGACAAAAAGTTTATTGTGAAAATAGCAGTAAAAATGATTAAAAACATCGCCAAAGGTTAGAGAAACATCCCTCAAAGTATAAAAAAGTTAATAGAATTTTAATTATTTGATTTATAATGTCATATGCGAGCAGCTTTCTTACATATTGTATGGTAAAAAAAATCAATGAAATGTCATTTTCTCAGAAAATTGAAAATGTTTTTTTCACTGTAGTTTCAGTATAACAATAGACAAATCATTTCACACCCATTCCTAAAAAGAAAACATAAATAAGTCAACACAAACCATTAAAAAGTTGAAATTTACACATTTTATATTGCATAACAAATGGGGCAGTTGCTCGTTTATGATGTTATAAATCCGAAACTTAAAATTTTAATAACTTTCTTAATCTTTAATGGATTGTCCTCAAACCTTCACCAATATTTTTAAAGCATTTTTTCTGCTATTTTACGACAGACTTTTCTTCAGGGTGAACTTCCCCTTTAATGTTGCCCAAACTGGCCCCTAATAAGACCTGCATGATATGATATTTCTCGCCCAAGATTGCAAAAACAAAAATTTTTGAAGCAGATACGAACCAGTAGCGCCATCTCGAGTCCTCAACTACCCATACCTGGCCAGTTTCCTGACCCATATTGCTAGTGTAGTCTAGTAATATAGACCCACTTGAACGATAACATGTTAATGAACTACTCAGTACATTTATACCACAATAATTATTTAACCAAGTAGCAAACTAATTACTTTTCCTCTCAAAATATTTTAGTTTCTCTATACAAATACAATTATAGGTCAATTTATTCTCTGTAGTATTAATAGATATCTGAAAATGTATATTTTAAGACTATGTATTTATAACACACAGTCAATGAGAGACCACACACAGTTCACTCCCCCTTTAAGAAAATGTTTGAAAGAATAGAACATATTTCCCCATATTCAAGAGTCAATTTAGTCTATTCATTAAAGGTCAAGTCCACCCCAGAAAATTGCTGATTTAAATTGATAGAGAAAAATCAGACAAACATAATGCTGCAAATTTCATCGAAATCGGATGTAAAATAGGAAAGTTATGACATTTTTAAGTTTCGCTTATTTTTCACAAAACAGTTAAATGCACGACTCAGCGATATGCAAATGAGAGAGTTGATGATGTCCATCACTCACTATTTCTTTTGTTTTTTATTGTTTGAATAATACAATATTTCAATTTTTACAGATTTGACAATAAGGACCAACTTAACTTAACCATAAACTGTTAAAATGATGGTAATTCCACATGTTCAGGGAGAAATAAAACTTCTTTTCACTTGACAAGGAGGAGAAAATTAAAATATTTCATATAATAAAATACAAAAGAAATAGTGAGTGGGTGACGTCATCAGTCTGCCAATTTGCATACTGACCAGGATGTGCATATTACTGTTTTGTGAAATTAAGCAAAACTTTAAAATGTCATAACTTTCCTATTTTACATCCGATTTTGATGAAACTTTCAGTGTTTTGCTTGTTGGATTTTTTTTTTTTTTTCAAATGAATGTTTTGTTTGGGTGGACTTGTCCTTTAAAAGATGCTTGAACCAATGATACAAACAAACATTAAGGCAAGGTACTTAAAATCCACAGATATGCTTTTTTTTTTGGGGGGGGGCCTGTATAGCCCTGTGTACTGTAATTATAGCAAGGTGTGAATCTCACATTCCTTGCCTTGATTTTATTGTCAAGTATTTTGGAAAATTATTTCATCCGTAAACATAAATAATAAAAATATACACTAGACATTCAAAGAAACAATTATTTCATTTTTGTTCACATCAAGATGGTGTAAAACATAATGGTATCATGTGGAGTTTTGAACTTACCTTGCTTATGGATATGATTTTGTATAAAGAGATGCGTCAAGTACTTTTGTCCGACATTTTAATTCTTCTGTTTCCAAGATGACCTAGAAAGTTGTTTTGAAAGCTAAATTGCTGCTTTGTGTTGAGTTTCAGTAGTGTTGGAACAAAAATAAAAAATGAGGCATATCATGTATATTGTGTGTGTGTGTGTGTGTTTTGTATTGAATGAATGGATAAGAGAAGATGGAAAGTTTTTCATATTTTCCCATGATAAAATGCAGTGGATAAAGCGATACTGAAAAATTTCAGTATATCCATTATATGTTTTGACACCAAATTCAAGCAGTACTTTGTACTCGTTTTATTTTGATATTTGTGGATTACTTGTTTTAAGTTTGTCTTCTGTGTCTGTCTCGATTTTTGTATAGAGTTGTATATATAGTTTGTTTATAATTAGTATTGAAACTAAGTTTAGGGGCTTGCCTTCTCTACAAGCTTTTGCTTTTCTTGGCAAGTCCCTCCGTTCATTTTTTGTTTCTTTTCATTGATAATATTACTGCAACAAATTGTAGTTTTGTTAAATTTATATTCAACATTTGTTACGAAATTTCATTGATTTGTCTGTATTATCGATTATATTGAATATGTATTGTTACTTTGATTATATTTTGAAAAAATTGTTGAACGGAAATAAAATCTAAATCTAAATCTACATGCTACTATGGGAAATGAGCAAGGTGATAGATCTACGAATCAATTGATAGATAAGTGGATGGATAGATAGATAAATAGATAGATTGATAGTTAGACAGACAGATAGATGGATGCATGTATGAATGGATAGATGGCTAGATAGAAAGATAGATAAGAAGGGATTGGTAGATAATTTAATAGATGGAGTGGTAGAAATTGATGTTGCAAGGAATGAGTACAGAAAAAATGAAATGAATTGATGGAAAGAGATGAGAAAAATATTTTGGAAATAGAGAAAAAGGCTGACAAGAGAGGCAAACAGGTGAGCTTTGACAATGTCTTGAATTTAGTTGGAAAAAACATGTCTTCTTCAGAAACCGAAAGAAAAGGGGAGGCACAGATGAAAACGAAAAGCAGTGAACAGAGGAAAGATGGATGACCTCTGAAAGAATGCGAAAATGTGTGAAATACCGACTTTCATCTAAAAATAATATAATCAAACAATGGAGTTGACCTAGAAATCACCTATCCGAGTTCAAGGCTGTATTATCTTAGATAGCCCCAATATCTAAATAGACAGACCCAGACAGATCTCCACTCAATGCCACCCAACGCTTGGCTATATAAAGATGATACCGTATTGTTTGCAAACAATCATTCTTGAGAAAGTGGACGATCATAAAACATTTTATGTGGCCGGTTTCTATTATCTTTCAAGTTTGATGTGATATTTTCTTCTTAAAGGACAAGTCCACCACAGAAAAACGTTGATTTGAATAAATAGAGAAAAATCAAACTAGCATAACACTGAAAATTTCATCGAAATCGGCTGTAAAATGAGAAAGTTATGGTATTTTAAAGTTTCGCTATTTTTCACAAAACAGTGATATGCACAACTCAGTGACGATGTCCATCACTCACTATTTCTTTTGTTTTTTATTGTTTGAATTATACAATATTTCATTTTTTACAGATTTGACAATGAGGACAAACTTGACTAAACAATATAGTATTAAACAATGCTAATTCCACATGTTCAGGGAGGAATTAATCATTGTTTCACTTGACAATGAGAAAATTATAATATTTCAAATATCATATAATAAAATACAAAAGGAAAAGTGAGTGGATGACGTCATCAGTCTCCTCATTTGCATACCGACCAGGATGTGCATATAGCTGTTTTGTGAAATTAAAGACCCTGACCGGTGTAAAAACAGTCATATATCAAAATAAAGGTAATGATTCATACAATACAAATATACCAAAAATATTACATATATCTCCTTCCATTTCTGACAAATATTAAATAAAAATCAAAGAAACTGCTCCTCCAAAGTACGCTTCGATTGAGCACCCCCACGTCGCCTGGAAATGATGACGTCACGTTGTGTCAGGAGGGTTGTGATTCCATAGGTTTGTGTACAAAAGCATTGGGTATTTTCTTCCATTTTCATGTTATGAATCCATATATTTTTTTTCGTTTTCAGATGAAAATGGCACTCAAAATTATTCACTGTTCAAATTGTTGTAAACCTACAACTATTCACTACCTTTTTTGTGATTTCTTTGTTTGGCTCTTATTGGGCCTAAATTGCTATGTCAGGAAAAGTTGTTATACATAATCTAAATGCAGATAGAATTGAAATCTGCGCCAAATAAGCAGGAAATAAAATATGGCAAAAACTAGTTCAAAACTGTAGATTTCATAAATTCAAGCTTGTGGGTAAAAATATATGTGATATCCCTCTGTGATAGAAGTGAAGAGAATGAAATGCGTTATCTGGAAAGCAAAAAATCACCCAGTTTTTCTGTGTACAAACCTATGGAATCACGACGCTTCTTACACAACGTGACGTCACGGTCTCGAGGCAGGTGAAAAGCACAATAAAGCCTATTTTCTAAGCGGGGTTCGAAGCCCGATAATTGGAATATTCACAAGCAAAATACTCAGCTGGGAAGCGGTGAAAATGCATAAAGCATACCTTGCTGTATTTAGTAGCTTATAAGCTTTCGATTGGTATAAAATTTATCAATTTCATTTTCGGGTCCGGTCTGGATCTTTAAGTGAAACTTTAAAATGTCATAACTTTCTTATTTTACATCAGATTTTGATGAAATTTTCAGTGGTATGTTTGTTGGATTTTTCTCTTTTTATTCAAACCAACTTTTTGTTGGGGTGGACTTGTCCTTTAAAGAAAGGGTTATTTTTGCTACTTTTCATAGGGAGTGTTTGCCAAAAAAAATATTTGAGATCAGTTGCAAATTTCTGTTGGAATTTACAGTTGATAGTTCAGTTTTAGCTCTAGCAAGCACCCCTTGTTGCCAAGAGGCAGACCAGAATCCAATTGCATTTTTTTCAATTGCAAGACTTATGATTGATTTGCAATTGATCATAAGTTTCTATAACAGCCCCAATAGACCAGGTTCTTCAAAGTTTGAAAAACTTTATATGAGTTAGTTCACAAAGGCAAGGAATGCATTCCAAGGGCACCAAACTCGGGGGGGGGGGGCAATTAGAAAGAAAAAGCACTTAAAAGTATGGGATGGTGCTCATAATAGATGTACAAGACATTGGTGGATTTGACAAGTATTATTGAAGTCATTATTACTATTAAAACATATCAATATTAAATAGCAATATAATATAATCATATCATAATTCTCTCACTGTATTGTTGTTACTCTCTGCAGATGTAGTGGTCTTTCTCCAGATAAAGGGAACTTCCTAGCTGCCTCCTCTTCATTATGGTATGGCTTGAAATTCGTATTATTTTTTTGTAAGATAGCTATTTATCATATAGGGAATGAATTACCCTAAAACATTATTTGTATAGATAAACTAAAAGGTTTGGAGAGGAAAATTACTTGTTTTGCTACTTGGTAACATTTTTATTGTGGCATGCATGTATTGAGTAGTGAAATAGTCTGTGATCATTCAGGAGGGCCTATATTGCAAGACTACACTGTCCAGAATGTTGCATTGTTAGTTAGGAACCTGGCCAGATTTGAGGAGTTAAGGACTTGGGTGGTGCTATACATAGCCTTTTGACAAGGCCTCGTGATTTTGGGTGTATATATTCTTCATCAAGTAGTGGCTGAAACAAGACTAGATGTCGAAAAAAAAGAGAGCTGGTGAAACCTAATCTGCTGTGCAAACCCTTCACCCGAGTTAAGGGTCTGAATGTGCAGCCTACTCATGCCTTGCATACTGAAGGCCCTAGCAAGTTTTGTATGTGCTAGTCTTTGCGTGGAGACACACTTGTTGATCAAAGTTTCAATCAGGGTCTGTACCTGCAGACTAGGTGAAACCTGTGTGAATGCGAGATTGAGCGACTCTAGTGGATGGCTTGTTCACCTGGGTTTGGGTGATTAGTCTTTTCTGACCAGTCGCTAGGCTTCTGGTTCATATTTGCTTTAATCACAACTCTTCCTGCAATGTCGGACACCCCTGGATCAAGTTCTCTGCCGGGGGGGGGGGGGGGGGGGGGGGGAGGGCAGTCAAATATACTGCTGAACACATGCTTGACCAAACAACATGTTTAAAGGGGTGTTATCCTGGCAACAACTTGTTTAAGGGCCAAATTGTGTAAATAAAGCCCGCAAAAAACTTGTTTAGGGGGTTATTTTGCACACAGAAAAAAAAACTCATGTAGGGGGGTGTTTGGAAATAATTTGGTAAGGCATGTGTACAGCAATACATTTGAACCCCCCCCCCCCCCCTCTGGGATTCTCTGCAACTTCTCTTGCAACATGCCTTTAGTTTACAGCTAAACCACAAACCACCATACACCTCCCCTCCTGCCCGGATGGTTTCCATAAAAACCACCATCTCTCCATTTTTGTTTCCAAAACAGAGAATTTTGGTCAAAACCAGGGATCAGTTCTGAAGTTCACGGCAGTTCATAGACCTGCTGAAGATACACCCCACACCCCCTTGCCCAAAAAGAATACTTAAACAAATTTAGCAGCTTCCAGAGCGGCGCAATCACCGTGCATTCTATTTTCTTTGACACAGTTGGAAGTGTGTGGAAGTCCTCCTAAATTAGGATAAGGAATTATTTCCCATTTGCGGTCGGCTACTGATTTTGGGATCCCTGATACCTGAGCGCACGGTGATTTTGATCATTGTTGCGTGGACCTGCGATAACGAGGACCGCTCTATTGTCGGGGCTTCGTTGGACCGTCTCCGTGGCTGTTTAAGTGCGAGGTTGAATTTGATCTGAATGCAAGCCGCAGGAAACGCACGTCCCTGCATGATTAACTGCTAATGAATAGATTTCAAACTTGGGTTACCCTCCAATGGCACAATTGGTTTCCCCCGTGATCAGTGCTAGCGTGGTGTTTACAATTGGCAACACCTTTTTTAGGGCCTCACTTGGATTCAAGCTTTACTTTTCATTCAGATCTAAATACTAAAACTGTATTTATACCTTTTATTTATTCATTCATTTAGTTTTGCATGGTTCAGCTGTTGACATGGTATGATCATGAAAAGAACAGAAAAAAGGAGATTGACGTCATTATCAATGAGCACTTTGATTTGTTTAGTGGGTCTTTGCCTAACATTCCTTGACTTTAGAGTTTCCTTTTCATAAAATGTTAGTTTCATTGACCATGTTGAACATGTTTAGAGTAAAGGTTTCCGGTATTCTAATCGGGAAAGAAATGGAAGCATGCTTGAAGCATTGGAGTGCTTGAATCATCAAATGTTAGGAGAGAATTGTTCTGTCGCTGCAGGGACAATTACACCTTCTATCTCCAAAAAAGTGAAATGATTGTGGAAATTAAAAAAAAAATATGTGGCTGTCATAATGGTGTATCCAATAGCACAATCTTCCTCTGACATAGTATAACTGCATCATTTTTCAAAACTTATTATTTTTTTAGACAGTTTACCCACTGGTGGATCCAGGGGGCACAGTCGGCCCTTTCCCCCTCCTTTGAGAGGCACAATTAAATTTGTAATGTAAAAATACCGTTAAAACAGAAGTGCTTGTCAAATTTTTCCTCAGGAAAATGTGCCCCCCCCCTTTCGGAAAATCCTGGATCCCCCCCTTTCGGAAAATCCTGGATCCGCCCCTGAGTTTACCATTCGAAAGATTTGTGAAATCTTTATATTCCTTTATATTCGGACAAAAAAGTGAATTTCCAAAATTTTTTAGATACCATAGGAGCCTGTTTTAAATGGACTCAGGATCGTGGTAATAACCATGGACGTCCTGATATTGAATTGCTACTCGGCCCTGAAATATTAATGTCGTCCCAGCTATGAAATCCAATACCATCGTCATTATCATAGCCCTTCCCTTTTCTTTTGCTTATTCCAGTGACATTCTTTTAACCTGAATTACGTAAGTTAACTAGATCAATAGTTTATTAGATCAGTGACTTGTTACAAACACTCTCTTTACCGTTCCCTGTTTATTACCAGTATTAAGTATCAGTAACTCGTGATCCATTAAGCTAAGCTTTATTTCATCGCTACAATTAACTTCTTGAATGTTAAGGGTTTGGGGGATTCTCTAATCAGTTGCTTACTTGGAGATCAATTCAGTATATTTGGATACTTTCCAATAAAGACTCTTTCATAATTTGAACCAATACTTGGTTGAACTTTGGTGTTCACACAATATTTTTAAAAAGTAAAACGTTTTGCTTGTCGGTCTGATTTTACTTAGATTGCTATATGTAGTGATAGGCTAAAATTATTTTATCATAGTCAATTCAATCTCAGTTCAACAATGACAAAGTAGTAAATATTGAAATAATAGAAAACTTGTTCTATGGATGCATCGCCTGCTGGAAAGAATATACTAGTAGTCCCAAAGAGTGTTCACACTGTGAAACAAACTATGAGATCATTGTCACATTAATAGATTAGAGCATTAGAGGTGTTTTGGATCAGTGGATAAGTCTCCAGACTTTGAACCACAAGGTCTAGGGTTCAAATCCCACCACAGCAATCGCGTCCTTTGACAAGGCGTTGATATACATTTGCCACTCTCCAACCAGGTGTAGTAAATGGGTACCCGGTAGGAAGGAATTCCTTGAATGCTTGAGCGTCCGATCAGGATAGCAGTGCTAAAGCTGGGGTAATAGTATGCAGCGCTTAGAAACAATTTTATTAAGCGCTATATAAATGTTGCATATTAAAATTGTTATTATTAGTGTGAAAATTACATTTTCACACTGTCCACTATCTTCTCAGCATTAAATTTAAGCATTCTTACAATGGACTGTCTTCACACTGTTAGATGTGAACATTTTAAGTGTGAATCGCATATTCATATAGTCATCTATGTGAATACACTGTGAGCACAAACAATCACACTATAGATGTGTACACAGTGGGGAGTTGCCTTTACACTGTCAAATTTTAACATTTTAGTAGTGTGAATTACATCATCACACAGTCCATTATGTGAACACACTGAACATTCACACTGTAGAGTTGTACAAAGTGTGGAGTTGCCTTTACACTGTCAAATTTTAACATTTTAATAGTGTGAATTACATCGTCACACAGTCCATTATGTGGACACACTGAATATTCACACTGTAGAGTTGTTCACAGTGTGTAATTGTTTTCACACCGTAAGATTTGAGCAATTTTAGCTGTGTGAATACACACTGTGAACCCTTATATTGTAGAGATGCAAACAGCGTTGAGTTGTTATTACACTGTTAAATTTGAACATTTTAATAGTGTGAAATACATCTTCCCGTAGTCCACTATGTGAACACACTGTGAACATGCTAGAGGTGTCCACAGTGTCGAAATTACCTTCACACAGTTAAATTGCACTGCTAAATTTCAGGATTCGGACAGTGTGAATCACACTTTCATATGGTCCACTATGTAAATGCAGTGTGAACTCACTGAACACACTGTACTAATGATACTGTGCCACACCATGGACCTACTGTGGTCACACGATGTTCATTCAAGCAGGAATAAAAAAAAACATGTTGAAATAAAGATATCAATAATCAAACATTTAATCATGAACTTGAAACAGAATACAACTCAGAACACAGCCAGTAAGTCAGGGGATGAATTAATAAAACCCGTTATGCAGAAAATGGAGGCTCCACACAGCTAGAACAATTGTCTAGAACCAGCGATCTGATATAATCGGGATTCTTAAAAGCATTCCTCTCGCTGCCATACTTGACACCATCTCCAAAGAATTCATGAAAAGGGGCAACCAGATGAGAACAATTTTTTCGCGTGCCGCATGAAGGTTCTTTTATCTTCGGGACTCCCAGTTTTGTTCCAGTTCATTTGTTGAACAAGGGGTGAATATGGCCAGATGTTTGGAGAGGAATCGAATAAAGATTGAAAACAGGACTAATAATTTGTGCTCTATTATTCATGGTTTTGTCAGGATATAGTGGGTGGGTATTTTTATGGAAATAAAGAAGATTTCAATAGATTCCTGACAAGTTCTTCTGACTTACCCCCCCCCCCCACCCCTCCTTTCATTCCCGGAAATGACTCTGTCTTTCCTCTACCACTCCCCGTGCCTTTTCCCTGCCCCGCCCCCTTTACCTTTAGCACCCTCTCTCTCTCTCTCACACACACACACACACCCTCCTCCCTGTGTCCCTCTGTTAATCTCCCATTACCCCTCCTCTCCTCTCCTCTATTCTCTTCTCTACTCTGTTTTTCTTTATTTTCTCTTTCCTTTTGTGTCTGTCCTTCTCACTCTCTCTCTCCCCTTCCCCATAAATGTCATGTGATACTATTAAGTGAATATTCCCCCCATGTTTCTATAATATGTCTCATTGTATAGTTTTCTATATCTGCCCCCTTTGACTTGGCTTCTTTGTTCTCTATAAAGACATTCCTTTGGAAATTGAAAAATGTCAATTTCCCCCCCAATCCCATTCAGAAATAAAAGACATATTGGAATAACCTTGTAAGTTATACTATGACACCAGCTGTATGCATAATTTAAATGGTTTTGTGTCTTCTTACTCATTTCATACAAAACTATGACCCCACCCCATCTCTGACCCCCCACCCAGTTTGTCTTTCTATCTATAAATCTTTGAATCTCTTGCTATGTCCCTTCTTTTCTTTATCACCACCCCCCCCCCCCCCTGGTCAGGAGATCACTGTGTGTGGGTGTGTGGTTCTTCTCCCCCTCTCTAATTCTGCAACTTTTGTTTGATAATTTGTAACAAAAAATAATTTTATTTGATTGTAATCCTTCATGTTTGGATTTGAAATTAATAAAATTTACTTGAAACTTTAAACTAATTCATTCTATTCATATTACCCTTTTTTTTTAATCGGACAACTTCTAACTAGCTCTGTTTGAGGTAGCAGACGGAAGAAAAGAGAATAAGAGAAACAAATAGAAATGGGAGTTTGATTTGAAATAACATTATTAACATTTATTGTGAAAGTGCCATTTCTGTAACAAAAATTCACAAAATGTCTTCCTTTTAAAGTTTTATTTTAGTAAACACCCTTACATTTCGTTGTACTGACCCCCTCCCCCGCTGTATTGCCCCTTTTCAATTTTTTTTTTCCACTATCCAGCTAGCGTCCCTGTAGTGTACCACTAATACGAAGACCTGAAAGCCAATTACTACTTCTGGTTTAATGCCTTTTTTAGCAAATACGCATACATGTCTCCACTCTCAACTTTGGTATATACCTACCAGCCATTTACTGATCCACCAGTGTTCCTCAACACATCTCATGTGCCCCCATCTACCGGCTTTTGCACCTCTTTATGAGCCCCCTGGTTCTCCTATACCAATCTTCTTGCTCCGTTGAACCACCACCCGTAGTACTCTCTTGTACCCTTTGGTATAAACCAGTCATTGACCCAATAATCTCAGTCTCACAAATGCTAAGCACTTCTACGTGTTCAAAATCCCAAATTTTGTTCCTTTTTGTTCCATTATCAAATCCCAGGTATATCTTCTACTTTTCTGATATTTGTTATTTTCACCCACTAGTCTTCTATCTTAAATCATTGATGTGGGTATCTTTAAAAGTCCATTTTAGGTTTATGCATACTCTACAGTTATGCAATATTTCAGACCATGCCTTAAAAATTATTAGTGCATTTTTTGTCGTAGTTCAAGCTATATTTTTGTATTCATCTTTTAAGTATCTTGGAAATATGCTTTGGTAGTTTTGTGGTTGAATAAAGTGAATGATGGCTGTTGCTCATATCATGGCATCTATCATCGTTGTCATCTCCATCATCATCGTCACCAACATCATCATCATCATCATAGTCATCACCAACATCATCATCATCACCATCATCACCATCACCACCACCAACATCTTCATCAATATCATCATCGTTGTCATCTCCATCACCAACATCATCATCATCATCACCAACATCATCATCATCACCATCATCATCATCATCATCATCATCACCATTATCATCAACATCATCTGCATCATAATGATCATCATGATCATCATCACCATCATCATCATCATCATCATCATCATCTTCATCACAAAAACAACAAATGCTTCCTACCTTACATTGTGGACAAAATGCCTTACCATTTTCTTCAAAGACAAAGAAAATCAAATCACCTACTCCTTTGCCTAAACATGAATAGTACTTTAAAATGAGAAAAAATACAATAAAAGATGATAAAATAGTAATGAATGCTTTACGAATGGTAATGATAATTTTGAATTTTCTCTGATCAGAACAAATGGAAAGGGCATTGCCGATGATGCTGTGTGGCCAATTTTAGGATTCAGAATTGTTTTCTTAATTCAGGTATCACTTGAATAAATCGTCAAATTCCTCTAATTATATGCCTTTTTAAATCAAATCAGTATAAATACAGACTGCAGCTTGAATGCCAGATCTTTGTATAGAAATATTCAATAAACCAAATCGGCAGCAAATTCACAAGATGCTTCATAAACCACTTTGGAGAAAATAGTTTAGAAGAGATGTGCAGATAAATGAAAGTTTATAAATACAAGAATACAAGTGTCAAAGTTTTGAAGAAGAACAAAGGAAATGATAGCATAGTTTCTTAAGTTTTTAAAAATGCCTTATATTTTTGATAAATAGAACATAAAGAAGAGGGGATGAACAAAATTTATTTTGTGTACTGATTTTGTTAAAAGAAAGTGTTTGAACATAAAATAAGTAGGGGAAATCTTCAGTTCATTGATTTTAATTTCAATTAAAGTAAAAAAAGGAACTTATTAGATTATATTTTGATCCAAAAGGAAGTAGAATGCTAAATACTCTACCTTCACCAAGAAAAAAAAAGCTGGTTTATTCCTGAAGGTACTTACCTGAATTCAAAGATTGTGGTAATTTGTCAAGGCAATGCCTTTTCCGCTAAGATGGCATTTGGGACGAGGAATGTAACTTTTTTGTTTATCCTAAGCTTATTAGGTAAAATATAGGCCCTCTAGCCCCCTTTTTGCTTTCCTATCCATCCAATTGTGTAAGTATATCAGCATATCGGTCTCTGGGCTGTTCAAACCTTGTATCTCTCAACATTTAAAAAATTTTGACGGCAGCTTAGAAAAGGCTGTATTTAGAAAAATATATAATTTTTCAATTCAATTCTTTTTTATTTCATTTCCATTCAAAACATAATACAAAGTAATATAAAGTAATACAAATCAAGTACAATTTTACAGAAGGGCATTCTTACTTCGTAAAAAAACAAAACAGAAAAAACAGTATAATATAGAGCATAAATGGAAATGAGGGGGATCCACTAAAAAGCAAAGCTTGTAAAGTGTGGATCCCCCTTGGAAATGAAAAAAGTATAGTAGACTTATTCTGATATGCGTACATATATGTATTACAGGAAAGAAAAAGAGAACAAAAGAAATCATACGGATGCAAATATAATTACTGAACTAATGCAAAGCTTTTCACACAAAGCGATATAACGATGGTGGCAATCTAATATTGTCTGAAAACAGTCTCCTAATAGCCGTGAAGAACTCTTTCGAGGTAAAAGAAGGTTGCTACCCATGATATAACTCTAAAATCTAGCTCATTCTGAGCTGTCATCAAAGTATTTTAATTTTGAGATATGAGGTTTTGTCAGCCTACCCATGTGTAGGCATCCTGTTATACAGTGTCTTTCATTTCAAAATTAATTCAAAGTTAAGACAATTTTTATTCAGATGTCCAATGAGGATAGCAGGGGTGGGGAAGGGAGAAAAGGGGGAGAGGGGGAAGGGAGAAAGAGGAAAGGAAAGAGAGGAGGGATAAAGGAGAATCAAAATATAACACAAAACTACAGTAAAGATAATAGTGATGAGACAGAAATTTCTATGACAATGGAAAATGTTAAATTAATTGAAAAAGTTTTTAGAGTAGACCAGAAAAATTAAAGAAAATAGAGTGACAAAATGAAAGAAATGAGTTAAAATAAAGACATAAATTGCTGAGGAGTTCCATGTTCAACTATTCAGCCTGGCACACCCCTGTCAATGGATGGAGCCCTTTTGTACATTACATAATCTCCACAGCTCACTGACACTCCAATCCATATTATACTAGTAGACTCTTATTTAGACTCTAGTAAGGGAGCATAAATTATGTAAGTGGCGCTATGCGGTTTGATATTTTTGTAGTCATATTGGATGTGTGAATATTCATCTTTGAGAATCATGCCTTCATAGTCAAACATTTGCTAAATATGATCATTCGGGGTTGATCTGTAGACTACTAGTATCAGTATAAACTGTTCATGATGCCGCCATTCACCAATGCACTTGCCCGAGACCTCTCCAAAGATGAATTGCATTAGTAATTAGGGTCTGTGCATGCAGTCTACAGAGTACTAAAGTTTGAAGCTCGGCTGTGATTGGGCAATAGTTTTTTACTAAGCCCTCCGTAGCAGTCGATAATTGCATACCATCACACAATGAATTGCTTGTAGCTGCTTAGCATAATAAAAACATGCACTATAGAATCAAAAGGCATTTCACTATTACATAAGTAGACTGAGACTATCGTGACTATTTAAAGTTATCAGTCCCCCCCCCCCCCCCGCAGCATTAGCCTAGGTGCAGTCCCAGCGTGGCAACAGGGCGCTATAAATAGATGAATAGGCTCTCTCTCGCTATCCAGCCATTGATTTTTATAAAAACCCTTTACTTCCCTTAAGCCCCCCCCCCCCCTCTTTCCCTCTCTCCCCTTCCTCTTTCTTTCTCCTCAGTCTCTCATCCAATCCACTTCTTTCTCCATGTTGGTATATCTTTCTCACTCTCCCCCTCTCTTACACTCTCCATTTCTCTCTCTCTCTCTTGTCTCTGTTTTCTTTTTTTTTTTTTCATATACTCTCTTCTTTTTTATCTTTCATTCTTTTTTTCTTTCTCCCTCTCTCCTTTCAAGTCAGCCATTAAAACAATAAGGGTCATGTTAAATTGCTGACATTAAATTGATACGCTTTGTCTAAACCTTTGATGTACAAATGACAGTAATTCTTTGAAAATGTTACTTGAAAGTCCCTGTACCGATCTCTCTGTTACTCCCTCTCTCTCTCTCTCCCACTCTCTCCTATCTGACCAATCAATAAGGGATCATCTTGAAATCACTGATGTGACAAGATAAGCTGCGATACTACATCGGCATATTTGATCTGAGTATCTGAAAGTCAGAACCTCAACATATATTGATAGGGTGCATCGTTTGAAATTTGTTTCATTTGAAAGAACATCGTATTTGAGGGGTGTGTTATGCATGGGAGTAAGATACAATTCAAATTTTGAATACTCTTGACATAAGGCTTCTCTGACATAGCAGCAAATGGAAAGCTGTCATCTTAATTGTGTTGAAGTGGCAATTTTATGGATTTACAAATGACCAAAAATATAGTGTAAAATAAATATGTTCCATAAAAATGACTTAGTCTTCTCAATGCAGACTCTTATAGAGTTTTAGTGATAGTTCCATTTTTTCTCTTCCAAATTCTATAACAAGGTCAAATCAGGGTGTCATGTGACTTTTCAACAATTAGCATTTCACATTTCAATAATTTTCTCACTCATTTGTTATACTTCTCTGCATAAGACATCTCTTGTCTAACATGATACTGAAATGTGCTTTTCACACTTCACATATTTTCCTTAACCCCGGGAGTTAAGCTTAGCCCACTTCGTTTTCACACTACGGTTTAGCAAAGTGGGCTAGCACAATAAATAGTACGGTACTATCTGACCCTGCTAAAAAGCAGGGTTAGCCGGCTTATTGTGGTGCTAAGAGATGCAGTGTGAAACGAAACAAGGCTAAGGAAAAGTGGGGCTAAGCATTAGCCCATCACAGAAGTTGAAATTGCACGTTAATCACGCTCTGTGTGGCAAAATCATCATTTTTCATGAGCTGTGCGAAAGTCCGGGGTTAAGGCGTTAACCCTGGCTAAGCAAATAATATGGGGTTAAGAAAGACAGTTTGAAATCAAAAAAGATAGTATGGGGTTAAGGATAGTCCGGGGTTAAGGATGGTATGGCGTTAAGGAAATGCAGTGTGAAAAGCATAAAAATGTTGCTCCCCCCCCCCCCCACCTTTCCTTGGGGAAAATGGTTGAGCCACTGCCCTAATTCCCTAGATATAGATATTATTGTTATTTTGCTTTTTGAGGTTTTCAGATTAAAGTTAAGGTCAATACATCTCCATATGATTCTTTGTTGTAAGAGGACTGACAGGACTTGAATGGGGGATAGAGCTTTGTCTGACATATCGACAGCTAATCCATTTTGATTCTATATAAACATGCATTATTCTTGTACATAACAGATCGATCGCATGCGATCAAACTGGGTTCATTGAAGTTGAATAACCATAAATTTGAATACATTAGCGAATGAGCCGATTACATATGTGCTAACTAGCGGATTAGTGTATATGCATAGATACAATGCAGAGGTCGCAGCATTGTTCATCTCCAATAAAAGGTTTGTTATGGTAGACTGCTTGTAGTGCAGATTGAGGCCTATTGATTAGCCTTGATGAAAGGATTGTTCTATTATCGGTGGTTTCCCGTCCAAACATTCCTCTCTTTTCAAGCCGAGTTGATGAGATGACATATTCATTTTCCTTTAAAAACCACAGACTTGTCTCGCTTGTACAGACTTTTTAAACGTAATTCAAGTTAAATGAAGAACATTCAAGATCTACAGTGTCTCAACAGTCTTTCAGAATATAAGTTATCAACCGGGTCTGCAAGTAGAGAAAGAGTTTATCAGTAAATTGCCGATTCGTCTATTGCCAACTCGTACACTTATCATATGGTCTACCTTCATTTAGTCTAAGGCCATTCCTACCATCAAAGTTTCGTCTGTCAACCATTTGGTCCAGTCATCACTTCGTCTAATCACCAGTTCGTCTATGACCATTTCGTCTCATTACCATTTGGTCTAATACCTATTATATTTTCATTCATTTCGCCCAATGAACACTTCGTCTAATTACCAGTTCGTCTATGACCAATTCGTCTCATTACCAGTTGGTCTAATACCTATTATATTTTCATTCATTTCGCCCAATTAACACTTAGTCTCATTAGGCCAATGGTATATGGACTAAATGGATGGTTATTAGACGAAATGGTGAGTGGACAAAATTGCAAGTAGACTATGTGGATAGTAGACGAACCGATGGTAGACCAAATGATAGACGAGTTGGCAATTGGACAAATTGGCGTAAGACCAATTGAAAATAAACCAGTTCATCCACTTGTAGGCCTGAGTTTGGACTACAAGGCCTCTTAACATAAAGCTCAGCAATTGATCATGTGATCAAATTTTACGATTGATCATGCACAATAATCAATGCAATCAATCATAGAAATCAGCCCCACAAACAATTGCAAAGCTTTATGTTACAGGGCCTTGGTTTGCACAGGAGGTGCATTGCCTGCATTGACAAAATGTGTATTGGCGCTATGTCAGGTAAAACAGGACCATGGAAAATCCTGATGATGGGTACCGTCATGACTCTGGAAAATGGGTACAAATTCAGCAGCTTCAGCAGCAAAACTCCGTCAGAACCAAATCTGAGTACCCCTCCCTCACAGCAAGAAATGCATTGTATGGGGGAGGGGGGGGGGGGGCAAAAACTAGCAAGCAAGGAAGCAAAAAACAATTGTACAGGAAAATTAAAGGCTTGACCATCAGGTAGATTTTAAAGGTCATTTTATTTCATATCTATGTAGATAACAGACAGACATTGTAGCAGTTTTCTCTTCAGACCCCCCCCCCCATCATGATCGACCCCCTGATCTGAAAAGAAGTGGACAAGTGCATCAAAAAGGCAATAACCTATTCCAAGTTCGTTCTGGATCCAGCATTGTATATTCAGGCATTGTTCTGTGAGATATTCCAAACAAATTGATGTCCCTTTAGCATTGGGGCTTCACCACAAACGAGACCATTTTCAATAACAGCATTTAATAATCAATTTTGATTAGTTCGAGGGGGGGAGAGACGAACCCTGGATGTGCAGTTATGGTCCGGTGGTTCTGTTCATCGGCGGCGTGTTACATGGCTACCCGGTAGGATGTGAAAGCCAATGTAGTATGTATGTCTTGCAACTTGAGTTTGGTAACTCTTGTTGGTTTATTCCAGCTCCTCAGGGAGTGGAGAAAGTGCATACATCATGCCAGGGTCCGCTGACTGGGATGATAATGTATATGTAAAGCACTTAAAGATATTGTTTTAATGATTAAAATGCTATAAAAGAATATTATTATTAGATGTTATATATGGAGCGATAATGCCTAATATATGAAACATATAGCATTAAACCTTTATGGCCCGTATTCTGAAGTCAGGTTTAACTTAGACCATGGACTAACTCTGTGCTAAAATTATTGGAAGCCAAAAGTGTCCAAATTTTTGATAAGTTGTTTGTGTCTTATGTTCACTGTGCTCTTTCCTGATTCGTCGATGGTGAAGACAATCATCTATTTATACTTCCTAGACAATTATGAATGATTTGAGAGCCAAATGAGCTGAAATATATCTCTACTGTTAGTGATTTATGTAACAATTGGCTATCCATTACATAAACCACAACTTTAAACCTGAGTTTAACTTAAATCCAACTTCAGAATACAGGCCTATGTGTATTATCATTACAGTATTTCATTATTATATTATTTGGACTCATTTATGCACAGAGCACACCATGCCCACTCCCTTAGGAACACTATCACCAGGCAGTATTTAAAAAAAAGGTAATTGTCGTAAGAACCCCATTGCTCTCCCCAAGTATGGGGTAGAAACGGTAGTCCTATGCCTTGCCACAGGACTTGCATAACATATGAGATCATTACTGTATACAATGTGATATGTCCACTCTCTCAGAAGTATTTGTGCCTTGCGGTCACTTTACACAAAGACAATGGCTTTAACACAAACGTCCCCGAGTATGGAGTGGCAAATGCAAGACAATGCTTTGCTGGAGGATTTGCTACGCTATGTCAGAGATTGTGGCCATGCAGTGATATTCACTTTTATCAATGGACTCTTGTGTGATGAAGAAATGGAGTTTGTCCATTTTTGAAGGAAAAGCTTTGAATAATTAATCAACACCCCCCCCCCCCTTATGGTTTTCCTTTATACCGCCGGGATGCAGTTTTCAGGCGCATATTCTTGATTCGTCAAAAGTCGTCTGAATTTGCAGACTAACAGAACGTAGTGGGGCCTGTGTATTAAACCCTCTCAAAACCCAAAATGGGCACAGCAAGTTGGAACTTGAACTAGACTGGTCTCCAGACCCCCTTGTTCATTCAAATACCAATTAGGGTCTATGCCTGCAGACTAGCTCGTGTGAGCGCACACAGCTGGGAGGAGAGAATTGAAGATGGTCCCTAAATGCGTTTCAGTCTAATGGGCAAGAATGCTGATTATGGATTAATTAATCTGGTCTTAATCTCTCACTAATCTACTTCACAAGAATGACCCAAGGTAACCTGGAGTTCACGGGAGACCAAGTTCTGTGATTGGTCGATGTCGTCCGGACCTATGACAGATATCGATTCTGTGGATACTCGGTAAGAGACCGAAAATGGGTCCTGGATATGCATCTGACAAGCTATAGCATCAGGACTTTGAAAGTACAAAATACAAATACCAAAATGAAATTGAAATATCAGCATAGTTTTGTATTTTTTGTTGTATTTTTTATTACATTTAATTTGAATTTAATCTTGCATTGAATAAGTGCCAAATAAAATAATAATATTGATAATAATAATAGAAATCACTTTTTTGAGTACAGAATGAGAATTTGTCAGGGTGAGATCTTTGTATGTGGCTTTTCGATAACCTATTACTAAACTTGTAAGTATTGAAATTGCCCTTTTTTTAAAGAAAAATAAAACTACCAAGAGCTAGGTACTTAAATATATGAAATTTCACATTTTCACTGAGAATCAGTGGAAAAAGATTACATTGTCATTGCACTGTTGTAAAATTTGAATATTACTTTACCGTTTAACGTAGCTCGTACCACTTTCTTTACAGAGCAAAGAAAAAAAAATTTGAAAGATTATCAACATGTTTCCATTTTTCTTTTCGGTCATAACACCGTAAAGCTTTTAAATCCCCATATCTATTTTTCCGAGGCATGTATGTGTAGTAAGTAAGGAAATCTATACTCCTCTGTTCTTGCCGACGATGGGGATATTGATTCCTCGTACTCTTACTTCATTAATTATTCACCGTCGTTTCAATTGTCACCCCATCGTTCCGTCCTTCGAATACCTCGCTGCCTTCTCCTTCACTGTCTCTCCTAGCCTGTCCAACCTCTCGGTTTTTTTCCCAACATGCATCTTTTTTATTTTTATGCCCGCAACAATCTTTGCCATTTCAGTGTATCAGAGTGTACAAACGATCTGGATTGTTGTCACAATTTATGTTACTTAAGAATTAACTCTATCTGTTCCATATTTATTGTTCTGGTGCTAGGCTGGTATACCTCAAGAAATGAAGCCAGTTATAGATTATTTTTTTCCAAATAGAGTAAAGAGTCTGCATTTACAGGCTAATATCTGATCTTCACTTTGCCTTATTTGGAAGTGAATATTGAGTACGAGTATAGTGAAATTTGTTGTTTTTGTTCAAAAATTATAATATCAAGTTATTATAATTTAATGAGTATTGTATTTTATATATTTATTCCTAGTTTCATAGATCATGGCAGTTCCAGCTTTGTTTTTAGCAAGTCCATTTGTCATTAAAATGCACATTTTTTTGTTGATTCACATCCTTCTGCATCCGATTTCAACCCCCCCCCCCTTCTTCATACCCCTCTCCAAACTTTTAATGAAGGATCGATCGATGGCTGAACAGTCACCCAGAGTTGAAGGTCCTATTATCTCCTCTTTACAATCTTCCAACTCCCAACTATCTCCATGTTCTCCTATCCTCTCTCTCTCTCCCTCTCTCTTCTTTATTCCCTCTGGCTACACCCCCCTATTCATTTCTCATCTTCACCATTCCTCTCCCTATCTCCCTTTTTCACTTTCTTACTTTCCCTCTCACACCCCTCCCTTCTACATTTCTTTCTTGCCCCTCACTGCCCGTCGCCTAACTTTCTTGTTTCTTACCTGCCCTATGATACCCCCTTAATTGCTTTTTTACTTGCCCCTGCTTCCATCTCTCCCCTTCTTCATTTTCTTCTCTCCTTCCTCCTTGACCTAGCACCCCCTTCTCCCCTTCATGATTTACCCACCCCCACCCTCAATTCTGCCTTCACCCATTCTCTCCCTATTGCACGTCCCACTCTGATACTCAAAAGGGACTTACCCCCCTCCCCCTTTTCCTCCACTTCCCCCATCTCATGTTTCAACCCCCCCCCTTATTCTTCCTTCACCCTATGCCCTCCGTATTGCATAACCCACTCCAATACTCAAGTGCCCAACATGTTAGGACCTACCTAACATATTGTGTTTCTCTCACCCCCCCCCCCATATACTTCAATTGTCCATTCCCTCCCTATATTGTATATTCCACTCCAATACTCAAGTGCCCAACATGTTAGGGACCTACCCCCCCCCCATCTTGTGTTTTTCTCACCCCCCCCCCTTATTCTTCCTTCGCCCCAATCCCTCCCTGTATTGCATATCCCACTCCAATACTCAAGTGCCCAACATGTTAAGGTTTCCCATCAATATCGGAAGCTCTTCAGTTCTTTCAAAGGCTGTCACACGGTAATCTCTTTCCTCTTTTGTTCTATTGTATCGGCAGAGGGGAGGTGATGAGCGCCCCTCAGAAAGTTGCAAAAATATTTGACACTTTCTCCTTATTATCTTACCCCTCCCATATTTTGACCCTCTTTTCTCATCTCACCATATATCATTTCATCGTGTCCGAGTGCAGAAACGCCCTTACGCAATGCCCTTATGCACGCAATGAAAGGCGTTGCTGCGTGCATGCAACGTGCGATAGTGTGGTGCTCAGGGTGTTCCTGCACCGACACGACGATTTATAGGGCCTACCATAAAATACCCCAAAATGTTTCTGTGATTTTTTTCTAAACATTTGAGAATAATGTACTTCCAAGGTGGCTACCCCTCCCCCACGATGATAATCCCTTCTCTCCCTTCTTTGTTTCTCTCATGTATTGTCATTATCCAACATATTGCATTGGTGTTCGTCTGCCCCCCCCCCCTCCCTTTATTATTTATTTATTTATTTTGTTTTATTTATTTTATACTGCAGGGTAGGCCTGTTCAGTTCTTAAAACTGCTTTACAAAGGCGCCCTGCAGTTTAAAATACATGTCAAGATAAATATGAACAACAACAACAAACAACATCAAAAATACAAAATACAAAATATCTAACATCAGAAACAATTAACACCAAAATATAGAGTGGGAAGTGACAATTTAAACATACATAGCATTGTAAATCAGTGGAATATCATTTCGCTCTTTATCAATTCGTATCAATTCGTATGATTTACACATTCATAATACTCCCTCCATAGCTATAGGCCCTATATTTCTTTTTCAAAATATTTGTATTTTAGCAGTTGTATAAGTGATACATTTACGCTAATTTCTCCTCTTTCTATTTTTAACTTTCTCCTTAACTCTTTTTTCGCTCTCTATATGTATACCTCTTCCATTTTTGCATCAAGCGGTTGTTTGGGTGATATACTATTTTATGCTAATTTTGTCTTCTAACTTTAACCTTCTCAATAATTCTTCTATAACTCTCCCCTTTCTGGTTCTCTCCTCTTCTCGATCTCTCTCTCCCTCTCTCCCCCTTTTTGTTCCTCTCTCCTTTTCTTCATCCCTCTCTCTAACCAGGTTTCTCTCAACCCCCTTCCCCTCTTCTCTCTCTCTCTCTATCCCTCTCTCCATCTCTCTTCAACTTATTACATGAAATAATAATTGCTTCATTTTTTCATACACGTTTAAATGATGTGTCTGCATTATAATGAAATAAGTTGCAGAAATGAATAACTAATGCACTTAATCAGTTGTCAATCCAATTGTTTTACTTCTTGGTAGAAAAAATTGAATAAACCTAATTTCATATTATGAAATACAAAAGAACAAGTGGGGATATGACATCATCAGGTTGTTCATTGAATATTCATAAAGGCATACCAAGAACTGTTTCACCGGAATATGCAAGTCTTTAAAATGTCATAACTTTGCAATTTATTATCCGATTTTGATCAAATTTCCAGCATTTTGCTCTGTGAATTTTACTCTATTTATTGAAATATGAATATCTTTAGCCTGGAGTATCCCTTTAACGATGTTGTGCCTGCTGACACCAGTACCCATCTCTTCCTCCTCCCATCCTTTCTCTTGCCTATCCATTTCTCTCACAATTCTTTGTATTATCCTCGCTGCTGTAATTGTAATTGTCTTCCTTTTAAAGGAAAATGCATGTCAATGGAGACAATGGTAGTGGAATTTCTCCCAGAGAATGGAGATCTCTCCATCCACACTTTCTATTGCTTGTTCGTTTACTCTGAGAACCTTTGCACATCCTTCCAATCAATACTTTATACAAAGGACTAGTCTCACCACCTATCCTAGTCTAGTGGTTCTGACTCTCGCCTTTCAAACAGAGGGTCGCGGGTTCGAATCCTAGCCATGGAGTGTTTTCCTTCAGCAATAAATTTATCCACACTGCTTCACTCGACCCAGGTGAGGTGAATGGGTACCAGGTAGGAAGAAATTCCTTGAATGCTTCCTCGAGCACCCGATCAAGGTAGCCGATCAAGGTAGCCGTGCTAAAGCCAGGGTAATAATAACATAATCATGTTAAGCAGGGCCAGCTGGTAGAACAGTTTTCAGAACTGAAGTGGCTACCCTGGGTAAAATATGACATTATTATTATTATTATTATTGTCTCTCCCTCTTTCTTTCTCTATCTCTTTTATCTTCTCTCTCCCTCTCTTTCTTTCCCTGTCCCCTCCCCCATCCTCTATCTCCCAGTGGCGTAATGAGCCAATATTTTGAGGGGGCACAGCATGGCATATCAGGGTCAAATTTTCTTTTAAAAAGTCATGAGTCACAGTGAGCAAATTTTTTTTTGTCGTTTTAAATACAATTTTTTTATAGATT
Source organism: Lytechinus pictus (assembly GCF_037042905.1). Classification (NCBI taxonomy): domain Eukaryota; kingdom Metazoa; phylum Echinodermata; class Echinoidea; order Temnopleuroida; family Toxopneustidae; genus Lytechinus; species Lytechinus pictus. The sequence continues at coordinate 3,320,773 of NW_026974141.1, forward strand.
TAATTTAGATTTTCATATAGACCAAAAAGGAATTTGAAATTTGTCATATTTCACCCCTATGCCTTTCCTTTCAGCACCCCAATCCCCTCATCTTTCTGCCAGTGCTCTCTCTTTATATTTCTCCTTTTGTCTCTCTCTCTCACATTGTCCCTTTTCATCTCTCTCTCCCTTCCTTCTCTTCCTCTTCCTCTCTCTCTCTGCTCTGTCTTTTCTCTTCACTCTTCTCTCTCTTTTTTTTTAAATCTCCTTTGTGTATATACACAATATCCCCAAGTTTCTGTCAACCTTTCATGACCGTTTTATTTCCATTTGATGAGTTTACATAAAAAGTTCACCGTCGTCGGTGTCACAAATTAAACTTCCAAGACATTTGCTTCGGCGACAATTGCTCTGCAATAAAGTCAAGACGCTAACTTCACCCCTGGATTTAACACCTACCCTACCCTACCCTAAACCTTATATGTAAAATCCTCTTGCAAACTGTAACCCTACATTCTTGACGATAAAAAGCCTGGAACAATTGCCACAGGAGCAAGTGTTGTGTCCCCCAAAAGTCACTCTTGGCACAATTTTAATGAAATTTACTTGCAAACAAGAAGATTGTAGATTTTTTTGTGCTCATTTTTAGACACCAATATTTCCTGTATACCATATGTGCTTTGGCCTCTGTGATAATAAATAAATGACCAAATTCATGAGCCCAGAGTTATAAACTTTATGGAAAATTGGCAAATTACAACCAATGGCTTCAAAATGTGTAGGGCAAAATAGCCTTTAGTCTTAAGTTGTTTCTATGTAACATGAGTAAAAGTTGCTAAATCTAAAGGGTTTTGTTATCAGAGTGCTATTAAGTAGCCTTTTGATAGTCTTAAGTTGTTTCTATGTAACATGAGCATGATGAGTAAAAGTTGCTAAATCTAAAGGGATTTTTATCAGACTACTTTTAATCTTGCTGTGCTCATTCTGTTTCCCCATATACTATCTAGTTGTTTTTTTGGAAACCCTCCCCTATTCATATATTGTTCATTAAAAGAAGACTGAGAATGTATAACAGGATCTGAAAACTCTGAGTATCAGTTGGAGAAGTAAAAATCAATAGATGTATAGAAGAGAAAGTGCATTGGTCCTGTGAAGTAACTCCATCTTGGAATTAATGACCGATGCTAAGTAGGGACAAAACGTCAATATTCAATTTTAATGGATTTGTTGTCATCGCTGACAAAATGATTCCTCCTTGATATTTTCTTAGATTCTTGGACCCATTTAAAAAATATCCTTGAACTGAGGGGAAGTTGCTGCCCCTTCCAAGAAAGTGGAGGTTTGATTTTTGCAAGTCTTGAATAGTAGAAATAAATCCATTAAACAGTTGACAATTTTCGCTTAATTAGTTGTGTATTTTTTTTTGGGGGGGGTCGACACTGTTTATTTAGGGACCAATTTTTTTTTAATTTGGGGGTAATTTATATATTTAAACAAATTCTGATTATCTATTTCTATTTTCCATTAATCTTGCTCTTCATACTCTCTTCTCCACGATTCACCATTCATCTTTTTATTCATATCACAATTTTTCTCTTTTCCCTCTCACTCTTTCTACTTGTTTTCACTTCCAGGCCGCTCTCATTATTTCTTTAACTACCGTTTCTCTCCCTCTCTTCACTTTTTTCACTCTCTCTTTGCTCTATTTCTCCATCTTCACTTCTCTTCTCTCAGGCCCTCTGTAATCTCCTTTGACTCTTACTTCTTTCATGGACCTATTAGGAATTGCAGTCATTAGAATAACATCTAATTCATCCTTTCCCATAGGAATTACTTATGTTTGTAAATTGCCTCGCATAATCAATTCCCCATTCATCCTTTCCAGTGTCTGTTAATCTTTTGGTATCCATTATATTTGTATCTATTTCACTGGCCATCCGATCGCACCTACCCTTAAATGCTGGCAAAATCATTTACCCACCCCCCCCCCCCCCACTGCCCCCTCCCCCTCCATTTTCATTTCATATTCAATTCAATTCAATTTATTTACACTCTCAATAAAAACATGCAAAACATACATAAGGTACATAAGGTAAGTAAAACATTGTGACAACATACAAAAAACATATTTATGAGAATGAGGGGCCAACAAAAAAGAGCAGATAGCCTTATTGAGCGTTGACCCAACAACTATAAGACAAAATCAATAAATATTTTAAAAAAAAGTTAACAAATGAAAACATTTACTAACACATACATTCAAAATATATAGCGTAGTTATACAAGCAAATTAAGAATACAAACTTTAAAGATGTAATTTGTAATAACGTTTGAAAAAATTGAGGGTTCGGCATGTTTTAATAGAATGCGGTAAATTATTCCAAAGAATAGGTCCTTGAAAATAAATTGAGTTGTGAGAAACTGAGGTACGTACTCGTGGTAAATGATAATCAAATAGACTGCGGGTATTGTGTTGATGTATCGAAAAATTAAGGCAAAATTTAGACATAATGGAATCAGGAATAAGTGATTTGGAACAAAGATACATAAATATTGCGATGTTAACCCACATGGTCCTCCTAGCAGACATCAGTTATGACTATATGAAATCATTAATAATTATATTTTTGTAAAAATGTCAGTAAAATCCCAATCAACGAATGTTCCTCTAATTTGGGATGTTGCAAAAGGGAGGGCTAGTAAGCACAATACAAACCTTTAAAAGACAAGGGGCGGTTCTCATAACCCAAATCCATGCAGGATGAAAAGTTATCAAAGAAAACAAATTTGAAAATGATAGATTTAATAGACTAATGTCATCAAACCATAAGTACATATAAAACCCAGGCAATCAAGGAATGTTATCAATGTCATACATGGTCAGACAGCATTTATTACATTCAGACAAAAATCAACATTTACCTTAAAGTTATTTTACAATATTGAACTCGATTTAAGTGAAGGAAATTCCAAGCTAATAAATTTCAATGTCTGATTCATTTGATCTTCTGGAGGGAGGATTGCCTACAGAAAAAAAAAGGCTAGTTTTAATATTTTAAAAGGCATTATTATACATTGTAGTAGTAGCGGTGAGATAGGAATGAGAGATGAAGGAAAGATGGAAGATAACGAGATGGAGAAAGAGGAGATGAAAAGATGAAGGAGGACAAAAAGAAGAAGGAGGAGGAGGAAAAAGGAGGAGGAAAAAGAAGGAGAAGTAGAAGAAGAAGAAGGAGGAGAAGGAGCAGAAGGAGAAGATTAAGAAGAAGAATGAGGAGGAGGAGAAGAAAAAGAAGAGGGAGGAGGAAGAAAGAAAGAAAGAAAAGGCAGAAGAAGGAGAAGTGAGGAAGAGGGAAGGAGGAATAATGGAGAAAGAAAGATGATTAGATTGTGCATTGCCCTACCTATCAATTCAGCAGATTTCTAGTCACGTTCTACCCAAGTGTCTCTTATATCATGTTAATAGAGTAGAGGTCATTTCCTATCCAGGCACTCTTAACTATATATTGTATATATTGATGATGCTAAAATAATCACCTTTATTTTCTTATCATGAATATTGCTGGTGTCTTTGACATAACTGCATGCTTTGTATTTTATCTTATTTCACACTTATGTGAGATAACGAAGAAATTTCAAACTTTGAACAATTATCAATTTGATCTCATGAAGATATGTATACTATAATATTGTAATATAATTGCATATAAACTATTCATTAAGAGAATTAAAGGAACATTATCCTAAGAAATATATTACATTTTCTAAACAAATTATCATAAAAGTAGATCAACAATGTCTTATTTGTAATTGAAGATGCAACTAGATAATCAGTGCATTATAATTGGTATATGTTATTATTGTTACTTATGGTCTTTATTTTTTTTAATTAAAAGAAAAAATTATAAGTAATATATAGTTGTAAATTATTACCTATAGCGATATAATATGTACAGTCACATAAAAGTAACTAGTACATTTTGTAAAGCACACGTGTCAGAGATATATAAGTAAAGTTTATATACCTTAAATACCTGATTAACATTATCATTACATTTGAATATTACATACAAAACTGAGATTACTATTCATATATAATGCTTTAATAAGAAACATGCCTCTTTATTTTATTTTTTTACATTTATTTGAGGGTATACAATCTATCAATAAAAGAGACGCCCCTTTTCACAATGTGTTTGACTAAACGATAAAACTGTTTTTATTTCCTTAGATTAACAATGAACTATGATAACTATCTGAAAGTCATGTTTTGTGTTCTTAATGTTTTGCCTCAAAGTTCAATGTTACAATTCTAATAGCACTTGTGATGTCACGTTGTACTATATGGAGGTCCTTTAGATAACATAAGTACACACATTGATTTGATTCGATTTCGTAGAATTTGATAGCTTACATGCAATAGTCATTTTGCCCCTGATTGTGTTTACAATAGGAATCTTATCATAAGAAATGATGGATTCTCCATTAATCGCTTACACTCTTAGACCCGTATTCTGAAGTTGGGCTTAAAGGGATGCTCTGGGCTGAAAATATTTGTATCTAAATAGATAGAGTAAAATTCACGGAGCAATATGCTGAAAATTTCATCGTAATCGGATAACAAATAAAGAAGTTATTGAATTTTTAAGATTTGCATTATTCCGGTGAAACAGTTCTAGGCATGTTGTCATGAATATTCATTAGGTGGGCTGATGATGTCACATCCCCATTTTCCCTTTTCTTATCATGGACCAATCTTGTCCAATTTTTCTGCGAAAACTGGTTTTGACATTTCCAACTCGCCTTGTTCATTCATGCATAAAGTGTTCGTCTCATATTACAGACCTGCCAACCAGTACGTTTTAGCCGTATTTAGTACGTTTTTGCAACCAAAATACGGCAGTACGTTTTTTCTTTGAAAAGTACGTTTTTTTTTTATAACTAAATCGTAATTTATTGAGAAAAATAATCTCTATATGTCTCTATTTCATAAAACGTGCACAAATATGGTTATTAGATCAATGTAATTTCAGGTAACTTGTTTTTTTTTTTCAATCATTTTGTTCAAACCAGGGTGAAGATATACACATGTTTTAATGTTTTTTTTTTCATCTGCAAGAGCAGTGCGCATTTTAGCTTGCATGCAGCTTGAGCGCCGCGATGAGCGAGTGTGCCAAGCATTTTATTATGAAATACACTTTTTTGGGGGAAAATACAGTTTTTTTTATCACAGAATACAGTTTTTCATTCCAAAAGGTTGGCAGGTCTGCATATTAGGTATCAAATTGAAGAAGAACGATTGAATTATATGATGATGTAAATGAAATAATCATAATTCATCTGCCTTTGAAGAAAAAATACATGGGAATCCCGGTTTTTTCTGGGATGCACTGTATAACAGTTTTTCTGACTTGTTTTGCTACATTGAATATTCCAAAGGTCTCATTACCCAAGATCCCGGGATCTTATATGGGGGTCAGCCATGCACCCCTTCTTGTTTGGTAGGGGTAAGTCCCGGTGGAAGGGGGGTGTCGATAGTAGTCATATCATGGACCCTAGGGCCCATGGTTATATATGGCCAAAATGGGTGTCGTCGGAGGAAGTCTTTGCCGCTGAATTGGTACCCAGATCAGAGCCCCGGTATCATAAAGCTTGGCGATTGATCATGGAGCTTGTTTCTATGAATGATTGCATTGATTATTATGTATGATCACTCGTAAGAGTCAGCCCCACTGACGATCGTTTACTAGACTTTGTATACCAGGGCCCTGGTTCAGGTTTTTTAATTTTTGAAACGTGAAGTATAGGAGTCCCTTATATTAATTGACATCAGTTATTTGAAGATGCAACTTTGTCTAGAAATCAATAACTGTGATGCATATTATGCATGGGATTGTTAACAATTCCCTGTTATATGTGAGTTGTGTATACATGGATTAAAGGCGTAATAGTGAAAATTTGATCGAAATCGGACAAGGAATAATGAAGTTATGACATTTTAAAGATTTGTGTTATATTGATAAAACAGTTCTATGCATGCCCTTCATGAATATCCAATTAGCAAACTGATGATGTCATATCCCCACTTAATTGTTATTTTGTATTTGATTACATTTTTGTCTCCAAGAACTAAAAAGAATTAAAGTGACAATTGATTATGCATTAGAAATTAATTGCTGCAACTTATATTATTTACAAGGGAGATATATCATTCACCCATGAAAGAAAAATGAAATAATTATGATATAAGAAAAAGGAGAGTAAGGATGTGACATTATCTGCCCACCTAATGAATATTCATGATGCCGTGCATATATTGCTTAACTTTAAAATTCAATAACTTTGTTATTTGTTATCAGATTGTGATGAAATTTTCAGTATTTTGCTTGGTGGATATTACTCTATTTATTCAGATATAATTGTTTTTAGCCCGGGGTACTCCTTTAATAGGGTGGGGAATTTGAATATATTTTTAAATGCCATGATAAGCAATGGGGGTATCAGACCTTTACAAATACACATTTTTAGTTATATTTTAGGTGGTTTCAAACCGCCTCGATCACAAGAATCCCCGTTAAATTACGAGAACTTTTTTAGGCTGAAAAATACCCATTTATTATTCCTGCATTCACACCGCCCTGAAACATACCCTTCGGGATAAGTTCCTGAAGTTACGAGCATGCGCAGTATGGTCTGATAAGCAGCAAGGCGCGAAATTCAAAATCACTAGCCCAGCAGCAACCCATGCACGGCGCCGCGCCCAACGACACGCTGGGCTAAAAGTTCCCGTAATTTGCTTTCAGACCGCCAAAATACCCACGACCTTGGAAAAATCCCCGCGAAAGTTCTCGTAATTTCGCCAAGTACCTACTATTTATCGGGTATTTTCTTTCGGGGATATTACGCGTAGTTTGCTTTCACACCGCCAAAATACCTGGTTTTTTCTGATCGGGGTAAATTTCCCGATCAGAGAATACCTGGAACAGGCGAACATCGAGGCGGTCTGAAACCACCTTTTGTGTGCTTTTTAGTATGATTCCCAGGAGGACGCTCCATTATGATCGGATCATGTAATATATTACATTGTGCCAGCAAATTTGATTTAATAGGTGATGTTTATTGCTACCAAACCTATCCCAGTTTTTTTTCCTGGAAGATTACAAAATTATCATGACCTTGATTTCTCCTCGACGAAGCCTCTTATCAGTGGTTTTCCCCGTTATAAGCTACTGAAATCCTTGCCTCTGATTGGTTCAGAGCAAATAATTGACAAGATGCTCCATGAAACTCTCTCCAACTCTCTCCTGCTCTGTACTAGAGAAAATTGTTTGAGAAATTAGAAACATATACTTGACAAGATTTGAAAGTGGGGGTTTCCCCAAAATGTGTTATTCAAGATTTTGAGAAGCTTATGGACTCAATATCACCCATGCCATATGAACTAGATATTTGATGGTACCTCCGGATAAAGCAGTCGGAAGAAAGGGAGACTGAAATAAATTGATATGTTTGTACCATGACAGTGCATGCACTCCAAAAACGCCGGTGTTAATTTAACACCGGCCTGGTATCTGTCCACACCAGCGAGGTGTTGAAACAACACCAGTTAAGAATCAAACCGATTTTGGTTTAGAATGACACTAATTGGTGTTGCTTAAATGCCTATCCGGTGTTAGCCTATCACCAAACCGGTGTTGTTTCAACACCTCTCTGGTGTGGACCAATATAGATACAAGGCTGGTGTTAAATTTTAACACCAGCATTTTTGCAGTGTGCCAGCTAGGAGGAATGTGCTATCTGTTGACCAATTTAATAATTTAAGAATTGCACTTCGGTAGTCTCACATTTCAAGCAATTATATCTCCTCGGATGGACATTTGTACAAAGCTTAAAGGGGAAGTTCACCCTGAAGAAAACTTTGTTGTAAAAATAGCAGAAAAAATAGTAAAAAATATTGGTGAAGGTTTGATGAAAATCCGTTAAAGAGTAAGAAAGTTAATAGAGTTCAAAGTTTTGTATTTGCGACGTCATAAACGAGCAGCTGCCCCATGTGTTATGTAATATAAAATGCATGAATTTCAAATTTTGTATGGTTCCTGATGACTTAATTTTTTTTCTATTCATGATCGGGTGTGAAATGATTTGTCTATTGATATACAAAAGGTACAGTGAAAACCATTTTCAATTTTCTGAGAAAATGACATTTCATTGATTTTTTACCATTCGCTATGTAGGAATGCTGCTCGCACATGACGTCACAAATCAAATAATTGAAATTCTAATAACTTTTTAACTATTTGATGAATTTTTCTCAAGCCTTCGGCAATATTTTTTATTATTTTTTCTGCTATTTTTACAATAAACTTTTTGTCAGGGTGAACTTCCCCTTTAAGGGAATTACAAAATTTGGTAAACAACTGGTTAATTTAGCTTTTCACCCAATTTTCCATCATTCTGGGGTTTTCTAATACTCATGATGTTATTAAAAATTATTTGGACTGCCTTTATGTTAATAATTATGTTGCCTGATGGCACAAGAGAATCCTTGTATAAATTTTGAGGAGATTGTAGAAAATTCATAAATCAACCAATAATTAATATAGCAATAAACAATTGTAACAGATTATGTATACACTATAACATACACGCTTAATTGCATGGATTTCAAATAAATCCAGATGGACTGGTTATTATACAGACCAATTGAATTCTGAACTTAGTCTGAATCCCATAAATTCATATTTGAATCTCAAAGGATTTCAATTCAAATCCCTCAAGATTTAAAAGTGAATGATTAAGATTCAAACTAAATCCAGAATTTGATTGGTCCCTAACTACAGTCCATCTGGATTTATTTGAAATCCCCGTAATTCAGAGTGTAGCTCCCACAGACTATTTGTTACCGAGGTTGCATAATTTGGTAATCATCTGGATTATTTAGCCACTTTTCAATCTTTCATCCTGTTTCCACTTCATACCGGTAAAGTTATCGTGACAATTTAGATTGCCTTTTACATTAATTAACATAGCAACGATCAATTGTCGCGGATATACACTCTAATCAAGGACCCTAACTAGTAGCTCCCCCGAACAATTCCTTAACCTTACAAGAGCGAAGACCAGAGGGTAGATGCCAAACTTTGCAAATTACTGGATTTCGGGAACAATGGTTTTCATGATCCCCCTCTCATCAAAAAATCTATTTCATTACACCCCCTTGGCTTCTGAGTTTTAATGGATTTCATACACTCCCTCCATCTTTAGGGGCGATACCGCATTGATTATCGCGGAATGCAGGGGGGCTCTTTTGTACCCCTCTAATTTAGCAGAAGAATAATGGGTGTTTACCACGCCCCCAAACTGTTTCAAAACCTCTGTCGATGGATTTTGGACCGTGTTTTGTCTCCTTCGCAGTGGAACTAAAACATTGTCGTATTCATGTTTATTACATGAAAATATCTAATACATTTTTTGTTGGCTTGTCTAGCTATCTGAGAAATGATATTGATGTGATTAGGTATGAGGGAAAACGTGGTACCTCGTTATTCTTGTATTAGAAGCAGAAATGGGTTGTGGCAACGCCACTTCCACCACAATTTTTTTCTTGAATATTCAATTCAGTTTTTCTTACTAGAAATCTGAGATAACTTTTGCAACATTCTGTATGTATTTCATTCTCAATTTTCTGTTATTTATTTGGATTCCGTTAAATTCATTTGAAACCTCACGTATCTGTGAGTAAATCTTGAATTCTTTGAATTAAGCAAATATCACTAGATTTTGGTTAAAATTTGCAGACAACATTCCATATGCATCTATTTCATTCTCAAATTTCTGCTTTTTCTGTAGATCCTGCCGAGGTAATATCAACCCTTTCATATCTCCCAACAAATCTCTATTTCTTTGAATCAATGAAATTCCCTGTTTGTTTGCGTACATTTCACCAAGATCAATAATTGTATCTATAAATATATCCATCTCCTTTCGCCTATCAATCCCTTATCTCTTCTGATCTTCGAAGGTTGTTCACTTTTGGTTTAAACCATACAAGTGAAGAGCAGCTATTGGTCCATTGATTTTCTGATAGAAACTTGGTCCCTCTATTTGGGGCCGTCCAAGAGGTACAGCTCTCCAAGATATGGGAGGGGGGATTAAACATACGGGAGAGTCCCATGGGGGTATTACTGGTAGGTTTATAGTTTGGGGAGGGGTGTGGCGAATGGGGGGGGGGGGCTTGGCTATTCCTATCAAGGGGGTGGGGTGCTCTATATAGTGCAGTCTTGAAAATCAGGTGTTTTATTGTTGGATACTAGATGGTAAAGGAGAGGGGAAGGAGCCGGGGAGGTGGGGGTATGGGGCTTCTCTTATGGACTTTTGACGGAAATAGTGATGTTGTTTATTGGGGCGGGGCTGCTTCTTTAACAATCAATATATTGGATAACCTAGTGTTTATTATGTTATATGAATTTGTATCATTGCATGGATGTCTGAAGAAGTCAAAAACCTGTTTCTGTAACAATCGATGTATTGGATAACCTAGTGTTTATTATGTTATATGAATTTGTATCATTGCATGGATGTCTGAAGAAGTCAAAAACCTTTTTCCCTCTCATTTCATGCATGGAGAAGGTAGCCTAAACTTTCACATCTTACACAACATTATGAAACCATATTTGCTGGCACTTCGTATTAGAGCAATCATTTTGGAAACAAAATAGATTTCACTACTAATGTGAATATTCCCAATACAGTCAAGAATAATGTACTTTGGCTCAGGATGTGTGTGATTAAAGGTTAGCAATCTGGCCATTACATCAACAAAAGAATAGGTCATTAAATAACTCATATTACAAGGTTTTAATCCATGTCACTTTGCAATATTCCTACAGAATGTCATTTATCTGCAATTGCCACTCTCCTCACGGGTGCGGGACGTTGTCCTATGATAATTTCCTTGACTGCTGATCAGTTTGCAATCATGCCTAAAAGATTTGGACTAAATATTGTTGCTGATGTTGTTTTTTTATGTCGTTAATGTAGAAGTTGTTGTATGTTACCGGTTAAAATGTTTCAGACCTTTCCCTGAACTTGATACCAATTCATTTTCACCATGAAGTTTTTTCTCACCAGAGCTGAACTTATTTCCACCACTGCCGTAACCGCTTTTGCCAAGTTCACCCCGTTGGAAGAATCAAAGTCATTGTACCGCGTTCCTCTCCGCCGTCCCCGCAAGGCCGGGGGTCAATAGATTGTTTCCTGCTATGATGGAATGCCCAGACCCACGTGTAGTCCCACCTGTTTGTAAAGACGTCGGCTGGTAAAGCCATCAGGTGCATACACTAATACAGGGGCGCCCAGGTCAGGGTTTAATTCTACACATCTGGAATGCTCAACACCCAAGATCAAAAGTGTCGTTGGTTTCTATACTTTTCTTCCTTGTTCCTGAGGTTTCTAGCTTCCCTTTTCCTCCGCAACTTTCATTCTCTTTGTCTTTCCTTCTTCTTTTGTCGTCTCTCTTTTGTTCCAATCGCCAGAGGAATGTCAAGTTGCAGCGTGCCTCCCCCCCCCCTCCCGGCTCGCTCGTGTAGAAGATGTCCCAGCTAGCTACCCCATTGTTCGACTCGGAACATTGTTGAAAGAAACATGATTATAATACATTACAAATTGTATGAAATTTATTTGCAGATTATCAAATCAATTTATATTTTCTGCTTGAATGAAGTAGACCAACAATCAGTTGCAAGTATTGTGATTGATTTGGGACCTAATAATGAATTAAAGTTGATTGCAACTTTTGCAGCACCTCCTTTTGCGTTGATCTTTAAAGCATTTCTCCCATAACAGTAAACAAGAGGACTGACTGCTGTGGGTCCTTTCTGATGGAACTCGCTTGTTTTCATGCGCTGAACTGCCAAGAAATTATACATTTTCAGTGATCAAGGCACCAGTGGCTCTGGAAAGATATCTTCATAATAAGCTCTATTGCCTTGCTCCCTCGCTTGTATATATCATTTTACATATTTTTGCCCCCTAGGGAAACAATTCTGTCCACTTTCACGGTTAATATAGTATGCAACACAAACTACCTGTTTGTATCTTTTTTCTTGTTATACCAAATTATCAACACAATGATGTATGAGGACCTGATTTCCAGACCCCATGTGTAATTTGCTAACTGACAAGAATAAGGGTCTGTAATGTTAGACTACAACTACTGATGGAAGATGGGGAAAGATGAGAAAAGGAGAAGAAGACGAGTGCAAGATCTAAAAGGTTAACTGAATTAGCAGCGTGAAATAAAACTCTACGATTTCAACTACGATGTTAATTTAACGTAGGTGGCCAAGTCGACGTCCGTTGGTAAACTTTGAGAGTGCAGACAAAGGTATTTGTACGTTTCTAACAAGTGGAAAGGAACGAATTGAAACTTTTCTTTGGATTGTGACAATTCTTGAAAACTATGAGGCGCAGCAGTTTCTTAGTCTGAAATCACAGACTCATATTTGAGTCTGAAACATGAAACATGAACCAATTTCCCCAGTCTTAAAAAACTTACATTGGCTACCTATCCAATCCCGCATACACGACAAAGTACTTCTATTCGCCTACCAATGTTTCCATCAGTTTGCTCCATTGTATCTCATTGAATTGTTAACACCATATAAACCCGACAGAATGCTACGTTCAAGTAAAAAGTCATTAGTACAGGTCCCACATACTGTGACAAAGTCATATGGGGAAAGATCATTTTCACATGCAGCTTCTATTTTATGGAATAATCTGCCAGAATATCCTAGAAATATACAACCATACGAAAAGTTTAGAAATAGCTTGAAAACACATTAATTCACCATTTTGTAAACAATTAATGTAAGAACCCAGTGCTCTCCCCTCCATCTCCACTCCTTTTGTAAAAAGCGCTTAGAGACATGCAACTTTGCTTATGTACTTTGCGCTATACAAAAACATTTCATTATTATTATTATTATATTTGACAGCCACAGTACATAGTGAATCTAGTCTCAGTACTTCAGACTCTGCATTATGCACTATGCAAATTGTAAAAACCAAGGGTCTGTGCTTGCAGACTAATAGTTTCTTAGATCTAGGTGAGTTTATAATATATCATGATTTAAATAAAAATAATGTCCTATATGTAGAATTTATTCAGTTAATGATTTCAATTCAGTTAATGAAAAATAGTCTTTTCATATCTAAAACAGATTTCTCATATTGTTATTCATTGAATGCCGCCAATAACAATATTTATGTATTTCTTTCACAGTACATTGATTCAAATTTTCATTTTGTTTAAGTAAAGACACTTCCCAAATGCTAACATATTAATATTATTTATGTTAATGATCTGTTCTTTGGGTCCTCATTTAATCTGGTATGCATGAATTAAATCGTTGTGATGTTTGAAATCCAATTCAGTTTGGAAACGCTTTTTTGGAATGCTCCCCAGGGAGTGGAGAAAGCCCAATCGTTGCGTAATAATATATCCTGAAAGCACTTAAAGATGGCTGTCCATTGTATCAAGCACTAGATAAAAGAAAATTATTATTATTATTATTAAAACTACATGTGCTCCATTTCACAAAGTAATCATTTAGCTCAAACAAACATCTCACATAAATTGGCGACAATAAAGTCTTCCTCATTTAAAACGCAGCATGCAAAAACTCAAGGCCTATTAAAGTAATTTAGGTCAAGACTTCAACGTAGACATAATTTAATTTTAAACGATTATGTTCCTGTGGCATTGTTTCATGCTGTGTTAGGAAGGACATATTTTTTCCTGCAGCAAAGAGCGAATAGTTTGATGAAGTCACTTTTATTTATATTTCTGTATTCAGTTTGATATCAACATCAATGCTCAAGGGGAAATGTTTAATATCCCGATTTATTAGGCTTAACTTAACTAGAATATCTAATTCATCACGAAAAGTGCAATCACCCTTTTCTTCTTCCGGCAATTCCTTGTAACTGTATTTTCCACTAAATAAATTGATTATTCTCCTTAAGTATATCTTTACATTGGTTTAGTGGGGCGTGCTTCAGTAATCGTACTTCACATCTGCAAGCTTCAGCTTCACATGGCACTTCATAATCAATTCCTTCAACGAGTCATGTTTGACAGACAATTGGTGGTGATTGAGCATTCCATTTGGCTTGCCATAGGACAAGTCATTTCTAACAGAATGTGAATATGCACATTTTCGTGACACCCCCACCCCCCCAAAAAAAAATGATAATGATAAAATAGATAAATAAAGGGGAAAAAAAGTATGTGGTTCTTCAAGTCCTTCATAGAGTCATGTTTAATAGACAATTGAAGATGATTGAGCATTACATTTGGCATGCCATGAAGAAATGTGTACATGCACGTATTCATGACCCCCCCCCAACAAAAAAAAATGAAATAAAAATTGAAAAGCTTCATTTTCGTGTGAGGCAATGATTGGATTTCCTCACGATGTTTTAGATCATGCTGAGAACAAGGACAGTAGAATAGTAATTTCTTCCTCTTCCTCTTGACTGGCATTATTATTAATGTTGCTCAAAATCTTCTCATTTTGTCATCTTTGAATTTTCCCTGGATCGTATAATTTGTTATGATGTTGTTTTTCAACATCGATGTAATTTGCCTGGGCTTGCCCCTTAAATTGTCGGTGAACGGGGCAGCAAGCACAAGGGCACCAGGCCCCACCAGGATGTAGCTGGGAATTTCCAGGATGATACTTGTAGTGACTCAAGATTTATTTATATCTAAGTAGCTGTTTGTAATGTACGTGTATATAATAGTTGTTATCTAAAGGAACTGTTGCTGGCCTAGTGCCATGAGCGTCTCTGGACGGTGTGCGCGCTAAATAAAATATCACTATTATTATTATTCACTCATTTATTTCCATGAAAAATACACATGTACAAGTAAAAATGGAAATATCAAATTGATTAAAACCATACAAATAGGAAATATAATATACATGACATACAAATAATAGAGTACGAAATATAATCAAAAAAATATTGGAAAGGGTGCATCCGTAAAAGCCAATAAACAACAATCGGGCAAATTACATTCATGTTCAACAAAACAACAACAAAAAGAAATTCAAATTCATTTATTTCACATCTCTTAAAACAGGGTACAATACATAGTGAGTTAATCTAATAGAGTAAAAACAACAATGACAGTTGTACAATTTAGACAAAATTAACAACTGAAGAGAAAACAAAGTATATGAATGGGATGTGAGGGAGTAACAAAAAGCCATTGGCCCATTTAGGCTACTCCCTTTTTTACATTCGTTCCTGGTAATAAAACAAAACAGTATCTTCCAATCAACTTTTGAGATTGAAAACAATCGAAAGAACAGCAATTAAAAGCAAAAATAAAGAAGTATAAAAAAAAAATAATAATAAAATGAAAAAAAAATTGCAAATCAAAACAAGAAAATTACATGTACATGTATGTTGAACAAACCCAAAAATAATAATATCAAGCTAATTACAAATTACATTATTGTCGAACAAAAAAAATAGTAGCAAATTCAGATTCACTGCCTCCTAACCTCCAACTTCTATTCAGTCTTAACAGCTCTATCTACAGTTATAATACACGAAGCTCTAATATGTTCCATCAGTGGAAAGTTTCGTCACATTTGTTACATTGTTCTCTCCGTTATGTTGGTCCAAAAAATTGGAATACTTTACCTTCTTCTTTACAGTCTGTACGTTCTAATAATGCCTTTAAGAGGCTCTATAAAAGACATCTCTTCTCTTTTTATGATGCCTAATTGTAAATATGTTTAATTGTTAATATCCCTTTCTTTTCTCAGTTTAAATGTCATTAATTATATACATTGCAGAGAGCACGATACCGGTTTTGCTGAGCAGGATTCGATACTCGGACCTTTGTCTGGCGCTAAGCGCAGGTGAATCTGTTCACCCGTCGGGAGCGGCTGCATATTTCTATGGTGGTGTGTGGATCGTGTGCTTTGGCTGTTGCTACGTCGGGTGTTTTATGTTTGACGTGGTAGTGGCTTTTGTGTGCGATCTGCATACTGCCTGGTATGTGCATTGGCTCCTGGAGACACTATGCCCGGGCGTTGTTTCATTGCGAAACCTGTATACATAATCGTGTTTTGCTGGAATGGGTAACAAAACAATCTCAAAAGTGAAATGAACTCTGGGAATAATCATGGAAGCGACTCTTTAAAGCATCTTTGGGATTATCTCATTTGTTGAAAATATATTCTAGAAAAAGAAAGAATTCCCTGAATTACATTACACAATGTGACATTCTGAAAGACTGAAGGATTATCTGCTATTTTCCTTATTATTATTATTAGCAAGCTCCTTAAGCATATGAATAACATGTTTTCAAAAGACATCACAGTCAATGCTGCAGTGTCTACTTTAGTGATTGTTTTCTAAATATTGTAAAAATGTTGATATTAAATTAATTACAATGGTAGTGAAACTAATGAATGGAATATCGTAGATAAAGTAGGCTCTCGAATACCCATTATCGCCAGTTATGAGGAGTGATAAAACAAGGCCATTTCTCATTATTTTTCATGAATTTTTCTCAGAATCAAAACACAGAACACTTCACGTGAAGTAGGCCATCTGGGATCATAACACTGGGAGCGTTTCATGAAATAAATTCTCAGTGATTTTTCACAGACTAGTTGTTACAAGCTACTGAAATCCTTGCATCTGATTTGCTCAGAGCAATTTTGTCAGTCGGAAAATCACTCATTATTTGTTTCATGAAATGCTCCTTAGGAATTTGTCTAAAGTGACAATCAGAGATTGTATGTAGTACAGTTTTCTATTTTTTTTTCTGTTGATGCTGTATCCAGGGTAGCAGTATTATTAAGCTGATGGCAAATGTTGGAGACAATACAAAAGAAGAAGATATGAGATCAAATTAATACAGTCTTAATACATTGTCTGTCTTCTGTGGAAAGATACATGTGGGTATCATGTGATCGTGACACGACATTTACTCCTGCGACAACTGCTCCGGGCTATCTTTCGTCTAAGATATAGGGTTAGAGTTTGGGTTGCAATAGGGTTTTAAGTAAGGTTTAGGGTTATAATGATAATGATAATAATAATAACATATTTTACCCAGGGTAGCCACTTCAGTTATGAAAACTGTTCTCCCAGCGGGCCCTGCTTAACATGATACTGTTATTATACAGTTAGTTATACTGTTACATTACTGTTAGGTTTAGGATAGGGTATAGTGTTAAATCCAGGGTTGAAGTTGGCTATTCCATTAGTGAGTGGAATTCACAGCAGTGTAATTGTCGCCAGAGCAAATGTCAAGGAACCCATGTGATATGCCATTCCACAATAATAACAATAACAGTAATGGAGATATTTACAATGTGCAAAAATATACATATGTATCACAAATGGTTTAATAAATGGCGTAGAAATAAAATCATAGATTTTAAAAGGAGCATAGCTCTCAAAAATGATATATATATATACGTATATATATATATATATACATATACATATATATATATATATAAATCAAAGAGTTCTGCGTCGGCGTCATAATGTAGAAACAAAAAAAGACTTAATAGAAACGCCGTGAGGAGACATAATCTTCCAAATTTTCGGTCATAGACCTTCTTCAGGGATGAATTTATTAAATCCAAAACAGGTTGCATCATTTGGTGATGATACCAACGCGCAATAAATATAATGCGCAACAACATAACTAACGCGACAGGTGCATTGTTAGATGATATTGTGACGTAATGAGTAAAGTCCAGGCAACTATTATGACGTAGAGTAAAAACGGCAAAAGAGTCTATCGATCCATCGGTAAAGAAAGAAAAGTTCACTTGGTCTCAGGCATTGGGAAGGCGCGGAAAGACACATTCATTCCGTGGGGTGCGAGGGTCCCGAGACTGTAGATCAGCTTCTCTTCTTTGAGTTTGCGATCCGTCTCACGGTCGCAAGGGATGGCAACGCATACCTGTAGATCGTTGATGAAATGGAGATATTTACAATGTGCAAAAATATCTATATATATATATATATATATATATATATATATATATATATTGTGAAAGAAATGGATGAAGAGAACAATGGTAGGCGCCTACCATTGTTCTCTTCATCTATTTCTTTCACAAAATATTTAAATAAAAGAGTTGCCAAAGCTGTTGTACATGTATAACTTCACACACACACATATATATATATACATATTTTATATGTATATATAGGGGGGCAGGGGGCAAGTATTCCCTTTGATTTTTTTCACATAGTGAGGAGAATAAAGAAAAAGAAACAACACAAAAGAGGAATAAAGAAAACTAAAAAGAAATATGGGGACCTTTTAAAATCTACGATTTTATTTCTACGGCAATTATTAAACCATTTGTGATTATTTTTTTCCCATATGCTGAAGCAGACTATTTCTATTTTATATATATATATATATAATGTATATAAAACATATTTTGCATCAGTTGGTCTAAGAATTTATTTCACTCAGTTGTTTGAACTCTTCCTGAAACATGACTGTCCCTTTGATCAAGCACTTCACTGATTAAAATGAGTTCATGTTCACACCTTCCTATCAATAAATATTTGAAATCAAATCAACTGACGTGAGATCATCTCGGTCCAAAGATGAGGGGACGGGTCCATTTTCACAAAACCTTCCTAAATCTTGTAATCACGGTATTGTGTGCTGTTACCTATGCAATTAGGTGACAACTAGACTTGTTGAGGTTTGATGAATATGGGCCCCGGTCCACGAACTTCTTTGCACAGATTCCAAAGTTTGGAGAGGCCATTTCCGCTCCAAAGGGTGATAAATGATGTCGTCTCAGTACCCCCTAAATAGTTTGCAAGTTCAAAGTCTGATGCGTGTAGGCAGCGGCAGTGCTTTGTTGGGGGAGGGGGGGGGGCAGGGGGCAAGTATTCCCTTTGATACGGTGAGGAGAGTAAAGGAGAAGAAACAACAACAACAAAAAAGAGAAATAAAGAAGACTAAATAAGAGAAATATGGGGACAAGTAATACTACAATACCATACCCTCAAAATTTCTTTTTGAATAGGAATATTCCTATTTTGGAGAAAAAAAAACATTGTCATATTTTAACCTTTATGTTCCTATTTCTTGAAATTTCATTTTTAATTTGTTCCAATTTTTGAAAAGCATCTTGAGCACTCTACAGAGTGAATATATGGCACGAAAGAAGTCCAATTTATTATTATTATTATGATTATTATTATTATGATTATTATTATTATAATTATTATTATTATTATTATTGTTATTATTTTTATTATTATTAATATCATCATTATTATTATTATTACTGTTATTATTATTGATATTAATTATTTTTCATTCCTCTTCTTATTATTATCAATATTATTAATGTAATTATTATTATTATCATTATTATTATTAGTATTATTGTTATAATTTATTATTACTGTTGATATCAATTATTATTCATTATTGTTATTATTAATATTATTATTAATTATTCTTATTATCAATATAAATATTATTATTATTATTATTAATATTACTGTTATTATTATTATTATTCAATTACAAAATGTACTGTCATTTGGTTGTCTGGTTGCCTGCTTTCGCACTCCAGCCCCCCCCCTCCCTCACTCCCCACCCCCTCCACCTCCCCCCCCCCCCAAAAAAAAAAAACCATCAAAATACCCCGGCGCCGCCACCACTGTGTGTAGGTGTGGGATCCAGATCTGGTCCGATCAAAGTACCAATGGGAGTGCTCACAAGGGGACAATGATTATTTATATAATGTCTCGTGAAGAATACTTTGACATAATTGCATGTACCTCTCTGTATAAAGAACATTATACAAAGAATGGAGCTGAATAAAAAAAAAATAAATAAAAATGGGTGAAAAGGAACCATTTTGGCTCCATTGGTCATGCAAGATGATAGATCAATTAAATCATATTTGTGCATTTTATTGAAGTACATTTTTAAATCAGATATTGGGACATGGGTTTGAAAAGGTGATATTGGCTTCTTATTATTTATTTATTTTTTTACCCTCCCCTTCCCCCTTTTGCTTCCCCTTTTCCCGTCCTCCCCCTCCTCGGTCCTCGTACCCCTCTAGCTAGTTTATTACATCAGGACCCCTTTACATAAAAGTAACTATTATAGTAACTTTGCCCTCCAATGATAACTTCCCTGAAATCCTCGATTCTGATTGGCTGCTTAGCATATGTTACCATGGTAGATACCACTGGATGGCAAAGTTACCATGATACTAACTTTTATGCAACAGGGCCCGGGAGTTCTTTAAAGGACAAGTCCAACCCAACAAAAAGTTGATTTGAATAAAAAGAGAAAAATCCAACAAGCATAGCACTGAAAATTTCATCAAAATCGGATGTAAAATAAGAAAGTTATGACATTTTAAAGTTTCGCTTAATTTCACAAAACAGTTATATGCACATCCTGGTCGGTATGCAAACGAGGACACTGATGACGTCATCCACTCACTATTTCTTTTGTTTCATTATATGAAATATGAAATATCCTAATATTGAATGAATGAATGAATGAATGAACTTTATTGATCCTCCTTGAAAAAGTAACATATAACAAGATACATGTACAATATTATATGCTAACACATATGTCGAAAACGTTTAAAAGCAACAAATATCGATAATTAAAGGAAAGTAATGTAAAGACAAGGAAGACATTGTCAAGTGAAACAACGATTAATTCCTCACTGAACATGTGGAATTAGCATTGTTTAATACTATATGGTTCGGTCAACTTGGTCCTTATTGTCAAATCTGTAAAAAATGAAATATTGTATAATTCAAACAATAAAAAACAAAAGAAATAGTGAGTGATGGACATCGACTGACTCATTTGCATGACACTGAGTTGTGCATATCACTGTTTTGTGAAAAATAAAACAAAATTTTAAAATGCTATAACTTTATTATTTTACATCCGATTTTGATGAAATTTTTGGTGTTATGCTCGTTTGATTTTTCTCTATTTATTCAAATGAACATTTTTCTGGGATGTACTTGACCTTTAAATAAAGGGCTCTGAGAAGAGTAGCCTACTATTTCATAAATTTATTATTGAACTTTTCCATCGATGGCAACTGCCATGGTAACAACCGTTTATAGCAGTTACAAGCATTGTAAGATTAAGTCATGGGAATCAGCATGCAATACCTCCTTTTTGACCAAAAAAGGTTTCATACAAAAAATTTGTGTTAAGCAATATCCTCCATATAATAAACGATTGATTTGGGTAGTATAGGGTCTGTTTTCCAGACTAAGCTAACCTATGGGAATTGCGTTCATGAGCAATATCATACCTATGATTTGTCTATTTGTTTTACTTGGATCAGCTATGAATAGGAAGTGTGAATATCGGTTTATGATATCATGCATCCAATATTTTAAAGGTCAAGTCCACTCCAGAAAATGTTGATTTTAATCAATAGAGAAAAATCAACCAGGCATAATGCTGAAAATTTCATCCAAATCGGATGTAAAATAAGAGAGTTACGACATTCTAAAATTTCGCTTATTTTTCACAAAATAGTTATATGCGCCACTCAGTGACATGCAAATGAGACAATTGATGATGTCCCTCACTCACTATTTCTTTTGTTTTTTATTGTTTGAATTATACAATATTTCAGTTTCACAGATTTGACAATAACAACCAACTTGACTGAACCATAAAATGTTAAAACAATGCTGATACTACATGTTCAGGGAAGAATAAAACTTTGTTTCACAGGAAAACAGAGAGAAAATTTGAACATTTCATATTATAAAATACAAAGAAATAGTGAGTGGGTGATATCATCAGTCCCCTCATTGGCATACCAACCAGAATGCGAATATAATTTTTATAGGAAAATTAAGCGAAACTTGAAAATGTCATAACTTTCTTAGTTCTCTTTTTATCCAAATCAACTTTGTGTTGTGATGGACTTGTCCTTAAAGGGAAGATCCCACTTCCAACGCTGAAAATCATCCAAGATATTATTTTCCACCATTAAAAAAAGGGAGAATCCTTCCATTACAGGCTAATTTTAATTACGAAATGAATAAAATCACCCTTTAAACAGTCGGCCATCCCTCAAAAATTATCAAAATTTGGTGTGAAGTGGCAAAAGATGAACAGGATATCCTCTTTTAAATCCGAGCGGTGGAGGAAATGCTTTTTTTTTATTCTCAACTAAGCATCTTGAAGCAATGTGATCATATTTTGCAGATATGGGGCCATTTACTCAAACCCTTAGCAATCATCGTAGGAAACTTTATTGCGATTGATTGCATTGACTACAATGTACAATCAATCGTCGAGACCAAGAGTATGATTAAAGGAGAATGAAACCCTTGAAACCAGCTGAATCCATATCAAAGAGAAAAATCAAAGGAACACATTGTTGAAAGTTTGAGGAAGATTGAATGAATAATAAGAAAGTTATGAGCATTTGAATATTGAGATCACTAGTGCCATGTAGATCCTCCCATTGGCAATGCGACCAAGATCTGTGATGTCACACACGTACAACTCTCCCATTTGGACACTGAAAATATACCCCAAAACATTTCTTTTTGCTCATTCTAATCATATGACAAACGATTCATCAATGATATAATGTTGTGAAACCTCTGTACTTGTCATCTCATAAAGAGAACACCTCACCTTGTGATAGACTCTATAAAAGTGAGAATATAAGTGAAATAAGTACTAAAGTAATGAGGGAGTTGTACGTGTGTGATATCACAGATCTTGGTCGCATTGCCGATGGGAGGATCTACATGGCACTAGTGATCTCAATATTCAAATGCTCATAACTTTCTTATTATTCATTCAATCTTCCTCAAACTTTCAACAATGTGTTCCTTTGATTTTTCTCTTTGATATGGATTCAGCTGGTTTCAAGGGTTTCATTCTCCTTTAATATCTAACCTTTGTGGTATGGGACCCAGGTTGTCCTTTTTTTTGGGGGGGGGGCAGAGTTCCAACAATGTTCTATTTTTTCCTTTATATATTTCTCCTGACACTTTTAACTGAAGGGCCGTCTGCACCATCCCGAGTTTTCAAATTAGCGCGCTATTTCTGATCCGACAAATTATCCCGATCTGAACAATCTCGAGATTATTTGCAATGGAGATGCAATTATCGCGCTAGTTCGTAGGATTAATCTCGAGATTGCAATCCCAAGTCAACTTGGGATTATTTGCAAAATAGCGCGCTATTTTATGAATTATCGCGGTAATTCGTAGGTGCAGATGCACTCGGGATTATTTATTCACGGCGTCAGACCATAATGCATCGATGCCTCGCTCAAGTAGGAATCGCTCTTCTTGCGATGGTGGAGACGGGGTTTCTTGAATCTCGAGATTAATCGCGAAGAGGGCCGATCGGGCTAAAATCTCGAGATTGAGCAAACTCGGGATGGTGCAGCACCGCCTTGATTGAATGCTTGTCATCCCTATAAGCTTTGAACAGGGACTTCCTATAGCTCCAGAAGGCAATGTCTAAACGAGGCAAGGCTATGTATGGATGTATAATAAAGACAGCTGACAATGTAGATGGATAAAGATTGTCACAGAATTTGGGATGAAAAAGTGGACCCGTTGCTGCACCAGCCCAAGTTTGCTCAATCTCGAGATTTTAGCCCGATCGGCCCTCTCCGCGATTAATCTCGAGATTCAAGAAACCCCGTCTCCACCATCGCAAGAAGAGCGATTCCTGCTCGAGCGAGGCATCAATGCATTATGGTCTTACGCCATGAATGAAATAATCCCGAGTGCGTCTGCACCTGCGAATTAGCGGGATAATTCATAAAATAGCGCGCTATTTTGCAAATAATCCCAAGTTGACTTGGGATTGCAATCTCGAGATTAATCCTTCGAACTAGCTCGATAAATGCGTCTCCATTACAAATAATCTCGGTTGTTCAGATCAGGATTATTTGCCGGATCAGAAATAGCACGCTAATTTGAAAACTTGGGCTGGTGCAGACGGCCCTTAAAAGAGGCAAGGCTATATATGCATGGATGTGTAATAAAGACAGCTGACAATGTAGATAGGTAAAGATTGTCACAGAATTTGGGAAGAAAGAGTGGACCCGTTGCGACCCCTTTTACTGATTTCTCCTGGCTGCTGTGTCTTAAAGTGAAGGGGAATCATAGTGGTTTTTTCAACACTGCCTCTTTTTACAAATTAGGCCGCCATCATTAACCAGCTTAGTCGCTCATGATGGCGGTTTTCTGCGTTCCTTTAAAGTAATGTTTTGTAAAATGAATAATAAATTTTGTTGATATTTATTTTTATTGCTTATTGTATTATTGTTTTGTTATATGTTATCTTTGTATATCCTATGTTTTTTTACTCATTTCTAATGTGAATGCAGAAATCGTATCAAATCTTTATCACAACCATACAAAGTTCATTAATCTTTCCCCAATCAAGTCAGGATTTCCATGGACTCGTCTTTCTTTTGTCTTGACAATTTCTCAGAAGAAGTCCGTACTATGTGAGGGTAACATAATAGGGAAACATGTTTTCGCCATGTGTACAGAATTTGAAACCAAAAGGAAGCGGGCTTGGATACGGAACCTCACCTGGTTGCGATCAGAGAAATTGATAAGTGTTTCCAGTTCAAGTGGACTTCCCCATTGTTCTAATGCTTCGCCACTGACTTGATGAAACAAAGGATGTCATAATACAGAGCCTATTTGATTTGAAATAAGTGAAAGTTTTGGGGTATATTTGCCCAGCATTTTGAGCACCTCATACGGAGGATGGTTAGGATACTCCCCAGGGAGTGGAGAAAGTGCACATTGTGTGTAAACATAACAGATTGAATTGGATGTCTACTTTGAAATATTCTCTGAGTACTTTTGTTAATAAGTTTGTGTTAGATAACTGGATTATTATTATTATTATTATTATTATTATTGTTATTATTCAATTCAATTTTATTCACATCTCTTTAAAAAAATCAAAAGATCAAGTTTACAAATCAATACAACATACATTATACATAACATTATAAAAGAAATGGTAAAGATGAAGTGAGGAGGATTTGGGGGATAAACAAAAGGCCATTGGCCTGTCAAGATAAATCCCTGAATTTACCCCACTTCAAAAACTAATACAAAATAACACATTACAAACATAAAGCTAACAATATACGATAACATAACAAATCTAAACACATAAAAGGCAATCAATCAAAAATTAAGTTATTCAGACTTAAGTAAAAATTCATATTTTCTAAAAGAACAAGTAGTTTGGCTTTCTTTGAGGTCATCTGGCAAGAGATTCCAAGACTGTGGGCCTTTTAAACTGACAGTTCTTGAAAATTATAATGATAAAAAGGTACATACCTTTTATTGGCATTTCTTGTGTTAAATTTATTTATGTTGATATTATATTCAAAGTATTCATTAAAATAATAAAGAGTTTATTATGATTTTTAGATGTGAAGAGTTTATGATTTATGATTCCTAGATCACTATGGCTAACTTATTTTGGACTACTACCAGGATATACATGTAGACTTTGGTCATCCGAATTCCTGACCATATTAAGTTTTGTCCTTTCTAAAGAACGGAAACAAAGTGAACAAAAATAAGATCATTTTTTTTTCAAATTAGAAGAATTACGTAAATCTTAGCAATACCCAACACGTCTCTAAATATTCACATCTATCACGTTTTAGAAATATCTCAGAACACTCTATAAAACTTGAAAAAGTTTGTGATTTTAATGAGTGCAACCTTTAAAGAGAAATTGCAGTAAACACTGATTTCATGAGAAAGTCTGTAAAACCAGGCTTAATTGTGAGTATATCATCGAGGATCTAGATCTGGTACAGTTACATAAACTGAACTTTGTGAAATCTTGAAATCTACGCTGAATAATGTTCAGACTGAACTTCCCCAACACAGATAAGCGCACGTGGGACAGTGTATAATTATTGCTTTGAGCGTCGGGCCCGACGCTCTACCCGAATCCTGTGCTTATTTGCTGATTTCTCAGCAATTACACAATTTCTTCCAGAATCCTTTGGCACATGCGTTTTATTTATACAAACAGACACTTTGGTGGTCATTTCATTGGATTCTGTACGTACTCATTTTGATATCGTTACCAAAACTAGCATTTACCTTTAATTCCCCCCCATTTTACCACATTTCCCAGCTTTTAATAGTCTTTTATGTCAATATGATTAACACGATTACAAAGTCCCATCTTATTCTCTCAAGCGAAACCGGAAACGTCTCATCAGGACTTTTGACGTTTTATTTGTAGAATCTTCGATAGCAATGGTGCAAAGTGCAAAGGGATGTAAACATCGGAGGCGAGGAATTAATTTACAGCTTGATCGTTGTCCCTGACCAATGTTTGGAAGTTCGGTATTTTAATCACTGCTCACGCAATTGCCCGACTAAATATTGATGTAGGAATTTCCAGCAGGTGGAAAACCCCCACCCCCTAAAAAAAAAGAGAAGTTAGCCTTGAAATTTGAATTCTATAAAAAAAAAAACCTAGTCCTTTGGATAGGATGTAGAATAAAAGGTTAATCTGGCAGCCATGTGTAGCAATGTATTGGGTATTAGATCGGACTTTTATCATTTTGCACCATATCGGGTGCAGTTTCACTTGTCAGGATGTTCTATTAGGCCACTTGATTTTTGGGGGGTAATTACTTAATTAATGTCTTCAATTTAAAGTTGAAATACCATCCCCCCCCCCTTTTTAAATAGAAAAATCATGTATAGACCTATCAAATCAGTATTTCCATGGTTACCATTAATGCCAAGAGTTACCATCATTGCTAAGAGTCACCATCTATGCCAAGTTTTCAATAACAAGCCACAGCTGGTATCTTTTCGAAGTAATCTTTCTTTACCCTCATTATTTCCCTTTTTGTTCTCACAAACAGAAAACGAAATGAAAATATGTTTTTGCACAAAACAGAAACATCTCTGTGCACTTCCAAAGGGCCCTCACTTAAACCAGGGCCCCGTCGTACAAAGAGTTGCGATTGATCCAATCAACCACAACTATGTACGGCCAGCAACATCAACATCTAAAATAAATGTTAGTTTTAAAAAATTTCTAGATATGAATGTATATTTCATAAATTAATTGTTTTCTTGACGATTTGGTGCGTCCGCCTTTGTTTACAATTGACATTTTGCAAATTTCCTGTAGAAAAAAATATGACACTGATGGATTTCCATAGAGTTACGATTGATTGGATCAATCATAACTCTTTGTAAGACGGGCCCTGGAAGCCTTTTGCAATGCACAAGCATTCATGGTACCCATTTTCCTCACCTGGGTCGAGTGTGGCAACCTTCAATTATTGAGCATGTACATTTGAATTTTTATATCACTTTGTTTTGTATCCATCCTCCTTCACCAGATTGCAAAATTTTGATTTTTTTTTTTCCCTCTCAATTTTAGCTGCTTTTTTCTTTCTCATAACCTTATCAAAATTGAGCTTTTCTTTTATCTAGGCTTTGTTAAGTGAACATTTTCAGCAAGTTTTTGGTATCCATGGATTGCCTGATATGTTTTAATCGTCTTCCGCAAACATTCAAAGTCCTCTATTATTCTTGCCTTTGCAATCGCCCGATCATCGGCAATTCGGCAAATATCATCTGATCGTAAAGCAGGAGATAAATCGCTAAGAGCTCCTCAAAGACCAGATTGTCTGAGTGAGAGAAAGATAGGAAGATCAGAATTTTAATGCATTCTCATTGTCTGCTGAACATTGTTCATGCTATCAAAGATCAAAACGTTTTGGAAACGCTATCAGGATGGAGGTGGGGAAGGTTCTTTCGTTGATCGAGAGTGTAGGTCGTGTTTATTCCACCTGTGAAAAATCTGCAGCAATTTAGCAACCATTTGACTACGCCTTAAGATCTGTCGCTATGGACTGTAGACCCCCCCCCACGCACACACACACCCACACACAGACCCACCATATATGCATATGCACTTTGACTCACAACTACCCTGGGGACAACACCCCCCCCCCCCCTTAACGCCAACGCAACTACTCACTGGACTGCCGTACTGCTTCCACCCTTTTGAGAATCATGAATGTCTTGTTCCCAAAAAGCATTTCATGATTTCATAGAGTTAAATTCAGAATTTGCATCTTTTGCTGTTTTTGCCAGGAGACTGCTGAGAATTATATAAATCATGTAAGCCAGTGAGGAAGCAACCACAAGACTGATGGCTGTGTGTCCTCTCCGAGAGACCTAAAAATGAGGATATAATGCCTTAAGAGCGCATAGAACCTGGTTGGTAAATATGAATTTTATTACATGTCCTGAATAACATCTTTTGATATGAGCTGTATATTGAACTTTTTTGCGAGAATAATATTCATCAATGCAATAACCATGAGTTCTGACATAAATGCAGGTCTGAACATGCTTTTAATCTATTAGTTTAAAAAGTTTGGCAGGATCCTAATTATCAGATAGGGCATGTAATCCCTTTGAATTTTGTCCTGATTTTAACTGAACGCAAGAGGAATCAACACAACAACTCAATCTGAGACCTTTGGAAGGAGATCGAAGCAGGTGTAGGTGTCGAAATTGTAACCCATTTTTGTTTAACAATTAAATTATTGCATTTATTAGCATAAGTTATATATATGCAGGGGGTCAATGCTTTAGAATGGCTTGAAACATCCATGGCTGTATGCAGATTTTTTTGTTGGGGGAGGGGGCCAAGATGCATATGTAAACTTTTTATAAAAAAAGACCTTGAAAGCGAGGGAGCAAAGCAATTGAGCTCGTTATTGAGGCACTTTTGCATTTTGTAAAGTGAAATTGAAGGATTTTGTGCATACTTTTAGTGAATTTTGTGAACATTTTCAGTAAAAGAATTTAACCTATTTTGAACCTATTTAGTAAAAGAATTTAAGTTTTCAGAATTTCTTGGGAAGGGGCAAATGCCCCCCCCCCCCACTGCATACAACCAAAGAAACAACTACCCTTAATAAGAATCAAATCACATAAATAGAAAAAAAAAATGAATATGAAACATGCAGGTATATATAGGCCCTGACTAGAAAAAAATATGACTTTAAAAAGTTGTAATATTCTTTCAAGGTATAGGGAAATGTTTCATTTTATTGGAGAATTCCAATACATTTTTCCGTCATTGAGTTGATGACACCCCCTTCCACCCCCCCCCCCCCCCTCTCCCCCATTGTTGTAAACTTTGCATGGTTTGCTATGCATGTAACAGGCTTGTGATAAAATGACTACTGGTGCTTTTATTTTGGTGTACATATTTGCTGTTTATGAATGTTGCAACAGCTATAAACCTTCCTTTCTTTGCAATCCTTTTCCATGCATCCCTTCCCCACTTGGCAATATCTTCAAATATCATTGGAAACCAAAAAAGCCACCACCCCCCCCCCCCCCATCAAAAATGTGCCCCAAATGGAGGCCTTTGGGTGAGTTATGTCCCATCTACATCTGCAAATTTGTTCCACCGATCAGAGGTCACTTTGTGGAGTCGCCCACGCGCCCCTCGTCTAACATTTGTTCTGGAGGCAGGTGGATGATAAAAATACCTCAAAAGTATGTCAATGTTTTCTTTGTGTTTGTCCCTTTCCTCTGCCTATTCCTTCTCTTTGTTTACTTTTCTTTCTGGTTTTAATATTATTCCTATTTTTGCCTTGATCTTTTAGTATCTTCTCTTCTTTGGATGAACTATCTTTCTTTCCCTCCATAGCTGTGTATCTGCCATACCTATACCCCTAGATCTAGATCTATTTATCTATCTATCTGTCTGTCTGTCTATTTATCTATCTATCTATCTATCTATCTATCTGTCTGTCTGTCTGTCTATCTATCTATTTTTTACAAAGCCGCTACCAATTACGCCAATGGTCTTGTGAGTTCCGGAGACCCCCTTTTTGATGTGGTCAGTTCCAAAACATTGCATTTGTAGCAATCGTTGATCCAGGAGCCGTTCTGGAGACCCCCTTTTTTAAACCAAGATTTAGTTCCAGAGCCCCCGACCCCCGACTTTGGCGTGACACATAGGTATCATGTTATAATTTGAGGCCCACCTCCCCCCCCCCCCCCGATTGATCACTGCCCAAGCATCTAAACCTGTGTATTAGAGAAACAATAATTGAGCTCTGTACAAACCGGATGGTTTCGTTTCAGAGTTACAGGAGCAGAAAGGTTTTTGAACACTTGGTTATTTCATCCCTTAAACATTCTTTGCTATCTGTTATCTTTTTCCCATGTTACATGTTGTTTGCACAGTCAACATTTTGATCCTTTATCACAGAAGTGATTCAACAGTGCGGCAACAAGGCCAACATAAAATGCAAAGCATAACATAAAAAGGAGAAAAAGAAAGAAAAATGGTAGAACGCACCCAGGTTGATAAAATGATGATAAATTGTGGATCTTGGTTGATTTTATTACTATGTAGGTGGTTCAGAGACTCTGACTTTGAAAACAAGAAATTGAGGAATTTTAGGCTAATGCCTTGTGGTACTTGAACATTTTTGTCCATGACTTAAAGGACAGGTCCACCCCAACAAAAAGTTGATTCAAATAAAGAGAGAATATTCCAACAAGCTTAACACTGAAAATTTCATTAAAATCGGATGTAAAATAAGAAAGTTATGAGATTTTAAATTTTCGCTTAATTTTACAAAACAATTATATTCACATCCTTGTTGGTATGCAAATGAGGAGACTGATGACATCACTCACTCACTATTTCTTTTGTATTTTATTATATGAAATGTGAAATATTCCAGTTTACCACCTGTTGTCCTGTGAAACAACAATTAATTCCTCCCTGAACATGTGGAGTTAGCATAGTTTAATACTAATATGGTTCAGTCAAGTTGGTCCTTATTGTCAACTCTGTAAAAAATGAAATATTGTATAATTCAAACAATAAAAAATAAAAGAATTAGTGAGTGAGAGACATCATCGACTGTGTCATTTGCATGTCATCGAGTTGTGCATATCACTGTTTTGTGGAAAATAAGCGAAACTTCAAAATGCCATAACTTTCTTATTTTACATCCAATTTTGATGACATTTTCAGCATAATGCTTGTTTGACTTTCCTCTTTTTATTCTAATCAACATTTTTCCGGGGATGGAGTTGACCTTTAATGGAGCTGGGACTTTGGTTGGGAGGGGGAGCCATTGGGGGCCTCCACCCCTGCTCTCTATCTTTCCATATAGTACTCTCCATCCTGCGCTTGCACCCTATCCCACTCCCTATGCTTCTCCTATTCTGCCCCCTTCCTTTTATCATCGCTCATCGCCCCACCCTTCTCTCTCCTTCTCTCCTCTCTTTCTCTACCCCCCCCCACCCCACACTCGCGCCGTTATCTCTCTATTTATTCATTATTTCTACAACTCTCCCTCCCCATTCCTAGTCTGCAGGCACAGACCCCCTGGTTTTCGCAATTTGCATAGTGCATAATGCAGAGTCTGAAGAAGTGAGACTACATTCACTATGTACTGTGCATGGCTGGCTCTACTTGTCACACACAGAGCAATATGCGTCTAGTCTTTACTCTAGACCTGTTATTGGTTAAAGTGTCAAATATGAGTCTGTGCGTGCAGACTACCTCATTCCTGTCTTTCTCACTTTCCCCCTAGTCTGCTGTGCAAACCCTTCGCTAGAGTAAAGGGTCTGAATTGCAGCCTACTCATGCCTTGTGTACTGAAGGCCCTAGAATTGAAACGGCAAGTTCTGTATGTGCTAGTCTTTGCGTGGAGACCCACTTGTTGATCAAAGTTTCAATCAGGGTCTGTGCCTGCAGACTACTTCCCCCTTCCCCCTCTCCTCTCTCTTCCATCTCTGCCTCTTCCTTGTCTCTTCTTTTTTATTCTCTCTCTCTCTCTCTTGCTCTCTCTCCTCCCCTACCTCCCAACCCCCCAACCCCTCCACCTCTATCAATACCCCTATCTCTTTCCCATGATAATTACATTATATCATTAATATATTTATGAAATTAAACGGCCTTGTCACTTTATGAAAGACTGGAAAAATATTTATTAACTTCCAAAGCTCTCATCGCTCTTTACAATACCTATTATCCATGTTGTCATGTTTCACATGAAAATATTACTTTTGGTATTGAGGTACGATGCACTTTTCTTTGCCCCTTTCGGGTCGAAACCACATTTATTTATGTTTTGTTAAACACATTTTGCATTACAGTCAACTTTTTTCAGCACACTGCACATCAAAGCATCAACCCCAGTGACATACACAGATAAAGGTATATATATGCAACTCCTCTCAATCGTCAGTAGGTGGTTTCAGACCGCCTCGAAGTTCGTCAGTTCCAGGTATTCTCTGATCGGGAAATTTACCCCGATCAGAAAATACCAGGTATTTTGGTAATGTGAAAGCAAACTACGCGTAATTTCCCCGAAAGAAAATACCCGCTAAATAGTAGGTACTTGGCGAAATTACGATAACTTTCGCGGGGATTTTTCCAAGGTCGCAGGTATTTTGGCAATGTGAAAGCAATTTACGGGAACTTTTAGCCCAGCGTGTCGTTGGGCGCGGGCGCCGTGGGTGGCTGCTGGGCTAGTGGTTTTGAATCTCGCGCCTCGCCTGCTTATTAGACCATACTGCGCATGCTCCTAACTTCAGGAATTTATCCCGAAGGATACGTTTCGGGGCGGTGTGAATGCAGGAATAATTAATGGGTAATTTTTAGCCTAAAAATGTTCTCGTAATTTAACGGGGATTCTTGTGCTCGAGGCGGTCTGAAACCACCTATACTTATATTTCAATTACGTATGATCGGACTTTGATTGTGGTGCCAAAATCACCGCATTCTTCAGAGTAATTCCCAACTTCCTCCTCGTCCCCGGCCACCATCAGATATCAGAATAATGTGGGTCTTTGGCTTTTAATTTGAAGGGATTCTTGATTAGAAACTCAGACACCAAGCTAACGAGGCTGGCGTCATTCCCATTCGGAATGACAATAGAAGTTAAACCTGTGGAACGACTGAATTTCAAGTTTAATCAGACCATTTATTGATTGTGATTCTATTCTTGTCATAATTCATGAATGTGAATTCATATTTCATTTTTTGTCTCTGTGTTGTGCTCCCAGAAGTATTGTCTGTTGATATTTTCCATACACGATTTTGTAATTTGATTATTTTGGTTTTCAAGTTCAAGTTCAAGTTCAATTTATTCAAAAATCCAGACATATTATGAGTACAAATCAATGATCAGATGGTACAAAAGAATACATGATACAATATGAACGGTTTTCTAGGACCCCGAAGAAGCACAGCTTGTGAGTGGGGCCCTACACACCTCTAAATAAGATGTAGATCTAAATGTATAAAATGACAAAGGAGAATACTCGACCATGCAATTATGATTTGATCACCAATTCATTTTGGCTTCATGGGAAGTGTCCTGTTTGTGTAAACTGTGTAAATCCCAGTGCGTAACTGTGAAAATCACCTGATTTGTTTTATCCATGTGAGAGGAACATTTACCCTATTCACATTTCTAATGGGTGTGGGGTGGGTTGAGCTAGAAGCATAGATCTTGTAAATTCGACACTAGTTTCATATTAAAGTCTGTTAATTACCAGAACACTGCCCCCCCCCCCCCATGTTCGGCATCAAAATTTGAGCCCCTCCTGGGTAGATCAGATCATTTACCCTATTCACATTTCTAATGGGTATGGGGTGGGGTGAGCTAGAAGCATGAATCTTATACATTCGACACTAGATTTATATTAAAGTCTGTTAATTACCAGAACACTGCCCCCCCCCCCTATGTTCAGCATCAAAGTTTGTGCCCCTTCTGGGTAGATAGGGTCATTTATTCTATTCACATTTCTAATGGGTATGGGGTGGGGTGAGCTAGAAGCATAGATCTTGTACATTAGACACTAGATTCATAGTAAAGTCTGTTAATTACCAGAACACTGCCCCCCCCCCCCATGTTCGGCATCAAAATTTGAGCCCCTCCTGGGTAGATCAGATCATTTACCCTATTCACATTTCTAATGGGGTGGGGTGAGCTAGAAGCATGAATCTTATAAATTAGACACTAGATGCAGATTAAAGTCTGTTAATTACCAGAACACTGCCCCCCCCCCCCTATGTTCAGCATCAAAGTTTGTGCCCCTTCTGGGTAGATAGGGTCATTTATTCTATTCACATTTCTAATGGGTATGGGGTGGGGTGAGCTAGAAGCATAGATCTTGTACATTAGACACTAGATTCATAGTAAAGTCTGTTAATTACCAGAACACTGCCCCCCCCCCCATGTTCGGCATCAAAATTTGAGCCCCTCCTGGGTAGATCAGATCATTTACCCTATTCACATTTCTAATGGGTATGGGGTGGGGTGAGCTAGAAGCATGAATCTTGTAAATTAGACACTAGATGCAGATTAAAGTCTGTTAATTACCAGAACACTGCCCCCCCCCCCATGATGTTCATCATCAAAGTTTGTGCCCCTCCTGGGTAGATATAGGGTCATTTATCCTATTCACATTTCTAATGGGTATGGGGTGGGGTGAGCTAGAAGCATAGATCTTGTACATTCGACACTAGATTCATAGTAAAGTCTGTTAACTACCAGAACACTGCCCCCCCCCCTCATGCTCAGCATCAAAGTTTGAGCCCCTCCTGGGTAGATAGGGTCATTTACCCTATTCACATTTCTAATGGGTGTGGGGTGAGCTAGAAGCATAGATCTTGTACATTCGACACTAGATTCACATTAAAGTCTGTTGATTACCAGAACACTGCCCCCCTCATGTTCAGTATCAAAGTTTGAGCCCCCCCCCCTCCCCCCCTGGGTATATAGGATCATTTATCCTGTTCACATTTCTAATGGGTATGGGGGCTGATTAGCTGGAAGAATAGATCTCATACATTAGACACTATAGATTCATAATGCATGAACACCCCACCCTCCCCCCCCCCA
Source organism: Lytechinus pictus (assembly GCF_037042905.1). NCBI lineage: Eukaryota > Metazoa > Echinodermata > Echinoidea > Temnopleuroida > Toxopneustidae > Lytechinus > Lytechinus pictus. The sequence continues at coordinate 3,355,800 of NW_026974141.1, forward strand.
CATTCAGCATCAAAATTTGAGCCCCTCCTGGGTAAATAGGATCATTTATCCTATTCATGTTTCTAATGGGTGTGGGGGAGCTGATGAGCAGGAAGCATATATCTCATACATTAGACATTGTAGATTCATAATAGGTGAACACCCCCCCCCCCCTGTTCAGCATCAAAATTTGAGGGCCCCCCTGGGTAGATAGAACACAGTGCATAGAGTCCATGTAATGGACACCAAGCTTTCCTGTTATAGCAACAAGTTTGTGAAATCGAGTAGATAACTATACACTAATTGTATCCTACCAGATTGTTTTCTTGGTTGCTGTTGGCTGTTGCTAGATAAGAAAAACCTCAAACAAGTGTATTTCAAACTTACCAATGTTCTGTCTTTTGAAATCACTTGTGATGTTATGATATTGCTATATCTGTAAATAAACATTTGTCTATTTTTTCTGTGTTGACAAGCACAGCTTGTTTTCCATCATTATCAATAAAAAGGTGCTTGAATTTTTAATATTACATTTGTGAATTAAATTGAATCTTTGGGAAAGGGTAAAGGGGGCTCTAATCCATTTCCCTGTCTTTACATCCATTGAAACAGTAATAGTTTTTCTTTTCCTGTGTTGACAAGCACAGCTTAACCCATTTTGTTTTTCATAATTTATTGAGAAAAGTGCTTGAATTTTTTATGTCTCCTTTGTCATTTGTCAATTAAATTGAATATTTTGCTTAAGTTAAAGGGTACCGCGATCTATTTTCTCTCTGAAACAATAATAGTTATCAGACTTTATGATGTTAGGAATGTTTCAGGTGATAATGCGTGTACATATGTTTTGTAGCAACCGAGCAACACTTGTGCGATTAGGAGTCTTTAAGATTGATCGGAAACGTGACTTTTGATCGGAGCACTTAAGTACTTTGCCCTGAATCTCAAGAGATTTATGCCAGGTGAACTATGTTGTTTCTTCTCTGAGTCAGTAACTCCTGCGGAAAACAACAACAAAAACAATCTCGTCCACTGACTTCTTATCCCAGATCATTTGCAATAACCAGGGGCCCCATTTCATAAAAATTTTTGTAATAACAAATTTGAGAAAAAAAAAAACAGTTTAAAGCTACTGAAGTCGTTCAATTTGATTGGCTGGTAGCGGACATTATATATAAGCTGTGCATTTATTGTTATAAAAATTTCTTATGAAACAAGACACAGTTTGTACGGGGTCATGATTATTTCATTTAATGGGGGAAGCAAAGTAGTCAAAAGTAAGGAGACAAAGTTATTTGATCATATTTTGGACCAAGTGGGTATTGGCCCCCGAGTACTCATTAGACCAAGTGGCTATTAAACCCAAAGATATTAGATCAAATGGGTTTAATATGCCAGTGTATGGTTATACAATGAAGGAATCAGCCCTAAGGCTTTTAGACCAATTAGCAATATACCTAATAAAATGTCATCATTTTCAATTTTTTTTTCTACCTCTTTGCCTTTTCAATTTTGCTAATCCTTTAAATCTGCATTGTTTTTCTTCAACGGTCATCAAGACAAATTTATTTTTTATTATGATAATGGGACAGTAAGGACTATAAGAGGTCACTTTTATTCATTATTTGTATTGCAGCTTACAAATGGTTCTAAAGTGCATTGTTTCAAAGAAGACAAAGTAATTTGATCATATTTTGGACCAAGTGGGTATTGGCCCCGAGTACTCATTAGACCAAATGGCTATTAAACCCAAAGATATTAGACCAAATGGGTTAATATACTAGTGTATGGTTATACAATGAAGGAATCGGGCCTAAGGCCTTTAGACCAATTAGCAATATACCTAATAAAATGTCATCATTTTCAATTTTTTTTCTACCTCTTTGCCTTTTCAATTTTGCTAATCCTTTAAATCTGCATTGTATTTCCCCAACGGTCATCAAGATAAATTAAATATAGTTTTTATAAATGATAATGGTACAGTTAGGACATAGTTTATAGGAGGTCACTCTTATTCATTATTTGTAGTGCAGATTACAAATGATTCTAAAGTGCATTGTTTCAAAGGATAATGATAATGATGATGATGGTTTGGAGAAGGGGGAAGGATGGCCAAGGGCTGTGGAACGGGGGAGATTGCCTTTTGACCACTTGTGATTTTATGCATGTTCGGCCCTACCCCCACGTTTGGTGATTGTGATGACGACAACATCGATGATGACGACAACGATACTGATGATAATTTTTATGATTCTGAAGTCGATGATGATGGTGGTGATAATGATGATAATAAAAAGTTGAAGATGATAATGATGGTGATGATGGTGATAAAGATGATGATGATGGTGGTGGTGATGATAATGATGATGGTGATGATGAAGATGATGATGATAGTAATGATGGTGATGATAGTGTTGATGATGATGGTGATGATAGTGGTGATGATGGGGATGGTGATGATTGTGATAAAGTCGATGATGATGGTGGTGGTGATGATGATGATGATGATGATGATAATTATGGTGATGATGATAGTAATGATGGTGTTGATAGTGTGATGATGATTGTGATAAAGTCGATGATGGTGGTGGTGATGATGATGATGATGTTGATGATGGTGTCGAAGATGATGATGATGAACTCTCGGGAAGGTATCCAATGTGTGAAATTGGTTGCCATAGTGTCAAATCTTCACATTTATGTTTTTTAAATATGAACATTTAAAAATGATTGTGGATCAAAAATCTCCACATAGATCACTATTATTTTCTATTCTCTTCTCTCGAGAGCAGACTAGATCAGGCCTAGAGGAACTCTTCTGGGAGCCGCATTCTAAAGTCAAGCACGATTGCAGTCCCTATGACCAAGAAAAACTCTGTGATGGAGACTTGAGTTATCCCTTCTTTCATGTGATGCCAGCTTGCCAAGCCCAACTATTTGTGAGTAATGGTCTCTTATCATTAAAGTTGTGCAAACTACTTCAATAATGATAATGAAAATGTTTACAGATTATGTCTTTCTCATAGACGATTTGCAATTTTACCTGTTCCTATTGCCAAATTATACAAAAATTTCAATGAATTGAAAAATACAATTCCTGACTATAAGTCTGGAGAATGACCAATTTCTGATGAATATACAAAACAAACGACTATCAGCAATTAGAAATCATTATGACTGCCCCCATCAAATCAAATGAAATTAAAATCAGATTGTACATTGAATTTATGAAGCTGTCACATTCCCATCAACGGGTGTGTTTATGCTTCCATTGCATAGACAGAATCAGCGTTTTCAAACGTCGTTTCAGAACGCCGATCGTAAACGTGGTTCTGGGAGTGCTGTTTATGTTTAACTTTTCTGAGGAGAAATCACGATCTCCAGCTGGCTTCGCATCGTAATTTTCGTTGAGCAGGAAAGCGAGATCAAATTGGGTGCGCCCTTTTTCGAAAGTTTAATTTATTCCGAGTGTTTTTGTGGTTGATTATTTAAACATCGAACAATTTCTGATATTTTAGTAATAGCATAGTGCTACTTGACATAGCCATAGAATTTCCACCATGGTGAGGATAATAGTGAGACTGTATTTGCCCGTGGATTTTCATCTCACCGGAAGCATGTACCAAATGACGTCATTTAGACGCGTTTACGATCGTGGTTCTGTTTATACTACCCCAGAAACACTGATTCTGGTCAAACGACTTTTTTGTGAGTGTACGATCGGCGTTCTGAAACGTCGTTTAAATGAAAGTAAGCATGGACGCAACCGTGTTTTGGACTAATCACGTATGGAAACGCCGATTCTGGCCTAAAAATTGGAAGCATAAACACGCCCAATGTTCATATTTGTCTTTGATCACTTGTTACAGTGCCCACCCCAAGACCGGAGTTGGATTGCAATGCTGAACGGTCGATTGAAAACCAAGTTTAGACGTCTTCAACGGCACCAGCAGCAGTAGCAAGCGAAATCTTTTTGGACGTTTGCCGCAGTCACACAGGCAAAGTAGTCTGTAACACAAAGGTTAGCGATTAATCGTACGCTTGATTTTTCACGATTGACGGTACACTGTAATCAATGGAATCAATCGTAGAAAAATGCTGTATGATCATTGCTAAGCTTTGTGTTGCGGGTGCCAGATTGACCAATTCTGTTACTAGTATATTATTACCAATGCCATTCCATCTACAGCATGGAGCCTGTATCATTTGGGTGATTATTTTTAAGGTCAAGCCTATTTGAATTATGACACATTGTTGTGATCCACTGAATTAAACACATTATGAATTAATTACCAAGAGATCATGTAAGTAGCTGTTGGCTTGGCCACTCCCCCCCCCCCCCCGATATATTGTGCTGATTGAATGAACAAACCACATCAGTATTATTGATGTAATGTGAAGCGATGGTTTGACCCATTCATGCCCCCACCCTACAAGTAAAAATGCACCTTTACCCAGGCACTTTTGAGTTATTACCTGCTTTAATAATTCATTACCTGCCCAGTTTCAAAGTTATGACACGCCTCCTATTTCGGAGACACAGGACACACCCCCTCCACCTCCTTTTATAAGAGGACAAACTAGGACCACCCCCTTCCACACACCCACACACACACTATTCATGCCTACTTCCTGCAATAACCCCTTGAAGGAAGAATGGGCCTCCATGACCCCCCACACACTCCATCCCTACCCCATTCTAATAGTTCCCCTCCACCCCCCCCCCCAATCCCCCTCTGAAAAAAAATACACACACACACACACTATTCCTACTATCCAGCAATCATAGAGCTACTGTGTTAGCTCCATGCAGCAATGAACCCTCGATGTGATAAGAGAAGAATGGACATACATACCCCCCTACACACTCCACCCCTGTCCCATTCTAAGAGTTCCCCTCCACCCCCCCCTTCTGAAAAAAAACCCCACTATTCATACTATTCCTACTATCCAGCAATCAACCTCTTCCAGTGATAAGAAAAGAATAGGCCTATACATACCAACACAGCTAGTCATGCACATAATAAAGAAATCAGAGCTCTTCCACAAACAAACTACAGAAGACAGCATCAAAAGACCTTGACAATGAGCTAATATTTAAGAGGGGATTTTCCCTGGAAGGATGTCTTAAGAAGGGGGTCTGGTTTTTCGGGAGCACCCGCCCAAGGGGCTTTGTTTGCGACCCTATTATCACCCCATGCCTCGTCTTGAATGTGTACACTTGACCACTTAATGAGCGAGCAGACAGGAGACGAGTTGAAAATCACTGCATTGCATTGCATCTTGTAATTGCCCAGATAACGTCTGTAAGGCCTGTTGGTCAGTGCGTCTACCAAACGAGTTAAAGGTCTAGGGGTTCAAACCCAAGGCAGGTGAATGAAGCTTGTGTGGCGTTAACTTATCCCATGGACCTATAGGTCCATGCTTATCCCTAATTCCTTCTCCTTTGGCAAAAGAAAAAATGACAACCCAAAGATGTTAAATGAAGGTCCAAAATCGAAAAGCCTCCTCTAACATTGTGGCCTTTCGGTCAGTGACTGCCAGATGAAAACATAAGGTGTCGGATTCAAACCGCAAGATAGATAAATGAACGAAGCTTTAATGGTGCCTGTATATCCTTAATCAAATTGTGACAGAAGGAAAGCCACCAATTGGGCGGTGGGTTTCCTTATAGTCCCATGTAGCAAAGACTTTCCTACGAGGCCAGTTGGTCAGTGGGTCTGCCATTCAGGTCAGAAAACTAGGGTTCAAGTCTGATCCAGACAGACACACCCCTAGGCACTTCACTTTCCAGTAACCAGATCGGGGGGGGGGGGGGGTTTCATAAAGCTGTTCGTAAGTTTAGAGCAACTTAAAGAACGACTGGTGAACCTTTCTTACGTGCTAACCCATCGCAATGAACATTTTGGTGTATACCATTTCGCACAAGAAAGGATCACCAGTCGTTCTTAAAGTCGCTCTTAACTTACAGACAGCTTTATGAAACACACTCCAGGTTGTTAAATTGAGGTCCAAAATAGAGAATACTTTTCTGTGAGGCCTCAGGACTGTTGGTGGATGGGTCTGCCAGACGAGTCAGAAATCTGGGATTCAAATCCAACCCCGGCAGATGCAATATTAAAGCTTGTATCAATAACCTTACATGGGTCATGTCCAGTTGAAAACACTAAATCCCATGGATAGGGTATTAAATTCCCTTTCCCTTTTTAGCTGCTATTACTCAAGCATTTCTTTTGCCTATATAGTTTGCCACTGGATTTTTTCATTATCTTATGCTTACAGTTGTATTTATGTCAAAAAAAAAATTTATTTCTCCTCCGTTACACATTTGTCACATTGCAATGTAAGTTATCGTCATATTACGATTATGTTTATGTATTGTAAATTTATTTTGACTTTGCAATAAATGCAGAAACTCCTGCAAAACAAAATATTGTCCCCCTACTCCTGCTCCTCTCTATCTCTCTCCCTTTCTCAGTACCAATTTAAGGACATGGGAAGCGTTTGCCCCCTCTCCTTTAAAAATTGCTGTGGCCACTGCCCATTCTTTCCTCCTCATAATCTATCTAATTCATCTATCTATCTCTCTCTCTCTCTCCTATCTTCTCCTCTCTCCATCTCTCTCACCTTTTTATATTTACTCTATTCAACCATGGCTGCGTTTATGCGACCTCAAGCCAGAATCATGATTTGAATCATGATTTGAATCATGATTCAAAACACAAACATGAATCACAATATCACAGAATCAGCGTTTAGACGACCTTCATTCCAATGCTGTTTCTCCTCAGATTCGGGCCAATCCAGTGTGCATCACTAGTGCGCAGTTTGACAGAGGACGTTTTTCGCACGTGTTTCGGCTCTCGAAAATTCTTTTGCTTCCATCAGAATTCAGTCTATACCTCATTTTGTTTACTTCTATCATAAAGGGTCCATATGCTTCTATTCATCTTGTTAGTTTATCCAAAATGGTGTTCGGAAGTGAATTTCAGCGTAGATCCAATTTGATATTGATACTGTATACTCAACAACAACTGAGATCATTGTCTGTCCAGTTAATTCATTTACTAGAACTTGAAGTTGAAGACATGACCAAAAAATGAAAAGTAGTGGACGATGCGATGACCAACACAGAACTTGAACATGACAAGAAATGAATTCATAGTCATGTACATACAATGAGCATATAGAGCGCCTTGAGCTTGGCAAGAGCATGGACCTATTACGTAATAGGTCCATGGCAAGAGTCAAACCGAAAGTAGCCCGACACAACAGTGAGGTCATATAATCATGATTGTAATCACGATATCGTTTATTCGAACATTTTCGTACGTGATTCTGCAGAAACGTCTTTCCAAACGCCCCTTTTTTCGTGTTTCATGTTTGTGATTCTAATCATGATTATATTCAATTTCGACTAAACGCAATCGTGATTCTGCAGAATCATGATTTGAATCATGATTCAAATCATGATTCTAGGGTAAAAAAGTGGCGGATAAACGCACCCTTATTTAGTAAGCTCATCTGTTTTCTCACTTTCCCTCTCCCCTCCCATCCCGAGCTATGTCTCCCTCTTTATTTTCTTTCACTCCAGAATTGAAGTGTCCTGTTAGACAATAAATTAAATCTGGAGACTTTACACTTCAGATCTTGTAAATCTTGCTCCCAAAGAAAATCCCCCAAAATGTGAAGGGTTTCTTTTCTCTTTGCTTATTGGCCTAAGCACATTCTCTGAAAAGGAGAGAAGACTTTCAGGAGTTGGAGAGTTTTATGTGTGTGTTCTTTAGAGCCTACTCTATGGTTTTCATTTAAAGGGAAAGTCTAGCCCCCCCCAAAAAAAAAATTAATAATTATGATAAATGGCATGGGTGAACGCTTAAAGTTTTAGCAATTCTAGATTTGCCCCTCCCCTTTCCCTTCCCCCGTATGTGTCACAATATAGCTTATGTTACCAGAAAAATAAGAAATTAAGAACATTTTTGAACGATACATCAACTCATGTAATTAAAAATGTACAATGATTTGATTCATTTGAAATTGCTCACGTATTACATGAATAAATTCATGAAATAAAAGGGAGAATGAATGATTTATTTCGTTTGATTCGTAATTACTGTAGCCTCCGTACAAGAATTTCTTTTGTTAGTGCAGTAGGTCCATGGTTAGTGTGATAGTGAGTAGGGCAATGCCATATAGTGTATACATGTACATTATGTACATCTGACTTTCCTACATTTTGGACCATTCTGAAATGATTTCTCATTTCTTTATAGTTATGATGTGGGTGCATCGTGGTCTAGTGGTTAAGACTCTCGTCGTTCAATGTGAGAGGCGTGGGTTCGATTCCCAGCCATGTTTTCTGTCAGCAAGAAATTTACCCACATTGTGCTGCACTCAACCCGGGTGGGGTAAATGGGTACCCGGAGGAAGTAATTCCTCAAAAAGCTCTGAGCACCGGAATCGGTAGACTTGCTTAGCCGGGGTAATAGGAGCGCCTTGAGCACCTAGCAAGGTGGAAACGTGCACTATACAAATCCTGTATTATTATGTAAGATGATGTAATGGTCATGTTCTTCAATTTTGGTTTGAGCCGTTCATGAAGTGAGCATGGAGGTCAGATATTCAAAAATTTAATGAGGATGATTATTCATAAAAGTGCCCCAAAATGAGTGATATGATTTTACTTTTTGAAGGACGGTCTTGGCCTTTAATTCTAGAACCATGAATCACCCCATCCCAGCTAAAGTTGGACCAACAAAAATCCTTAGTCCTAATGAGGGCCTAAACCTGTAGCCAAACACTCACTTGGAGAAGATCAACATTTTTCTCAAATTGGATTTTGCTCTTCAGTCCAAAGAGGCCGTGGGAAGGGGGAGGTGGTGGGGGCTTTCGCCTATTGTTCCAAGAAATTCATTATCATTGTCATTTTGTGGTAGTCTATGAAAGTTTGTATACCCCTCTAGTACGATGAGTCTATTGCCAATGCCATACAGGTTTGTGTATTGATTGGGAAAAGGAATGGGTTTATACATAAATTTCAAGGAATGAAAATTATATCTAAATTATTATTTTACCTGTTGTCCTGGAAACATGTAATTTAAGAATGGTTGGACAAGGCCAAGAAATCAGATTAAATGAGGGATGCATCCTTGATGAAAGGAAATTATTCACATTATATCGTTTGATATCGGTATTAAAAATTTGTTTATTATTAAATATTTGTTTAGTATATTTTTAACTGCTATGCTTCAAGCTGCTATGCTTCAAGCATATATTTGCTTATATAGTTTGCCTCTGCATTTTACTTATTATATATATTTTTTATTTATTGTATTTATGTCTTTCTCCAGTCACTACATATAAGATTGTCACTTGGTTATGTACTTTATGCTATATTATGATTATGTCTCAAGCATTGTAAATTTGTTTTGTATATATTCCAATAAATGCAGAAAATCCTGCAAAAAAAAACTCTGAAACTTTAAGATTGTTTAATTTGTGGAGAAATTGCAAAAGCTTGGTAGTTTCGTTTGGACATTATTATTAAATCGCATATTTTCATTGAATTTGTCAATAGAATTAACGCATATGCAGGTGTATTTATATATTTCACAAATTGGGAATAATTCATTTTTACTTTTTGAAATAGCAAACCACGCTTGAAACTTGAGTTAACCAAACACATAAAATTTTACTCATCTCTTAAACATGACTTGCAGATATTTACCCTATATTTACCCAAGATAACGTAATATTGAAAATAAGTAAGACTTATTCGCTATCCCCATCCCTTTCCTTCCCAACAAAACAGACGAACACTTGTGCGGGTTTAGATGAAAATACTTTCAAACTTTGCCGATCTACATCTTGAAGGGCTCTCGTTCTTTCTCCCTCCATCCATTCTCTTTTAATCGAACCTCTATTTTCCTTTCTCGTTTCACTTTTAAATCTTCTCTTTGATACAGTCATTTTCTTCTCCTTTTCTTTCTTTTGAAGACACCTTTGTTGAAGGGGAGTGGTCCGTCGCTAGGTTTACACGTGTACCTAAACAATGACTGAAGTGGTCTCTCTCCTGTGTCTGTTGGGACAGTGCGATGGTGCATGTCTTTCGATGGGATTAGGGGAGAACTACACAGCGGGTTATATAAGAGCTTGGAAGATGAGTTCGAATGAAAGATAGAGGGCAAGGGTGAAGGAAAGAGAAGGGGAAATGGAGGAAAAAAAAGTATGGAAGGAAAGAAGGGAGGAAAGAATGAAAAAGAAAGAGGTTGAAAGATGGTTTTGAATGAAAGATAGAAGGGAAGGAAGGAAGAAAGAAAGACGGTTTTGAATAAGATATATAGGGAAGAAAGAAAGAAAGAAATTAAGAAGGAAGGAAAGAAAGAATGAAAAAGAAAGATGGTTTTGAATGAACGATAGAAGGGAAGGAAGGACGAAAGAAAGACGGTTTTGAATAAAATATATATAGGGAAAAAAGGAGGGAAAAAAGAAAGAAAGAAATTAAGAAGGAAGGAAAGAATGAAAATAAAGAGAAAGGAAGAAATGAGGAAGGAAAGCATGAATGAGAGAAAGAAATAAGGAAGGAAAGAATAAAGTAATGAAAGAAGTGAGGAAAGAAGTAAAGAATGGAAAAAGAGAAGGAAATTCATATCTTTTTATACAAACCAGTTGGGCTAAAGCCATCGAACTCAAAAGACAATTTTTAGTGACAAAATAGGCGAAAATGTCCAATATAAGCAAAACCATTTTGGAGGGTTTTTTTTTTTTTTTTTTTTTTTTTTTGGGGGGGGGGGCTTGTTTATATGACGACATAAAAAAAACGATCATGTCTTTTTTTTCTCTTTCTTTTTTTCTCTTTACTTCTTCCGATCCTCTTTCAGAACTCCACATTTCCATGTTAAGTATAACCGCACCCATGTACAAAAAATCGATCAGGATAAGATACATATACGAGCGTGCGAATATTTACAAATTATATTGGACATGTCTGATGTCTTTTCGATATCTTCAGGAATTCTCTTGAATCAAAGCTTGTCATCTTTTCCAAGTAGCCTAATTATTAACCCTGGGACCACATCAATAAGTTGCGATCATCATAGTTATGTCGTGTTACGACTAAAGACGACATAAGAACTGTTTAATCACGATGTTATCTCCATCGCATGAATCACACATGATGGTCATGCCTCTAACGAAGAAAATCTAACCAAGATAGAGGAGATGATGGTCATTGATGTGGCGAACTTGAGTGTCCGGCGGTGATGACGTCCCTGGCAATGAGAGGAGGCCCATTCGACCCCCTTCCCCTACTGATTTCAGATCGCCTCCAATCCTTCCCGCCACCCTTTGCTACTCCATTTCATACGATTTGGAGCCGATTTGGCATTTACTCCTATCCAAATGCTCGCGATCACCCCAACATTTTGACATCAGTTTGCCCATTACATGTATGTTCTAAACTCTGAAAAAAAATTATCGTAGACCAGTCGTGAGGTCTTCGTCGGTCTTTACTTTGTATCGACCAGGACAGCAAGGCGAATGAGCTACGTAATTACCTATTTCACATTGCGACGATTCACGTCACAATAATGAAAACCGTAGCCTCTTGTCTTGTAGAGGTCCTGTCGGCTGCTGACCGAGCGAACATGGCGAAGCAAGGGATATAGCGAAGCAGAGCACCGCGAGACAGGAGATCCCCATCCAGTAGCGTACCGTGAGCCGGAGGAGACAAAGCATTGGGGGGGGGGCACTGCATTGTTCACAGACAATGCAGTGCCCCCCCCCCCCAATGCTTTGTCTCCTCCGGCTCACGGTACGCTACTGTCCCCATCCCTCGCTTCGCTCGGGAAGCAGCCGCCAGGGCCTCGACAACAGGCTATGAAAACCGTGGAGTAATCGTAGTGACGGTATCAGATCGTATCGGATCGTACAAGAACAATCGTGGTATAATCGTATTTATCGTATAGACAAAATTGAATAGTTCAAACATTTTCGCGAGCAGCTACGAAAGACCAATCGCGGCTTTCGTAAACAGCTCGACAGTGGGAACGGGTATAAGGCGAAGAGGCCTCAACCAAGAAGGACAAACAATAGCATATTCTTGCCAAACGTCCCTATCTGTAATATAAAATAGTCTTAGGTGGGGACCCCATGGAACGGATGATTTTGTCTCCTCCCCCGCAACTACTGGTCTCGTCCTCCCTGGCTGTGACGAATACGATCGATGATTCCCAGGCCCGTATTCTGAAGTCAGGTTTAACTTAGTCCATGGTCTAACTCTGTGCTAAAATTATGGGAAGCCAAAGTGTCAAAATTTTTATTAAGTTGTATTTTTCTTATATTTACTGTACTCTTTCCTGATTCTTCAGTGGTGAAGACAGTCATCTATTCATACTTCCTAGACAATTATGAATGATTTAAGACCCAATCGAGCTGAAATATGATATCTCTATTTTTAGTTATTTATGTAACAATTGGCTATCCATACTTAAACCACAACTTTAAACCCGACTTCAGAATACCGGCCCCAGTGTCTATATTGGGAACACGAATAAGCAATTTCTAGCGGTAATAATAACTATATAAATTCTAAGATATATTTTTTATTATGAATTTTCAATAGCGAGTTCTTAAAAATCAAGCAAATTCACTTTGCATCTTATTTTCTTCAGGACTTAATTTATCATTGATTCCTGAGTGACAAGATTTGCAAATGTATAGTTTGCAATCACGAATTTTGTAGGATCAAGCCCCCCCCCCCCCCAAAAAAAAAAAAGAAGCTCGGCAGTGTACTGTTATGATCCAGTGCTTTTTCTTATGCAATCCATTTTTACTGGACAACCACTGTGAAGAAAATACAGGCGATTCGCCCTAGAACCATTATCTTTTTTTTCCCTTTCTTTTCTTTTCTTTTTAAAGAAATATATTAATGTCTTGACCTCTAGATCGGGTTTAACAAAAGTCACATTCCTGCCACTCCTACGCCTGATTTGCGTCCTTCTTGTAGATATATAGCTGGCGGGACAGTCGGGATAAGTTGTGAGCGTATTTTCTTCCTTTTCCCAGCAAAAAAAAGGGGGCGGGGTGGAGAGGGTAGAGCGGAAAACAGAAGAAAATGAAAACTTGGCATTTACCAATTTCACATCAGCATCATGATGATAAAGCGGGTGGATCCCTCTTCCAAATATTATATTCACACTTTTAAAACACCAATATGATCCACTATCAATATTGCGACGCCCCTCCCTTATACCCCTCCCCATTAGTGGCTCCACGCTACGCCACTGAAACAATCAGAAAATGACCCCACCTATCCGAGGGGCCGCCCCTTCGCTGGCGCCTCGTTTCATCGCTTTATATACCAAACCTTGGGTTTTTACCGAAGTGACCCATTTTCTAGTGCTTACAAACAAAGTCCTCTGACGTCAACGTCCTATTATTACGTAACAATCAACAGAAATCAGGCTATTCTGAAGGGACATTGAAATGGAAAAAGAGGCCCGCCTGGGAACCCCCAAATAAACCTTTAAATCTTTTAAGCTCACATACCAGCACACAACTTTCGTTTTCGATGTCAAAAATTCACACGTACCCATCCGTAGTGAACCAAAATATATATACAGATAATAATAACAATCTCGATTGATCGACGAATATATTCTAGTCAAAATAGAATGAAAGAAATGAGCAAAATTTTACGATTTATCAAGATTACCGGGTGACAAATGGCACTCGAAGAAGTTACTCGATGCTATAGCCCCCCCCCCCCCCCCCAAAAAAAAAAAAAAGAGGCAAGAAAGTCTAATACCTGTAATCGTGTTATATCAATGTTCTTGCCGGGGTCATACGATTTCCGACCCAGCAGTCCCCCCCCCCAAAAAAAAAAAAAAAGAACACTTGATTATATTAATTACTATTTTAAAAAGAGAAGTTTATCGTTTAAAAGAAAAGTACGACATCTTGTTCTCGCTCATGTTGACAAGAATATTCTCATTTCTAGAAAAAATAGAAATAAAAAAGAAAGAATAGACATAGTGTCCCCTAGAAAGTTGTTTATTTACATTTGAGAATGATTTTTTTTAAAACATCCTAGATAAGCAAGTATATCCTTGTTCAATAGTTTGAGTGCCAGTTTCTCCGTGTAATATGACAAAACCTATAAATGCAAAGAAACATAAAGAATCTTCTGAAAATAACAAAATAATGTATTTTTCTTGTTGTTGGCAATTTCGCAAACTCATCCACCCCTCTACGCACAAAGACCATCCCAGAAGTAGGCTACACACCATGTTTATATTAAAGGAGAATGAAACCCTTGAAACCAGCTGAATCCATATCAAAGAGAAAAATCAAAGAAACATACTGTTGAAAGTTTGAGGAAGATTGAATGAATAATAAGAAAGTTATGAGCATTTGAATATTGAGATCACTAATGCCATGTAGATCTTCCCATTGGCAATGCGACCAAGATCTGTGATGTCACACACGTACAACTCCCTTATTGCTTTAGTACTTATTTCACTTATATTATCACTTTTATAGAATCTATCACAAGGTGAGGTGTTCTCTTTATGAGAGGACAAGTACAGAGGTTTCACAACATTATATCATTGATGAATCGTTTGTCATATGATTAGAATGAGCAAAAAGAGATGTTTTGGGGTATATTTTCAGTGTCCAAAAGGGGAGAGTTGTTCATCTGTGATATCATAGATCTTGGTCGCATTGACAATGGGAGGATCTCCATAGCATTAGTGATCTCGACATTCAAATTCTCATAACTCTTCTACTGCTATTCGTATTTTACTCAAACTTTTGTTGATCTTATTCTTTGATTTTTCTGCTTTCACAAAAGCTAACTTGCTCCAAGAGTTTCATTCTCCTTTAAGCCTAACTCCACATGAGAAAAAATTACTAAAATGACATATTTTACAAACCCACCGGTGAATATTTACAATATCATTATCTACTCCTTTTTTTCATACATTGGAATTTCAGAATTCCAGCAAATCGTTGAGAGGGAAAATGGTTCAATACCAACAATTTCATAGTTTTGTGTGTGTTCTATTTTAAGTTCTGCTTTTACTTTCGTTTTCAATGATTACCTTAGTGAATACCATGGTAGGGTCTCTCTTTACCTCAATGGTTGTACAATTATTGTAACCAATAATGGAGGCAGCGTAGCTCAGGCCCGGAGCTCAGGTGCCATGAGCCTAATTACATCAGGAGGGCTAAAGATATTCGTTCGAATTTTTTTAATTTGATATTGCTGATTGACAAAAGTGTATGAATATGATTCAAAATCTAACACTGATTCTAGAAATGGTAACTACTGAACTTCCTTTGCCCAAATTGGGAAGATATATCAATGATTTGGAACTATTTTTTGACTGGCGGAAGAATTGGGGCTATTTTACTGTTTCAGTTGATGAATTTTATCCCATCATAGTTATCTTCATAAATGGCGATTTATTTTTAAAATGAGCTGGCTACTATACCCTTCTCTAGTCAGATATGGAATGTCAGATATATATCCTATCCAAAGGTAGTAAACATTCGACCCTCTAATTTCACATTTATTTTTTATGAATTTTTCCTTAAGTGCCATTTTAACACACAAGTCTATGGGGAATGTTTTACGCGCGTGAGACCCTCAGTCGGTTAGAGCGCATGTTTCGGATAAGATCGTAGATCTCAACGTGAGGGGTTCGAGTCCCGCTCATGCCGAAACGCGTCTAACAAAAAAGTCTGATGCTATAGCGTTGTGTGTTAGCGTGCCTCACCACTGTATTCAGTGCAGGTGTGAATGCAGTTGGAAAACACTCCGTCCATCGGAAAGGACGCAAATGTTGGTCCCGTGTATAGGAGAGTCACAACCTATGCACGTTAAAACCAATACACTCTTCGTCAAAGAGTAGGGTGTATTGCACCTGCCGGCCTACAATACTACAATACTGCAGGAATCTTCAGGATTGAAGGAGGCAGTCAGTGTAGGTTGAAGAAGAAGAAGAAGAACCATTATCGAAAAGCGTTTCTACGACGGTTTCTTGATAAACCTTTGTATAATTTTGTAGATTACGTAATAAGTCATTGTCACGATCGCATATTTTAATAGTGACGTAATGGATGTATTCCCAATAAGGAGCCACTGGATTATATATTCCTCAAAAGACAATTACCTTATTTTCAAGAAATAGGAAAGCCCCCCCCCCATCTCTCTTTCTCCTGCCCGACCCTTACCACCCCCCCCCCCCACCTAGTCTACATAAAACTTAGTATTATACTTGCCATTCTATGTCCTTCATTTTGGTTGGCTGTTGAATATTGTTATGGTGAATATTGTTATCATGGTGAATATTGTTCCCATGGTGATTACTATTGGACAGCAAAGTTTCTACTTTCTAACCTTTTCTGCAAGGGCCTAGTACGCCCCCGCCCCCCCCCCCCCAAAAAAAAACGACCATGGACAGCTCCAAGGTTTATTGTTTAACGCTTCCAGTTCCAATACATGAAACGCACCATGCTAAGTTCATAGACAAAATGGTCTCGCTAGTCGCAAGAAATACCAAATCGAAAGGTTGGGTATCGATCTTCATGTAAGTAGTGATATTAACACATTTCAGCTCACACTTCGCCATAGCCTTAGAAAGCAGGGGTGCTGAACCCCCCCCCCTAAAAAAGAAATTTCTTTGGGAGTGCTGTGTATGTAATATACCATAGTCAGTACCCCCTGGAAATAAGAGTGCAATGCTAAATTGTAGAAACATGACCAAAATCAACTTCATTTTTGAGCGGAAACTTTTTTTTCTTTCCTTTTTTTTTGCTTGTCAATTTTTTTCACAACCAGCACCCCCTCTTCATATTCATTCCTCGGTCACTGCGCTTCGCGCTTACATTTTATACATGTATTCACCCCTCCATAAACTGGGATGATAGCTCTTCAAGCAGCTGATCGGCGACCGAATGCATGGAATGTAGAAGACACCCCCCCCCCCCTCTCCATCCCCCTGCACCCCCGAGGCCCTTGTTACAGTTTCCATGTATAGACCACAAGGGGCACCTTTTGCCGCATGGGGCCCCCTAAAAAATCGATAGCATGCCTGGGAATCATGGTGTTTTCGACCACCGTCAAGACCCTAGATCCATTCTCATTCTGGTTGGGTAAGCAAAAAGTTTGTGATTGAGCGATGCATTCAATACCGGTGGTTAGAAATTTGCATCGAAGTTGAAGCTTGGATGAGCAAAAAGTTTTGGTTTGGACTAAATGTGTTCGATTATAGAGTGTTTGAAAGGTCCGGTATGTGTGCTTATGCTCTTAAGGCATATCGTATCATTGTTGCTCAATTAACGATCAAAATGATAAATACAAATGCAGTATTGTCTAGATGAGTGTGTTGAGAGGTGTCTCTATTCGTTGTGGTGCTCAGGGTTCAAGATTTCTCTTTTCAATTTAGTCGTTCTATACCCAGGAGTGGGATGCGAATGATATTCCTTGAATGCTATCTGGAACGGACTGGGAATCCTGTATAGTCGAAGCATGGACCCTACTACCCTTCTAGGGTCCAGGGTCGAAGTAATATTGTGCCATTTAAATCAAACTCCTTGCAGAATAATGTTATCATGGTTATAATTATCAATAATGCTCTCTATAAAGCGATGTTACCCTATGATAAAGTTCCACGTTATATAGCTCATCTTTCTCAAAATTGTGTGTATCGCTTTTAGCTATAACTTGAACTCTAGTAGTTGGTTACTTTAATTATGCGCTGTTGCTTTTTTTTTGGGGGGGGGGTAATAAAACTATGTTTATATAGTTCAACACACCCTTTTAAATACTTGAGAAGAAAATCTTCCTCGTTTTGCCTGAATTAGGAAAGATGCCGAGCGATGTCAGCTAGCTAATCGATAGGTATCGTCAATAATCTTGCATTCTTGGCTTTCCACAATTGATCTTTGGTGCCCGGGTCCGTATTCTGAGGTTCTCAGTGAGATGTCTGTGTTAAAGTATTGTGGGAATGGGAACCCAAGTTTATGAAGAAAAGTTGTTTGGACCCTTTTCCCATAATTTAATGGTCAAGAACCGATAAACAGAACATGTAGGCCCCATGCGCGACGTGTGCAAATTAATCCACATGTACGAGGTATGAATTTCCTTTTCAAGGTACAAAAAAAAAATCCTTGTCATGGACACAAGTCATATAAGTTACGAATTACTTTTGGAAAACATGGGTGGCTTTCGCTTCATTTCATTCTGGGTATTTGGATTATTATATACTTTTACTCACTTATTCTCTGTTGTTGTTCATTGTCTTTTCGATTGTAAACGCTGTTATTTAATTATTTTGTGTTTGTGTATGTTTTTAATTACACATACACCAAACATTTTTTTAAAAATCGAGATGCAAGTTACTGTTTATTGTCAAACTGAAGTGAAAAGCATTTTCTAAGAACATCCATAACCCCTTCCCAAGAATGATTTTACTTCAAATTTGGTGAATATTACACTCGGGTCTCTTCCCCCATGCAAGATTATAATTGCTATATGATGTAAGACCTAACTTTTTCAAAGACCTATATTATTTGAATTCTCGCTGATAGCACCTACAATCATTATTACAATGTGAGATTCGATTAACTGGGCGTCTTTCTTTAAGACTTAATACCATAATCACCTAAACAAGTCTTTGGAATGAAATATTGAATGCCGGACATGTCATGTCGCTATCTTTGACACCCATTTCGGATAATAGGTTTGGGGAGGGGGCGATGAGTTGATTTCAATTGCCATTTCTAATTTGAAAGTGGCTTCGATTGGTAAGATTGTTGGGGCACGGATGTATGAGAAGATGATGGTGTTATTACGTAATAATTACGCCTTCTCCTTTTTTCCCGATTATACATTTATTTATGTCAAATTTTGAAAATTTCGTGATATTTGATGATTTTTTTTTCTTCAATATTCTCCCTTTCACTGCCTATGAATTTAATGACAGTCTCTCAAATTTTCGTGATATTTGATGAATGTAATTTCCTCATATTTCCAGCACCTTTTCCTGCCCATGAAATTTATCACAAACTTTAAAATTTCGTGACATTTTTTGGTGAATGTAATTTCTTCACATTTCTCCCCTTCTCGGACCGTGAAATTTATGAAAAATAAGATTTTTTTTTTGAAATTTCATGAATATAATTAATTTCTTTCCCTATTTATTTATTCATTTATTTATTTATTTATTCATTTATTTATTTATTTATTTATTTTCCATTCGTGGGTTGGATGGCCCTCTTCAGCCACAGGCTGTTCGTCCGAGAGGTCCTGTTCATAACACATCTCTGCCCATGAAATTCATGGCAAGCTTGTAAAACCTTTAGATGTTTGATCCTCATGATTCTTGTGGGTTAATCAGTTCAGTAATGACAACATGTCGCCCACATGCAGGTCATGGCGTAATTTTTGAGTCGTTCGAACTTATTCCTCCTACACACTCATTTCGGCAACTTCGTCGTCATCTTCCCTTTCAACATCATGGTCATCTTCTGGGGACTGTTTCATGAAAGTTGTCAGCACTGACAAGTTGTCTTTCTCCGATAGTTACCATAGTAACAGTGAGAGGCCAGTGCCTTTCAGCCAATCAAAACCATGGATTTCACTGAAATTGTCAGCACTGACTAAATTGTCAGCACTGACAATTTAGTCAGTGCTGACTACTTTCATGAAACACCCACCAGATCTTTATCGCAGAGAGTGCTAGTCTGGGCTTTGGTCATCTCGCAAGACCTTATGTCAAAATGGTCGAAGAATGTCTTTCACCGAAGACATTATCTGCCGATCGATGACCACATTGTTGGGTTCTCCTGAAGAGCTTCGGCTGCATGTCCCTCACGTATGGTTCTGACACAATCCGAGTGATGACACTAAAACATGAGCAGAACTGTGGATCAATACTTGGCCGGTTTGAAAGCTCAATGTTCAGTCAGCTGAGACGTGTTAATTGACTAGTCCTGTCTTTGTCATGTTTGTGGTGTCGGCGGAGCCACACCGGGCGAAACCAACACCAGACCCGATCAAAATCATATGTTATTTTCAATGACGTTCCATCGGTCGGTTTAGAATCGGTTTCCTTGGTGTGACTGTGATGTAAGCGGTGAAAAGATGTCTTGAAGGATGTCGGCTATGTCTTTATGACTTCTCGAGCCACTTCTGGAAGATTCCGTCGACATGCAGACCTGCCAACAGTCCAGTCAAGTTCTATTGCCAAACTTGAGATAAAGGCTTCGTGGGTTGGTCTGTGTCATCATGCCTTTGAACCACGTCTGAATGTTTCTCCTGTCTCCAGACCGGGTCAAAGGCAGTATCCGACCCTTAGCATACATTATAAGATTCCACAGAACGGGGGGGGGGGGGGTGTGAGGCACTTCTGAAAGTTCACGCAGTCTATTATCGATCAGCACATTAATCAAGATTGCCGCTCTCCGCCCAGGGTTCCTATCAATCATTCTTGTTGATTTGGTAGTTATGACTACGTGCTCTGTAAAAAAAAAAAGCATTGGAACTAAATGAGGAAGGTATAAATATATTGAATTCATATGATACGAAAAATGTCTTTATGAGACAAATCAAAATAGGGGAAAATGGACATGAAACGGCCCCTCCCCCCAAAAAGCGAGATGTATTATACTTTACATCCTACAATGGTTGCATAAAATAAAAACTATAACTTTCAACATTTTCGATTTTTCTTCCCATTGCCGTAATGAGTCAGAAGGCACAATTTCTAAAGTGCTACGAGCGAGAAAATAATGACCTTTTTAATACAAAAATGATATCATTTTGACATGATATTCAGAAAATATCATTATTTTACCCTTTATTTTCCCTTTCTTTTCTTCTCTATTTTCCCCTTGTAAATATTTTTAGGTGTTCCACGCCCCCCCCCCCCCATCTTTACGCCAGTGACGCTGCCCACCTGAAAGATTCTAAACTGTTGTTAAACATCAGAATGGACCAATCACAGATGCAAATATGAACTTCCCATTTTTGAAAGATGCGATGTCATTTGACAATGACCAATTTCAAGTATTATAGATTGAGTCATCGTACATACACGTTCGCTCTGTGTATTCAGCATTATTTAGGGTGTCGGTTCTATAGAAAACAAGTCTGGAAATCCTTTTTTCTTTCCGGATCGGTGAATTCAACAAGTATCCAGAAAAATCTATAAAATCGAAACATTTCTCCTTTAGAAAATCTCCATTGTTTGATAGACAACGTCAATACCATTGAAGTTTTCCTTGTACAAGCTCAAGTTTGCAATTATAGATGATTATGATTAGTAGCGTAAATGAGCCACAAAATTTGATTGGGCCAGTCATGGCGCATGGGTCAAAATTTAAAAAAGCTGCGAGCGAGCAAAAATGTTCAACTTTTTGATGAAAAATCTTTTTGTAATACATTTTGACATAATCATAAAAAATAATATCATATTTCACACTTCTCTCTTTCCGTTTCTTTTTTTTCTCGGTCACATATATATATTTTTAGGTGGGGGGGGGGGAGGGAAGCGCTCCCAATCTCCCCCCCCCCCCCATCTGTACGCCACATTATGATTGTGTTCTCTTGGTCGTTTGCCTCGAGGGAAGGGGCACTTTCATTTAGGCCAAGGGAGGTGGGTCCAGGCACTAGATGACCAGGGCCGCGTCTTACAAAGAGTTACGTTTGATCCAATCAGTCGTAGCTCTATGGAAATCCATCAGTGTCATAATATTTTATCGGGAAATTTGCAAAATGTCCGTTGCAAACAAAGGAGAACACTCCAAGTTGTCAAGAAATCAATGATTTTATGGATATACATTCATATCTAGATTTTTTTTTAACAAACATGCATTTTATATGTTGACTTTGCTGGCTTTCCATAGTTGCGATTGATCGGATCAATCGCAACTCTTTGTAAGATGGGCCCCAGATTTGAGTCTTGAATTAATGGTCACTGTCCATACACTAGTAGAGATATTGCATACAGCAATTGGGTTCGCCATTTTACCAAATAAAAGCCGAACATTTCGAGGTGCCTACACCTGGCGTATTGGGCAAAGTCTCTAAAAAGTCGCGAGTGGGCGAAAATTATGACCTTTTAAAAATGAACATAATATTATCATTTCATGATATAGATTGTGATATAATATTCAGAAAGTAAAATTGCATTCTACCCTTTTCCTTTTCTTTTCTTTCCCTTTATTATCATCATCATCATTATTATTATTATTACTATTATTATTATTGTTATTATTAATATTATTATTATCATTATAATATTATTATTATTTATTATCATTATTATTATTATCATTATTATTAATATTATCATTATTGTTCCTGGTCATAGAATTCTTGGGGCATAGTGCCCGCGAGGCCCCAAGCTCCCAATCTATACCCCAGCGGGTTCCGCTGTTGGCACCGAGTTACGAATACCTGACTTTAGGTGTCATTCCATATGTCATAAATTAAAGTATCTTTTTTCTTCTGGACAATACATCGACAATAAGAAAACATATATCATTGTTCCATATGGGTGCTATAAGCAAGCTGATTCAATAAAGAACAGGCATAAAATTGTACTCATCACTGGATAGATGGAAGTCGAGTATGATGTCCATATTTTTTTTTTTAATAGGCCTGAAAATGACAAAAGCGTTCATGTTGGCCTCTTGTAGCGCTTAGTGATGGACCTTAAACAAAATGCTCGAATTTCCCGCTAAAAAGTCATCTCCTATTCATTTATGCCATGTCCTTTGATATTTTTTTGTTGTCCCTTCCCATCCACCCCCTTTTTTTCCCGCCAAACCTGCTCCGATCCCTACACCTTTCCCACCAACACAAAGGCTTCCCGCGCTATACGTCCAGGCAGTGAACAGAGGCAGACGACCAAACGCAACTATCGCTATTTCCAGTTCCCTTTCCCGTCATTTTTCACCCCCAAAATTCCACCTCACGGTTGTTTCAGAACAAAGGACACCTCTCTGCCTCTTTGCTTGCTGC
Organism: Lytechinus pictus; assembly: GCF_037042905.1. Classification (NCBI taxonomy): domain Eukaryota; kingdom Metazoa; phylum Echinodermata; class Echinoidea; order Temnopleuroida; family Toxopneustidae; genus Lytechinus; species Lytechinus pictus. Next base: position 3,378,811 of record NW_026974141.1, read on the forward strand.
TTGGGAAATAAAAGAGAGAACGGAAAGGAGTGACAGAGATGGAGAAAGAAAAGAAGGCCATGGTTAATTTTTCACCTTCTTCCCTTCCCTGCCTTGAACTTGCAGTGGAGTGAACTTGGTTAGCCCTTTTGAACCTGAGCAATCGTTTTCACCGCCGATAGTTTATTATTTCACTTCTATTCCGAGACGGGGTCTACACGCTCAACGCCACGCGACTGGGGCCTCAGTTCGAGGGGGAAATTCATTCCCTCATTTCTTTCTCTTCCCGAAGAAAGTGGGAGGCCTGGACGGTTTTTCCCGGGGTTTTTATTCAACATCCTCAGTATTGCTTAGAATGAATCCTGAAGAGATGCAAAAAGGCCTAAACATGTGTCATTATTTTCGTGGAGTAGCTTAAAAAATTAAAAAAAGCGTATAGTTATAGATTATTTTATTGATACTTCAACTTTTGTCAACTTTTGTAACCCCCCCCCAACAGGAGACCCACTTCAAATTTTTATAGTTATGGGGATGGTGTAAAAAAAAACATTTCAGGAGCATAGACCCCCTCCCCCCTCCTCCCCTGGAGAATGATAGGTTGCAATATTGCGATTCTATAGGGAAGATTTATTCCACCCCCCCCCCCGTTACATTATATTCGTTTATGGCTGCAAGAGAGACTAACTACTTGTTGGAGCTATTAACCAATGATATACCATATGCACCCATTAGTCTTGTTTCCAAGCCTTATATATTTCCTTCTTTAAAAAAAACACGATTGAATAAATTTGTTAAAATGAAATTCTTTGATAACGTACAATTAAGCAAAATCTTAAAATCAGAGACAAAGAACTATTAAAAAACGTTAAATTGAAAAATAAAATCAGATCTAAAAAAATGTATCAAAAACTTCGACCTGGGTGGGTTGTCGCACGCGACTTGTAAAAAAAAACTCCTTCTGGAGATCAAAAAGATCATAGAGACGAACCCTCGGAGAAGGTGTATAACCAAACTCGAAAGAAAGATGAATATTTGAACAGACAGACAAGACGTCTTGAGTCTTGGAACACTCTGACCTTATTTGGTCATGGCGGGCCGTTCTTGTCTTGCTATCGAGTTTACGTTTTATGTGACGTTGCCATAAAGTTTTAAGAGTGTATGACAAACTGTTGTACCACCTGACTTTCTTTCTTTTTTTTGGTTATCTTTGGTTCATGGCCGAGTTAACTTGTTGGATGGAATTCCTTCGTCGTCGAAACTGATCTTATTTCATTGGTATTTTGTTTCTACGTCGTTCATCATTCCTATAATAATAATCCTCATATACCGATATTTTTAACCCATTGATTACCGTCACATTCACTAGTATTGTGACGTCACATTCATTCCTAATACGTCATTGTCAGTCATTATGACGTCGCATCTCTCGAGTTTCGGAGATAATTATTATCAGTCGATATAACGACCACCTGTCTTTAGCGTGCAACCATCTTCAACGCATAGAGGTCCCTCCTTGTTCGAAGGAGCAGAGATCGGTTGAGGGCTAGAGCGACATATTTCTTTATGTTGAAAATTATAAAATAAAGATAAAAAAATCGCCACCGGTTGGGTTGTTATGATGGGTACCTGTTGAGTCCTACTCAACTTGGCGCTTCATAAAAATATAAGTTGTAAGAAGTTATTGCAAAGAACGGCTTTATTTTGCTTTATGATGAGCATTTTCCCGTTATTGTTTTGGTGCCCCATACACTTTACCCCTCAATTATTATTTGTTTTATAAAAAGCCTATACTTCCAGATAGTAAGTACGTGTATGCCCCCCCCCCCCCCTCTCTCTCTCTCACTCGCACACGCGTTCCCTCACCCGTTTATTTACATATCCTAATCGAATATGATGTATTTAATAGGGGGGGGGTGAAAGTTTCGATCGCTGTTGTCATGTACCCGTCAAATCATATTTCTTTATCACTGCTTCCGAGTAAATATAATGTCACACGATTTCTTTCTACTTAACAATTTTATTTTATGATTCGGCTACCATATTGATCTACCAGCAATATAGCAAAGCAATGACGTACGTGTTGATATTGAAGTCATAAAGGGGCGTCCGCCGTCGTAGCCAGTAGCGGGCGGGTGAATTCTTTATTTTTTCATAGAGGGGGGGGGGGGGGGGCAAATGACAATGATGATGATCCACATAGTGTATATTGCGCCATATTTCTGTTAAAAACATTCTTAGGTTAGTATGAGTGTAAAAATAATGCAATATAAAAAAAAATAAAATAAACAAGTAGGCCTAAGTTTATAAATAATTATAGGTCTGTATTTATTACAAGATTAATAAGCTGATAAATCAATGTAACGGATCAAATGTGAAATATCAATAATTTCACCCCCCCCCCCCCCCAAAAAAAAAAAAATTATATATATATGATAATAATAAAAATAAAAATAAAATAAATAAATAAATAATAATAAAAATAGTAAATCTTTTCTACTGCTCTTCGGGCAGTGTGGATTTTTTTCACAGCATCCCTCCTTACACTATTAAAAGCCCGCAGCCGCCACTGACAGTCAACATAAATTCTATAGTAGGCAGATATCAATTTTCATTGGAAACAACGTTCAAATTTGTTTCCGATCATAATTGACGAACAACGTCTGGTATCCAAGACTACCATGTATTCTCGCACGCACAATGCGCACGCCAGCCACCGCGACGTGATCGCACTGCGCTCTGATTGGTCGAAAGTTTGGTGACGTACTATCGCGGGCTGTTCGGCGTTGATAAACCGCGGAAACCGCAAATACCTCCTGTACGTTGTGTGCGGTTAAAATGGACAACACTTCAAATATAGAATGGCCGTAGTTCGGAAGAATTAAACTCTAATTGGGTGATACCGAGATAGTCTTTGTCTAAATAAATATCCGGTGACTAGAGAGACCTGATATTTTCTGTTCATGTGTATACAAATCAGAATTTCTAGTAATTTTACAATGTTTTATTCTTAAATTGTCGCAAATAAATATCTATACTCATATTGAATTCGATGATCTGAAAAACTCACCGAAGAACAAATCTAATTTGTAAACGAGATTTTTTTAATTACCCCCCCCCCCCCGCCTGTTTATTCCCAAAAGGAAACAGGGGTTGTCTTTCCTTCTTTGTTTTTTATATTTTTTCTTTCTTCCTTTCTTTTTTTCTTTCTTTCTTTCTTTCTTTCTTTCTTTCTTTCTTTCTTTCTTTCTTTCTTTCTTTCTTTCTTTCTTTCTTTCTTTCTTTCTTTCTTTCTTTCTTTCTTTCTTTCTTTCTTTCTTTCTTTCTTTCTTTCTTTCTTTCTTTCTTTCTTTCTTTCTTTCTTTCTTTCTTTCTTTCTTTCTTTCTTTCTTTCTTTCTTTCTTTCTTTCTACTGCCCCCTCGTTCCCCTCTATTTTCCGTTCAATCTCCATCCCGCTTTCTCTCACATTCTTCCATGATGTGTGTGTCTCTTTTTCCCCCTCTCACTCCCCATAATCACCTCGCCTATATTTCCTTCTTACCCCCCACGCTCCCCCTCCTTCTCAGGAAAGCGATACACTGATCGGGTGTCTATAATTATCCTCTCAATTTCTCCGATGTATTATCATTTGATCTTACGCCGCGGATACATCCCATCGACCTTCACCCTGCCAAGTTCATTTCATTTCTTCACAATAATTGGTCAGTCACTGACCTCTGCGTCCATACGACCAGCATGCCTCGCCATTTTTGAGACGTCTCTCAACATCACACAAAGTAAAGTACAAGAACTGTAGGCCTATATAAGAAATTTAGAATATTTGATTAATTTATTTCCACATTCCGATAACAAAAGTATATACAAGTGTAATCATTTTTTCTTAGCATATAACATAACAATAAGCAAATGATATAATTAATAACATATGCATATATACAATCTAACAATGTAATTGAAATATATTTATACCTGATAAATTTCTTTTTTTTATTATTAAAACAAATAGCAGAAAAAAAATTATATATATATACATATATCGACATAATACCTTTTGAAATGTGGGAGACCTTCATCTTAAGCTTAAAACTTGAAATTGATAAAGGCCTCAAAAGGAAAGGGGAAGGAAAATCAGACAAACAGTGCAATATTCAATGAGAGCATTCGAAATTTATAATGTTTGTCATTTTGTGTCATAATTTAGGGAATGAATATAAAAGGGGTTCATTGAAACTCAGATACGATGTGGTATTTATTGTATTCTAAAAACAATACGAGCGAGTGTGAATAGCATCTGTTTTACATCTTTATGCTCATGAAGGCCTATTGGGCCTAATATAAGGTCGCAACATTGTGTGTTTATATCTAGGGACTACATCTATGTCGTTTTATTTTATTCAATTGCATAAAACAAAGAAACAAAGACTTTCCTTAACCAAAAAATATTAAGCTTAGAATATTTCCATTTATATACATGTAATTCTCGTAAATTGTATAGCACTCAGAATGACTAACAATTTAAATGTGACCACACTTTAGAAGAAAAGCATCGGTTGTATCAAAGTGAAACAGTATTATAGATGTTTAATTGGACACTTCCTTGTTTTTGTTTTTTGTTTGTTTGTTTGTTTTTTAGATTTTGTTTATTCCTCGACCTCAAATGGCAGATACCTTTCGATTTCGATCCATATTTTTAGAAATGAGTTGCCTTATTTTTGTCGGGAAAGGTCAAACACAATATATTTGAAGTTTATGAAATTTCAAGCCTTTACATCTATCGTGTTTACGCATTCCTTGATAGTTTTCTATCCTATGAAGATAATTAATCATTGCTCAAGATAACAATTTTTGATCGTTCTGAATTTTTGTGTAAAAGCGAAAGGTTTCGTACCATGTTAATTAAATTAGTCTAGCCCCAAAGCTTTTCTGCGTTGGTGACTGCCGTTTCTGAGTTTTTATTATCATTATTTGCTTGACACTATTATTGAAAATGATACCTGAAAAAAAAAGACTGGAGGACCGTTGGGATTTGAACCTGTGATCCAATACTTGCCAGGGCCTCAATACCACTAGGCCATTTACTTGTAAAATAAAATGTTCTGTTTAAACGAATGTTTTGACTCTAATTAACCAACAACCTGAAATATTGTTTGAGGTTTGCCAGATATATCAGCAATAATGACGAGTAGTGTGTATGTCGTGTTTTTCGAGCAGTGATTGACTGACATGGCAACGTTATGTGCAAAGTCTACAATATTTGGAAATTACTTTGTTGCATTTGAAACTTTAGCCTTATGAGCTATATAATGTTTGTTAAATTCCTATTATTTTAAATCAGAATTGTTAGTTTATCTTCCGTCTAACCAAAGGTATTTGTTAAAAAACAATCTAGAAGATTGAACTTGAAGAGAATTGTTGAAGCTCCTTGGTGATGTCCACTTTCCATGAGTGTGTGTGTGTTAATGGGAACGACCTCTTGAAATAATGTTATCTTTGTGTGGTATGGCGACTTTATATTCAGTAGCGTTTGAGAGCAACCCCGTTTCGATATAAGCGCGTAGCGTCGCGCTGTCGCGCATTGCGACACTGCAAATTATTACAATCATGCGATATATATACAACGCCGTTCATTTCATTTTTCAGTGCTCAAGGTGGCCTATGCATTGTAACTTGCGACCACGTGTGAATATCTCCCCTAATTTTGCCGGTTCTATTATCACAAATTCCTCTAACAAGCTCCTGTTAAAATGATTGGTTTTCCATGAAAAGTTTGAACTTGGGGTTATTATCTTGATTGTTTCGACAAGAACCCGGAGGGACTCTGCGGTCACGGGGGTTGTCACACCCGGGCAAAGTTCCCATGGAGGTCTGTGCCCATGCTCGATGGAACCCGAGGAACAAGATCTATGCCATCACATTCTAGAAATTACTCCCAAGCCCAATATTCTTCTCTTTTCAATTATTTTCTCATTTCTCCCTCTATTTCTTACCCCCCCTCTTTTCTCTCCTCCACTCCCCATCTCTCTGTTTCTTTCTCTATCTCATTTTGTCCCTTCCTTTATTCATTTTATACTTTGGCAGAGCAATTAATTTTCATTACACTCCCTCTCTATTCATCTTCATAACTTTCTATATTTTTATAAATCCAGCGCTTGATGGCTAATATTAATATTTTTTCACTTTTAAATTGATAATATATAGAGTGAATTTCATTATAAAAATCAGACAATGCAATAGTACATTTTGGGGCAAATAAACAAGAAACTTGACCCAATATTTACTTGGTTTGGCGAATTTTTAATGGCGACTGGGCATTAAAAAAAAATTGGCCAAGGTCAATATGATAATTTACTGATCACATACGTCCTTCTGAATCATGTAGATTTAATTTCATTTCGTTTATTTCCATTTTCAACAATTACAGTTTGTTTTGTACATTTTGACATACAAAATTAATAACAAAATATATGTTAAGTATCCCTGTACAAAGAATGCATAATTAGATCTCAGAACATCTTCTATTTCTTCCCTCTCCTTTCTTTTAAGAAAAGGAGAATTCATTTTTTTGTTCGAGATGACCGCAAGAATTCAGGGCTGTCGCCAAACGGTGTCTTATCCTACCCCGAAACACAGCGGGGTATTTCCATCCACAACCTCATATTTCTGCTTATAAACTTGGCATGTATAAAATCTCCACAAATTGATATAAATAAAATCACAGCTGAAAATGACAGGGGAATAGGAATAGCTAAGGGCTTGTCCCTATACCATAGACCAATAGGTCCATGCCACTACCCACTCTCCTCAGTCATTAACTCTTTATTTTTTTTTATTTGATGGGTGGAATATTGCATAACAATTCTATGAGCACGCCTAAATTTTAGAGCAAAGCCATTTTCTATTATTTTATTACAGGACAATTGAAAAGAAAAATTGAAAATATAAAAAGGGCATAGAAATTAATAGCCCTATATCTAAGGCCAGTGATAGGGACACTGAGACCAATCAAAAGTGCATTTATAGGACCATGACCATTGGAGGTCTTGGATTAATTCAAGCCCTACATGTATGAGCGAGTAAGCGAAGCGACCAAGCTGGATAAGCGAGTTTTGTAACATTTGAGCTGAAGGATTTTTTTTGGGGGGGGGGTAGGAGGAACGTATAATAAGATAGGTAAAGGTAGGTATAAAAAGATAAAAAGACAATACAATGATAGATAGATGGATAGAAAGAAAGAAAGACAGAAAGATGAAAGAAAGAAAGAAGGAAAGATGGATGGATGGATGGATAGATAGAAAGATAGATAGATAGATATATAGATAGATAGATGGATGGATGGATAGATCGATAAATAGATAGATAGACCACAAGACTATAAATTCACTTATTGCTTTATGTATAAAGGAAGCTTACAAAACAAACCCTAAAAATCGTCACCCCAAAATACATTTTCAATGACTTCAAGAAACTGAGATAATGTGACGTGGAAACTGAACCCAAAATAGCATGGAATTATCGAGAATATCATCGAAATACTTTTCCATTATTCCCAACGAAATGCCTTTCAATTATCAAGATTATATTATGTCAGAGTGCGAAACAGCCCAGAACCTGCTGTGCAATGAATGCAAGCAAATTTGTTTTAAAATAATTTCAGAATTTGGCATTTATTAAAGGACAAGTCCACCCCAACAAAAATTGATTAGAATAAAAAAGAGAAAAATTTAACAAGCATAACACTAAAAAAGTCATCTAAATCGGATGCTGGTCTGTATGCAAATGAGGAGACTGATGACGTAATCCACTCACTATTTCTTTTGTATTTTATTATATGAAATATGAAATATTTTAATTTTCTCTTCATTATCAAGTGAAACAACGATTAATTCCTCCCTGAACATGAAATTAGCATTGTTAAATACTATAATGGTTCAGTCAAGTTGGTCCTTATTGCCAAATATGTTTTAAAAAAATGAAATATGGTATAATTCAAACAATAAAAAACAAAAGAAATAGTGAGTGAGGGACATCATCGACTGTCTGATTTGCATGTCAGTGAGTTGTGCATATCACTGTTTTGTGAAAAATAAGCGAAATTTTAAAATGTCATAACTTTCTTATTTTCAGCGTTATCATGCTAGTCTGATATTTCTCTTTTTATTCAAATCAAAAGTTTTCTGGGGTGGACTTGACCTTTAATCGAATCGTTGGATTTCTGTTTAAAAAGGGTGAGAATGTTAAATAATGTCAGACACGCACGAACAGATTTTATGATGGTTTCATTCCCATCGTACATACTTGTACATTTGTGACCCAGTCATACTCACGAAACCGACAGTGCAAACCGACCGATTGTGTAATTGGAAATAACGTAATATATTTGATCGGTTTGGAAACGGGTTCACCGGTTTGACTGTGACCATAAATGCTAATGTCACACCAATGAAACCGACACCTAACCGACCGATGGTATGTCATTGGAAATAACGTAATATATCTGATCGGTTTGGAACCGGGTGCACCGGTTTGACTGTGACAATAAATGCTACATTCACACCAATGAAACCGACCCCAAACCGACCGACGGTGTGTCATTGGAAATAACGTAATATATCTGATCGGTCTGGAGTCGGTTTCGTTGGTGTGACTGTAACCGAAACCGACTCCAAACCGACCGATGGTAATTGAAATAATGTATTAGCTTTGATCGGTATATATAGAGTCGGGTTGCAGGTGGCTGTTGCATATACGATGATGTCGTTTCAGCTAAATTTGATTTGAAATGAAACTGCATTTATCATGTTTAATGACGGTTTCATGTAAATCAATGTGGTTTGTAATTACATGTATTTTTTTCGTTTCCACTGGATCATTAATGTCATGATGAATTATGAGTTCATTAGTGGTAATTATTTCTTGCTCACTTATACTTGCTTTCTATCTCCTTTGCTTTCTTTTTACTTTTATTTCACCGTGTTCATCCATTCTTTGTTATAGGCCTATAAGAGAAAATGCGTGACGTCATCGGTTACATCATGTACATCAGTGGCGTAATAAGCCAAAACTTTTGAGGGGCCAAATATGGCTTATCGGGCAAAATTTATAAAGAGTTGCGAGCGAGCAAAAAAAATCAACATTTTTTATTACAAAACTCCAATTTTGGGACAAAATTTGACATAATATTAAAATAATATATTTCACCCTTCTCCATTTCCTTTTCTTTCCCTTTTCTCCCTTTTTCGTGAAAATTTAGGCCGAGTCCATGGCCCCCTAGGCTCCCCCTCCCTATCCGAACGCCAGTGATTTGCACCCGTAGCTTTGGATATCACAACTTTGGTTAAAACTGTTCTATTTTGCATCGAATTTTGATGACATGGCAGCGTTATTCTTGTTTTGCTTTTAAAAAAATGTATTTATCAAAGTCAACTTGGAATAGACCTGGCTTCTAAAAAACTTTTTTTTTCTTTCTCCATGTGACTTTTCTTGTGCTCCGCCAGATACGCCCAGTGAGGGGCGGCGCCTGGTAATTTGATAGGGGAGGGGGCGGGGCCCAAAAGGCGACGTTATGTTTTACCATAGAGGTATTTAATTTATGGACCTCTTATCTCTATACTTTCCTTCCCCTTTCTGTATTTTTTTTACCCGTTTCTATCACTCTAGTTTGTTATTTTTTTTTATTACTCCAAAAATCGCAAGGGGTTCGCCCCCCCCCCCCCATTGTGGCACCACCCCTGCGCCTACTGAACGAAACTGTAGGCATATTTAGTTATTAGTAGTTTACAAAACCCCCGTAACCAGTGATAGACAAGGGAGGGGTTCGACGTCGATGGCCTTTGAGTCGAAGAAGAAGAAGCGCCACAGCAGACACAAGTGATAGCGTATTGTCGGGTGTTGTAATTACCGTGTCGGAGGGAGGCGAGAGACACAGAAACACACGAACCCTTGCGCTCAAATCAAAGTTCAAACTACCACTAGGGAATAATAGGACTGTTTATCCTTTGGAATCTTCCTTTTGTGGCGGTCTTTGAACGGGAATCATTCCCAAATACCTCCCAGTCTCCTCCATTGTCACCTATCAACAATTAATCTTTTCTTTCCTCTTTGGGTTGGTCTGTGAAACGGGTCTGCGCCTTTGAAAAAGGGGCGAAAAAAGAAAAAGAAAACTCAGAGGAGGGCTAAAAATTGGGGTACAATGTACGGATGTATAGGCAGAGGCTGGTATGTACGAGAAGTATATTTTATAAGAAATTTTCTGGACCGAGAGTCCACATAGATCGGACGCTTCCTATTCATGGGAATATAATAATCTCAGCCCCCGTCTCTTCAAGGAGCTGTAGTTGCAGACAAGCACAGATAGCACCAAGAGCATCGATTTAAGCAGCAACGGTTGTTGCAACAAAAAACAACAACTACCCCACATTAAAGCAGAAACTACACTACAGCAACAAGTCAATGAATGAATGATGCAGCAACAAAACCGCGGCAGTAACTACATCGAACACAACAGCAGAAACAGTAACAATGTTACCGAAGACAAAAAAAGGAGCAACAGTAACACAACAGAAGTTACCGCAACGGGAGCAACAACATCAATGCCCGATTATTGGGAATTGAAAAGGCTTGATACAAAAAAAATAAAATGCCCCCCCCCAAAAAAAAAAAAAAATGAACTAAAAATTTCGCTTTGACATCTTTACCTCTGTCCCTTTCCCCGAACCACGAATAGGTCCATGCCCAGACCTTCCCACCTCTTTCTCGCTCAATGACGAAGTTATTCAACAAATTCGATTTTATAACAAAACGCATGCCTTTTGTTCGTCTCTTCCTCGTTACAGTCTTGATTGATATAGTTTTACGTCTCTTCCGGCGTCAGGGTATTTGGGGGGCTTTTTTGTAATTTTTATGCTCTTATTTCCTTCTCTCCTCATCCACTTTCATTTTTGTGCACTTCTTGAAAAAAAAATCAAAGGGTGCCCCCCCCCGCCCCGTGCATCACTGCGTGCAATGAAAACGTGCATGTCTGTTCTTTTCCATGCCATTATTTCATCAGAAAAAAAAATATATATTTGACTTGATATTGTTGCAGTCGCAGTGGTGTTAAGGAGAAAATTACGGCAGGGACAGGTTTTGGAGACAAGTCAATTCTACACGTCTTGAAATGAAACACAATAATGGAATTACGTGTGACGTGAGACATTATCGCCTTCCATTATAATAATCAAGCACAATGCACCTGCATGGTGGCCGTATGTATTTACGGATTAATGAAGACTCTGGCTCTAATGGAGTACTTTATTGCAATAGATAACACTCGACGAAAGTCTGTCTCTTTCATTTTGAGGGTAGCGTCCAAAAAAATACCTTCTATTTACACTTAGAATTCATTTCTTGGCAGGTACGCAAGAATGCTATCGACTTTGTTTCGGGGCGATAGCATATTTTGTAAGAACGACTGACCGTGACGGGTTTCATACTCGACACGCTCGGGCGAGGGCTTGTCTGCAGACTTCTGACCAATCAGAGAGCTCGATTCAATAAACGGATAAAAGGAGAAGAAATCCCAGGAAGGAGGCGGTGAAAATGAAAGTATTTCGGCGACCAACTCTTGATCATTATGAAGTGTGTAATTGGCCTGACTTGTTGACAAAATAATGATCGTTGTTGATAAAAAATATAGGATTCGTTCATTCTACAGTATACATGGTTTGTATTTGGGGTCTGTAGCGACATAGCGAGTTTTTGCAGGTCTTTTTTTTGGCGCGAGTGCATGAAGTTCCCGCCATTTTTAAATCCCAAGGGGTTTGTGTCTACAATCTAGCCAGGGGTGGATCCAGAAGGGGGCGCATTTTTCTAAGGAAAGTATGACAAGCCCCCCCCCCCCCAAAAAAAAGGTTCTCACTTGTGTATGAACGACATATTCTAATAAAAATATTGACTATATGACTCTCAAAGGGGAGGGGCACACTTGTGTATGAACGACATATTTACATAAGAAATATTGACAATTACTCTAAAAAACGGGGAGAGCACTAATTATGAACGACACATTTGCATACAAAATATTGACTCTGACTCTCAAGGGGGCGTGCACGGATCGGAACTGCCCCCCCCCCCTTGGATCTGAATCACTGAATCTGACAATAAAAATGCATGTACAATCAAACGTATTACTGACAAATCATGTGAGATCTTCCTTGACAAACCAAGCCTATCTGGGCCGATGTCTGATCGGATCCTTGGGAAAGTTTAGACAACGCTAATAGGTTTGATTGGACCTCATATCTGGTCTTTTGATTACGATTGTAACCAGACACTTTTGAGATATCCACCTTCCCATTTCTCTACATCACCAGTCTATCTTTTCAGTCCTTATAATATCCAGGGCGTATCCATCCATGATTTATCGGAGAGGGGGCTGGGGCACTTTCTAAAAAAAGTAAAGGAATTATCAAAAGTTTTAAAAAAGTCATATCAAGTCACGAGGGTCATTTCTGCAATCGCCCCTTGAAATGGGGTGGGGACAACATAATAAAAACATATAAAATATTCTGCCTTTTTTCCGAATCTTGCATTTCTCCCCTTTCGCCACTCTCTCCATTTATATATCTATCAGTTTATTTTCAATTCGTCTAATGCCAATTCGTCCAATTGCCAACTAGTCTACTATCATTTGGTCTACCATCAGTTCGTCCACTCACCACATGGTCTACTTTCATTTAGTCTTATGCCATTTCATCTAATAACCAGTTGGTCCATTAGCCATTTAGTCCATATACCATTTGGTCTAAAATAGCTCCATGATAAAACTTAGGTGCTAATTGTGCAAAATGAAGGAAAAGAAAAGGGGTATTAGGCGAACTGGTTATTATACGAAATGGTAATAGACGAACTGGTGATTAGACGAAGTGATGATTGGACCAAATGGTTGTTAGACGAAATGTTGATGGACGAAATGGCATTAGACCGTGTGGTGTGTGGACGAGTTGGCAGTGGACGATTTGGCAATTTACCAATCTATCTCGCGTTCTCTCTCTCTCTCCAATTCTAATACCCATACACAACATCTATCCACTCTCTACACCATGTACCGACGCACCCCTTCCCTTATAGCCCCCTCCCCCTTTTCCCCTCCATCCCTCTCATTTATCTCTCATCCCCCCTCACCCCTCTCTTCCGTTCTCTCTTCATCCATCTCTCCTTCTGGGGATTCCCACCATTGTCTGGTCACCTTACTATTGCTAAAAGTATGCACCCAGTAGGTCCATGGTAGAACAAAGCTGGCACCATTCCCAATCCATGCTTTATTTTTCGCTCACCCCCAATTTTCCTACACAAAATAGGGCCTATTATTATACGTGCGATGATGTGTCGATATGGAGAGCAGCGCACATCCTCATCGAGATCATGGAGATATCTCCATGTCAAAATCACCTTTCAAATTTTCTCCAGAGCAAACCCTTGAGGGTCTGAATGCAAAGCTTACAATAATTATCTTGTGTAGCAAGTTTTGTATGTGTTGGTCTTTGTTGGAAGACCCACTTGTTGATAAAACTTCCAATCGGGGTCTGCGCCTGCAGACTTGTTTCGCCTTGGTTTGTCCAAGGAAATTCCATTTCGACTACGTCCAACGTTACGCTAGGTTGAAATTGAAGAAAAACGACGCCACACCGTCGTCAAAGTAACGCGAAAAGGACGTCGCACCAACGATGGGCTGTGACATTCCAGTGTAGAAAGTCAACGAACCAAGGAATCGTACCATGTCACTTGAGGCTATTAGCCTCCGAGATAATAGGAGGTCCTCTTTCCAACAAGGTCTCGTCTAATTTGGGAACGTTTAAAGGATGAATCGTTGCTTGGTGAATAATGATTATTGATGTTAAAATTTCGTGAAAATCAAAATTGAAAGTGCTTTCGGGCTACATTCTACAATTTTATTCTGTAAAAAAAAAAAAAAAAGAAGATTATGATAACTCGAAGGTTCATAATTATTTTTAAATGACTTATCGAATGAGTAGTCCCCACGTGAATTGATAAATGAAATAGTGCATCATTTAGGTCTCATGTAACAAAACATGAGGGCAAATCAAAGTAGTTTTGATGTCGGTGGTTGCTTTGCGTCAGTGGGGGTGGGAAGGTAATTGAAATCGTAATGGTGGTGGCGGTGGAAGTGGTGGAAGTAGTAGAAGTGATGGTAGTTGTTGTGACAATGGTGGTGGTGGTGGATGAAGTGGTTATAACAATGGGTGGTAGATGTTGTAACACGTTGTGACGATGGTGATGGTGGTCATTGTGCGTTGATGATTGTTGCTTGTCATTGGTAACACAGTCGAGACACAATCCTTATCTTCTTTTTTTTTTTTTTTTTCTATGGAATTTCAAGAAGAGATAATTACTGGTAACGACTCTACCTTTAATCCTACCACGTGCTCGCGGAGAGGAAGTGTTTGATGATCGGTGTGCGCTTGCCCCTCCTCCCAGTGGGATCGTTGCAACCTGCCAAACCGATTTGCCAGGCGTGGAACTTTCTCTGTTCTTCTGTCTGGTTCCTAACTGATAAGACCAACCCTATAATCGTGGTATGTTGATAGGGGGGTAAGGATCCAGGGGTTGGAAGGGGGTAAAATACCAATAGGGAGGGGTGCAAGACCAGTTGCGAGGGGGGCAAATGATCTTTGAAAGGGTTATGGGATGGGTACAGGAAGACCAGCAGGTAGGGGTACATGACAAAGTGGGGAGGGGGTACGGGCAGCAGGGAGGAATGCATGGTCAGCTGCGAAGGGTAAAGGAGTCATTCAAAAGAGGTAAGGGAGGGTTACATGACCAGTAGAAATGGGTGCACTACCAGAAGGGAAGGGGTGAAGAGTTAATGTGAAGAAAGGTATGTCAAATGTCACGAAGTGAGTGGTCAGTGAAAGACACCTGTCAAGATACGCATGAATGAACACCGGTGGTCCTCATTCCAGGAGATCGTAGTGGTCTTCGGTTCCTTGCACTTTCCATGGATTTTTGACGTGCTCTGACCATGGAGCTATTAATAGCTCTATGCTCTGACGCAATCTCGTGACGGGGAACGGGGAGGTGATGAAGGCGGACAGAATGAACGACACTGGCCACGCACTCGGACACTCCCTTGGCGTGGTCCTTGGGTGGGGTTAAACATGGATCTACGGATGACCATGGACCTATTCCATGAGATGACAGAACAACCATCGAAGAGAAAATGAAAGAGTATCAATATCGTGCGTTATCAAGAAACATCTCCTTATTTATTGTTGTCATATACACATAACGTTTGGTGAGCTCAACAGAGAAAGCTGAGCTCGTTTATCTGGACTGGATTCTATTTCAATGCGTTTGGTCATAAAATCAGAGAGGTGGGAGAAACTCCACCTTGTCCAATCAGGGAATATCCTGGTTCAACACTCGGGGGAAACGAAAGCATGCAATGAAAACATTACATTTCGTCTCGAAACTTTAACATTCTTGTATGTGTGAAAGACACCCACGGATATATCACCGTGAAACTCCTTGCAAACCAGGGTCCATGGTCACACCAAGGCTATAACCGGGATCGCTCCAGGAATATGAAAATAATGGTCAGCCGGGGGGGGGGGGTGGTAACTACATTTTGTTTTAAAATATGGGGGCTTTAATTATGTCCGCTCTATTTAGAATTCGGTAAGCAAAATTGAAGGGGATCTATACTCCGAATTGTATGAAAATAATCAAGGCTACATTGACACTTGATTTACTTTCCCACGATGGTCACTCATGGAAAGGTCAGGGAGGGGGTGAACTAATCATGTATGGAATAGAAAGATATCATTTCGGCTAATGATGTATGATGTAGTAGTACATGTATCGTATATTCATAAGACACAAAGTAAATGTGTAGAGGAACATTTGGGTATAGGTCTAGGCATGGAGATTGGTCCGTGATGGCCTAGGTAGACAGAAACGGTCCACATTTGCAACATAATTAGGCAGAATATGAGAAAAATTAATGACGAAAATATGAACAACTTGCAAATTTGGGGAAGTTATTCTTTGAGTATGGGAATACTTCCAAACACATGATCCTAGCAACATCATCATCTTTTTTTTTTTCAGAGGGGGAGTCATACACCTGCATGCCCCCAGACACACCTTCTCACTTCCCCCGCCCACCAGCGGCGAGCTTCCCTCGTCCATCGTGACTTTTCTCTTCTAATCGCCGATAAAATCAGGGAAAACATTTATTTACGGAGTCAAGAAGGTAATACTCGGTCGATAGCATCTCCTCATTGGCGCCTGCCTTCTAGTCTGTCGGCACAGACCCCGATCGAAACTTTGGTCAACAAGTGGGTCTGTACGCAAGACTATAACGAGATGGGCCTTCTGTATATACGCAACTCGTTGACAGGGACCATAGCCTTAGGATGCACATTCAGACCACTTTCCTCGAATGGGGGTTTGCACAGCAGACTAGCTTGAAGTTTAACACAGTTCGACATTGGTCTGCTGTACCCTAGCACTGACTTAAAATATTTGACACTTCAAGAAATGATACCATGTCTGGTGTGGAGATTAGATCCCAATTCCTATGAATGCGTCTCCACATAACACAATTCATTCTAGTCTTCTACTTCAGACCCTGCATTATGCATTATGCGAAAACCAAGGGTCTATGTCTGCAGACTACCTGGCTTCATGAATTCAACACAGCTTTACAGTTTACCTTGCGAGGGAACAGTCTCCTTCAAGACGGACAGAATCATCTATTTTGAACCCAGTTTTAATTTGGCAGTTATCATGAATAAGGTCCATAGCCTTGGTGGAAAGAACTAAAAATCATTGATGGGCTCGAAATATAAAAGTAGATGGTGCACGTGTGATTGGGTTTTTACGTGCACTTATCGACCAGATATATCGCTCGAGACCAACACCGTTCGAAAGACGTGACTAGGGCTCGAACCTCTGCATCAATTCGTAACTTTCTCCCCAATGAAGCCAACGGCCCAGGTCAACGCCCGGTATAGTATATTACAATGGTCAACCCCTTTGTAAAGGCGCACAGCATGGACATGTGGAGTTCTGCACAACCTAGAGCAACTTTCATGTCGATCGATTTCATGTATGCATATGTCCTTTTTTTTCTTTCGGTCTCACAAGGTCAGGTCAGAGGGGTCAAGTATGGGCTATTGCTTTCCTGGAATGCCATCCGGATGAGTTTGGAGCTTCGGCTAGCAACCTGTCTGAATTGGGAATGGTCACACCATTGAAACCGACTCCAAACCGACCGATGGTATGTCATTGGTAACAAGGCATTGGCTTTGGTCGATCTGGGGTTAGTGCAGCTGTTGTGACTGTTTCCAATTCCCCTGGTATTTCCTCGTCGCGTGTCAGAGCATGGACCTATTACGGTCCATGGTCAGAGGAATGTCACATCGGACCATCATGATGCCAGAAAACCTGGGGCGGTTACATCAAACGTCTAGTCAGTGAGCATTTTGTCGAAAGCTGTTATAAGCTACTATATCCCGTGCATCTGATTGGCTGAAAGTGAGTTTGTCGATGAAAATCGTGGACAAGATGTGCCTCGTGTTATGTCCATTGGTCTGGAGGGCGTTTCATCAAGTCTTGTCTTGTGCAGTCCCTTTCACTGATAACTCCTAAGCTACTGAAATCCGTACATTAATTGGATTAGAGCAAATTTGTCAATGGAAATAGGTACATGATGGAAATCACTGTCCCTCACTTGACACCCCCCCCCCTGCATGGTCAAGAGACCGAAGACGCGTTGTGACAAGATGAATGGTTAAAGGGGAAGTTCACACTGAAGACGTGTGTTGTATTAAAAGTTAGCAGACAAAAATAAAAATACTGGTGAAGGTTTGAAGAAAATCCATAAAGATTAAGGAAGTTATAAGAATTTTAAGTTTTGGATGTCATAAAGGAGCAGCTGCCCCATATAATTATGTAACATGAAATGCATAAATGTCATTTTTTTAATGGTTCGTGATGACTTATTTTTGTTTTCTTTTTAGGAACAGGTGTGAAGTGATTTTTCTATTGATATGCTGAATGTCAAAGTAAAAACCATTTTCAATTTTCTGAGAAAATGAAATTTCTTTGATTTTTTTTACCATTCGATATGTAGGAAAGCTGCTCGCATAACATTAGGTTTGGGGTAACTTTAGGATAGGAGTTGGTCATTGTAGTGGAGCAATCGTTGCCGGAGCAAATCTCATGTAACAATTTGTTATTCCATGAGGATTTTAATGTCTAATTTGTTATAATACTTATATTAAAGAGCTCTTTCTCGTATTTCAGAAATTTAGGATACAAAAATATTTCGAGTATTATAGGCTTGTACGTCATCCTTTTTAACAATGTTTTTCTTCTTTTGAGGACCGAAGTGATGGCGTCACATTTTTTTTTTGCATTTCAGCATTTTTGATACCATATTTCGAAAGAGCATGATGAAATACATTACAAATCAAATTTTGGTGGGAATTGGTCCATGTATAGATATGACGTCATGAATACATAATTAGCCCCATTGCAGTATGGGCTTTTTGGCTCCTAAAATTAAGAACTACATGTAGGCCTATAGGATTATACATTGACTTCAATGGGGCTAATTATGTATTCATGAGGTCATATCTTACCGGGGCGGCCCCATGGACCGATCCCCACCAAATTTGAATTGTAGAGGTATTTCATCATACTCAATCGAAATATGGTATCAAAATCAAATATGGTAAAATACAACCCAAAAAAAGAAAAAAGAAAATTGATGATGTCACACTTCAGTGGGCCGACTCTATTGTTTTACTCTTGATTTGACCGTGTCCATGATCTAATGATAATTGTGAATGACAGACTTTCCCGCGCTTTGTAGCCAGTTTCCCGCCACTGTATGCGGTAGTTGTCAATTGCGTCAAGTTCCTGCGCTTCCAGGACCGCGAAAAACAAAATAAAGGAATTACAAAAGTAAACCTAAATCGGTTCATTAGAGCAGATCACACGAGAGGAAAATCTGCTTGCAGTCTCGGGGGAAAAAAAACCTCGATGGGCAACAATGAACGCATGCTTTTATTTCTTTTGAAAATCATTTTATTTTCAGATTTAAGTTGAATTATGAAGGCCCTATATCTTAATTAAAGCATGGGAAGATACTAAAGCTC
This sequence comes from Lytechinus pictus, assembly GCF_037042905.1. NCBI lineage: Eukaryota > Metazoa > Echinodermata > Echinoidea > Temnopleuroida > Toxopneustidae > Lytechinus > Lytechinus pictus. The sequence continues at coordinate 3,397,954 of NW_026974141.1, forward strand.
CATGTGTGGGGAATAAGGGGGGGGGTAAATACTGTGCTCTTATTAGTTCCAGAGCAATTAACCATACTTTTAATTTTCCATGTATCAAAAATTGAAATTTCATTACCAAAGCTGGGTTCATGAAGCAAACAATAATTGTGGATTCGCAGCTAAGGTTTTGGATGATGCCACGAAAATTGTTCGGTATGCGGTATAGTGTTTCCACATGGACATATTGAGTTTTTACCGAATTTGTTTATTTGTCATTATAATCGTAAGTTTCCGTCTTCTACGTAGTTCATAATAAATTAGTCAATCAATCAATCGTTCAATAATCAATCAATCAATCAATTAATGTATTGGAAGATATCTGATATTGTGTTTTATTGTAACACTTAAAGGTCAAGTCCACCCCAGAAAATGTTGATTTGAATAAATAGAGAAAAATCAAACAATTAGCATAACGCTGAAAATTTAATCAAAATCGGATGTAAAATAAGAAAGTTATGACATTTTAAAGTTTCGCTTATTTTTCACAAAACAGTGATATGCTTAATTCAGTGACATGGCAAATGAGACAGTGTCCCTCACTCACTATTTCTTTTGTTTTGTTATTGTTTGAATTATACAATATTTCATTTTTTTACAGATTTGACTATCAGGACCAACTTGACTAAACCATATAGTATTAAACAATTGTAATTCCACATATTCAGGGAGAAATTAATTATTGTTTCACTTGACAATGAGGAGAAAATTAGAATATTTCATAATTTAAAATACAAAATAAATAGTGAGGGGATGACGTCATCAGTCTCCTCATTTGCATACCGACCAGGATGTGCATATAACTATTTTGTGAAATTAAGCGAAACTTTAAAATGTCATAACTCTCTTATTTTACACCTGATTTTGATGAAATTTTCAGTGTTATATGCTTGTTGGATTTTCCTCTTTTTATTCAAATAAACTTTTTGCTGGGATGGACTTGTCCTTTAAGGAAAAAAAATGTATAGTGTTAAATTTATGAGTTGTCAAGGTATTTGTAAAGAGGTGAGATTTTTGTTTGTTATACGTATTTTATTTTGTATATGAATAAAGTTGTTGTCAAATAAAAACAACTCAATACAAAAAAATAAAAATGAAAAATTAATTAAAAATATTAGTCAATCAATAACAGGTCAAACAATGAAACTGATAAGTTCAGTACACTTATGCATGACACCGATATCACCTTTTTGTTATTTTTATTGTCTATATTTTGACTGCTTCATCATTAATGTTTTTGTTTATATAATATAGTTCATATAGTTGTTAATGTTTTATGTCGATTGTTCCCCCTAATTCAACAAACGATATTCAATGACTCTATGAACTAATGACCCGTACACCATGTGTCTTGGCACGAGTATATGGGCCGTTACTGATATGCTATTTCCTCCCATAAATTATATTTTATGGGGAACATAAAATCAGAAAATGAACACAAAGCGAACAACCGTTCAGGGGATAGTAAAAAATGTTCTATCAGTGGCAATGACAAAAAATACTCTCATATACATTAAAACAAGAGATACTTTTGTAGATTTATGTCGTCAAAGCTTCAACATTATGAAAAAAAGAAAAGTTATCAATTATCTTTTGAATTGGTTGAATTGAATTGAATCTTGAAGCGTGCCATATAACGAAATTAACATGATTGTATGTACCACGAACCAATAACGACACATCTTTTCCATATTTATGATAACGTCTATATACATAATAAAAAAATTATCGAAAGATAAAGTCAAATTTGTAAAAGAATACATCGTTTATAGGCCTTTATAGGGCTACGTATCAGGGCCTGCTACGTGTGTTTATCATGTTTAATATGAGCAAATTTAAAGGGATGGTCCAGGCTGGAGGTATTTATATCTCAATAAATAGAGTAAAATTCTCAGATCAAAATGCTTAAAATTAGATCAAAATGCTTAAAATTTGATCAAAATCGGATAACAAATAACAAAGTTATTGAATTTTAAAACTTTGCATTATTCCGGTGAAACAGTTCTATAGGCATGTCTTTATGAATATTCATTTGGCTAATGATGTCATATCACCACTTGTTCTTTTGTATTTTATTATATGAAATCAGGTTTATTCATTTTTTTTTCTACCAAGAACTAAAACAATTGGATTGACAAATGATTAAATGCATTAGTTATTTATTGCCGCAACTTATTTCACCACAATGGAGACACATTATTTATACATCTATGAAAAAATGAAACATTTATGGTTTCATGTAATAGCATAAGAAAAAGGAAAGTGGGGATGTGACATCATCAGCCCACCTAATGAATATTCATGACTATGTGCATTTACCTGTTTTCACAAAAACTTGATAAATTTTGAAAATCAATAACTTTGCTTTCTGTTATTCGATTTTGATGAAATTTTCAGCATTTTGCTCTGTGAATTTTACTCTATTTATTTAGATATGTTTTCAGTCCAGACCATCCCTTAATGACCGGAAATCGACGAACTCCTTCCCCTATTGGTCTGCTGTGTTTAATTTGTAAATTTCTGAGTGCTGTTATAAAAAGTATTATGAAATTATGAGGGCCTATATTCCTCGAGTAATCTATCGGGTATCATATTTAATTAGGCCTAAATTATTATATTATTTTGATGTAATTCATGTTGTGTATTTTTTCTATTGAATTTCCTCAAAAGACATACTAGAGACCCCATGCATACGCTGAATTACACATAATTCTGTCTCTTTTCCTAATTCTAATCTGTGGACAGGGGTAATGTAGAAGTCAGGGGCGGAGCCAGTTATTTAGATTAGAGGGGCATTATCTACCCACCTCACCTCAATTTAATAATCGTGATATCATAATTTAATATTCTATGAGTCAAACTTCCCTTTATTTTACTTCTGCTTCTTATTTCTTGCCCTGTCTTATTTCTCTTACCCCTCCCCGACATACCCATTTTAAAGCTGCCTTTGAACCGATCGAAAGTGAGGGGGTGAGACCCCCCTGCCACCGCTCCTAGATATATACCGGATGGGACAGATGCATGAGCACTTTGATAAATAAAAACGTTCTACAGAAAAACTCGTCCTCCATAATTATGAGACGGGATATATTTGAAATACCAAATTCCTGGAAATGACACGACCCTGGATGGACAATTTAACAATTCTTTTCCGTTTGAAGGAAGAAGGTCGGTCAAGGGAGGACATTTTCTAACCAGTCCGGCGAAATTTGAGTACATACACGCAAGAATGCTGGTTGAGAATCGAGTTGTGCTCATGCACTATATAGGCCGATATTGGCCTATAAAATTATATTTTCAAGTACATTATGTTAATACGCCGCGCCTCATTATAATATTGCAATAAATGATGCTGTAATGAATTTTATTCTAATTTTGGGGTATATACCCCAGTGGCGTAATGAGCCAAGACTTTTGAGGGGGCCAGGTGTGGCGTATCGGGTATAACTTATTTTTTAAAAGTTGCAAGAGCGAAGTGAGCGAGCAAAAATTTCAACATTTTTATTACAAATATCAAATGTTGTGATAGATTTCGACATAATATTCAGAAAATATAATGATAATAAAAAATATAATATGTTTCATTCTCTCTCTTTTTTTTCCTGAGTCTTAACACTCCCCCTACTGTGCACCACCGCTATACCAGCAGGCTCAAGTGAGCAGCTTGCCGTTTTGTTTCCCTTGAAAAAAACGAATAGAAAATGCTATTTTCCCCTCTTTGCACAGCTTCGCTCACTGTTTGAAATTAGGCCAACAAGCAGAGGCAGGCATAATTATATAACAAGTTATAAGCAACGAGCTTGATGTTTTGTAAATATTTCTTATACACGAGCTACTTTTGGATCAGATAGAACGATTGTTTAAAGGGATGGTTCGGGCTGAAAATATTTATATCTAAATACATAGAGTAGAATTCACTGAGTAAAACGCCAAAAATTTCATCAAAATCGGATAACAAATAATAAAGTTATTGAAGTTTAAATTTTAGAAATATTTTGTGAAAACAGTCATCATGAATATTCATTATAGGTGGGCTGATGATGTCACATCTCCACTTTCCGTTTTCTTATGTTATTACATAAATCATAAGTTTTTCATTATTTCATACTTGTGTGAATAATATGTCTCCCTTATAATGAAATAAGTTGCATCAATATATATCTAATGCACTAAATCAGTTGTCATCAAATTTTTCTAGTTCTTGGAGGAAAAAAATTGAATAAACCTAATTTCATATAATAAAATACAAACGAACAAGTGGGGATGTGGCATCATCAGCCCACCTAATGAATATTCATGACTACTGTTTTCACAAAATATTGCTTAACTTTTTCGGCCTTTTTCTCAGTGAATTCTACTCTATTTATTAAGCTATAAATACTTTCAGCCCGGACCGTCCCTTTAAGCTGCTGTAGTAGGGTACATGCTCTACCACACCTTCCCAAGTCAAGCAGGAACGCTACCGCGCTCCTTCTTTTCGATTCCTATATGACATCATTATCTCGGTTATACTTGTATATAATTAATGTAAAAATGTCGTTGTAGTTTTGTCTGACCAATTTATTGTATCTCCGTTGTCTGACCAGGGAATTGTTAGTGTCCTTTGGGTGCGTAACACAAAACTCAGCAATTATCGTGAACATTTTTTTTTACGATTGATTACATTGACTACAATGTACAATCAATCGTGAAAATCAAGCTTTATAAATCGCTAAACTTTGTGTTGTAATATAGGTCCATGGTTATAATACAGGGGAACCTGATCTGACCATGTAGGTCTGTAGTCTGACAAACCTAAAATGGGGATGGGGTTTATCTTATGGAATATGGGTTGGGGTGGGGGGTCTAATAACTTCCGTACCATGTGACGTCAGAGGGCCGGTACCTCGATTAGTGAGCCGAGAAATCGGTGAATGGCAAACCGGATGTCGGTCGTAGCCCATTTCCGGTTAGCTCCTTGACCTTCCTTTGCCGTCGGGTCATCTCATTAATATCAGGGAAAAGACAAATTGTGTTCCTTATTTGATTAAAAAGGTATGATAAAGGTGGTCATAAAGCTACGGGAAGAAAATAGATAGCCTATGAATATAAATGCTCCTTCAAGAAGTTCAAGTTCGGTAGTCATTTACATGCAGAGACAAGTGGTACTGCCTGACTCCTAACTATGTACGTCAAGATTCGGGTAAAGTTGAAACGCACCCACCTAAAGCTTGAAAGGGCCTAGGATGCCGAGATATTCAGTTGTTATCTAAAGGTTCGATTTCAAAGGCTACACGAATACCCCCCCCCCCCTTCTCCCTATACATACATGACAAAATGTACATTTACACGGCGTAACCACTACATTCCAACACGATTTCCCATGCACTTTTTGTCTGCCATACTGGTCTCTTTTTATGCGCATATACAAAATATGTATTTCAAAAACCGAAAAGACTGGATAATAGATTCAGCTACAATAAACATCCCCAGCACCATAGTGCATTTCAAGTAATTACATTCTCAGTTTGCGAACCATTGATCGAAAATAATCTATGAATCATAGACCTGCCATTACTTCACAATGTTGCGGATTCCGAACAAGACTACGCTCGGTCGGTAACTAAGGACGCTCTACACATCGGCACGCCATTTTTCTGTGTTGTGGTTTTGATGTGGAACCAAGTCCTGTTCCTCACTGAACATAGAGTAGTATCTCATGTTGATGAAGCGTCTACAGGTTTCTTTTTAATACGCTCTCTATATTTTTAATCGGATTTTTCATAGGCCTATATTATGTTGACCAGCTTATCCTCTTGTGAACTGTCAAATTACTTATTTTTTAATTCTGGAAAGTTTTAGCTCGACAGCTCTCAGAAGATGGAAGCTTACGTCTCTTCATCATCCCCTCACATTGAAACCAAATTTATCACATAGTGTTGTCGAAGATCGTGTGACGTCATGACCTACATTGTTTTACTACTAAACAAAATTATCTCAAGGATCTTGATCTAATATCGGTCTTTCATTTTACAAATACAACCCGGATCCAAATTGAATAGGAAAAGGAAAGAAGGGGGAGGGGGGGGGGGGCTTTTTTCGGAATCGAAACTATATAGGTCAAAATAAAAATGATCCAGAAAAAATTTCAATCAAGCAGTTTTTCATGAACATTCATAATCAGAATCGAACGTAACATGTAATGTGATATAATATTTTTCACCGTTTAAAGTTTCGTTTTATTTCATGCAGAAAACAGATGAGGTTTATATATAATATATGCATAAAACGAGTGATATAAACAAATAAGAAAGTAGATTGGTTTCAACACACTAGACCTATTTATTTTCTATTTCAGTTTATGAAATATAAAATAATCCCCATCCTTCGAACATTATCCACTTTGGGAAACTTAAAGATACTATAACTAATGGATCCGATTTTTGATTAGATTTTAAGCGTTTTCACTATGTAGTTAGCCTGTTAGGCGTACATAAACGTTTATTGGGGTGGAATTGGCCTTTAAAATGGGCCATTGTAAAACGATCAGCTGACCAAATATTTCCTGTGTCAAAAACATGCAATAATTGTGCAGTTAACCCCCCCCCACACCCCCTCATCTTTTTTCTTTCCTAACCTCTCCAATGTACTTTTAATGAAGCACAAATTATTTTGCTGAAAGGGCGAGGCGCCAGGACCTACAGACACGCTTGGTTTTTAGAGTAAATAGGAAATGGTCGGAATTATCAATATGATGTGGGTCCATGATGGTTTCGCTATAAAAACGTTTAAAAAAAAGTCATCACCATTGCTTCTCACCATATCTGATTGATTGATTGATTCTGACTGATTGATTCAATATTATGAAGACGAGAGATATATTAGTTCTATATCGGGTTTATTTAACAAATTTAATACTTAATGGATGTCACTTCATTCTTTATCTACTTGAGAGAAATGTTTAAGTAGTATTATTGTTTGAGATCATTTAATGATTGTGTAATAATGTTTGCTTGTCGGTATATTTTGATATTATTTGACTCAATAAAAGGTCTTTGGAGGGCTAAAAAGAAGTTGGAAAAAATATCTGATTGATATCTTAATGATATCTGAATGGGCTGCCCCTTTCTATCGAATAGAGAGCAATGAGCGATTTGATTCGCGTTTCTTCTTTTAATTCATTGATTTCAATTAGGGGGTGCGATATACCAGTGCAGGCATATCAAATAAGGCCCAGATAAGTACATGAAGTATCATGATTATGCATGTTATATATTCAGTCTCAATATTTAACCTGCATCTCACATATGGAGCTTTTCTGACGAAGTCGTAAAGGGTTTCGAACCTTAAACCTTCCCAACCACGTTATTTCCACATTGAACATTTTGTATAGTTGGATATGATGTCAACGAAAATATATACTGATAAAAATTATTCAAAAAAATATCTACCAGGCAGTTGATATTAATGAATTAAAGAATTCTCCCCCAAAAATGATGAAATTAAAATGGGATATGTTGCCTCCTCCCCTTGTTGAATAGAACGGATTATGGAGTTGAAAAATGCTCACAAAATGTTAAACCACTTTGATCTAAATTCTCATAATATAACTTCTGACGTTTAAATTCCGCAGATTTTTCATGCAGTTTAAAACCGACAATCCCTTGATTAATTTTTACTCAGATTTTATTTATATTTTCTACAAAAAATATTTGTTATCAATTTTCGATGTTCGATGGTTATTTAAGAACAGAGAAGATATAATAAATTACGCATATACAGTATAGGCTTTACTCTGCTTACGTACGTATGTACGTGGCGAAGTCGCGCTCGCCCCTCGAGTTTTTATAAATAGTAACTTCTGCCTAGCACCAGCGGATCGAGGGGCTGTACTTGTTGTAGGAGTGACAAAGCATAGCTCCACCACTCATGTTTTATGCATAGCTTATACGCAGATACGGAGCGCACCATTGGCCAAACGTTCGCGGGCTTGGCGCTCCGTGATTATTCGTCTTCAACATTTGTCACAAGAGATTGGAACCCCAATAGCCCCAAAACTTTGAAAAGGGGCCATAAAACCTAATCGAAAACTCTCTCTTTTTACCTGTATGATCATATATTTTGTTCATACCACGCCACATCATCTGAAAATATTATAAAAGCTAACTATCCTATCCCATTGTCAAGCCCTTTCCCCTTATCAATATTTTTTTTTCTTTCTCTGAATCGATGTAAATTTCACACAACACAGATCCAGGGAAGTATTTCTGAATGACGAATTTCTAAAGTCCCGCCTCCTAAATGATATCATCGCGGGAAAAAGAAAAGGGAGAGGTTTATTTTGCTATGCTACGTTGTACCCATTGAATTACTATATTGGACATGCAAGCTACATTAAAAAAATATTAAGATATAGAAGTCACCAACCTGGTGGTGTTTTTTTTTTTTTTTTTGGTGGGGGGGGGGGGGGGGCTTGATGGCTAATAAAGCAAGAATGCTTGCAATCAAGTTGCCAGAAGATCGAAGGCTTAAGGACTTTAAGGTCCTATCTGAGGGACCAAAAATGCCTACAATGGTGAAATTGATGTAAAGTGGGCCTTAGAATTATAAATACGAATGAATCATTAATTTCATATCGAGATGAAATATTGCTCATAATTTCAAGTGATAAAAAACCCCGTATTACAGGAGATCCGTTTTCATGTCTATTTCATAACGAAAGTAGTGGGGTAAAACTCTAACTGAAGGAATTGAGCTCAGATCGTTACTGATCGGATAGAATCTAATGAACAGATACTGGGGAAATTTATTCCCCTTGATATGGCAAATAGAAATACCGATTAATCAATTATAATCTACGTGTATGAGCTCTAACATTTCTTTGTTCATTTTGTCGGGTTGTAAACGCGCTTTAGGGTCTGCGACAGAAGACTAGGGCGTGCTGGGGATTTGGAGGAGACGTCCACACAGCGAGCCGCAGGCTCGATAAGGAAGTGTACTGTCTAGAATTTGTACACAGTCTATTGGGAGCGTGATGCCAATACACTGTACTGTATGTATTGGTATTCGCTTTGTGTACATTGTGTATGAGGATGCGGCCGGTCGATTTGTACAGTATACTGTGTGCGGCTATGCTGTATGGTAATACATTGGAGCGAGTGCATTGCGAATCTCCACGCACACATGCGTGTAGTCAAGTTTGCACATGGAGTAAGCGAGAATTCTGGAAAATATTTGAAAAATCATAAAATCGCCCCTACCCAATCAAAAGTTATAATCCAACCATTCATCGTGTTAAGAAAAATATGCTCTTTCCAATGAGGTGATTTTCGTTTAAAAATTCCCCGATTTGTTTTTTTTGAAAAATTTCATAGGCCTATACGTAAGTGTACAGTGGTATGGTATATGCCTTTTCTGAACACAACATATTATCGATACTAACTGATTAGCAATAGTTTGTGAGAGGTCCTTAAACCCTGAAATCTATAATTTTACCCATGCAAAATTATTCCCCTCGATTTCATCAATAAATTATGGTCTACTCCCTCCCCCATTTGAATTTCCCAATTTTGTTTTTGCTGCAAAATGCCAAACGATGAACTAGTCGATGAATGATAATAAAAAGGTAACAATTCAGTCAAAAAGTCGTGCAGTTGAACTGGTATAATTTATTTTGGGCATATTCGATATAGAGGTAGGGTACCCAATTCCGAAACTATATTTCACAGCCTGTATGCAGGCTTACTTCACAAAGAGGTATACCATGGCTCCCCAAAACGTTGGGCCGTTCCCGATCGAATCTTTGACCATACACATCGCATACACATTCCATCAATAGATTTTCAGCAACAGGCCCTAGCCAGCCAGATCCCCACGTGAAAAAAAAGACCAGACCATAAAAGAAACCTATTCAGAGACAAGCCCCCCCCCCCCCGTGTGCGCTTTCCCCTCCCCCCATGTCCCCTCCCAAACGCAAAGAAAAGACAGAGGGGGTGGGGAGGAAGAGAGAGAGAGAGAAGAAAAGAAGGAAAAATGAAACGTGTGTGGTATATATCGTGCATGGAGTTATGAGTTGGGCTAGCTATCTAGCTTTTGACCAATCACAAAATAGTGTCTTGTTGGGTATACCTCTTGCATATTCATGACAGCAACCACTGGTTGAATACATGCGCGAACTTTGTATACACGTACATGTATAATAAAGAACTACTCGGATACACACACAAGCATGCGTTGTGAGGGAATTTACCATCGATGCATTCGGTAGAGGGGCAGCACCGAGTTCACAGGCCTAACGTAGAGAACCCGAAGTGAATCGTCGAAAAGTTGTGGAGTTTGGGTCCATATTAGTGGTGATATTTACCCGTTTTCGCCCATATTTCGAGATCCCATCTCCACTGGGTTTGTAGGTCCTGTTCGTCTGCTGTACCCCGTCGTGTCAAGTCATCCAAAATCACCGATTCCCCCTTCCTATTTTGCCTTTAGAAGTTGAAGAACATCACATCAAACTCGATCAAAACTCAAAAAGTAACTTCGGCTCTCGTGCACCGCAAAACGAGCTTGTGGAACGATCATGGAAAACTTGTTCTGCTTCGAACAAGAATATTTTGACCATGCTAAATCACCTATGTCATACGTGGACCAAGTCTTATTGCGAGATAAAAATTTGGACAACTTATTAGCAGTCGAAGAACAATATGTGTTGTCGGCGGACTATTTTGGTAACCACTTCCAACGAGAGCTGAGACCATCGATGAGAAAACTTGTGGTGGACTGGATGTTTGAAGTGAGTATTTCCTACGTTTTTCAGTTTCAAAATAATTTATTTTTTATTTCAATCACTAGAATATATTCTAAGCTTTATTTTGATGTGCAATTTGTTCGAGTTTCCTTTTTTTAAACATTTTTTTCTTAATTTGAAAGAAGTCACCGACTTCCAGAATGAACTCTATAGTCTTATGAATGATTTCAATGTCAAACCAATCATGTTGATTATTCGGTTAAGTTTGCTCTGATTTGTTTTTTGTTGAAGGACTTTTTACAGGAATGTATTTTAAAATATTACCTTCTGTTGTATCTATTTTTACCATTCTTTCTGTTTTCAGGAAGTTTTAATTTGAACCGTCATTAACTTAGCATGTTGTATTCGTTGTGGCCGACTTGCAAACTTATCGGACCCTCGATCAAGTTGATTTTCTGTGTCAGTCTGATCTCATATTTTAGCCTAGAGGGTTCTAATTACTGTCAGTTGTTTCTATGTTGACAAATTGTATAAATGTATTTGTAACAATTATTATTCGTTGCCCATTAGACGTGTGTGATTTGTCTATTGTCATTGACTTTACAAAGTTTAACGCGATGGGCACTTGATTTTGAGCGCGGCTTCAGATGGCACTGAAATAGACGGCCTTTTCTGCTTTCTGAAGACTTAAGTTAAAAATCTGTCCATATTAAAAGTTAGCCCAGATATTTCTCTTTCAGGTAATACCAAAGTTGTCACAATTAATTCTGCCAGTTATTTTTTCCGAATTTAACACGAATTTTTGCCAAGCCAACTTTTGAGAGCGCAAAGGGCCTGATCGCATTGACTCCAACGTTGTGCGCGACGCAAAATCTGCAGATCTAATTCTGCAACCACCCTAGAAAGTAATGATTTTGTTATTTTTTGCTCCTTTTTTCGAAAAAGTAGCCATATGAAATAGATGTGTATGTTTTAGTCTTTCTGCCCATGCTTTGAAATTATATAAAATGTTCCGGTGTTCATTTATTTCGAATTAATTTTGATGAGTGTTTTGAGGCGAGTAGGCGATCGCTTTTTGGTTTTCGCAAACTGGTCGGCTGAGCTAGCTGTGTGCATAGGCATTGGCTTGCTGTAAAGCCACGGGACGGGCGCTTGACTGCATACTGTATCTAATTTACCGGCAAATGATCTTTCGATCGTGTATACATGGGTACATGGGGAGGCGCGCGCTTTTTCTATTTCGACAAATTTAATTGGAGGTTGGGAGGCTGGTTGCGCAGAGACAGAAGAAACTTGGTACCAAAATATATTTGGGTGGAACTTTGAAGATTAAAATTGGGAGTTCCAATAATCTGATCACTGATTATATTAACTGAATAATAAATATGCAAAATCATCATTCAAGAGTGCATCTATTTCGTTAATTACTCTTTTTATTAATTGATAGATTCTATATAAAATCATGAACAAGATAACTGAAGAGCTAGAGTAATATCTCGTGCAACTCGCGGATATAGCCAGTTTGTATCCAACCAATTTATTGGGGAAGTTCATTTGTTTAGTTTAGTATTCGTAAACAGATCAATATGTAGGGAAATGTTAAAATGCAATTCAACGTACATCCGTGTTTTCGCTCATCCGCAATTTTTACAATTTTATTTTAGTCTTTCCGTGGGCTGATAATAAAAACATCGGTCTCGATCTAGACCAAATTAAATATTCTTGCACTTTATGGGGCATTTCCCCCGTCTATTGTGATTTAAATATGAGCCAAAACTGAAAAAGGACGTGATGGATCTGAAAATCTGGTCTAATAATATATTTCTACAACAAACTACAGTATTATAAAAGTTTATTATATTAACTTTTAATTGATCTTGAGTACTCTATTGCTGCGCCCTGTTTATTTCCCCCCATAAATTTTCTACCCCAATACCCGAATGGTAAACAAAAACGATTAAAATATTTTTGACTTTGTAAGTATTTTTTCTTTTCGATCAGATTTTTTTTTTCTGGAGTTATTCCAAATGAATACACGCTCTTTCTCTTTTTAAAGGTTTATATTTTTAAGTTGTCGCGATTGGATTATTTTTTGTGGAGTTATTCCAAATGAATTTACACGCTCTTTCTCTATTTTTTTAATTATTTATTTTTTGTCGCGATTGGATTATTTTTTGTGGAGTTATTCCAAATGAATTTACACGCTCTTTCACTATTTTTGTTTTGTTTGTATAGGTTTGCGAAGAACAACAAAGAGAGGAGGATGTGTTCCCACTTTCAGTCAATTATCTGGACAGATTCCTCTCGATGGAGAGAATATCACGGGACAGGTTCCAACTCTTAGGCGCCACCTGTATGTTTCTTGCTTCAAAACTCCTAGAAACAATTCCCCTAACGTCAGAAAAACTTATCATCTACACAGACAATAGCATCACATTGGAGCAACTTCTCGTAAGTCCTTCCATTTTTTGGTGCTTTTTATGCAGGTCAATTGTTTCAGAGTAATCAATTTTCAGGCATGAAGTATTTTAAAATGGAAATAAATCGAGATGAGTGTAATGTTTTCTTGGTTAAAAGTACGCGGCGAGACGACGATGGCCGACAGAGTCGCGAGAAAGTTTTGGAATGAGGATGAAGTTTCCGCGATTGATGATATAAAAAAAAGTATTTTCGCACTTTGAGTGTTTGATGAGATGATATCAGAAGTGTTTGAGAATGAATTACAGATGATATTTTCTGTCTGGAGTCGTAAAACATGAAAATTATTCTGTAAACATTCTTAGGCAATTTTGATGAGGCTTTGTTTGTTGGATTATATTTCATGGATATTTTATTAATCACCAGTTTGCCAGGTAAGTTTTTGTTTTTGTTTGGTGTAATTGTGTTTTATTACATCTAGTATTGTCACCCCCTCCACTTTTTAAAAGCTTAGTCACTAGACAATTTATTTTCTAATTTGATAAATACCGGGTACTTAAAATTGTTATTATAAAATACAAGCTTAACGCGCCCCTTATGATTTTCAGTACGTTGCGCAGGGTACTTGTGTATTGTCTACGGGAAATGAGTGTGTACGGTAATTGTATTGGTAATATGCGTCTCCGTGTGTATCTCGGATCGGGGAACGGACCAATTACACTCAACAATGACGGCGCGCATACATTACAGTGAGCATGACGTGTAGGTGTGTTCTCTGTGTAACTCTCTCATTGGCTGAAAATTTTCCCAGGGGCGCGCCGCATGTGAAACTTTCGGCGCGCGTTCTGGAAGTAATTATTTCCACATTGTATAACATTATAAGCGGGGCGTAGTTCACCTTGAAAAAGTGCAACTTTGTTTACATTATCACTTCAGAACCTTTTGTACAGCATTCTACTTTTATTTGCATTTTTGAAAAAGAAAAAAAAATCTGGATTAATCATGACAAAAAATGCCTAATGAAATAAAAGGCAGTAAAAAAAAATAGAGAAAAGATTATGATTCAATTATGTGATGTGATCATGACAAGATTATTTTTGCTGTAGAAACTTTGTTCTGGGAATTAGGGGTGTAGTCTGATTCCATATTTCCATGTACTAGTACATGTATTAAGATTTTTTTTTCTCTTCTAATTTTTTTGAAATATTCTGTTTATCCTATATATTCTAAAGTGGTGGATTCATATAGTAATTGAAAAATATAGGCTTACAATTGGAAAGGTTTGGTTATTATTTTTAGGGTATTTTTTTGTAAAATGAAATTCCTTAAAAAAGAAATTATGTGAGCCTATTTTATTTTGGATTTTGGTGGTAGCTAGCTGTCTTGTTCCTCTAAATACTTTGTCTGTCCTTAGCAATTCAACGGTTCTGAGGTTTCTTTTCAACTCATGATGATAGGAAGACTTTAAAATCAGCTAGGCATAGTTAGGAAGAAAAAGGAAGGGGAAAAAAGAGAATCCATAGGGGCAACTCTTTTTTGAAACAGTATGGGTCATCTTGGTCCCCATTGAATGGCTTCTCTCTTTGTAATCTTTGGTAAGAATGAGGATCAATTGATCGAAGCAGGGAGAGGCATTGATTATGTATTGAGTGGAGCATGGGAAAATTCGCCTGGACCAAGAACCAATGCATGTGTGTGGGAAGCACAGAACGGGGGGAGATAAATGAAAGAGAAAAAAAAATCAATATGGCTTCATAGGGCGATATGTTCAAAGGATTAAATGTACTTTCTAAGCTCTGGAATTTCTAAAATTACATTCCTTCATCAAAAGGAAATCGACATGATAGTGCCACATAATATACCCTGTGGATTAGGAAACGATAGCGCAAGGGATTACAACTCTGTTTTGAAATATTGATAATGTTTGCCTACATTTTATTAATGATTGCGATTTCAGATGAGAGTTTGTTTGGAAATGATAGTTCCCAAACTAAATTAGATTTGGTCACCCTCAAGCAGAGTTGTCATTTTAAAAAGAATTTTAAATGGTATTTAAAAAAAATAATTTTGCCTATCTT
Source organism: Lytechinus pictus (assembly GCF_037042905.1). NCBI lineage: Eukaryota > Metazoa > Echinodermata > Echinoidea > Temnopleuroida > Toxopneustidae > Lytechinus > Lytechinus pictus. The sequence goes on from NW_026974141.1 coordinate 3,413,197, forward strand.
GGCCAACACGAGGTTGATAAGTTATAGTAACTTTTCAAACTCCAGCAATTCTCTCTTACATGTAACTTTCAGCATATACAAAACTTTTTCATTATTTGATATCAGTATTGTTTGACCCCCCCCCACCAAGCTTTCTTTTTTATTGATATTAATTACCAGTCCATACTGTACATGTATGTATTGGCCTCATTAAATTTGCCTTTAATTTAAAGTATAAAAAAGGGTAGAGTAGATAACCTAGCTTGACGAATGATAAGTGAATTGTTCCCCCCACATCGTGCCATAGTGTTCAATTCCACACACTTCAAATTTTCTTGCTTTCAGATGAGCTTACCAGAACAGAGACCTGGTTAATATTCTTTCCAAGAACTAAGTAATCTTAACTCATTTGCATAGTTTCTATACATTCAGGATATACATACAGGCATCAAAATCAGGTTTAGTTGAGAATCAGTCAACTTTGAACCATATGTACCATGACTGATGTGTTGGTTTAAGCTTGTAACTTGTCACAAAGGGGGTTTAAAATGGTGAGTTGTCTAATTCTTTATGAAGATAAATCATTCTGATGGATTTATCTATTCAGAGGACTGCTTTGTCTTTAATCCCCAAATGATTTATTCTTTGAAAAGAGGATTAAAGGATCAAGAGCTTGGGACCATTTATATTGGTGTGTGAACTTGATGGTTCTAAGCCTTAAATAAGTGTCAAGTTCAAAACTATACAAAGGAGTCCTATCTTTCGTGCTATATCTAATCATGGATCTGCTACAGGTCCATAATGTAATCATGCCGCTGCAAACATTAACAAATTAATCTTTAAAATTTACCCACCTTTAAAGGAAATTTTTGTCATTGATATTGCATGATAAGTTTAGATATATCTGAAAATGCAATGTATTTGTTTTGTTTTGGTATATTAAAAGTTCATATAGATTAATCATTAAGGAGGTAAATTTGATATATTCTAAATATCTGAAATTTATTTTTACTTGCATTTGAAATGCAGGAAATCGTGGTGGCATTGCCCTTTAAAAACGTTGACCAGGAAGTTCTGTTTTGCCACAGCAGTGTGTACAGCTGCAAAGAGATGCAAACCAATGGAGGAATGGGAGCATTCTTTTCTTTTCCTGCGAATCTCCTACATCCATTTCTGTCTGACATGGCTTTTCGTTCCAGTCTACCAGTAAATCTTAGAACTCGGCTCAACTTCGTGTTACGTTTCATGGATAGGGTCAAAATGGAGTTGTCATAGTTTAAAAAAACATAGTAAAACAAAAACTTTTGGTTTTATGAAATAGGGCAGCACATATCAGCTGACTTAGTATGAACGACCTTGTGATCCGAAAGGTCAGGCACGGTAGACTGTACATACAATGGTTTCTTGTGAATCATGGGACAGGTAGACAGTATTTTTGCTATGAATTACGCAATTTTGTCATCTTGATTAGGGAATTTTTTTTTCTTCTTCAATTTTCTAATTCTAAATCAGCTTTTATGATTGATGTAATTATTTTTGATGTAATCTAGTATGAAGTAAGTTATAAAAATAAATTATAGAGATAATGTTTGAGTTATTGATATTTGATTTATGTAATTTATGGATACTTGAGTTGTTGAATTTTCTCATACAAAAAAAAGCCTTATCGGAGTTCTTTAATGATATGTTCTCACTTCTCACACATATTCAATTCAAGAGATTGCTGTATCGATACCCTTAACATCGAAACAGGATGCAGTATCTGGTAATTAGTCTGAGTGTGAAATACGAACTTCAGTCAGTCATACATACGTTTATTTAACGAGACATACAATTTATGAATGAGCTCCCTCGGCGTAGTCTGCGTTCAGTCCCTACCAGTGATTTACATGTAGGTACCGTACAGACAGAGGCCCCTGAATTCGAAACAAGTTGTATTTGTGCTAGTCTTGTGTGAAGACCCACTTGTTGCTCAAAGTTTCAACCATAGTCTATACATGCAGACTAGCTTCAGTCAATGATCATGTGAATAGTGGATATATTTTATTATTGAGAAAAGCAAAGTAGGATTTGTATATTTAGAGAGTTTTTTTATTATTTTACTTTGTACATCAATATGTTTGTGTGTATTTGGGGTTGGTTGCATTAGTTTTACAGTAGGTGAGTTCATATGGTAAATGGTAATGTTTCAATACCATTCATTGCCTTTAACATTCAAGAATTTAAAAAAATAATTACGTTTTGCATCAGCTATTTTAACGTTTTATAAAAGCAGGACTTGATGAAGTCTCTCATGTCGGGATTCCGGATGCAACAAGATCCTTGTTATGTTTCTATTGATGATAATTATTTCCCCTTTCTTCTTCTCTTCTCTCATATGTATTTATTCGAACCGATAGATACTGGAACAAAGGGCCATGTCTGTTTTAGTGTTGAGAATTCGTAAGAAACTAGAGATTGTGAAGCCTTTTGCTGGTGGTGCTTGAAATCAGCAAGAGAGGCTGGCAATTACATAAGCGTTTCCTTTTTTGAAACGTTTTAATGGTGGTCAAGATTTGATACGATTATAGAAATCATGTGATGAATTTTTACTTCACACTTTGTCTCCAGTGCATGAAGGACATGTTTTATGCCAAAGAATGTTATAATTATTCGGCTTGATTGTATGATATTTTTACCTGATAGTACACACACATAATTAATTACCCACAAAAAATATTAGTCATTAATTAATCACTATTATTCAATTTTCAAAGAATCTACGTTCTACCCCAGCAAACATACAAAGATAGAATGAACATGTATGTAATAAGGTTATGGGGATATGGAAATTGTGGGTTGATATGGATATAAGGTCATTTTGTCTACAAACATTACTTTATCCCCTCATGCAGCTAATGTTATTTTAGGAGTGTCATTGACTCATGATATATGAGTGTGTGGTCAGAGTGGTTTCTTATGTTTCTTGTGGTCACTCTGAGAGGACTGAGGATCCTGGAGGAAATTTAATCTTCCTTGTCCAAAACTAAACAGGATCTTGCTTTTAATTTTGACAAAAATGACACCATTCTTGCTAAATGTTTCCTTTTCCTATCCTCAAATACTTCTATGAGTTGGGATGAAGGATTCGAAACCAAATGTTTGGTTAACATGGTTGTGGAATGATCACTTTAAAACTTGTGGTTATGTTTTCTCTTTCCTCTCTAGCCACATTTGACCAAGATATAGTTTCGACTCTCAAGAGATTTCAATTCACTCTTGGATATTTTTACAGGGCTAAAGAGTACGGAACTTCATGTGGACATGACGTGTATTTGATTAGAATGAAATTATTAGACATTTTTCCAGCCCCACCCATGTTAGACCATGCAGTATATTTACACGTACCAATGTTATGGCAAAGTGTAAGAGAAGCGTTTTATAAAGCACCAATTTTAACAGTTTGACAAATAATTGTTCAATTATTTATTGGATGATTCATGTCATGATATCCTATTGATATCCATTGCCATTTTAAGACAATATTATGATTATAAATATTAGAAATTAATTAAAAATATAAATATAAAATTTAAAAATATAAAACTATAGATTGGCTCATTAATGAAAAATAAAAATACTGATGAATTTATAGATTAGATTTTTCATTTATTGATTATTTGGTAGCTATTGAAACAAAATATCAAGTGCACTTGTAGATTCTGTTTCATTAAGATAATTTGAATAATTAAAACAAATAGACAATTTTAGAAATCTATTATTTCCAGTTATTGAGGGATAATCTTTTATTTCCTCTAATGATACGGTACTTTAAAAAAGGTTGTAGCATATAGCAGACAATGAATTTCATTGGAATATTGACAGTAGTGAAACTGGGGGTGATAGGCTGTGCATGATTTTAAGTGATGAATTTGCTCAGCGCTAGAGCAGAAGAAGAACATACCAGTACTTCTTGGTTAGAATTTCTTCGAAAAACAAATTAATCACTTTCTAGAATGCAAGTTGACTCTGAATGCGAGTCCAGGTATCCATCTTACGTTACTTCAGGTATTAATAGTAGGCACGATTTCAACTGGCTTCCTGGGGAGTGTTTCATCCACATTTTCATCCGACAAGTAGTCAGATCTGACATCTTTCTCTGATGTTGATTGGCTGAGAGGTACTGTTACCTATGGTAACTGTCGGATAAAATTGGACTTGTCGGATAAAACGTCCGACAAGTCCTTTCATGAAATGCCCCCCCCCCCCCACCCCCAGATCTGAATTTTTTTTTTCATCAGGTAATCAAACTTGAACTTGGAAAGCTTGTAAAGTTTCAAAGCAGACGTGAGCTAGTCTTTCTGGGCAATTGCTGGGTGCACTTTTTAGAAGTTAGAAGAGTACTGTCCTGTTCAACTGTTCTCATTTTGTACTGTTCATTTGAATTGTTTCACTGATGAACAAAAATATGTTGTTAGGTAGATCAGTTAACAAATTTTAAAAAACTTTGTATCTAATATTTCCCTTTAACACACATTGTGCAAGTCTTTGGCGACTAAAAGTAAAGATTTATTGAGTTGACTAAATCTTTCAGACATTGGACTTTATACATGTACATGTATTATATTTGATTATTGAAATTAACCCTAGTTTGATATCAGATATGTTTCGATTTCCAAATGTTGACAATGATCCTCATTTGAAGATTAGATATACTTTTTTTATTGTCTTTATCACTTAGACTAAATCTGACTTTCTCCTTGTGCAAAGTCTGCTGAGTGAATATTACTAGTTCTGTTATGTTATGTTATACTTTATCTTCATCATCATCTTTGAATCTGTGAAATTGGACTCGAGATGGCGCTGTTTACAAAGTTGTTAATTGCCTATGTACATTTCCTTGTTTATTTACAGTAATTTGAACACAAGCAATACTAACCAAGTTTAAACATGATCTATTTGTCTTTTCGTGAATTCTTGATTATATAAAGTGTCATTGAAAGTCAATTTTTTTTCTTTGTTTATTTTCTTAATTGACAGAAATTTGAACAGCTAGTATTAACCAAGTTAAAATGGGATCTAATGGCAATCACTCCAAATGCATTTCTTGAGCACATACTCCACCGGCTACCCGTCGACAAGGAGCAGGCAACGTTGCTAAGGAAACATGCCCAAACCTTTATCGTGCTGTGCGCGACAGGTAAGTCAAAGCCTGCCCTCTCGTAATTTTTCTCCTTTTTTCTTTAATAAGAACTTATATGACTGAAACAACTATTATCATTGTTCACAGAAATGATGAAACTTAGAGATGTATGATGTGAAATTGTTAATTTGTAGTTGAAGATTGGAAGTGTTAATTAATTTAGACCTTAAATTCACTTATTGTAGTCCCACCTATAAAACTTTCTGTCATGCTTTGGTTTTTCTTATATCCTTGCTGTTCCTTGTCAAGTTCTTACAGCAATTTCTTTTCATCTCGTCCCCTACCTCTTTCTTGATAACCCCTTCTCCTCACTCCCGTCTTTTTTCAGTCGCTTCCCAAAACTTTCCTTCATGTTTCGTCTTCCCCACTGGCTCAATTTCAGCTCTTCCTTTGCCGAGCTTTTCCGTATTTGAGGATGACCCTCACAGAAGTTCATCATCGGGGTGAAGTAAGTTGGTCTTTAGAGGTCAAGTTAGACGGTTCTTTTCTTCCTCCCTATATCTCCTGCTGGGTAACTATGTTTGACAGCTTAATGAGACTATCAGATCCTCCCCGTTTCCTGTACTTGAGGAAGAGGAGATCTTTTTTTTCTCTCTCGTTTGGTTTTAATTTCTAGGGACCCTCTTCGCTGCTCGGTTGAAAACTTCCTTGTTCTGGCGATGCCATCAGGGGCAGGGAGTCTGGGAAGTTGACGGATCCACGGGAAGAAGGCGTTGTCATTATCAAAGACTTGCCTTGTTTCTAGATTGAGATCTCGAAGAAAGATTAGAGCTGAGGCCTGGGTATGCAGAGCCCTGGTTCCGACAGTGAGCGGTTGTTGAAGCACTACCCCTGCCACAAACAGGTGTTTTAGTCATTTTTTGACCTAGTGTCATTTTAACTTGGCCTTGTTTATAATCATGAAGATGCTCATTACGACTCGCTTTGTAGAATGTTGTGACCAATTATCATGGGCTGTGGAGTTATTTCACCCTGTCTTGGTTTCAGGAGATGAGTCGATAAATAGGGTTAAAAATTCTTAACCAAATTCACCAAGTGCATGCAGCCTTTAATGATTTGTGAAGTGCCCTTTAATGGCCACACTGCCTGGGCTTCCCTAGACACAAAGCATGCTGGGAAGGTAATTGCCAAGGCGACAGTCAAGGGACAATGTCCGCCTCTGGAATTTCCACCTACCGGAGTTGGATCTAGGATGGGGGTCGGCTTGGGAGGAGGAGGAGTAGGGTAAATTAGGGGTGGGAAATTTCTGAAGCTACCAGATATGGTTTGTCCAATGTCAAACCCTGGATACAACAAAGACGGTGACTGTTTCTCTCTTGCTCCAGGTCACATTGATTATTCCCAGCCGATGGTGCTGTTGGCTAAATAGAGCCAACAATTTGTCTCTGCCTTCACCCAATATAGCCCACCTTATGGTGCATTGCAAATAAAGAGTTAGGATTCTGAAATCATGGAGCTAGCTCCATGCGGAAATCTTTAATGAATTCCCAACTATTGGAACCCTTATATCCCAATGCTGAACAGAATATTTGCACTTCTTTTAATTGATACCGCAAGGACCCAAGAGTTTGAGGGTTGCCCCCTTGTCTACTTATTGACTGCCCTGGGTAACCATGATACAGGCAGGTGGTCCTTGCACTACCCTTGCATTCACACACAAGCCAAGGTCATCCTGAACAACGTTTCAAAAAACGTTTAAACTCGTCTAAAGCCACGCCACAGTCCTGGTAATAACTCATGTTGCACTAGCCTCTTGTCCAAGTTTGTGAGGTGTACGATGACAAGCGAGAACAATGAGGAAGAAGAAAGGAAACTTGATTCCTTCAAGGCTTCATGATTAAGACATTCGTGTCAACTGGTCTCGCCCCACCCTGCTCCACCTCCTCTCTCGTCCCCTCTCCCTTCCTCCAGCTGTGAGCCGTGCAGGAAATTCCGCTGGTTATGTTAGCATGCTCACCGGGAGAAACGTTGATCTGCGTAACCCGAGCGTAACCAAATCAAAAAGAGGAGGACACGAGAAAGTTCACAGAAAAAATGGCAACATGCTTCTAACGTGTATGTCCCATCCTGTCCTTTGTGGAAAACCTTGCTTCTTATTAATCGATCTATACAGGAAGAATTGGGCGATGTGAGCCACTCATGATTGATAATGTTAATTGCCCCATTGAGACTCCAAATTCTTCATTGTAAGACTTATTGCTCGCATTGATAAGAGTACCAGCAACTCGTGATGTTACAAATTTCCAAGAATGAAGACATCCGCAGGGACCCTTCCTTTCTTTTGGCAAATAATACATCCATTCCAAACATAAACTATAAGCTGATGTATCTGTGGTACAATACGGTTCCATATCTATTTGTTTCTAGCTATCGGCCTGTTACAATGGTTTTCATCGTCTGGATGGACGATGCCTCCCACTTTCAAAGAAACATCTCTGGCCTGATCGTTAATAACCCTCAGATTAGGCCGTGAAATGCTCATCAATCCCTGTTTGCAGTTCTAAGGCATGGCAAGAGAATCTGTAGAAGAACTGAATTCTCTTATAAGAGCCGATTCTCTTATAAGAAGATACCATTGTGAATATCGACAGTTTTTACAGCACGTCATCAATCTAGTATATTTCACTGCCAGCTCTTTGTGATCATTCCCTTACAAATTAGTCAGATAGAATCTTTTCCTTTCAAACTCCTTCTACAACTCTGCCATGCTTTCAATTTGAAGTGTCGTACAGAGTCATTTTCTGCTCTTCACTCCTGTCTCTCCAAAATGATTTAAAACCCTTCACTTAGCTCGTCAAGCCACAATTCTTTTTGTAAAGTCCTCTTTTTTTTCTCTTCTAGAACATGAAGTGTCCTTTCATGCCAGAAGACACAGTGCTTCTTTTCAGAGATAATCTTCTCGCAGGCAAAAGATGGTCACCCCTGCCGCTATATGTAGTTTATCCTTGCTTGCGCCCCTGACAGGTCCCCAAATCCCCGAATTGGAGTCTGATTCAGAGTACATACTTTTAAAAAATCTGATACCGGGTTTCCTGAGCCTCGGGCTCGGTCAATGAAGAGTTGAGGGCCACGCCCCAATTATGAAATTAACATGGAAGTGGTGTTTCGCTACTCCCGAATGACATCATGCTCCGTTGAATGTTCTGAGGAACTCCAGCTTGCTTGGTTACAAGAACTTTGTTGGGGCGCTTTGTTTACACTCGTTCGCATTCTTGCGTTAGCTCGGGGACCCTTCTGTCAAGTGGATCTCAAAATGTTTCTAAATGTCACTATTTTTCTTTTCACCCCCCCCCCCCTCTTTCTTTTTTTCATCACTAGATCTTGTTCTTTGGTTTTCTATGTAATAGGCCCCCACACACACACACCAATCACTAGTGGCAAATGATATCTGTAACAGCCCTTCCCATAGGAATCTTTGGAAGCCAGTCAAGTTGCCCAATTTGAGGAAGCATGAAATAGTCCTTACACAGCATTCAAATCTTACATTGTGCAAAGCATATCAAATTGCTCATGTATAGTTTTGGATAAATCTTTGTGATAATGAGGGGGGTTTTTGTAATTTTTAATTCTCTTTTTTTTTCGGAAGGGGGAGGGGGTAACTCCAAATCCAGGGGGCAATCAGTTAGTTTTTAAATCTCATTTATCCTCAGTTAATTGCCCCCCCCCTGCCTCTATCCCTTTAGTATTATTATTATTATCTCTTCACTCTTTCTTTAATACTTCAATCGTTACTTTGTTGAACTGATGGTATAAGAAATTAAAGGATAATTTGGTCTATGTATTTGTATTTAGTCTCAACACCCAGTTTAGGCCTCACTCAATCTTATTAGGGCCAGATTCCCCTGTGTTCTTAACATTCCTTGCCATTTGATTCAATTCTGTTCCTTATTCAAATGGAATGAAAGGAAGAACAAGACAGAGAAAAGAGGGGCTTAGAAATCATCAAGAAAGTTACAGAATGATAACAAATGAGCAAGATTAGGCCCGATGTCATCTTTATTTCTGGGGAGTGTTTCATTAAGTGTCTCGTCAGTGATTTCCAGTGTCTAATCTGCTCTGAGCCAATCAGATGCAAGGATTTCAGTAGCTTATAACAATTGTCTGTGAAAATCAATGACTATTTTGCTTTATGAAATGCTACCCAGAATCAGATTCTAGAATTGACTGGAGAGATTAATAATGAAGAAAGGGTGAATGAAAACATTTTATAATAGAAAAAGGGGGATTTTTTTGTTTTGTTTGGAAAGGTCAAACCCCCATGCCCACCCATGTCTTATGTACTCTTTCTCTCTCTCTCTCTCTCTCTCTCTCTTTCTTTCTCTCTCTGTTTTATTCTCCCACCCTCCCATACAGAGACCGTTTCTAATTAGAATACAAGAAATGGAATAAAACCTTGTTCTTGGAACATTAGGATTCCATCTTTCACTTTAACAAAATCAGTTCCCACGGTCGGCCGCAATATCAAAGTGCACACAAACTTTGATTTTATTTGTACATACATCCAAATTTTTCTATGGCCTATTGGTTTTTCATTTAGTCATGCCATGTCAACTTTCATTTTGTCAGGATAAGGCTTGGAGAATGGAACCGTAAGATTAAAATACAAAAATTTGCATTTTTTTCCTATCTGTCTTCTCAGTTCCATGTTTAGTTAGGCATTCCATTATCAAAGGAAAAAAAAGAAAATTTTCTTTTCATTTTTTTTTTCTTTAATACCCAAAATATGAAACAAAGTTCAAAACCCGCCCTTTCCGAGCTAGACTTTGTCAAACATTGCAAAAAGAAGAAATTCACCTTGATTCTACAATATTGGTATGGATAATTCATTTCTTTTTTTTGCTGGGCCTGCCGAACTGGCAAGGCATAGTTGATTTGCGTGGGATTCCTTGTACGTGTTCCAAAAACTATCTTTTTTCTTCATTCGATCATTTTGTCAAATGCTACACCTCATTACACTGTAGGTGTTTATTTTCATATCTCCTCGATCTTTTCATTTTGCATTTTTTTCATTCTTAGTCGTAATTTTCAGATCCAGTGTTTGAGCTATTCATAGGTTTTTTTTTTCAACCTTTAGCATTCAAGGGCCAGGCAGTCTGGAATGTCCCTTTCTCTCTCTCTCTCTCTCTCAAAATTCTCTTACAATATCAGACAAAAAGGTCACACACATACAGACTTCTGAATTGTGAATAACTGTCTGATGTAGTTCACTTGCAGCTAAAATCGATTTCATTAGCTGTAAACTAGATGAATGAAATTGAGTTTCTACTTGAGTTTGATTTTATCTGACGTAAAATTGATTTGATCCAATTTGGAAATAGTTTTATCCCACTCATACGTGAATAGGGCCTATATTTCTCACTGGGAATTGCTGGTATCTCATTCAAAAATTAACCTCAGTGAATCACCCCAGCAAGGTTCAACAATGAAGTAGATAAAAGGATGATTGTTATTTGTTTGAGGTTATTAAATAATTATTTTCTCTCCCCTCTCTCTCTTTTTATTACAGATTATAATTTTGCAATGCAACCCCCTTCGTTGATCGCTGCCAGTGGTGTAGCAGCGGCAGCAAACGGACTTAGAATGCAAATCCCTAAACTAATGGATCTCCTTCATAGAATAACCAAAATTGAAACCGTAAGTATCCGCTTCTTTTTCAAAAGTCATTCCAAAATATCAAGAGGAGGGCGTCTTTGTCGTGCTAGATAGGGGAACTTTGCAAATCCAAGAGGTAGTTCTTGAAGGCTTTTTTCCTGGGGTCTGGTTGTTGCACCTTCGACCTTGCACTTCAAAGGCATTTTAGCTTCTACCTGGTTGTCAGACTGTCGCTCATTTCTTTGGCCACGGTGATCAATTAAAGTCTGTGACAGGTTGCCCTGAAAAAATGGTAAAGATCTCCCTACTCCAAAAGGGGGTAGACAAGATAGGAGCAAATACTATGGATTGATGGATCACAGATCAAATATGAAAAGATCAAACTGGAGTGGCCTTGCGATGGGTCTCATTATATTTAATTGAACCCTTCATTTCATGTGGGGTATTCAATTTGGGTCAGAATTTTTTTAAAGGGGGTTGGTAATTTTTCAAGGCTGATTATTCACTGATTATACTTTTTTCTAAAAAAAAGATCACAGTGACTGTTGATTGCTCTGCTTCCGCTGGGCCAGCTCCTGAACTAAGTCTAAGACCAACCCCTGGTTTTGAGGTTTTACGAAGGACTCGGCATGCATCATTGTTTTTGTACACTTGGGAAATACTTTTAGTGCCATCATCTGCTAGTACCGTTATTGGAGATATTTTAAAGATATAGAGCTATTGCATCACTTCGATCATTACTTGTTCTTTCAAAGGGCAAAACATTCAGGATATTTACGTTGCCTACAAGTAGAATTTCCAAAAGCCGTTTCAGTGAATTGCGATTCCTGCTCGGGCATACGGTCCAAGGCACCCCCTAAATGGAGTCCCAGCAAAGGAGTAATTAGCAAGACAGTTTCTGTCACTTTTAAAACTCTGTCCCAATCTAGAAGAGGAAGTGTGTATTTTAGAGAGTAGTTGCTTCCACCCCAACAAACATGCTTTACTGTGGAACGGGAGCTCCCTTAGCAACTAGACGTATCCGTGATAGTCGCAACAAAAGCAAGCCCAGCCTCTTAACTCTTTCTTTCTTCCCTTCCTTGGTGAAGCCTTCCTGAGAACGCTTCTCATTAATTTCCAACATAGAGTGATTCTTTTGCATTAACAAGATTTTTCTGGATTCATATGAGAGAGAAAAAAAACATTTCCTCCTAAGATTCCTTCAATTTAGCCCGGTGTGATTACCAAATGGCTGCCGAGTGGAAAAGAAAAGGCTTTAGAAAATGAAAAAGCAGATTTAAACAAGCTCTATCAAAGTCTGTTCATGAGACTACTCGTCAGGCACGGCCTACCAAAGCAAACCTTGTAATAAACTCTATGAATAGGCCTTTAAACCCATCCTCAAACATGGCCCCGTTTTTTTGTGTCAGTTGCCTCCTCCCCCCTTTTAGTACACATTCCTTCTTTAGTTTGCAAATTTAGCCGCATAATGGATCGGTTGATTGTCTCCGACTTGTCTAGAATTGATCGTTTCTTTGATGGCATTCTTGTATGTCTAATTGAAACACAAAGGAGGAACAATTCTCTTTTTGAAACGCAAAAGATAGGGTTGGGACTTCTGGTACAATGCACATGCCTTCCTTTTTAGTCTTTGTACCAAGACTTCCTCACTTTGTTTGTCTTCTAACAAGACTGACTGGAGAAAAAAAGAGGTGTTTGCACCTCTCGTTTAAAGAACTGCTCCAAAATTTGCACTGCCAAAAAAAGATTCCTGTGCGAAAATGGGAGGAGGGTTCATCATCTTGTTCAGCTCTTGATTGTACTACTGTAGACCCGATTTGCTAAAATCTAAATGATATAGAAATCTTGTCACTTTTTGTCAGAGACTATTTGTAGTTTAGGAGGGAGTTGTAAATATAATGAGCAATTAGTTGTCTTCAACTTTTTGTAACATTGCCAATTTGATAACTTCATAGATTATGATGAAATTATTGTCTTCATAAATAATCATTGTCACTTAAAATTTGATTTCAAGTACTGTCAAATATAGCATCACAATCTAAAATGAAATCTAATGAATCATTAAATAATTTATTAGTTTATCTTATAACAATCAATCCCCAGGGTTTCCCATTTTTGACAATAGAGCATCACATCTCGTAAATTGAAGTAACAGAAGTCGAAATATAAAAATACATTGTTTTTATCAATAATTTTTTTTCCTTTAATGATTCTAAGAACATGTTTGTAATTGATTGTCAGTGCCATTGTTTTCTTTTAGAAATGGAAATGATCAAACCATATGTCAGTTTTGAGTTGAAATAAAGGCCATGGATAATTAATGAACTTAAGTCTGTTCAGACATGCCGATTTTAATTGTAATTGCTGCAGGAGTGACCTGGGAACTCGCAAACAATACTGCCGTACTTTGGCAAAAGGAAGCAAGTTACAAAAGTATCATTTGTTGTAAATGAGCAGTGTGTGTTCATCATTTACATAGGCATCGATGCAATTCAACAGCATGATTTCTTCAATATCTTTCTATAGAACGATCATTTCTTCCCCCAATTTTGCCTGAACGTGCAACATACAAAGGGTGTTTCAGAAACAACTTTAACTCAAATTTGACTGATGTGTCACTTGCTTCCTTTTGCCAAAGTTGGGCAGAATAGTTTCACTCTTTCATATCCAGCCATGTTAATGTTCTATACTTGAGTATAGCAATTATTCTTGTAGAGGAAGCGTTATGCTTTAGTTAGGCCTAATGTGAACGGCCCTTAATGGATGAATTAAGTCCAAGAAGGGGAAAAACCCATTTATTTTAGTATCTTATGAAAGCTGCATGTTAAGTGTTGTTTCCTGGATCAAATCGGTTGTGATCTTCAGCCAAAAATTACTTTCTAGGACTATTCATTGTTTCGCCTTTCAACGAGAAACAGAGAAACGATAACAATTGGTCACCAAGAACTCGAGTGTCAGCAGCGAGACTTTCAATTTCTGTCCAAGTTTGCAAGAAGTTTTTGTGTGGTTGGATGATTTTCTTTGCTGAAAAAGGGTTTTAGAATTCATAGATTTAAACATGGTTTTTAATAGAAAATTACCACTTGCAAAAACATGCCTGATACAAGGCAAGGCATAATATTGTTCGCAGAGACTATTAGAGGGTTTCTCCAAAGCAGGATTTTAACTGCGGAACCGAACCGTGATGAAAATAAAATGACGTCTTTCTCTGATTCTGATTTTTCTTCATGACAGACATGTTTTATTTATAGCATGGAAATCCCTGTTAATTGCCTTTTAGAATGATGGAAAATGTATTACTTGTATTTTGCGGTATAAAGGGAGGTATATTCGGTGTCAAATGATAATGGAAATATGTTTCCAAGTGGAGAGTATTGAAATCAACTCAGTCTTAGGTCTTACACGGTTACTATGATTGCGATCATGGGTAAAAATAAAAAAATTTAACTTGAAAAAAGACTATACTGTCAATTTGAACTTTGCAGCGATGGCAAATGTCATAAGGGCTGGGTTGTGTCTGGCCCTTAGCAGAAAAAAAAAGAGACAAACTTTGTCCAAATCTGCGAAATTCCTGAGACGACATACCATTCCTAACCTTCCATTTCCCCTCTGGGATACATTTTCCCAAGATTTTCTCAAGATTTTCTCACTCTGTTGATAAAAGAAACGAGGAAAAGGGGTGAGTCATCGACTCTGAAAAGTGGGCAGAAAAGAAACAAATGCTTGACCACACATATTGTGAAGAGGATGTTCCCTTTGGGTCCCCTAATCTGTGTGATTAACCTTAAAGATCTGCTACAAAGAATGGAGTATGTGGGACTGTTGAGAATCACTTTTTATCAGCAGTAACTCCTTTCAATGAAAAGGATGCATAATTGGAACCTTCCTGCACCCCCCCCCCTTCTTTAAATCTTCATCAAAACTGAAAAGGTGATATTTTAATAGTAGATTTTAATGACTTTCTTTCTACATGTATATGTATATGCCCACTCCTGATGTTTATTATGATAATAAAGTTGCTTTCATTATACTCCAGTAAACATTCAAATGATAGAGTGTACTCAAAGGGTGTTGAGAAATCCTTTTTTTTTTATTTCTGTTGAAAGTTGACCATACTTATGAAGTAAACCATGCTGGAAGCGTACCAAGACGTCAAGAGCTGAAGCTGCTTGATGTCTTGCCAAAACTCGGACTAAGAGGAATTTAAATTGATGCGAAGAACAATAGCAAATAACGTAAATATGAAAATAAGTATTATTTATTCGATCGAGGTTATAAGCATTATCGATTCAAGAGGCTGTGGATGAAAAAGAAAACCTTTTTGGCACCTTTGTCTCTTGTTTGTTATTGTTACTACTTTGGAATGCTTTCTCTTATTTATTCTTATTGATTGGAGTACTTTTACCAACAACATCTGTGATGAGTAGTTTGTTTTATATATGGAGTGTTGTGGCAGTGTATATGAACTACCATAACAGAGGGGAGAGGGGGGGGGGGCTTTAGTTTACTGTTATGGAGGGGGGATCCTTGATTAGGACTTAACTTTGTTCATAATTAATTATTATCTTTAGCAAGACTAGGAGACAGATTGAAGATTAGGACAAAGGCTTGAAACAGACCAATCTTTGGATGAAAGAAGAGGAATTTTAAGTCTCTTTGTGGTAGCATCCTCTTTCCAAACCCTGAAGGAAACCGAATATCAGGAAAATAAATCAAAGAGAGGCATGAATAGCATTTTTGGCCCTCTATCCCTCTCGTTTTGATACACTGTGACGATTTTCTCTCATGGATCCTCCCTTGTGGTGTGGTGGTGTGTGAATAGATTCGGTTTCGGTGGAATGCTTCGCGAAGGTTTCCGACCGGTCAGTGACTTGGATGAAGTGGGGTGAGCGGAGGGACAAGCAAAATCACCACAGGTCTACTTTTTTGGGGGACCGGAATGTTTCCGTGCAATTTTCTTACCCCCTTGGCTGCCTCCAGCCAAATGAAAACCAACTTTGGGTTTGCATAGAAGGGTCATGGTTGTTCAAAGAGAAGCAATGAAAAAGCAAAATCAAAAGAGAGAGAGAGAGAATGGACCCTAGAAGGAAACCAAAAAAAAATACACATAAAGGTGTTCTTTTAGCTCGGGTTGCTCGTGGGCTATCTTTTCTTCACTCTTTACCACACACTGTGTCTAGAAAATAATGATATAGGCTTGTGTTAACACTTGCCTAAAGTTGTTACATGGATGTATGTGGTTATTTTGCAGTGTGTTCGATGCTATTTATGATACTGTTAGACTACAACATTGAAATTAATTTTAGATCGTATGAATTTAGGCCTTGTTCCTCGCTGGCACTTTTGCCACTCAGTTCCCAAATGCTTTCCCATCATCATGTCACGATTTGTAGGCAATTGATTATCGTGCTAGATATCGGTTTGATTTCCAGAAACGTAACTTCAAGTGTAAACATTGTCTTGTGTGTGAATGTGCCCATACCCCTTACTGTGCGAACTGTTTGATAGAGACACTGACTCACGTTCATGCTGATACTCCAAACAACGTTTTCAAAGCGGTGGTTCCAAAGAAAAGGAGAGAAAAAATGAACCGAGCGGGGCAATTTTGTCAGATCATTCAGTCTCTATCGAATAAAAGAAGAAAAACCATGCAATACAGAATTCTGTATTGCTTTTTCATAGTTTAGGAAAATCTTCTAAAGATCAAATCTTCTTTGTGCAAAAAACTTCGACTCTCTGTAACCTCTTTTGTTACTATTTTAGGGTAAAACTTGGTTCAAAAGTTTCTTGGGTTTTTATATCCGTCTTTTATATCATAGGAAACTGTAGATTAGCTGAAGAATTTAATGTATTTGCTTAGTTGCAAATGGCCCATACAGAGTTACATTTTATGCCTGATGTCATGTAATTTGTTATCTTGTCTTGTTGGCCGTACATGTTACAAAATATGCACTCCAGCGGTATTTTAAACTTTTGAAATCTGTGTCTGTGGTATCAAAGTCTAAAGTTAACAGGCAGTATTCTTCATAACGAGTTCATCATTTAAAGGAACACTTTGATTTCCAAATGATCTTAAAGGTAAATGCTAGTTTTGGTAACGATATCAAAATGAGTTCGTACAGAATCCAATGAAATGATCACCAGAGTGTCTGTTTGTATAAATAAAACGCATGCGCCAAAGGATTCTGGAAGAAATTTTGTAATTGCTGAGAAATCAGCAAATAAGCACAGGATTCGGGTAGAGCGTCGGGCCCGACGCTCAAAGCAATAATTATACACTGTCCCACGTGCGCTTATCTGTGTTGGGGAAGTTCAGTCTGAACATTTTTCAGCGTAGATTTCAAGATTTCACAAAGTTCAGTTTATGTAACTGTACCAGATCTAGATCCTCGATGATATACTGACAATTAAACTTGGTTTTACAGACTTTCTCATGAAATCAGTGTTTACTGCAACTACTGGAATTTCTCTTTAACCGAATATCGAAACAAGAAAGGGGGCTATAACATTTTTCAGTTTACTATTTAAGTTCTAACTTAAAGTGTCACCTTCCTCTGAAATTTAACTTTTCAGTAGTGCCTATATGCTTTCATAATCTCACTATCATCATTTTTTTTAAATATTTCTAGTGTTGAATAGGGTTAATAGTTTTAATAGGCCTATATATTTAACTCTTGTGCTGAGCCAATTTTCTTGGTGCTTGTTTTGTTGTTGTTGAAAGAGAGAACTTTGAGAAGGTGAATACAGAATAGGCAATTCGGTAAGGAATCTGTTTAGGAAGAGTGCTTTCAAATCCAAACAATGCTTGGTATAACTTGGGTGTATTGCATTAAATCTGAAATCAAGTCAGACTTCCTGTAAGCCCCGTAGATTCCAGTGGTTGCCGACGGTAACCGAGATTCGAAATCCAGCCAGTGCCGTCTCTCTCCTCCTCCCCTCCGCTATAAGGTCTCCAGTTTCTGTAATCTATAGCGGGAGAATTAAGGTAAAATAGAGTAGAACAAATAACCCAACAGAATCCAACACCTTTTTATATTTCTTCTTTCTTTGTGTAGAATGTTTCTTGAAAGATCCTTTTTCCTCATACTCAAAAGAATCCACATTCCTTTGCTTTATCCCTGGCTAGTCTCCCATCCGCAGACCCTTCGCCCGTCACCGTGAGGTAAATATGACACCTTCGGTCTGGCATTCAAACAGATGCTTGTGTATCTCTTGTTTTTGTTGATGCTTGGCTCAAGACTTCAAGAGTTGCTTGGAGACCATGGGAACAAGAGAGAACAGTGGTTTTCTTCTTTTTTTCCTTCTCAGGCTCAGCTCAGGAAGGTCTCTGGTCGCAAATCTTTCAAGTGATATTACCTGCACAAAGAATGCAGACATGGGTTGACCTGATTGCAAGTTGCAATGACCTGGTACAATTCATTTCTTGTAGGGCAAGTGTTTGCAGCGCACTGTGTACATGTCTTTTAACTTTCTCCTTTTACTTTCCTGTTCCTGACCTTTGCTCATTTTTATTTTACTACCATCAATTACTCAGGAATGTATTATAGGTTCCCTGAAGAGCCAGTGGCTTCAAGATGACCCCCCCCCCACATCTCCAATCCATTTTACCTAATGGAAATTTCTTACCCCCCCCCCCCCACAAAAAATAAAGGATTTTAAGGATACCTTTCTGGTATGAGATTGAGAAGTGTATCTATGGTCATATAAAGTCCATTGACTCTAGTGCCGAGCTCCATGGTCATGTAGGCCTATACATGTAACTGTAAGGGAGGAGGAGGCTCAAGTGTAACGATGGACTTGCAAGCTGATAGTAATTCCATCATTTTGATGAAACTATAACCTACAGTATCTTCAAACAAAATTGTCGAAAGGAAAAAAGTACCATAAACCACCGAATCCTTGGTTATTACGTCTTGTGCTTGTCAAGTGTCTTTGGGACTTGCGTTTCGGTTACGAAGGGGGTGCCCTCTGCCACCCGCATATAATGATGTAATAAGGCAGATATGATTTTGAACTTTATGGAACTATCGTGTTTCTCCCCGCCAAAAAGCTCTCCTGTTACCACCAAGCGAGGGAGACTCCAGGGTCTCCTCGTCTCCTGGCTGAACTTTCTAGTCTTGTGTTACAGGCCCTTTCAATTTCTGCTGATGATCGATGTTTCGCAATTTGGCCCTATTTGGAAGGGTGGGGGACCTATGACTCGATCAACCATTCATTTCACCTTATACATTGTAATTCTGACATTGTAGCAAACTGGTTTTTGTCTGGCTTTTTGATAGAAGTGTGCTTTGGACAGTTAAAACTGCATTGGTTTCATGCACCTACCGTATTATTCATTTTAATGCACTGACATGAAAAGGGCCATGTGGGACTGAACTTTGCACTTTGTGAAAATGGTATCCAAGCCTTGTATTGAAGGCTAAGTGGGAAACACTGTGAGACTGTACACATTCCACGATGGTTAAACTAGCTGACATCAGTATACCATGCACGCCCCCTCCACCACCCCTTAACCTCGTACAAGCGAACGTGCGGAACGACCATAACATTTCTCCCCCTTTTTCCCTCCGCAGGACCAATCCCACCGAAATGCATACTTATGAAAATTGAAAGTGGATAGGCTTATGTGTATAGAGATGTTAAACATCTGTCATCTTTGCATACAGGGCATAATGTTTGCAATGTTACTCCCAACATCTGGACTTCCCATGAAGTTGATTCTTTTCTTGTAGAATGCCCCCTCCTGCCCCCATAATAGCTCTATGATCATACAGTACCTTTGCCATTGGTGCACAGGTGTAGGGGAGATTTAACCCCCTGACCCCTCCCACCCCATGGACCATCCCCCAGGGTCTGCAGTCCAAACAAGGGGGAGGTCAAAGGTCACCGAGAGGTCACATGACCTGTGTTAGAGAGATTTATTTCCATGACATTCTTTGGGGGCCCCCATGTTAGCAGAAACATTGAACAATCTCCCTTCATTTCACATATTATCACTCAAGTTCGATCAATGCATCCTTTGTACTGAAGAGATGAAAGTAAGTGTCCAACTACTGGGAAGGTTTATTTGTTGTTCTGCATGAATTTGGAGCTAAATTGCAATTTCAGAAGGAAACCAGTCTGCCATTTTCATCATTGATGAATAAGCAACTATTTTTGGTATCACAATACCAGCGGTGCACAAAACAAGAAGTACATGCACTTGGCCCGATTCTGAAAATGAAAATACGGGTAACTCTGCCTAAGTTGACTGTCTGTTAGTGGAATATTATAAAGTCAAAGCAATTTTAAGACCAGATTGTTCAAAACATGTTATATATACCTCTTTTAAGTCGAATTTCTCCTAAATCAAACTGATTTTTTTCTGTGGAGTGTGGTCCCAAAAGATTTGACTTGGGCAGAACTACCTGTAGGAGTGGTCTTCTGTGAAGAAAAAAAAAAATCACTTTTTAGCCACTTATCTTATGGCGGTCAGATATGACCCATTTCCCTTTTCAGAAGAGTTTGCAATAATTGAGACCACTGTTGGAGAGCATGATTTTGATCAGCTGTGAGACCTGTTACCAAGGTAGTGAACAGTTCCAGTTGTACCACATTGAGAAAGTTTTGAGTTCGAAATGCAACAGAGCAGGACTCTGCCATGTAGTGGACATCCATTACCCAAGTCCCTTTAAATGGAGGTAAACACTTGTCTAAAGAGCACATGATATAGTTCTTAAAGGCAAGTGTTGACCAACACCAACTTGTTCTTTGCTTTGCAAGAGAAGGGGATCGATCACAGTGGAGGCCCTCGGGGGTAGAGCCAGGCCTATCTCCGGCCTAAATCAAACATGACCAGGCTCTTTCGTTAGCACTGTCCGCTTAGAATCAACATGATCCCGATACCGAGATAGGGATTAAATAGTAGACCCTGTGTCTCGTTTGGGGCTAGGTAATTAGGCTAGCATTTTGTATTTAGACTATAGTTCAGTATGAGGACTTATCAGTTTTTACCCATCAGTTGCAAAAGCAACCAGTATGTTTAAAGAAAATATATGCAACAGTTACCAGTTCCTTGTTAGCCAGCCTTCCCCTTGGTCTTGTAGCTAAGTTCAACAGTCATAACATTAATTGCTATTTGATACATACTCTTTCCAGGTAACACAGAGTTCATGGTTGTCTCAGAACTTCACCTTCAGAAGAAGGTGAAGAGTTGTTTAGCCAATTTGGTATTTTCAAACTTGAATCAGAGATTATATATACCTTATGATGATTTGAATTCTTAACCCATTATTCCAGGGGGGGGGATAATCTAGAAAGCTAAAATGCATGGCTTTGTTAAAATGGACTGTGTGAGATATCTCTGTTGGCTCCAGTATTCTATTGCTGCCTTTGAGATTGTTTTGACTTTCCGACTTTGTTTTCACCCACATAGAGGATGTTATTTCTTTCGTTACAAAATTCCATTTCCGATTGAACTTTTGAAAGTTTAAGAAGCAAGGGATGAAGGTGTGTTGGTATGAAGGTGCTTCGTGTCCACCTATACGATTTGAATATGACTTCAAATTTTCTTATTGAAAGAAAAATGAGTGGAAAAGGATAACTAAAGTAAAGTAGAACATTCTCTGTCAAATTTTCATGTGCTATTGTTTGATAGAAGATGAGGAGAAAAGTCTTTGGCATTCTAAGTCCCCACTTCATCATTCAATAAGCACTCTAGAACGAAAATCTTAAAACAATGATGACATGGTTGAGTATCTGTACTTTGAAAAGAGGAGGACAAACTGCTTGTTCCTAATCTAGACCCTGTGTGAACGTGGACGGCATTTTTGCGGTCGAGCGTGGCCGAACACGGTCCCACCCAGAGAAAATGTGCCAAGGTCTCGCTTTTTCCGATATCAGGCAAGCCACAATGTTATGTCGACCGCATACATCATGTTCAAAACTGCAGTTGGGGACCGTTGCCTTAGTCCCACGCAAACATGGGGAAAAAGGGGGGAAAGATGACGAAGAAAAAAATTGGCAGGCCTCCCCTGGATCAGTTTGAAAAATTGAGCGCACCACCGGGTGGTTTTCTTCCTCGCTCTCTTTTAACTTTTTTTTTCTTTTTAACAAGGATTCTTGGGAAACACTACACACTGTGGGTCTCTCCCGACCAGGTTTGTTGTCATCGGTTTCCATGACGATAGCCAAAAGTATTGGGTTATCTCTCTCCCCTGTCTAGCCCCAGGGTGGATACGTTGAGGTCTGATTGGTGGAGCCGGGGTACTTGACCCTTCTTTCACCCCTATTAGAATCTCTCGGCATACCTGCACGATCTTGAGGTTTTGGAGCTTAAAGGTGCACTCTTTTGTTTTGTGTTTTTGCTCTTCATATTCATTTAGAAAATATGAAAATGTACTGCATACCTCAGAAATATGAATAAAGCCTTGGAGATGTTACAAGGATGCAAGTTCCCCATCTAGTTCATGTTCACTGATGAACTTCTCAAAGTACATTGTATGTTTTTTTATGTTCTGCATAAACATTAATTACAGGTGCTGATTTAGTATTTAATTTCTCCATTAAAATGAAATTGACAATCTGGTAGGCCTATCAGCCAAGCTTTCTCAAAGTTCATGAAGTGGTTAAGAAGTGGGCATTGGAACTGTGACATTAATCAAAGTTTCCCTTTTTTCTCTCTCTCTCTCTTTGCTCCCTCTGCAGGATCACCTTAACATGGTACGAGATCTAATGGAAAACCTACTAAGTAAGAATCTAGGAACAAGTGCTTCTAACAAGTCCGCAGAACATCCCTCGGTCTCAAAGACAAGAACCATGAGCGAGAGCGACAAACCAAGCACACCAACCGGCGTAGACGAGGTAGAAATCATCTGTTGACAGAAGAACTTACCCTGCGTCCATTGAGACAGTTTGCTGAATATAAACGATAGCGCGTAGCATCCTTGATGAAACGCTGATGTGGATGTTACGTTCGAGGTTACCGTTCGTTCGTTAAACGGAGAGCGGGAAATGCGTGACGCTCGGACACAACGAAAAAGTGCAAAGTTATGGTTGCTGTGATGTTGGCTGTTGTTTCCACCAGCGACAGAGTCGTCGAAGGATCAACTAGTCGCACCAACAAAAAAATAAATAAAAATGGAAACGGGTACCAGAGAATGTTGTAGAGTGTGCAGTGTCTTATCTCCGTTCTTTGGAAGATAGAAACGGATAAATGCCATCGTAGTTCTACCTCAAAGACTGTTAGATGACCAGAACCCACAAGTGCCGACTCTCGATCACATCTCGCCTATGAGATCAAGTTCCGATATCTAGGCAGATCAGCGCCCCCTGTAAGATCATTTCAAGAAGTATGACAGAATGGACTGGGGTTTGAAGCTCATTTCGGGAAGTACAGCCGAAGGGAAAGGGACTGCTCTTCACAGCGACGTCTTGGGTTTATCTTTTGGAGATGAGACACAGATTCGCCTCTAATCGAAGGAGGGTAGTTATAAAACAAACAAGGCAGCTGACTATACACATTTTATTCTGTAACTACTCTCTTACAAATTCAACATTTGAAGAAGAAGAAAAAACATTTTTTATTATCATAAACAGTATCTGCAATAAACATTTGTGCCTTCTAAGACACCATCAACAGGCCAAAATTTGATGTCTTGGATAATCGTTATCCAAGGTGAATATTTCAGTTCTTGAAATTTGGCTGTCACCGTATGTGCCTTATTTTGTATTTGAAGTAGGATTAGATGAAATGTAGTCAAATGTACATCAGACATGCTCTACGGATCAGATTAATCGTTTACTCGGTTGAATTTTCTATGAAACGTTTGTCTGTGGATAATTTCGTGACTCGGTAAACAATCAGGCTCGTGGCTGAGAGCACTGTCAGACATATTGGGTACTAAATTTTAAAAATTTGTCACTCATCAATGTTACTTTGTTGCAAATTGGCAACATGTAGTCCGATAGCCCTTATATTGGCTCTAAAAGATCGTGGTAGTTAAAGTGCATAATATTAATAACTACCAATATATGACTGGTTCATGATGAATATGTTGCTGTTATCTCGCGATCAAATGCCACAAATATATTATTTTTCGCAAGGTAACGATAGGTTATTTAAATTGTTCTTCTTAGTGGAAAAAGAGCTGAATTCACTTATTGTTTATTCTCTTTAAATTATAATTTTGTTTATCACTTTATTCATTTTCCTGTTTTATTTGTGTGTGTGCGTGGAGAATGCTTGTGTTTGATGGGCCGATTTTGAAGACTTATTTTTAAGTTTATTGCAAATATGTATTTAAAAATGCAGCTCTTTTGGAGTGTTGGTACTTTTTTTTTTCATTAATTTTTTTCCCATTATTTCTGCATTTTGCATGATGCAGTTCTCAAAAGACAATGTGAAAATATGTAGTTCATGTGCCATAAAATTATGAACAGATAAAGACAGTTAAGAAATTTGTACATGAAGTGCCTTGATGTATTTTAATTTTTTTTACCAAAGGAAGAGAGGGGGCTATAGAATCAATGAAATTGCATTTCCATGTACTGATCTTGAAAGAATTCTTGATTTTTTTGTGTGTCGCTGGCCCGAAATATTTTTCAATCATTCCGAGATGTGAGAATTCCAGAATTAGTACCCAGATTTCCAAGTTCTAATGAAATTAATACCATTCCGATTGATCATTCCAAAGAAAAGAAGAAAAATAATCACATGGACGTATATGTGGCTAGCCGGAAGGAGGAAATGAAAATGTGTTAGATTTTATTATGTACAGGCATTAAAATGTCAAAATTTAAAACTTTTTGATCATAAAGTTCAAATTTTAAGGAATGTTGGGTGTTTTTTATATACACTGTTTCAAATAATGTTGTCAAAATGTTACTGTTTTTTTCTTCTTCTGATTAGGTATAGAAAGAATTGACAATTTTGTCTTTGCAATTATGATGTTATGAAAATGTTAATTGATGTTTACAGAGCTTGCCCACATATTTTCACGTTCATGATGATACGACATCGTGAATTAGACGAGTGTTTTGGAGTAGGACTCAGAAGGAAAAAAAATTCCTACTCAGAGTGTCTGAATTATGTTCCACTATAGTCAATAGATTGTATTATATCTGCCTCTCGTGCCAGAATCAATTTGGAAACTCATTCTGTTCATAAGCAGTACTTCCAATCAGAGTTATGTACAATCACACGTTCCTTCCATTTTTTAAACTTGACCATTTATATAGAAAAAAAGAAAAAAAATAGTACTAGTTGATTAAAAAAAAGTTATGTGGTGTTTTTTTGCAAGAATATATCCATTTTGGTGTGTTAACCTTGTAAGATTTTTTACATTTATATAACTCAATTGGAATACAATTTTTTAATTGATTTGTACGATAAAGTTCTTCCATTACTCTCTTTTTTAAGCTAGAAGAGAAATTATAGTTAGTGTCTGAATTTTGAGACTAGATGGGAATTTGCGGAACACGTTTGATTGCGTTTGTTAAACTGAGTATAAAGTTATATGAAAGAGTGAGTGAGTGAAACAATCGAACAAATTATAGTGAGTTTGCTGTGCCCTTTATCAATAAAAATATATTATTCCCCCCCTTAAGAAGTGTTAAATCTACGGCATTAATGATGTGAGTTTTGGTTTTGTAATCCATTTTTTTTTCTTGTGAAATGTTCCTTCTGTGTCTCATTGTCTTCATGTGTGTCTTGTTCCCTCACTCTTTTTTTTTTTTTATATATTCCAACTTTTTCTGGACTTTGGAAATTTTGTGAGGGGTTGTCGAACGAAACAGTAAGAAACAGATTATATTGCAGACAAACAGGAGTACTTAACTACATGATATATATTATATTGTGCACTAAAAATGCAAATCTTTGTTATCAGTATAATGTTTAATTTAAGCCATGTTTATGACGATCTATCCTGTATGAAGTATATGTTGCATTGTAAACCCTATTAATTAGTGTTAATTGAAAATGTTGAATTATTAATGTTAAATCCTTACAAATGTGTTGATAAATTCATTGACATTTTTCTCAAATTAGAACTCCATGTTATGTTGTGGAGGCAATTATTGCAAATTTTTATCAGATGTACGCTGTATATTCTCTGCGGTGTTTACATCAGTTTATAGAGCTTTAATGATATACCTTGATTATGTTATTCCAGAGATAGCAATGAACACCCGTTTTCAACTTATCACAAAATTTTCCATTATCAACTTATTTAAAAAATTTCTTCAAGACTTCGCTATTTCTTGTGTAACTTTGTGCACATTCTTTGTGTCTTCTTCTCCACCTTATTATCAATTGAACAGCGCTTCTTCTTTTTTTTCAGTCCGTGTTTTCTTATAACATTTCTTACCCATTTTCGATGCTTAAAGTTGAAGTGCAGTTTACATATGGGTGATATACAATAAAAATTTATACCTTTTGATAGCATCTAAACGTATTGCAATCTAAAACACAACAAGCTGAATTTCACAGGGGTTAGGGAGTTATTATTGTTACATATTTTTAGGTGTTATCTTCAGTTTCCCTGTGAAGTTTAGCTTTTTGTGTTTTGGATGCATAGTTGCTATAGTGTGGAGAGCTGTGATATATTAATAATTGGTATTATTATTATTATTTGTGAGAGTCCTTCTGAGTGAAAATGAAAAAATAAAACAGAGTAAACCAGAATTATATTGTGTGATGTGACTTTATTCTATTGTAATTCATCAATATTGGAAGTTCAGGATGTTGAAAATTATATTGAGAAACTGGTCATGGTAACAAAGGGTCAGTGGTAGTGGTTGAGATGATGATGGTGGTGATGATGATGATGGTGGTGGTGGTGGTAATGGTGATGATGGTGGTGATGATGATGATGGTGATGATTGGGATGGTGATGATGATGGTGGTGATGGTGATGGGGATGATGATGATGATGGTGGTGATGATGATGATGGTGATGGTGGTGATGTGACGATGGTGATGATGATGGTGGTGATGGTGATGATGATGATGGTGGTGGTAATGGTGATGATGATGATGATGGTGGTGGTGGTGGTGATGATGATGATGGTGGTGGTAATGGTGATGATGATGATGATGGTGGTGGTGGTGGTGATGATGATGATAATGGTGGTAATGGTGATGATGAAGATGATGGTGGTGATGGTGATGATGGGGATGGTGATGGTGATGGTGATGATAATTGTGATGATGATGATGATGATGATGATGGTGATGATGATGATGATGATGGTGATGATGGGGATGGTGATGATGATAATGGTGGTGATGATGATGATTATGGTGATGATGGTGATGATGATGGTGATGGGGATGATGATGACGATAATTATGATGGTGATGAATAGTTATGACTGCACAAAAGATTGCAATGGTGGGGTGACAAAAAAAAGCCAAAATAGTCCATTTACTTCCATAGTAACCTTCACTTTTGTAATTTAATAGTATCAATGATCTCAACGTCCAAGACCAATCCCGATTTCACATCAAATATATTCACAAAATTTCTAAATTCCCCAGTACTCTAACAATGAACACACATTTTCCCACCTTGGAGGTAGAAAGAACGCCACCGCCTACTTAAAAAGACCACAATATTTTTTCCATAACATTTAAATGCACGAGCTCGTTAACAAGCCACTGCCGTGAAATTCTAATACATTTTTGTAATTTCTAAAGGTAAAATGGAAGATATTGGGTAAACTTATGTTGGTATTTTCCAGGTCATTCACATATCGATGCCCCTAAAGGTGAAAGAAGGTATCGTGCATAAGCATCAAAAGAACCGCTCGAGCGGGGTTCCTGTATCATTAAGAGGGGCTTTGTTGCACCCCTCTGCCTTTACTTTTTTTCCTCTTTTACCCCTGAAGTAAACTCTTATCCTTTAATAATCTTTCTCTCTCACTCTCTCTATTTCACAATTTTTTAAAATAACTCTCTCCGACTCTCTCTCCGCCTCTCTCTTTTCTCTCTTGCTATCTTTTTCCGTTTCTCCCCTCCTCCATTTCTTAGTTGCTCTCTCTGATCTCTCTCTCCCCTTTTCCGTCTCTCTTATTTGCTCTCTCTCTCTCTCTTTGCTCCCTCTATTAATCAGTCTCTCCCCTTTCCGTTATTCTTATTGCTCTATCTCACTTTGCTCGCTCACTCTTTCTTACCCCCCTCCCCTCTCTCTATATCCCTCTCTTCCAATGGCGTAATGAGCCAAGTATTTTCAGGGGCAAAGATATGGCAAATCGGGCGAAATTTATAAAAAGATGCAAGCGATCGAGCAATAATTTCGACATTTGTATCACAAAAATACAGTTTTATGATATATTTTGCCAAATGTTCAGATTTTTATCCTCTCTTTCCCCTTTCTTTCCTTTCCTCTTTATTATTTTGGTCATCATTTTTTATTTGGAAGGGGGGGGGCAAGCGCCCCAAGGCCCCTCCCCCACCTGTACGCCACTGGTCTATTCCACCCTCTCTCTCTCCCCGACTCGCTCTCTCGTGACAGTATAATCCAGCTCATTACATATCATCACGTCATAAGGTTTCTTATGCTACCACAATGAGAGTGATATTCAAAAGAATAATTATTTTTAAAGTCTCCTCCTTATACACCTAGGATTTCCCGGCGGGAGGTACAGAGAGGAACAAGAGAGGTAAAGAGAGGCACAGGACCGGGGCCCCATGTTCCACAGACCAAATTATAGGCTTACATTGGAAGACCGAGTGGTGTTAAACTACACCTGACGGTGTTGTGATAGGATCGCACCAAGCATTTGACACCAGTGTTTATTTCTATGGTGTTGAATAACATTGTGTTAAATCAACACCCATTGGTGTTTAATTCCGTCGACACTATTTGGTGTTATATTCAAACCCTATGTTAACCAAAGGGTGCTGCCCCCTCACCAACTGGTGTCGTTGTTGTTTTATGGTGTACTGACCACTATGTGTATAAATAAACACAAATTATTCTCATGAAACGTGCCGGAAAAAGGGTTTATTTGCCCCTGGAAAATCACAAAAGTACCCCTAAATCAAGCTTATCAGCTCCACATACTTCTGATGCAGATAATAGGAGGAACGAGGGATCTAAGTATAACCTATAATTCAAATCCAAATCGGCTTAATCGATTAATCACCAAAATGGGCATTTTATCACAAAAAAATATACAAAATAATTGCTCGTATATAGTCATTGCTGATGTAGGATTCCTAATACATTACTTGCATTAATCTTAATCAGTATTAATCGAGTAATGCCCATATTGAACTCTTTAGAAAAAAATATACAAATCATTAATAGCTATTGCACTTTTCATAATACAGAGTAAGGATTCCTGATATTTGTAACATAACGAAGTTCTCTGACTAAAAAATGGTTCCACTAACTGTTTCAACTCGAAAAAAGAAATGTTTCCATGATCAGAATGTGAATATCCTTTCATCGGTTGTCATGACAACTGTTATGTTTTTTTTCCAATCGAGCAATTAAGAATATTACGCAAGCCACTGATTTGATAAAATTAATATTCTGAACAATGTCTTGTTCCAGTAAACACCATTAATACTATACTATTGATCCAATTAAGTACACCTAAAAAAAGGGGTTTTGAATTCAATTCTTAGAAGCATTACGATAATGGCCTTTTTGGAACTGCAGGGACCGCGGAAGCGGGGGAGGGGGTGGGGCGGGGATGGGGGGTTGTGATTTTTTGCATCGTCAGCCCCAATGTACTTTTGGCTCAGCCCCCCACTTTGAAAACCGTTCCGCGGCTCCTGAAGGAATGATCATTGTGAATAAGCATACCAGCTATTAAATTGTCAAAATTATATTGCTTTCTCAAAAGTAGGCATATGATCTTATTATCTGGATTATGTAATATACACCTATTGTCCAGCTGCACGTATCTGGGAAAATGTTTTAATAATTGATCCGCTTTCCGAGTAAGTTGTGGGTGTATTGTAGATGTCGTGGTGAAATCTACAATGTGTTTGTTATTGGACATAAATACCTTGTTAACTTCGTCCAGTTTGACTTACTTAGCTTTTGAAAATGACACGAATGACCTTATTAACTTCAATTAATTCGGGGTATCACCCCCCCCAAAAAAAAAAAAACCGCTTCGCTCGCCTCTATCGAGTATAGCGTTACGCCACCGCGGTGCACAGTTCCACTAAAATGATCGTGGTTTAGTGGTTAACATGAAGGTCAAGGGTTCGATTCCCTGCAGTACTTCGGTCTTTACGAAGGCCTCCATCTGTTGGTATTTATTATACATTTATCAAAATAGTGAAGTCAGAAATTTGGGGGGAAATGTATATTATTAGGGGTTTTTAAAGGACAAGTCCACTCCAGAAAACAGTGGATTTGAATAAATAGAAAAAAATCAAACTAGCATAACGCTGAAAATGTCATCAAAATCGGATGTAAAATAAGAAAGTTATTACATTTTAAAGATTTGCCTATTTTTCACAAAACAGTGATATTTACACCTCAGTGACATGCAAATGAGACAGTCGATGATGTCCCTCACTCACTATTTCTTTGTTTTTTATTGTTTGAATTATACAATATTTCATTTTTTACAGATTTGACAATAAGGACCAACTTGACTGAACCATATAGTATTAAACAATGTCAGTTCCACATATTCAGGTAGGAACTAATCATTGTTCAACTTGATAATGAGGAGAAAATTAGAATATTTCATATAATAAAATACAAAAGAAATAGTGAGTGGATGATGTCATCAGTGTCCTCATTTGCATACCGAACAGGATATGCATATATCTGTTTTGTGAAATTAAGTGAAACTTTAAAATTTAAAATTTTCAGTGTTATGCTTGTTGGATTTTTTTCTTTTTATTCAAATCAACTTTTTGTTGGGGTGGACTTGTCCTTTAATGGAAAAAAGGTATCAATGTTATGTAATTGCATAATGACGAAACAAAACAATATCGACCATTATTTACAAATGAACTTATAGGCTAAACATATTTTAGAACCCCCGAACTAGTATATAAATGGAGGTAGAGATAGAGAGTAGAGATATACGCAGTTGAAAGAAAAAATGAATAGATAAATAAATTAGTAAATAAATCAGTCGGCTTATGACAGTAGGTATGTGATGTGAGGGCTTTTGGGGGAGATTTGATTTAAAAAATGTCACTTTTTAGTCCTTTTTTAATGTCGTTTATTATCTATGAACATCAGTCTCAAATCATTTACAATTACTTGTAAATGTTGTGATTATATATGTGTTGGAAAACTAACAAACACATAATAAATATCAATCAATAATTATCAATCAATCAGTCAGTCAGTCAGTCAATCAATCAATCAAATAATCAATCAATCAAATAATCAATCAATTAATTATATAGCTTTCACCTTTTCGTTGGATGATTGTGGCAAAAAAAAACTGGTGTGGTATATGCTGGTCCGGGTAATACACGGAACTAAAAGAATTTCCTATCTTATGAAAATAAATGCTCAGACGAAATAGCAGTAGATAAAATGGAAGCATACGAGACGAAATTGAATTGGATACAGTGAGACAAGTGGAAATTTACCAGTGATAATATAGGCCTATCATTACCTAGATCCCCAGGAAAGAAACGTCTATACATTTTAAAAAGAAAGAAAAAAAAAATCAGTCTATTCACCTCCAATAACTCGACCTCATACTAGGAAAAGTATTGAAAAGAAATCATACACATATCATAATTCCAGAACAATATTTCCCATTGATACGACCCTAAATAATAGAAACGAAAGAAAAGCCCAAATCGGAACGAAAAAAAAATCTTTTTGTTTGCCTACCCAGGAGACATAACCTCATACTCTGCGTACCTATGAACCCGCGATTCTACCCCATGTAAATTGATTATTTTATTTCTTGTCAGATTTTAGCCTCATATTCATTTTTTTTTAAAGGGGAGGTTCTCTCTGACGAGCAGTTGGTTTTAATCAAAGAGAAAATCGTAGAAAATTTGGATTTTTTTTAAAACAAAAAAACATCAAAGAGAACAGAGTTAGAATTTGTTAAACTTTTAAGTCGAGTTTTGCTCATCCATTATGTGATTTTGATGATTTTTTTTGTAATGGCCTTTTTTTCTAAAAATTGAACTTTTGTGAATTTATTATTTGTGCTGTGTATACATATATCATAAGACACATCATTCCATATCGCAATTTATACAAAAATATGGTAAAAATATCGATAAAAAATGGAAATAGTACATATGGGGAGCTGCTAGCACGTGACGTCATAATTGAAAAAAGTTATAAAATTCATAGCCTTTTTTGTTATCTTTTGATGGATTTTCATTAAATCTTCAATATCCATCTCTTTTTTTTGCTTATGTTAAAACCAACTTATCGTCAGGCTAAACTCCCCCTTTAAGGTATAACTGGCGATGTATGACGCTTAGCCTAATACATAGTAAGCTAGGTTCGGATTAAAAAAAAAATATATATATATATAGCTCGGGGCTTTCTAACCCCCAAGAAGAGGTTGCCATTGATCACTCTTTATTCCTCTATATCCTGAAATTAATCAAAATCAGAAACCATTACATCTATCGAAATTCTTAACAACCAGAAACGTCTTTCGATTCCATCATCATGCTTTCAAGTGCAAAGTGAAACTACAAATTATGATATATACTTTTGTTTCCAATTTCATGGTCGTTCGCTACGCTCCCTCGGAGGAAGGGGTTCGTTTATATAAATTCATATTATTATTATTGCATTTAAAAAGTCAAGTCAATGCCGGAACACTGGTCACCCCCCCCCCCGATCCCAATCATGACAAATCATCACAATTTAGAGTTTATATTTGTATATATTTTTGCTCTATGTATGTATTATCACTTATTTTCATTATCAATGTTACTTGGTTTATTATTATTATCATTATTATAATAAGTGTTATCATTATTACTATTATTATTCCTATTATTAAAATTATTGTTATTTATTTATTATTATTTTTATTATTATTATTACTATAACTATCATTATCAATGTTATTAATATCACCCCCAACGCACACACGCAATTTGAGGCACATGTAAAAGTTTCCTAGTCCACTGTGGCTTAATATTGCCTGTTTGAACACTAATATAGGGGCGGGCTCTGTGAGAAGAACTTTCTGTTCTCATTACAACTCACATTGATTTTTTCAAATGAATTTGATTATCGAGAAAGATAACAACAAAATATTACCATCACCTGAAATTCTGGGGTTCTATAAGCCCTGCATGCTCCTGCTCGACCTAAAAAAACTTGGTCTTGTGAAAGAATAAACAAAAAGAAATTAACCAAAAATATTCATTCATGCATTCATTGATCAATCAACTAATTCGTTTATTTATTCATTCACTCACTCTCTCACTACCCCCTCACTCACTCACTCACTCACTCATTCACTCATTCATTCAATCATTCATTCACTCACTCACTCATTCACTCTCTCACTCCCCCCCTCACTCACTCACCCACTCACTCACTCACTCACCCACTCACTCACTCACTCATTCACTCAATCATTCATTCACTCACTCACTCACTCACTCATTCATTCGTTCATTCATTCTATCATTCATTCACTCACTCACTCACTCACTCACCCACTCACTCACTCACTCACTCACTCACTCACTCACTCACTCACTCACTCATTCATTCATTCAATCAATCATTCACTCACTCATTCACTCTCTCACTCCCCCTCACTCACTCACTCGCCCACTCACTCACTCACTCACTCACTCACTCACTCACCCACTCACTTACTCACTAACCCACTCACGCACTCATTCACTCATTCATTCGTTCATTCATTCTATCATTCATTCATTCTCTCTCTCTCTCCCCCCTCACTCACTCACTCAATCACTCACTCACTCACCCACTTACTCACTCACTCACTAACCCACTCACTCACTCATTCACTCATTCATTCAATCATTCATTCACTCACTCACTCACTCATTCATTCGTTCGTTCGCTGGTCCGTCTATTAATTCGCCTATCCATGCATCACCATTCATCTATTCATCCATTCCATTCCCCTTTTAGGACAATCGACCATTTCATTTCGTTCATTTATAATTCAAGTGAGGTAATAGGCAAACGACTTTTTGGGAATGATGTAAATGAAATTCAAATCGCATTTCGAATTATCATCATTAATATGGGAGAATAATGAGCGTAGCAACATCTCTTTAAAATCTCCCTAATACCACCTAAATCAATCATTAGATACAAGGTATTACTTTTTTTTTTATTATCTCATTATGATAATGATTGTTTTGGTTTCTTTCCTTCACAACAATGCTCAAACAAACTGTTCATTAATTTCTTTGTCATGAAAGTATAGGTTGCTTTTTACATGTCATTTAATCAATCATGCTTTCAAGTATAAAATTTATGAATAATCGATTAATTACTTCATTCATTTATTAATTTTTCTATTTCGTTCACCAGTCATTCGTAAAAAGTCTAATCATTTGTACATTCATTCATTCATCATTTATTCATTCATTCATTCATTCATTCGTTTGTTCATTTATTCATTCGTTGGTTCATTCATTCATTCATTCATTCATTCGTTTGTTCACCCATTCATTCATTCATTCGTTGGTTCATTCGTTCGTTCATTCATTCATTCATTCACATATTCTTCCATTCATTCATTTATCCATCCATTAATCTATTCATTTATTTATTCATTCACTTTCTCAATTACTCATATTTTAATCCATCCGCAATGTTTTACTACACATAATTAATATACAACCATCATTATGATTAATGCAGGATTACCAAACTATCAATTGTAACTTTATTGTCTTTTAAAATCGCATTCATTATAAGTATTATAAAGTAGATAAAAACGACATTAAGAAACAAAGATCTGTATCGTTTTAAAGCAAATTTTTAAAGTCTAATAGAAAAAGAAAGAAAGAAAGAATCAATAATTTTTAGCTTTTTTTGTTCAAAGATGGGAGCTGATAAAATACGCTAGATCCTCATCTATTTTCTTTAGTTTTGTTTTTCATTAAAGAATACATTATACTTAATTACGTCATACTGTTTTCCAGTAATGCATTCATCGAATATTTATAAATTGTATCTTTCATCAACCTGCCATCATTGTCTCATGTTGTAAATTCAATATGAAACTTGCATTAATTCACACGAGCCTGATTCTCGTATCCACACATTGTATAGATATAGGACGTATGGATGTAGGACGTATGGTTATAGGGCAATGGATATATGGATAGGACGTATGGATATATGACGTATGGATATATGACATAATATAGATTTAGGACGTATGGATATAGGACAATGGATATAGGACATAATGGATATAGGACGTATGGATATAAGACATATGGATGTAGGATGTTTGGATGTAGGACGTATGGATGTAAGACATATGGATGTATGACGTATATATATAGGACGGTTGTGTGTAGGACGTTTGGATATATAGGACCTAAATGGATTTATGACGAATTACGTATTGGTATATGATGTATGGATATAGGATCATGTATGGATATAGGATCATGTATGGATATAGGACGCATGGATGAAAGACTTATGGATTTAGAGCGTATGGACCGGATGTAGGGATATAAGACGTATGGATATAGGATGTAGGACGTGTGGATATAGGACGTGCGGATATCAGGCATACATATATAAAGTATTGATAAAAGACGTAATAATTGCTACCGGAAACAGCCATGACGTCATTGCGGCACCCTTTTATATTTCCACTCTGGCGCAGCATTGCGTCAGTTACCAAGTTACCAATGTAACAAAATGTAATGCCTATATGGATACTTTATCATTTTTTAAATATAGGTTACACTCAAGGCTTATATTCCCTTTGGTATCAATTATAACGAAATGATTAATAACATCGGAAATGACTCCATCCCCAACCACATTATATCAGACATGATAGGCTTCAGAAGTGCGCCATATTTTCAAGTTCAGTTTCAAGTTCAAGTCGCAAAGACATTATGGAGCTTCAAGAAATCTCAACTCCTTGCATGCACGTATCAAGTGCATTAGGTGGGCGTAGAGCCCGCATGGGCAACTTATATTTCTGACTGGTAGAGGTATTTCATGACAGTCTAGCTCCTCTAAAGGATAATTAAAGGGAACGCCGATCATTGTGTTACTATATTAACTTTAGTAACATAGAAGTAAATTGATTGAATCGGTAAGCTGCCAATTTTTCTACATTAATTTCTTGGCATTTGACAGAGCAGGGGCGTTTGTTCTCCCCTGCAAGATGCAAGGGAGAAGAATAAGAAAAAAATTCTTCCATATTACAAGGTAAACAAAGGGAGGAAGGGCGGCTCCACTATGTAGGCCCAATATTTTGACGGGGGGGGGGGGCGTGACAACCAACGCCATCAAAAGGTATCATCAAGCTTTGAATATAGGTGTTGTACAGTTACACTACAAGGCTTTGTTTCAATACTTTTTTTGTTTCTCTAATTCTCTCCCCCTCTTTACCTCTTTTTCTAATCATCACTCTCCAGCAACCTTCGAGGGCTTGTCGCCCCTGCCCCCATAATCTGCTCCTGAACGTCCATGAAGGCAACCTTGCAAATTCACAGATATAATAGCAGTTGATGCCTTGATATCACTATAGAAATGAATATATTCTGAAAAGGAGAAATTGTATTGCTACACATCATTAAAAAAGTAATAATCCAAAATTTCAAAGGGCCAAGGAGTGATCCGTTTCCAAATTGTTAGATTATTACAATTGAACATGTTGAACATGCCAGATTCAACATAAAAATGGTTGAAAATATGATAACACTTTACCACATGAAATGTATATCGAATTATGGCAATATGGCCAGTCTTCAGAGTTTGTACATTTTAATTTGGAAATATTGGAAAACTGCTGTGACCATGGTAACCCATTCAAATCATTATTTCAAAAGAACACTCTGAAAAGGAAGAGATAGATATGAATTGTTATTTCTTCAACATTATTGATATTACATTACTAACATTCCAATCAAACTCCCACAATCACCTTTCCATATTTTGATGAAAATCCTTGTTATTGCCCTTCGCATTCTCAGCGAATATCTTTCGCTTTTGAACGTGTCGAATGAGAAGTTCTGTAATAATTCATATCTTTTAATTTCACACCACAGCGATTGGAATGGTGATCTGTTTACAATACGTTTGTGATTGTTTTGTCCTTTCTATTGTCATGCCATTGAAATGGTTTATTTCCAATTTGTCTAATGCCAATTCGTCTTATTACCAACTCGTCTACTATCATTTTGGTCTATCATCAATTCGTCCATATCCACATGGTTTAATTGCCATTTCGTCCACTCACCATTTCGTCTGATAACAAGTAGGTCTAATAGCCATTTAGTACATAAACCATTTGGTCCAATGGACTAAGTGCTGATTGGGCGAAATGAATGAAAGGAAAATGGATATTATAACAACTGGTTATGAGACGAAATGGTCATCGACGAAGTGGTGATTAGACGAAGTGATGATTGGACCAAATGCTCATCGGCCCAAATGGTTGTTAGACAAAATGTCGATGGATGGAATGACATTAGACTTTAGAAGGTAGACCATGTGATGAGTGGACGAGTTGGCAATGGACGAATCGGCAATTTACCATTGAAATCATCCAAACATTGGAGCGTCATGGCTGTTTGAAATGCACGTCCAACACTCAAAATTACAGGGATTTCAATAAAATCCAGGTGGACTGTAAGTTAGGGAACAATCGAATTCCTAATTGTATACGTCTAAAACCAGAACCAGAAATAAGAAACAAAAATTCTGGATTTATTTGTAATCCCCAAAATTGATTTTTTTAATCGCAAAGGATAGGAATTCAAATCCCCGAGATTAAAAAATTAAGTTTTAGTATTGAAATAAATCCAGAATTCGATTGGTCCCTAAATACAGTCCACTTTGATTTAATTCAAATCCCTGTAATTTTGAGTGTAGATTACACTCCCTTGTCCACTCGCATTCCAATGTTTACAAGCTAAAAGGGCAATTTGCCGATAGGTCTTCACTTACTCCGTTTACTTTCAATTTCGAATAATCCCACACGATCTAATCCTAATGGCCCGTATTTTGATACACTGTAAAAACTGTGGTGTCAAAACTGACACCAGTGGGTGTTAATAGAGGACCACACCCTCTGGTGTTAAAATTACACCCTAGAGATTGAATATAACACCAAAGAGTGTACATGTAACAACCAAAGGTGTTGCAATAACACCTATAAGTGCTAAACTAACACTGTCAATTTCGTGCTCATACTGATCCATTTTTCTATGATAGTAGTATTCTGAAAGTAAAAGATTTATATCTGCTTCAATTAGGTCAATTTATGTTTAAGTATACTAACGATTTGTTGCCAAATTCTTTCGATAATATGTTTTCAAGAAATCGCGCAATTCATTATTACCCAACGAGACGATCAGAAGAGTTTCGTTTGCCTTTGCTTAGAACTCTCTTCGCTAAAAATACGTTTATATATGAAGGTCCAAACCTCTGGAATTCTTTTTCTGATTACTTAAAAAATTCTCCTTCTTTATATGTATTTAAAAAAAGATTGAAATTATCGTTACTCTTAAAATACAAAGATTAAGTTATTGTTCCTGCTACGCGCGCACCCATACATTATCTGTCCTGATCATCTGAATGATTTTGCATTATCACTCTTGCTTTCTTTTATTATTTATTCCATACGCGCAGTGTTACCTTATTTAAATATTTAAATTTTAAAATGTTTTATCTGATGCTATGACAATTTTGTTTCGACAGTAATTCTTCAGGGTATGAAATATTTAATTTTCGTTTAAGTTTTGTGTTATAATTTTTTGTTCTTGTTATATGTTTGTGTTTTGTAATTTTGTCTGTCCCATATTCTATTTTACATGTCCGTCTTCGCAGGATTATAGTTACTATAGCATAATAATTGCTATTATAAATATTGTCACCGTTATCATTATTTTTTTTTCTTTTCTTACAAAATCAAGTATTTTCTAACCAACAAATTTGTTTTTATTTTTTTTTGTTAATGTTGTATAAATAAAAAATGTTATTTCACTGGGTCCTAAGCAATACAAGCTTTGCTTTTAATTTAGGTTCCCCCACTTTTGTTATCTTTTTTGACAAATTATTGTTAATTTTTCGATTTTGTGTAACTATTTCTTGATTGATATGTATTATTGTCATATATGATTTGTTATTGTAAACGAAAGTGGAAAAATAAATTCAAATCAAATCAAATCAAACACCGGTGTAAAATAACTGGTGTGGTCCTCTATGTACACCGGTTAACACCGCAGTTTTTGCTGTGTAGCGGTTTAAATTAAACTCAGGTTTAAAGTTGTGGTTTAAGTATGGATAGCCAATTGTTACATAAATCACTAACGGTAGAGATATCATATTTCAGCTCATTTGGGTCTCAAATCATTCATAATTGTCTAGGAAGTATAAATAGATTATTGTCTTCACCATCGATGAATAAGGAAAGAGCATAGTAAACATAAGAAACATACAACTTAATACAAAATGTTGATACTTTTGGCTTCCCATACTTAAACCACAACTTTAAATCTGAGTTGAAGTTAAATCTGACTTCAGAATACGGGCCTTTAAGTCTAAAACCAGTTCATCTAATCATTCGGTCTTATTGTAATTTTAGCCCATTAGCTATTTTGTCTAATTTTCAGTTAGGCAATATCCATTTCGTATATCCACTGGGTCTAATACTACTTAGCCTATTTAGGCGGTTAGATGAAGTGCTCATGATCCGAATGAACCCTACGATTTCACTACGAGTAATAACCCTACCTGCGTCAACTTACGGAGCTAGGTTCACAAGGGTAATACAGCATACGAACTATACGAAACATTGAGCACACGAGCTTGACAATTAGGGGTCATATAACCAAATAACGAGACACACACGAGTTAATGTAGCTAAAAATCTACAAGGAACCCATGGTCTTGGGAACACCACGAATCATGCGGAGCCAATGAGCAAGACGCCCACGAGTAACATATCTTTCAGACTAGTCATGAGAGCAAGATCCTATACGAGATACAGAGCAAACAACTGTAAATCATACAGCCTCTGTGCTTGGTATCCACGACCCATGTATCGTATTGACCCACGAGCCTTGAGTGACAGTCACAATGATACACGAGCTAAGATGATATAAGTAAATGGAGCCCACGAGCTTTGAGTCCCACGCACGAGCTATATTAATAGACAGGCATGGAAACGTGGCGCCCACGGGCCAGACAGTCGTGATTTATATATTATCCAGAGATCTCGACAACTACGATTCATAAACAACACCACGAGCTCGACAACCACGTGTGATAAGTCCGTCGTATATAAGTCGTATGAATATGTCGTGAGTATGTCGTAAATAAGTCGTATGACCCACGGGCTAGACACACACCATTCATAAGTACATGCTCATACATACTTCTGTATAATGAATACCAAAACCTTTTAACTTTTGTTCTACAAAGTTGGGATTTTATTTATCACGATGATATCATGTGACACTTAATTTTCCAATATTTTATAAGGTGGTATTCGATCGCTGCAGAAAACTTAATCTTCATTGAAAAAATATTAATTGTAACATGAACATACTTATGATTCCAAACAATTCCATTCTACTATACAACAACACATCGGTCATACTTACCTGGTTTAATTTTTGTTGTCCATACTCTATTTATTCGAATGTTTATCATTAACCCCTTTACTTCACCTGTTTGCATATTTTAACGTGATGTTATTCATTTTTTATAAATTCTCCTTCCATTTCAAGTTTCGGATTTGCCACAAAATGGACGAGATTGTATATTTACCGAAAATTACCAACCAACCGTGAAATTCCAGAGTCTATTTTAAACCTAATTTCACCCGTTTCTAATTTCTCTGTGTATGAATTGGATAAATGCCATTGTTCCCGAATATTTTCCCATGGTAAAAGAAAATTCTGGACAAAGATCCGTGAATGGAAGAGGGTAAAGGCCGTAACTTTCGACAAAACAAACGGAACCTGTAAATATTTAGATCGCGTTCGCTTTCCCATAGTGCTTAAAATATAAATAGACAAGGTCAAATAGGAAATAAAGAAAAATGAAAAAACAAGTAATATTAAATAAAGAAAAATTATATGATAGAAATGAGTTAAGTGTGTGTTACCAATGGTTCTGGTGTGACGTTTGCTCCGGCGAAAATTGCTCAGATGAAAGTAAATAAACGAAATAAACGAAACTAAATAAACCCTATTAATCCTTATCTTTACATTATTCTGAACCAAAAACTCTATTACAATCCTAACTCTAACCAAATGACCTCTGAGATATTCGGACCAGAGCAAATGTCACCGTTACGAATATCCTTCTTGAAATCGGGTGGCGCACTAATTGAAGGAGGAGGAGGGCGTGACGGACGGCAGGGGGGGGGGGGGGGCTGAGGATTTAGTGCCTTGCATTCTCAGGCGACAGTATATCATATCTACACATCAGACCGTTATACAAGACCTAACTTAAAACCTAGTCCCCAAAGCCCTATCATAATCCTAATCAGGTATTATATTTTCAGAACGATTGTGACAAAAGCAAACAAGTCGCTCGATTTACCAAATAATCAATCAATAATGATTCATTTACTGAATTATGGATAAAAAATTATGTGCATGCCAAAATTTTGTATTTGTTTCTCCTTGATTTATGTATATTTTCTCTATGTCTATTAATGTGTATGTTCGCATGTAAACGAAATGAATTTCCATCAAGTTGGACAATAAAACAGATAAATACATAAAAAAAAAATTGAGGGTATTGTGTCGCAAAAGCATAATTACGAATTCATTTCTGAATGGGGGAAGAATACATGCGATAAATCACAATTTGATATAAAATGAATCAAATATACATAATTATCTTTGTCTATTTCACTGGATGTAAGAGGAAAAAGGAGAAGGGGGGGGGGGGGACACGAAAAAGTGAGGGTGAAAGACTATAGAAGAAGTAGAATCTGGGGAAAACAATAAATATTTCAGCTTTGTCAAAACTTGCTTCCATCAAGACGCATCAACTGTCAGAATCGAGTTACTTCTGAATCAGGAATCAAATGGGATGGCATGTCAGGCAATGTGAAATATTAAAGGGATCGTTCAAGATAAAAACGCTAAAAATGCAACAAAATAGCAAGAAAAAGACATACAGCAACGAAACGGAACGATAAGAATGAGGCGGATTACAATATTGAAGTACGAATTTGCACGGACTTTTGCGTTATCTTGTGTGGGCTTATGCCGTTCTTCGTCGCTAGATGGCGCTAATGCACTTCATCACACAGATCCTAAAACGGCACTGAATTCAGTACATGTACATGCGATTGAGGAAGATGGAAAGCAGTAGACCTTCAACAAAACTGTCTTGTTCTGTCTCATTTGCCTTGTCTTATCAACTTGTTTTGTTTGTCTTTTTTAAGAGGTTACAGGAGTGATATAAGAGGTTATCAATTTGCCCACACGTGGAAGGTATTATTATTGATGACACGACATAAGTCCTGTATGAATTCGAGGTAACGGTATTCACATAATTTCAAAATAAATGACTTAAAATAATTCTGATTATCTTACCTTGAGTTTCTTGCTTGCTTCATCAGGAAGCTCATACAAATTGGTGTGGAAATCCAATAAAACAAGGGAACCAGAGGTCAGGAGACAAGACATCCATTACAGAAAATTTTGTTGATCATCCGGAGCTTGGGCCTTGAAGTAAGATGTCCAAATTTCACAAAAGAACGAAGTTTTACAATTGAAACTGCCACTGAGATTTGATGATTGCACAAGCGACGCATCGCCGCAGTACATCGAAATGAAAAGAAAATGTGCTATATTATATGACTGCTTCGCTTCCTCGGCACAAAACGACACTTTTTATAAAGCAGATAGACTCCATAGAGTTGCTGATAATATCGCGTTACTATTCCAAATTAACTGCACAGTCATGGCAGTTATAGAGAGAAGTCCGGCAACATTAATAATAATT
Organism: Lytechinus pictus; assembly: GCF_037042905.1. Lineage (NCBI taxonomy): Eukaryota > Metazoa > Echinodermata > Echinoidea > Temnopleuroida > Toxopneustidae > Lytechinus > Lytechinus pictus. Next base: position 3,456,076 of record NW_026974141.1, read on the forward strand.
CTTTAGTAGTTTCCATCAGGATAAATAGCAGAAAAATAGGCCTACATCGGCCGAAATAGGCACAATTCACGGGTTAGTAAAGTCTTTCTATATAGAGTATAAATTCCACCATGTGTTTTTTGTAAGATTGCCTTTCTAGTCTCGATGGTTATAGTTTTTGCTATCCAACGCTAAACGGCTGAGGTGCCATAGTACAAACTATTAAACTGTAGAGTGTGATTGCCTGACCTATAATGCATCAAGGGACAATGTTGAATAGGCAGAACGAAGGCCTTTGAAGCTTGCTGAATAAGCTGGTTCGCAGTGAAAAAAGGATTGGTTTGAAAAAATATTCCTTGTCCACGGATTTTGAATGAAATAGTTTGAAATCTGAGTGAATGTTTTTTATGTACAGATCAGATGAATAACACTAACCAACTGCGACTGAAATGCATGTTTGTTTGTTTGTTTTATTTGGCACCAAGCAAAATATCATTCATAAATCCACACTGAAAAAAAAATACCCAACAGATTGTTACATAAAACACGCATAGTAGAAACAAAGCATAAAAACAAACATTTGAAACGCAGAAATCATGATAATAATTTCGTTTTGACTCAAGATAAAAACATTCCATGATTTCGTTTAGAATACAAAAAAAATGTTCATCTATGATATTATTATTGTTCTCCTTAAAGTTAGATTGCAATATCTTGAATGTAAAAAACATTAATTCATATACCAGGCAAATATATCATTATGTTCTATATCTGCTGTTATCACCTATTCGTGTTTTGTCTTAAGATGGCGCTAGACCACTTCGGCTCAGTGTGGCCTCTTATACTTTATCTTTTGTATGTGTCGAGTATTTTTGAACGATTAAACCCCATCAATTTGAAACGTACATTCCAAAGAAAGAAATAGATGTATTTTACTTAGTATTTCCCTACAAAGGAGATATGAAAATTATCTTTTTAAAAAAGCAAAGATCTGTCCTAAAAATATTGGATGACGTTTATTTTCATTGACCTATGTAGTCTAAATTACTAAACTAATTTCCAATAGAAAAAAGCTAAAATGATTGATATATGTATGTATATCATAAATATTAACACTGTGAATAATTTTAAACATGTTCATTCGAAGTCCCGGATGAATAAAACCAAATGTTGCATTCCGTCTTTCTTCTGTCTACATATAGGACCAATTATTAAACAGTTAACATCCCGAACTCTGTCCCCTTAATAATTCATCTCCCTTTGACTTTCAGTAGCCATATCCCTTTTACTATAACAAGTGGCGTAATTAATGAGCCAGAAATTTTGAGGGGGCGTATAGGGCAAAATTTATTAAAAGTTGTGAGGAAGAAAGCAAAATTATTAACATTTTTATTACAAAAATCAAATTTTGTGATAGATTTTGACGTAATATTCAGAAAATAATATTATGTTTCACCCTTCTGTCTTTCCTTTTCTCCTTGGTCTTTGAAAATCTATTTCTCCCTCCGCCTTCTTTCCACTTCTCTTTATCATCCACACTACGATCCGCATCTTTTACTTCTATCCATGATTCTTCTGTCTGTCAATCCTTATTTCCTTTCTATCCTTCTCTCCTCCTTTCACTCTATCCTTCATCCCTTCCCCCTCTCGCCCCCTTTGTCGAATTTCTCATTTTCAGTTTACCAAAATAATATCGAGTCCACTTTTATTCTTCTCCCCATCTTTCATATCCCGCTCCTCTATATCTATCATAACCCGTAATCTCTTCTCCCTCCCTCTCTCTTTCACCCTTCACCTCTCGCCCCCATTGTTGTCCGTTTCTCTAATTTCCAATCACCAAATATCAAGTCCATCTTTGTTATCTCCATCTCTTCTGTTTTCTTCCTCTATACGTCCCATAATCATCGTAATTTCTCTTCTCTCTCCACTCTTACCCTTCTTCCCCTCACATCCCACCCTCGTTGCTGTCTCCACCCCCTCTTCATTTCATCCCCCACCCTCGTTGCTGTCTCCACCCCCTCATTTCATCCCCCCTCCTCATTTCATCCCCCACCCTCGTTGCTGTCTCCACCCCCTCCTCATTTCATCCCCCACCCTCGTTGCTGTCTCCACCCCCTCTTCATTTCATCCCCCACCCTCGTTGCTGTCTCCACCCCCTCATTTCATCCCCCCTCCTCATTTCATCCCCCACCCTCGTTGCTGTCTCCACCCCCTCCTCATTTCATCCCCACCCTCGTTGCTGTCTCCACCCCCTCCTCATTTCATCCCCCACCCTCGTTGCTGTCTCCACCCCTTCTCATTTCATCCCCCACCCTCGTTGCTGTCTCCACCCCCTCCTCATTGCAATCCCCCACCCTCGTTGCTGTCTCCACCCCTCCTCATTGCAATCTCCCAATTAGAAAGTCCATCTCTATTCTTCCAATTTCCTCACTTTCTCTCTACCTCTGTCTCCTCCCCCCAAAAAGAAAAACTATCAAAAAGATGGATGTTACAAGAGAAATCGTACATGTAATTCATCTTTACTGTTACACACAAGTTACAAGTGAAATTAGTATTGCATACATAATCCTCAACACATACATTTTATCAGTGCATTGTATTTCTGCATTTTACTGTAAACAAAAAAGGCTAATTTTGTCTAACATTAATTAGTGTCAGAAAACAAAATACTGAAAATGGTACAGATTACTGAATACAATAAAATAAATAGCTTACAAAGGCTACATCGCTTTATCTAACTTTACATTATTTTCCCTCATATAAAACATAGTGTTAATGTTTTAAGCTTATTTTAATGTGCAAATAACAATGAATAAATTGATCAAATTCAGCATTCTAAATCAATGCACCTCGTTGATTTTTCTACATTTCACATTTAATAAATGTTCTTGGAAATATATTATGATTACTAACTTAAGCCTGATAAAGACTTGCACAACTTTTAATAAATATTACATGACATGATTTTGTATAATTTTTATTACTATTTTGCTTCAATCAGTATCTGAAAAACAATAATGAGTTGTCAAATTACCGAACAGATTTACATGATATAATCTTGAATGATAATTCATTCAAGTATTTGCTTACTTAACATAACGCCAAAAAATGAAAAAAAAAAAATATATATTTCCCTTATTCAAAATGACATACTTTTCAGCAAAATGGCTTGACCAAATTGACTCTGTATAAGTTTTCCTACATTTAATGAATAACTTCTGTGCAAAAAGAAAATTGATTGCCATATCATGTCTGAGTGAGCGTACCACTGATGACAAAAACTAAAAAGACATCTTTTTTGAACACCATATTAACAGTAACTTTTAGCATTTACCTTACCTTAACTTTAACGTGTGCTCACTCAAATATTATATCAACATGATCTCTCGTGTTTATAAAATAAATGCCAACATTATTGGGTAATGAAAATGTTGGCTAATGAAACCCGTTTTAAATCATTAGCACAGATATACGTCAATATTGTAAAACACTTCTACCGAGTTATTTTTCTCGAGACCCTTTTAATTGAGTCAAAATGAACTAGAATAGCAGAGGCACTGACTGTTCCACGCACCAGAACGGCCTAGTGGTAATGACTATACCTGGCAAGTAGATTATGGGTTCAAATCACACTTGTTAGAATATAACTTTTATGACTGAGCAAGTAAATGTACAAGATGGGAGAGTTTCTTGTCTTGGTATGAGTGTTCCATGACATTTGCTATGGCGACAATTGCTCTGGTGGAAAATCTGCACGTTAAGCCAAACATAAAACATAACCTCCAAAACTAAATAAACCCTCATCCTTATTTATATACATTATTCTGGAACAAAAAATTATATTACAATCCTAACTCTAACCCTATGCCCCCTGAGATATTAAGACCGGAGTGATATTTCAAATAATAAGAACTTCACAACACAAGTCTCAACATTCCAGCAGAAAAAAATAGTTTATACAAAATTAACAAATAAATAACTTATTAATGTATACAGCAATAAGACAGAAAAGTTAAAATAATTTTTAATTTCGTCATGTTAGAATACTAATTCATTTCAAGCACCTTTAATACCCTTCATAATCTTTATTAATTGGACAATTCCATAAAATGTTCAACCTTTTTGTACGTCTGACGCCCATTTTTCTCAAGTCTTACTTCACTTCATAAACTGGCTAAGTCATGGTCCTTTGAGAACATTACAGACTGTCAAAAGAACCAGAAATCAGAGACAGAATATTTCATGAAGGTCCCACATATAGGGAGTCGAATGTACATATTTGATGAAATTGCCCAATTACTACATTTTGTGGGCTTCACTTGAAAATAAACTAGTCAGTTAAAAGGACTAGTTTATTTGTCAGCTGGAGGCAACCGATATATCTAGTCATATTCATATTCAGTTCCATTCAAATGTGACTAAAATAATAGTTTCACACAGCTACAGTACACCATTCATCAAGTCACATTATAAAGTCTGCCTATAATTGTTCATTTTACACAATAATACATACGGCTCCATGACATTTCCGCTGGCGACAATTGCTCCACTGTAAATTCCACTCATCAACGGAATGACCAACTTCAACCCAGGATTTAACACTAAACCCGATCTTAAAGCTAACCCTAAACCTAACATAAAACCCTATTGCAATCCTAATCCTTTTTCTTAGATGAAATAAAGCCCGGAGCACATATGTAGCCGGAGCAAATGTTGTGTCACCAATACATACACTACAGTATAAATTGATTCGCTTTAGTACAAATTGATCTATTACCTGTAAATATGCTTCTGAAATTTGTGATTGATTGCAAGTTTTGTTGCAACACCCCCATACTGACATGAAACTTTTACATCTTGCATAATTTCTTGCTCAGATTTTTTTCTTGACCACAATCGAAATACTTGATGACAGTCTATTTTCAAACCCCTCAGAAAATATCATTTATAAAAAATTGCAGTTTTGTGAGATCACTGTAATTGACTTAAAATGAGTTGTAGAAAAAAAATTCTAAAATAACACTCAGATAGAAATATTTCGATGCATGACGGTCATAATAAATCTTCAAGGCCAATATCATAACTCAACATAATTATTCATACTATTCAGTTGTGATATCTTGTAATCTAAAATGAAATTGAACTCCTCTAATTATTACTCTCAGTTAATAAATGCTTTTATAAAAAAGAAGAAGCTAAAACTACAAACAATTACAATCATTTTTATCATTATTGATGAATCTACCCATTATTGCATTGAGTTGTAAAGTATCATGAAGTATCCTATGAGCCCAAAATTAATAAAAATTTGAAAAAACAAAATATCTAAACTAGATTGTTGAATGTATGCAATCTCCCCTATAATGGAGTCTTAAACAGCCTCACTCGATTTCTTAGATATTGTACTACACATTGGTATAAAAAAAATCTATTTCCATCACGTACTAAACCCACAAAACAAAGCTATACTTTAAAAGGGTTTATTTCAAAATTCATAGTTTGTAAAAATGATGGCTCTTACTACACAGGAATCCATGCTGTAGAATCCTCTTCTAATTCCTCCTCTTCTTGCTCTTCTTGTAATCGTTCTTTCCCCTCCCCTGGCTCTTCCCCTAATGACTCTTCTCCCTCCGAAATATGTTCATCCAATGCTACTTTTCTCTCTAATGGCTGTTCAGAAAATGATCCTTCCCCCTCCCTTGGCTCTTCTCCTAATGACTCTTCCCCCTCTGAAAAATGTTCATCCAGTGCCACTTTTCTCTCTAATGGCTGTTCCGAAAATGATCCTTCTCTCTCTTTTGGCTCTTCCTCTAATAATCCTTTCCCTTCTGTATTATCCAACACCACTTTTCTCTGTTCCTGCAATTGCTCATCCCCTTCTTCCGACTCTTCCACAAATGTCGCTTCCCACATTTCTAAATTTTGTTCCCCCTCCCCATCTTCATCCGATGACTCCCTCTCTTGTTTTATCACTAATGCTTCTCCAAACCCTCGCTCTTCCTGTAATGATGCTTCCTCCCCTACAGGCTCTTCCCCCACCCCGAGGTCTTCTGGCACCTCATATTCTTCATCCAAAGGCTCTTTCTTCAACGGTTTCCCTTCGACCCACAATTCTTCCTCTATCGATTCATCCTCATCTGGCTGTTCCCTGAACTGTTCTTCCTCACTTTCAAGCTGTTCCTTAAATTGCTCCTCCTCCTCCTCCCCCTCTACCTCTTCATCTAATCGCCCTTCGCCCATCCACGGATCTTCCTGTAAAGACCCATCCTCCCCCGAATCCTCTCCAATCCTGTGTTCTTTAGGTAATGTCTCTTCCGCTACACTTTCCTGTTCCTGGGAGTTCCCGTGATGAGCTGTCCGCTTCACACGCAAATCTAAAGGCCCAGAACTGCCACCCTCTACCCTGTACGTCAAAGAATCTCCTGCGGTATCAGGGAAGGTGGCAGGAAGCTGATTCACAGAAGTCTCTCCAACCGAAACTTTCATAAACTTATGCAAATCCGTATGGTTCAGCATATGGACCTTAAGGGAGCTGTTCTGGGTGTAGCTCTTCCCGCAGATCCCGCAAGAATATGGCCTAATGCCGGAGTGCGACCTGACGTGGGCTCTGAAGCTGCTTGGATCGGTGAATCCCTTGGAGCAGAACTCGCATGTGTAGCGGTAGTCCCCTGTGTGTATTCTCATATGGATACCTAGTGAATCCTTGCGGGTGAAGCGCTTTGAGCACACCGTACACTCGAAAGGCTTGCTTCCGCTGTGGACGCGGAGGTGAGTCTTCAGGTGCTCCTGGAGTCGGAAGCTCTTGGGGCAGAGATGGCAGCTGTATGGCTTGGTCCCTGTGTGGATCATGAGGTGCGTCTGCAGATAGCACTGCTGGGAGAACCTGTGGTCGCAGTATTCGCACCTGTAAGGCTTGATTCCAGTGTGGACTTTGAGATGCTTATTGAGGTATCGCTGATCAACGAATGTCTTTGCGCAGATCTCACACTTGTACGGTCTCTCCGTGCTGTGCGTCTTCAGGTGCGACTTGAGGTGGGATTTCCTGTTGAAGGCTTTGTCGCAAAGGTCACACTTGAACGGCCTTTCGTTGCCGTGATTATTGCGGAGGTGAGCCTTGAGGAGGTGCAGCTTCGGGAAGGCTTCGGAGCAAAGCTTGCAGCCGTAAGGCGTGTAGGAACTATGGTTCTTCATGTGTGATTGCAACTGTGCACTCTGCGCAAAGTTCTTGTGGCAAACTTCGCAGCTAAACGGTCTATCCTTGCTGTGTGTTCTCATATGAACCTTAAGGGTGTTTGCAAAGGTGAAGCTTTTGGAGCAGATTTCACACTGATGCGGTTTAACCCCAGAATGAATCTTCTTATGACGTAGCAAACCAGAGCGGTCGGAATAACACTTCAAACACTCATCACACTGGTGGGTCTTACCGCTGGCGTGCGTTCGCATGTGTGCTCCAAGTTCCCGAAAGTGTGCAAAACTCTGCGAACAAACATCACAAGTGAAAACCTCACCACTGTCTTCGGCGCTTTCCTGCATCTTGCAGCCATCACACAGCGGTGACTTCGGGTTTCCGTCCTCATCAGTTTCGTGGGCGATGTACAACGTCTTCTTGCAGATCTTACAAAGCTCCATTGTATACAGTTTCAAAGGAGGATCGTTCGATTCCATAGTCAACCCACTCTCATTGCCAGATCCTTTTCCTATTAAGTTCCCTTCTGTAACTACTATATCAGCATTCTTGTCCAATTTTCCTTTGGTGGTTTGACGAGGTTTTCGCCTCCGAGCTTTCTTGGTTGCGACTGCTTGTCCATCATCAACTGAAGCTGGAATACAGAAAAAGGGAACAAGATCAAGTTAACATAATTCTGTTTATTACTGAGAGCCTGTTTCATGAATGCGTAACAACTCCAGCTCGATGGCATCTCTATGGAAAGCCATGCACTATTACTCAATGGTCATTTGTACCAAGTGTAAACACAATTGATGCAGAAATAAAGAAATGAGAGCTATTTGAACAATAACTTGACCTTTTGACCCCAAGATGACCTTTGACCCCATCACCCTCTTTGACACACATGTGGTATTACCCAATCATCATAGGTACCAAGTATGAACTTAATTGATGCAGAAATTAAAAAATGAGATCAAGTTTGAACAAAAACATGAACATTTTGGAACAGACTAATAGACCAACATTACTAGGTCTCTACTGAACTTCCTTCAGACAAGACAAAAATAGTTGAAAAAATGCATAAACTTAAAATGTGTGAGTGTGAAAGTCAGTATACTGTTCCGACAATATCTATTTTGAATGTTAAAGTTTTTGTCACATAATATCAAGGTTGATGTTGTCTGGAGCAATTTCATAGTTCGTAGGCTAATAACATACCAATTTCAAAATAGATTTTGTTGTAACAATCATAGGAACAAGGTTTTGTCAAAACTGGTGTGAAATCATTAATTTTCACACACATATCATATTTTGCTAACCTGTAAGGAAATTGTATAATCTGTTTTAATTTGTTAATACTCATTTTTTAGTCTTTGTATGGATGATTGTAATATGTCAAGAGTACCCCTCTTTCTTTCTCTTAGTTTCCCCACGTGGTCAACCTCCGTCTTTTGCTCTCTTTCCATCAATATTTTGTGAACCTCATACTTACACACGGTAGTATTGATTATTTTAAAGTCAATATTTAATTTTGTATATAGTGTATATACATTTGTGTTACAGTGTTTATATCTATATAATTTTATATAATTTTGCTTATTATTTTACTCTACTTATATCATATTACCATTGTATAAAATTTTGATAGGGGGTCTACATTTTACAAGTTTTGCTTTTTAGTAGGCCCCTCCACTTTTTTCACTTCATTGCTACGTTTCAATCCTGCATGTGTTATGCATTTTTTCATTGTAAAAATGATTTATCATAAATGTACTTTGATGATTGTAAAATATGAATATATCAATATATCAATAAATAAAATAAAAAAAACTTAGAAATATGGAATAAACGGTGGAAATAAATGGAGTAATTTCTTGCTAGCTTTCTCTTCTCCACACCTTCCCATCTACCTCTCTCGCTGATGTTCATTCCTCCTTCTCTCTCTGTTTGTCTCCCACTCCAAATTTGTTCTTTATTACCGATCTACTGCATTGGATGGCTCAGTCGTTAAATCGTCTGCCTATCGAACCAACGATCTTGGGTTTGAGTCCACCCCGTGCGGACGACTGAAGCCTGCGTTGTGTGGAAACGTATCTCCCCTGTTCCATAGATACAGGCTATGTTACAGAGGAAAACATTCCATCCCTTGGATAGGACGTTAAATGGAGGCCCCGTGTAAAGGAGAATCATCACCTTTAAACGTTAAGAACCCACTGCAATATTCGTATAAGAGTAGGGGGAAACCCCGGTGTAGTGGTCCACCTGTAATATTGGGAGGAGAGACATGCGGGTCGCTGTGATTCAGTTCACTTTTCGCCTCCAAGGCACAGGTGACGCCAAACAAATAATAATAATTACATGTCTTGATGTTCATTTATTATGTTTATATTTGTATCACTGTAAAGTGTTGAATTATCCTGTTTGATTGTATTTATTGTGAAGGGCCCTCGGTGAGAACAATTTGTAAACTGTTGAGGTCACCCTGTTGAAATAAAATGAGAAGTTAGAAACTCTGAGGAAAGACTAGGATGTCTGATGAAGTTAATGGAAAACATATTACATGATATTGCACGCATATGCTTATATGACATCACAAAGTATATTTTTTAGAAGTCAGTTCAGAGAATTGAAGCATTTATCAACAAAGACGTATGACAAAGAAACAGACAAGAACATGTTTATGCTTTGCATTTATTTACAGCATTATAAACAAAATATTCATTAAGTACAGTCATGATAGAAGTAATTGAAAATAACTTGATTGCTCTCTCTCTCTCTCTCTCTCACTCATGTCTCACGCTCTCTCCCTCTTATCATTTTTTAGAGACAGAAGCCAGCAAGGATAAGATTTCATCATCCAATAGTTTTCATAGTACAGCCAGACACATGAGCTTCCCAGCTAATCGAACCCACGGAAAGTTGTTAGATCTGGGGTGTTAGTATTTCACAAAGATTGAAGTGTGACCAGAGTCGCTTTTCAATTTCCAGTTGCATGGGGTATAAAAGGCATAACCGCCGTTGGTCAAATCATGCTAACTTGACACGCTATTGCTTAGGAATCAATAAGATTGTGCGTTATGTATCGTATGCGCGTCAGTATTTAAGCACAATTCTAAGTCGCACTTTACTCTCTGTAAACACCCCCCTGAACTTGTCAAACGACAAATGTTGATAAAATACCCCAGCGAGTCCTTTTAGACTTGCATTGAGAGGCTGTTACATACAATGTGAATACAGGTAAATCTGCTTTTTAATAAAGGAAAATGTTGATTTGAATAAATGGAGAAAAATCAAACAAGCATAACGCCGAAAATTTCATCAAAATCAGTTGTAAAATAAGAAAGTAATGCCATTTTATAGTTTCGCTTATTTTTCACAAAATAGTTATATGCACAATTTAGTCACATGCAATTGAGAGAGTCGATGTCCCTCACTCACAATTTCTTTTATTTTCTATTGTTTAAATTATACAATTTTTTTTATATTTACAGGCTTCAATGTAATGACCAACTAGACTGAACCATAAAATGTTGAAACAATTGTAATTCCACAAGTTCAGTGAGGGATGGAAACTTTGTATCATAAAATAATAAGAAAGTTAGAATATTTCATATAAAGATAATAGTGAATGGATGATGTACTAAATTTCCCATTTGCATACTGACCGGGATGTACATATAACTGTTTGTGAAATTAAGCAAAACTTCAAATTGTCAAAACTTTCTTATTTTTTACATCCGATTTATATGAAATTTTTAGCGTTATGCTAGTTTGACTTTTCTCTTTTTATTCAAGTCAACTTTTTGTTGGGGTGAACTTGTACTTTAAGTAAAGTCTTTCGGGATCAAAGGAATAATCTTGTTCCATTAGCAAAATTAAACTACAAAGATGTAATTGAACAAGTCTGCATAATTATTCAGGTCTGAAGAAATGCTCTGAATCGGGCAATTATTTGACTTTTGGAAGGTCAGCTATAGCAGAGTCCATTGTATATCACTCAAGACCTATCTATTTTTATCATCACTGTCATTACTTCAATCTCTCACAAGTAATTAGAAATGTTTGTACATATTTATCATGGCAAGTTAAGCTACAAGAAACGCGTTACTCAGCCTGAAGTCCACAATCAACTCGAGTTGCTCTATGAGTTGTAGTTTTTTTGGTCCCCTCCAAAACTTCTCATACCATTCCAGCGAACAGTCGCCAGCCATCGGCCTGATGTTATGGGGCCTGTCTACAAAGATTTGCGATAGATCCGATCAATCACAACTATGGACGGCCAGCAATGTCAACATCTAAAATACATGTTTGTTCAAAATATTTTCTAGAAATGACATGTATTCAAAACATTCACTGTTTTCTTGACAATTCAGTATGCTTGACTTTGTTTTCAAAGGACAATGAGCAAATTTCCACAAAAAAAAATTATGGTATGGATGGACTTCCATATAGTTGGGATTGATCGGATCAATCGTAACTCTTTGTAACTATGATGTATATTCATGCATTCAATGTTTTCTTGAAAATTCACTGTGCTTCTATTTGTTTACAAAAGACATTGTGCAAATTTCCTGTAGAAAAAATTATGACATTGATGGACTTCCATATAGTTGGGATTGATCGGATCAATCGTAAGTCTTTGTAACTATGATGTATATTCATGCATTCAATGTTTTCTTGACAATTCAGTATGCTTCTCTTTGTTTTCAAAGGACATTGAGCAAATATCCAAAAGAAAAAATTATGGTACGGATGGACTTCCATACAGTTGAGATTGATTGAATCAATCGCAACTTCTTTGTAAGACGGGGTCCTGGGCCCCGTTGTACAAAGAGTTACGATTGATCCGATCAATCGTAAATCTATGGAAATCCATCAGTGTCATAATTTTTTCTACAGGAAATTTGCAAAATGTCCTTTGTAATCAAAGGAGAACACCCCAAATTGTCAAGAAATCAATGAATTTATGGATATGCATTCATATCTAGAATTTTTTTGAACAAACATGCATTTCATATGTTGACTTTGCTGGCTTTCCATAGTTGCGATTGATCGGATCAATCGTAACTCTTTGTACAACGGGGTCCTGATCTATCCTTGAGCTCTATATTCAGCAAGGGATATACTGTTGTTTTCTTCAAGATCATAAGCATGTGTATCATCAATGCATGGGCATCAAGAAATGTTCTTTCAGTTCTCCATACAGTTCCTCAGACTTAGTTGGATGTTCAGGAAAGATCCTTTATTATGATCCTGTGAATTACAACGAAGAAAATAGGAAATAAATAATTATAATTTGACAAATTGAAGACATGGATTCTAGTCAGTGATTTGTTGCGCACATGCACATGACCAGGCATTTGTTTTACCCGACTTGCACATTTTACTTTTGAGAGGGGATGAGTAAAATAATGAAGTATGACCAGTCTTGGTTTTGCGATGAACATGGTATTGTCAAATAACAACATCACCATCTTATAAAACAAATAATGCACATCATTTTCATATAATTACCCATATAATACTTTTAAAGGGTCCAAATGTTTAAAATGTATAATCATTACTTTTAAAGGGTCCAAATGTTTAAAATGTTAAAAATGAACCTTGTGTGTATACTCTCTCACTGTTGTGTAATATTTGGATATTATTGTCTAGTATCCAATATACAGTAATAATATAATAACATCAATTTAATCAAAGACTAAATGACAACATAATTTTACACCAACCCTACACATGCCCCGGTCAACAAATGGCTCCTAATAATACACATAAATCCCATAGAGCTTCAAGTGCTTATGGTATTTGCAGGGTGCAAACCATGGATATAAAAGAACTGGATAGCGTTCGTTGTATACTGCTGTGCACACAACTTTGAAGCTAGAGGAAGAGTACTCCATGACACAATTAACAGTATATGGGACCATACGAACAGGTATGAAACAACATGCAAGATAAAAAAGTGGAATTTTGTGAACGCTTGACCTTTTAGAGTACTTTAAAGTGTTTCTGGTGCCCTCAAAAGAACATGTTGTTACTATATCAATTTTTTTTATACTGATGGTGCAAATAGGTATGATAGACAAGGAAGTCTTACCAGATGTTGTTGAGACGGAAGTGGTGGATACCGTGATGCCGGAGATGGTGGCGACGGGTGCTGTCGTTACCGGTGCCTGCATGAACTGCTGCCCTTGATGAGGACCCGGGGGGTGCGCGTGAGGTGGCATCGGAGGGTACATTGGTGTTGGACCGCTAGAGGGCGCCGTAGGTGGTCCGTAGTACCCTGCGCCTGGATGATTGGGGTAGCCGTACCCGTGGACGACACTGGGGTCGTACGGGGGAGCATGGGCGGGCGGGACAGGTGGCCAGTACCCCACAGGGTACGAAGCAGCAGGTGGTGGGGCCGCTGGTGTCGCTCCCGAAGGCTTGGAATAATTCCGGATGACCAGCATAATGTCGGTTTTGACATCGTTCCATCTCTCCTCCGGGATGCGCCTCATGCTGCTGACGATGGTGCGGGCAAAGTCGTTGAGTTCTGCTGAGTGCGGAGAGTCGGGAGTGGCTGTGGGCTGGACGGGGCCTTTTTCTATTATTCTTGCACATATCTGAAAACAAGAGAAAATGCGCAAACAGAGAGAAAGTTATAGTGAAGACATTGTTTCAGTAATAAACAGTAAAGAGACAATACATGAATAGTACTGCAGTGTATAAAATGGAGCTGGCACCTTAGAAATCATAATAACTATATTATTATCATTACAAACAATGAGCTTTACTTTCACTGGTTTGATCCAATAGCAGGAAGATAATAAATGGTCCTAAAAATAGCTACATTTTGTTTTTGCTTATATTTTGACAGAACGTAGAATAAAAGTTATTCCTTCATATAAGATATTCAATAACTTTTTGATTTTTTTAAACCTAAATGCTAATTTTGGCTAATTGCACAGAACCTTGACTTGGGACCTATGCTGGATTTTGATCTTGGCTGTCAGGATATAAAACAAAGTGACATGGTTTGTCATACTAAATGTATACACATTATCAGAGGTGCCAACCTAATCAAGAACGTTTCACTATTTTAAAGGCCGAAAATAAGTATTTTCACAGAAATACCACATCACATAAACAGAAACTTTTGAAATCAGTAATTTACATGAAACCACCAGTATTTCTTTCTCATTTTTCAGTAATAATTATCAAAAAAGAGTACTACTTGGCAACTCTGCATTATACACAGGTTGTTGAAGACCTATGTTGTGCCATGTCTGTGTAACAGGATGCTGCAAGAAAATATTTGCTATCGACTGCAAATTTCAGATGAAAATTTACAAGAGGCAGATTAATCTTAACTGATGCAAATCAAAGTTTACTTCTTGAGGCAATGAGCAGACCACCAATCAATTACAATATTGCAATGAAATGAGTGACTTGCAACTGATTTTGGGTCCTAAAATTGACTTGCGATCAACTGCAATGTTTTTGCACCACCCCATCAGTCATTTACATTCTGTTGATGGAATGAAAATTGATAAACTAACCCTTTCTATGGTGCCGACATCCATCTTCTCGACCGGTGCTGTCTGCATCAGGGGCGCTCTCGTCTGCAACGAGGGAACTGCCGTCTGCATCGAGGAAACTCCTGTCTGCATCGAGGGATCTCCCGTCCGCAATGCGGGGACTCCCGTCTGCAATGAGGTAATTCCTGTCTGAATTGAGGGAATCCCTGTCTGCAATAAGGGGACTCTTGATGGTATCAAGGGAACTACTGTCTGGATCGAAGACACCTCCACCTTGGCACCGGCCAACTCCTTCCCGTCACTCCATCCCTGCAGAGTGGCTCCACCTGTGCTGGTGCCCAGACCGGTTCCACTGGTACCAGGGGCGGTGTCAACAAGTTCTTCAATCTTGACAACCTGCATGGGCTCTTCGATTGGATCGGTCACGATGCTGTCCGTGAGGCTTTCAGTGAGGCTATCAGTGTGGCTACCAGTATGGCTACCAGCTTGGGTGTCCAACTGCTCTCCCTTTCTTTTCCTCTTGTTGTATATACCTAACTGCAAACACAATAACATTGCAATCCTAGTAACTGATACAAGCTGAAGGGGACACAATAATATAGAAAATGCCTTACTATTGTTTTGAAATATTGGGGGGGGGGGGGAGGGAGGTGTCATAAAAATGTTTGAAAATTACTACAACTTTATCAATGACTCTCGAATGAAACAAACAAATTTCTTTTCTTAACAAATATAGAACATGACTTCATGGTCTAAACGGTTGAAAAATAGCTTATTAATTTGAATAAAATGATGTGTTATTAGGTTTGTTTACAAAACTATGTATTTACATTTCCCATGGTAAATTTCCTTTGGTACAATTCCTATGGTACATTTCCTATGGTACTTTTCCTGTGGTACATTTCATGTGTGTACATTTCCTATGGTACATTTCCTACAGTACATTATATGTGTTACATTTCCTGTGGTACATTTCCTATGTTTCATTTCATGTGGTACATTTCCTATGGTTCATTTCCTGTGGTACATTTCCTATGGTACATTTCTTACGGTACATTCCCTACAGTACATTTTATGTGTTACATTTCCAATGTTACATTTCCTATGGTACATTTCCCGTGGTACATTTCATGTGGTACATTCCCTGTGGTACATTTCCAATGTTACATTTCCTATGGTAAAAATCCTGTGGTACATTTCCTATGGCTCATTTCTTGAAGTACTATTCCTGTGGTACATTTCCTTTGGTTCATTTCCTATTCAATGATTCCCTCTCCGGAGATGAGCATCGATCATGCAAATGAATACAACTCACCGTAACACCTTTTCGACTCCTGATCCTGACGATGTGGTCCGATAGGAACTTAAAAGATTCTTTGATCCACTGCTCCCTGTCGGTCAACCTGTGGTCAGGTGGGAGAAAGGCGCCCTCTGGGAGGTACTTACTCCGGCCGATGTTGTCCAGTCTCCCGTAATACGTACGCATGTTTGTCATCCAAGTCGTAAGTTGGGCCACTGGAAGAAAAATTGAGGGTAAGCGAGTCAGATTGTAGGCGAACCTGGTGTTTCATAAAGCCGTTTGTAAGTTACAAGTGACTTTGCAAATGACTGGTGACCTTCTCTCAGGAATTAATCAACACAAATAAAAATCTTGTATCATTTACCACAAGAAACTATTACCAATCATTCTTAAAGTCAGTCATGATTTA
Source organism: Lytechinus pictus (assembly GCF_037042905.1). Taxonomy (NCBI): domain Eukaryota; kingdom Metazoa; phylum Echinodermata; class Echinoidea; order Temnopleuroida; family Toxopneustidae; genus Lytechinus; species Lytechinus pictus. The sequence continues at coordinate 3,472,452 of NW_026974141.1, forward strand.
CGAACAGCTGTAACACCCACCAGCACACAAGCAGATAATGAACTGATCCACATAGTTTTACTTAAAATTGCATTGCAAGTAGGAACATGCTAATCAGGAGGTCCTACACTATTTTCAATGTAACATGAATCAAAATTTTCAAACCTATCATGATGAATTCTTGATGAATATTAAAGGTCAAGTCCACCTCAGAAAAATGTTGATTTGAATCAATTGAGAAAAATCAGACAAGCAATATGCTGAAAATTTCATCAAAATCGGATATGAAATAAAAAAGTTATGACATTTGAAGGTTTCGCTTATTTTTCACAAAATAGTTATATGCACAATTCAGTCACATGCAAATGAGAGAATCGATGATGTCCCTCACTCACTATTTCTTTTGTTTTTTATTGTTTGAATTATACATTATTTCAATTTTTACAGATTTGACAATAAGGACAAACTTGATTGACCCATAGAATGTTAAACAATGGTAATTCCACATGTTCAGGGAGGAATAAAACTTTGTTTCACAGGGCAATGGGGAAAAAATTAGAATATTACATATTTCCTATAATAAAATACAAAAGAAATAGTGAGTGAGTGATGTCATCAGTTTCCTCATTTGCATACCGACCGGGATGTGCATAGAACTGTTTTGTGAAATTAAGCGAAACTTAAAAATGTCATAACTTTCTGATTTTACATCCGATTTTGATGAAATTTTCAGCATTATACTTGTTGGATTTTTCTCTTTTTATTCCAATCAACTTTTTGTTGGGGTGGACTTGTCCTTTAATAACTTCATGAAATAAATTTTGTGAATGTCACATAATCACTGAAAGGGACACTACTAATAGTAACAATTATTCTTACTAACAATTCCACAATCCTTATGCCGTTTCATAAATCTCTTACTAAAATGTAAAATGAACATCTTCTTTGGTGCTAAGTCCCCTACATAGAGATATATAATTAAGCACAAGAAAGGGTCATCAGTCTTAAAAAAAAATCATGCAGAACTTACAAACAGCTTTTTGAAAAGCCCAGATATATGTGGTACTAACCCATCAACTAACATAATATTGAATTATTATAATCAATACATACAAGAACCACTAGATTCCCCATCAATAGTTTAAGGGATGTAGAGAACTCACGTGAGCAAACGTTTCCTTCTTCGTCAACATACTCTTTGGCCTTGTCCTCTATAATGCGTCGCTTGAGGTTGGTGCGCCGGAACTCTCTGCACCGCTTGTCATAAAATCGCGGATTGTCTCTGTACCATTCGGCAAGTTCTTTCTCTTGCTCGGGAGTGAAGAGGAAGGCAACGATGTTCCGCCGACGCCTCTTCTTGCCCGTCTCGTCGAAGCTTTCCTCAGGGAGATCCGGAGAGGGCTCAACAGGGTTGCTGCGCACTCTCCGAGGGGGCGGGACGGCTATGGGTACATCACGGAGGTCTTGCTCTTCCTCCTCATCTTCATCATCATCCTCAAAGAAGCCCCGTGCGTCATCCTCCACCTTCCCAAAATACCTCTTCTGTTGTGACCTCCTAGGAGAAACCCGAGAGTTCTGGTTGAAACTTGGGGGCGCCCTTCGTCCGCTTCTCAAGTGCGATTCGGTTCTGTCTGTGGAGGTTGACGAGAAGGCACCATTAACTCTTTGTTTATACGCATCCATGTCTGTACATCTGGAACATGTGTCTAATTCTGCGTGATTGAGCCGAACTTAGGCACATAGCGTGGGATTTTAGAGTGATGAACTTGAGAGAAATTGTTCTCAGAATTATGTTCTACTTTAAAAAATATTGTCAAAATGAAGCTCAGAACAAGTGTTGCTGATCCAGTTAGAAGACTCCATCTTCATTTTTCTCTCGATGCATAAAGTTTTATATAAAGTTAAATATCCCAGCAATGGAGTGAATCTTTCATGAAATTTATACATGTAGCTGTGGAAGATTATGAAGACAAAAGAAGGGACAAAAAGAATGCAGACTAAAATTTTCTCAGAAGCAAGTTCATCGAAAATCCTTTCCACGTTACATGACACTATAACCATCATTTCCATTTTCAAAAGGAGAGATTAAATATATTAAACATTGGATCGTGATTGCATACATATGTACCAAGAAATGTTTACAAAGTGTACATGTTAACCTTTCTGAAGTGTATTATGTGATTGTGTTTAATTATGTACACATATTGCTGCCTGACACTTTCATGAAAAATATGTATTTCCCCACCCCTCAACATTTTGTGATAATTTCTGCTTCTCAATCATTTCATGGAGCAAAATAAAAAAGGGCTTTATAGAAACCTTGGTCTTACTGTGATTGAATAGCGACCAAGTAATTTGGCAACTTCTATCTTATCATAATATGCCACAAGTGCATACATCGACTCTCTGAAGTCTTATGGGGCAATAATAATAATAATAATAATGAAACGTTTTTCATTTTTGTATAGCGCAAAATACATAAGCAAAGTTGCATGTCTCTAAGCGCTTTTTACAAAAGGAGTGGAGATGGAGGGAAGAGCACTGGGTTCTTACATTAATTGTTTACAAAATGGTGAATTAATGTGTTTTCAAGCTATTTCTAAACTTTTCGTATGGTTGTATATTTCTAAGATATTCTGGCAGATAATTTCATAAAATAGCAGCTGCATGTGAAAATGATCTTTCCCCATATGACTTTGTCACAGTATGTGGGACCTGCACTAATGACTTTTTACTTGAACGTAGCATTCTGTCAGGTTTATATGGTGTTAACAATTCAATGAGATACAATGGAGCAAACTGATGGAAACATTGGTAAGCGAATAGAAGTACTTTGTAGTGTATGCAGGATTGGATAGGTAGCCAATGTATGTTTTTTAACTTAAAGAGTTAAAGAGTCATATGGGGCAATAAAGTCAATTTGACATCAAATGCAAATTTTGCATGAACACCTAAAGTAGTCTTCAAGTTACATTTGCTTTGCCATGAACGGCAAGACGTATGTTTGATTGATCAAGCGTAACTATTTCCTGCGAACAAATTAAGTGTAACTTATGATCAATTGCAAATTTGTGTTTAATCCGAAGACTTATACATTTGTACACTTGATTTGCAATTAAGTGTACAAGTTTCTTACACTGTCCCTCTATTGACAAAAAAAAAAATCCACAAATACATGTACCAAGGAGCTCAATCAAAACTACATGTAAACTTTTGTTCGGAAAATCTAAATGAAACTCAAGACACACACATTAATTTTTTTTACAAAATATATGAAGGCATTTATTTACACCAAACGATCATTCATGATGACAATGAAATTCATTTGCAAACTTTACACTTAACAAAATACAAACACAAAAGTGAATATGTGGGCTGTGTGTATACTACATGAGAAAGCCAAATATTGAGCTTTTGTAAAGAATCAATTAATTGTATTTTATTTGAAATTCATGAAGCAAAATTTGTTTGAAGGCATGAATGAGAATGAGAAAGCCATTCCATCACAATTGCTTCAATGGAAAGTCTGCATGTTAACTCAAGTGAAACATAAAACCTTACCTCCAAATCTAAAACATTTAAAAGTTTTAATAATCCTTATCTTTACATTTATTCTGAACAAAAAACTCTAATACAATCCTAATTCTAACCCTATGCCCTCTGAGAAATTAAGAACGTAGCAAATGTCACAGGAGTAGATTCTTGTTGACAAGCAAAACAAAAAACAAAAAGAAACAAAATTAACATACAGGCACAAACATACATCCACACCACAACAATTGAATTTCCCAATTTACAAAATGAGTTTTATAACTCTCCACATAGTTAGGTTTCTCTACGCAACTTAAATTAAAGGCTAATTTATTGTCTGTATCATTGAGTTATCTCACAGGGTATATTTGAAGACTAGATATTTCTAACACACAGTCAATGAGAGATCAAGACACAATGGCCCGTATTCTGAAGTCACTTAGACCATGGTCTAACTCTGTGCTAAAATTATGGGAAGCCAAAAGTGTCAAAATCTTTATTAAGTTGTATGTTTCTTATGTTTACTGTGCTCTTTCCTGATTCATCGGGGGGTGAAGACAATCATCTATTTATACTTCCTAGACAATTATGAATGATTTGAGAGCCAAAAGAGCTGAAATGTGATATCTCTATTGTTAGTGATTTATGTAACAATTGGCTATCCATACTTAAACCACAACTTTAAACCTGAGTTTAAGTTAAACCCGACTTCAGAATATGGGCCAGAGTGTCGGCCAGTTTGCTCCTCTTTAACCATGGATTAACTTATTGCAGTTTGGGGAATACTAGTTGCCTCCTCATACACACAACAGAAATCATTTAATTCCATAGCGATTTCCCCCCCCAAAAAAAAAAATATTTTGCTGCAAAACGAGAAGAATAGGATTAAATTAAAATACAATTAATTATTTTCAATTAAATTATTTGGCACATTATCGTTGTCATGTATATTGAAGAAGAAAGATGAACCCCAACATTCCATAGAAGTGTTGATTAAATTTAATGTTTAGTCTGGAGTTAAACCTTGGTTCACACAACAATAATTATGTTGCCAATTTGCAAAGCAATTATTTTAACTCTCCACTTATTTTGGTTTCTCTATACCAATAACATTAGTTAAATCTTGGTTAACGAACACAATCACAGTTTTCGGAACTGAAGTGGCTACCCTGGGTAAATATACCATTTTTATTATTATTATTATTATTATTATCATTAATCCTAGGCATTGGCCTGTATTCTGACGTCGGGTGAAACTTAGGCCATGGTTAACTCTGCTAAAATATGGGAAGCCAAAAATCTCAGAATTTTGTTTACATTGTATGTTTCTTACGTTTATTGCAATAATGTGCTTCCCAGGCAGTTAAGAATGACTTGAGAGTCCAATGACCTGATAAACTAAAAAACCTCATGTCGCAATTGGCTATCCATAGTTAAACCAAAACTTAAGACCAGAGTTTGAATTAACCCTGATTTCGGAATATGGGCCAATGAGTTTATATATGAGTGGTTTAACTGCCTAATTGAAACTATGTATGAATTCAATAACATAGCACCAAACTTGATAACATAATAAATGGCAAGCATTACCTGGGTATGATTTCACAAAACATGTAAAATATTGGCAAGTGGAGAGTGAATGAATCAAGCCATTTGATTGGTGGAAGGGAAATCCAACAAAGAAACAAGTTTTATGTTACATTTTGCTGTCTGAATGGCATCAACATGCATTCATTGTCCAACATATAAGTGCCTCTTACATCACTGAACATATCAAATGTACACAGTTGGCTTTCTATACTTCATATACATTACATTGTAATATTCACATTCTAGGTTTTACGAGTGTAAAACATTTCCCATAGACTTGAATGTAAAAGGGGCGCTTTAAAAAAAAATCAATAAATATTAAGATGAAATAAGAGAGTAGAATGTTTACCATCAGTGGATAGGAAATATATCTGACATTCCATATCTGACTAGAAAAGGGTACCTTGACAGGCTTATTTCAAGAATAAATCGGCATTCATGATGACATCTCCTGACACAATCAAATTCATCACCTGAGACAGTAAAATGGGCCTAATTCTTGTGCCTGTCAAAATAGTTCCAAAGTTGGTGATATTTCTTCATAATTTGGGAAAAGGAAGTTCAGTAGTTTCCCTCCATAGAATCAGTGTTACATGGCCAATCATATTCATTCACAAAATGAATATAAATAACAAAATACATCACAGATTTTTCATACTTAAAATACATTGTGATATTCACATTTTAGATAATAAAATATAACACTGCTGGCTTTCCATACTTCAGATACATGTACATTGTAATATTCACATTCTAGATGAAAATACAACATTGCTGGCTCTCAATACTTGAGATACACTGTGATTCACGCTCTCAAAAACAAAATATAGCAATCGTGGCTTTCCATACTTCAGATACACGTAAATTGCAAAATTCACATTCTAGAAAACAAATACATCACTGGCTTTCCATAGTTTCAGACACATTTTGATATGTACACATTCTAGAAAACAAAATATAGCCATACTGGCTTTTCATACTTGAGATACACTGATTCATTATCATACAAACCATAACACTGCTAGCTTTCCATACTTCAGAAACATGAAGGATGTAATATTCCCATTCCAGCTAATAAAATATAGCATTGCAATCTAAATATCTAAATGCTTTCAGATTTACTATTTCCCTCGTCATTGGATTCAACCAGTCATTCCCACACACAAAAGTATGCACATCCTCCACTCCCTGGGGAGTATTCCAGTCAGTCGCTATTGGAGCACATACAATACTGGACAAGCTACAATGCCTTTCACATCTTACCACATAACTATCTAATTCAGCACCTGGGTGGAGAGTGGCAAAGTAAGGATTACCAAACGGCGCCTTGCCAAAGGATGCTAGGCCGCGGTAGGACTCGAACACACGACCTTCTCATTACAAGGCGAGATTTACAACCCCTACACTCTGTGTAGTGATGCGATATTCACATTCTGGATAGGAAAATAGCACTCCTGGCTTTGATCATAAGTCACATTCAAATGTAATATTCACATTCTAGATAAAAAATATGGCAATGCTGGCTTGCCATAGTTTTCACTGATTTAAACCTAAAGCATCTTTGTTTTAATAATGGTGACCTGGGCCCCATCTTACAAAGAGTTGCGATTGATCCAATCAATCACAACTATGGACGGCCAGCAACGTCAACATCTATTATGCATGTTTGTTTAAAATATTTTCTAACTATGGTGTATATTCATGCATTCATTGTTTTCTGGAAAATTCATTGTGCTTCTCTTTGTTTACAAAGGACATTGTGCATATTTCCTGTAGAAAAAATTATGACACTGATGGATTTCCATAGAGTTACGACTGATTGGATCAATCGTAACTCTTTGTAAGACAGGGCCCAGGTGTCATGTTCAATGTGCAATCTTATTAGAGATTCTTTGAGTGTTCAGCTTTATTCGGGTTGCTGCTAGCGCTGTCTTGACCGTGGTGATTGCTGAGTCGCTTCAGATTGAGCCTACAAAATAAAAATGTGAGTCAAGTGATGAAAATGCATTTAAAGAGAGAGAGAGTGAGAAATAAATGAAAAAAACATTTTTAATCAAAAACTTAGATATAGCTTTCACTGACAATGAATGATGTCATCAAAAACAGAGTTAAAATTGTATCTTAACTTTTGTTCCCACTCGATCAAATTACACCATTTTGCAGTAAATGTAGCAAACCAGTCGCTTGCTATTGACAACAGGCTTTAAAGAACATAGCCAAGGGGGACTTATAATCTCGTTGCATTTTGTCAGGAAATTTCACAGAAAATTATAATTTCAACCACTAGGATGCAAGGATTATAGAAGCTTCTGATAGGAAAATCACTTTGTGAAAAGCGAGCAAGGTAAGATTCAAGGAGAGACCAAAGTTACCAAATATCCTTCATATGGGGTAAGTAATACAAACTGATTGAAGAGTTGATTTTCACTATTGATTGTACAATACAGTCAATGCAGTCGATCATAAAATCATGTCCTACAATCAATTGCTAAGTCATGTGTGACAGGTTCCTTTGCATACCTTTGGCGAAGACTGAACTGTTAGCTCTGCATTGGACTGGGACATCTGTGGAAGGTGGTTTACAATGGGTCTGACTGTAAGAGGAACGACTGGCACCTGTCGCTCCTTTTCCTTCAACTCCTCGCTCTGGATGTGGTACTTCATCACCAGGGCCCAGGACTCCTGGTAGAAGGATGTCAGCAGCGACGGGTGCAACGATGTCACAGCGCTTGACAGGAAATTCCCAAACCCTTTGGCCATGCTGTTGTTCTGGCCGGCAGAAACTGCTGCAGAGATGCCAGCGAGTAGCTGTTCCGCCTGCCCACAAGGTTGGGACACCTGATTCACCACTGGAAAGGTCTGGAAGGATTCCATCTGCGCAGGAAGTTGGGCTGTTGATGAAGCTGCAGTAGGTACGTTTACTGATGGTGAGGGTGCTGCAATGCTGTTCGGAATGCTTGGAAGTTTGTACAGATCTTCATAGTTTTCCTCATCCTCAGACCCGGACTGCTGTTGATCATACAGCCTGGACTGAAACTTTTGCTTGAGCTGCCAATAAACACAATTTAAAAGACAGTTTCTGAAATGCATAAACTAAACTGTAACAACTACGATGCACCAACTGAGTTTGATACAAAATGCGGCGGGACAGAACTAAATTTAAGAATTTGCATTACCCTGATAAAATATAATACCTAAAGAAATTTTTGTCAAACACAGTCTAGCACATTTTCAACTGACAAGTGATAATATAATTGCTACAGGTAGAGTTTCATGGTTGATATTTATTGAGAAATCCAAACAATAGAAAAGGTGTGCATAGCATAATACAAGTATTAAATAAAGCACAAAAATATGAATACTTACAATGCTGCCTCCTCCTCTATTACAAACATAGATGTGTGGGGAGATGAAGTCAAAGTTCCTCAGTATCCATTGATCCCGCCAGGTGAGTTGTCTCGACTTGTTCACAGACATAATCTTCCTAAGTTTGCCAAACCTTGTCCTCATCGACTTGTACCACACTTGGAGATGGTCTCCCGACTGCATGCCCAGCTCGCTTGCCTTATCCTCCCAAATGCTGTTCTTCAGGTCAATGTCTTTGTACCTTTGGTGGCTCTTGTTGAACAGTTCCGGGTTGGACTTGAGCCACTCCACCAACTCTTCTTCCTGCTCATCCGACAGAAACAGGCGGGCGGCTTTGCGCTTCTTTTTCATAGCAGGAGAGTCCGTTTCGTGTCGGGGATTGTCCGACAACACCTCCTCTTCTTCCATGTTTGCTCGACTGCGGCTTTCGCGGGGAGGATTCATCCTACTTGGAGCCGGTCTCTTCTGACCTCTAGTCACCGAGCCTCCGGAGGCTCCTCTCTTTGGCAATGTCCCTGAGAAGAAGAGCAGGCAAAAGACAAACTCTGATGAATTCCAAGTGCAATGCGTCACAGTTTCTTTACATACAACTTGATGGAATTAGAAGCTGATGAGTAAATAAAGCTCTTCAGGCTCTTTGGACGAGAAATGTCTGATGGATTTCCCCACATGGACGCTCCTGATAAAGTCTTTGGAAGATGTACACACGTGATAAAAGAAATTTTGGTCCTGGAGTCGACATTCTTTTACTTGTACAAGTAAATGATAACACTCTTACAGCTGTAAGTGTAATTGACCAAATGGTGTTAACTGTTCCATATGATGAAGGGGATTTCAAATCCTTACCAAATGATGACTTTTTTAAATTAAAGTTGAGGGAACAAACAGAAGCAATGCGAAGTTGGATTATCTTAGGTAACAAGAGTTGATAATACTGAACTCATCTGATCATGATATGTTTCACTGATCGGTTAAAATCATTAGTAACTGACATGAGAAAGTATTATACTAAAATGATTGATAGCAGAATAGAAATACAGAAAGAAAACAACATAGAGCACTGTGCGAGTCTGAGATTGCATTCAAACAAAACTTTGAATGCAATCCTTGCCCCCTACGATCATGGAAAGTGTTTAGTTGAATACATGATTGCATTCAAGTAAACGTTCCTACAAGTATACATGTACATAATTTAACTTGGTAAAATAGAGCACTGTGGGAGTCTGATATTGCACTCAAACAATGTCTTGAATGCAATTCCCAACCATACAATCATAGTTCGAAAAATGTGTGGTTGAATACACAAGCGCAGTCAAGTAAACATTGCTACAGATATGTATAATAATGATTGAGAATGCACATAAAGAATGTACAGTTGAATACACGATCACGATTGAAAGAACGTTATCGTTGAAAACACAGGTGTGTAGTGTGCTTGTATTCATTCCCATATTCATATAACTTGTGAGAACACGCTCAGCAAAGATATCAGATTTTGAAATGGAATACTTCTACAAACATGACTGCCATGAATGCAATCATGTTCACTAACCATTGGGTAGCAGCATGCATGAGATTTGCAGACCTGCCAACCTCTGGGAATGAAAAACTGTATTCTGTGATACAAAAAACTGTATTTCCCCCAAAAAAGTGTATTTCATAATAAAATGCTTGGCGCACTCGCCCATCACGGCGCTCAAGCTGCATGCAAGCTAAAATGCGCACTGCTCTTGCAGATGAAAAAAAAAACCATTGAAACTTGTGTATATCTCACCCTGGTTTTTACAAAATGATTGAAAAAAAAAACAAGTTACCTGAAATTACATTGATCTAATAACCATATTTGTGTACGTTTTATGAAATAGAGACATATAGAGATGAATTTTCTCAATAAATTACGATTTTTTTTAACAAAAAACGTATTTTTTAAAGAAAAAACGTACTGCCGTATTTTGGTTGCAAAAACGTACTAAATACGGCTAAAACGTAATGGTTGGCAGGTCTGGATCATTTGGCCCATGGTTGAGTTTTACTCACATGGTCAAACTGTGCAGCGATAGTGAAGAAGGGTGACATTCGTTACACATCACTGACAAAACATTCCATGAAGGCTCGTTCACATACAACTGCACAAATGGTATTAACTCTTTGGCCGCTTTGTTCGACTAAAGTCACATACAGGGGGCTGCCAACTTTGACTCAAGTCACAATCCATTCACAATACACACAGAGTGTATTAAGTCTATTGTTCGTCCACACAAATACAATAGTGATGTGTGTATCGCTTTGTACCGTGTACACACAAAGCTTTTCTTTAAATTAAACCAATCAAAAGCTACTGTGAGCTGAATTAGCATAGTATTTGCAAATCTCCTCTAAAGACTGTACCTTGAAATTAATGTGGCACAGGAGTGATTTTTCAGTGGTGGGCAAAGAGTTAAAAACATTCCATGAAGGGGTTATAATTCCTGGAGTCAGACAATTAATATTTCTCACTTTCTTTTGTACAATAATGCACACTTCGCAAAATTATGTAAACCATAAAAACTTTCCTGACCTTGGGCAGTCTTTATATACAGGCTTTTTCGGTATTACTTGGACCTGCCCACAGAGAACACCTTTATTGTCTACCTTGAGCGTTCTTTATACACATATTTCACTTCACCATGCAATCTCCTATACAATGATGCTACTCATTTTTCTCATCACATTTCTGCGTAGCCTGTATCAAAATTGCGCAAGAGCTGTATTACCATATACAAAGAATATCTGTTGTTCAAGGTTCATACCAACCAACCATACCCACCATATGTTATGTGTGAATGAATACACACACATCAACACGCGCACACATGTTCATGGTGGAAATAATGTAAGCTTTTCTTCTTCAGAACATTCATTACATACCTGAGGACTTCAGGGTCAGTAAATATCTCATACACCAAGGATTATGAAATTTTACTATATAACTGAGGACCCCTGATATATGGTTGCGATGTGAGGATTTTATAACTGTACCCCTTAACCTTCATGAGCATGTAACTTGGGACCGTTGTTACGGTCTACGTACTGACAATGTCATCAGTGAGCTGTGTGAACCTTCATGAGCATGTAACTTGGGACTGTTGTTACGGTCTACGAACTGACAATGTCATCAGTGAGCTGTGTGTCGGCTGGTCAATGTGACGTTTGTGCGTGTCCTCATTTTCTACCATAGGTGAGTACATAATTACTGATGTGCTTAATATTGAACGTATGTGCTCAATTACCTTTGTGCCATAGCTCCTTCCATTAGGCTACCAGTTGGAACAGTTTAACCCAGTTTGGACTCTTTTGAATTGAGAAAATATGCGCTTACTTTTCTTTGCACCGTAGTTCCCTCCATAAGGATATTCATACAAACATCAATTGGAACCAGTTTCAATTGGTTAGGATATCTATCAAGTGACAACTAGAACCAGTTTAACCTAGTTTTGACTGGTATTGATATTGAAAGTATGTGCTTACCCTCTCTTTGTACCTTACTTCCTTCCATTAGGATATTCATCAAGATACCAGTTAGAAACAGTTTAAACTGGTTTTGACAGGTTTCCATATTGAAAGTATGTGCTTACTCAGGGCTCGACATTAGCAGTGGCCCGGGGCAACGAAAAATGAGAGTGGGGCCACCAAAATTCTGTAAAAGCCCACTCTTTGTGGCCCAGATGGGCTACCAAATTTTCAATAAATTGTAATGTTTTCTATTGACTTAAGGCCACCAAATTTGCTTTGCGGGCAACCAAAAATATGAAATTGATGATTTTGGTGGGCTGATCGGGCCACCAAGAAAAAAAAGTTAGTGTGGGCTTACTTTTCTTTGATCCGTAGTTCCTTCCATAATGATATTCATTGAAATACCAATTGGAACCAGTTTAACCTAGTTTTGACCGGTTTTAATACTGAAAGACTGTGCTTACTTCTCTTTGTGCCGTAGTTCCCTCCATCTCCACCATCCGATGATTCGGGCGACCCCAGGACATCGGAGGTCATGTGAGCGAGCGGGTCACAGAGATTACTGGCCTCGTCCTCGCACCATTCCTCACCAAGATCCTCCACCGTTGCTGATTCGTTATCGAGGTCTCCCATCTCTATGTTTTCCGTGCCTGTATGATGTGAATAACAAGGTCAGTGTTCACTTTTTTTTTCATTTCAAGAATACCGTTTGCGCTGCCAGATACAGACACAGGGTTCCCACAGAAATTTGAAAACAGAATTCCATGACATTTCCATGACTGAATTGCTGCTTTCCATGACTTCCTGTGACGTTCCGGGAGTTATGTAGAATTTGGGATGTCACAAAACTGGGAAAAATTGATATTATGAACACCAATTATTATAGCACAGTATGGTCACAGAGTATGAGAGTTGCAAGACACGACAAACTGGAAAGCTGCCATAGCCAAGTGGTAAATGCAATTCCATGACTTTTCACAAATTTTCAAAATTCCGTGACTTTCCATGACCACAATTGCTTTTCCAGGATTTTCCATGACAGTGGGAACCCTGCAGACAAATCTGTCTATTAAAGCTACCCAGAGGAAATAGAGTAAGTGCCCACTGTAGACAGGTGACCTTTATAGACAAGTTCTTAAAAAAAATATTCTTTACAAATGGCAGACAATTTTGATGGACACTAAAGACAGGTTTTTCCCCCGAGACATGAGGTCAGTGGTCACTAACAAAGTTTTGACTGTACAAGTATACAGCAGACCTGCCAACCTCTGGGAATGAAAAACTGTATTCTGTGATAAAAAAAACTGTATTTTCCCAAAAAAAGTGTATTTCATAATAAAATGCTTGGCGCACTCGCTCATCGCGGCGCTCAAGCTGCATGCAAGCTAAAATGCGCACTGCTCTTGCAGATGAAAAAAAAAACATTAAAACATGTGTATATCTTTACCCTGGTTTGAACAAAATGATTGAAAAAAAAACAAGTTACCTGAAATTACATTGATCTAATAACCATATTTGTGCACGTTTTATGAAATAGAGACATATAGAGATTATTTTTCTCAATAAATTACGATTTAGTTTAAAAAAAAAAAAATATATATATATATATATTTTTTTTACAAAAAACTTATTTTTCAAAGAAAATACGTACTGCCGTATTTTGGTTGCAAAAACGTACTAAATACGACTAAAACGTACTGGTTGGCAGGTCTGATACAGGCAATAGTCTAGTTTAGCCAGCATTAATCAATACTTTGGGTAGTTTTGGTTCAGATTTCATGCAATAGTATTTGCACAGTGATCACTGGAAATTGGTATTTCAGTTTAAGTGCCACCATACATGAATGGATACTTATGTACATAACTCACTCTCTTGGCATGAAACGATCACTGGGCAAACTCTTTAAAGGAGAATGAAACCCTTGAAACCAGCTGAATCCATATCAAAGAGAAAAATCAAAGGAACACATTGTTGAAAGTTTGAGGAAGATTGAATGAATAATAAGAAAGTTATGAGCATTTGAATATTGAGATCACTAGTGCCATGTAGATCCTCCCATCGGCAATGCGACCAAGATCTGTGATATCACACACGTACAACTCCCTCATTACTTTAGTACTTATTTCACTTATATTCTCACTTTTATAGAGTCTATCACAAGGTGAGGTGTTCTCTTTATGAGATGACAAGTACAGAGGTTTCACAACATTATATGATTGATGAATCGTTTGTCATATGATTAGAATGAGCAAAAAGAAATGTTTTGGGGTATATTTTCAGTGTCCAAATGGGAGAGTTGTACGTGTGTGACATCACAGATCTTGGTCGCATTGCCAATGGGAGGATCTCCATAGCATTAGTGATCTCGACATTCAAATGCTCATAACTCTTTTATTGCTAGTCCTATTTTACTCAAACTTTTGTTGATCTTATTTTTTGATTTTTCTGCTTTCACAAAAGCTAACTTGCTCCAAGAGTTTCATTCTCCTTTAATTAATCCCATTTCGTTGTATCCACCAGTGCGTGAAAAACATATGCAAGGCAAGACGTTTTATCATGTATTCATCATAAATTCAATTCTTAATATAGAATCAAGAGAACATTCTGTGTTGTTGACAAATGTTAATTCTTGATTCACTGCTTTGACGGAAGTAAAATTCAACAAAAGCTTACGCATAGTCTGTATACGACTTGACGTGTATTATCACACAAGCCTCCTAGTTAGGGTAGTATATTTTGATAATTTTTTTATGCTAGAACCTTATAAATGAAAGCAAATCGTCAACGGAATTATAAACTGAAGTTATCAACTGAATATCTCTAAAAAAATTTTTTAGAGGTCACCTGATATACAAAAAAACCCCTTGCTCTTCGACTCGACTTGAAGTCGGCTTTTCGAGGATATATTCGCATTCATGGTGAAGCCGGTATTCCGGCTTTTCGGGTTCAAAGGGTTAAGTATGAATATTATTACGTTTTACAAACCTTTATGACATATGTTTATTAAACTACCAACAGATAGATCTATTTACTCATTTATTCAAATCTCTTTTTCTTCTTAGGCTATATCATCAGGGTATCATTGACCTGTTATAAGTACTACCATGATTAAAACCCAATTTCCATACATGTACATTTCTAGTTGCTATATCTGACAAGTCTCTGGCAAGCTTTCTGTCTGTCAAGAACAAACAGCAATGAAAACTCATTATGAGACGAGTTCCCCAATAGCATTTTAATGAGGATGAAATAACAAAAGGACAGCAAACTAAAGTGTGTACTCTACATTAATCAAACACATGATACTGAATATCAGTCATGTGACTGATCATGTGATAGACAACCACTCACCTTGAGAATCAGGTGACTTAGGAGAACTCCCATCCAATCCTCCTTGATTAGATCCGTATTCTGATGTATTCAATAAGTAAGAGATATGGGGAGGGGAGGAGAGCAACAGAGAGAGAGAGAGAGAGAATTAGAAGAGTGACAGTCAAAATAATTATCATAATCATCATCATCATTAGTACATATACATCAGAATCACTATTATCACTATTATCAAAATCATTATGACAATCACTTCTCATTTGCAGCTCCCAATTGGATATATATCTCCCTTTACTTTAAATATTGGTTATTTCCAAATTAATGTCTGAACTTATAAAAGACCAATTCCAACTGATTCTTCTTTGGCATCTTTATTCCTCACCTTCTCTTTTTTCCTCCTCCTCTTCAGGCAGAAGGTTCGAGTACTTCATTACTCTTATGTCCAAGTTTCATGAATTAGATCCATATATACAAAGTTATGATGACATTTCAAAAGCTTAACCTTGGCTAATATTTGGATGTTTATTCCCTCAACGTGGTCTAACTTCATTGACCCTAAATGACCTTTGACCTCGGCCATGTGATCTGAAACTAGGGCAAGATTTTCAGTGATACTTGGTTACTCAAGTTTCCAGAAATACTGTAGGTCCATATACTTTCCAAGTTATAGTGATATTTCAACAACGTAACCTTTGGTTAAGATTTCAGTGTTGACGCCACCGTCGTTGGAAAAGCAGCGCCTACAGTCTCGCTCTGCTATGCAGGTGAGACAAAAATGTTGCTTGTACCTTCCACATGTTTGACAACTCATATCCCACTGATTCGGCCCACAACAAGACCCAACCCATTGACTGCTGAATTATGTAATTTTCATTACCTTTGTACAGGGATCACTTAGTTCCAGAATGCAAGGGGTTAAGGGTTTGAACAAACTTTTTTTTTTCATTTTACCTTGCCAGGCGGGTTCCTGCTTGATTTCAACAGCAAGCTCTTGTTCAGCTTGGGCCATCACACTTCAGAAGCTAACACAGGCCTTAGAGGCAAAGGCATTGCATAACATCATCCAACAACTATGCTCTGGGTTTAGATAGCCAACTGTATACAAAGAAAATAGGGAGTATATGATTTAGTAGTTATAGAAATCAGTAACTTCCATGTCACTTCAACGACACGATTTAACACAGGCCTCGGAGACAGAAGCAATTGCCTCAATCACAAGCAATATTATTGCTAGCATAGCAAAAGATCAAGCCCTTAGCAAATATTGCTTTATTTTGCATGCATAACCTTTTGATTACAAGTGCTGAAACCTTTATCTTGCCTTCAGAAAGCGATTGCTAGAGGTTTGAAAAAAAAAGCAACATCATGCTCGTGCAAACATGATAGTGGTGATTATGATGATGATCAGATGATGTTGATATTGATGATTATTATTATTTGTTTGGCGTCACCTGTGCCTGGGAGGCGAAAAGCAAACTGAATCACTGTGACCCACACGTCTCTCCTCCTGATATAAGTGATTGGGGGAGTGCAGGTGGACCTAGTCTTGAGGACTCCATGATGATTTTTTTTTTAAGTTTGACATATACTTCTTCATCATGGAGTCTTGAACCCCCAGGCATATATGTATAAGAGACACATGTACACAAAGATGGATTTCCCTAGGAAATCCATAGTTAGAGGATGAAATCGGACTGTAGGGTCGAATTTTATATATCTATGAACCTTCAGGCGCCTAATACGTAAATTATCGATCCGTTTGTCAACAAAGCAAAGACAATAGGCCTGACCCTTGAACTGCGTCGTGATGACGTACATCCGACTAGCGATGCCGTTTTGAAGAACAATTTATGATAAAAATTATTATTTAACAAATACTAAAATTTAATACGTGATTATAAATAATTAGTATATACTACTAGTTATTTATAATCACGTATTAAATTTCAGTATTTGTGAAATATATAAAGATAAACAACTGAATAGTCTAATAATAGTTTAATACAACGAAGTGCAGATCCCTCCATTTACATGTGTAGCTGTAGGTCAACAGAGTACCCATCATCAGTATCATCTAGACAAATTTGATTCTATTTTGGCCGTGTTTATGCTTCCACTTTTCAGGCCAGAATCAGCGTTTCCAAACCTGATTAGTCCAAAACACGGTTGCGTCCATGCTTACTTTCATTTAAACGCTGTTTCAAAACGCCGATCGTAAACTCACAAAAAGGTGCGTTTGTAAACGTCGTTTGACAAGAATCAGGCTTTCTGGGGAAGTATAAACAGAACCACGATCGTAAACGTGTTTAAATGACGTCATTTGGTGCATGCTTCTGGTGAGATGAAAATCCGCGGGCAAATACAGTCGCATTGCTCCATGGTCGCATGTTACCTCCACGGAATTACCTCTCATCTCCCTTGTTACATTTGCATGTGTGATAATTGATTTAAGTACTATCACTTCCAATTTGTCATCACGATTAATGTTGAGGGATTTACACAAAAAACCTGGAACATGAGTTATAATGAGGAGACATCGCCAGATGCCCATAAACAAATAGATGTTTTATTATTTTATTATGTTTACTTTAATAATCTTTATTTTTTCTCACTATTATCCTCACCATAGTGGAAAATATATGGCTATGTCAAGTAGCTCCATGCAATGACTAAAATATCGGAAATTGTTCGATGTTTAAACAGTCAACGTACCTTCCCCATAACCATGATAACAACTCTCGGAAAAAAAAACTTTTGAAAAAGGGCGCGCCCAATTTGACCTCGCTTTCCTGCTCATCGAAAATTACGATGCGAAGCCAGCTGGAGTTTGTGATTTCGCCTCTGAAAAGTGAAGCATAAACAGCACTCCCGGAACCACGTTTACAATCATGACGATCAGCGTTTTGAATCGACGTTTTGAAAACGCTGATTCTGTCCTCGCAATGGAAGCACAAACACACCCTTTGATCACTTGTTCACTGCAACCATCCTGCCTGTGGGGAATCTACAGGTAGGACTATGGTTTGACCAAAAGCTTCAGTCTCTGTATTTTGGTTGTTCCGCTGAACTGCGTTGGCTCACTTACCAATACATAGACTGAATAGCTTGGAGGCCCGTAAGATCCGTTAGATCTAACATTCGGCGGAAACCTGATTTTCCGATCGTTTTTTTTGTACATAAAATGTCACATTATGAAAAAGAAATTACATCCATATTTACGAAAAAATGTATAAAATTCAGAAATATCGTACCTTAGACCGCAGTTACCGCTAATTCCTTTCAAATGATGATCGAAACATCGTCATCTTCGATCCTTTCGTTGGTCAATGTAAGTTGCCATCTTGGATGACGTCATCATCCTTACAGACGTATCTACCAGTCGCTATATATCGTGATTTGTGCCGCTGCTTTGCGCTTGGAGATGTGCGTGCATTCGGAACTTGTCGCTCGCATTGATTCGCCAGGATATCGAAAATTAATTGGAAAGCCTTGATAAAAGCACAACTCATTGAACGTAGAGGGCAGCAACACACGGCTGCCATTTTTTCATCTCCGGCAGAAGAATTAAAAAAATAAGGAATAAATCATTGGTAACGCATATTTTCGATATTTTATTACATTTATATAGTATCAAAAGAAAGATTAGAGTCTAACGAAAATAGTGGGCATTCGTTCAAGATAAAATAATGTCATTTAGAATTAAAAAAAAAAAAAATCTAGACAACCCGGTCCCCTGAATTGGAAGAAATGATTACACATGCAGGCTCGCACTAACACACTACCGTCTGTGAATGGGGATGATAGTAAAATGCCAGAAATTGTTGAATAAATCCCCAGAAACGACGGTTAACCCTGTCTAGACTATGGTATGCCAATGCTGTACACAGCACACACTTTAAAAAATCATCAAAATGTCACTTTTGTGACCAAAATTACTAATTTCCATACAGTTGAAATTTATTTTTCATTAGTAACCAGGGAATAATTTTTGTATTCACCAGAGTGCTAAAAAACTTAAATTTTGGGCATATTTTTGTGTACGCCCTCTATTGATGGAAAGTAATATGGTAAGAAAATGTTCATGTTTCAATCTCTATAGACTTTAGTATTTGTACAGTGTAATTAAGAAAAAAATCATTTAAAGAATCAAATTTACTTAAGAGCCAAGTTATATGATGAATAGCTGTAATGGAAACAGACAGTGTAAAAAATCAAGCATTTGTCCCAAAGAAAAAGAGAAAATAAGCCAAATATTGCTACCCTTGGCCATGTTGGCTTATTTTGCAACACATTTCATAAATCATGGACTAAAAGTATGGAGATGTCATGTAACTCAACTGAGTCTGAGAACAAGCCAGGTTATAATCATAACCTTGTTCAGGGCGCGACAAACCCGCTTGCCCGGGGCAAGTGAAAATGACGTGCGGGCAAGCATTTCTCAAAGTCAATTGCCCGATCGGGCAAGTGGTTGTTTTGAAAATGAACAAGATAAATTGACAGTAAAGTTTAATAATTTTTTGATAAATTGCAATTATCTCTCATACAATGTCATACCAGTCAAAAAACAGTGGAAACATGTCAAATCAGCGCCAATTTACCGACAAAAGGCGACAATTTATCGCCAGTGGTCCCGTTCGATGGAGGCTGCCATCTTACTTTCTTAACTACAATGTGCGCATGCGCTACTAATCGACGAAGGAGCTAGCTGGGGAAACCCCTCTCTCGCCCTCTAAGCGCATGTACGGACGTACACGAGCGATCGCGATCGAGCCAGCCGAGTCTCGAGCTAGATCGCGCTGAATGCATGCAAGCTTCGGACTGACTCGGCCAGGACCAGACGTCCCGTATTTTATTCATTTCTAAAACATTTTAGTTTTTTTTTTATTTTGAAAATATATAAAAGAAACACCAAATATCATTAGGATTTTTGTTATATGATTGGATTGTTTTTATTTGCTTGAAGTTTGAACTTTTTCCTCTTTCTTTCTTTTCTATCCTTCTATCTTTCCTTCTTGCCCTTTTTTGTTACATATCTATTTTTATTTCCTGATCCTTTCTCTCTCTCTCTCTGTTCATTTTCTTTCTTTCCTTCTTTCTCTTACTTGCCTTCTTTATTACATTTCTTTTTTTAAATTTTCTTCATTCCTTCTCCCTTTCACTCGTTTTTATTTTCGTTCTATCTCTCCTTCCATTATTTTCTTTTTTTTTCATTCTGGCCTCCCTTCATTCTTTCCTCCCTATCTTTCCTCCTTTCTTTCTTTCATTATTTATTTCATTTTGTCCTTATTCTTTTCCCTTTCTTCCTTCCTTCCTGTTTTCTTCTTTCTTTCCAAGAATGAAGGAAAATTTTCTTTCCTCCTCCTTTTTTCTTACTTTCTTTTTGTCTTTCTCTTCTTTGTTCTGACTTTCACACATTTAATATTTATTCATCTTCCCTTTTCTTTTTTTTCTTTCTATATTCAATTCAAAGAATGACAGAAACCTTTTTATCTATTTTTATTCTCTCATCCTTCTTTTATTAGAAATTTCTTATATTTTTATTATTTCCTTCATTTTCCCCTTTATTTTTTCTTTCTTTCTTCTCAATTCATCTCTTTTCTTTCTCTCCTTCATTCTTTCGTTCACCCTCCCTTCCAATTCTGTACTTTTTTCACAAGTCTAACACTGTGTAGCCTTCTTTCTTGATCTTTTTTTTTGTCGATTGTCCCGTATTTCATTTTGTGAAATCTGGTCACCCTGGCCAGGACTCGGCTTCAACTTCAAACCAAATAAACAATGAGTCGTCAGACTGAAATAGGCGACTTTTGTCGTCATGATCGGCGGCCAGAACAACTTGAACAAGAGTCAAGAAAAAGAAATGCCAAGATCAGCGCCAGTAAATCAAGTTCAGCCAGGACAGAAAAGAATAATTAAGAGCAAAAGAATTTTTGAAAAAAAATCGGGCAAGCAGTTTTTCTATCGGGCAAGCAAATTTTTTTATCACTTGCCCGACAGGGCAAGTGATGAATTTCTTTTTTGTAGAGGCCTGCCTTGTTCATTGAATGAGTGCCTTTGATCAGCCTCAGACAACCAATACAAATTTCTAGCAAACAGGGGCACATTAAAATGATTTTGGACAAGCTTCAAATCACTCTAGGCGACACCCCAATACTTACCCGTGTTAATAAACTGGGACTCCACTCACGCGCAGTTGGGCCGCCCTAGCTTAGAACTAAGCAATATTATCTAGAAATTGTTAAACTGTAGTCTTCAAATATGTTCTATTAAATAAATTGATAATGTTTAATCGGTACTCACCGGTTCTTTTGTTGCATTTTCAGACCATTTCTCACAATTCTTCGTAAATATTTGCGGCAAATTTTGTCGCCATAGACAGCTATACGTCCATCTTTATTAATAAATGGAGCGCCCTTTACGATAGTTGTTAATGCCGCGGAGAAATCGTTAGGCATTTTGGCCTGTGTTCAAGGCGTTCTTTCTGTTTTATTTTTTATATTGAAGATTGTGCATTTGTTGAATAGCGCCGTCTACGTCAGGTATGAGATCGAGTGTATAATACACTCTTCCAAAATAATTATGATTCCGACCTGGCGCTGTTTAACTTCAATCTCTTTCACCTAAATTAGCGATGAATGCTAGCATTATAAAATATATATTATTAACGTCTGACGAAAAGAATAACCAACCGATCAGCTGACGAGAACGCGAATCACGTGATCTTCATATCAGCTTCGATCGCGAGTCAGAAGTGAAGAGCAACTGCCCAGAAAATCAGGAAAAAGCCGTGAAAATGTAAGTTCCCCTTCATTTCTTTCATTTTTTTGTTGTTGCTAACGATGCATTTACACTAGTATAAAATTATAATTTAAATAAGATTAAGAGAAAGGAATATAGCTTGTACTTGTGATATAATATAGAAATATCCTGTTCTCAGATATTTCTAACCAAAAATACTACTGATGTCGCCTATGAGGTCCATACATGTAATGTTTGGACCTCATTGGTACTAGGAGTGCTTCAAATCAGAAGATAAACTTTTGACGCGCAGTTAACCAAACGGCCCTTCCAAAAAGACGAGCGGTAATACAGGACGTCAATTCCTGTATTTGGGACTAAACATTTCAAACTGCCCATGGACCATTTAATAAACATCTACACCAGATCAATATTACTGTAAATTTCCATAAAATCTAAGAATGATTACCTTGGAAATCAGACAATACACTCATACTCATAAAGTTAAGATAAAATATATGCATTTCAGGGTAAAGAGACGACAATACGTTACCTTAATCTGAAACGAAAAGGCCTCCGACTCCCCGCAGGGTCATCAAACGGAAGTGACGTCGGTGTGCTCCAAAATTCAGTTGTCTTTTTTGTAGATTTTTCTTGCCACTTGGTTAAGAAAGCATGTTAGTGCCCCTAACAGTATGTTACACATTTATGCAATGTTATGTGTGCTTATATTTTCAGGAAGGTGCATATAGGTAGTTGTGATGTTTATATTACTTTATAGTCTTGCTGACAGCTAGGTAAAGAAAAGATGAGATGTTTTGATTTTAATTTGATAGTAATTATTTAACGTTTTCAACATTGGTATTGTAAGGGTTTGATATTTGTACCGGTATTTGTATCATCAAGAATAATCAGAAAATTTGTTTCCTAATAAGCATTATTTATTGTTTTACGGAATTTCTATACCTGTTAGAGGTTGGTAGATTTTTAATTCTTTAGGGATATATGGCATTGTTTTTAACCTTTTGTAAGATAGTACCTGTTCACATCGAATTAGAAGTTTAATACTTTGTTACATTGCTAATGACACTTGTAATCACCAATCCATATTCAGTCTTAAAGGGGAATCCAGCCTTGGTCATAATATGTTGTGTTTGAAAGGAGAAAAACAGAATGGTGAAAGTCTGAAAGAAATCGGACAAGCAATGAGAAAGTTATGGCTGTTCAAGTTTAAAATTGAGATCTCCGAAGACTATGTAGATTTCAAATTGGCAACTGGCTAAGTAAATTATGACAAGAAGCAAGGACAACTTTCTCATTGGCCATGTACTTTATTATTGATTTGTGGTTTTCTCCCAAGTACCCATTCCCCTGGGGCTGTAATCTAAAAAAAACCTAGGTAGTATATCGTTTTATGTCCTCATGAAAGAAAAATATAATTTGAAGTAAAACATTTGTAAAAAAGTAATTTAAGTCATTTTATGTATTGGAGTCACTGAACTGGAAATACATATTTCTAGTTCAGTGATTGGAGTACATGGAAGAGTAGTCCTTGCCTTACATCACGTTGACATCACATTTGTTGCCAATTTGAAATCTCCATAGGTAAAGTGATTACCAATATTCACAGCTTTTAAAAATTCATAACTTTCTTATTGTTTGTCCGATAATGTTCAAACTTTCACCTATCAACTTGTCTAATTTTCCTTTTTTCCTCTAAAAGCAAGTTATTCTTTCGGTTGGATTCCCCTTTAACGTGGGAAGGGAAAAAGACAAAGTGGTCACGCCAATGTTTGTGCTATAGCGTCACCTTGTGGTGGATTAGTTTTAGCGTCAATGCAACGATGGTATTTCGCCCACTGATATTCTCTCCACGAGAGATCAGTGTATTTCGCCCCTTGTCGGCGCCGCGGTTGAGGTCATGAGCTGCCTAATAAATCAAAGGTCAAGTCCACCACAGGAAAATGTTGATTTGAATCAATAGAGAAAAATCAGACAAGCACAATGCTGAAAATTTCATCAAAATCGGATGTAAAATAAGAAAGTTATGACATTTCAAAGTTTCGCTTATTTTTAACAAAATAGTTATATGAACGAGCCAGTTACATCCAAATGAGAGACTCAATGATGTCACTCACTCACTATTTCTTTTGTTTTTTATTGTTTGAATTATACAATATTTCAATTTTTATGAATTTGACGATTAGGACCTCCTTGCCTGAAGCACAAAATAATAAAATAATGGAATTACACGTGTGCAGAGAGGAATGAAACTTCATTTCACATGACAATGACGAGAAAATAAAAATATTTCATATTTCATATAATAAAAAACAAAAGAAATAGTGAGTGAGTGATGTCATCAGTTCCTCATTTGCATACTGACCGAGATGTGCATATAACTGTTTTGTGAAATGAAGCGAAACTTTAAAATGCCATAACTTTCTTATTTTACATCCGATTTTGATGAAATTTTCAGTGTTATGCTTCTTGAATTTTTCTCTTTTTATTCAAATCAAGTTTTTGTTGGGGTGGACTTGTCCTTTAAGTACAATTATACAATTATTGTGAGTGAAGTGTCATTCCTTTATTGTCGCCCCGTACTATTTTTGGTCTTTTATGATGGAAATGAATACATCATTCAAAATCGAAATAAAACGTGTATTTTTTTTGCTTGTCAAATTTCTTTAGGATGATAACCTTTTTGTAGGCTTTTTTTTTCACATTTATTTCCGCACCTGGTCCCCCTACCTTTGGGGAGAGTTTTCCGCCCTTGCCAATTGTATAATATGGGTTTATGAAATTCTCCCACAGAGAAAATAGTACATGCCTTGATTTGCTCCTGGCCGTCTTGATTTTTGCAATGCACTTCTGTTCAATTTTTAACCCAGAAACAGTTATCGCAGTTTCAGAAGCTTCAGAGTGATGCATCTCGTATAGTTCAGGGGCCGCGGAACGGTTTTCAAAGTGGGGGGGGGGGGGGGGGGGGCTGACCATGCTAAAAATCACAATCATATGGTCATTTTTACATTTTTGTACACGGTTTTGGAAAAAAGTGGGGGGCTGAAGCCCCCCCAGCCCCCCGGTTCCGCGGCCCCTGTAGTTACACTGTCAAACAAATACTCACATATTACCCCTATTCTGAATTCGTTGCACTGGCTCCTTATCAATTAATGATCGGATAACTTTTTAACTCTTTGCCAGCTTTGTTCGACTAGAGTCACATACAGCAGACTATACCAAGTTCAACTCAAGTCACAATCTTTTCACAATACACACAGAGTGCATTGCGCTCACTTGTGGTTCCAAAAGTTTCAAAAACTTGCGTGAAAGATTCTTTGCTCATGCGTGCCCCATACTATGGAACAGACTTCCTGAAGTTGTATCTCTGTTGAATCTTTAAAAAATGGTCTTAAAACTTTTCTTTTTAATTTTTGAATTCTTTACGCGCATTTTGCACTCTACCGAAAGGATGTGGCTCTTACATGTATTATCATTGTTATCTTTAAATGTATTGTGAAATTAAGCGAAACTTAAAAATATCAAAAACTTTCTTATCTTACATCTGATTTTGATGAACATTTTAAGTTTTATGCTTGTTGGTTTTCTCCGTTTTACTCAAATCAACTTTCTTTCGTTGGGTGAACTTGTGACCTTTCAAAATCCAGATTGGATGAGAAGTCCTGATAATCGCCTGGCGGGGCGATGATGAGTAGGCTAGATGAGAGGCGACGAGTAGGTGGGCAGTGGAGAGTGGAAGCGATGAGACTTCTCGAAGGTATGGGTAGTATAGCTTGACTGTCCGTCATCAGGAGAGAAAAAGACAGACAAGGGCGAGGGAAAACAGGCGCAGATCCAGAGTTGAAAATTTACGGGATGCTACAGGATCCAGGATTTTTAGGAAGGGCTGGCATATTTTACACGTTGGAAATTTCACAAGCAAAAAAAAAGAAAAAAAGAAAGAAAAGTTTTCACTTACATTCAAGGTCGATTCGTCTCCCCCCTCTTTTTTTTAATCCTACGGGGGGCTAGCGCACCTTTAGCCCCCGGATCCGCGCCTGGAAAAGGGATGGGGTATGATATTATTACTGAATATGATATCAAAATCCATCAGAAAAAAAAACTTTTAATAAATTATGAAGAAGGTAAACATATTTTTTCTTTTTTTTCAATGCCCATATTGTATAAGTTGAGATATTTAATTCATGTATATGTGAAGCGCATAGAGACCTTGTGTATTATGCGCTATAGAAATGTAATTTTATTATTATAATTATTTCTACTCAATACACCGTGTTTGACCCCTTTTTGGCTAAGAGCACAACTTTATTTTGATGTGAAACAAGGGCTTTTATCTTTTCGATGACTATTTTGCAAAAGCACGATCGAGATTCGGGGCCATGTACAATAAGTATTGGATCGGGGTCGTCAACAGTTCGCCGTGTGTTTTCCGTTCCTACTGTCGTGCGGTCCCTTACGAAAAGCCACGATTTGCCTTTCGTAACTTGTGAAAATATTTGAACCTTTCAAAAAAATTTGTTCGATCAATACTGTTGCCACGACTGATCTGGTACGATCCCGACGATTATGACGCGATTAACATCACCGTTTAATTTCTGGTGCGAATCGAGACAGTGGGAATAATTGCATGGAATGTGTGTATGTCCCCAGTTGCTCGGATGTATGCTTGTTCATACAAACACCCCTTTTTTCAATTCAATTCTTTATTTCATTTCCATTCAAAACATATTACAAAGTAATATAAAGTAATACAAATCGAGTACAATTTTACAGAAGGGTATTCTTACTTCGTAAAAAAAACACAGAAAAAACAGTATAATATAGAGCATAAATGGAAATGAGGGGGATCCACTAAAAAGCAAAGCTTGTAAATTGTGGATCCCCCTTGGAAAGGAAGTATAGTAGACTTATTCTCATATGCGTACATATATGTATTACAGGAAAGACAAAGAGAACGAAAGAAATCATACGGATGCAAATATAATTACTGAACAAATGCAAAGCTTTTCACACAAAGAGGTCTTCGTAGTAAAAGATGTGTTGCACCCCTACTTTCTCACACTCCATAGGACATAGACTCAAACACACCCAGCCCTCTCCTTTATTACATTATTTTTATGGCTGGATTTTTTGATAAAAAATGACATAGAGAGAGGAAATGAAATAATAAAAAATATCTTTCCATCGTCTCCCTCTCTTTTTATTTATCCCTTATTTTCTTTACTCGATCTTATTCCCTTTATTTCTCAATATCATTCTCATTGCTGTATTGATCTTGTATTGATTCCCGGGGGGGGGGGCAATTCCATTGACGAGTGGATACCATGCGCGACCATGGGGTCTCGAAAAGCACCCTAAACAAGCATTTTCCATATTCTGAAAAATGTTAACATGGCGTGTGAAACCATACCCTTAACAAGACTTTTTAGTATTGGAAACAAAACGATACCCTTGGCAAGTATCCCCTGCGCATTGAACCCCTAAACAAGTACAGCGATATTTTTTGACGGGGCAAAAAATACATCCTTTATAAACATTTTGGTCTTTTTTATATCCTCACAAATTTGACCCTAGACAAGTATCTTTCCTAGCGAAATAGATATCCTTTTTTCATTATTTTAGTGTTTTTGACACCCTTATTACGTTACGTTCGTAACGTGCCCTATCTTGAAAAATACATCCTTTTTACGTGTTTTTTGGGGGGTCGCGCATGGTATCCACTCGTCAATGTAAGTGCCCCCCGGGATTGATTCATTTACATTTCTCTCTCTCCCTTCATGCTCTAACCCTTTTGGTGACACGACATTTGCTCCGGTCTCAAAGGAGAATGAAACCTTTGGAACAAGATAGCTTGTGTGAAAACAGAAAAATCAAAGAATAAGAACAAAGAAAGTTTGAAAAAACATCTGACAAATAATGAAAAAGTTATGAGCATTTGAATATTGCAATCACTAATGCTATGGAGATCCTCAAATTGGCAATGCGACAAAGATGTGTGATGTCACTTGTGAACAACTTTCCCCAGAATATATTTCACTTAAATTGCCTCTTTTATCACATCTATCCGTAGATCATGTGTTCTTTCTATAGGAGGGCATGTAATATAGATTTTTAAAGAATACATCATGGATAAAGAATTTGTATCACCATAAGAAAAAGCAAAAAGAGACATTTTGAGGGTATTTTATAGTCCATCAAAGGTAAAGTTGTTCACATGTGACATCACACATCCTTGTCGCATTGCCAATTGGAGGATCTCCATAGAATTAGTGATTGCAATATTCAAATGCTCATAACTTTCTCATTATTTGTCCGATTTTTCTCAAACTTTCTTTGTTCTTATTCTTTGATTTTTAAGTTTCGACACAAGCCTACTTGTTCCAAAGGTTTCATTCCCCTTTAATATCTCAGAGGGTATTGGATTAAAGTTAGGATTGTAATATATATATTTTGGTTCATAATAATGCAAAGATAAGGGTTAGGGTTTATTTAGTTTTTGAGATTAGGTTTATTCTTGGCTTAACGTGCAGATTTTCCTTCGGAGCAATTGTCGCCGGAGCAAATGTCATGGAACCCCTCTTTTATCGATCTCTCTTCTTTCCTCCATATGTATCTTCTACGGACGTAAAACTATCTTTCTTTGATTCTCTTTATTCATCTGTTCCCCTTTTCCTCCGCTCGTCTCTCCTTCTTTATCGCGCTCTCTTACTGTCTTCTGTTATCTTCCCCGTCTCTTTCTCTCTCTCCTTCATTATGAGTCGCACTCAATCTCCTCAATAACGAGTTTTCGCAATTGCATCGGGGACGGATTCTAGAACATAGTAAATCTATTGAAAATGTCAACCAAATTACAATGAACAGCTCAAAGGTTTTTGTCGAAAATTGATGAACCGGGAGATCATTTTATCATTTTAAAGGTTGGGAGCTGGCGAAACATTGCATGTAATATGTCGTTTGTCCGGTTTATTTCCAATTCATCCAATTGCAACTCATCTACTATCATTTGGTCTACCATCAGTTCGTCCACTCCCCAAATGGTCTACTGTCATTAAGTCTAAAGCCATTCCGTCTAATAACCAGTTGGTCCATATACCATTTTGTCTAATTAAGCTGTGAATTAAAGTGTTAATTGTGCAAAATGAAGGAAAAGAAAATGGAGATTTGACCAACTGGTTATTAGACGAAATCGTAATAGACGAACTGGTAATTAGACGAAGTGATGATTGGAACAAATGGTTATTGGACCAAATGGTTGTTAGACGAAATTTTAATGGACGTTATGGCAATAGACTAAATGAAGGTAGACCATGACTTGTGGTGAGTGGACGAATTGGCAATTCACCGTTTGTCCAGAGTCCCAGACTACACTGATGTTTTGATTAACAGATTTTCGACAAAGACTGCATTGTCATGAAAGCTGTCTACGTTCCAGAAAGCGTCTGCGAAGAAGTTGTGGAAACGCCCTATTTATCTCTTTCTCTCTCTTATCGATTTCTA
Source organism: Lytechinus pictus (assembly GCF_037042905.1). Lineage (NCBI taxonomy): Eukaryota > Metazoa > Echinodermata > Echinoidea > Temnopleuroida > Toxopneustidae > Lytechinus > Lytechinus pictus. Next base: position 3,501,994 of record NW_026974141.1, read on the forward strand.
TTATATTCTTAATATATTTGTTTTTGCAAAGTAATTGGTGTTCTACAACATAAAGCCGAGGTTGTGTTGCAAATCTAAAGCTGGATATTATCATGATTAAAAATACTCGTCTCCACCTTCTGTGCGAATGCCATGTAATGAGATGCAATCCACATTTAAGTTGATTCATATGTGCGTATATTGAAGAATAAGATTGATTTGTTGCTACTTAAAGTTCCAGATATGTTGCGTTGATTTCTGAATAAACTTTAAAATATCTTTTTTCCCTTTAATTTCCAACTTTTAAAGCTCCAGCCCTTAAGGAGACAGCTTAGATTTCCTGTGACATCATCTTTTGGTCATCAGCAAAAATCACCAGTTCAAAAACTCTGATTAGAATTTTAGTTATTATTATTTATAATGGTGGAGCTCAGAAAGTTGAAAAAAATACATTCTTTCAATATTGCTTTAATAATATATAACTATGAAATCATATTTGGATACTTTAATGGCAACGTATGCACCAATGAGAATTAACTTCAATTTGTGTTACATATAGGTACAATGAGACGGTAATATGTTGTGTAAGAAATACCCATAATTCCAGGACATAAAATGTTTATCATACAAAAATAAACCAGATACTACAATGAGTAATGCAGTTCAATTTGGATTTTATTCGCTCAAGATTCGATAATACATTTTGGTTATGGTCGATAAATAATAACGCAATGTCTTTTAACTTTGGAGGGCTAACTTGGTGATGTTGATGAAGATAACTTCAGTGTGAAAGGCGTATTGCATCTTGAAGTTTCTCGTAGAAGACATTCCGATCACCTAGTATATCTTTGTAGATGAGACCAGAATTATTCTCTTGATGGCAATGAATACAAACAGATCTTGTTATCTATAATGTTGTTACAACTCTCTCATGAAGAAAGAATCCTCACGATGCTTGCTCCACCGATATACAGTGACAACACATCTAGAATTCAAATTATCGCCATGACTGATAGATGATTTGGAATATTATCAATCATTAACATCCCATTATATTTTTAGTTGCGTTGTTTAGTCATTTCTCAAAAAGAAAATAATTGAAGGATATGACCTTTTCTGCACGTCATCAGTGCTTGTTCCGGAAAAGAAAGACCCCCGTATTCTTACATGGCTTAAAACAGCCTATACACTACAGTTACCCCACGTTTACATTATTATCGATATGGAATTCAACCTATTGCAACATGTGCAGGAAGTAGCGTTTTATAATAAAAGTAATTTCATGTTATTTTTACCGTGTCATTTATCAATTTCAGGATAAGTCAAACACGCAGATGGTCATTTTCAAAGAAAATTGAACAGTTTATTTTTTTCTTAATTTTGTGTTTCATAACTCTGCTTCGTTGCTGCTTGGAGCGGGCCGCCACCTGAAAACAAAAACATATGGACACAAAGTTTTAAACTTTAAATCATATAGGCCGACGTGTACGCATCGGTTAAACATGAATTCAAATTAGAGGATCATGGGTTGGAGCTTCATAAGAGAATGAACATTAGTAGGCAAGACATTAAATATAAATTCCAGTTGTAGTAACGATTTTAAAATGAGTTCGTACAGAATCCAATGAAATGACCACCAAAGTGTCTGTTTGTATAAATGAAAAATATGCACCAAAGGTTTCTGGAAGAAATTGTGTAATTGCTGAGAAATTAGCAAATAAGCACGGAATTCGGGTCAAGCGTCGGGCCGACATTCAAAGCAATAATAATGCACTGTCCCACGTGCGCTTATCTGTGTTGGTGATCTTCAGTGTGAACATTTTTCAGCGTAGATTTCAAGATTTCACAAAGTTCAGTTTATGTAACTGTACCAGATTTAGTTCCTCGATGATATAGTGACAATTAAGCTTGGTTTCACACACTTTCTCGTGTAATCAGTGTTTACTGCAACTACGTTCATTTACCTTTAATCTCTACTTGACCACTCTCCAACCAGGATTTTAATTAAGAAGGCCTATACAATACACACTAAGAAATGCGGGTTCAATTTTACGCCCCTAGGGGTGCACAGGCTTGTCCCTATACGAGTTCCCCTAGCGGTGCACACTCCAAATAGGGGTGTACAGTGTGCACCCCTACACGTCTACCCCTTAGGGTGCATAATGTACCCCCACCTAAAATAACAAAGTGTGGCGTAAGTGCATTGTTATTTCGGGTAATCTTCGATCACAAATCAACTTTATCTATACCATACGTCTATCAGCGAGACTGGTGGGGTGCACGAAAAGAGTACACGGGTGTACAACAGACACGGACTCTCGCATAAGAGCTAACTTGCACCTCGATTGTCTTAAGGGGTGTACGCACGTATCGTACACCCCATTTGTACCGGGATTTCTTAGTGTGTACATGTGGAAACAAATGAAGTGCACTTATGAAGTCTATTTCAGCTGGACAGCTATTTAAAAAAAATCCCCACCCCAGTGCATGGCACGAACGTCCATTGAAGAATATGGTAAGTTATATGTTTAACGTGGTCACTCTCCAGCCAGGGGCTATATGGGCCTAAGTGTAGCCTGAAAAGAAGGAGGCCTATGCCTAGTAACTTGTGTTCTATTTCGGGATTAAGTTTGGTATCTTTTGCTTGAATGTTCCCAAAGGTTTCGAAAAGGAACATAATGAATTATACTCACCACTCATTATCCGACGTAGAGAAGTTTATTAGGGCTATTAGTTCCTACATCAGTAATCGTATTGGAAGTAGCATCAGCAAGCATATCAGAAGTGCTTTTGCTGTAAAGGGCAATGGCACCTGTAAATTTTAAGTGAAGACAGGTCAATGAATTAAGGAGGCGTCATCCAGATATAAATATATTTTCTAATTACTGGTCGAACACAGAATACAGTACGCATTTGTAATTTAGGTGCCTACCAACGATTGTTCTTATCATTGTTATCATTGTATCCGTAAATTGGTGTTATTATTATTCATACTGCCATAAGTATAGAAGTATTAGTAGTAGTAGTAATAGTAGTAGTAGTAGTAGTAGTACTTCTACTACTACTACTACTTCTAATACTTCTAATATTACTGCTGCTGCTGCTACCACTAGTCGTACTATAGTTATTAGTATTTATCACTACTTTCAGACTGTGACGTCATTTCCCAAATAGTATATACTATTTGGAATATTGGAAAATGCTTTCACAAAAGCAATGTCATTGTCAAAATAGTATGTCATGGAATGTCGATAATGCAACATTCTAAACTAGTTCAAAACACCCTAATCACCTGGAACTCAACCAATCACAAAATAAAAATATTTGATACATTTAGCAGCTTAATGACATTAATATTGCGCTCTGATTGGTCATTGAGACCACACACCCACCAAAATCCTAACGGTGGCTCTCCAAGGTCACACTAATCATGTCGTAATCTTTTCAAATTACCCATGAGTTTTGTTTTGTAAACATTATTCAGCCAGTCAGAACTCTGGATTTTATGCTACTAAAAAATGTAAGAAATCTCGTTTTGTATCTTGATGGAAAAGCTTGCTTCTGACCCATCTAAAAAGTGCCAAATACCAAGAGTGATATTGAAGAAAGTACAGAGTATGAGCTTTCTGGTGATATGAATAGTACTTGTGCCCAAAACAAAAGGTTTGCACGATTTGCAAGAGAAAACAGGGGAAGAAAATTCTGTTTAAGCTATATTTCCGACCTGAAATTCACTTATTTATCAAAATATTTCATTCGAAAAAATAACCAACATAAGAAAGGAACATTTACTCTTTCTTTTGGACAAGAATAAACGATTTTCATGGAGGTAAAGTTGTTACAAGTTTTAAGAAAGAAATCCTCACAATTCACAAGACTTTGCAGGGAGTTGAATTTATTCACAATAGGATTTGGATAAATCTTGCTCCATTTGCTCATCAGCATCGGGACCTGCAGTCTGACTGGAATGGAAAAACGTGGGGCTTACCAGCAACATGAGGACAGGCCATCGAAGTTCCACTGATGGTATTGGTTGCTGAATCAGACGTATGCCAGGTAGACGTGATAGAAGAACCTGGAGCAAAGATGTCCACGCAGCTGCCGTAGTTGGAGAAATAGGAACGAGAGTCGCTAATATCTGTAGCTCCAACTGTGATTGCCTGAAATTTTGAATTCCCAAAAAATTCACTGGAATTTAAAACGAAGATGGCAATATACTTAACATATATACTAAGGATCATAACATGTAGAAAAATTTAATTGTGCACGATGGAAAAGTGTGCTACGCTTTAACTTCTTTTAACCCGAAACAAGAGCGAGCTATCAACAAAGTGAAACTTTCCTCTTTTCGAACACTTGCCTGTTAACATCCTGATAATTCAGAGTAAAAGTTGTGCTAATGTTAATTTGCTTTATATATATATATATATATATATATATATTGGCGCAGAAACAGTCATGACGAGATGCATGTTCACCTATTTTCCGATGTAGTCGTGAATATGTACCTAACCCCACAGAAATATGAAGAGAAAACCAACCAGTATACGATTCAATTAATGATTTGCGTATAATGACCATCAAATCAGACCTCACCAATATGTAGACATTGTAGTCGATAAAATCGAAGCGAATAATAAACTACATTACGTTTTGTTGCAAATACCAATCATGATTCGTCAAAGACGCATTTATGTTTCAATAGCCTTCTTTAATTTTGGAATAACCGATGGTACTTAATGGGGGGGGGGGGGGGGACGCAACAATAGCGCGTCTCCCCAAACACAAAAGATAATCCTCTGCTCCGCCGCCAATGGACATGGTAACTGCATATACACACTTAAAATGTTGTGCAACATACTGTCCACTGTGTTGGGTAATGTATGTTGGTAATATATATATATATATATATATATATATATATATATACTCTGGGCAATTATTATCCAATGGAGCAAATTCATTACCCAATTATTAGTTTTTATTACCCAATTTGGACAGATTTTAACCAATGGTTGTGTGGACAGTTAGTTGCCCAGGGTTGGTTAATAGTTTGGCATTTTTGCCCAACTATTTTAAGTGTGTACATGTTAACACGGGAATTCAATCCAAATAAAAGAATATTTTCAAGGGAAGAGAAAGATGAAAGACTGAACAATATCGGACAAACAATAAGAGAGTTTTGAGTTGTTAAAAGTTGTAAAAATTGGGAATCGCTATAGGCCTACGCATGGGGACTTCAAATTGGCTTGAGACTTTTAAAATTATGATATCATAATGTCATAAGGCAAGGACCACGCTTCCTTTATCTCCAATACATAAAATGACTAAAATGGAATTAAGAATTGATTTACTTCAGATTATATTTTTTTATAAGGACATTATGTAATATGCTACCCTGGTTGTAATTCGATTACAGCCCCAAGAGATTAAGTACTCGGTATTAAATCACAATTCCCTGATAATTAAGTACATGATTCCTACCACATGTCATAATTTCCTTACACAGTTGCCAACTCCAAATGGACATAATAGTCTTATGGATCCAAATTTTAAAACAGCCTAACTTTGTTATTGCCTCTCTGATTTCTTCCAAATTTCATGATTTTGATTATTTTTTACCCCTCTCAAAAATCCGATGACCATGGTTGGATTGCCTTTTAAATAGAATGAGGAGTGTATAGGTACATAAATTAGGCCCCTCTCCAGAATTTGTTTCCGACCATAATTATTCCAGCAAAGAAAATAAATCGAGGTTTCTGATTTCTACAGGGGGTATACTCGTCATGGTCGTAGGAAAACAAAAGTACGAACAATGCAAGGGTTATACGCTTGATGTATCCCTTGTTCACTCTTGGGTCTTGGATAATGGTTGAACTTACCGTCGAAGCACGTGCAGGAGAGGAGAAGCAGGCATTGGCATCATCATTACCAGCAGCCACGGCGGTTGGAACTCCTGAAGAAACAAGTTGCTCGACAGCAGTGTCTAAAGCTGTTGAGATCCCTCCTCCCAGCGACATTGAGGCAACGTCAGAGTTTCCGCTATAGTACTTTACATAATCCACCCCTGGGTGACAAAAAAACGTTTCTAACGCTTAAATTTGTGTCGTGGGGAAAACTTAGAAGTTATTTGGAAGGGGGGAAAAAGACTGATCTCAATATTACATTCGTTTGCTCTGATAAACAAACTAATTTGAACACACTCTCAAACAGCATTACCAAAGCCTTACTTTGTCAAGAGATTGTAGTACATGTAGATTACTTTTTTTATTGATGAAAAGGTACGAATTCATTTATCAAATCTAGATCTGGAGCTCACTGATGTAGTTATATACACTTAAAATGTTGGACAACATACTGTCTACTCTGATGGGTAATGTATGTTGGTAATATATATATATATATATATATACACACACACACACACATACACACCCTCACACACCCTCCCACACACACACACCCTCACACACACACACACATATATATATATATATAGCAACCTATGTTTTCATTTTGCAATTTGTGAAACTTTCACGGTAGGCATCCTACTTTACTACCACAATAGTTTGTAATTACGGGTATGTCTTATTCATTTATATAATTATTATTTATTCGAATTAGTTATTTGTTATTGATTAATTAATTAATTCATTCATTCATTTGTCTAATGAGATATGGAATATATTCAACTTAATGATAATTCATTGATGTGTAAGACAAACTTGGATGTTTTATCTCCTTATATTTTTCAGACGCTTCTAACGAAGTCTTAATAAAGACGAAAGCTAAAGCTAAGAATGGTGGCCTGCGTCATCTTTAGAGTTGGCCTCATCTCATTATATACATATATATATATTCTGGGCAATTATTATCGAATTGAGCAACTTTATTACCCAATTATTAGTTTTTATTACGCAATTTGGGCAGATAGTTGTGTAAACAGTGTATTGCCCAGGGTTGGTTAAAAAATTGGCATTTTTTGCTTAACTATTTTAAGAGTGTACGAATTAAGGCGATGGGGTAGGAAAGGGCTGGTTTTGTATTAATCCATTATTATACAACTCGTACAAAGATTCTTGCTATTCGATTGGTTGAAAGCCTTTCAATATTTGATCTATTTTGTGTTATACAACTCATACAAAGATTCTTGTATTTTGATTGGTTGAAAGCCATTCAATATTTGATCCATTTTGTGATGCATGCAAATTTTATTTTCCATTGCACGGCGATCGTGCATTTTCTATTTTTCCATTGCACTATTGAGCTTTCTTCTTCAGTGTGTACCACTAACCATGTGTGTGTACGTACATTTTGTATGTGTGTTTGTTTGCGCGCATCGAAGTAAGCGCATCAACAAGGCTGACTGTGCACATTCAGGTTCATGAATCAAAGTGCGTCAAAAAAAGAATTAAAACAATTAGCTGCTTTCATACACCGAGAAAATAAAAATGTTTTCAGAGAAACTGAATTTTCCCGGGGAATTTTCAGACAAAGGCAAAATATGTCTTAATTCCATCTGCTTTTGTTGACTTTTTCTTCTCTATTGTCAAATAACAAAATCTGGAAAAGTCATTGTATAAACCAAATGATGCAGTCTTCATTCGTCCATTATGTGACCTATCCACACTCGTTGAGGCTGTGTTCACCCCATTGCACTCAGCCTAACGGCTCCGTGCAATGAATTGAACAAAGCCTCAACTCGCGTGAGGATAGATCGCCTAATGAACTCATGTGCATGCATCATTTGTATATGTCTTGGATTGTGCTGTATTGGATTAAACAAATTATTAAGGTATTGTATTGGTGTATAACTATCACATCAATAATCTTTTGTCGTCAACACTTTGGATGTAATTCCTGATAGCTTACCTGAGATAACACCGCTATTGGTACCCGATCCTAGACAGCCTAAGACTTTGACTCCCTTGATGTTTACATCCTTCGCGACACCATAGGTAGTGGAGCCAACTGTCCCAGCGCAGTGGGTTCCATGCCCGTTACAATCCGTCTGTAAAATCAAGAAAATAAAAAGCACTTTTTACACACTCGTCAGAAATATGAAATAAATTTGATTTCTTGCAGTAAACTAAGAAAAGGAACGTGGGGACATGACATCATCGGTCCATTTATTTTCTATCCATTTCGACATGCATTAACTTGAGGAAATTGAAAATCCATTTTTTCAGCATTTTCCGCTGGGAATGTACTTTACTTATTCAAATAACATTGTTTTAGTTTCTTGAGGAAACTAAATTTTGTATGTGAAGTTTGCATACACCCTTATTTAAAGCAAAGCAAATTTAGAATTATTATTTTATGGTTGATTCGCGTGACCACATTTGCTATATTCCCTCTGTTCTTGTCGTCATTTGTAAACGGTTATTAGCGTTCGAAACTTGGAACACAATTTTTTTCTACTGCCATTAATTTTGTGTAAAATTCGGGTTATTGACAAAAAGTACATATATATATATTTATATATATATATATATAATATATAAATATATAAATATATATATATATATTTATATATATATATATATACAATTCGGGTTATTGACAAAAAGTACATATATATATATATATGGAATATTTGAGCATTCTTTGACTATTCTTCATTTAGTTTGATTATTATTTTCTTTCCGTGACGGGGGACATACTTCGTTATTTCATCGTATATATATATATATATATATATCGAGAAAGGCCAGTACATTTTTTGCGTCGATTCGTCCTCATTTCATTGACCAGATCCTTAGAATGGTCACGGACCTATTTGTAATAGGTCCATGGAATGATAAATATATTCTATTCCATGGTGTACATGGAAAAGATTCTCGCTTGGCAATAAAATGCTTTGGTGTTAACAACAAGGAGATAAAGAAGAACAATTTGAAATCCGCTTGAATATTAAGTATAGGCCAACAGTTCTACGATAGTATTTCTCAAAAGACATTAGGGAGTATTCGCTCGTCGACGTACGGAGGATTTTAGAACAGAGAAAATGTATTATCAAATCCCCTTCTGGACAACCATTGACCTATAACAAACAAAGAGGCTTTTGTCGAAAATTGTTAATCAAAACAGCTGTTTAGTTCTTGCTATTCAGCAATTGACATATATGCAATTTTCCAGCTCTGTAATGAAGGACGAATCTGCCGTTCCGGATCACCAATTTTCGACAAAGGCCTCCCAGGTGTTCATTGTCATTTGACGGGCAGTTTCATCTCTTCTTGAATTTCCGTATGTCGCTAAGCAAAGACTCCCTATTATTGGACATGTTGGATGACTGTAGTACTTACATTTGAACCAGATGCGTAGTTTACAACTTGGGTAGCACGACCACCAAAGTCATTGTGGGTATCCTTTACGCCGGTATCGATTACCCACACAGTATATCCGTTTCCAGTGCCTGTGATTGAGAGAGAAATCATATTCAATACATTCATCATCATCGTCGTCGTCATCATCATTATCGCCATCACCATCATCATAATGTAATCACGGCCATCGATCATGTCGGGATTATCACAAAAATTGGTGTAACGGTAATCTGAAAGGTGTGTGTATGTGGGGGGGGGGGGGGGGCAAGACGATGTAAAGATGGTACCGCTTGTTTACTCTTTTGGTTGTTGTCTTCCTTCATGGTTCTTGACCTTTTCCAGTTTTCGTGATCATCTAAATGGTCTCTTCTATATCAAATCTTTTATCTTCCTTACTGGAGACACATTTGTATTATCTGTATAAGTTCCATTATTATGTACAATAAGAAATGTGAACAGAGAACAGTCCTGATGGGTGTAGCTTTAATCAAGGTTCCCAAGAGCTATCTTCCTTTTTTTTTCCTTCTGGTGAAGCCGAAAAGTGTCTGACCGGAATCGCATCAGGCTCCCCAGCTTCTGTTTCTATACGCCTAGGTCCAGCTGGGTCACGTTGGTTTATGTCATGTCTTTGTCGGTCTGCGGTGTATCAGACACCAGTTTCAAAAGAGCCACGAACCTGTCTCTGTAGTCTAGTGGTCAAGTTGCAGGCAGTGTTTGCATCCCGACAGAAACACCCCCGAGAGAGAGAGAGAGAGAGAGAGAGAAATGTCCAAATGGGTAGAGAGGTCTTGGGAACCTTCATCAGGGCTAAGCCCACCATTCTTCTATACTCACATTTCAAAATAAAAAAAGAAACATTTGCCAAACGATTAGAAAGAGAATAATGATAATAATAAAAAAAACTAGAGTTTGTGCCAACGTTCCCTCAGGGCTAAATCGACCCATTTAGAAATTTTGTCAAGGTTGAGAAATATCTCCGGCAGGAATCGAACACGAGCCTTTTGGGTTGATGATCGCCAAATGCCTTTTACCACTAGACCACGAGACGTGAGTCTGTGGTTTCGGTAAGTCCTCTTGTCTACGAACGGAAAAATCATCGTCTACTAGCCCTCTTCTATGTTGGTGGCAGATAAGGTTTGAGACGATTTCGAGATAATTGCGTTCAAAGTTTGGATGTAATTTCAGACGCTCGTAGCACAGGAATACACGATTTCAGTATGCTGAAAAGGAAATACACGAATTCAAAAACAAATTCAACGAACAAAAGAAAGATATATATATATTACCCCTTGGACTATAGTTATTGTCAAGAGCGAGATTCCTTTGGTCGATACGGTCTAGACCCCAGGTGACCTGAGTACGATAGACGCCGTCCTGTTCAACGTACTCAACGGCGCGGAGTCCACGAACCTGTGTCAAAGATATTCGAGGTGGAAAACGGAGATAAATATTGCATGATATCGTATCTATTTCATTGACAAAAACTTAAAAGTTTATATTCAAGATAAAGATAACCAGTCTCGGGCAATCAAGAGTGAAGTGATCCGATATGCATGTACCTAACTTGTTTAAGATACCATACTCATATATCAAGTTAAATTCAGATAGACTAAATCAAGTGACGAATTTCAAATATCTTGGATTAAATTTGGACCCTGAACTTAAATGGAATATTCATATAGAGCAACTGAACAAAAAGATTGGGAAAATTATTGGTTTTCTAAGGAGACTGAGATATTTTATTAACGAGTCAAATCTCAAATTGATTAATTCTTCTGTGATTTTACCCCATTTCGATTATGCTGACACTGTTTGGCAAAGTACCAATAAAAATTATCTTGACCAAATCCAGAAGCTCCAGAATAGAGCGGGAAGAATTATTCTTCGAGTTAACCCCTATGAACATAAATCAGTTCATCACATTCACCACATGTTGAAGTGGGAAACTCTAAAGTCTCGTCGTAGGAGACACATGTACGCATTATTATTTAAAACATTCCATAAGTTAACGCCCGATTATATGACTGATAAATTTGTTTTTAACGAAAAGCACTATGGACTAAGATCAAATTCAGACCTAATGCTTCCCAAACCAAGAACAAATCAATGTAAACGTACATTCTTATATCGTGGATCTGTCTTGTACAATAAACTACCACTCAAGCTACGCCAGCTGGACACACTTAATATATTTAATAAACACGTTCAGAATTTTTTTGACTATTTTGATATTTGAAATCCGCAATCCCTTATTCACTGCCATACGATAGTAACCGGTGTAATAACAGACTAAATTGGGCGTGTAAGTAATCAATAGTAGGGTGGGTTAAAGGGGAGGGGGGCATTTCCACAATGGGATATTTTTTAACCGTAAGTTAGTTTTAGTCTTTGCATTTTTTATTCCTTGTTATGTTACTGATTAAGTATTGTGTATTTTTTGTTATAATACGTATTTACCATGTTTACGTTGCAAAGGACCCCATGGAAGAACAGCGGCATTATGTTAATGCCGCTGAAATGGGCAATCCTCCATATTTCATTTGACGATTTTTCTTTTTCTTCTTGTAATTTGATTATGTATATTATTTGTTTTATATGGAAATAAATACAACAACAACAACAACAACAACTCATCCCCTCTTTACATGGTGATGTCATAGTGGTTTTCGCGATGCAGTTCAACAACCCCCAGTTCCTAGTATTAGCACCGTCTGAGATTCTTTCACTCCTCTATTTTCCTTTAATTTCCGTCCTTCCTATAGTGTCCGTCCGAATTACCTTTCATAGTATTACAATAGGTGTTTGGTAGGGCGAAATCGGAAAATACAGGAATATTCTTCTTCCCAATCTTCATTAGAAGTCTTCCCATTGCTTAGACTATAATCAACAGGGAGGCTACACAGCTTTTGCCTAAGTTGACTTTATTACTCTGATGGAAAGGTATAAACGACAAAAGCAAAAGCCGTAGCTTTCGCCTCGATTATAAGAAGAACAGAAGAGAGAAATAAGAAAAGGAAAACAAAAGAGGGAAGAAGAAAATAAAAGAGATTTCTGGGTGGACTAACATTATATTACCATGTAATGAATTGAGAAGAATAACGTCACCTATAGGTCGTTTTTGCAGCACCCCCTCCGAAATACCCCAGCACCAACCCCTGGATAGTGTAAGTAGGGGGAGGGGGTGGACAGGAGGCTTTAGTCTGCTCCCTTTGCCCTGAATTTGTGGAAAATCAGTATGTTTCAACGAGCAATGCCCCCTCGTCTGCTCTATGTGAAAGTCGAGATGCGGTATGAGCTTTAAGCGGGAGGCGTTCACCTGCTTGCTCGATTACTTGAGGGGGATTTTTTGCAGTTATTTTGGTGAGGGATGATCATTTTTTAATTGAAGTCGTAAAAATAGGACATGGTATACTCTCTCATCTTAAGGCAGCATTAGGACCAATTCATAATTGCGTATTGACACGTAAGCAAACTTCAGTACCTTGCCAATTTGGTACATAATGGTAAAGGGAGACCAACAAAAAATGAACTACACCTGCGGGTGTTTCACATATAGTAAAGTTTGATTTACAATCACACGTAGATGCCGACGTACATAGTATGCAATCTTATTCAGTAATACCGCGGTAGCATGGGTCATCTTACTATGATTTGACCAATGCGGTGATGTCTTTTGTACCGCACGCAACAGAGAATTTAAGTGTGACTCAAAATCACACTTGAATAGTTGTGAAACAACCCCCCTCTGAATGGATCGGATCGGATTGAATTGAAAAATAAATAAAATGAAAAAAGATGGATATTGTAATAGACAAATAACTCACAATGTCGAGGACCTCATCGGAGAGCTCGGCGGCGAATCCGTGTAGGACGTGTCTGAAAAGATTACCTACTTTTCCACCAGAGAGACGAACGGTAGAAGCAATTTCATCGATGTTGAAATCGTCCTGTAATAAAGTAGTTTGTTAAAAGTTGGGATGGATTCTTGTGTAAACTGTAGTCCACGGCTATGGGAAACAGGGGTGCACCCCGCAATTTTCTTTGCACCCCTGGTCCCTGCACCTCTGGACATTAGGTTGATATGCTATAATGTAGAATTTTCACGCAAAGTAATACATTTGGGAGCGAAAACCATAATTTTATTAAATCAAAAATCACTATTTGCTAGTCAAGTTAATTTGGCCAAAATTGACTTCATCTAGAAGTGAAAACTTTTCTATTTTGGTTGTCAAATTATCTAACAAACCAGAACTCTCTCCGAAAATCGTTCCCAGGTTCCTGTTGTGATCTTGTCAAAGTGAAAGGAGAACTACTTTTTGTAAGGAGCAGAAACAGTTGTAGGAGACAGTTGCGTTTAAAAGCATCAAAAGAATTCAAACCCAAACCCAAAATGTTTTCGATTACAACGCTCAATGGGCCTCTGATTATTACTACTTATAACTGGCTACGGAAAACGTTATACTTACACGGAGCTTGATGATGTACTTTCCTGGGATGGGCTCAGAGTTCTCGAGCAGAGGGGCAAGCTCGGCCGTGGCAGCAGCCACAAACATGAGGGCTAGGAAGACATGCATCGTGTCTGAAACCAACACAAATTTGAACGTTTCTCTTTAGTGAACCAAGAATAGAGACAAATGTGATATGATATGACGCAAAATGGTAATACAGATGCCTATCAAGTGATTGGTTAGACTCCATCATGTGACCAGCCCAAGCGTGCTAACAATGAAAATAACTCTAGCTTAGCCCGTGATTGGCATAGAGTAGTCAGAGAGCCTAAGTATACCTATTGTACTGGTAAAGAAGCACGACATATTTAAGAACGTAGAAAAATGTATTGTCAGATGCCCCTCATGACAAGGCACAACCACGAAGTCTTTGTCGAAAATTGGTGAATCAAAACAGCAGTTACGTCCTGTTCAAAAGACATATTTGCCAATTTTCGTCAGCTCCGAAAGTTTTAGGACGAAACAGCTGTTCAGGTTCCCCAATTTTCAACAAAGACTTCTCAGCTTATTTGTAATTGGACGGTCATTTTTAATACATTTTCAGTGTTCTTAAGTCTATCCCGGCTGCACTTGCAAAAAAACTCCATGGCGCATCTTTTTCTACATTATACATTTCTTATACTTTTACTGGATAAGTGTCAAACGAGTTTCAACCAAGCAAAGGCGTTTTATTACATAATGGTAAGTATGATTTATTTCGAAGTACATGTAGTTTCGATTAGGTGTGACGTGTTCTGGATTAAAAACATCTTCACACGTTGGACAAAGTGTGCAAGAAATTGTATTTCGTTGAAAGTTGCAATTTATGTTTATTCTTTCTACGCATTCTCGCAGGTTTAACGAAGCAAGGAGTTGGTGACCTTATCTAATGGAACCTTCTTATAAAACGAGAAGTATATATATATATAAATATATAAACCGTAGTCGGGCATTGGTAAATTACATACTCTACCCCCAAAGTTACCGTTGGACAGACAATTATATCGATGCAACATGGAGAAATATATTTAAATTTTTGATTTTTTTATTTAAACGGACAAAAACAGTTTCATTTGTGTCTGGACATCTACCCCGTCCCATTAAGTACATTGCAATCAAAGCGCTCAATTCTTGGTTGAAATACCTTAACCATGTTAACAGTGTTCCCGAATGTCTTGTTCTTTCCCAAGTCATCACTTTCAGTTTTACGCTGACCATCAAACAGAAAACGATGCAATTGGGACTGCCTGTTGACGTCTCTAGACTAATGACAAGAAACCTTTCTGACTTAAAAAAAATATACCTAAATAAAACTACTGTCCTTCTGAATGATCAGAAGCCGTCAACTCACCAGGTTCTGGACGTCAAAGCAGTGTTGATTTGGAAGAGAGCTTCTGGAGGTCTTCGGAATGAGGATCTAGAAGAGAGCTTTTGAAGGTCTTCAGAGTGATGATCTAGTTGAGCACTGATCAGATCTGATGATGAGCTAGGCTGAATGAGCTGTATTTAAGTCTTCCTGAAGCAACAGATGTAACTTTCTCAAGAAGTGTGTGATGCGTCAACGAGGGCAAAGGACGAAGAAACCTCGTGATGAAACAACTACGCACGTAAGCAAGATCTTTTATTTCTATTGTCATTCTTTTTAGTTTTATTAAAATCTAAACTGCACCACAGGCAAGATCTTTAATTTTCTGTAAACATTATCTTAACCTGATAAGCTCCTTAACTGCAACACAAGCAAGATCTTTTGATTTTTATTAAATATGACTTTATATTTCATAACTTCCCAAATGCAAACAAAAGTAATGACTTTCGAGTCAACGACCCGTAAGTGCCTAAACTGCAGTACAAGAAAGATCTTTAATTCTTATTATCTCATATTTCACAATTTCCTAACTGCAGCTATAAGCATGATAAGCAAAAACTTTCGGGGGGGGGGGGGGGGAGGTGTTACTCTGTCAGCTCCTTAACTCCGGTATAATCGAGATGCTTTATTTCTGTAGATTGCCTATGTCCTATGTGATATGGACAAAAACTGCAGCAAAGCTATATATTTTGATATTATAATATATAAATAATAACAATAATAATAATAATAAAAATAATAATATATAAATATTTGAATGACATATGTTACTAATTTCATATTCAAGCACTACCCTATATGGCCCGTATTTAGTTTAAAATCTTGTTTACAGTTGTGGTTGAACTTCATTTATGGATGGCCAATTATGGCATGCAGTATCTCTCTAACAGAAGGGTGCAAATTTGTCAGTACATTTGGTGTCCAATCCATTTTGAACTGTCTGGGAATAATATCTCAAACAGTTTCCTTCCCCCATTCAACCCATCAGAACAGAATACAGTAAAAATAGGAAATATACAATGTAAAATAGGCTTTGACATTTTGGCTTCCCATAATTTCATCACAGATTTAGATTATAGTTTAAGTTGACTTCAGAAACTGGGCCTCTTTCAGTAGTCTGCTTCCCTTACTGCTAAAGCAGTGTAAAGTGCATATATAGAAAACAAAATATGCATGTTCTTTTAATACATTAGTACTTCTTTAGAGAAATCCTGAATTGAACATGATTTGGCTTGAGAACAAAAACATTGATATTGTGTATTGGTGTCATTTGGGATGTTGGTGTGAGGGCGCTCCATTATTGCTACGTGGTGGGAGAGAACAGGCCAAAAAGTTCGATGGCCCTACAGCCTGTTAGGTGTCTACGGAATAAAAACGGATTTTTTTTCCTATCATGATTGTGAAGCAAGCGCACGGTGTCCTAGAAGTAAATGATTATTAGCCAATGTGTTCTATATATATATATATAATTTGTGAGCGAGTGAGGAAATTGGTATTACAAAAATCAAATTTTGTGATAGATTTTTACATGATATTCAGAAAATAATACCATATGTCAACTTTCTCTCTTTCTTTTTCTCTTTTTTTCTTGGTCGGGATTTTAATATTCATTTTATTATTATTATTTTTATTTATATATTTTTTTATATTTATTATTATTATTATTATTTTTTTTTTTTGGGGGGGGGGGGGCAAGAGCCCCTCCCCCAAGCCCCCCATCTGTATGCTACTGCATCTGATTGTTGCTTTTTGGCATTGTCCTCCACGCCACACACACACACATGAAGTTTGAAAAGTAACCGTTTTGCGGCACCTGAAGATGATCAGATAGTGTTAAATGGTTGTCAAAAAGCTACTATAGGGGAAGGAGATATTGAATGTATTACCAGTAATCGATTTGATTGAAAATATGAAATTTATATGGATTTACATTCAAATAATAACCCTTGGCTAAATTTGAAAGCAAAATGAAGTATCAGAATAGTGTAGAAGATTAATTTGAACCGTGGGCTAATTCAAACAGTAAACGTGATAACGATGAATGATGATAAACCGCTTGAACTTTTTGAGATGCCTGAAACATGGCGAGCGTAATTGAACTATACTGCAACAGAGGCAAGTTTCTTTCCCCTGTATATCTTAATCTGATAATTGTATAAGTCGAGCAAGCAGGATCTCTAAAGGGTGATTCCATACGTGTCGTACGGGACGTTTAGAGAACATTTGACATTTTTTTACAAGAAAAACAAAAAATATTCCAGTAACTAAATGTGATCATCAAGTACTACCAGAGTGCTAGGAAAACCAAGACTTAACATGACTTGAATTCACATCATGTATAATACAGATTTAAAATAGTAATGTGTCGTACGGACGCAGAAAAGTGGCTTTTTTAGAAACCTCAAGTTTGTACTCTAAAGTCTGTGAGTTGAACAGATAATTTTCACAGAAACCGAACTTCAATTGATATTCAATTACCCAAGAACAAACGCATCTATGAAAGAAAGCAAAATAAAAATTCATGAATAAATAAAGCAAATTACAATTTTCGAGAACATTGTGGCGTACGGGACACTCAAAATGTGTCGTACGGGACATCTCTAAATTGAAGCCAAACTTTCCTACTTTATGTCTCTTTGACTTCTTCTATCACTTTATTTGGCTGATGTTAATGATAATCCTATCAAACTAAAGACATTCATTATGTTAGAAACCGCTTTTGGCTGAATATTTCTGTCAATATATCATAAATAAAATAATGTGTCGTACGGGACACTTGTGTGTCGTACGGGACGCTTGTGTGTCGTACGGGACACCTGTGTGTCGTACGGGACACTCGTGTGTTGAACAGGCACTTGCGTGTTGTATTGGACAGCCTGAATAAAACAATGAACTTTTTATCAATTAGAAGGGGAGCATTGTCCCTAAATTCTTCCTTTTTAATGAAAAAGCCTTTTAATAAGTAGTCATTCAGGACAATATAATTAAGTAACCTCAATATATACAATCGGGAGCAATATATTATCGTTTTTTTCATGATGGGAAATGTACAATGGTTCACAGCATTTTTACGAGCTGAAAAACTTGAGGTTTTGTGTGAAGTTATATTTTCGTGAATCAATTGATGATTTCCAATGCACTATTTAAACAATGAATGAATGAAACTGTTTGTGTAAATTATGGGGCAAAATTGTTATGATTTTTCATATAAAATGTATATATGTACATGATATGTCACAACTGTCACTTGAAATTCCACAAAATGTTTTTTTCTAAAGAAATGCGATTCTACTTTTTCAAACCTTTCTGCATTTCATGAAACCATATGGTTTGTTATATTTTAAGTAAGGAGTTTCAATACTGTATATAAAAAAATTAGTGATCATCAAGGAAAGTCCACATAGATGATTGATATGTAAATATTTTGTATTTACATCTTATAATAATTTCACATTAGCATGCAAGAGGAAGTCATCTTCCAGGCTAGGGTGAATCAATTATAAATGTTTTCTTTTCATGCTCAATGACAAAGAAATTAACCTGCTCTGACCAGTGAATATAACCAGTTTAGCTGAAGGGATTCACAAAAGAATACGCCTACGTGAAGTCAATTAAAATGGTTAGAATCACATATTTCTTGTTCTATGTGGATAAATAAAGTACTTTTTCAGTTCACTTTATGTCAAATCAATTACTTAAATTAAAATAGGCCTACTATTTATAGTTTCTGAATCCAAATCCTGCAATTAAATGCAGTATATATACGGGACAACTTTTAATAGGACAATTATTGAAAAATGAAGGGCAGTAATTAGATCCTTATGGGATAAATCGATCACCCATGGGTCAAAGATAGAGAAACTGATATCGTGAAATTGCATCATCAAAAATTGTAGGAAAAACTTTTGCATTTTCATGTGTCGTACGGGACATTGTCAAAAATAGGTTGGGAAAAATCAGGGCCTGCCCTATAATGGATCATGAAAATGTTGTAGATATTATTTGGAACCATCAATGATACATTCTTCCATTGACCCGCAATATTTTCAATCTTCTCGTGCTTTACCAATAATCGTTTCAGGCAGTGTTTGTACTTGACTATTTATTTAGCAAAATTATTGAAAATTTAAAATGCCATTGTTTCCCCCCAAAAAAACTATATCTGACTTACTTTTGGTTAAAACCCATAATTTTCATAAAATTTAGGTATCATAGTAAAATATTACACTACTTATGACTTATTGAAAGCATGTTGAAATTTATGATATTTTTGAAGTTCTAGTGTGGAATCGCCCTAAAATGTATTATATTTCATATTTCATACACTCTAAAATATGGTTTACTCAATATTGGGTAAAATGGGAACATGCATGTTTGTTGGGTAAAAAAATACCAATTATTTTGTAAATTATTACGCAATGTTGCGTTGAAATTGCCCAATAGTGGGTGAAAGAAATACCAAGCAAACATGAATGTTCCCTTTCTAACCAATATTGGGTAAAATTTTACTCAGTGTTTTTAGAGTGTAAATGAAAACACAACTTTTCTTTATTTTCCCTACTAGTGTTAACATGCAGCATAGGCAAAATGGTACTATAATTATTTCACAGGAATATTTGAAATACGTTTCTAATTGCAGTGCAAACAATATACTTTATTAGTCGTATTTCCTTAATATTAAATTGCCAACAGTGCAACGGAGTCAAATTTATTATTATTATAATCATCAGTATCATTATTATCATTGTTATTATCATCATTATTATTATTATTCTTATTCATGGTTTAGTTCAAATTGTATCTCACCGCCAATGGCTTAATTGTACACAATTGACATTTAAAAAGGAATACAAATATGGTCATGACAACAGGCATACCATTAAATTCCATAACATAATGCCCCATGAATAATCAGAGATAAAGTAGTCAGAAATTAGAGAAAAACAATGGAGAGAAAATGTCATATTGATTATAAATGAAGATTTTTTTAACAGATTCGGCATGAAACAAAAGTCATTCTATGTCATTCTATGTATTAGAATGTCATGTATCAATTCTAAAATGGATTAGGGAATTTTAAATTTACTAGATATCAAATAAATCAAATCAAAAAGTTTAAATTTAACTCAGATATTTTGAAATTCTGCATAGTTGTGACATTAAATTATTGAAATACAGTTATAGTCCTTCCTTCAGTTTAAACGGGACCGAAGAGAAAAACAAATAAAAATTTCCCCTAAAATATACATACTCTTTGTCCGGATGTAAAATTGATCGAGCAATAAAATAATTATGTGAAAAACTTGTGAGTATATTATCTAAAAATTGAATCCAAGATCCATCCAAATTAAATTATTACAATTGACAAACTCATTGTTCATTAAGTATGTACATATACTTCAGAATTATATATCGTCATATATCGTAATATCGTATATCGTAATATCGTCATATATATATATATATATATATAAATATATATTCTGCCCAACACTGCCCAACACCACCGCAAGAAGATACCCTCCAACTCAAAAGAGACATACACAACTTTGGCAGACAAATGAAACTGAGATTTCATTTCGCTGACAAATCACAAACAAACAGCAAAGATACAAACACCAACAAAGACACAAGACCACAACCAATATCGACACCAGCTAATGAAGATGGGGAAGAACAAAGACCTCCCCTCATACAACGGAAAAACATGTGGACCCCACACGTCCATAACCCTAATCTTGAAATGTTCCTTCAAAATGTTGAAAGTGATATCCAGACCAATGCAGACAACTACAACACACAAAAAACGACGAGACAATCTCACAAAAGATGAAAGACATGCCCTCAAAAAACTAAAATTAAACACAGATATTATAATCAAACCCGCAGACAAGGGATCCTCAGTAGTAATAATGTCGAAGGAAAACTACATCCTTGAAGCTGAAAGACAGCTTTCAGACCAGAGCACATACAAAGAACTCACACAGGACCCGACACCATCACATCTCATGAAGGTCAAGGAAACAGTTAAAGAACTCGACATTGATCTAAAAACTCAACAAGGCCTTATCCCGAAGAACCCGACATGCCCTAATCTCTACTTCCTCCCCAAAATTCACAAACCCAACAATCCAGGCCGACCCATTGTATCAGGTTGCTCTTGTCCCACAGTCCAAATATCAAAATACCTTGATTTCTACCTACGCCCTCTCACAGAAAAACTACCCTCCCACATTAAAGACACCACTCACTTCTTGAAACACATCAAACAAATCAACAGAGACCCAAACACAATTTCCTCCAGAACAATCCTAGCAACAGCTGACGTAACATCCCTATATACAAACATACCCCACAAAGAAGGAATGGAAGCTTGTCAAAAAGCACTAAACTCAAGACAAAACCAAAACCCACCCACACACCAACTCATCAGACTGCTCGAAATAATACTCAAACTTAACAACTTCCAATTCAACGGCAAACATTACCTCCAAGTTGAAGGCACAGCAATGGGTACCCCTGTCGCCCCCTCATATGCCAACCTCTTTATGGGTCAAATTGAAGAAAAACTAATAAACCAAATGAACTCACCCACTCTCACAAAATCATGGAAACGGTATATTGATGACATTTTCTTCATGTGGAATGGCTCACCGCGCACACTCGAAAGGTTCCAGGGGGAAATGAACAACCTGCATCATTCCATTAAATTCACTTTCGAATTATCCCACCTCCAGACACACTTCCTAGACATATCACTCACAATACACAATGACCAAATAGAAACAGAACTTTATACGAAACCCACCGATTCACACGCCTACCTCCTACCCTCTTCATGCCACCCCAAACACTCCATCAACAGCATACCATACAGCCAAGCACTAAGAGTAAGACGAATTTGTTCCGAAGCTAGCCGAGAAGACCACCATCTCGGCCAGCTTCGGCAACACTTCGAAGACCGGGACTACAACCCACAAATTGTAAAAAAGCAAATAGAAAAGGCAAAAGAAAAACCCAAAGAACAACTCCTCACATATCAGTCCAATCAAAAACAAAACAACAACACCTACTTCCCCATGACCTTCTCACCCGTAACAGCCAAAGTACCCAAAATAATTAAAAAACATTTCCCCATCCTACAACAATCAGCAACAACAGCCAACATCTTCCCGAACAAGCCCACTACTTCCTACCGTAGAGGGCGCACCCTACACAACCTCCTTGTCAGGGCGGGACACCCGTTTTTTCAACACCAAACCCCACCCCCACCAACACCGCCAATGACCCCCCGGGATTCTTCAAATGTAAATCACACAAATGCATTCTCCATAATCACATCAATGACACCACGAAATTCACCAGCACCGTAACAAAACAAAATTACACAATAACATCACACATCACATGCAAATCCACCTGGATAATATACCTCATTACATGTACCAAATGCAAAAAACAAAATGTTGGCAAAACTGAAACCACCCTTTACACCCGATTCAACAATACGAGATCCGAAATACGGAACTTCCATTCACCACAGCACAAGACTCTCCCATACACAGTGCACTTCAACCTTCCCTCCCATTCCCTAGAAAATGTCCAAATTACCGGGATCGAGTCAATCAGAAGTAGGTTACGTGAAGCAATACTACACCGAGAGTCCTTTTGGATATCAAAACTAAAAACAT
Organism: Lytechinus pictus; assembly: GCF_037042905.1. Taxonomy (NCBI): domain Eukaryota; kingdom Metazoa; phylum Echinodermata; class Echinoidea; order Temnopleuroida; family Toxopneustidae; genus Lytechinus; species Lytechinus pictus. Next base: position 3,524,843 of record NW_026974141.1, read on the forward strand.
TACAACCACATGGTATCAATGCCGAACAATAGATCATTGACCACCCAAAGTTCCCCACCCCATGACCTACTCCTGATTGACTCTAACCCCACGACCCATTTCCGTTTCCCCTTTCAAGGGTCAATGCACTTTCACATTCACTGATACACACACAAACCCACACATCACCCACCTGGTTAAGCACTTACAGTAAAACTTGAAGGTAAGAAATCAGATATTCATAATGTATTTTTATTGTATACATCACTTATTTATCGCAGAACCACATATATTATTGTTACCTCTACCTTATATAATACTTTGTGTAATTACTAGCACTACCAAGGATATATAGGAGTAGGATTTGTTTGGGTGTCTGCGCGTATGTGTGAGTGTATGTGACTGCGAGTGTGATTACTTACATACATAAGTTCACGTGCTTAGACGCGAATGTATATGAATCAATACCTTTCCTTAATATGTACTCAATATATATTATACAGTACATACACCACAATATGTCTATATACTTTCATAAAATATTTGTAATAAAAATCTGTGCAAACTTAATCTATTTTAATAGCTTTTGGATAATCTTAATTAAGCATTACCAATGCAATACAACTTCTTTTGAGATATATACTATTTTGAGAAATATGTATTAGTATACATTTTGGGATATATGTATCATACAGCACACATAACTTTCAAATAAAAATGTTTGTAATAAAAATCTGCGTAAACTTAATTGATTTTAATAGCTATTGGATAATCCTAATTAAACATTACCGATGTAAAACATTTTCTTTTAAAATATACCTATATTTAGTAAATTGATCCAAATATATGCATGGTAATTGTTAAGCCATTATGTCTTTTACATCTTCAGATACCTGAAGAAGGCCTAACTAAATGGCCGAAAGCTTGTACTAATAAAAGTTGAAGAAATACAGGCTACGTCTCTAGCTTCAATGCTTTTTGAGCTTCTTCGCCAATATATTACTCACTGAAGCACCCACGCAATGTTTAGGTCCTTGCTCATCACAATTATATATAAATATATATATACATATATATATACATATATATATACATATATATATATAAACAGATTATGAAAAGATTTCATTGCAGCCAAAATAACTCTTCATATACTGCTAAGAAAAATAATTGCACAAGAGTTGATATACAATGAAATCGCCCCTAAGGTTTTCTACTTTCATTCAGAGGTCTATGAAATAGAAAGGGCATCATTTCTGTTCTTCCTTTCATTTTTTTGTAGGTGCCTTACATCAATTTAAGACTGAACCACTGAATGTAATTACAAATGTATAACTGAATATGAATGAAATAAATTTGTGTTAGATTTCATGTTCCGTTGGGAATAATATCCAATTATTTTTTTTCTCTCTGGCTCTCTCTTTCTCTCTCTCTTGCAGAGTATCGATTTAAGAAACATCGATATTTTACAGACAGAGTGAAGGCTTAGCTTTTTTTAGTTGAGTTAAGAAATATTGGTTTGACAGTTTAAATGCAACATATGAGTAGGCTGCACATTCAAACCCGTAACTCGAGTGAACTGGTGAAGAATTTGCCCAGCTGACTAGTCACATAAATCGCAGGAGAGGGAGATTTGGACAAGTACAAAGGTCACGGAAACCCAGTCTTCTTTTTTTGTCCAATCAGAACAGTTGGATTTTTTTGATGAAAATCAAATTGTCTACATGTACATTATATGTTGCATTTAAACTTTCAAACCAATATTTCTTAACTCAACTTAAAAAAACCCAGCTAAGTCTTCACTCTGGCTGTAAAATATCGATGGGTCTCAAATTGATACTCTGCAAGAGAGAGAGAGAGGAAGAGAGAGAGCAAGAAAGAGAGAAATAAAACTGGATATTATTCCCAACGGAACATGAAATATAAACAAATTCATTCATACATTTATGATTAAATTCAGTGGTTCAGTTAAATTAACTCAAGAAACCGACAAGTAAAATTAAAAGAAGAACAAGAAATCGTGCTCCCTCTATTTGATAAGAACACTGAATGAGAGTAGGAAATCTTTAAATCGATTAGTTGTCATGCGTGTTGACAAATCAAATGTATATATATATATATATATATCTTTATCGAATCTTGTGCAATATTTCAAACGTCATCAATGTCATATTATTCTTAGCAGTAAATAAAAAGTTATTTCAACTGCAATGAAATCTTTTCATAATCTTTTTTTTTTATAATAATTAATTCTGAAGTACATGACAAATAAATAATGAGTTTTTCAATTTGTAGTAAATTAATTTGGATCTTGAATTCAATTTTTAGATAATATTATGTGTGGTATTGTGTATATGCATGTATGAGAGTGGTTTGGGTATTAGAGGCCTGTAATATATTCCTGTTTTACAGGATAGGTGTACTCTTAGTGTGTCATGCATCCCCTTCTCACTATCTGTCATTGTGTGTGAGAGATGCGTGACGGTTTGTGTGTTGATGGGGTTGGCTGTGTGTGTATGTTGGGGTGAGAAAATTTGTGAGTGTTTCCATATTTTGCTTTGGTCCTAGAGTTCTGAAGTAGTTCTGAAGGTGTTGTTTTTGGTTGGGGTCTAATGGGTGAAAAATAGTGGATGTACTGTTAAAAAAACCCCTGATTTTACAGAAAAAAGAGAAGATTTGCAGAAAGCAATTACAGAATCATTCTGTAAATTCATAAAACAGGAATTTTTCTGCAATTTAATACAACAGGTCTGTTTAAAAAGGGGAAAAGGGTGTTTTATTTAAGGAAATTTGTAAGATTCCATACACCAAACACCAATTTCCTGTAAGATTACGCAATCTGGTAAGATCACAGGTGTTCTCGAGACTCTGCTGCAGGAACTTCTTTTATTTTAAGGATAAATTTTCCAACAGTGTGTGTATGGAGAAATGCATGCCTGTGTGTGTCTGCGTGTGTGTGTGCATTTTTGGGAGACGTCTGTGTGTGTGCCTGTATTTTTAGTTCAATCAGGAAGGTCACAATTTGCTTTTTCATTGGTATTGAAAAGCCGGGCAATGTTTGAAGGTACTGTAAGAACAGCCTTACATTTAGCATAATTGCATAGACACCTCCAAATACAACACTATCACTTTATGTCCAAAAGAAAACAAAATCAAACTTGAAGTGCAATAAGATTTATGGTAAAAAAAATGTAAATTTTATAGCAATAAGATAAGTTTGATATTAGACAGTGGCGTACCGTGGGTCACGGCATTGGGGGGGGGGGCACCAGCAAAAATTTTGAGTCACTTAGTGAGCGCGCAAAGCGCGCTCAGTTGCCAGGTATACTGACCTAATAGAGACATTTTAAGGACAGTGCCATTAAACAAATATGTACCTTACTGATCACATAATGCGAGTGCGAAGCGCGAGCTGATTTTTTTTTATAATCAGGCCTAAAGAGGGACATTACAAGCAAACTTTTGTAATCATGATACGTACCTGTCTCGCTAAACAAACAATGCGAGCGCGAAGTGCGAGCTGAAATTTTTGTATATATTGACCCCAAACAGGAATTTTCTAAGGAATTTTTTTTATGGAATGCGAGTGCCAAGCGCATGCTGATTTTGTTAGAATTACATACATCTAAACACATAAAGCACCTTTTATAGTCATTGTAATCATGATTGTCATACGCATCTCACTAATCAAATATTGCGAGCGCGAAGCGCGAGCTGAAAATTTAGGAAATCTAGACCTGAAGAGGGGCATTCTAAGGCTTGTTTGTAGGAATTCGCGAAGACCATGCGTATTTAACTAACCAAATGATGCGAGCGCGAAGCGCAAGCTCAAAATTTCTGATATTCAGATCAGAAAAAGAGACATTTTAAGGACTGATTTTAGGAATTCATGAAGAGCAGACATATCTCACCAATCAACTAATGCGAATGTAAGCACGGACAGGAAATGTTCTATATTAAGACCTTAACATGGGGCAATCACTTTTAGTAGTCATGAAAAAGAAGCATATGTCTTAAAACATCCCGTTTTCAAGTCAATATACACCAAATATATTTCCTCGCACTTCGAATTATTATTGTTTTATGTAGTGACATATGCTTCTTAAACAGACAATGGGAGCACCAGGAACAATGAAGTCATAGGCCCTGAGCAAATTATGTTTTATAAAGTTATGAAGTTGTTAATGTAATATAAGATAATATAACTATAATAAAATATAACATTATAATGAACAATAATTTCTTCTTTCCTACTACCTTTCTCTCTCTTTCTCCCTCTTTTTCTCCTTCCCCCTTTTTTGCCAGCCGATTGGGGGGGGGGGGGGGGGCACGTGCCCCACCCTGCCCCCCGTAGTGACGCCACTGATGGTAGAACTAGGGTGAGTGTTATGCATGGAGTAGAATTTTTGTTTAGCTGATAGTACTGCAACCACCGACTTGTACGTTTAAAGATCAAGGACCGGAAAAAGGTTCCAAAATTAGGGGCGACCATGCAAAAAATCACAATCAAACGGTAATTCTTATGTTTTTTTTACACGGTTTAAAAAATATGGCTGGGCTCACCCCCCCCCCCCGCCTAAGCGAACGTAATAGCAGCTGTGCCCTTTGTAGGTAAAGACAAATTATATAATAATCATGATAATAGTTTGTAAATATTCTCATTCTCGAAGTAAATATGAAAAGGAGGATATTGAATAATCTGTGGATAAAATGTGTAATATCGCGTGCGTAGTTTCAACGCGTCGGATACCGACCAAGGTAATGTACATTACTCCACTCTTGCCTACTACGGATTATCACGTTTCGATTGAACTTTTCGCATGCTCCCGACTAGTGTAATAAGCCACACCAACCTATTCCATTAGCGAATCAGAAATGCAAAGAGACTCGAACCATTTTTGTTAAAGCTACACGACTAGGTTTGAGCATTTACGTAATCATTACGTCTGCTGATGTAGGTCTATCTAAAAACAGTAAAATATTATTTAACGATATTGTCATCATAACCTAATTTCAAAATTTATTTTTCATTAGGCGTTTAACTTATCTTTTTTTTTAATCAGGGGTAGAACATAATTGTATCTTTTTTAAATAAATGTTACCCCAGTTATATCCTGAGAATCAACAGATGTCGGGGAATAGACGCTTGTTCAACAGTAAGGTCAATTTCCTCTGGTAGGTGGGTCGATTTGCAAAGTGCACGATATAGCAAGTTCGTTTACTTCACGGTTTGTAAGGGTGATTAATTTTCTCATTGGCAATGAAGTTTAATTTTGAATAATTTATGTAAATTTTATCTGGGTCGTGTGGTCTAGAGCATTGGACTCATAATCAAAATGTTGTGAGTTCGAATCCCCGCTCTGCCAATGCCTCCACTTCAATAAAAATGTCCGAGAGTACGTTCTGTCCAGGGGCCGCGGAACGGTTTTCAAAGTGGGGGGCTGACCATGCAAAAAATCACAATCACAATCACATGGTCATTTCGTACACGGTTTTGGAAAAAAGTGGGGGCCGAATCACCCCCCCTGCTTCCGCGGCCCGTGCTGTCGGCTATAAGGTCAGCAAGAATTTACCTTGGGATTCTTCGGAGGGTGGGTGATTGTACAGCTTCATCCGATCAGAGAGCTAGAATTGTTTTGGAGACCCCCACCCGGGTGGATGTACAACCACTCACCAGTGGACGAGAGAGTGGTCGTATAGCATGACAGGCCGTTCTTGCCATAAATCGTCATTCATTCGCTCACTCTAGTGAGTGAATTGTTTGTACGTATTTAACCATCATTCGTTCGAGAGAGTGAGTTGTTGTACAGTTTTATCCTGTCAGAGAGCTAGAATCGTTTTGGAGACCCCCTCACTGAAATGGATGTATATCCAATCGAGTGTATGTACGACCACTCTCTCGTCCACTGTTGAGTGGTTGTACATCCACCCGAGTGGGGGTCTCCAAAACGGTTCTAGCTCTCTGATTAGATGAAGCTGTACAATTACTCACTCTCCCAAGAGTCCCAAGGTAAATTTTTGCTGACCTTATAGCCGACAGAATGTACTCTCCAGCATCTTTTATTGAATTGGAGACATTGGCAGAGCGGGGATTCGAACTCACAACCTTAGACCACACGACCCAGATAAAATAAACATAAACTATTTAAAATTAAATTTCATTTTCATTAAGAAATGTAATCACCCCTACAAACCGTGAACCAAACGAATTTTGCGAATCGACCCATCTACCAGAGGAAATTGACCCTACTTTTTAATAAGCGTCTATTCGCCGACATCTGTCGATTCTCAAGATATAACTGGGGTAACATTTATTTTAGAAAAGATGTATGTTACTCTACCCCTGATAAAAAAGATAAGTTAAACGCCTAATGAAAAATAAATTTAGATATTAGGTTATGATGATAATATAGTTAAATAATATTTTGCTGTTTTGAGATAGACCTACATTAACAGACGTAGTGATTACGTAAATGCTCAAACCCAATCGTGTAGCTTTAAAAAAATGGTTCGAGTCTCTTTGCATTTCGGATTCGCTAATGGAGTAGGTAGGTGTGGCTTATTACACTAGTCGGGAGCGTGCGAAAAGTTCGATCGAAAAGTGATAATTCGGAGTAGGCAAGTGTGGAGTAACGTAACCACCCATGCGATTTTACAAATTTGCCAAAGCTTATTCAATATCCTCTTTTTTTATACTACATAGGGTATGAACATTTGCAATCTATTATCATAATTGTTATATAGATTGCCTTTTGATTTACCTACATACACTCTACAATCAAGGAGCTTGCTCTACATAGACACATACACTCTTCCTCACGCACACATCCATCATGCCCACACACCACTCTGTCCTTGCACCCACACATACACACACACTTCAAACCTTCCCCAGACCGTCCTTACCCTCGCAAAATATCGTGTATAACATGTGTACACAACACTCCCCTCTCTAAACTCAACACCCACACACATATTCTGACCTATCTCTCTCACACACAATCACACAGAGAGAGATTGGTGGGGGTTAGGGGGGAGGGACCGAGTGACACACTAATTTGCATCCATCTGTCAAATACGAACAACCTTCAAAACTACCTTAACACTCTCTTCCATATACCCCCCACACAGTCAGACCGCAGGTCCCTATGCTAATGAGCAAAAAGGCCAGATTCATCCAAATCATCTCGTGGCTGAATCCTCCTCCTTGCAAAATCTCGTGATTCGTGAGATTTTCTTTCTCTAAGAATTTACCTGTTTTAACCTCAAGTCAAATGAGATATTATTGCACCATCAGATAGAGTAAATGTTACTCTTTCATATTGGTCATTTATTTTGTATACAATATTTTGTTAAATAAGTAAATTTCTGGCCTGAAAATGTGCCTCAAAACTGAATTTTCTTCCTCTGTTTTCTTTTGCAAATTGTGCAAAACTTTTTATTTTGAGCCTCAATGCTATCTATATCACCATAAAGCTGAACTTCTGTACTTTCTCACAATGCCACTCTTGATATGCGGCACCTTTTAATCGGGTCAAGATCACACTTTTCCTACCAAGGTACAAGACGAGATTTCTGAAATGTTGTACTTGCATGAAATCCAGAGTTCTGATTGGCTGGATAAGGTTCACAGAACAACAGGCGCGGGGTATTTGAGGAGATTACCACATGGGAAGTGTGTCCTTCCCACGAACCCAGGCACTGGGACCGTTGGAATTTGCCATTGTGTGGTCTCTTTGACCAATCAGAGTGCAGTATTCTTGTTTTCAAACTGCTTTATGTACTTGGCAAATGAAAAGTGTGATCTTGACCCGATTAAACCTATTCTTATTTTGAAACCTATATCATTTCAAAGCATACATATTCAGCTTTATCATGATATAAAAATCATTTGGGCTCAAACAAAAATAAACTGTGAAAATAGCAGTTTTTGTCAGGTGAAAATATTTATTTTGTAGCATATTTTAGATCAAAAATTTAACCTATATTACAAAATCTTTGAATAAATCCAAACACATGACCTGAAAGAATGATTCTTCTTCTTTACAATGGTACCAAATTCATGAAATTCGATGCACAATTAGAGCAGCAATGACCGAATGAAAAGAGGTATTTTGGTCCGCATCAAGCTCATTAAATATGCAAAACATCTCAAGTCATGAATATCACTTGGATGAAAGAAGCCACTTTCTTGGGACCTGCAGTCTGACTGCACACACCCTCACATACATTGTACAAATGACCATGCATAAACATACACTAAATCGTTTTGGAGACACCCGAGTGGGGGGTCTCCAAAACGATTCTAGCTATCTGATTGGATGAATATGTAAAATCTCTCACTCTCCCAAAAGTCCCAAGGTAAATTTTTGCTGACCTTATAGCCGACAGAAGGTACTCTCGGGCGTTTTTTTTCCATTGAAGTGGAGACATTGGCAGAGCGGGGATTCGAACTCACAACCTTACGATTATGAGTCCAATGCCCTAACCACTAGACCCACGACCCGGATAAAATATACATATAGTATTTAAAATAAATTTCATTTCCATTATGAAGATTAATCACCCCTACAAACTGTAAACTAAACGAACTTTCTATATCGTGCACTTTGCGAAGTGACCCGTATACCAGAGGAAATTGACTTTACTTTTGAACAAGCGACTATTTCCCGACATCTGTCGATTCTCAAGATATAACTGGGGTAACATTTATTTTAGAAAAGATATCTTCTATCCCTGATAAAAAAAAGATAAGTTGAACGCCTAATGAAAAATAAATTTAGATATTAGGTTATGATGATAATATCGTTAAATAATATTTTGCTGTTTTCAGATAGACCTACATTAACAGCCGTAGTGATTACGTAAATGCTCAAACCCAATCGTGTAGCTTTAAAAAAGTGGTTCGAGTCTCTTTGCATTTCGGATTCGCTAATGGAATAGGTGGGTGTTGCTTATTACACTAGTCGGGAGCGTGCGAAAAGTTCGATCGAAAAGTGATGATTCGGAGTAGGCAAGTGTTGAGTAATGTAACAACCCATGTAGTCCAGTAGATATGTGAAAAAGATGCTCGAATCTGGCAGAAAGTGTGAAATTTGGCATTTAAGGGTATTTTGGGGCGCTGATTTCAAAAATTGCCGGCCCCAAGCGATTTGACCATTGGGCCGGCCGCCATTTTGAAATACAAGATGGCCGCCATGAAAAATTATTAAATGTCATTTTCTTGAGTTTTACATGCTGGCTTCAAGCAATCTGACAATTGGTCGGCGGAAAAAATGGCCGTCATCTTGAATTCCAAGCTGGCTGCCATAGAAATATTGCAATTATTTAATTGAGTTTTATATGATCTGCGGTATTGCACTTTGACATATAGAAGTAGTGTAGGGAGCTTATTTCAAATATTGCTGGCCCTCAGCGATTTGATCCCATGAGTCAGGGTTATCGGGCGTAGTTACAACTGGCAGGTCAAAGATATTCATTCGAGCCAACCCATTAATTCCCCAAAAAATGAATGAATATGATTGATAATCTAACACTGATTCTAGGGGGGGGGGGGTAATTTTACTGAACTTCCTTTTTTTCAAATTGGGAAGATATATCACCACTTTGGAACTATTTTTATACTGGCGAAAGAAGTATTGCCATCTTACTGTCTCAAGTGATGAATTTGATTATGTCAGGTGTAGTCTTCATAAATGCCGATTTATTTTTAAAATGAGCTGGTCGAAGTACCCCTTTCTGGTCAGATATGGAATGTCAGACATATATCCTATCCACTGGTAGTAAACATTAAATTCTCGAATTTCATCCTTATTATTGTTTTTTAGAGCGCCTCTTTAACACACGAGTCTGTGGGAAATGTTTTAGGCCCGTGATACCTCAGCTGCAAGATGGCAGCCATCTTGAAATCCAAGATGGCTGCCATAAAAAAAAATCAAATTATAACGTAGGTATTATTTTGAAATTTGACATCTTGGGATATTGAAATTTCCCCTCAGTAATCTGTCCAATAGATATGCTGCAAAATGGCCACCATTTTGAAATCTAGAGAGGATCGACTGTCATGAAAATTCATTAAAATAATTTTTTTTAGTTTTAAATATTTTGAGGCACTGCATTTTAGACATACATGCAGGTTTTGGCCTGCTGGTCTTAGAATATTGCTGCCCCAGTGATTGATCCACCGGGTCAGTTTAAAATGACCGCCACTTTGAAATCTAAGATGGCTACTACGAAATATCTTCAAAAATGTTTTCCTTAATTCTACGTTACCTGTGACACTGTAATTAAAACTGGTATCATGAAGCAAAAACTTGTATTGTATGTTAATTTCAAATATGAATAGATAATGAACATATAACACATTACACATTTTATCTGTCATTTTAAATTCCCATATGACCCATCATGACACAAAGGACATGATTACCTAGCTTAGTTCTAAATATTGATTATTTTCGGGGAAAATAGGTACAATATGATAGCACGAATCAAAATTCATGTATGGTATAACTGATGGCAATCCATTTATTATTGCTATCAATCATTTATATATTTTTTTTCAATTTGTTTCCCCTCCACATTTATATGCTAAACGGTTGACAGTGAATCTTACAGATCTCCAGGAATTACTTTGGAACGATTCAATTGATAACCATCATGACTGTGTTCGACAATCTGACAATGGGAGCATGTTCGCCTCACAATCGGGAGATCGGGAGTTCAAGCTCTGACAGCATCAGACCAAAACATGTTAAAAGAGGGGATTTGCTTCTGTTTGGCGGTCAAAGAATTAAAGGGGAAGTTCACCCTGACAAAAGGTTTATTGAAACAATAACATAATAAATGATGAAAAAAATATTTAAGGTTTGAGAAATTCCATCAAATATTTAAAAAGCTATTGGAATTTTATTTGTTGTATTTGTGACGTCAGATGCAAGCAGTTCCCCCATGTTTCTTATAGTACAAAAATCAATGAAATGCAGCCTCCTCACAACAAAAATGAAAATGCTTTTATTGAACCCTCAGTATATCAACAAACAAATTATTTCACACCTGCTCCGTAAAGAAAAAAAATGCCCATGATGAACCATTAATGCATTTTATATCACACAACATATGAGGCAGCTACTCGTACAGTATATGACGTCACAAATAAAAAACTTAAAATTATAATATCTTTGATGGATCCACCAATATCTTTTTTTATATCATATTTTCTTGTGCTTTTCTCCGGGGAAAACTTCTTTTTTAAGGGATAGAGCAACGTCCGATGTGGCGCTGCTAAGTTGCTGCCGGGCTCACGATCTACAGGGTATGGGCAAAATAAATTTTCGGAGCATTTCTGTTACTGAATTCTATTTTGAACAATAAAATGTGTATTATTATCATCCATCATTTAATATCAATTTCATCATCATCATCATTATACCACTATATAACCATCAGTACTTCAAGTCTGGAGCAGTTTTCTTCATGTCGACTTGTAATAAAATATTGCAATTATTGGTGCAATATTCTAAAACCAGCAGGCCAAAAACATGCATGTGTGTCTAAAATGCCGAGGAATTTAAAACCAAGGAAATAATTTTAATGAATTTTTATGACAGTCGATCCTCTCTAGATTTAAAGATGGTGGCCATTTTGCAGCATATATATTGGACAGATTACTGGGAGCAATTTCAATATCCCTAGATGCCAAATTTTAAAATAAAACGTTACGTGATACTAGTTAAAGTGATTTTTTTCAATGATCTTTTTCATGGCAGCCATCTTGGATTTCAAGATGGCTGACATTTTGCTTCTGACTCAGGGGATCAGATCGCTGAGGGCCAGCAATATTTGAAATAAGCACCCCGCATTCCGTCGATATGTCAAAGTGCAATACTGCAGATCATATAAAACTCAAAGAAATAATTTACAGCCTCTCAACAAAAAATGATTGTTCCGGATGGTTATTATTCAACCAAAGCCACTTCAAATGTGTAACTGCAGAAGAAGCTAGCTGGTTTGTGTATTTATGGTGGTTCATACTTACGTAATATAACATCTATATCAGTAATTAAGGGTGCCAAAGTATGATAATCCTTGCAACGGAGAAAAATGTGGTTGTGTTGGATTTGTTTTCAGTGCCAATACAATGGGTTTTCCTCACCATTATAATGTTGTACATCATTCAAACTTTGTAACCATATTGGAATTTAAAATAGCATCTATTTATTATGTTTTTTCCATTGATCAAGGATGCAAAGATCAAGTTTTTCTCCAAATTAAAAGTGTTACAGGCCATACGTAAGACTTGAGCAAATTATCTTTCATGGCGGCCATATTTCAAAATGGCAACCAAACAGGGGTCTGACAATAATCAGTGCCAAAATATATGCCTATATGACAACTTTCAGGGCCAGAGTTCATATAAATCTCAAGACAATTATCATTGTTTTTTCATGGCGGTCATTTTGCCGAAACCTGGTGGTTGCATTGCTGGTGGCCGGCAAAAATCAGTGCCACGTACTTCTGTATGCCAAATTTTGGTGTCATATATAATGTAAAATCCAAGAAAATTATTTTGATATGGTTTTTCATGGCAGCCATCTTGCCGCTGAACTGATGGTCAGATCACTTGTGGCTGGCAATATTTGAAATCAGCACCCCAAAATAGGTACTCTATTTGCCAAAGTTCAGAGCACATGCAAAATTCAAGAAAATGATTTTTAGTGATTTTCATGGCGGCCATCTTAGATTTCATGATGGCGGCTGACCTGGTGGTAAGACTATTTGAAATAAGTGCCCTAAACTACACCTACACTGTATATGCTAAATTTCAATACCATAGCTCATACAAAACTAGAGAAAATTATTGCAACGATATTTCATGGCGGCCATCATGGATTTTAAGATGGCGGCCGTTTTGCCGCTGACCTGGAGGTCTAATTGCTGGGGCCGGCAATATTTGAAATCAGTGCCTCAAAATACCCCAACATACCAAATTTCAGTGTCACATATCATGTAAAACTCAAGAAAATTACATTTAATGATTTTTCATGGCGGCCATCTTGGATTTCAAAATGGCGGCCGACCCGATGGTCAAATCTTTTGGGGCCGGCAATATTTGAAATCAGCACCCCAAATTAAGCCTACATGTATATGCCAAATTTCAATACCGCAGTTCATATAAAACTCGAGAAAATGATTGCAATAATATATCATGGCAGCCATCTTGGATTTCAAGATGGCGGCCATTTAGCCGCCGACCAAATGGTCAAATTGCTGGGGGCCGGCAATATATGAAATCAGTGCCTAAAAATACCCCTATATGCCAAATTTCAGCGTCACACGTCATGTAAAACTCAAGAAAATGACATTAATGATTTTAAATGGCGGCCGTCTTGGATTTCAAAATGGCGGCCGACCCGATAGTCAAATCTTTTAGGGCCGGCAATATTTCAAATCAGCCCCCCAAATTAAGCCAATATGCCAAATTTCAATACCGCAGTTCATATACAACTCGAGAAAATGATTGCAATAATATATCATGGCGGCCATCTTGGATTTCAAGATGGCGGCAATTTTGCCGCCGACCAAATGGTCAAATTGCTGGGGGCCGGCAATATTTTAGATGAGTGCCTCAAAATACCCCTATATACCAAATTTTAGTATCACATGCCATGTAAAACTCAAGAAAATGACATTTAACGATTTTTCATGGCGGCCATCTTGGATTTCGAAAAAGCGGCCGACCCGATGGTCATATCGCTTGGGGCCGGCAATTTTTGAAATCAGCGCCCAAAAATACCCCTGTATGCCAATTTTCACACTTTCTGCCAGATCCGAGCATCTTGGCCATTTTTTGTCACATAACCGCTCCACTAATGCGATTTTACAAATATGCCAAAGCTTTTTCAACATCCTCTTTTTTATATACTACTTAGGGTATGAACATTTGCAATCTATATAATGATTATTATATAGTTTGCCTTTTGATTAACCTACATACACTCTACAATCAAGGAGCTTGCTCTACATAGACACATACACTTAGTGGAGCGGTTATGTGACAAAAAATGGCCAAGATGCTCGGATCTGGCAGAAAGTGTGAAATTTGGCATACAGTGGTATTTTTGGGCGCTGATTTCAAAAATTGCCGGCCCCAAGCGATTTGACCATCGGGTCGGCCGCCATTTTGAAATCCAAGATGGCCGCCATGAACAATCATTAAATGTCATTTTCTTGAGTTTTACATGGCATGTGACACTGAAATTTGGCATATAGGCGTATTTTGAGACACTGATTTCAAATATTGCCGGCCCCCAGCAATTTGACCATTTGGTCGGCGGTAAAATGGCCGCCATCTTGAAATCCAAGATGGCCGCCATGATATATTATTGCAATCATTTTCTCAAGTTTTATATGAACTGCGGTATTGAAATTTGGCATATAGGCTTAATTTTTGGTGCTGATTTCAAATATTGCCAGCCCCAAGTGATTAGACCATTGGGTCGGCCGCCATTTTGAAATCCAAGATGGCCGCCATGAGAAATCATTAATGTCATTTTCTTGAGTTTTACATGACGTGTGACACTGAAATTTGGCGTATAGGGGTATTTTTAGGCACTGATTTCAAATATTGCCGGTCCCCAGCAACTTGACCATTTGTTCGGCTGCAAAATGGCCGCCATTTTGAAATCCAAGATGGCCGCCATGAAATATTATTGCAATCATTTTCTCGAGTTTGATATGAACTGCGGTATTGAAATTTGGCGTATAGGCTTAATTTTGGGTGCTGATTTCAAATATTGCCGGTCCCAAGTGATTTGACCATCGGGTCGGCCGCCATTTTGAAATCCAAGATGGCCGCCATGAAAAATCATTAAATGTCATTTTCTAGAGTGTCACATGATATGTGACACTTAAATTTGGCATATAGGGGTATTTTTAGGCACTGATTTCAAATATTGCCGGCCCCAAGCAATTTGACCTCCAGGTCAGCGGCAAAACGGCCACCATCTTAAAATCCAAGATGGCCGCCATAAAATATCGTTGCAATAATTTTCTGTAGTTTTGTATGAGCTATGGTATTAAAATTTAGCATATACAGTGTAGGTGTAGTTTAGGGCACTTATTTCAAATAGTCTTACCACCAGGTCAGCCTCCATCTTGAAATCTAACATGGCCGCCATGAAAATCACTAACAATCATTTTTTTTAATATTACATGTGCTCTGAACTTTGGCAAATAGAGTACCTATTTTGGGGTGCTGATTTCAAATATTGCCAGCCACAAGTGATCTGACCATCAGTTCAGCGGCAAGATGGCTGCCATGAAAAACCATATCGAAATAATTTTCTTGGATGTTACATGATATATGACAGCAAAATTTGGCATACAGAAGTATGTGGCACTGATTTTTGCCGGCCACCAGCAATGTAACCACCGGGTTTCGGCAAAATGACCGCCATGAATTAAAAGCAATGATAATTGTCTTGAGTTTTATATGAACTCTGGCCCTGAAAGTTGTCATATAGGCATATATTTAGGCACTGATTATTGTCAGACCCCTGTTTGGTTGCCATTTTGAAATACAAGATGGCCGCCATGAAAGATAATTTGCTCAAGTCTTACGTATGACCTGTAACACTTTGAATTTGGAGAAAAACTTGATCTTTGCATCCTTGATCAATGAAATAAAACATAATAAATAGATGCTATTTTGAATTCCAATATGGTTACCAAGTTTGAATGATGTACAAAATTATTGTATTGGCACTAAAAACAAATCAAACACAACCACATCTTTGTCCGTTGCAAGGATTATAATACTTTGGCACCCTTAATTGCTGATATAGATGTTACGTAAGTATGAAGCACCATAAATACACAATCCAGCTAGCTTCTTCTGCAGTTACATATTTGAAGTGGCTTTGGTTGAATAATAACCATCCGGAACAATCATTTTCTGTTGAGAGGCTGTAAATTATTTCTTTAAGTTTTATATGATCTGCAGTATTGCACTTTGACATATCGACGGAGTGCGGGGTGCTTATTTAAAATATTGCTGGCCCTCAGCGATCTGATCCCCTGAGTCAGAAGCAAACTGTCAGCCATCTTAAAATCCAAGATGGCTGCCATGAAAAAAGATCATTAAAAAATCACTTTATCTAGTATTACGTAATTAACGTATTATTTTAAAATTTGGCATCTAGGGATATTGAAATTGTTTTTGATTTGTGACGTCATATACTGTACGAGCAGCTGCCCCATTATGTTGTGTGATATAAAATGCACAAATGGTTCATCATGGGTAATTTTTTTTTTCTGGAGCGGGTGTGAAATCATTTGTTTGTTGATATACTGAGGGTTCAATAAAAAACATTTTCATTTTTTTAGGAGGCTACATTTCATTGATTTTTGTACTATAAGAAACATGGGGGAACTGCTTGCATCTGACGTCACAAATACACCAAATGAAATTCCAATAGCTTTTTAAATATTTGATGGAATATCCTCAAACCTTCAATATTCTTTCATTATTTATTCTGTTATTGTTTCAATAAACTTTTTGTCAGGGTGGACTTCCCCTTTAATTTGTTGACCACCAAACAGGGTAGAAGCAACTTTTAACATCTTTTGGTCTGATGCTGTCGGAGCTTGAACTCCCGATCTCCCGATTGTGAGGCGAACATGCTCCCATTGTCAGATTGTCGAACACACGATGGTTATCAATTAAATCGTTCCAAAATAATTCCTGGAGATATGTAAGATTCATAGTCAATCGTCTAGCATATCAATGATTGATTGCAATGATAGATGGATTGCCATCAGTTATACCATACATGAATTTTGATTCGTGCTATCATATTGTACTTATTTTCCCCCACAATAATCAATATTTAGAACTAAGCTAGGTAATCATGTCCTTTGTGTCATGATGGGTCATATGGGAATTTAAAATGGCAGATAAAGTGTGTTATGTGTTATATGTTCATTATCTATCCATATTTGAAATTAACATACTGTACAATACAAGTTATTGTTTTATAATACCAATTTACAGTGTCACAGGTAATGTAGAATTCAGGAAAACATTTTTGAAAGATATTTCGTAGTAGCCATCTTAGATTTCAAAGTGGCGGTAATTTTCAGCTGACCCGGCGGATCAATCTTTGGGGCAGCAGGCCAAAACCTGCCTGTATGTCTAAAATGCAGTGCCTCAAATTATCTAAAACTCAAGAAAATGATTTTAATGAATTTTCATGACAGTCGATCCTCTCTAGATTTCAAGATGGTGGCCATTTTGCAGCATATCTATTGGACAGATTACTGGGGGGAAATTTCAATACCCCCAGATGCCAAATTTCACAATAATACCTACGTTATAATTATGATTCTTGATTTTTTTTAATGATTTTTTTTTATGGCAGCCATCTTGGATTTCAAGATGGCTGCCATTTTGCAGCTGAGGTATCACGGGCCTAAAACATTTCCCATAGACTCGTGTGTTAAAGAGGCGCTCTAAAAAAAATAAGGATGAAATTTGAGAATTGAATGTTTACTACCAGTGGATAGGATATATGTCTGACATTCCATATCTGACCAGAAAAGGGTACCTCGACCAGCTCATTTTAAAAATAAATCGGCATTTATGAAGACTACACCTGACAGGATCAAATTCTTCACTTGAGACAGTAAAATGGCAATACTTCTTCCGCAAGTATAAAAATAGTTCCAAAGTGGTGATATATCTTCCCAATTTGAAAAAAAAAGAAGTTCAGTAAAGTTACCCTCCCTAGAATCAGTGTTAGATTATCAATTATATTCATTCATTTTTGTCAATCAGCAATATCAAAATTAAAAATTGAGAATTAATGGGTTGGCTCGAATGAATATCTTTGGCCTGCCAGTTGTAATTACGCTCGTATAACCCTGACTCAGTGGATCAGATCACTGAGGGCCAGCAATATTTGAAATAAGCTCCCCACACTACTTCTATATGTCAAACTGCAATACCACAGATCATATAAAACTCAACGAAATATTCTTATGGCAGCCAGTTTCGAATTCAAGATGGCGGCCATTTTTCCGCCAATCAGTTGTCAGATTGCTTGGAGCCAGCAATTTTTTTAATGAACTCACCCCAGATACCGATTTACTACAAATTTCAGTGGCACATATTATGTAAAATTCAAGAAAATGAGTTCAATGATTTTTGATGGCGGCCATCTTGGATTTCAAATGGCAGCTGACCCGATGGTCAAATCACTTGAGGCCGGCAATATTTGAAATCAGCACCCAAAATTAAGCCTATAGACTGTATGCCAAATTTCAATACCGCAGTTCATATAAAACTCGAGAAAATGATTGCAATAATAAATCATGGCGGCCATCTTGGATTTTAAGATGGCGGCAGTTTTGCCGCTGACCTGGAGGTCAAATTGCTGGGGGCTGGCAATATTTGAAATTAGTGCCTAAAAATACCCCTATATACCAAAGTTCAGTGTCACATGTCATGTAAAACTCAAGAAAATGAGATTAATGATTTTTCATGGCGGCCATCTTGGATTTCAAAATGGCGGCCGACCCGATGGTCAAATCACTTGGGACCGGCAATATTTGAAATCAGCACCCAAAATTAAGCCTATATGCCAAATTTCAATACCGCAGTTTATAAAAAACTCGAGAAAATGATTGCAATAATATATCATGGCGGCCATCTTGGATTTCAAAATGGCAGCCATTTTGCAGCCGACCAAATGGTCAAGTTGCTGGGGACCGGTAATATTTGAAATCAGTGCCTAAAAATACCCCTATATGACAAATTTCAGTGTCACACGTCATGTAAAACTCAAGAAAATGACATTAATGATTTCTCATGGCGGCCATCTTGGATTTCAAAATGGCGGCCGACCCAATGGTCTAATCACTTGGGGCTGGCAATATTTGAAATCAGCACCAAAAATTAAGCCTATATGCCAAATTTCAATACCGCAGTTCATATAAAACTCGAGAAAATGATTGCAATAATATATCATGGCGGCCATCTTGGATTTCAAGATGGCAGCCATTTTGCCGCCGACCAAATGGTCAAATTGCTGGGGGCCGGCGATATTTGAAATCAGTGCCTCAAAATACCCCTATATGCCAAATTTCAGTGTCACATGACATGTAAAACTCAAGAAAATGACATTTAATGATTTTTCATGGCGGCCATCTTGGATTTCAAAATGGCGGCCGACCCGATGGTTAAATCGCTTGGGGCCGGCAATTTTTGAAATCAGCGCCCAAAAATACCCCTGTATGCCAAATTTCACACTTTCTGCCAGATTCGAGCATCTTTTTCACATATCTACTGGACTAACTCTTCCTCACGCACACACGCACACATCCATCATGCCCACACACCACTCTGTCCTTGCACCCACAATACACACACACTTAAAACCTTCCCCAGACCGTCCTTACCCACGCAAAATGTCGTGCATTATCATGTGTACACAACACTTCCCTCTCTAAACCCAACACCCACACACATATTCTGACCTATCTCTCTCACACACAATCACACAGAGAGAGATTGGTGGGGGTTAGGGGGGAGGGAGCGAGTGACACACTAATTTGCACCCATCCGTCAAATACGAACAACCTTCAAAACTACCTTAACACTCTCTTCCATATACCCCCACACACCCTAACATACATTGTACAAATACCCATGCACAAATATACACTAAATCGTTTTGGAGACACCCGAGTGGGGGTCTCCAAAACGATTCTAGCTATCTGATTGGATGAAGCTGTAAAATCTCTCACTCTCCCAAAAGTCCCAAGGTAAATTTTTGCTGACCTTATAGCCGACAGAATGTACTCTCGGGCGTTTTTTTTTCCATTGAAGTGGAGACATTGGCAGAGCGGGGATTCGAACTCACAACCTTACGATTATGAGTCCAATGCTCTAACCACTAGACCACACGACCCAGATAAAATATACATATAGTATTTAAAATTAATCACCCCTACAAACCGTAAACTAAACGAACTGTCTATATCGTGCACTTTGCAAATTGACCCGTATACCAGAGGAAATTGACTTTACTTTTGAACAAGCGACTTTTTCCCGACATCTGTCGATTCTCAAGCTATAACTGGGGTAACATTTATTTTAGAAAAGATATCTTCTATCCCTGTAAAAAAAAGATAAGTTGAACGCCTAATGAAAAATAAATTTAGATATTAGGTTATGATGATAATATCGTTAAATAATATTTTGCTGTTTTGAGATAGACCTACATTAGCAGACGTAGTGATTACGTAAATGCTCAAACCCAATCGTGTAGCTTTAAAAAAGTGGTTCGAGTCTCTTTGCATTTCGGATTCGCTAATGGAATAGGTGGGTGTGGCTTATTACCCTAGTCGGGGGCGTGCGAAAAGTTCGATCGAAAAGTGATAATTCAGAGTAGGCAAGAGTGGAGTACTGTAACCACCCATGTGATTTTACAAATTTGCCAAAGCTTATTCAATATCATCTTTTTTATATACTATACTATTTGGGCATGAACATTTGCAATCTATTATCATGATATTATATAATTTGCCTTTTGTAAAAAAAAAAAAAAATCCATATTTTATTGTTCGAAATAGACATGAAATGAAATACTCCGAAAATTTGGTTTTCCCAATTGATCGTGGGCCCGGCAGCCACTGTGCAGCGCCAGATCGACGAGGCTCTATCCCTTTAATCGTTGAACGCCAAACAGGGTAGCAGCAACTCCCATCAATGACTTTCACGACCTATCGGGTAGCCATTTGTCACCTGGGTGGAGAGTGGAAAGTTGTGGAATGTTTATTTTCCATAGGCCAAATTGGGATCCGAAAACACGACGCTCTGATTACAAGAGTAAAAGCCACTTTACCATGTACACCACGGCTCTTCCTCTAAACCCTGAACTAAACGAATTTTAAATACCGTGCACATAACAAATTGGCTCGTCTTTTAGGATAAACTTTTCCGTACAAGGCCTATCGAGAAGAGTATAGTCGTTGACATCTGTTAACTCCCGATATTTTTCTGGGGTATTGTTTGTTTAACAAAGATAAGATAAATGCCTCATGAAATTAATGTTAAAAATATCATACACTGTTATGATAATACTATCATAAAAAGATAAGATAAACGCAATAATGAATTCAAAAATAAGGTTATGATAATATTTGCTGTTTTGAGATAGACCTACATCAGCAGACGTAGTAATTACGTAAATGCTCAAACCCATTTGTGTAGATTTCAAAAAATGGTTCTAGTCTCTTTTGCATAGTGTCGAAAATCTGTCTATCTGACGGTCAATCGGATCGGGGTCGCCCTAGCCACTAACCCGTCTCTGTGGTCTAGTGGTTAAGGCACCGGCGTTCAAAGCTGGGGGCCCGGGTTCGATTCCCGGCAGAGACATTTTTTCGGCATCACCAATTTTTGCAAAGGGCAGATAGCTCTGGGGAACCTTGATTTAAGCTACGCCTACCATTGTTCTCTTCATCCATTTCTTTACAATATTTAAATAAAAGAGTTGCCAAAGCTGTTGTACATGTATAACTTTACACATTTGTATACGTTCTCCCTTACGTGTACTGTATCAAAGCAATAGCTTTGATCCAGCTGAAGCATGGCGGCTTGACATTGTTCGAAACCCACCTTCACCCGACAAAGGAAATTATAATTGGTATAGTGTCGAAAATCTGTCTATCTGACGGTCAATCGGATTGGGGTCGCCCTAGCCACTAACCCGTCTCTGTGGTCTAGTGGTTAAGGCACCGGCGTTCAAAGCTGGGGGCCCGGGTTCGATTCCCGGCAGAGACAATTTTTCGGCATCACCAATTTTTCCAAATGGTAGATAGCTCTGGGGAACCTTGATTTAAGCTACGCCTACCATTGTTCTCTTCATCCATTTCTTTTCTTTACAATATTTAAATAAAAGAGTTGCCAAAGCTGTTGTACATGTATAACTATATATATACACACATATATATATATATATATATATATATATATATATATATATATATATATGTATTACACGTATGGACAATAATATATATATATATATATATACATATACATGCAATTAATATCAATGAATAGATCATTTAATTCTCTTTAAAATTATACTCTACATAATATGATTATGGTTCACATGGAGGGGCAGTACTGGCCTTGAAATGTGGGGCAATGTCAAAATTCAAAAGGTGCAAAATGACACAATATTGAAAGTCATCCGTGGTGATGAGTGAGTTTCTCAGCGGTTTCTTTTAATTGTTTTCATGCACCTTAACATCAACATTAACATGGAATCAAACACACCTCTGCACAAGCAAACATATAACAAACAAACATGCATGGGTATTTCAATCCACGACTCAAACCATGTTATCTCACAGAACCATCACTACATAAACCCCAACAAAACATTAAAAAAATGAAGAGGCAGGGACTTCATTTGAATGGATTTTCATCTCTATTGACACAGACAAAAGAATCATGTTCTGTATTGACCCTTCATGATTATTTCTGCTCGTTTTGCAGCTTTTCAATTCAGACCTCATCCAACACTTTTGAATCCTGCTCTTTTCGTGATGGCATGACCATAACAAGCATGATATAATTTTAAAAAGAATTAAATGATCTTTTGAATGATATCAAATATGCAATGTGTAAAATTGGGAGTTGGGAGAAATCAATGGCCAAACTCAGATTTCCAAACTTTTTTTTGCTCGTTTTGCAGATTTTCAATTCAAACCTCATCCAACACTTTTGAATCCTGCTCTTTTCGTATTGGCATGATCATAACAAGCATAGGATCAGATGTCAAATATGCATTGTGTAAAATTGGGAGTTGTGAGAAATTAATGGCCAAATTCAGATTTCCAAACTTTTTTGAGGGGTTTATATTATATATATATATATATATATATATATATATATACATATACACACACACACATATATATATATATATATATACACACACAAATATATACACACACGCACACATCCTCACACATATAATGGTGTGTGAGGGTGTCTGTGTGAGGGTAAGCTTGGGTGTGGGGGTATGTGCATGTGTAAAAAGAAATCTGAGATTAAGACTCGAATGCACTGAATATCATTTCCCCAAAAAAATATTTTGTAAAATTACGAAATACGTGTAATTCTATGAAATATTTATACCCAGCTTGTATTTTTCAATTTATCTCCCTATTTCAATATCTCGATATCATGACGCGATGGCTAGACTCACATACCAGTCTTCTGGAGAGAAAAATTCTTGTCTTTTATTCGACTTATATCTTGCTTCTGGTGTACGGTTAATTGCGAGTTTTCGCAGAATACTTTCAAGAACATGGAAAATGTATTGAAAATGCCGGTCAACAGGTCAAATAATAATGAACAACTGGGTGGTCTTTGTAGAAAATTGGTGAACGGGAACAGCGTTGCTCCCCAAATTTTAGAGCTATTTTTGCAACTGTAACGGGAATACAGGAAATGTAATTAAATTCCCAAATCAAATAACAAAGGACAACTGGAATGTCTTTCGAAGCTGACGAGAAATTGCAAGTATGTCGTTTGCCCAAATTCCAGGACGAAGCTACTATTCCGATTGACGGATTTTCGACAAAGACTTCTTTGTTGCCATTTGTGATGAAGGGAAATTGACAATACACTTTTTTGGGTTCTTGAAAATGTTCTGCGTAGTGGTAGGAGATGCACAATTTTTTACCAACAAATTTAATCAATGTGTATTATGATCACTTAGACATGGTTTGTATCATGTAGTTGTCAATATATGTCCTGATATAGCTCGAGAAGTGATTATTGATTGGCGTAACCGTTTTCATTCATTTTTAATCATACTTTTTAAAGGTTAGAAACAAAATAAATAAATTAATCTTATAACTAGAGAATTTCTACTCGGCAATTTTGGTTTCTCATTAACTTTATTTTTGCTGAGGCGTTTTCTGATAAGGATCTGTCATGGTAAGCGGTATCTAAGTTGCATGATAAAATAATAAAAATTACTTCTAAGCGCTTTTTCAAAAGTTAGAAAGTGCATTGGTAGTGCTTAAATTCCACACCATTTTCATAGCTATTAAAATGTCTATCCAATGATGATTAGTACAACATGATACATGTCAGCCAAAAACCTATGAACTTTGTAATTTCTCTGTTCTTATGACATACAATTTCATAATTAAATTTCTGGGTAATGGAAATAAAATGATTATCAAGAAAGTTCGTTCTGAGTATTAATTATATGTCAGATTTTTTGTTTAAAAGTCCAAGAAGATTTTGTTTGGAAAAAGAGGGGAAGGGTGTGATATGGTTATAAAATGGCCTTACGCGAGGGGGGGGGGCAGGGGGTAGTTGCCTCCCCCGAAAAAACCTACATTTTGGACTGAAAATGTTCATAAAACTCACGAAAATCAATTTCAATTGGATAAAATGCAAAAGCGCCCCATAAGATGCTTTGTCTCTTCGCTCTCTTGCCTTAAAGGCAAGAGAGCGAAGAGACAAAGCATTGTGTTTCTTCGAATTTTTTTACGCGTCTTGCTTCCCACCCCCCGGAAAAAAAATATGCGTACGGCCATGGGTGAGGAGGAGAGGAAATGAAACGAATGGAAATGAAGATGAGAGGTACAGGGCAAGAAAGAGAAAAGTAGAAAGAAAGAGTTTGTGCGTGAAAAAGTTTGCAGGGACCTACTTCTTGGGACAATTACACCTCAACTTGGGACGTCTACTCCTATGTCCAGATAACCATAGCTATCAATTCCTTATTTCATCTTATTAAATGTCAGATAGTTTCGTATAGTAAACTCATGTTTTTGTAACACACTCACACGCACACCCTCACACACACACACACGCATACATACATATATATGTATATTTATATAACGATATTACATTTCGCGTGTTGGACATAGATGAGATAAAAGAGGCAAAGCGGTAATGTATTATACTAGTTCCAACAGAGTTTATTGTGCAAAGGGCCCTCTTCCTTTATATATATATATACATATATATATATAAACAAAATAAACTGTTGGAACTAAGTACAATGCATTACCACTTTGCCTCATTAATATATATATATATATATATATATATATATATATATATATATATATATATATATATATATCCTTAGATGTGTTGATGCCGATGATTACCTATTGAACGTCTGCTACCGGCGGTTTTACGCCCGGACTTGAGACGATCTTCAGGCAACTGACGTTATTTACTATTCGTGTGGTGCGGCGGGTCAATTTGACGCTTCGGTGGTTTCCGGTTTGGTCTCGTTCGGTGTCTGCACTTTGAAATCAGTTCCGACCTTTTGTTTAGTGAGTTTCTGTTTGTTATTATGGACACTTTTTCCTCCAGGCAAAGATTGAACAAGCCACTTTTTCTTTGGTTTAAGTTTGACCTTTTTTCGATGTCCCAAGTTAGCGTAGATTCAATGTTCTTTTCCTTCAGATTCCATATGTATTTTGAGAGTTGAGTTTCGTTTCGGTATCTTTCATGCTTGAATGATTTGATGTGGTTTCTGTATCTATCTTTGAATGTCCCCCCTGCAAGCCCGAAGTAGTGTTTCTCTTCGTTGCCATGTCGGATCGTCGCCTTGTATACCAGAGCCGTCTCCATACACTTTCCTTGTAATGGTTAGCTACAGTTGCATGAAAAACATGGATACCATAAAAAAACCCACAACCAAAAAGTTGTCAAGCAATCAAACCCACGAGCGAAAAATAAGCCAAAATGTAACTGTCGGCAAAAAAAAACAATGTCCATTACAAGGAAAGTGTATGCAGACAGCTCTGGTATACAAGACGACGATCCGACATGGCAACGAAGTAAAAAAAAACTTAGATATATAATTAGATAATTCGAGCGCGAAGCGCGAGCTAATTTTTTTGGGGGAAATTTCATGTTTTTTGTCCTGAAAATTGAACATTTCGTGCAATGTTTGTGTTCATGAACAAGATGCCTATGTAACAAATAATAACTGCGAGCGCGAGCAGATATTTTTTATATACACTGTACGCTTTGGCCTGATCGAAGGGGACGTGTTATAAGGACTGTTGAAGATACCCATGAAGACGGTACATATATCAACAATCAAATAATGCGAGCGCGAAGCGCGAGCTGAAAAATTTGACATTCCGACCTAAATACTGGACTTTCTAAGCACTGTTTGTAATCATGAACAGGATAGGTATATACATATACAATATTATTGATGCGAGCGCAAAGCGTGAGCGAAAACAAAATTGAGATTTCAGACCTAAAAACGGGACATTCTGTTTATGTTTTGTAAATCAAGAAAATGATGGGTAATTGGACATCTTCCTACATTAATAATGTGAGCACGAAGCGCGAGCAGAACATTTTTGATATTCTGATCTGAAACTTACTAATTGAAGTACGTTTAAAAGGGTACACCATACTGAATGTAATATGGTTTGAACACAAAGAAAAATCAGACGAACAAAAGAATAAAGATTTGATCAAAATCAGACAAGGAATATCAAAGTTATTGCAATTTAAAGATTAGAATTATTCCGGTGAAATAGTTTTAGGCATGTCTTCATTAATATTCAATGAGCAAACTGATGATGTCATATCCCCACTTGTTCTTTTGCATTTTATTACATAAGACATGCATAAAATTAGGTTTATTCAATATATTCCCTTCACGAACCAAAACAGGTGAATTGACAACTGATTTAGTCCATTAGATATTCTTTGCTGCAACTTATTTCATTATAAGGGAGACATATCATTCACACTGTAATGAAAAAAAATGAAACAATTTTTATTCCATGTAACAACATAAGAAAGAGGATAGTGTGGATGTGACATCATCAACCCACCTATTAAATATTCATGACGACATGCACGTCACCATTTTCACAAAATATTGCTAAACTTTAAGATTAAATAACTTAACTATTTGTGATAAGATTTTGATAAAATTTCTTTATTTTGATAAAATGTGTTTGATTTGAACATTTTCAGCCCGGAGTACCCCCCTCCCCAAACAAGCTGCTTATCTGAATAAACATGCGAGCGCTTGACTAGATTTAGACCTAGTATCTTGGCATTCTAAATACTTTTTTATTTTAAAAATCAATAGTGGGAGCGCGAAGCGCGAGCAGAAAATATTTGATTGATTGATTGATTGACAACGAATTTATTCATTCCAAAATTTCAACAAAGTTACAAAGTAAAGCAAAATATAATATAACATTTTGAAATGAAATAGGAACCTTCTGGAAAGCAAAGCTTGTTATTGAAGGTTTCCTTCAATAAATAAGACTTAATGCAAAAAAACACAATATATATATGATATACAAATCATATCGTTCTTGTTGAAGTTCAAAATAGATACAATATACAAGTCATCATATCTTTCTTGTAAAAATTATATGTAAATCTTTGTTAAATGTAATTTTTTTTTTACATATTCTCCCAAGTAAAAGATAAACAAGGCTGGATTATATTACAAGATATGAAGAAAAAGTGAAAAGGACACACAAGACAAAACGTTACGAAAACAGGACGTGACAGAACGGTACAAGATCAAGACATGACAAAAAGTTATACCAAAACAAGACAGACAAAATATTACAAGAACAGACAAATTGAAAAAAAAGACAACAACAACAACAAAACAAAGGACAAAAACGAGTAAAAGAAAGAAAGAAAGAATTTTTTTTTTTGATATTCCGATCTGAAAAGGGGTGAATTTAAGCACTATTTCAAGTACTTTGTCGGGAAATTCTGAAGTGGGGGGGGGGGGGGGGGGGGGGTTTCTACAAAACGTCGTTCATTTTCATTACATCTCTGTCATTTATCATACCTACCAGATTTCCAGGAGGTGCTGCCTATGGAAAACAGCACACGCATCACCCCCAATTTTTTTTTAGGGGGGCCGATTCAGTGTAGATGCACACACATTTGTAAGATGATGTTTAGTTTACTAGTAAAATAGAAAGTGATTTTAAAAACATGATACATGTATCGAACTGTAGTTTAAAATATAAAATAAAGAAAAGGTAGACAAAACCAATATGATAGGAATTAATTATTTAAAGTAAAAATAAATATACACTGCAAAAACTCCGGTGTTGATTTAACACCAGCCCGGAATCTATATATGTCCACACCAGAGAAGTATTGAAACAACACCCGTATGGAATCAAACCGATGCTGTTTTAATACTAATTGGTGTTGTATAAACACATATCTGGCGTAAGACCAAAACGAAACTGGTGTTGTTTAACACTTCTCTGGTGTGGACATATATAGATTTTAGGCTGGTGTTAAACCAACACCGGAGTTTTTGCAGTGTAATGTCCTTTTCACACGTGAATCTTGAATCATCATTGTATTGATGATTGCAATACGTCTTTAGAATCATCTACCTTTCACACACTCACTCGAAAACTTGATTTGAATTTGAATTCCTGAGCGAAGGCGGTTTGTGTCCTTGGTGACTTATCAAATGTCAATCAAAGCACTGCATCGCAAATACAAACTACGATGAATATGATCATTATCTATGGAAGTGCTTGAAAGGTCACGTAAGCTCCGCCCCCCAAAATATGTTTTGGAGGTCAAGCCTTTCACACGCAAAATTTGTACAGTAATTTGAGTGAAACTTAACTGGAATTCACCTCCTGAGTAGAATTTGAATTAGTGATTGTGATTAGTGTTCATGATTTTAATCATATTCTAGTTTGGTTTCACACGTGCTAAAAATTCGTCATTAGCCTAGTTTTTCACTGGAGTACTCTTTCAAATTACGATTTTTTTATCGTGTGAAAGGGCGGTTACTAGGTAGCACTTGCTCTAACTTTTCCTATTGATGAATTCAGTATACCGCATTCACTCAGAACAGGAAATGCATTAAAATTTACTTGCAGTAGTAATGCCTGGTTCTCACTGTTGTACGGTCCCTTACAAACACCACGATTGGCCTTCCGTAACTGATCCCGAGAGTTTTTGAACTATTCAAATCTTCCTGCGATCAGTACGTTTGTCACGATTGATCTCTTACAAACTGTTAGGACCACTCTGATTATTACACGATTAAGATCACCGTTTCAATTGTGGGGGGGGGGGGGCACTTCCCTTCACGAGTGGATACCATGCGCGACCATGGGGTCTCGAAAAGCACCCTAAACACGTAATTTCCATATACTGAAAATGCACCCCCTTAACAAGTATTGGCGTGTAAAACCCTACCCTTAACAAGTATTGGAAACAAAACGATACTCTTGGCAAGTATTCCCTGAATTGATCCCCTAAACAAGTACATATATTTTTCCGACCTTTCGTTAGAGAACGCGAACGCTTATTTACGACGGTAGTTGATTTTGGAAGAGACTTTTGGGCCGTCGTAAAAGGCTGTCCTGCAATTTAAATTATGTGACATGAGGATTTTGTTTAGCTTTCGCATCTGCAACGGAAACATCAATCTGCGGTTCGTGTGCAAAATACTATGGGAACAGCGACATATCCGATTTAGGACGACTTTCCAGAGCCACATTTGGTTCCTCCCTGAGCTCGGGGGGGGGGGGCACTTCCATTGACGAGTGGATACCAGGCGCGACCACGCGTACAAAAGGAAAGAGTGGGCAATTACGTTACGTATAGGCCTATATGTAACGTTTAGGGTGTCAAAAACGATGTTTAAAATACTGAAAAGGGGATTCATTTACAATACAAGTCTTGTAGGCTTTCACAAGCCAAATTCCTGCAAATTATGTTTCATAAAGTTATGATAAAAATGTCTGTTATGTAATGTAACATAACATAATAATAATATAACATTATAATGAATAATAATGTCTTCTTTCCTACTACGTTTATCTATTTTTCTCCCTCTTTTTCTCCTTTCCCCCGTTTTTTTTGGTCAGCCGATGGGGGGGGGGGGGGGGGGGGGCACGTGCCCCCCATAGTTACGCCACTGTGGTCATGATAGTACAGTCCTGCCGCAAGCTCAGGCAGGCGAATGGCATGGCATGCTGGTATCGTATGAAATAATTTTGCACACGAAAAGCAAGATCTATAGGGCCTGTAACGCAAAGCTTAGCAATGATTGTCATGATTGTAGAAAAGTTTTCTACGTTCGATTGTATTGACTATAATGTACATTGAATCTAGAAAATCGAGTCTATGATTAATCGTTAACTTTTGTGTCACCGGACTCTAATGTCGCGTTGTAGAGGTTTACGAAAACTCCGTATTACGTATTATGTCACAGACATCGACGAAAACTCCGTATTATGTATTATGTCACAGACGTCGTTCGTCGGTTTTACCTTTACCTATTGGGTTTAGTACAGCCCCACCTCCCACACCTCGCGCAAATCGTACTCTCAACACGCAGTGTTGACTCTTCCGGCAAAAAGTACATCCTTTATAAATCATTTTACTCTTAATTTTCGAAACCCTCGACAATTTGACCCTAAACACGTATCTTTCCAAGCGAAAATAGATACACCTTTTTCATTATTTTAGTGTTTTTGACACCCTTATTACGTTACGCACGTAACGTGCCCTATCAGATATCTTGAAAAAGACACCCTTTTTACGTGTTTTTTTTGGGTCGCGCATGGTATTCACTCGTCAATGTAAGTGCCCCCCCCCCCCCCGGGGGGGGGGGGGGGCACGAATCGTGAAAGTGGGAACGAGGTATGAATGTAAATTTACTTGATTCGTGATTCATGAACTGAAATATAGCCTTAAAAAAATTTATTGAATGCTCCTCAATTTGGAAGTGAATGTATATACAATAAAAGCATCCAAAGCACCCACTATCTCTGTACCCTCTTGCTTTGTCGTTGTCGATGTTCTTATTATCAACAAATATCCAGTGGAAGTTTTTTGTACAAAAGAATCTGCGCAAAATCACAATCAATAAAGGGTAAAATAACAAATAAAGTGAGACAAGAATGTATGGACCAGGGATTAAAAAAAAAATATTTTTAAGAGCTACTTTTTACAACCTAAGTGCGGTACTGCATTACGTCAAACCCTCGTTTGGAAGTTTGGAAGGAAGGAAAGAATAAGAAAGGTAAAAGAAGGAAAAGTAAGAGGAAAGGAAAGGAGAATAGACACGTAAAAGGAGATAGAGGGGGAGAGACAGAAAGAGAGAGATGTAGATAGGGGAAAGTGGAAGAGATAAGAAAAGAGGATATAAATTATAAAAAGATAGAGAAAAAAATGGAAGGAAGGTAGAAATGCATAGTCTACATGTAGTTTCGTATACAATTAATGCTTTGCGTGTGGTCTTCTGCTGTGACTGCGCCTTAAGCCAAGCGCACACTATGCTATCGTCTTTTGCATAAATCTGAAGGTTCCAAGAAATGAAATTATTTTATTTGAAGTTCGGCATTGTGTTATGGATAATAAAATCATAATTTTGCTTTGCGGTAAGCCCTGTGGTCGGAGTAAAGTTCAAATCGGCTCCACGTCGCAGCCTATAATGACGTCATTAGGATTTCAAATTGAATTTGCTTTTATTCCTACTGGGAAGCTCAAACCAGAGTGAATTTCGATTTCAGTAGTTCTTACCATTATTCTGAACTCTGATCGCTAAATACCCCTTTCATAAACCCATCCTCCAATTAGCCGCCTAAGAGAAATGCGGATAATTCAATAAAAATTGCGTTCACAAATTCCGAAAATAATCCGCACTATTTTTACGAGCGCCCGTCCTGAAAAAGGCGGATAATCTTCATGGCAACCGCACACACCCCCTCCGATGCGGTTGTGTTGGAAAAGGGTAACCTTGTGACCGCACCATGGCAATTATCCGCATTACTTTTGAAATGCGTTCATAAAGTCAAAATCTGGTCCCGATGCCGCTATTATGCGGATAATTGCAGCATCAAAATAATGCGGATAACTCTGGTCCTCCTCTGATTTTACGACCAAATTATGCTGCTATTAGCCGCATAATTCGGTTTATGAAAGGGGGACTTTATTTGCTGGAATGTTCATCTCAAATGTTATTACAATTTCTTTGAAATTCGTATGCAACGAATCGTGTAGTGTGCGCCGGGCTTTAGTTCTTTTCGGACCAATCGAGGCCAAGAAACACATGTTTAGATACTTAAATAGCTGGCCTGGGGTGATTTAGGTTTCCACCCTTCGAAGCTGGAGTGTAGCTCCTCTTAACGATGATATTTCGTCATGGCTTAAATCTGCTACATTGGATAAGCTTTAACATTGCAGTGAATGTTGATTTCTAGTGCTCTTCTCTTAATTTCCAGAGCTCTTTTGAGCATCATTGGGCAAAATCACTTCGATTCCTCGTGTATTTTTTCCCTGTTATAGATGATGGATGTGAAACGCCCACCGTTTGTAGTCTAACCATATCAAGGCCCATCGCCGTACAAAGAATAGCGATTGATCTGATCAACCAGTTGGTTTCCGCGCAATAACTCAAAAAATATTGAATGGATTTTAAACATTTTTGGTGTGTAGTTAGATGACACCAAAATAAAGGCTAAATTCGATTCGAAGTCCGCAGGTCAAAGCTCATTAAGATATATGCGAGTTGGTTCAAAGGTCTAAATTATATATATTTTCTGGACATGATGTATATTCATACATTCATCGTTTTCTTAACAATTTAGTGTGCTTCTCTTTTTTCACAAAGTACATTGTGCAAATTTTCAGAAGAAAAAAATATGACATGGATGGATTTCCATATAGTTGACGTTGATTGGATCAGTTGTAACACTGAGAAAAGCTCCTGATGTGTATCATATCCCAGAAGGAAAAACCAGTAAGACCAGTAAGAATTTTTACTGGTTTCCAGTAGAATTTTACTGGTTTCCAGTATATTTTTCCTGGGCCAGTTGATTTTTAACTGGACCAGTAAAAATCAACTGGAGACCAGTTCCAACAATTGCATTCCAGTTGAAGCAATTAGTAATACCAGTTAAATTGTTTTTCATCAAACTGGTGTTTCTGGTCCAATAAATGGTTTCCAGTAGATTTTTACTGGTTTCCAGTATATGTTTACTGGACCAGTTGATTTTTAACTGGACCAGTAAAAATCAACTGGAGACCAGTTCAAACAATTGCATTCCAGTTGAAGCAAAGTAGTAATACCAGTTAAATTGTTTTTCATCAAACTGGTGTTACTGGTCCAATAAATAATGACTTTATTTCAAGTCAGATCATTTGACGAATTATGGAATATGAATCTTGCAATTCAGAGAAAGTTATTATCGTTATCATTGTTATCATCATTCTTCTTATAATTATCATAATTATTATCATTATGATTATTATGATCATTGTTATCATTCTTATTACTGTTATCGTTGTTATTGATATTGTAATTATTATTATTAATATTATCATAATTATCAAGTATTAACATTATCATTAAAATAATTATTTCCTTTAATTATGATTAAGATCAAAGCAAGATATATTCCTCTGATATAGTCAACTGGTCTAAAGTAATTCATTGTTTGAAATTGAACTGGTCAAGACCAGTAATACCAGTAATTCTGATGATGCTGATCACGTGGTTTACCTCATTTGCATATTTCCTATTTTAAAAAGAAAAATCAGGATTTAGAATGGAATATCCTTGGAATGGCACTCATTGTTGTTGAAAAACTTTCCAAATAAGTGTGTGAACTAATTCACAATGAAAACGTGTAATTTCATATATCACATTTAAAATAACAGCAGAAACATTAATTTATTAACCATCTTTTCCATCACATTTCACTGACCATGGTATATAACAAACCAAATGCATGTAATAAATTGATCCAGTAAGACCAGTACGAGGACCAGTTCGAGGACCAGTAGAAAATACCAGTAAAGACCAGCTTGAATTGGATGAAGACCAGTGAGACCAGTAACAACCACCAGAAACAAGACCAGTATAAAATTCCAGTAATTCAAGACCAGTTTAATTTATAACTGGACCAGTAAAATTTTAACTGGACCAGTATGACCAGTTAGACCAGTAAACCGATGTTCCAATTTCCAGAGTTACCAATTAAAATTCTACTGGTCTAACTGGTCCAGTGGAACCGGTTTTTCCTTCTGGGATACACCGTACGTAACAGCAAATACATAAGGCTGGAGCCTCCACCTATTTTGTGTTATACAAGAGCAGAATGGGGATTTTTAGATGTGTCCCAGTAGTCTGGACTATAGTTCTGGGGCCAGAACACAAAGCTTTAA
Source organism: Lytechinus pictus (assembly GCF_037042905.1). Taxonomy (NCBI): domain Eukaryota; kingdom Metazoa; phylum Echinodermata; class Echinoidea; order Temnopleuroida; family Toxopneustidae; genus Lytechinus; species Lytechinus pictus. Next base: position 3,559,092 of record NW_026974141.1, read on the forward strand.
AGGTCAAGTCCACCCCAGAAAATGTTGATTTGAATTAATAGATAAAAATCAAACTAGCAAAACACTGAAAATTTCATCAAAATCGGATGAAAAATAAGAAAGTTATAACATTTTAAAGTTTTGCTTATTTTTCACAAGACAGTGATATGCACAACTCAAATGAGACAGTCGATGATGTCCCTCACTCACTATTTCTTTTTGATTGTTTCAATTATACAATATTTCCTTTTTTAAAAATAGATTTGACAATAAGGACAAACTTGACTGAATCATATAGTATTAAACAATGCTCATTCCACATGTTCAGGGAGAAATCAATCATTGTTTCACTTGACAATGAGGAGAAAAATAGAACATTCCATATTTCATATAATAAAATACAAAAGAAATAGTGAGTGGATGACGTCATCAGTCTCCTCATTTGCATACTAACCAGGATGTGTATATAACTGTTTTGTGAAATTAAGCAAAACTTTAAAATGTCATAACTTCCTTATTTTACATCCGACTTTGATGAAATGTTCAGCGTTATGCTTGTTGGATTTTTCTCTTTTTATTCAAATCATCTTTTTGTTGGGGTGAACTTGTTTTTTAATAGCAATCATTGTAGAAGATTTTGATTGTGAAAATCAAGCGCATGATTATTGTTAACCTTTATTGTATGCCTCTTCCCACGGCAAAATTTGTCATTAACTTGATATCATACTCGCAAAGGAAACTTTGAGTGTATTCACTGGCTTTTATACTGAAATGATGCAAATCTTGAGAATTCAAGAACTTCATTATTTTTTCATCTGATAACATGCTTCTTGTAGATCGTCTGATTTGCAGTATATAAAATACCCCTGTATTAGGCTTTAATACCTCAAACTAGCACCTCAAACAATTTACCCATGTCGAGGCATTTTTAGACCAGAATATTTAAACGTGTTATAACCTCTTCAAACTCAAATTTATCCTCCGTTGATCCGATTTCTCTGGTCTGAAAAGTTTCACCTTTATAGGCAAATTTACAGGGTATTTCAATGCTTTTTATGATTTTCGTGCAAGATATTAGGTTTTTCCGATGTTTGTTATTGTAGTTTTGTTCTTTTTTTTAATCTAGAGGGCCATAGAATACCTGTTTCCATCAGGCCTGTTTGACAAGAAGGCCAGGCCCATGATGAAACCCCCGGCGGACTACTACCCGCCCCAGAAAGCGGCCCAGTTTGGAGCGGACGGTAGACCGTTCGATTCCTTTTTCTACACCGGCAAACCAAACTACTACAATCTGATGCATGTGAGTCAGAGTAAATGATAGAGTATGAATCAAAATACTATGTACTTGTTGTTTGAAATGAATGTTTCTGAAACATTTTTTAAAGTATACATCCAAAGAATCAAAAGTATTTTATAATGACTTTATGTGGTCATCATTGTAAAGGGGAAGTATTACTAATCAGATATATAACTTCACTTTTCAAAATAGTGATCAGAGATTGCAGAAATCAGCTCTCAAAAATGATTTATTTTCATGCCATATTTCTGCCTTCCACCGGTCCTCTTGCGAGCTCCAGCTGAGTGACGTCACACAATGAGCAGTGAGCAGCTGAGCTGACAGCAGCCCATTGGAGACGATCTTTCCAATCAGCGTTTTTTGCTCTTAGAATTGTTTATTCCTCTTAAGATTGGTCTTGTTATATAGATAAAAGTTTGAATTTACTGAACAGTGAAAAAAAGTGCACATTTAACGTATTTTGGTGACCGATATTTAGCTTAGAATTTTTTTTTTTTTTCAAGAAATATAGGTGAATAAACAAAGCATATTTTCACGTAGAAATCACACTTGCGTCACATTAATGTTATAGTCAATATAAAGCATAGACATTCTTCTTTATGACTGAACAAAAATTATGAAATTTCATTAAGTAGCAAAGTCAGGAATCACAAAAAAAACACGGCAATATCCATCGCGAAATGACTGAAATTGCAGTTGAATTGCCGAAGCATCATTAGGAAACAGCGGCGAGCGGACTTTCTTTCATATATCTTAAAAATGCCTTCCTGTTAGGGCGATGGTCTGTGGCCAAATGCGTTGGCCATTGTTTTGTCATGTGCGAGGACCCTGGTTCGAAACTCGGATTTTTTTTTTCTGGGTATTTTTTTTTTATTCCTTCCCCGTCCCTACCCATCTTTTTTTTTCTCTTTTTATTTTCTTGTGAAATTCTATTCAGACCTGTATTTATCAAATCTTGCTTCTTAATTGCTGCTTTTGATTTTCAAGTTCTTGATTAGATTATTTCTACTCTTATTTGGGATGGGAGGGGTAGAGTTAAAAGTCAAGTCCACATCAACTAAAAATTATTTGAATAGAGTGATTTCCCTTGTTGTTTTTACTCAAAACAGTCATATACACAAAACAATGATATGCAAATTAGAGTTGTCACTCACATCACATTCGTTTCTATTTTTTGTGGCATTTTGTTTTTTATTCTTTGCAGATTTGACGATAGGAAACTCTTCATCTGATCACAATAGGTTATATTTACGGAACTGTTAAAATAGTAATTATATAAATTTGAATCAAAGTTTTTATGAAATTTCCTGCAATATCTTGTTATTTTTCTTTAAATTCAAATGAATTTTTGATTGCGTGGACTTCTCCTTTACTCTTAATGTAGGGAATGCATAGCAAAATTTATCCAGAAACAAAATTGTCTTAGAATATGCAAATCAGTAATTGGACACATGTTCACTTTTCTTTCATCCAGGCCACTTCCTCACATCCACCAGGCTTTCAGTCTGATGATGAACCATCACACAACATTCACAGTGCTTCACAATAAATATTTCACTTCTGTTCATACATGCAATAAATATTGTGGAAAACAAATAAAAGGCGTACCCATATTCAAATACCGTTTAAAAGGACAAATATATTATACCTTTCGAGAAAAATCAGCACGTTAAATATCTGATAACAAAACATAATTATGGGGCACTGCAAGAAACTTATGTTCAATTGCAAATCAAGCGTAAGTCTTAAATTCAAATTTAAGCGTAATAAGGTCGAGTTGCAATCGCAATTCAACTACATGTTTAATCAAAGGACTTTCCCTTGATTTGGGACGTGTGATTGAGTATAACATTTCTCGCAAAATGCCCTAGTAACATTAAAATTGTTCTTTCGTTTTAAATTGTGTGTTATTATTTTTGACAAGCTGTATTCCTGTCCGAGTAAAATTTCTTAGTTCTCTCCAAAACTGTGCTCAAAATTGTTTCCAAGATTGATAAAGAAATTTTTTCTTTTGTATCATTATCATTCCACATCTTGCAAACCGTAGGTCCTGGAAAGAGTGAAGAAAAAAATGGCTATATCCAAATCATAGTAAAAGGACATGATGGAATCTCCCAGATTGAGGTAGCAAGCAGAGACCAGAAGTCACCAGAGTTAGCAATTGTGCAGATCTGTGTGTAGAAGAGAGAAAAAAAGAAATAGTTTAAATAATCAAATCAAAGTATGAATTTAATTATCGTGATGATTGATGACGTGCGGTGGCATGTAATTCCCGGTCAACAACAAATGATAGTAGGTTTAGACACCTGAAAAGTTCCACTCAGAACACTGGTGCTCTACCTCAAGTGATGTTTGTGTAGGCCCCACTCCACTTCACTACCGCTACACTACCGTACATGTACGCCACACCTACCCGGGTAAGTGTGTAGCGTAGTGTAGGCTGTACTCTGTAGCAGTACTCCAGTAGTGAAGTGGAGACTACACGAACATCACTTGAGGTACGGTGCTCTCTGAGTCTCTGTGTCATTACAAAGATTGCATTTATCTTCATTGTTGAAGGCATTACGCATACATATATGCAGCAACACTCTAATCAGAAAGAAACACCAGACTCTAATTTTGGCCCACCCAAGGGTTCATTACATGCCGCCGCGCACAGAAAATTCAAGCAATAGAAGTCGTGGACCCAAGAAGTGAGATCCCAGCACGCGCGACCCACTAGTTAGAAATCCACTGCCAAACGCGGTTCGTGGTTAGTATACTAATACTAACCTCGCAATACGTACTAGTAGTATACTAATACTAACCTCGCAATACGTGTGAGTGATTTTGGCCAGGAATCAGGGTAATCACTGCTGAAAATTTGTCTGGCTTCATGACATCGGCATCATGGTGATATAATTCTGTGTATAATAAAAACTTAAACATTCCTCTGAAACAGCAGATTTTCAGCCATGGTCCATACCACTCAGTGCTCCTAAATAATTTAATTGCCTGCCTGAGTCCTGACCAGTTTTAGAAATCTGAAGAAAAAATCTGCTGGAATTGTGCCACTCACACGTATTAAGTATACTAACCCCGCACCACGAACCGCGTTTGGCAGTGGATTTCTAACTAGTGGGTCGCGCGTGCTTAGCCTGGAGGCGTCTGGGATCTCACTTCTTGGGTCCACAACACACGACTTCTATGGCTTGATTTTTCTGTGCGGGGCGGCATGTAATGAACCCTTGCCTTGGGTGGAATTGTACAAAAACATTATTTCTAAAATAAAAACTTTTTAATTTTAATAGTAGTTATGCCAAAATGCATGATTCTAAACTTATATCAGATCTGTATCTGTCATCTGACCTGAATGCATCGTCAGAACAAGTACAGTTTCCAAACATGCTTACCTTGACTTTTGACTGGATCAAACAGCGTAGCCTGCAACATGCATCGGGAGCAAGTGAATGGGACCGTGCAGCTTGGAGTTTTTCAATAGTTAGTAGAGCAACACAACGAAGACTGTCGAGTGGACAAAATCGATCTTTCCAGTTCACAATTCAATAAAAAACGGGCAAAATAACACAGTTCTGGTTCCCTTATAGTCTGAAGTTGTCGAAAACAGAATTCGGATGTCACATTACATGAAGAAAACGGTAAATTCGGAAGATATTGAAGAGGTCAGTAAGGTGATTCAGTGTATTATGCACAGAGGGATGATGAGCTCGATTATTGTGTGACGTCATTATTCTCGACTGTTTTCACTGCGTGAACTGTCGGTCTGGGGGGCGGCTGGGGGGCTTAGAATGGTCTCTAATAATTTCATTTCTTGCATTTCCACGACATCGATAAGACTTTTTAGTGACATATTTGTGTATAAAAAGACAAGACCTTTCCATTCATATATAATTTGTCTATAATCATCACTTTCGTGAATTTTCTTTGTGTGTATACTTTAAAAACATTTCTGAATGCCAGATTACATGTACTCACTGATGCAGATTTGAAGGAAGATATGAGATTGTTAAATGTACTTGTAATAATAATACATGTGTAATCATATTTGTATCATTTGTATTTATATAGCGTATAATAGTCAAAAGACTTGTACATTTAGATTGCTAGTATATTGAGAAAGGTCATGGCAAGGATAACGCAGTTAAAGAATAGGGTGAATGAGACCCGGGGGGGGGGGGCACTTACATTGACGAGTGGATACCATGCGCGACCAAAAAAACACGTAAAAAGGATGTCTTTTTCAAGATAGGGCACGTTACGTACGTAACGTGATAAGGGTGTCAAAAACACTAAAATAATGAAAAAAGGGTATCTCTTTTCGCTAGGAAAGCTACGTGTTTAGGGTGTAATTTGCGAGGGTGTAAAAAATTAAGACTAAAATGTTTTATAAAGGATGTATTTTTGCCCCAAGAGTCAACACTACGTGTTTAGAGTACGATTTGGGCGAGATGTGGGAGGTGGGGCTGTACTAAACCCAATGATATGTGGGTGAAGGTAGGCCGACGACCGACGCCCGTGACATAACAATAAAAATATCGCTGTACTTGTTTAGGGGGTCAATTCAGGGAACTTGCCAAGAGTATCGTTTTGTTTCCAATACTTGTTAAGGGTATGGTTTCACACGCCAATACTTGTTAAGGGGTGCATTGTCAGAAAATACGTGTTTAGGGTGCTTTTCGAGACCCCATGGTCGCGCATGGCATCCACTCGTCAATGGAAGTGGCCCCCCCCCCCGGGGAATGAGAGAGAGAGAGTAGAGGGGGAGAGGGAGAGAAAACTTGCACAGTACAACCACCCTGTCTGTGGCGAGTCTATACAACACATACACACTCAATAAATCTTTAAAATATAACTTTTGTATAAAAAACACTAATAAAGTTGGATTCATTTCAATTTTGTTTTCATTCTAGACTCCCGGTCTAGACATACTAGGGATAATTTTTTATTCACCAGAACGCTCAAAAACTTTTGAGCATATTTGTCATTATGATGAATACTGTAATAAAAACTGACAGTGTAAACACAAAAAAAATCAAGCATTTATCCCGACGAACAAGAAAAATAAGCCAAGCATTGTCATGTCAACCTCATTTCACCACACATGGGTAAATGGGGAGGGAGAGAGACCGGAGAGATTTGAGCAACGCCATTGTCGTCACGCACATTTAGTCTATGAATACAGACATATTTCTAACCTGAAGCTTCTAGATCCGAGTATTCCTTCGTCAAAAAACACTAATTTACTTTAAAAACAAAACAAATAACTAATTTTCATATCAAAAGGGGTGATTTAGAATAATAACCGATTGCTTTATTTTAAGAAGAGAAGCTTATAAGGGTCTCTTATACCCTTGAATGATTGCCAGTCCAACCTCGGATAAGCGATTCCAACTATACTTTCTAAAAGCCTGATAGGCCTATATTTGTATACATATATGAGGGCCCTTACAGAAATCACCAATGGTGTTTCATTGGTAACCAATTGTATTTCAATGGTACTGTAATGGCATCTAGCTATGTAGGGATTATTTTTGTACTTTTATTTCTGTCCAATCTTATTCAGGAATTACCCCTTTTCTATTAGAACATCCCTCATTTATATTCACCCTTTTCATCCTAACTTCATATTCTTCATGTACAGCTCTTACACTAACTGCTGTACACTCCTCACACAAGGTTCTTTTGTATTAAATCACTCCACCATCCTTCATACAGCTTTCTTCACTCCTCTCTCTCTCTTACTACCCCTCTCCTTCCACCTCTCTCCTTCTGATTGGTTTTAATGTTAAGTTGATGCACTCAAGCATAGATAATAATTTGCATATTGTTTGAATAGTCAATATATATCTTTTTTGTTTGTATATTTGAATATTCACTTATACTTTGTTATATTGATTGATATGCCTTAACTAATTTGCATGGAATGTTAAGAAGAATGCAACAAGGCTTTGATTAATTAAAAACTGGCAGTTGGCCAGTAAGTTATCAACCTGACAACATGTCTGCTGGGTTGCCTCTGTCGAAGAGTACTAGTACTAGTGCAATAATAGGTAGGATATTTTTGAATGGTATATGGTAAATAAATGTTGTTCCAATGGTTTAGTGAGTGAATGGTATCCCGGGCACATAGCCAGGGCGTTCGATTCCTTGCATGAAAATTGGACAATTAAAAAAGAGTAATAATTCAAAACGGTTGAGCATTTCATATCCGAAAAATATGACAAGCCCCCTGAACGCCAACACGGTCCGGGGAAGGGGGGGGGGGGGTGGGGGGGGGGGTTACAGATCTAGAGTTCAGTATGACTTAGAATAGAACTTAAAGAGATTATCCAGGCTGGAGATATTTCTATCTCAAGAGTAAAATTCACAGGGCAAAATGCTAAAAATTTGATCAAATTCGGATAACAACGAAGTAATTGAATTTCAAAGAATTGCATTATTCCAGTGAAACAGTTCTTGGCGTGTTTTTATGAATATGCATTAGGTGGGCTGATGTCGTATCTCCACTTTTTCTTTTGTATTTTATTATATGAAATTATGTTTATTCAAAAATTTTCTACCAAGAACTAAAACAAATGGATTGACACCTGGTAAGGTGCATTAATTATTGCCGCAACTTATTTCATCTTAACGGAGACACATCATTTACACATGTATGAAAAAATGAAACATTTTATGTATTGGAGTGAATGGATGAGTAATCCTTGCCTTAAATCACTATGACATCACCAATGCAGCCGATTTGAAGGCTCAATGGGTATAGCGATAACAATTTTACAACTTTCAAAAATTCACAATGTTTGCCTGATTTTGTTCAGACTTTTTACCTATTTGATATTTCTTTTTCCTCTAACAACTTTAAATGTTAGTAAGATTCCCCTTTCAAAAATATAAATCTTTACAATATTTGCCGTGGTTACTTTGTGAATGAAAAAGATGGAAAAACAAAAGTCATTCATTCACTGCTTGTTGCTTTTCTATTAATAACTCAAATAAATGATATGAAATGATTTTTTAAATTGGTACAATGTTGCATCCATGAATAAGGCAAATAATGCAATACAAAATAATCTTTGAGAAAAACTACATTGAAAACTATACATCCCTTCGTATTTTAATTGTCATTTTATTGTAATGTCTTAAAAATAGAACACTCCTTTTAACGTATATGCAGGGAAACGGTTTAGTAATGCAAATCAATTACCTCATACTGGATCTAAGAACAGGGTCCCTTGTTAGGAAAATGTGATCAATTAATTCAATCCCTCCAATTATGGTAAACCAGTAGTGTCATTTCAACTATGGTAAGCCACTAAAAAAATGACATTGATATAAAAATGTAGAAAACAGAAAGTGAAAGTTTTCTTAAATGGAATTATATTTCATCGGAATGATAAAAGGTGGGAATTTTACTAGTCATCTGTACTGACTGCACAGAAATGTTGTTAGGGCTGACAGTGCGCTTACAGAGGCCCTACTAACAATCATTAATGTAGCAGCAAAGCCTAATATGTACATCAATGCATTGCTCACGCATTGAAATAAATGTTTTGTCCATATGACTGGGCTTATTGTTAGCACTCTGGTCTTAGACTAGTACTATAGAGATCTTTCAATGGTCTTTCAGAGATCTTTTATGCAACAAGTGATTTTATATAATTCTTTCCATGAACTTTGCCTAGTCTTTCAATGATCTTCGAATGATCTCTCATGAGTCTTACAGTGATCTCCGCAAAAATCTTGAGAGACTGCCAAAAGACCACTGAAAGACTATTAAGATCTTTGAAAGTTCATTGAAAGACCGCTGAAAGACCACTGAAAGACCATTTTCCTGTAAGACTGTTTTGAACCGTTTCAAAAAGTTTTGGAGCTCATGAAGACCACGAAGACCACTGAAAGATTGGTCAGGACTCGTGTAAGACCTCAAAGGCCATTGTAGGTTCATTGAGAGACCTCTGAAAGATCAACCATAATTCATGGTCTTTCAAAGGTCTTTCAGCGGTCTTGTTCTTTTTGGAATGGGGGCCTTTAGGCTAACAATTTTTCTGTGTGGCACCGGATTTCAGCGTACAATCGATGTAGCATTGTATTGAGCTCAATAGAAGGTTGTGCAAAATATATCATTTACAAATGACTTGCTTTTCAAATTGAAATTAGTTTCAGAAAACAAATGCACCTTCTGTTGGAAAGAAAATTAAACTGTTTTCCAATTTCTTATTCCAATTTCAATAGCAAGTCATTTTGTTCAGAGTGCAGGTATGTTCACATTGGAAAAAAGTTAGAAAAATGGATTGGGACCAAATCTGGGGCCTGTTTCATAAATGACTTGCAACTGTTGTAACTATGCCATTATGGCGACTACCATGGTAACAGGGCTTGGAAGCCCAATCATTATCAAGGTTGCCATGGTAGTTGCCATAATGGCAAAGTTACAACAGTTGCAAGACCTTTATGAAACGGGCCCCTGGTGAGCTACTAAAATTTAAATCTGAAATTAAAATATTTGGCTTTATTGAAAATAAATTGTGCATTCAGTTCTATTCACTTGAAGCATAAAAACTGTATATAATTGTATAATGATCAATTCCTGATATTAGTTTCATTACTAGATCTTCAATAATTAATTATCAAAATGACAAATACATTGCACAACAAAATTTAAAACAATATGCAGATTTGAAAAAAGGTGGTATGGATTGAAACCTCTCTTTATCATTTAACCCATATAGAACTGGGGGGATTGTCTATTTGACCCCCCTCTTGACAAATTTCGTCACTACGCCATTGCACGAAATTTTTGACCGCGCTGCTCACTGACGTCTTACTTTCAAGTCTTGTGCATCTTTTGAGTTCAAATTTGCGACGCCCAGGTACGCGGTTCCAAAATTACACAACATTTTGTAAGTGCATTTCAGACCCCAAATTGCTCAAAAACGTGAATCCGTGTACAAAGTAAATGCAAATTGTGTTTTCAACCAAATATCATAAATGCATGAATATTTCAACTGTTGTTCGTTTATTAAAATGGATTTATTTTATGCTAATTATGATCGGAAAAGGGTCTCTGACAAAGCAAAAAATACATAAGAATTTAAAAAAACAAAATAGGGCATAAGAAATTAATTATATTTTTGCAATTTTTTACTCTCACCAAAAATTACAATTTTACTAGCTACATGTATATAAATCAAGGCAAGAACATACCAAAAAAAACAACCTAATTTAGGGCAAATTTCATGCGCTTCTTTACAACATCGATCACAAAAGATGGCCTCTCACCTGTTTGGACTAGGTCATGGATTTCAAGAAAAATGCCTTCTCAATGCTAACCTGTGTGGATTTGTTTACGTTTTGTGAGATGGACTGGGCTATTTGAGATGTACCGTATTGAGGACATGGGGTGGGGGAGGGGAGGGCCATGATGCCCCCCCCCCCTTCTGATCTCTGCCACCGTTCTTTACCACATAAACTACAAGCCAGTATAAAAAAATTCTGAAAATAATAATTTATTCCGAATAAAATATGCAAATTTATTCATGAAAAACATTATTTGCCTATTTGACACCCAATTTCACTCCAAATTTCTTTTCTTTTTTTTACAGATGCCATCTTTGTAATCTAATTTAAAGGATTCTGCAATAGAAAAAATGCAAAAGCCAATTTTTCCTTATGTATCTCTTTGTTTTTAGAATTTTGTATGTATTTGTCTATTTTTTCAATGGAAATTATTAAAGACCATTAAAAAATAAACTAAAGCCTGAATTAATTAAGCAGAACAATTAGAACAAAAATAATCACCCTTTTATGAATTTCATCTCCCATAGACTTTGTACACGAAGTAAAAAATGAGCCATTTTTGGCATGACATCGTCTCGTAAAAAGTCGTGTGGTGTCGCGATGCTATACCTGTCTGTCGCAATTTGGTCTCAAAATTTTGCGCAAGATTTTAAGAAAAAAGTCATAAATTTTTGGGGTGCTATCTTCTGCATTTCGCAAATATCGCAAAGCGTTGAGGGGGAAGGGGCATCATGGGCCCCCCAGTCCTGTTAGGGTAAAAGGGATACTCCAGGCCGAGATAATATGATTTAACAAGATAAAGAAAAATCAGACAAACAAAACTCTGAAAATTTGATCGAAATCAGACAAGGAATAACAAAGTTATGACATTTCAAAGTTTTGGATTTTTCCGGTGAAACAGTTCTAGGCGCGTCTTCATGAATATTCAATGAGCAAATTGATGTCATATCCCCACTTGTTCATTTGTATTTTATCATATGAAATTACACTGTAGGTTTATTCAAAAATTTTCCTCCAAGAACGAAAAAGATTGGATTGACAACTGATGAAGTGCATTAGATATTCCAATGCTGCAACTAATTTCATTATAAGGGAGACATATTATTCACACATAATATATGGAATAATGAAACAATTATGATTTCAGGTAATAACATAAGAAAAAGGAAAGTGGGGGTGTGACATCATCAGCCCACCTAATGAATATTCATGACGTTGTGCATATAACTGTTTTAACAAAATATTGCTTAAGTTTAAAATTCAATTACTTTATTTGTTGTTCGATTTTGATGAAATTTTCAGCATTTTGCTCTGTGAATTTAACTCTATTCATCCAGATATAAATTTGTTCAGCCCGGCGCATCCCTTACATTGATCACATACATAGGTCCGTTTTCTGATAGCAGGTTTAACTTAAACTCATGTTTAAAGTTGTGGTTTAAGTATGGATAGCCAATTGTTACATAAATCACTAACGGTAGAGATGTCATATTTCAGCTCATTTGGCTCTCAAATAATTCATAAATGTCTAGGAAGTATAAATGGATTACTGTCTTCACCATCGATGAATCAGGAAAGAGCACAGTAAACATAAGAAACGTTCAACTTAATAAAAATTTTTGATACTTTTGGCCTATACTTAAACCACAACTTTAAACCTGAGTTTAAGTTAAACCTGACTTCAGAATACGGGCCATAGGGTTTCTCCCCTTGTATACATTTGTTTGTCTTTAGGGGTCACTAGATTGATAAATTCCCTTCCCACACTGATCATATACATAGAGGTTCCGGGGTGACAGATCTTTTTCTGTTGCAGGTCCCCGTATGTGGAATTCACCCCCATCGGACATTAATGTTGCCAGTCCAAAGAGCTCTTTCACAACAAATTAAAGACTCACCACATGAAGCAAGAATTTGCTTAATTGTTGTGGGATTACTTGCAGAATCGGCTTTTTAAAATGTGTCCCGGGGGGGGGGGGGCACTTACATTGACGAGTGGATACCATGCACAACCAAAAAAACACGTAAAAGGGATATCTTTTTCAAGATAGGGCACGTTACGTACGTAACGTGATAACTGATAAGGGTGTCAAAAACAACAAAATAATGAAAAAAGGATATCTATTTTTGCTAGGAAAGCTACGTGTTTAGGGTCAAATTTGCAAGGGTGTAAAAAATTAAGACTAAAATGTTTTTATAAAGGATGTACTTTTGCCCCAAGAGTCAACACTATACGTATTTAGAGTACAATTTGCGCGAGATGTTGGAGGTGCATGGGGCTGTACTATTGTAGGTGAAGGTAAAATCGACGACCGACGTCCGTGACATAGAAAAATATCGCTGTACTTCTTTAGGGGGTCAATTAAGGGAACTTGACAAGAATATCGTTTTGTTTCCAATACTTGTTAAGGGTAGGGTTTCACACGCCAATACTTGTTAAGGGGTGCATTTTCAGAAAATGAAAAATACGTGTTTATGGTGCTTTTCGAGACCCCATGGTCGCGCATGGTATCCACTCGTCTGCCAACTTCAAAATATTACATATTTGTTTTCTTGTCAATTTGTTCAATTTCTGTGTAATTATTGATTTCATTTTCTGTATTGTATAAGTTGTTAATTTTGCACTTTGAATGTCATCGACAGAAAACAGATATGTGCCCTTTATTATTATTATACTTGTTATTATATATATATATATATATATATATCTATATTATAATTATATTATATCATAAAGTTTTCAGAATTTTGCCTCAATACACATATAAACATTCTTAACTCTAACCTGTGTGATTTGTTTGTTTGGTGAGAAAGTGGGGTCGATTAAATGCCTTACCACATTGATCGCACACAGCGCCTTGGCCCTTGAGCACATAATCAATGTAGGTTTGGTGCTTTAGAAATACTCTATATTTTCGTTATGGGTTTCTCCCCTTGAATGGATTCGTTTATGTCTTGTTAGATCACTAGATTGACAAAATGCCTTATGACATTGATCACAAACATACGCCCGTTCACCTGTATGGATTCGTTTATGTCTTTCTAGATGACAAGATCGACTAAATGCCTTACCAAATTGATCACACACATATGGATTCACATCTGTATGGACTCGTTTATGTCTTCTGAGAGCACTTGTTCGATTAAATGCCTTACCACATTGATCGCACACAGTGCCTTGGCCCTTGAGCACATAATCAATGTAGGTTTGGTGCTTTAGAAATACTCTATATTTTCGTTATGGGTTTCTCCACTTGAATGGATTCGTTTATGTCTTGTTAGATCACTAGATTGACAAAATGCCTTACCACATTGATCACAAACATACAGCTTCCCACCTGTGTGGATTTGTTTATGTATTGTTAGATCACTAGATTGACGAAATGCCTTATCACATTGATCACAAACATACGGCTTCTCACCTGTGTGGATTTGTTTATGTCTTACTAGATGACAAGATTGACTAAATGCCTTACCACATTGATCACAAACATACGGCTTCTCACCTGTGTGGATTTGTTTATGTCTTCTTAGATCCCTAGATTGACGAAATGCCTTATCACATTGATCACAAACATACGGCTTCTCACCTGTGTGGATTTGTTTATGTCTTCTTAGATCCCTAGATTGACGAAATGCCGTATCACATTGATCACAAACATACGGCTTCTCACCTGTGTGGATTTGTTTATGTCTTGTTAGATCACTAGATTGACAAAATGCCTTACCACATTGATCACACACATAGGGATTCACATCTGTATGGATTCGTTTATGTCTTCTGAGATTACTAGATTGACAAAATGCCTTACCACATTGATCACACACATATGGATTCACATCTGTATGTACTCGTATATGTATTCTGAGAGCACTTGATCGATTGAATGCCTTACCACATTGATCACAAACATACGGCTTCTCACCTGTGTGGATTTGTTTATGTCTTGTTAGTTTACTAGATTGACAAAATGACTTACCACATTGATCACAAACATACGCCTTCTCACCTGTGTGGATTTGTTTATGTATTGTTAGATCACTAGATCGACAAAATGCCTTACCACATTGATCACAAACATACGGCTTCTCACCTGTGTGGATTCGTTTATGTCTTGTTAGTACACTAGATTGACAAAATGCCTTACCACATTGATCACAAACATAAGGCTTCTCACCTGTGTGGATTCGTTTATGTCTTGTTAGTTCAATAGATTGACAAAATGCCTTACCACATTGATCACAAACATACGGCTTCTCACCTGTGTGGATTCGTTTATGTCTTGTTAGTTCACTAGATTGACAAAATGCCTTACCACATTGATCACAAACATACGCCTTCTCACCTGTGTGGATTCGTTTATGTCTTGTTAGTTCGCTAGATTGACGAAATGCCTTATCACATTGATCACAAACATACGGCTTCTCACCTGTGTGGACTTGTTTATGTCTTCTGAGATTACTTGACCGATTATATGCCTTACCACATTGATCACAAACATACGGCTTCTCACCTGTGTGGATTTGTTTATGACTTGTTAGATCATTAGATTGACAAAATGCCTTACCACACTGATCACAAACATACGGCTTCTCACCTGTGTGGATTTGTTTATGTCTTGTTAGACCGCTAGATTGACAAAATGCCTTACCACACTGATCACAAACATACGGCTTCTCACCTGTGTGGATTTGTTTATGTCTTGTTAGTTCCCTAGATCGACAAAATGCCTTACCACATTGATCACAAACAAACGGCTTCTCACCTGTGTGGATTTGTTTATGTCTTGTTAGTTCACTAGATCGACAAAATGCCTTACCACACTGATCACAAACATATGGCTTCTCACCTGTGTGGATTTGTTTATGTCTTGCAAGATGACCAGATCGACTAAATGCCTTACCACACTGATCACATACAAACCGTTTCTCACCTGTATGGATTTGTTTATGTAATGTGAGATTATAAGATTGACTAAATGCCTTACCACATTGATCACATACAAAGAACTTCTCATTGTCAATAACTTCCTGGCATGATGCAAAATATGAATCTATACGTGGCTTACACTCAACTGTCATATTTACTTCATTTCCTTCTTTCAAAATCCCCTCATCACCCAGTTCAAAGTCATTCGATTTATAGGCAGGTTTCTGTATTTCTCCATCAACAATCTGTAGAAAGCCTTCATGCGATGCATACGATGGAAAGACGATATTATCAACCCCATGTTTGTACTTGAGATGTCTTGATAAGATGAGAGGAATAGCATAGAATGATCCACAGAACTCACATCGGTAGATTCCAGAATCTATTTGGATAGAAATATTGTCATATTTTTATTGATTGATTCAGAGATTATGCATGTAAAGGTATTTATTTGAAAAACTCAAACATAATGAAAAAAGTACATGGTACATGGAAGAACCCCCCCCCCCAAAAAAAATGAAGGATTTAAAGGGATGGTCCAGGCTGGAGATATTCATATTTCAATAAATAGAGTAAAATTCACAAGCCAAATGCTGAAAATTTGATCAAAATCGGATAACAAATAACAAAGTGATTTAATTTGAAAGATTTGCATTATTCCGGTGAAACAGTTCTAGGCATGTCTTTAGGAATATTCATTAGGTGGGCTGATGATGTCATATCCCCACTTGTTCTTTTGTATTTCATTATATGATATTAGGTTTATTCAAAATTTGTCTTACAAGAACTAAAACAATTGGATTGACAACTAATAAAGTGCATTAGTTATTTATTGCCGCAACTTATTTCATCATAATGGAGACACATTATTTACACATGCATGAAATAATTAAACATTAATGATATTATGCAAAAACATAAGAAAAAGGAAAGTGGGGATGTGACATCATCAGACCACCTAATGAACATTCATGACGATGTGCATATAACTGTTTTCACAAAATATTGATAAACTTATAACATTCAATAACTTTGTTATTTTTTGTACGATTTTGATGAACTTTTTAGCATTTTGCTCTGTGAATTTTACTCTATTTATGTATGAACATTTTCAGCCAGGACCATTCCTTTAAGTGTAATGCAGAGTTTTTGGAGGACAGTGACGTCGTCAATTGCATGCAGATATATTACCAAGTGACTTGTTCCAAACCAACATACAATCTGGGATGATATATCATCCATGACTGCACATACAAACTAGCCTTGTATAACACTGACATGGAGGCAAGGGATAAAGTTCAGCAACCAAGAGAACTGCCCTCACCCCTATAATTTTTCAAGTAAAGAAATGGGGGGGGGGGTGGAAAACCAAAGGAAGAGAAGACAATCAAATAGAGATGCATTGGTTATGTCGAGAAAAGAAGACCATAAGCATAACTTTTAAAGAATGAATGATTCTAGAACTTACATGTATTCTAGATTATCCATTGGGATAAAATGTGCTTATAATAATGGACAGATTTTTGTTGACTGTGGCTGAATATGGCATACATGTCCTTCATGTACACACCGGTGCTAGTAGATTAACATCAACTTTAAAGGGATGGTCCGGGCTGAAATATTAATGTCTATTAATAGAGTAAAATTCACATAGCAAAATGCTGAAAATTTCATCAACATCGGATAATAAATAATTAAGTTATTGAATATTGAAGTTTATCAATATTTTGTGAAAACAGTTATATGCACATCGTCATGAATATTCATTAGGTGGGCTGATGATGTAACATCCCCACTTTCCTTTTTCTTATGTTATTACAGGTACATGAAATCATGTTTTAATTTTTCATACATGTGTAAAACGATTCATTTCCATTACGATGAAATAAGTTGCAGCAATCAATAACTAATGCACTTAATCAGTTGTCAATCCAATTGTTTTAGTTCTTGGTAGAAAATGTTTGAATAAACCTAATTTCATATAATAAAATACAAAAGAACAAGTGGGGATGTGACATCATCAGCCCACCTAATAAATGTTCATGACTGTTTTCACAAAATATTGCTAAATTTTAAAATTCAATAACTTTGTCATTTGTTATCCGATTTTGATGAAATTTTCGGCATTTTGCTCAGTAAATTCTATTCCATTTATTAAGCTATAAATACTTTCAGCCCAGACCATCCCTTTAACGCAGATTTGAACCAATAGCGCCATCTTGGGTCTTCAACTCCTCATACCTGGCCATTTTCCTGACCCATAATGCAAGTGTAGTCTAGTAATATGGACCCACTTGAATGATAACATGTTAAATAACTACTCAATATATTTATACAATAATTATGCTACCAAGTAGCAAAACAATTACTTTTCCTCTCAAAACATTTTAGTTTCTCTATACAAATACAATTATAGGTCAATTTATTCTCTGTAGTTAATAGATATCTGATAATGTTTATTTTAAGACTATGTGTTTATAACGCACAATCAATGAGAGACCACACACACTTCACTTCCTCTTTAAATGGATTTACATAATTTCAGTACCTTATAGGGAAGATTCTTTCTTATAACCCATTCGTAATCTGTCAAATACATATTGGTTTGTATTCTGAAGTCGGGTTTAACTTAAACTCAAGTTTAAAGTTGTGGTTAAAGTATGGATAGGCAATTGTTACATAAATCACTAACAGTAGAGATATCATATTTCAGCTCATTTGGCTCTCAAATCATTCATAATTGTCTAGGAAGTAAAAATAGATGATTTTCTTCACCATCTATGAATAAGGAAAGAGCACAGAAACATACAACTTAATACAAATTTTGACACTTTTGGCTTCCCATAATTTTAGCACAGAGTTAGACCATGGTCTAAGTTAAACCCGACTTCAGAATACGGGCCATTGGGTTTTTTGTTTTACCTGAGAGTGTTCCATTCTGTCCATCATCTCTTCCCTCCACTTTTGAATACGGTGGGCGGGATTGCTTTGGAGTCTGGTCGCCCCCTGGAGCCACTTCTATCAAAGTTTGTGCTTTCTTCTGATCACATGAATGAGAGTTGAGATCACCTGACTGGGTTCTGAGATCACCTGATTGCTTGGGAGTCTGGTCACCCCCTGCAGCTACTTCTATCAAAGTTTGTTCTGTCTTCTGATCACATGACTGAGAGTTGAGATCACCTGACTGGGTTCTGAGATCACCTGATTGCTTGGAAGTCTGGTCACCCCCTGCAGCTACTTCTATCAAAGTTTGTTCTGTCCTCTGATCACATGACTGAGTCCTGAGATCCCCTGACCTCTCATCACCTGATGCTGGATTGGATTGTGTCTGGATAGCTTCATCATAGTCCTTCCATTCAATTCTCGCTACCCCAAATAGGAACAAAAATCTCATAATGCGCGAGACGAGATAATTTTCACTCCGTCGGGTCGTCATCACCACTTCCGGTTCAGAGTAATGCATACTCGCGCGAGGTTCGCGATACGAGTTTTCCACCACGCTGAAATCGATGCCAATCAGCGTAATATGTACATATTTTAATACATTTTGTTTAATTTGGTCAGTTTTGATTCCATTTGAATTATAAATAAAAATAAAATATATATTTCACGTGAAAATAATTTTTATTCATGTTTTTATTTGGTTATAAAAAATAAAACAAAAAATGAATATCTTACAATTTTGCATTTAGCGACCGGCCTGACATCACGATCGTATTCGACTAGACGCTAAATATATACACTACAGCATTCATTCCGTTTACAAAATGGATAAAAAATCAGTTTCGGAACTTAAAAAAATCTTAACTGACAGAGGAATACCGTGCAATGGAAAGCGTCGGGCAGAATTAGTGACTTTAGCAGAAAAGGCCGTTAAACTGTATCGTGAAAGAGAGGGTTGTGATCACGAACTTTCCGAGCGAAAGCAACGTTGTGTTGTGGATGACGGCACTGTTGATCTCAATGGCAAAACAGTGCATTGGACTTCCGAACAGGAAGTTGTAATACCGAAAAGCTATCCCATAATGCAATGCGCGTTACAGGGATTTTTCCCGGATCTCGGCGAAATCGCTATTTGGGGTAGCGAGAATTAGTCCGATGATTCCCTCTCCTCCGATATCATGAGCATTAAGCAGATTCCCATCATCATCATACTCAGTCTCCACTTTAATAGTGAACTAAATAAAAAGAAAAACGGACAAACTGTCACATCTAAGTGATGACATGATATACCATGTTACTTTGACACACGATCAGATTCATCCTATTCTTAGTCTGCAGTCAAAACGCAAGTTGTGATAACATACAGTTGGAGGATTATACTATCAAGATTTTCCCAATGATTTCATTTTATTTATTGGACTTTGATGACTCTATTGATCTCCAATATATCATTAAAAGTCAATTCATGAGGACTTTGCATTGTTCTGTTCCAGTCCATAGATGATTCAAACATTACCAGGGCCCCTTTAACTCTTTGTCCGCATAGTTCGCCGATTGGCACACTTGCTAATTCGCCAAGTACACCGATCGGCACAAATCTCACGACAATCCGATTACATTGATATACAATGCTATCAATCACAAAAGCTAAGCTGCACTTCCTGCCCGTATCCGGACATCTACCCCCTGGACATCCACCCCCCGGACATCCACCCCCTTAGGACATCCACCCCCTAGGACAAGTACCCCCGGACATGTACCCCCCGGACAAGTAACCCCCGGACATCTACCCCCCGGACATCTACCCCCCGGACAATTACCCCCCGGACATCTACCCCCCCGGACATCTACCCCCCGGACATCTACCCCCCGGACATCTACCCCCCCGGACATCTACCCCCCGGACATCTACCCCCCCGGACATCTACCCCCCAGACAATTACCCCCCGGACATCTACCCCCCGGACATCTACCCCCCGGACATCTACCCCCCGGACATCTACCCCCCGGACATCTACCCCCCGGACATCTACCCCCCGGACATCTACCCCCCGGACATTTACCCCCCCCCCCCAGACAGGCTACCCCCGGGCATCTACTCACGGATATTTTGGATACGGGGGGTAAATGTCCGGGGGGGGGGGGGGTAGATGTCCTTTCACTGTATGGACATATCGAGCATGGTGTGTAATCTGGTAATTCACTAGCGAGTTAAGTGACACTTGAGTCGATTCATCTTGGAACCGAAGCCTTAGGTCAGAACCAAAGTCAGTTCTGGGAAGCTGGGAATCACTCGAGCCTAAAGGGAAAAACTAAATTGTTTTGATTTCAATATAGTACGCTATAATTTATTATTTGACAGGTACTTACATGGTTTGTACTCTCTTCATGTAAGTTGTTCTCCTTTATGTCATCTGGCTTTTCATCATTGACAAGTACATGGGAAGGTTCTGGATTTTAATAAATACCCGGTATATGAAAAGAAAAAAAAAGAAGTCAACATTTTCTTCTCATCTACATGTATTCTTGCAAAACGTATGAAATGCATATAATTTGTTGTGCAGCACTTGAAAGAAATAATAACCAAAAAAGGTGAGTGTGGATAAGAGAAATGCTTCAAGGAGCAATGGGTAAATTAAAGTTCAGTGTTGACCTTTTGGTGTTGGTGTTAGGTCAATTTTTACACGATTATAACGCCAAACATATTTGAAGATGGTCCCGAAAAGTCAATCCCTAGTTGTTGACATGTCAATAATGTGATTTGGATCAGTTTTACAAACTATGAATAAGTTTTGGAGCAAGGGGAAGCAATCCAAATTTCAACACCTACACCAATGCCCAGGCCAACACCGGACTTGAAATCACCCAATGAGCGGGCCATAACACCCTCCGGTACCCCCAAATGAAAGCTTTATTAACAAACGTACCTAACGTCATTTCCTCATCCTCGCTATCATTTTCCTCTTTGATCTCTAGTTTTATGTCTTGCTGACGTTGCATAAACATAGGTGGATTGACCTGTAATCCTATTTAAAAAAACAACAAGAAAAACAAACAAACCATGGGTTAATAATAATCAGAGATTTGACAGCAATCTAGAAGACTTATGGATAAAAGAAACAGGTTGCCTTTGTGATTGAGCTACACGGTCTTATCATCTCTCAATGAAGAAACAAGGATTTCCATGTGAGCCTGAGAATTATTTATTTAAACATCATCTACAAACGTTTTTAAACATGATCACCGAGCCGATCATAAAATAATACGTCTCACCAAGTATAATGCTCTTGGCTATTCTTTCAATTCTTAATAATATTCATCTGTATCTCACTCATAATCTGGAGTTCACAATCTGATCATGTAGGATGCCTTTCTGAGATCTTTTTCATAAAATTGCCTTGTAATCAAACAAGAAGTTAATGGTTTTCTCCTAAGCACCTTTACCCTCCGGGCTGCAATCAAACATTGAAAACAAAATTCTATAGGTCCTTATAAAACAAAAATAGCCTTCTGAGCTAAATCATTATTTTGTGGCCCCTGTAGGCTGGCTGTAAGCCTACATAAGCAGACAATTCTGAAATCCTCATACCATTTTGTTCAAACTAACAATCTCTTCTGATATTTCTTGTTAATTTCTGTTTGGGTTGTATACCCATATCATGGCACTAACTTCTATTCCTAAAACATAAAAAGAAAAAAAAATTCTGTAATAGGTTAATGCAAGTAATAAGTATAAAGATGAAACACAGAAATTTAATGGATTAATAAATAATGTTATTAAATAATGAGCATCGACCATACATACCAACTTTGTTCACCATCTCATAGTTTTCTTTGACGTTCTTGATACAAATTCTCTCATAACTGCTGAACATTGCCCATTCCTTGGCTGTGAAATAAACCTGGACATCTAAAAGATACTGATCCATCTCTGGCAGGGACATGGTGGCTTGCTTGCAAACTGAAGGCAAAAATATTTTCCTGTACCAAGAGTGAGACTGGAAGAAAAAGACAATTTTTTTTAAAGATTACATTTGAATTGCAGTTAAGACATCATGCACTGGTCTCACTGTCACTGTCAATCTCAGCATAACTCAGCAGACTGAGATTTACTTGCCTAAATCATTCCTTTTTTTCAACATAAAGATAAGGACCCGAATTCACATATGTTCCGGCATTTATTGAAAATTGCCCGAGTCTAAAAGTCAGAAAAATGAAACAGAAAACTATTGAAGCTTCATAATGCAAAAACAAATTATAGTTATACAAAAGACATACGACTACCATTGTAAAGCTTAGAATGCAATCTTTCGCCTGATAAAAATCTTACGTTATATTCTATTCATTCACCAAATTTATGTACTGATTTGAGCGAGAACAATTTGAAAACAGGCTAACAAAACTCACTCACTCAGTCTCATCTCACATTCTGTCTATAACTTACAGCCTAGATTTGACATGTTGAAGAATCTTGAATCTTGAAGAAGTACTCTCCCAAAAGCGTACACGCTGTCCTGGAGAGGGTTGTGCTGTGTCAGGTGCTGCCAGTGCTTCAGGTGATGTGGTGATCCTGTGGTGGTATTCTTGGTGCACTATATACAGTGTGCTAGGTGCAGTGTGCGGGTGGTGCGTGTGTGTCCCTCTTACAGCATCTTAAGGGGAGGGGGAGGCAACATTTGCTGAATGATAGGCAATGTTGCTCCCCGGAAGCCAGCTATAGAGGTCGAAGTTACAGCAGCGTTTGGGAGAGTATTCCAAATACGGATGGTTCTTGGGAACATACTGTACATGTAGCAGTTCACTCTACAAAAAGGCTGGGTGTACTTGAGCTGATGTCCAGTGTGTTGTGAACGTTGTGGACGAGAACTGCTGCTTAACTTAATCTGATGTGGCATGTTGATGTAAACATAATTGTGATGAATTTTGTAGAACATCTCACATTGGCTAAGAAGGCGTCTGTGTTGGAGAGTATCCCAGTGAAGAGTTGACAACATCGATGTTACACTGGATTCTCTGCTATAGTCATGAAGGACAAACCGAGCACCCTGACGCTGAATGTTCTCAATAATGTTTACATCTTTCTGTATGTGAGGATTCCATGCACATGAAGCATACTCAAGTTGAGGTCTGACAAGTTGCTTGTACGCAATGTCTCTCACTTTCAGGTCACATTTACCCAATGCTCGACGTATGATTCCAAGAGTACGAGCAGCTTTGGAGGATATCTTCTGTGCATGGGAGTTCCAACTCAGGTTGTCTGTGATGGTCACACCGAGGTATTTACAGGAGGTTGCCGTTGGAACAGGTTGGTCACTGATGGTAAAGTTGCAAGCCAAGGGTTGTCGTTTCAATGAGATACACATGTGGGCACACTTCTTGACATTGAAGGACATATCCCACAGTTTCGCCCAATCTGATAATGTTGAAAGATCTCGCTGGAGAATTGCGTGGTCAGCTCTTGTCTTGACCTTGCGATACAGCACACAGTCATCAGCAAAGAGTCTGATTGGTGATGAGATGCATTCACAGATGTCATTGATGTACAGCAGGAATAACACAGGCCCGAGTACTGAGCCTTGCGGCACGCCTGAGAGTACACTGGCTCGTGGTGAGGATGTTCCATCAACATGAACTGACTGAGATCTGCCTGATAGAAAAGCTTGGATCCATCCATGCATTTGACCAGTAATGCCATAATACTCCAATTTGTAGAGCAGCTTCCTGTGTGATACCTTATCAAAGGCCTTACTAAAGTCGAGAAAGAAGGCGTCTGTCTGACATTGCTGGTCGATGTTGTATGCCCAGTCATTGATGGCCTCAACAAGTTGCGTTTCGCATGACAGTCCCTTCCTAAATCCATGTTGGTTTGGGTTGATGATGTTATTCTTTTCCAAGTATTTTGACATGTGGCTCAATACAATGTGCTCTAGGATCTTGCAGCAGATGCATGTGAGTGACACCGGTCTATAATTGGCTGGGTTACTCTTGTCGCCAGACTTGTAGATGCTGGCCACTTGAGCTCTTAGCCAATCACTTGGAAGAATTCCCTCATCATAGGATTGTTGGAAGAGATGAGTAAGGACTGGGCTAATCTCATCTGCATAGTCTCTTAACATTCTAGCAGGTATTTCATCTGGACCACTGGCTTTGTTGGTGTTAAGTTCTTTCAGTTGTTTATTCACTCCTCGTAAGCTGATGAAGAGATCTTCAATTGGTGTGTACGGTGAGGGACCCTTGTCTGGTAGTACCGATGAAGTATTATCATGTGTAAAAACTGAAGAGAACTGAGCATTTAGAGCATTAGCTTTCTCCTCATTGGATACATAGGAAACATTTCCCACTTTTAAAGTTGGGATTCCTACCGACTCTCTCCGCTGAGCTTTGACGTACCTCCAGAATTTCTTTGCGTCAGTCATAAGACTTCCTCCAACAACATTTTGAAGGTATTCACTGTGAGCTGATTCTTTTGCTCTTTGAACAGAATTTCTCTTTGTTTTGTATGTTTCCCAATCTGAATGTGACCTTGAACGTCTTGCCTTCTTGTATAGCCTGTCCCTCTTATTCATTTCCCGTATGATCTTCGAGGTGATGTACGGGTGGCTTGTCTTGGGCCTCGAGTTCCTGTGGGGAATGTGAGACATGATTGACAAAAGAGAAGTCTTGAAGAATATCCAATTATCTTCTACAGAGATGTCTTCAGGAGATCTTTCAAAGTAGTCATATGACATCTGAGAGCAGCGCTCCTTAATGTCTTGTTTGTCAGCTTTGTCATACTGGTAAATTCTCCGCACTGGTTTTCTTTGGAGTTTGGGTCGCATATTGATGTCAAACAGGGTGATGTCATGGTCACTGATCCCAGGTTTTGTTTGGGTATTATTCACAGCATCAGGTGTAGTTGTGAGTATAAGATCTAAGATATTTCCAGAGGCCGGTCTTGTAGGCTCCCTACCCATCTGGGTTAAACTACATCCATTCACAAAATTGAGGAAGTGAGAATGAATTGCATGAGTTCTAGGATTCGATGTTACAACTTTACACCAGTCAATATCCGGTAGATTAAAATCTCCCGCTAGGACTAAAGCAGGCAGTTTCCTGTGCTTTCGAAAGATAGTACTGATGCTACCTTGTAATTCGTCAATCACCTCATCCTTAGAACCGGGTGGTCTGTAGAAGCTACCGAGATAGAGCAGCCCTCCTTTGACAAAGTCTATGGAAGCCCAGCATACTTCTGCA
Organism: Lytechinus pictus; assembly: GCF_037042905.1. Classification (NCBI taxonomy): domain Eukaryota; kingdom Metazoa; phylum Echinodermata; class Echinoidea; order Temnopleuroida; family Toxopneustidae; genus Lytechinus; species Lytechinus pictus. Next base: position 3,584,771 of record NW_026974141.1, read on the forward strand.
GAGCAATCAAACTCAGGACGCCTGATTGAAGCCAAGTCCCTCTTCACTGCAACAAACACACCACCTCCAAATGCATTCCGATCCTTTCTGTATACTTCATAGTTTTCTGGAAAGATAGAATATGTCGGCACGTCAGCATTCAGTTTTGATTCGCATCCAAGTATTATGTCTGGATCATGTTGGGCAAGAGCAGCCTGGAAATCCATTTTGCTCTTCTCAGACTTCAGTCCATTGCAGTTAACTTGCATCCCACGAAGCTTTGTTCGACGAGATTTGGACTTCTTCACTCTTGGGGCGTTTCTCAATGGCGTTGAGGTCAGCCGAGGAGAAAAGGAAGACCTATCTACGCTTGAATTATCAGGACTTGACGGACTAGAGGACTCGTCAGTCATGAGAGGGGTAAAGGAATTCGATGTGTCAACAGAGATGAAGGTTTTGAATAACCCATGCGAAAAATTTGGAAGTCCACAACTGCAGATCCAGGAAATGTTAGAGTCATTACACAGTGCTTCATAATGGCTGTCAGTAATTCCCATACATTGGCAATGAAACCAGTCATTACAGTGGTCACAGGCTACACCAGCATCATCATCTTTAACTTCATGCCCACATTGGCCACATGGGAATAGAACCGTGTTGGGTCCGGGATTAAGCTCAAGTCTACCACTCAGGAGTAGAGAGAGGATTATCATTTTTCTACTCCTCAAGCATTTGCCATCAGACTCTAGGAGATGACCTACTTCTGGTACATGTAATCTGTTGTAATTCTTTCTTTGGTAGTTTCTCCTCAATTCAAATGGAGTTGATGAAAGGATGCTGTTGATATTCTGCTCTGCTGAGTTCGAGCACAATGAATCATAGATATGAAGAGTTAAGAGTATCAGAAATGATAGCCTCAGTAACAGTGGCTCCATCATGGAGAAAACACGGTGTAAGGGCAGAACGTACAAATTCCACAATGATTCTCTCAGTAATTATTCCAAAGAATTGGAAAAAGAAAATACCAAATGACTCCAAAAGCTCCAATAGCCAATAGGTACATGGAATTGTTGATCCTTCTCACTGGTGCATACTAATAGTAATACTAATACTAACTAATGGCAAATTTTTTCAAGTCCATAAAATAAATGAAGAACAGTATAAAAATTCATAAAAAGCTCACAAATCCTGTATCTCTCCACTGGCCACAAAGAGTAAGCATAGCTTAACTGAAGTAAGGGTGTACTTTTCAGTTCTCAATGATGATAAAAAGCAAGTTCTCACCTCTGCTCACCTAGATATTTTGCTGTCATAACATGTCACAAAACACAGTTACTGGGACTACACCAAGATGGCTGACCTAAGGATCTCAGTATGTCCAAAAAATTGCTGGATATAACTCCTCATCAACATCAGAATATCCCTAAAAAAGTACTTCCAGGTCCTTAAATGAGAATGAATACTGGCCACAAGTAAAAACTGTGAAGATAAAAACTCCAAAAAGTGAAATTTTAGGAAAGTTTAGGACACACAACCACTGCCCTGCACACACAGCACACAGCACACAGCACAGCCTTTTTGCTATATTCTTTGTTCTAAAATGTCTTTTCACAAAATGAAATTTGCATCACTGTTTGTTGAATATATTTATCTATTTTTAATTGCAATGTTTATTTTGTCCTATCTCACTATTCCACAAAATCTTGAAATGTATCGCCATATTTTGCATCCTCCATTCAACATACTATGGCAGTGTATCCTATTGCCGGACACCTTTATTTCAGTGCTTTAAAAATGACAACTAGAGGAAATACAATCAACAACAATTCACACTTGCTATTCCAAATATTATGAAAATTATGAATATGATAAAATTATTTTATATTTACCAACCATTTTCTTTGCATCGCACTTGCCGCATACCCCTCCACGAAAAACAATTATTTTCGTGCGCGACAATTTATATCATGATTCCGGACGCGCGCCGGACGGGTAAAGATATCCTTGATTATAATGATGTAAGAACAAATTGTGTGATTTTTTTTCTTCTTATATCATGAGTAAATTCTAAGTTTTTATTTGCTTTTGTATATCGAATCTGAGCAGATGTTGGTAATAAATTCGTGTTTGATAACTTATTTTATTTTTTATTGTTAGCTGCATGTTCCATGGCACTTTCCAATAATAATATGCTCGCGTTCGTATCGTGACGCTCTTCAAGTTCTATCGATGCGCTGCCGATCGACGGCTCTACTCATGGTAAACCTCGCGCACGGGTACCTTGAGAACTAGCCGTCGACGATCACCCACAATACACCACACCTCATCATTCGATCGAAGGAGATTGAGACTGAAATTCGGAAAATCAGGCCCATATTTCCGTTAGAAAATAAATTATATCAATCGTTAATGCAAAACTATATGTTATATGATATTTAAAGCATTTTCTGTCATTTAAGAGATAAATAAGGTAAAAGTTTGATTTTTTCGCCTTGTTTTTGCAATCTTGTTCTATGTATTGCTCTGTGAAATTGAATTGCGGAAGTCTTACGGTAAGAAATTGTTTTCGAACGCAGTAATATGCGCGTCCGGAATCATAATAGTGTCCGGTAATACAATACGTGACTATACATAGCGCATCACATACGGTACATCATGTTCGAAAGTCAATCATCAATGCATATACAAGCGTAGTCAGCTGGCAGCCGTCTGTTTCGAGTTTTTAAACATTTTTTATTTTTCTGTATTTGGTGAGTGAAGCCAACGGAGTTCAGCTGAACAACCAACATAAGAGAGACCAAAGCTTTTGGTCTAATAGTAATACAAGCGCTGCTAAATAAATTGCACTGCACATGCACTGATGCAGTCCTGAAACTGGACTTCTGTGATCTATGCAAATTCAATGGCAATGCTTTAGATTTTTTTCAGTCTTTTTCTTTTTAGATTGGTCAGTTTGTGTTTTTGATCAAGGATTAACGACGTTCTGAGCTTCGAACTCAATAGTTTTTTTTTTTACTATCTCCAACTCCAAGTAGCTTCACAATCACAGGCACACAGCTCAGCTCAGCGCAGCAGCGGTAGTGTGTGTTAAGACGCCGTGGGTTCCCGGTCGCGTATTTTTTTTTTACACCACTGCTCCGCCAAAATTCTCCAAAATACGAAAGAAACGGCTCGCCGGCAAGTCTAATTTGTGTGCTCAATTCATGCTAGCGCTAGTACTAGTAGCAGCTAGCAACATCAAGCGATCGATATGATCATGATATGACCATATGATATGACCATGGCTTCGTGTATTTTTAGTGATGCAAATATGGGTAGTTTTACTAGGAATGGTGAAAAACAAATTGCAGTTACCCTACCACACCCACTATTTGAGAATCTTCAGAATCTAGCCATCCTTGCTTCAACCCAGAAAGGGGGCATCAACCCACAACATGTGTCTGTTCTAACACAAGGGGTTAATAGCAAAGGGATTGCAAAGAATACCATCGAAACTTACAATAAACTTGTTAATGGGAGGCGAGGCAAACAGAAGAAATTAACCATCACTTTCTTTGGAGCAACTAGCAAGTTACTAGTAAGAGGAAAGCAGACACAGCTGATTCCAGAGCTGTTATCAAAAATTATTAGCATGGATGCTTCTGACCTTCAAGTGGACATGACTGATGTGAAATCAACTCTAGAAGAGATTAAAAGGAGACTAGACCTGCTCTCCAAGATGACTCCCATGAAGCGCAATGGGTGCGATTGCAAAAGAAAAGGAAAGGCTACATGTACATGTCCAGTTTGCGATACTCATGCCTGTACAGAGACTATTCTTTGTGCCACCTGCAACAGATGGCTACATTTCGAATGCACACTCTTGTCTCGACAAGACTTGACCCACCTTCTAGGTATGGATGATATTGATTACATCTGTGCAGATTGTAGATTCCAGGAAGATATACCTATGAAGCTGTCTACACCATCTACACCATCTCATGAAAGTCAGGTTTCTCAAGAAGCAAACTGTGCTATTTGCAATACACCAAACTCTGAAAACTCTGTTGAATGTCAAGATTGCTGCAAGTGGTTTCACCTACATTGCCTCCCTACCAGAGCTGTTAATGACAACTCGATCATCTGCACCTCCTGTAGTATTGTGAATCCTCCAACCTTGAGCATGGAGACTCCAGAGGTTTTGGAAGAAGAATCTTCTGGTACTCCTGACTCAGTTCCTACTGCTGACCAGTCCCCCTCCATCATTTCTCCAGTAGAGCAGTTAGAGCCAGAAGGGGAAAAATTACTCAAGAAGAGTAATAATGCCAATCAAAGTCAAGACTCTTTGGATTCTACAGGTCCCTGCACTCTTTGTTTCAAAATGAAGAAAGAAAAGGATCGATTGAGAGAAGACCTCAAAGTTCAGAGATCACTTACCAGCCTGACCATTAGCGAAAATGAGAGTCTTCACAGGCAGATGGGGGAGTCCACCAGAGAAATCAGGCAGTTACAAGACCTGCGTTTTAATGATCAGAATCTACTTAAACAGAAAGATCACTACATTCATAAATTAGAGAAGGCTGTAAAGGATCGGGATGATTCAGTGTATGACTTACAACTTCAACTTGACTTCATGTATGCACAGTGCCTACAACAAGGAGTTGATCTTATGATGAATGGGAATCCTCCCTTGCAACATACTTCAAAGTCAACTTCTAGAGTCGTAAATGAGCCTAAAGGTCAGATGAAAAGGAACACATCTAATACAAGAGATAGAATACCCACCAGGAACTCATTTTCTCCTTTGATTGATGAATGCTTCTTACCTGACTATACCAGCTCAGGCAAGGCTCCTAACTATGATACTAGTATTCAGGCTCAACCACCCTTCAGTGTGAAAAAGAAACACCCAGAATTTATCAGAAGGAAACCAAACCATCCATATGTCAGCAAAGGAATGAATAATAATAATAGGAAGAGTCAAAACTCCAAGTTTCACTCAAATGAAAGAAGGCAAAGTGCTGTCAACTATAATGATCAATGGCCAGCCCGAACAAGCTATGTAACATCAAAAACTGAACGGGATACAGCAAGTGAGATAAATGACAAGCAGGCACAGTTTGTATCTTATGCAGACAAGGTTAAAGATGGTCAAGAGCAAAGTTACTTTTGTCATAATACTAATGATTCAGATCTACCTCAGAGAAGAAGAAATAGCAACAGCCAATACCACACCTCTAGGCCCCTCAGCTCAATATCTCATCAAGAATGCCTTGAATTCCAACAGCCCAGGAAACAACAGGATAACAGCACCACGAAAGATAGATCATCGGTCCCCCAAGTACCGAATCAGGGGGCCTCCAAGCTAACACCTTCATCAAAGCAACAGGATTTTCGGCAGGGCCGAGCCTCAACCGCCGACCACAAAACTCTAATGGAGGACACTTATCAGGCAGTGATGTATACAATCAATCTTCTGGCACTACCCCTATCCACTACGGACCCTGTCATTCGCCAAGTACTGAGAGCCCAACACCATCAAATACTGCACTTAACCTCCACAAGCCTCCACTTACTAGAAAACAACAAGGAAAACAACTAAGAATGGGAACCTTCAACTGCAGGGGGGCACAATCTAACAATGCTTTCATATCACGTCTTTTAGAAGAATTGGATATCCTATTAATTCAAGAACACTGGCTTTACCATTGGGACCTTAATGAGCTTACTAATATCAATGATAACTTCCAAGTCTTTAGTATATCACAGCAAAATAACTCATCATTACCACTACCAAGAAGGAGAGCAAAGGGAGGAGTAGCTACATTCATCAGAACATCAAGCTCTTGGAAAGCAACAAAGATAGAATCTCAATCGCAAAGATTAGTCATTACAGATCTACGTTATGAGCCTTCAAACTCGCATTTAATTATCTGCAATGGATACTTTCCGTGTGATGTTGATGCCAATAGTATTTCTGAGTATCATCATATGCTCTCTACCATATCCCACATCGAAGCAACCCATAAAGAGGCCCTGATTATACTTGGTGGAGATCTGAATGCTGATCTGACAAATGCATCGTGTAAGAAACCTACAAAGCGTATTCTAAAGGAATTTCTGATTAGTGAGAACATGATTAACTTATCATCTCTCCAAAATAAAAAGGAGCTATACACCTTCCAATCAGATGATGGTTTACGACAATCATACATTGATGACTTCATAATTCCTGCAAAACTCGAAAACTGCTTCTCTGACCTTCTTATTCAGCATGACGATCCTTTAAACACCTCTGACCACACACCGGTTAAAGTGACATTTTCACTACCACTTTTAGCCAATTATCAAGTAGATCATGATATACCTGATCGCAAAGCTAAAGGATCTGGAAAGTCTATACTTCGTCCTAAGATATCTTGGCATCAGTGCAGTGCTGACCAGCTACACCTTCTCTATACTCTTCCTATGGAACAAATATCAAAGAACCTTTTCTATAATCTTCCTGCAATGTGCTTGGATCCGACTCAAATCGACCTGCTGCTTGATCAACTTAGCGAAGAAATGTTGAAGGTATCACTAACTCTACCACACTCGAAGGGCCGTCAGAAAAGAAAAAGGAAAGGGAAAAGAGAGTGGACCAAAAAGGTAGAGGCATGTTATAAACAATCTCAATATTACTGGCGTCTCTGGAGGGCCAGCGGAAAACCAAAAGGCAAGGACCCTCTCTGGATCAAGCATGTATATACAAAACGTCTATTTAGAAGTAGCATCAGGCAAGCACGGCGGATGTATCACAATAATCTCCTTTCAGAAATTGAGGATGCTAAAGGTAGCAATGATAAACTCTTCTATAGGCTTGTCAAAAGCACTAAAGGATCTCGGTCCACTGATACACTGTCTTATAGGGGTACAACATATGAAGGAGAGGCAGTTTTAGATGGCTTCAACTCACATTTCTCAGATCTTGCTAAACCGGATTACATGAATGCCTCTTCTCCGCCTGAATTGGATGAAGCTATTCCCACTCGCCCGTTCCAGGAAAATTTGAATCAACCACTTCAACCCTCTACTTCAAAAGATCTAGATGAAGCTATTAATTCTCTCAAGAAACAAAAAGCTGCAGGACCTGATAATATATCTCCTGAGCATCTTATATATCTTGGCCCAATAGCTCGGAAATTACTTCTCGCCCTCATCAATCGATGTATATCCCTAAAGTATATTCCTGAACCTTTGAAGTCCGGCCTTATAGTCCCAGTTCACAAAGGAAAGGGAAAAGATGTAAAAGATCCTTCTAACTACCGAGGCATAACAGTTTCTTCAACAATTGGTAAAGTTTTGGAAATGCTCATCAAATCTCAACTAGAAATTCCACTCGCAATAAATGATGTCCCAGACCAGTTACAATTTGGATTCCAGAAAGGCAAATCTTGCCTCCTTACTGCATCTTCACTGGAATTAATAATCCAACTGAACTCTGCCAAGAAATGTACAACATACCTTGCTCTTCTCGACGCACAGAAAGCATTTGACATCGTTTGGCATAAAGGCCTATTTTCTAAGCTTCAAAACCTAGGCCTCCATGAATCCCTGTTATCTACACTGGAAGAGTTCTACAACGGTAGTACCAGTAGAGTCATGTGGGAAGGAAAAGTCAGCTCTCCTTTTCAAATCCTTCAAGGTGTAAAACAGGGGAGTGTGCTCTCTCCCACCTTATATACAGTCTTCATCGATGGCCTGATCAAATCACTAAGGAACGCTTGTCTTGGATGCTCTATTAATGGTAACCCAGAGAGCTCCCGCCCGCACAGCGGGCGGGAGCCCAGAAGCTTACCGTGTATTTTACCATTGTCACCGGACTAGGGTGATTTATGGTCAAAATATTTCTCCAAATGAATTGTGAAAACAGAAAGTATACAATTACCACGATTATATGGATGAAGGTCTAACGAGTGGCAGATTCCTGACATCTGGGCACAGTCTGGAAGCTCAAAAAAACGAAAAGTTATCTCCTTCTACCCAGTCTCGATCGGCCATTTTGTTACGATTTTTAACAAAAATGGCCGATCGAGACGGGGTAGAAGGAGAGAACTTTTTGTTTTTTTGAGGTTCCAGACTTAGCTCAGATGTCAGGAATCTGCCACTCGTTAGACCTTCATCCATATAATCGTGGTAATTGTATACTTTCTGTTTTCACAATTTATTTGGAGAAATATTTTGACCATAAATCACCCTAGTCCGGTGACAATGGTAAAATACACGGTAAGCTTCTGGGCTCCCGCCCGCTACGCGGGCGGGAGCTCTATGGGTTATATTAATGGTTGCTACATGGGAGTGATAGTACTAGCAGATGACGTTGCTCTAATCAGTACATGCCCCCGAGAACTCCAATCAATGCTGGATCTCACCTTCTCTTATTCCTGTGATTGGAGATATAAAATTAATCCACAAAAAAGTGCCGTAGTAGTAATAAACAAAAAAGCATCAACCAGTGTAAGTTCAGTCGAGTGGAAAATGGGAGGAATGACAATCAAGGAAAGCAGAGAGCACCCACACCTTGGCATAGTAAAAAGCAATTGTAATATTGACCATACCAATAACATCATTTCAAAGGGATATAACACCTTCTTCTCTCTCACTGGAACTAAGCAAGGAACTCTACGCCTGCTGCCACCAATATGTACTCATCTCTGGAAAATGTTCTGCATACCAAGAATGCTATATGGGATTCAGATTATTCAACTTACCAACTACATGCTGTCCCGTTTGAACAAGGCCCAAACATTTCTTTTTAAAAGAGTGCTTGGTTTGCCAAGGAGTGCGGCGGACGAAATTGTTTATTTATTGCTCGATATCCTCCCAATGGATAAGCGAATCGACTATGAAATTCTTCTCTTACTTGGGCAATATGCAAGCCTTTCAGACGAACGCACTGAGAGAAGAATCCTGTTGAATGGTATAGCATACAATACACCTTTGGTAAGACGCTGGATAAAAATCCTCAATAGTTATGAGCTTCCAAGTCTCCCTAACATCCTTAGAGATCGCATTCCATATAAAGTATGGAAGAAGCTAGCACTGGGAAAAATTTATAAACAACACTATGCTGCCCTTGAAATTGCAATTGCTAAAAAATCTTCTCTAAGTCTATGGTCGGGCATGACCCAACGTGATAAAAAGAATTATTACCCAAAGCAAGTCTCCAGCCCTCTCCTGAGGGAAGCTATGTCCATCAGAGCTCAATTATCCTGCAGTACATACCCAACGAATAGAAGGTTATTCTCTCTGAATCAAAGTACCACAAAGTCCTGCAAGTTCTGCCACTCCGAACTGGAAAGTGTTGTACATTTTGTTGGAGAATGCCCAGCGTTTAGCTCACACAGGAAAACCCTTCTAAACTTAATAAAAGAAGACGAGGAACTGCAGTATTTTTCTGTGCATTTCAAAGATCAAGAACCTCAACAATTTACCGCTTCCGTCCTGTTTCTTCCTGACGTTGAATTAGCAGATTCCTCCAGAAACGACCTCAACCTACTTGTCTTAAATTTCTTGCATAAGATTCACCTCTCTCGATCTACCTTACTCTCACGTCAAAATATGTAACGCTAATGTTTTTTAATATAATGCAGTATTAAACTGCGGATCTCCGATACAGCGGAGGAAGGATACAGAAGAAGAAGAAGAAGGTGGATTCGATTTCCCTTAAGTCCCCACGTCACGTGCGTGATATCTTCATCATCATCACGATCATGGTCTGATCTTTGGTACTGTTAGAGCTCATAAAAACACCATTTCATCATGGACAGTAATGACCGTACAAGTCGAGATGAAACTGTCAATCCTCATGATGTCATTCCCATTCAACTTAAGGTAAATTTGTTTTCTTTAAGACTTTATAATATCTGCTCAGCAGATGTTTTGTGTGCAGTTTTGCATTGCCATTGCATTGGGCTTTCTCAAACATGCATGTAAAACTCAAAGTTTCTGCCTTTTTAAATTAATTCTGGAGTACGGTAGTGGGGGAAGGGTATTTTGAAAGCAATTCTGACACTTGATGTTATGTTATACCGAGGTTTTTACCTGACTGCTAAGAAAGCAAGAATGCCTGTGACTATGCACATGCATGCATGGTCATGGAAGTGCACTGCCAATATGCCATGCCCATGGCATGCCGGCCATGCTAAGCTGCGCTGCGGTGGTACGTTGGTGCAACGTAAGACGCGCGCTGATGAAGCATTTGGCCGACCCCAGCCGGCCAGCATACACACTCCGTCTCCGTCGACTGGCTTTGATTTGTGCAACTACAAGACTCGATACTTTTTTTTATTTCGTCAACAAAGACAACGATAATAATGATTATTTTTATTTACCTTATCACGATCTGTCCTCTCTCTTCTTTTGTCGCTGACATTAGAATTTCTTCGATTGGGGGGTTTCCGGTGAACAAATATCGTCGGGATAGCGTCAGATTTCAGCATTTTTTTTCGGGGAGTGTACCCCATTATCTTTGCACGGACATCTTCTCGGAAACAATCCAGCTCGAAGTGGTCCTCGCAAACGACTCTACTCGCGTTATATTTATATGTTTTTATGTCAAACTTGTCAGTCCCAATATTGTGAAGCCACTGGGCACATCTCTCTCGATCTCGGATCGGATTTGGTATAGAAAACGCACTTTTATGGTTATTTTCTCCCGGCCGAACCGAGCAGCCGTATGCCTGACACATAGGCATATTGCAGCTTAGACCAAAAGCTTCGGTCTCTGTTATGTTGGTTGTTCAGCTGAACTCCGTTGGCTCCACTCACCAAATACAGAGACCGAAGTTCTAGCGCGATCTGTACAGGGGACAATGGCCATATGTTTATGTGTATTAAGTTCGGATAAAACAGGGCAGTGAAGTTGCGCGACAGCCGAGATAAGTCACTGTTTTTGTTTCTTTTAACTTGATTTTCCCCGTTTTTTGGCAATTAATGCCAAGAGTGAATGTTAATTTGCATTTCGGTCGCGTTAATTTTCAAATGTTTGATTCATTAAAAAGACAAAAATTGAAGAGCCCCGACGGGGGGATTTTGCATTGTAAGTCCCCTAATGGTGGCTGCACGATAGCGAGCCGTCTGTGTATATATGAGGAAACAAAAAAAAAAATAAAAAATGTTAAAAAACTCCTCGAAACAGACGGCTGCCAGCTGTCTAATTGCAGCTGTGAGACGTCGCGCGCTGGATCATGATTGTTGCGAAACCAAAGTGGAGATGGTACGTCACAGTCACGTGACCGATCTCGCTACATGTGCGCGAAATTTAATTCTTTTTGCCCCAAATAACCGTTACAAGAAATGCTCTTAAAAATCTCCAAAGTCGAGTAAGGAGATAATACTTTTTGAAATGGCTCCTGTAATTATTTACTACGGGCTAAATATTTTTTGGAGCTGGCCTGGACCACCCCTTTAAGGCGATTATTCAAGTTATGCAACTTTGACTTCTGAAAGGTTGAGTTTATAGCCTTAATTATTATGATAACCAAATATTATTTCATTGATATATTGTACATATTAGTATACTCCCATTATTCATATACCGTAAAACAGGGCGAACAGGAACACCAAGGTGACCAGGGACAAAAGGATCCGCTTTTACGAGTTGGATCACTCTGTGGACCCTGTTCTGTGATAGACCTTTCAACCTGTTTAGAAATGAACAAAAAAAGTTAAAGCAAAACATGGTCTAAGTAGTTTGAAACAATGTCTGTAAAATTTGTCCCTATTCACCCCGGCATTCGTGTTCCCTCTTTTCTTATTTTTATGCATCTCCCAGAGGCATTGTGTTTTAGGGTTGTCCGTCCATAGTCCATCTGAAAATCGCCTATGGAAAAGTAGTCGCATTTGCTCCCGAGCAGCGACCGAACGCGCGTACGTGTACAGAAGCTATGGCACTCTAGATACGAAATTATGTTGTAATGGGGCCGAAATGTGAATTGACTCAAAAGTAAAATTCCTACGAAGCTCGGTTGAGTGGAAATCTATTTTCTACACCTTTTTTTATGATAATACCAAATTTTAAAGAAATTAGAGATTCAGGCTCCACGGAATTGCTGTTTATAAAACACATGTTTGAGCTTCTCCCACACCAGATTTGCGTATTATTACACGTAAATTTCCCTGTTTGCACACGCTGTGTCGAGGTGGGACGGTCTGTCAAAGACTGTATCTCATGAATCAAACATCGTACGAAAGCCGGTTTCCCGCCAATCTGTGCAGAATATATTTCTCTACAATACATGTAAGAATGATGCTGATTGGTTAAAAATTGTCTACGGAAATAAAGAAAAACTAAGACCCCTTCATTTGTTCACCCAATCAGCCGTCAGTGCGATATCTGCCCTCATTAGCATACCGGGTCATGACGTATCAAGACGTCTGAGTTTCATCATGGTGGATTTTACATGTAGCGCGAAAATCAGACAACATTTGAGGTTTACTTCGGGTATTTAGCTAAATTGGATTTTGATCTAGTGACATAAGACTGCAAAGAGTCTGAAACTTTCATTTATATGTATTGTCAAGAACAGAACGAGGAGAATTGTGCTTTTTTCTACAATGTCGGCTCAGGATCGCCCATTCTCATAACTGTACAAAGAGAGGTTGGATAGCACCATTTGTGTCTACGGGGGGATTCCAGCTTGACAGGACGTTCACATAACAATATGCAGAAACAACATAAACAACTTTTGTATTTACATGTAGATCTGCCCACTATAAAAAAAAAACGAAAGAAAATGCCATGAATATCAAGCCTACAGTGTTCTGTATGCATGTAGATTTTACGATAATTTACCCATTTTCCATAATGGACGCGTCCGTATCGTAGTTTCGTAAGCTGGCGTGCGCATTGGACCGGAGAGCTCATGAATAATTCATGAAGCGGGCGGCGTACGTCGGTGACCCGCGGAACCCGGTCATTTTGAGCAAATGCGAATTTCCACCCCAAACTTTTCCATATGAGTTACTTAAGAACAATGGAGCCAATTTTTACAAACCCTTCCTCAAATATGTACTCTGTATCAGCATGTAATGATGAGCTGATCAGATCGTGTGTTGAGGGGATAAAAGGTCACATGGCTGAGAAACTTGTGAAAGGCGCGACTTATATATATATATATGATAAGGAATTATTATGCTTGTCATTAAGGGTTAAGCCTAAGGGGTTTAATTTCTAATGGACGTGGTTCGAAATCCAGCTGTGTGTGACTGTAACAAAAGGGAATTTTCTCCTTGAAATTTTGTGATATTTTGTTTTCTACTGAAATGTATGTGATAATCAAGAATTGAGGTTCACGAAGGTTATTGAAATGATTAATGGAATCTCGCTAATAACATTTATCCTTCAGACTGGAGAGAACATGTACACAGTAAGAAGTCAGAGTGAGGAGGGAACACATGCTGTGGACATGAAGGTGGGAGTTATTACTTGCTTTGTCGGAAGAACTGGCGGGGCCTGCAAACATCAGGAAGCTACAATCAAACATTTCAACGAGACATCTACTAATTTTCTTCCATCATCTTCAGAAGAAAGGGCTCTCATATTGAAGATTGATACTGGAAGTAAGTATGTTGGATATGATTTGTTCATTTATTGTCTCACCTGCATAGCAGAGTGAGACTATATGTACTCCTCTTCCGACGGCGGCGGCGTCAACATTGGAATCTTAACTAAGGTTAAGTTTTTGAAATGGCACCATAACTTAGAAAGTATGTGGACCTATTTCATGGAACTTGGACATAAGGGTAATCAAATATTACTAAACATCCTGCCCGAGTTTCAGGTCACATGACCAAGGGCAAAGGTCAGTTAGGGTCAACAAACTTTGGCCATGTTGGGAATATGTCCCGGGGGGGGGGGGCACTCAGTATATAATGCATAGTGGGTATGTGCCGCGGAGGGGACCCCCATTTTCACACTCAAATTTTCGTTCCGAGGCATAGCATTTTTGTCTTATCGAGACAAAAAACAAAGAAAGCCGCTCCAAGGCATAGCACTTTGTTCTTATCGAGAAAAAAAAAGAAAGAAATCCGCTCCAAAGCTTCGCATATTTTTCGTTACGCCGTTCCGGTCGCAAGAAAAGCGGCCGCCGAGCGCTGTCCGACCATCGTCTCTGCGCTAGCGCACCCAGCGGAGGCCGCGTATAGCTGCATCATGCACGCATATGCCCGTTCCATAGGGGTACATACGCACGTACTCGCACGCTGGCGATCCGTTCCAAGGACCCCCGTTTTCACAAAATTGTAGTTCCGAAACCCGTTCCGAGGACCCTCCTTTTTACAATAAGCCCGCTCCAAGGCCCCCGTTTTTTGTCTCGCCCGCGGCACACCCCTACCACTTTTTTGGTCGAGTGCCCCCCCCCCCGGGGAATATGTGTTGAATTGTCATTATAATTGAGAAAGTTCATGGATCTAGCTCATGAAACATTGACAAAAGGGTAATATAGTATGAATGATTGTTTTGCACATGTCTTAGGTCACATTATTATGGTCTAAGGTAATTTTTGGACAATGGACATAATATTTTATTATCATATTGTTTTCTTCTGTGAATAATTATTCATTAGCTCTTTTCAAAGGCAGCTCTGCTTGCTATATCAAATTGCGTATTGCAGGCGAGACCGCCAGAGGCGTACCACTTGTTTATTTATCTATTTAAAAATTTATTTTTACTTTCTTTCACTTGAAATTTAGTGCAGTTAAAGTGATCTCTGATCTCAAGTCCCCTTTAAAGTGGGATGTTTCTCATTCACTTGTACACAAATCTCAAGTGAGAGGCCAGCCCGGTCAATAAATGTTTGGAAAGCATGAAGTTCACCGAAATTTGGAGTCCGATGCTTGGATTTGTAATGATCTCTAAGTATAACTCTCTTAGAAGTCTTTCTGTAATTCATCCAACATCCACGTATGATGTAATGTACACAGAAACGTTCTTAAAGCCAAACCATAGTCTACTTGCTGAGACTAGCAATTCTATAGCGTTACCATCTTCCAGACAGCGCCGCATCTATTACGTAACAGCTCTCTGGAATGGAGGAGACAAGTAACTTTGCAGGCGCGAAGTTTAAAAACAGAAGTTAGAACAAATTGCCCAGAGAAACCCCCTCGGGCTATTGAATGATTGACGTGTAGGGGCTTTAGCAAAACCCTAGTTAATGTGAGAACTGAGAATATCGGCATTACATTGAATTTTGTGTTATGGTTTCTTAATGCGGTTGAATAGGATGTCCTAAAACTTGTAGAAACATACTATTGCAACACAGCCCTGAGAGGGTGACCTGCGAATAAACATGAAGCTATAATCTCTGGTCTGAAGCCTTGTCTGACTGGCCCATACTTTCTGAACGGTCAGACCCTTTAACATATTCTATTGTAGGGGGAGTGAGTAATCAATCAAATTGTTTGTAACGCCACATACACAATTATTTTTATTCCGTTTAGATGATGTGAACGTTCCATTCAGATGGCTAGAATCACTCCAGTTTGTTGAACCAATGGTAGGATCAGGAGAAGGTCAAACAGAACCATCTCTGCAAGATGTGCCAGATGCGAGTGGATCTATACCTTGGAGCACGTTGGCTGGATCCTTTGATGCAGACAGTGGTGATGACTTCGAAATGGAACCAAAGAAAGTCCAAGACCCACAGCTTGTGCGTATCCAGAGTTTGGAAGTTCAAAGAGACTTTCACAATGCTTTTGATAGACGTCTTCATGGTGGCAGTAGTTCAGGAAATTGTGAGTTACATTCATACTATTCATTGAAATTGACAAATACCAAAAAACATGTTTTATTCAATCTATAGATGACATGAGTGCCACTATGCTCTTAAAAATAAATTTAAAACAAAGTCGTATCATGTGAAAAAGTGATGCTACAAATCAGTATTTATTTATATTCTGATAAATATTCTGAGAGTAGTGACATTATTATTATTACTGTTATTATTTTATTCAGCAATTTCAGAGTAATGAATACAGAAAAAATAGGCAATCACAAGTTACATGCATGAAAGTAATCGCAACATAGTGTTGTATTCTCACTGATTTGACCTCAAAACAATGAACATTTTCATGATGAATCATGGATTGACAAAGCATTCCACTTAAATGATAGTGTTCTACATTTGTCGTTTCATATTTTTTTTATTGTGCATGAATTATTTTGATGATGTTTGCATGAATTTGTTATTTGCCATCCATTTACATGTTCATGGTTTCAATGCATGTGTCTAACAGAAACACTTTCACAAGAGGAAGAAGAAGAAGCAGCAGGCAAGGTGATTGAACAGGGAAAGGGTTTGATTCGGGGGGGGGGGGGGGTTGACGAGTGGATACCATGCGCGACCATGAGATCTCAAAAAGCACCTTAACACGTATTTTCCATATTCTGAAAATGCACCACTTAACAAGTATTGGCTGGGGAAACCCTACCCCTAACAAGTATTGGAAACAAGACGATACTATTGGCAAGTATTCCCTGAATTGAAATACGGACGTCGGTCATGGGTTTTACCTTTACCTACATCATTGGTTTTAGTACAGCCCCACTCGCGCAAATCGTAATCTTAACACATAGTGTTAATTCTTGGGGCAAAAAGTGCTTTATAAAACATTTTTGTCTTGATTTTTATACCCTCGCAAATTTTGACCCTAAACACGCAGCTTTCATGGAAACCCTTTTTTCATTATTTTAGTGTTTTTGACACCCTTATTATGTTACGTCAGTAACATGTCCTATCTTGAAAACGACATCCTTTTTACATGTTTTTTGGTCGCGCATGATATCCACTCGTCAATGTAAGTGCCCCCCCCCCGCGTTTGATGATTTTAACCCAAAACATTTGTATCAATCAGGTACAATGCAAATGATCAACAGTGTTGAATGTTCAAAATCTAACAGATTCTAAATGTCATTCATGTGTTGAATATAACTCATTTTTTATTATCTTTAATATAATTCATTTTTTATTATCTTAATTTTCCATTCTTGTTCTGCATGACTTTTATGATGTGTTACCTCAATATTGTGCCAATGGATTAAGAGCATCTGATCATTTTGCATGAGTAAGTAGAATTATTTGATATGTGTTTTTAAACCATTGATCTTCACGTCCCAACATACAATAACATGAATATCAGTCATTGTTTGTTAAATTTTCACAGATAAAAAAAAGCAAAGGGAGTAAAAAATTAATGAAGGCATCTATCAATCCATCCATCCATAGATATGTTTATCAGTTTATCTAAAAATAATTAGTATGTGCATTTGATATTTTTCCCTAAAATAAATTTTCAATAACATCTAAACTATGCAAATAGTACAACTTGTTTTGATGAGGATCATGCCTTTATAGAGTTGTGCATGCATCAGCATTTTTTTATGAGGCAGTAAAGGTCATGATAACACTTTGAAATCGACCAGTAACCTTATTTGAGAATTGACCTCAGAGCATTTTGATTTGCAATTGCCTTTTTAAACAGCTCTCACATGTTACAGTTACTGTAGTTATATTTTGTTTGATAAATTAAAATTTAACCTATTTTTGAATCACTGTTATTTTTATTTTAAATCATGTTTATCATTCATTTGTGTATTTTTTATCTATGAAATACATGTGCCTGTTGACTTGAAGTATTTTCTTTTCTTTGGTTTCAGCTCCAAATCATTTGGAGGAAGGTCTTCAGGAAATGTTTGAAGACATGAAACGAAGACTTCAAGGAAATCCCGAGGTGTTTGAGGGCCCTGTAAAGAAAATGTTGAAAAGCTATTCAAAGTTGAAAGGGAATAACAGTTTAACCTCAGCCATGAGTATGTTTGGTCGGTATAATGGTATCAACTTTGCAAAGCGTACATGTACATCATCAAAGACCAAGGCTACTGATCAGTCACCTCTCACCTCTGGGCCCAGCATTGGTGTTCAACCGTTGTCAATCGCCAGGAGAAAAGTGAAGCTTGGGGGTAGGAGAAGCTTAACAAGGGGCCGGCCAACCAAGCAAGCTGCGACTCAGGAACATGGTTATGCCAAAGGATCCCACTCTCAATCAGGGATTCCAAAGAGGGCAAGAGTAGCTGCACCACATTCACTGAGCCATGCCACTACAATGTGCCAGTCTCTTGGAAAGACTCACAGTTCTAAGTGAATCTTAACAGTGCATATATGCCCAGGGGGATCAAGAATAGTTTGATTCCTTAACTATAAAATCTGGGGTCTTCATTCAAAAGTTTTTTCTCTAAATACTGGTCATAAATCGCGACAACCAGGTATGCAGCTCTGATGTTTCGCGTGTTAGAAAAAAAAACGTGGTTTCATGTAAAAAATCAGTGCAACTTGTGTTTTAAGTCCATATTTATAAATCTTTTACCATTTTTGTCTCACCTGCATAGCAGCCACCGCTCTTCGGCGGTGACTATCAAATCTTAACCATAGGTTAAGTTTTGAAATGACTGCATAACTTAAAAAGCATATAGACCTAGTTCATGAAACTTGGCCATAAGGTCAATCAGGTATTACTGAACATCCTGCCTGAGTTTTGAGTCACATGACCAAGGTCAGAGATCATTTAGGGCCAATTAACTTAGACCATGTTGGGGGAATCAGCATCAAAACCTTAACTTAAGGTTAAGTTTTTGAAATGTCATCATAATTTAGAAAATATAGGGACCTAGCTTGTGAAACTTGGACATAAGGTTGATCAAGTATTACTGAACATCCTGCTTGAGTTTTACGTCACATGACCAAGGTCAGAGGTCATTTAGGGTCAATGAACTTTGGCCAAATTGGAGGTATCTGTTGAATTACCATCATAACTTCGAAAGATTATCAATCAGATTCATGAAACTTGGAAATACAAGTTATCATGTATCACTGAACATCTCATGCGAGTTTCAGGTAACATGACCTAAGTCAAAGCTCATTTAAGGTCATTGAACTTTGGCCATTTTGAAGGTACATGTAATTATTAGATTGCTGTCATAACTTTCAAAGTTTATAGATATAAAATATAAAGATATAAAATGTGGATATAGGGGTAATCAAGTATCACTGACAAGTTTTAGATCACATGATCAAGGTCAAATGTCAATGAACGTAGTATTGTATAATATGAATGTTTTTTTTGTGAATATTTATTTTAAAGTAGTTTTCAAAGTCAGCACTGCTGCTATATTGAATAGCGTGATACAGGTGAGACAGCCAGAGGCATTCCACTTGTTTTTTTTTTTTTTTTGGGGGGGGGGGGGGAGGGGGGAGCACCCCGAGCGCCCAACCGTCAGTATGTCACTGTCCAAAGGCACCATAACCTTTGTAGCACACAATGAAAGGATTTGAAAAAAAGAAACACTCTCTCCCATACTTTGGTAAAAAAAATTGTTCTTACCTAAAGAAGGAACATTAAAAACTAAAAAAGAACATATAAAAAGGAACAACAGAACTATTCAAGCAAATAATTAGACTTGGAAATTAATTTTGACTGTATAATTCGAAAATTATGGCAAAAATAATGAAAAAGATGAGAGGAAATCTGCTGATTAGCAAGAAGTCCAACCATCATATTTATCATTTCATGCCATTTTGGCGCAAGCCTCATTTTTAGCTCCAGAAAAAAAAACATTCCAAAAACATTACGCTCAAGCATGAACAAAACTAAATCATTTTAATGGCAATTGAAGTATAAGACTTCAGAGCACCTATTGACACCAAAATATAGAGATCATAATTTGAAACAAAAATTTTATAGACTTTTCAAATCTGTCCCGTTTTTTTTAATACGCATTGTAGGGGTAATCAAGTACCGGGTATCACTGACAAGTCTTAGGTTGCATGATTAAGGTCAAATGTCATTAATTGTCAATGAACATAGTATTGTATCATTTTATGAATTGTGTTTTTTTGTGAATAATTTTGGTATAGTCTTTTTCAAAGTGATTAAAAAAACCCAAAGGGAATAGGGTTACGTTCTTATTTGTATGAAGTTGAACATATATCCAAAACCATCTAAAGTCATCCTGTTACCACATTATTGTCTAAAGGTTATTGTTGATATTACGTAAAAGGGTTCCGAAAACTATTTGAGTTTGTAACAGAGCTGATATCAGATATCTTTCTGAATGCATTTCAAATAAAGAGGAAACAACGTTTTTTAATCCGCTGTATTCCAATGTGATTTTGTATTGAAAATGAATATTTGAAGATATTGTCTAGTGATGAAGAGTGATGCTGAGCAAAGTGCTGAAAGAATGTGTGAGGGCAAGTTTTTGTAGTATTTTTCCTAATAGACCTTCTGGTATTGACTTGTTCTGAGGTTTTCCCAACCTGAAATACTCTTCAAAATCACAGAGTATACATTTGCAGCAATGCTTGGTAGTACGCACCTGTTGGACAAAGTTCAGTAGTAGCTGTGATAAAAGACTGAGATAGATGAATAGAGAGGGGAAAAGGGAGAGGAGTGAGAAAGAATGAAAGGGTAGGATGAAGTACAAGGAGATTGATTTTGGAGAAAAGATTTAGAAGAATTGGGCCTTAAGCAAGAGGGGATAATGCTGAAAAAGAAAGTCTATCCAAGCAGAAAAACCAGATGAATAAAACAAAACGTTTGAGGAAAATTGCACAACTAAAAGAAAATTATGAAATTTTTATCATGAAAAACTAAAAAAATCACAAGACAAATTGCTGATTTTATGAAGTCATGGATGTACCACTAACCATTTATTTGTATTCATACTGTAAAAATTCATCATTTGACCAATCACATAATTTATTCAGAACTTCAAGTTAACCTTTTCATATTGTTATGTACGTAGGCCTTCTTAAAATATCTAATGAACTCAAAATATTGAGCTTGTCTATACTTATACCTTAAATCACTCAATTATAAATATTGAATCATTAATTAATATAAAGTCTGTAGTAATGGAAACAAGAAAAAAAAACATATCTATCATCGAGATATCCTGGTAAAAGTGTTGAGGAAATCGAAATTTCGAAACAGTAAAATTTCATAGTAATGATATACTAGCAGATAAAATAAATGGTTAAGTAGTGCACGTATGATGTCAGCAAGTTGGTTATTGCCCAGTGATTTTCATTTCATTAAAATTTCATAACTTTCTTATTGTCTGATTTCCCTCAAACTTTTTAGTTCTGTCAATCTGATTTTTCTTGTCCTGTTGATTTTTTTTTTTTTTTTTTTTTTTTTTTTGGGGGGGGGGGTTGGGTTATCTTTCCTGTTAAGAAAAATTTGATAAAGAAAGAAAGAATGGAAGGTAGAGACAGGGGAAGCGGTGGGGGGGGGGGGAGCCCCCCCTCCCACACACACACACACACATCTTATCTGCCCCATAATAATGATAATATAAAATAATAATAATAATAATAATAATACAGGTATATTTACCCAGGGAAGCCGCTTCAGTTCCGAAAACTGTTCTCCCAGCGGGCCCTGCTATTATTATTACCCCGGCTTTAGCTGGGCTGCCTAGGCGCTCAAAGCATTCAAGGAATTTCTTCCTACCGGGTACCCATTCATCTCACCTGGGTTGAGTGCAGCACAGTGTGGATAAATTTCTTGCTGAAGGAAATTACGCCATGGCTGGGATTCGAACCCACGACCCTCTGTTTCAAAGTCCGAAGACTAATCCACTGGGCCACAACGCTCCACATCGTATTTCTATAGCCATGATAGCGCATATAACTGCAGAAGCAGTCCCTGTATATGTGCTTTATAAACAGCTAGAGAAAAGCAAACGTTCGCATATCAATACCGTAAATACAGACAAAATTCAACGACAAAATGAGCCTATTTAACAACAAATGCAGGTCTTGAGTTGGTAAATCGCAAGAGAGCAATGCTACGGAAGCTTAAAAGTGCCACCGAGATGACGAGATAATTCCTCGTCTTCTCGACTTTTTGGGTCCGATAAAGCGAGAAGGCGTGATCCGGTATCTCATCTTCTCAGCCTTTTTTTGTCCAATAAGGCGAGACGGTGAAATTCCAAATCTCGTCTTCTCGACTTCTCGGATACGAGAAGGCGATAAAGCGAGATTCCAAATCTCGTCTTCCCGACTTCTCGGCTATGTGAAGATGAGAAAGCGAGATTCTAAATCTCGTCTTCTCGACTTCTCGGGTATGTGAAGGTGAGAAAGCGAGATTCCAAATCTCGTCTTCTCGACTTCTCGGGTATGTGAAGGTGAGAAAGCGAGATTCCAAATCTCGTCTTCTCGACTTCTCGGGTATGAGCAGATGAGAAGGCGAGATTCTAAATCTCGTCTTCTCGACTTCTCGGGTATGTGAAGATGAGAAAGCGAGATTCCAAATCTCGTCTTCTCGACTTATCGGGTATGAGGAAATGAGAAAGCGAGATTCCAAATCTCGTCTTCTCGACTTCTCGGGTATGTAGAGGTGAGAAAGCGAGATTCCAAACCTCGTCTTCTCGACTTCTCGGGTATGAGCAGATGAGAAAACGAGATTACAAATCTCGCCTTCTCACCTTCTCGTACCCGAGAAGTCGGGAAGACGATATTCGGAATGTCGCCTTCTCCCCTTCTCGTACCCGAGAAGTCGGGAAGACGAGAATTGGAATGTCGCCTTCTCCCCTTCTCGTACCCGAGAAGTCGAGAAGACGAGGTTTGGAATCTCGCTTTCTCACCTTCTCGTACCCGAGAAGTCGGGAAGACGATATTCGGAATGTCGCCTTCTCCCCTTCTCGTACCCGAGAAGTCGGGAAGACGAGAATTGGAATGTCGCCTTCTCCCCTTCTCGTACCCGAGAAGTCGGGAAGACGAGAATTGGAATGTCGCCTTCTCCCCTTCTCGTACCCGAGAAGTCGGGAAGACGAGATTCCAAATGTCGCCTTCTCCCCTTCTCGTACCCGAGAAGTCGGGAAGACGAGAATTGGAATGTCGCCTTCTCCCCTTCTCGTACCCGAGAAGTCGGGAAAACGTGATTTGGAATTTCACCTTCTCGCCTTATTGGACCAAAAAAGGCTTAGAAGACGAGATGCCGGATCACGCCTTCTCGCCTTCTCGGACCAAAAAAGTCGAAAAGACATTGAATTATCTCGTCATCTCGGTGGCACTCTTAAGCTTTTTACAGAGGCGAGAGGGCTCGTGTTCTGGGGACATCCCGATAGACCGCGGGTCCGTTAGACCGCGGGTCCGATAGACCGCGGGTCCGTTAGACCGCGGGTCCTATAGACCGCGGGTCCGATAGTCCGCGGGTCCGATAGACCGCGGGTCCGATAGTCCGCAGTGTGTGTAAAATTATGATCAGATATATCAAATGTCATCGAGAGGTCCAAAGGTCAAATGATACGAGGCCATGGGGTTCTATCAGGTGCGGATCCATGGGGGGCCGAGGGGGAACTGCCTCACCCCCCCCACCCCAGCTCAAAAAAGAGGGGGGAAGAGGGGAAAAGAGAGAGAATAAAAAAAGAGAGAGGAAGATGGGAAAAGAAGAGAATAGAAGAGAGAGTGAGAAGGAGAAAGTAAGAGAAGAAGAGAAGAAAAAGGGGAAAGGAAAGACAAAGAAAAAAAGGGAGAAGAAAAGGGGAAAGAAGAAAAAAAAAGAGGAGGGAAAAAGAAGAGAAGAAAAGAAAGAAGAAAGGAAAAGGAGGAAAAGGAAGAAAAAAAGAGGAAGGAAGAGAAGAATTTTTAAATAGAGGAAGATGGGAAGAAAGATAAGAAGAAAGAGAGAGAGAGAGAGGAAGAGGGGAAAGAAAGAGAAGAAAGAGGGAGAAGGAGGAAGGGGAGGGAGAGAAGAAAAAAATAAAAAGAGAAAAAAGGGGGAAAGGAAAGAAAAAGAAAGGGAGAAGTAAAGGGGGAAAGAGAGAAAAGTTGAAGAGGGAAAAGAAAGAAAAGAAAAGAATAACGAAAAGGGGGAAAAGAAGAAGAAAAAAAGAGGAAGGAAGATAATAATATTTAAAGAGAGAGGAAGATGGGAAGAAAGATAAGAACAGAAAGAGAGAGAGGAAGAGAGGAAAAGAGAAGAAAAAAAGAGAGAGTAAGGGGGGAAGAGAGGAAAAACGAGAAAAGAGAGAGGAAAAGAGGGAAAGAAAAGACAGAAAAAGAGAAGAAAAGGGGGAAAGAAAAGATGGGGGAAAAGAGAAGAAAAGGGGGGAAAGAAGAGGGGGAACGAAAGAGAGAAAGAAAGAGAAAGGAAGGAAGGGGAATGAGGATAAGAGAAAGAAAAAAAAGAAAGAAAGGGAGATGGGAAACGGAAAAGGGAGATGTTGACCTGGGGAGCGTTTCATCAACATTTTTGTCCGACAAATTGTCAGATCTGATATCTTTCCTTAATTTTGATTTTGAGAGTCACTTATTCTATGGTAACTGTCGGATAAAAGGGGACTTGTCGGATAAAACGTCCGACAAGTCCTTTCATGAAACGCTCCCCTGGACGTCGATTTGATGGCGCCAAAATGACGTTCGAACTATGGGGCGCCGAATTGATGTTCGATCTAGCGGGGCACCGAATTAATGTTCGAACTAGGGGAGCGTTAATTTGACAAATATAATGCGACAAATACATGTTTCAGAGAGGGGGAGGGAGGGCAAAGTTATATTTCACATGGGGGCGCCAAGTTTATGTTCAACCGAGGGCGCCAAATGTACCTTGAACTTAGAGGGCTTCACGCAAATTCATTTTCGACCGGGGGCGCAACATTGCTCGTATTGCCTGTTTATAGTAAAATATATGTCCTGCCCAAAAAACTTAAATTAATGCGGCTGAATTAAAATATCCCGTTTTAACGATAACAGAAAAAACAATGTTTTCGAGTTTTAAGTCTGTTTAGCGAGATAGATACCCTGTTCAGGGTCACAAAAAAGAGTTATTATCAAATTCAGCTCGCGCTACGCGCTCGCAATAATTGATTAATGAGGTATGCATCCTCTGCTTCAATCCCACATGGAAGTGTTAGTGGTTTTCAAGTCAACATACATAGGCCGATCCAAGGGGCAAAGATTTTGCCCCCCCCCCCCATGGTGGCGCAAAAAAGGGGTAAGAAACAGAAAAAAGGAAGAGAAAAAGGACAAGCAATTAGAATAGGAATTATACCTTAGTCCTTCCTAAGTCAGTATATACAAAATTGAGCTCGCGCTTCGCTCTGGCATCAATAAATTGTTTAGTCATATACGCATCCCGACCTTACAGTTTTTTTTATGCGAACGAGCAGCACAAGCTGAAAATATTTGATATTCTAACCTGACAACTGAAAATGTATTTTTCATTTCATCATTATACAAGTTTTCAGCTAGCGCTTCGCGGTCGCATTCATTTCTTAATAGATATGCATCGTGTTCATCATAACTACTAACATAGGCGGATCGAGGCCGCCCGAGGGCAACCTCCCCTCTATTGACAGAGCAAATAAATTGTGAAAAACGGGGAAAGAAAAAAAAGGGGGAAAGAAAGGAGAAAAAAGAAGACGAAACATAAAAGGAGGAAGACGAGTTAATAAAATAAGGTCAGGAGAAGACTTGGAAAACAATTTGTTTTTAATATTCAATGTCACTATATTAAAGTTTCGCTCGCGCATCGCGCTCGCATTGCCTGTTCGATGAGATACATATCTTGCTAAATAGGCTGATATGTAGTTTAAAATATCAAGTTGGGATATTAATGTACAAAACATAATTCAGCTCGGACATCGATCTTTCATTATTTTGTTTTATTTACCAATTTATGTTTTTAAGTGCTCTGGAAAATGTCCGTTTTATGGTTTGAATCAACATTTGCAACATTTTGTGCGCTCGCACTATTTGCCAAGTAGGCCTACCTATTGTCTTTTTATATTTCATATAATATTCTCTAAATATACCTTTTCAGGTGTCTCGATTGTAAAAAAAAATAATAAAGGCCTATGAGCTAGCACTGTGCGCTCGCATTTTGATTGGTGAGTTATGTATACCTATATATTAATTCTATTAAAAAAATCCGGATCGCAATTTGCGCTCGCATTATTTGCTAAAAATATATCAACCAATGAATCCTATTCATGATTACAAAAATACTTAAAATATCCAGTTTTCAGGCCTTATGAACTGTCAACAAATTTCACACACTCATTAGGCCTAACAGATTAATAAATATGAAATAAAATTTGTATGAATTCATAATTGTCCCTTTTTCAGAAATAAATATCAACAAGTTTTAGGAAAAGAAATAGAAGATAGTCATCATTCATGATGACAAAATGTCCTTAGGCCTAAAATGTCTCGATCCTGGGTCAAATAAATAATAAAATATCAGCTCGCGCTTCGCGCTCGCATTATTTATATAGTGCTATCAAATTTCCCTATATACACAGTGCTGTAAACAATGCTTAAATTGTTCCTTTTAATATCGGAATTTCAAATATTATTTTCAGCTCGGGCTCTGCGCTTGCATTATTGATTTTTATGGTGAAAAATGAAATGTATTCAGATTGCCAGGATTCTGTCTAACTCTAAAACACGCGCGCGCATGTTTTTGAGATACAAAGCTTGATCTTATTCAAAACGTGCTAAAATTATCCAGTTTGGAATCAGAATATCAAAAATTTTCTGCTCGCGCTTTGCACTCGCATTATTATTGTAGGAAGATACCAAAAATTACTCATCCTTTTTCATGATTGACAAACATGAATCGAATGTCCCATTGGGGGATTTGAAATCTAATCTTTTTAGGTTGGAATATCAAAAATGTTCAGCTCGCGCTTCGCGCTTGCATTATTTAATCGTTGAAATATGTATAGTCTTAATGGCTAACTGCAAAACATCCTTAACAGGACCCTATTTGACCAGGCCAGAACGAATATTTAACATTTCTGCTCGCGCTCGTGGTAATTATCTAGTTACATACGCGTCCTGTTCAGGTTCACAAACATTGCCCAAAATGTTCAATTTTCAGGACAAAATACATTAAATTTCATTTTTAGATTACATAGGGCTTAAGAGATTATTACACATTTATGTTGCTTATAAAGTAAAGCTAGTAAAATGACTGTTAGGACATGGGCTTTTTGCCCCCCCCAAAAAAAAAAAAAAAAAAAGAGAGAATCAAGACTAAGAAAAAATAGAGAGAAAAGGAAAGGGATTAGGATGAAATATAATATTATTTTCCAAATATTATGTCAAAATCTACCACAACCTTGTATTTTTGTGATAAAAATGTCAGCATATTTGCTTGCTCGCTTCGCTCACTGGCAACTTCTCTTTAATTTTATGCGATACACCATATCGAGCCCCCTCGAAATTGTTGGCTCATTACGGCACTGGGACAACCCCTTCAAAGAAAAAAAAAATCAACTTTGATAATATGATTTGAAAATATGGGTGAAAAAATGGCCCCTCAACCTATTGGCGGAAGCTGGGTCCGCCCCTGACTTAGGCTTTCAGGATATAATACATGAAAAATCTATTTAAAAAAAAAAAAAAAAAGATCGCGCTTCGCGTTCTCATTATTTATTTAGACCTTGTGAGATACCTCAATTTGTTTTTAAGAATGAAATCTCAGATTTTCTTTGACGTCTACCCCCCCCATTTCATTTATTTTTTTTAACTTGGTGCCCTCGCCACCCCACCCCCCCCCGTGCACCCATGCTGAATTAATACGCCACTGATGAGGAGAATTAGTCGATTGCTTCGAGATTGCATTATTCCCAAGAGGTTATCATTAATATTATTGAAGGGTATTCTAACACAACAGTACAGAAACTACAGCTCCCGTTTTACACAATATTCTAGTAGGGCCTACTCTGGTTAGAAGTTAAACCAAATTGAACCCCCCTCCCCCCCCCCAATCGCTCGTGCTTCGCGCTCCCATTGATATTACATCATATATTCATGGATTTTCTTTTCAAGAACACATGAAAAAGTGGTCTTTGGTTTTTTTAATGTGATTATAAGATAATTCAAAATCCATTTAAGGCACTTAAGTTAGCCTGATCGGGAGGGAGTGGGCGCCATTTTTCGAAAAGTACATATATGGGCGCCAAAAATCAGGTCAAATTTGGCCCCCCTCCCTCCCCACGAAATCCTGGATCCGCGCCTGGGTTCTATAACAATAACCCAATTAGGGCAATCAACCCCTGACAACTACTTCAAGGAAAATATTATCCTTATATTGTTACCGCCGGGGACTGATACCCCCCCCCCCCGGAAGTTTACCCTCCAGACAATTACCCCGGATAATTACCCCTAGTACGGAGCCTTGAAAATGCCATCAACGTGACGACATGGCGTGGTACTTTATCTTGCCATGTCTTAATCAATCATTGGCGGCGGAAGGCAAAACAATTTAGGGGGGTCCACCTGAAATTTTGGGATGGACACAGATAAAAAATTTGACAAGCAAATCAACCAAAATTTATAAGAAGGACCACCAACATTTTTTGACAAGAAAAAAAAGGTTGTCAACCAAAATTAGGGGGGGGGGGGCAAAAGATTTTAGGGGGTCCACCTCAATTTAGGGGGGGGGGCGTAGAAAACAAATTGACAAGCAAAAAAAGGTTCTCAACTAAAAATCTAGGGGGGACCGTCCCTCACCTCAAATTTAGGGGGGAAAGGTCCCCCCCCCCACCGCTTCGCCGCTTAAGTAATTAATACGCTTATTATTTCGACATAGCGGTATATTCCATCTTGTCAAGTCGATATGTCCACATGGCGAGATATGAAGTTTACAAGTCCCGGCGAGAATCCCGATATATCGCTATGTTGACATGTAACTTATTTAAGTCGACTTGGCAAGATAAAATATCTCGCCATGTTGACATATAACTTTTTATAAGTGGCAGAATAACGTATCGCGCCATGCGGACATAATAAGCTTATTTAGTCGACATGGCAATATAAAGTATCTCGCCATGTCGTCTAGTCGATGGCATTTTAGAGGCTCCGTATGGCGTCTATAGAGGGTAAATTTCCGGGGGGGGGGGGGGGTAACAGTCCCTGACGATAAAAATATGGGGATAATATTTTTCTTGAAGTAGATGTCAGGGGGCGATTGTCCTTAGGGTCATCGTTATAGAACCCCATGGACTCGTATCATTGGCCTTTTGACCTCTTAATTGGATCTCACTATATCCTGATCATAATTTTACACACACCGCGGACTATCGGACCCGCGGTCTATCGGACCAGCGGACTATCGGACCCGCTGTCTATTGGACCCGCGGTCTATCGAACCGCGGTCTATCGGACCCGCGGACTTTCGGACCCACGGTCTATCGGACCCGCGGTCTATCGGACCCGCGGACTATCGGACCCGCGGTCTATCGGACCCGCGGTCTATCGGGCTGTAACCCGTGTTCTGTGCCTATATATAGACAAACAATGGCTCAGGATGACGACAGACTACCATTGTGGCACTCTAAAGCTTCCGTACCTTTTAATACCGAAAAAGTCGAGAAGACGAGATTTGGAATCTCGCCTTCTCACCTTCTCATACCCTAGAAGTCGAGAAGACGAGATTTGGAATCTCGCCTTCTCACCTTCTCATACCCTAGAAGTCGAGAAGACGAGATTTGGAATCTCGCCTTCTCATCTTCTCATACCCGAGAAGTCGAGAATACGAGATTTAGAATCTCACTTTCTCACCTTCTCATACCCTAGAAGTCGAGAAGACGAGATTCGGAATCTCGCTTTCTCATCTTCACATACCCGAGAAGTCGAGAAGACGAGATTTAGAATCTCGCTTTCTCACCTTCTCATACCCTAGAAGTCGAGAAGATGAGATTCGGAATCTCGCTTTCTCACCTTCACATACCCGAGAAGACGGGAAGACGAGATTTGGAATCTCGCTTTCTCATCTTCACATACCCGAGAAGACGAGATTCGGAATCTCGCTTTCTCACCTTCACATACCCGAGAAGACGGGAAGACGAGATTTGGAATCTCGCTTTCTCATCTTCACATACCCGAGAAGTCGAGAAGACGAGATTTGGAAAATCGTTTTCTCATCTTTACATACCCGAGAAGTTGAGAAGACGAGATTTGGAATCTCGCTTTCTCATCTTCTCGTATCCGAGAAGTCGAGAAGACGAGATTTGGAATTTCACCGTCTCGCCTTATTGGACAAAAAAAGGCTGAGAAGACGAGATACCGGATAACGCCTTCTCGCTTTATCGGACCCAAAAAGTCGAGAAGACGAGGAATTATCTCGTCATCTCGGTGGCACTTTTAAGCTTCCGTACAATGCAGAGGCCACTGTCGCCCAAATATAGAAAGGAGAATGCTGGAGAAAGAGAGAGAGAGAGAGAGAGAGAGAGGACGAGTGCTGAAATTTACACGAAGAAAAGAGATAGTCTGCAGCTAAAAACCCTATTTCATTTCTTTGTTTCATGCATCTGAATATCTGCAGGTGCCATAATTGCGAACAAAATGTTCATAAAATCTTTTTCGCATATGTAGGAATTGATATGTAATTCAAGCGAATTAGGTCCAAACAAACTAAACGCTTTTTAAAAGATTATCTTATTCATATGTTGAAATAAGGTTTGTTTTTTAAGGCTAATTTTTTTTTTACGTATCGCGTGGTCAACTTGTTAGACTTTTGCGCGAGCCGTTTCTGTGGGTTTTTTTAATGTTTTGGCGGAGCAGTGGTGTAAAAAAAAAATACGCCGGACGCGGTCTTTGGTCCCCGGTATAGACTCGGCGCCGCGCCCCGTCTACCGGCATCGCTGGAGCGCCCGCGAGCTCGGAGCTTACCTCGGCTCTGGATGAATATTGCAGAAAATACAAGTCTGCAGTCTGATTAACCCACCAGAATTATATGATGATTATCTAAAAAAATTATAATTAAATCATTACAAAAAATTCATAAATATTTTCGTTGATGGGTTGAATATAAATAAGAGATTGTTCTATCACAACCAGAAACAGACTTATTTTTCTTTCAAGTTAAGGTAGTTATGGAAAGCTATTTGCGGTGGTACGGTACAAGGGAGTAGGACCCAGGGGCCCGTTTCTCAACACATGGACAAGTTAGTCATATCTTTATCCACCAACCACGGAGTTAGTTCCAATCTTACTAAACCTGTTTCTCGAAAGGCTTCCTAACTAGAATACCTTGATATCGATATACTATCGGTAAAAAGAGCAGACGAGACGTAGCCTTAGTCACAACAGAGCATAATTTTCCAAAAGAATAATTATGACAAAGTTGCAAATATTATGATGAATTGGGAAATAAATCTTTTCAAAATAATAGCACAGGTGAATTATGCATCATACATACTTAGACCATGAAGACTGGAGCATTCAATTGCAGAGAAAATTAAATTATGAATACTTCATTTCATGACTAAAAAATCACTTGTGGACGTTGAGATGGGTACCCCCGGGATACCCAATTTTAATAGTTTACGAAAGTAAACCATAACGGTTTTCTCTGTAAAATGATGATAATTATACGGACTTTTACGATTCCAAACGTCATCAAAATATAGTTTAACGAAATATTTTTAATCATTGATACCGAAAGATACGATATTGGACAAATTATATGCATAAATTAGAGATAGAATTTATCCAACTGTTTATAGGGGTCTGAAAACAGCAAATACGAGTTCAGTTATGGATGGCCTGACGTGGTAGAATCTTTATCGATTAAATCATTTTACTATTTCAAAATGAATGGTTCTGTGGCGTTTACCAACAGTTTTTATAGTTTCTTTGTATTACAATTATCATTGAATGCATTAACCCACTTGTTTTGTGATGTAATTTCAACCTCTATGATTGATTACGTAAGATTATAATTTTAAAATATCTAGGCACTTTCGCATGTCATAGTCTACCCACGTGATGCCATACGTCATTAAGAAAGAAGTTATGACAGGTTCGGAGGTGTCATAAATATTTAGTGAGGTTGTTGTACCAGATCTTGGTAAAGAGGGCTTCGTGAAACGGTTAGCGGACAAGTAGCTCACTATCTCCGATTTAGTCAAGAAGTTAGACTTATGACGGTGTTGAGAAACGGGCCCCTGATCGTAAAGGATAGGAAGTCCCCCTTCGACGAAATTTTGCAACTACTGGGCTGGGGATTTATATTGCAGAGGAAAGCATGTAGTCATAGGCGGATCCAGGGGGGCCGAGGGGCCCGGGCCGCGAAATTATTTTTCCCACCGAGTTCTGGACCAACATATGAATATTCATGACTTGCGTCTTCGGATTGAGAGTACGCATGCGCGTGGACTTGGCCTCGACCAGTGCCGATCGTAAGCATTCACGTTGCTCAGAATGAATTAGCATCGTCAAATTATCGGTACCCTTACATAGTTACATAGGCCTTATAGGCTTAGATCTATATATAT
Source organism: Lytechinus pictus (assembly GCF_037042905.1). Classification (NCBI taxonomy): domain Eukaryota; kingdom Metazoa; phylum Echinodermata; class Echinoidea; order Temnopleuroida; family Toxopneustidae; genus Lytechinus; species Lytechinus pictus. The sequence goes on from NW_026974141.1 coordinate 3,617,058, forward strand.
ATATATATCTAATTTTTAAACACTTAAAGGAGAATGAAACCCTTGGAGCAAGTTAGCTTTTGTGAAAGCAGAAAAATCAAAGAATAAGATCAACAAAACTTTGAGTAAAATAGGACTAGCAATAAAAAAGTTATGAGCATTTGAATGTCGAGATCACTAATGCTATGGAGATCCTCCCATTGGCAATGCGACCAAGATCTGTGATGTCACGCACGTACAACTCTCCCATTCGGACACTGAAAATATACCCCAAAACATCTGTTTTTGCTCATTCTAATCATATGACAAACGATTCATCAATGATATAATGTTGTGAAACCTCTGTACTTGTCATCTCATAAAGAAAACACCTAACCTTGTGATAGACTCTATATAAAAGTGAGAATATAAGTGAAATAAGTACTAAAGTAATGAGGGAGTTGTACGTGTGTGATATCACAGATCTTGGTCGCATTGCCGATGGGAGGATCTACATGGCACTAGTGATCTCAATATTCAAATGCTCATAACTTTCTTATTATTCATTCAATCTTCCTCAAACTTTCAACAATATGTTTCTTTGATTTTTCTCTTTTGGATTCAGCTAGTTTCAAGGGTTTCATTCTCCTTTAATAAACTAGCTGTCATTAATGGCAAGACATGTGCTAGGGTAGGGCTAGCTTAGGCTAGCGCATTAACTTTACCTCAAATCTGGACCTGTCTAATTAATGACTAGTACTAATCGGTGTTGTAGTGCCTTGATGCTCGGCCTTGGCCTTAAGGTGCCTTAATGCCTAGCTACTTTTTCAAAGCCTTGGCCTTGAGGATTTTGAGCCTTGAAATTTTAAGGCATTTTCAAAGCATTTTCAAGGCTTTTTCAAGGCATTTTGTATTTTGTACTTTCATTTGTTTTAAATAAGTAATTATAAATGTTTCAATCGTTTTTTTTATATATATTTAATAATGCTAATGGTCAATACTACCAATCACCAGTAACAGTAGCAGCAGCAGTAGTAAGTGTACTAGCAGTGTCATCAATTGTAATTGTCACCATTATCAAGAAATTCAAACATAGAATACATCAGTTATGAAAAATAGCATTATGTATTGGTAATGTGTTGTAATCATATGATGATAATGACAGTAAATAATAATGGTCATGATCAAGATAATAGTGCTTTGATGACAATAATAATTTTTACATCTGACTGCAATTTTGACAATTTTCATACTTTAAACATAGCTAACTCTAAAGAACGATAACAAGGTTGATTTCTATTCCATTAGGATTTTCCTTGTATTATTTTCTTTGGCCAACAAGAATGTTTTAAGTCTTAATGATATTCTGAAAAGATTTGGTAAACTTGAACACAGTCTCCAATTTTGTCATATCCAAATGGGTTATGTCAATGGCATGATGAGCCAGAAAGCGATTGAAGCGAGCGAGTGAACAAAATTTGTCCCCCTCTTTCTATAAGAAAGCTAATTTTGCAATAGATTGTTTAAAAAATAATATCACATTTACTCCATCTTTTCCTTTCCCTTTACCCCCTTGTCTAAATTTATTCTTGGTGGTGGGACTTCTTCTTCTCTCTGTCTCTCTTCTAAATTTTATATTTGTTTTGGGTCAGATTGACAAAACAAAGGGGAAAAATGTTTACTTCTTTTTAATCATATATCGTTCAACATTGAATCTCATTTCTCTATATTACAGTTTCAAGGAAATAAACAACGTATTTGTTTTTGTTTCAAGAAATAATAATTAACAAAAAATAATTTAATAATTAATAATTATTAATATTATCAATAAGTATTAATAATTAATGATTAATTAACTGTTTAATAAAAGTGGTTGTAAGCAGAAAAAAATATGAAAACTGACAAGAGTCCTAAAAATGACTAATTTTCAGTTTAAGCATTTGAAAATTTTAGCTTGCGCTTTGTGCTCTCTTGCCCCCCCCCCCAAAAAAAAAAAAAAAAATTCCTGTAGGATTTGTTTTTCCAAATGAAATATGCCCTTTTTAAAAAAGAAATACCTTCTTTAATAATAAAACATAATACATTTTAGGTTCGAAAATCACAGATTTTGAATCGTGCTTGCATCAATTATTGTTTAGTACAGTACTGCTAATGGTTACAAAAATGTATAGAATGTTGCTTTATGGTTGAAATATCACAAATATTTGGCTCGCTTCCTGCACTCGCATCAATTATTGTACTCGTTCTCTTCCCGTTCACAAAAAAATGCTTAGAATGTCCAGTTTTCAGGTTGGAATACAACAAATTTTTGAGCTCGCGCTTTGCGCTCGCATTATTTTTTATTGGTGAGTTATGTATCCTACATAAAATGCAGTAATTAATTGCTTAATTAACTGCTTCCTTTACTGGTCAGTATATAAAAAGAATTAGCGAGCGCAAAGTTAGTTTTTTAGTTTGATACACATCTTTTTCATGATTACAAAACCAGCTCAGAATAAAATAATTTCCATGTCTTATTACACGACATGTCTAGAAGTTTGAGCTGGTGATTCGCGCAAGGAAATTTCAACAATGATTAGCCCCATAATTGACCATAAATCAAGTTTTACAACATCAGAATTGATTTTTTTATTCAAAACCGCTTGCTCGCTATGCTTTCTCGCTGAGAAGTAAAACCTAAAGCAAAATATCTATCTTATAATTAAAAATCACTTTAGAAAGCCTTTGCTCAACTTAATTTCTATAAAACACACAATTACTTCACGCAGTTCATAATCTCATTTTGAAAATACATGTATCTGTTTGCACAAAAAAACTCATTTTGATAAATGGGTGCCTTTTTGGCGTTGACCCGGCCCCCCCCATAATCATTTTCTGCTGCCCCTGTCCCAGGGAGTGGAGAAAAACATACGTTGAGAATGCCAGGATCAGACGACAGTGGTAATAATAATTATTGCAATGTAAATCGCCTATAGAACAATTATGGATTATGTGTACACAGGTAACTATATCATTATTTTAATATGTCTCTATCATGAAATTATTTTTGTTTTAAATGTACAAAGGTTAATTTTTTTTCTCGCTCAGTCCCCTCGCTCACATACATTTTACCATGTGTGCATGATGTCTGCCGCCTAAGTATTGTTAGTTCATTGTTCTGTATATCGTAAGTTTGAAATGCCTTGGCCTTGAGATTTTCAGGCCTTGGCCTTGGGTTTCCATGCCTTGGCCTTGGCCTTTGGTATTGAAGCCTTGGCCTTGGGTATTAAAGCCTTGGCCTTGGCCTTGGAGGTTTGAGCCTTGACTACAACACTGAATAGCCGACTAATGCCATGGTTAACTTCGAACTGGTTAATTCCGAACTTCACGTTTAATTAGGTTTAGACAAATATTAGCTTATTTGCCATGGTTTAATGTCTAGTCCGTATACAAAACCAGTCCTAGATCTAAATTTTTTTTATCTTAGTTCTAGTCTAGTCTCTATATCTAGTCTAGTCTCTATATCTAGACTCTGATCTACGCTGTATCAGCATGGAACCATGGAAAAAGACGTATGTCCCCTTTTTTTAACGTGAAGATCTTTTTTTTATTTTTTTGCTTGTCAATTTTTTTTCAGCTAAGAAATCCATAATTTGGGGTGAAGACCCTTTTTTTTTTTGGGGGGGGGGGCTTGTCACATTTTTTCGCGGACGAAATATCCTCTAAAAAAATTGCCCCCCTTTTGGAAAATCCTAGGTACACCAGTGCGTGCATGGAACGTATTCTAACGTCAGGCACAAATTAACGTCAGACATTACAAATTATTAATTTGGCTTCTCAAGGGGGGGGGAGCACGTCCCCTGGATCAGTTGTGACTCGTCAGGGGGGGGGGGGCAGTCTGCCCCCCCCCCCCCTTTGGTACACTATAGTGGTTCCATGCTGATAGCGCGTAGATCAGAGCTAGATCTAGAGACTAGACTAGAACAAAGATATTTTTTTAGAGAGTCTAGGACTGGTTCTGTATACGAACTAGACATATTAAACCATGGTAAATAAGCTAATATTGGTCCAAACCTAATCAAACGTAAAGTTCGGAATTAACAAGTTCGAAGTTAACCATGGCGTTAGTCGGCTATTCCTATTAGTATAGGCATTAGGCAGGTCCAGATTTGAGGTAAAGTTAATGCGCTAGCCTAAGCTAGCCCTACCCTAGCACATGCATGTCTTGCCATTAATGGCAGCTAGTTTGATAAGTGTTTAAGAATTGGATGTATATATAGATCTAAGCCTATAAGGCCTATGTAACTATGTAAGGGTACCGGTAATTTGACGATGCTAATTCATTCTGAGCAACGTGAATGCTTACGATCGGCACTGGTCGAGGCCAAGTCCACGCGCATGCGTACTCTCAATCCGAAGACGCAAGTCATGAATATTCATATGTCGGTCCAGAACTCGGTGGGAAAAATAATTTCGCGCCCGGCGGGCCCCCCTATTGGCGGAGCAAAAAAAAATAAAAAAGGGGAAAGAAAGAAGAAAAAAAAGGGAAAAGAGAGGAGAAAAAAAGAGAAACATAAGAGGAGGTAGACGAGTGAACAGTGCAGTGGCGTACCGTGGGTCACGGCTTTGGGGGGGCACCAGCAAAAAATTTGAGTCAATTAGTGAGCGCGCGAAGCACGCTCAGTTGTCAGGTATACTGACCTAATAGAGACATTTTAAGGAAGCACTTGCATGTAGTCATTGTAATCATGAATAACATACGCATCTCAGCAATCAAATAATGCGAGCGCGATGCGCGAGCTGGAAATTGTTGATATTCAGACCTAAAGAGGGACTTTATAATCGAAAATTTTTGTATATATTGATCCCAAACAGGGAGATCTTAAAGACTATATTTTAGGAATCTGTTAATAGTATACATATCTCACCATGTAGTCGTCTAATGCGAGTGCCAAGCGCTTGCTGATTTTGTTAGAATTACATTTAAACACATATGAAACACTTGTAGTCATTGTTATCATGAATAACATAGGCATCTCACTAATCAAATATTGCGAGCGCGAAGCGCGAGCTAAAAAATTAGGAATTTCAAACATGAAGAGGGGCAATTTAAGGCTTGTTTGTAGGAATTCACTAAGACCATAGGTATTTCACTAACCAAATGATGCGAGCGCGAAGCGCGAGCTGAAAATTTTGGATATTTAGATCGGAAAAAGGGACATTTCAAGGACTGATTTTAGGAATTCATGGAGAGCAGACATATCTCACCAATCCATTGAAGCGAACGTAATCACGGACAGGAAATGTTTTATATTAAGACCTTAACATGGGGCAATCACTTTAAGTAGTCATGAAAAAGAACCATATGTCACTACATAAAACAATAATATATTTGGTGTATATTGACTTGAATACGGGAGGTTTTCGTACAACAGGTTTATATATCTCATTAAACAGACAATGCGAGCACCAGGAACAATGAAGTCATGGACCCTAAGCAAATTATGTTTCATAAAGTTATGATAAAAATGTTTCCTATGTAAAATAACATAACATCATAACATGATTATAATACAATATACAATTATAATAAATAATAATTTCTTCTTTCCCACTACGTTCCTCTTCCTTTCTCCCTCTTTTTCTCCTTTTCCCCGTTTTTTTTTTTTTTTTGGTCAGCCGATTGGGGGGGGGGGGCACGTGCCCCCCCATGCCCCCCCCCCCCCCGTAGTTACGCCACTGCGAGTGAATAAAATAAGATGAGGGGAAGACTTGGAAAATAATTTCTAAAATCCGTCATGTCGAGATATACAATTTTCGCTCGCGCTTTGCGCTCGCATTGCCTTTTAGGTGATTTACATATCTTGCTCAATATGGAGCTTAAAATATCAAATTTTGAAGTCAATAAACAAAACATATTTCAGCTCGGAAATTGAACTTTTATTATTTTGTTTGATTTACAAATTGATTTTCAAAAAGTGCTATGTACGATTTTCTGTTTTATGGTCTGAATATTAAAATTTTCTGCTTGCGCTGCGCTCGCAAAATTTGATTGTCAGGTACCTATTATTTTCCTGTATTCCATTTCATTTTATTTCATTTATTTATTTATTCAAGTCCATTAAAATACATTGAGCATATAAAAATATCAAAATACATAAAGAAACAAGTAAACAAAGATACATAGTAAGATGCAAGTAAGATTTTAAAAAAGGCTAAGATTGTATAAGGATAATTACAGTACATGCATAAAAAATGAATATCCCCATTCAGGTCAGATTGCTGTGTAAAAACTTATCAGCTAGCGCTGCACGCTCGCATTTTGATTGGTGAGTTATGTATATCTCAATATTAATTCTAAATTTAAAATCCCCATTTGATGACAGTTTAACATAAATTTCGGCTCGCGATTTCCGCTCGCATTGATTGTTGAAAGATATCAACTCATGCATCTTATTCATAATTACAAAAATGCTTTAAAATAATGTCCAGTTTTCAGGCCATAATATTAACAGATTTTGCAAAATATCAAAAATTGTCTGTTCGCGCTTAACGCTCGCATTATTAATGTAGGAAACTTTCTAATTACTCATGATTTACAAAACATGAACAGAGTGTCCAGAATTTTTCCGCTTGCACTTCGCATCAATTGTTTAGTTATATACTTATCCTTTTCACGATTACAAAAAGTGCTTAGAATTTCCATTATTCAGGTAGAAATGTCAAAATTTTCAGCTCGCGGCTCGCGCTTTGCGCGCGCATTTGATAGTTTAAATAGTTTAAACGTCTTCATGGCTAACAAGCAGCCGTTAACAGATCCCTTTTTCGATCAGATCAAAACGCGTATATTAAAATTAAATAAACAAATTCTGCTCGCATTAAATAGGAAGATTTCCAATTACTCATCCTTTTCATGATATACAAAATATGAATAGAGTGTCCTATTTTTAGGTTTAAATCTCGAATTTTTCAGCTCGCGCTTCGCGCTCGCATCAATTATTTAGTTATATACTTATCATTTTCCATTCTTCAGGTAAAAATGTCAAAATTTCAGCTCGCGCTTCGCGCTCGCATTATTTGATAGTTGAAATATGTAAGATCTTCATTGCTAAGAAGATGCCGTTAACAGATCCGTTTTGTATCAGATCAAAACGCATATAAAAAATTCGCGCGAGCACTTTTTAAATAAGGCTTATGATATTATATGAATATATATATGCATATATATATATATATATATATATATATATATATATATATAAAGCTTAGAAGTGACTATATATTAGGACTACCCCTTCTAAGAAACAAACAAAAATTAACTTCGAGCGACCGATCGGGGAAAATGTGGGTGAAAATTTTTTCGGCCCCCCCCCCCCTATTGCCGAAGGCTGGATCCGCCCCTGTGTAGTGACGAGGGAAAAGCAAAGGAAACTGGGCAGAATGTTAAAGTGGAAGAGAGAAAAAAAAAAAAGGGGAGAAAGCTTAGGATTGAGGGGTCAAGACCCAGGGGGACTCGGGGAGGGGGGGGGGAGGGGTACTCAGTATAAGTGTATGATACCGGTAAGTATAAACAAAACAATAACATATCAAATTATTTTACATAGTTCTTTTTCAGCATACATTCATTCTTTTTACATGTTGTCCACATGACATACACTATTTTATATAAAGAGCTCTAGTGATGCCTACTTCATAACATAAATAAAAAATAATGACCACAGAATGATCGCAGAACATTTTTCTACTATTGATTACATAGACTACACTGTACGATTCAGGGGAGGATCCAGCCTTCGCCAATAGAGAGAGAGGGGGGGGGGGGGGCGGTGGATTTTTTTTTCAGCCACATTTTACCCGATCGGCCGCTCGAAGTTGATTTTTGTCTATTTTTTGAAGGGGTATTCCTATAATAGTAAGCTTTATTCTTATAAATCAACATACATATATAATAATCTCTTAAACCTCATTTTAAAAAGAAATTCGAACGCGAAGCGCGAGCTATTTATTTTAAATTTTATGTATTTTGTCCTAGAATTTAAATATTCTGGGCAATATGTTTGTGATTCTAAACAAGATGTGTATCCAACTAAATCATTACTGCGAGCGCGAAGCTTTGATCTGATAAAAAAAAGGATCTGTTAACTGCTGCTTGCATAATGGAGACGTTACATATTTCAACAATCAAATATTGCGAGCGTGAAGCACGAGCTGAAATTTTTACATTTCTACCTGAAGAGTGGAAATTCTAAGCACTTTTTGTAATCGTGAAAAGAATACGTGATGATGATGATGGCTTCTTGTAAAGTGCCGGTATTCGCCTCAGCTGGGCCAGCGGCGTAACAGGGGTCGGTGGCCAGGGGGGGCAAGAGCCAAAAATTTCCCGGTCATATTATGGAACAGGCAATGGCGTCATAAGGCAAACATTTTGAGGGGGCGACATGGCGTATCGGGCAAATATATATATATAAGCGAGCGAGCAAAATTTTTTGACATTTTTATTGCAAAAATCAAATTTTGTGATAGATTTTGACATAATGTTAAAAAGATGATATCATATTTCAACCTCCTCTTTCCTTTTTTCTCTCTTTTTTGTACGACACGGTGATTCAGAACAGGAATTTTTGTTATGATTGTGAGCATCAGGGCGAAGCTCGTTATGCTCTAGGGGGCCGAGTATGGCGCTTCTGGCAAGAAGTAGCTTAATATAGGTCCCGAGCGAGCGAAGCGAGCGAGATAAAAATCACCTTTTCGTGAGAATCTAACATGAAGATAGATTTTAACGTGATATTCAGAAAATATAATACACTTTCCTTTCTTTCCTCATTTTTTTTTGTTTGCTTGTAGAACTTTTGGGGGCCATGGTCCAAACTCATCCATATAACAGTGCTTTATGGGTGGGGTCCGTGGCAGAGCCCCGGAACCTCTTGATATCAAAGCCATTTTAAACCTTACAGATGGCCACTTATTTTAATCAAATTGCGTGTATATTTATATAGCTTTAACACAACACATAAATTCAATACAGTTGTGTATCGTAATCATCCAAATATTGTGAGGGGCACACCATAGCAAATGTGGGAAAAATTGTAAAAAGTCGCCAGCGAGCGAAGCGAGCCAGAAAAAAAATGGCCTGTTAAAATGAAATTCTAATTATGTGATAGATTTTTACATCATTATAGCAAATATCATTTTTTTTTTTTTTCATTCATCTCATTTCGCTGCCTCCTTCATTTTCTTTTATTTCCCCTTGGCTGTTGAACCACCCCCCGGTACGCCAGTGTGTGTGTATTTGAGTTTTTTGTCAGACGTGTATCAATCAGATATGATTATTTACGTCTGGGACCGACCTTTAACGTCACCATCCGAAAGACGTGACCAGGGCTCGAACCTCTGCATCAATTTGTAACTTCCCCACAGCTTGGATTACAGGCGCACGCCACAACGCCCAGTGCTTCAACGTAAAGCTTATGATGCAGGAAGGGTCCATATAGGGGCCCGTTATAGAACCCATTAAAGGTTACATATGAAGAGCCCCCACTGCACGGGGTCTTGACTCTTGGACAGAGCCTTTGGAGATTTAGCAAGTTTATGATAGACTTTCATACGACATTATGCTATATACCATCCATTTTTCTTCCCGCTCGTTATCTCAATCCTCGGCAGCCCGGTAGTGTACGTTATCTTGTCCCTATTCTTTATTTTCCAATTTAGATTTTGGCTAATTCCATTCTGCCTTTATTTCCCGCTTTTGTTTGCCTTTTTGTCATCTTTAATTTATTTCCCTGTCTTACTAATCATGCTAATGTATTTGTATATCGGGGCGAATTGTTCTTTCTCACTTGTTCTTTTTTCCTTCTTTTTCCCGTTATCTTTCCGTTTTCCCTTTTTTATGTTTTTTCCTAGTTTTCTTTTCCCTTTTTATATGTTTTTTCTTAGTTTTCTTTTTCCCTTTTCCTTTCCCTTTCCCCTTTTTTCTTTCCTTTCCCTTTCCCTTCCCTCCCCCTTTTTTTTTCTTTTTCCCGTTTTTTTTATTTTCCCCGGTGAGCTCCGCCAGGGGGGGGGGGGCAGCTTGCCCCCCCCTGCCCCCCCGCCTGTTACGCCACTGAGCTGGGCGCTCATGGCGCTTGCTCAAAAATAGGAAATATCTCACAAATTTCAATGTCTTGAAACAGTGCTTAGGATCATCATTCAGTTCAAGTACTGATATAACTAAACAATGGATGCGAGGGTGAAAAAATTGAGATGTGCACCTAAAAATGGGAAACTCTATTCATGTTTTGTAAATCATGAAAAGGATAAATATAAAGGGGGGCACGAGCCGGCTTTGCCCCCCCCCTGGATCCGCCAGTGTCTCCATGGGTAAAGTGATTACCAATTGATTACCAATTGCTGAATGGTCCACATCTAATGGAATGTCTCTAAATCCTGCCAAATGTGAAAGTATGCAGGTGTGCTTTATGAAAAAGCCACCCGAACCAGCGTTACTAGCAATACACGGCCAGCCATTGAAGCAATCTGTGTCTGTCAAATTACTGGGAGTTCATATTCGTAGTGATTTGAAGTGGAATGATCATGTCGACTTCATGATAAAACGTGCCAATGGAAGGATACATATTATTAGGATCCTAAAAGGACACGGATTGCCAACTGAGGACCTTTGTACTATCTACATGGGCTTCCTCAGACCCCTATTAGAGTACGCTAGCCCAGTGTGGAATGGAGGACTAACTAAACAACAAGTGAGTCGTCTAGAGAGGGTGCAGAAAAGATCCCTCAAAATAATCTTGGGACCCAATTTCCAGTCATATGATTCTGCTCTCAATGTATTGGACCTCCCCTCTCTTGCAGACAGAAGAAAGGCACTGTGTTTGACTTTTGCCGAAAGACTGATTTCAAATGAGAGGGTATCCTATCTTATACCCCCTCCTAAGAACACCAGAACTTTGCGCAAATCAAACACAAGAGAACAATTAAAATGTAGAACTAATAGATTTCGGAACAGTCCCATCCCATACTTGATCGACCTCCTGAATTCTCAATCATGACTTAATAATCAACCCACATCTATAGTATGGTATTTCTCTGTCTGCTGCTCTTATCAGTCAATTGATTTTTTTTTTAATTTTTAATCATTAGTATGTCACACTATTTGTATAATATGTACTCTATTTCTACTCGCAATTATGAACATTAGTCAGTTATTTTCACCATTTGTATACAATCATTATGTTTTTTAGTATTGTAGATGACATAAATATTCTGTTTGACATGCTTATAGAATTAGCCAATTTGTATATAATCAAATATCATTTAAAAATATATGATCTTTGAAAATCAGGTATTATTGTATTACACAAGAATTGAACAAATTTTGAAAGGTAACTTTTCTTGCGCATATCATGTGAGGATATAAATCCATAATCTCTTAAATTTTACAATGTACTTACTAATTGATGGACTCGTATGATCTCTATGTTGTATTCCTTTTCCTTCCTTGCAGCTCCTTTCTTCCTGTCGTTTGTCTTTCTCTATCCATATTCTCCCTCTCTTTTTTATCCATCTCTCTTCCTCTCTTTTTTTGAAAGTTTGAATTGTAAATACTACTGCTTTTCTCTGATGTACAAGAACTATATACCGGTAAATGATAATCTGGACCACTATACCAATATGTGTTAAGGATAATATTTTACTTTCAAATTCTTCTTTGTTTATTCTTACGTAAAATTTCGCAGCCTTACAACTTCATGTTTTCACCTCCTTCATAATGTTTGTACCTTCCATTCTTCTGACTCTCTGCTCCACTCCTACCCTTCACTCCCCCCTCTCTCTCTCTATCCCTATCCACCCCCTCTCTCTCTCTATCTGCCTCTCCTCCTTCCCATTTCTCTCTCACAACACAAGTAATTTTCAATACCATACTTTATCCGTATTATTTATTTTGTAATTATCTGTGTTATTGTTTGAATATTTTTTGTGTATTTATTACCTTGTGAATATATCGCAATTCGGCCTTAGCCGCGATGATGTATTGATTTTTATTAATAAACCATTTATCTATCTATCTATCTATCTAATATTCACATCTTTTGAAAATTCATGACTTTCTTATTGTTTGTCCGATATTGTTCAAACTTTCACCTATCAACTGAATTGTCTGATTTTTTTTTTCTCTATAATAACAAGTTTTATTTGGGCTGGGTTCCTCTTTAAGCAAAATGTGCAAGCAATGATGATCTGGGGCCCGTAACACAAAGGTTAGCAATGATCGCAGAACATTTTTCTACTATTGATTACATAGACTACAATGTACGATTCAGGGGCGGATCCAGCCTTCGCCAATAGAGGGGGGGGGGGGGCGGATTTTTTTTTCAGCCACATTTTACCCGATCGGCCGCTCGAAGTTGATTTTTGTCTATTTTTGAAGGGGTATTCCTATAATAGTAAGCTTTATTCTTATAAATCAACATACATATATAATAATCTCTAAACTTTAGTTTAAAAAAGAAATTCGAGCGCGAAGCGCGAGCTCTTTATTTTGAATTTTATGTATTTTGTCCTAGAATTTGAATATTCTGGGCAATATGTTTGTGATTCTAAACAAGATGTGTATCCAACTAAATAATTACTGCGAGCGCGAAGCTTTGATCTGATAAAAAAAAGATCTGTTAACTGCTGCTTGCAGTAAGCCATGGAGACGTTACATATTACAACAATCAAATATTGCGAGCGTGAAGCGCGAGCTGAAATTTTTTACATTTTTACCTGAAGAATGGAAACTCTAAGCACTTTTTGTAATCGTGAAAAGAATACGTGATGATGATGATGGCTTCTTGTAAAGTGCCGGTATCCGCCTCAGCTGGGCGCTCATGGCGCTTGCTCAAAAATAGGAAATATCTCACAAATTTCAATGTCTTGAAACAGTGCTTAGGATCATCATTCAGTTCAAGTACTGATATAACTAAACAATGGATGCGAGCGTGAAAAATTTGAGATGTGCACCTAAAAATGGGAAACTCTATTCATGTTTTGTAAATCATGAAAAGGATAAGTATAATGGAAATCTTCCTTCATTAATAATGCGAGCGCAAAGCGCGAGCAGAAGATTTTTGATATTGTGATCTGAAACTGGATGATTTAAATAGAGAACAAGCTGCGTATCTGAATAAACATGCGAACGCGTATTTCAGATCACTTTTTACGACCTAGAATCTGGGCATTCTAAATACCCCTTTTTTATCATGAAAATCAATAAGGCGAGCGCGAGCTTAAAACTGATATTCCGATCTGAAAAAGGGTCAATTTAAGCTGTTAATAAAACAGCCTAAAATTAGACATTTAAAGCACTTTTCTAAAATGAATAAGATGCCTGAGTTATATTTCAACAATCAATGCGAGCTGAAATCGCGAGCCGAAAGTTTTGATAAACTGTCAATGGGGATTTTAAGTAGTTTGTTACGGAATTTATATTAATATATACATATCTTACCAATCAAAATGCAAGCACTAGCTGATACATTTTGTCAATCTGACCTGAATAGGGATATTTTGAGATCTTAATGGAATACAGGAAAATAATAGGTACCTGACAAATCAAATTTTGCGAGTGTGCAGCGCGAGCAGAAAATGTTAATATTGATTCAAACCATAAAACAGAAGTTTTTACATGCAGGGAACCTTTTAAAAATCAATTTGTAAATCAATCGAAATTTTCAATTTCCGAGCTTAAATATGTTTTATACAGTATATTGATTTCAACATTTTATATTTTAACCTCCATATTGAGCAAGAAATGTTAATCACCTATAAAAGGCAATGCGAGCGCGATGCGCGAGCGAAAATTTCATACAGTGACATGCAAAGATTTTTTTTCAATTATTTTCCAATTCTTCCCTCATCTTATTTTATTTTCTCGTCTTCCTCCTAATGTTTCCCCTTTTCTTCTTTTTCTCCTCTCTTTTCCCTTCTTTTTCTTTCCCCTGTTTTTGCTCCGCCAATAGGGGAGTCCGGGCCCCCTGGATCCGCCCATGCGATTAATCATGAAAATCAAGCGTACGATTAATCGCTACCCTTTGTGTAATACGGGACCCAGCTTCCTCGCCCTCAGGCTATGTCTTTTTCTCTCCTATTTCTCCCTAGAACTGTTTCTCCTGGAACTTACAATGTACTTCATCTCTCTTTCATTCCGCTCCTCTCCATTCACTCTAAAAATGAAATATTAAATCAAGGATTGAAAGGTTGGAAGAGCGACAAAAATCAAAATCCATCCATCCAAAATAATGTTATATCCAACCTTGCATAAAGCCGAATTAAACAATTTAAAGGTCAAATCCACCCCAGGAAAATGCTGACTTGAATAGAGAAAAATCAAACTAGCATAGTGCTGAAATTTTCATCAAAATCGGATGTAAAATAAGTCATTTTAAAGTTTCGCATATGTTTCACAAAACAGTGATATGCACAACTATAGGTGAGTCAGTCGATGATGTCCATCACTTACTTTTTCTTTTGTTTTTTATTGTTTGATTATACAATATTTCATTTTTAAAGATTTGACAACAAGGACCAACTTGACTGAACCATTATAATGCTGATTCCACATGTCCAGGGAGGAATTAATCGTTGTATCACTTGACAATGAGGAGAAAATTAGAATATTTCATATAATAAAATACAAAAGAAAAAGTGAGTGTATGACGTCATAGTCTCCTCATTTGGATACTAGCCAGGATGTGCATATAACTGTTTTGTGAAATACATTTTCTTTTCTTAGCAGAAGTATCCGATTAGCATAACAATGCTTGCGTGAGGAGTGTCTGAATTCCTAAACGATTCGGAATTCACTGACCGAGTTCGACACAGCACAGTACGGACGTCTTTTTATCAACGCTTCTTCCACGTGTTAAACTCTATAGGCCTTATCGTAATAGATCTACGTTTGGATTCGATGTTAAATATAAAATAATGGCGAATCAAGAAATTAACCTCGGGTTAGGCCAAAAATTAAAGGCAGTTTTAGAAAATTCTACTGAATAATCTGGAGTCCCTTCGCCTTCTTGTAAGCAATGCTACAAAGGAAGCATTGGCTCGTTTAAAGATTGGGCTGGCTGTTTGATTATGTTGATTCTCGATACATTGCCCGGGTCAGCGGAGCTTCTACAACTAAAAAAGGGCGTCGGAGATGTCTTTCGAAAGGTAATAAGGTTCAATATGAATATAATTATAGACGCCAGGAGGTGTTGGATAAGAAATTTGTAAAAAGGTAAGCAGCTGGCGCAGCCCTTGCTTTGCTGAAGTAAGGTATTGCAGATATAACTATAAAAAAAAAGAAACATATCAGAAAAGCAGATAAATCTGAAGCAGGTTAGTGAGATAAAGATGAATGAAAATTCCAAACTAGGCTATTGCTTTTGAAATTTATGAACGGTTGTACATAATAGATATGGCCTTATGTTGTTAATGGAAGCTGTTCGTTTTTCAGCGGAATTATTTTATGACTTAATTATGGGAGATTAATCAAATAAATATATAGAGATCATTTTTATATTTTAGGTTGGTCCGCATTGGATGAATACTGATGAGGGAGAAAAGAATGAGGCAAGCTCAGGCTTGTGTAAATAGAAAGCGTAAGTTATTTCGTTCAACAAACAAGGGTTATATTGGGCAAGAATGTTGGAAATTTTCAAGGTTCTTCTACTACTTCCGACAACTTATTTCGTATACCCTTTGGGTCAAGAAATCGATATTCGCTTGGCAGTGTCGCCAACTTATATGTACAAAATAGTTGGCGCGGGTATGCAAGTTGCCTCAGACCACCGACGAACGTTTTGCCTGTGGTAGACATGGGCAGTGGAGAAGTTGCCCAGGTATCAGGAAGCAAGATCCCAGCAAGATTCATCCTTCAGAGATAACAATGCTCAACAGAGTTAAATGATCCATTGATCATGGTCAAACTGTGCAAGGTAAATGTCAGTTTTGTTCTGTATTTGACGAAGTGTGGTATTTGAAAACTGAAGAGTAGAATGATCAGAAGCGCGTAGCAAAGGAATCTATTCTTGATTTTACCTAGTCCATAATTATATGTTAAGAAAAGATGTGTTATTTTGGTTGAATTCCACCTTACTAATGAACCTAGACATAGATATGACACAGATCAAACAATCTGGAATATATTGACTACTCCTGGTCCGTCAGCGGGCCCTTCTAAATTAAGAAATACAGAAACAGAGCATTGTTGAATTTGTTTCGGTTGGGAAACATCGAGTAACGTTAGTGTTGATTCGACAAGATGTGCAGGGTAGGAGGAAGAATTTTATTTGAGAAATTATGAGTATGATCAATGAAATTCAGAACCTTTGGTTAAAGGTAGATTGAATGCTTCCTTACAATTTGGAAATCAACTGATGCATCTCAATTTGTTGTAGATGTCATTGAACATGGTTACAAGTTACCTTACAATAAGATGATAAGTCAGCATTGACATCGATCCCGATTTCGTTTCTGAAGCCATTAACGAATTATTATTAAAAAGGGTTTGGTTGTTGAATCCACCACTGCACCCCATGATGTTACCCCCTTTCAGATTCAATTCAGAGTTCAGATATAAAAAGAGACTGATTCTTGGTTTACGTTATGTCAACTAACACTTGTGGAAGAACACTATTATACTTGAAGACTGGAATGTAGTCATGTCTTAAGGGAGATTTTATGCTTTCCTTTGAACTTAAGCAAGGTTATCATCATTATTACATGTTTCAAGTGCATAAAAAATTTAGGCTTTAGTTGGGATTTTGGTAGTGGTACAGGTACAAGGTTTTTCTCTTTTTAGGTTTTGCCATTGGGTTGGCAACAGCTACCTTTGTTTTCATTACATGATTAAAGCCTATTGTTAATCATTGGCGTATAGAAATGGTATTTTCATTGTTTTGTATATAGATGATTGGGTCGTGCTGCTTTGATTCGTATGATACTATGGTCAAGACGGTGAAAAATGACTTACTTGAAGCAGGTTTGATACCAAATGTTGAGAAATATCTCAATGGACTCCTGTCCAGTGTTTGGATTGGTTAGGAATACCACGGTAAAGCAGAGTAGCTTATATAAAGATTACTGAAAGAAGGATGAAGGATCTTGAGTTATGTTCAGATTCATTTCAAGCAGAATTGCCTGAGGTTTCAGCACGAAAGATCGTAGTTATAGTTGGAAAGATACATTGTATCCAGTGTTTGGCACAGTTACTCAATTTAAAACCAGATTTATGCATCACGAAATCATCCGGAGGGTACATTGGGATAGGACATAATGTGATCAATAGTGATGATTAATATTCGTGTTCTTCTTCTGGAGAAGAATTTGCATATTCTTAACGTAAACATTATTTCTGCTTATTCAGTTCCACAGACTTTCATCTATTCTGATGCAAGTCCATCAGGCTGCGGGGCCTGGGTTTCTGAGTGCGCAGGCATGAAATGGGATGAGATTGGATTGAGTTTGAAATGGTTAAAAACTCCACTTGGAGAGAACTCAAGTCAGTAAGTATGACACTGCAAACAGTTGCATCTCACATGAGACATAAAACTGTCAAGGTCCTCTGTGATAATAAAGGAGTAGAATCGATTGTAAATAAAGGAAGTATGATTGCAGAATTGCATGAGATGAGTTTACACATCTTTGAGTTGTGTAAAAGAAACAACATTAGTCTTCACGTTCATTGTGCTCCAAGAGAGGAGAACCGTTTTGCAGATGCACTAAGTCGCATGATAGATTTTGATGATTGGGGTGTGTCAGATGAATTTTTCGGATTTTTGGACAAAATCTGGGGCCCTCACACTGTGGACAGATTTGCGGACGATTTTAATTTCAAAATTAAGAAGTTCAATTCTAAATATTGGTGTTCCCTAACAGATCATGTTGATCCCTTCTCATGTGATTGGTCGGGCGAGAATAATTGGTTGGTTCCACCTATCGAATGTATAGGACAAGTACTTAAGCATCTGAAGGTTTTGTTCTGCTAGGGGGACTTTGGTTGTTCCCTTCTGGTCGTCTGCACCCTTCTGGCCGATTCTTTTCTCTGAACAAAATGATTTTCGTTCCTTAATCTCTGAATACTTCAAATTGATAATCCTCAAGGAATTTTCGTTCAAGGCAGAAATAATTGAAAAAAAAAAAAAAAAAAAAAAAAAATCAATTTTTGGGACAAAGAAATTCCAAAGCCCAGTCTTATGTCTACGCCTTAACGGTTTGTGAGAGATGGCTGACATGAATGTTGGTATGTAATAAATCCATTTGATGGAGGTTAATTCAAAATTATACTGTTGGAATGCAACATGTAATTTTTACACGGCCGCATGGCAGATAGCTGCATAGCTAGGATCCACTTATGCTGCAGAGCAAAGAAGTGGTGATGGAAATTGGAGAATGTTATGATTATGTAAACGGATAACCATCGTAAAGGTTGATAAGGAATTGATATGAGATTTCATTCTAAAATTAGTTATAATTTACTGGCGGCGGAGCTCAGAATGAAGAAATTGGTGATGATTGAAAACATTCAAAGTCTCAAAATTACAGAATTCTTGAGAATAAAATGTTTCAGAAAGTTTTTTGCAAGTGTTTTAAGGCAAAAATAAATATTTTCGCAAAGGAAATGAATCCCAAAGCTATTGTTTTGCTAAGCCTTCAAGACGATTGGAACGAATTATGATATGGAATTGTGATCTAATGAATTTCATACTGAAATTTTAGTGAAAATATAAAACCACCTGGTTTGAGGATTTTGCTGTCATGGCTGTAAAATGTATTAGAAGTGATTAAAATTTTGAGAATTTGATAAGAATGACTGAACTTGAGAATTTATCACAATTTGAATATATTTCTTAAATCCAGAAATTCCCTTCATGAAGGATATGATATAACTTTGAACAAGGTCTTGACAGCTTCGAAAGCTGATAACACTATGAGTAAATACAACAGAGCGTTGAATACCTGGAGAGATTAGTGGAAGCAAAATAAAGTGAATTCTGACACAGCAGAACCAGAAGATATTAGTCGCTATCTTATTCATTTGTATCAAAGAGAAGCTCCTTATTCGAGGATAGAATCGGCTTTTTACGCCATTAAGTGGCATTTTGACTGCAAGCCAAGGATGAATGTTAATCCCTGTGATCGCAAGTTCATACATATTGTTTTACAATGTTTAAAGAAATTACTAAACAAACCGATCGTTAAGAAAGAAGTTATAACCCCAGACATTTTGAAAGCAGTTGTTGAGAAGTATGGATCTTCAACGAGTCTATTAGATATTCGATTATGTGCTATGATTTTGATTTCCTACGCAGGCATTCTACGATTTGATGAAATGATACATATTAGTAAATGTGATTTAGACTTGTATTTGTCTCATGTGAATACTTTCATCATGAAAAGAAAAACCGATATCTACAGGCAAGGAGCATGGGTTCTTATAGGTGCTACAAATTCCCCCACCTGCCCCGTATTAGCTTTGAGGAAATATTTGATTGCAGCGGAGTATTTCTTTTTAGGCCTCTAAATTACTGTAAATCCAGTATTAGTTACAAGTTAAGACGTGGACAGTTGTCTTATACTAAATGTTTAGAATTATTGAGAGAGGCGTTGGCGAAAGTAGGGTTGAATCCAAAGAGTTTTGGCATGCATATAGCCTCCGAAGTGGCGGAGCCACAGCAGCAGCGAACTTTGATGTTCCAGACAGGTTGTTTAAGAAACATGGTAGGTGGAGGTCGGAGACTGCTAAGGATGGATATATTAAAGACAATATGAAGGATTGTCTTTCAATTTCTATGAATTTGGGGCTTTAGAATTATTTTTATACCGGGTAAATTAGCCTCAGTATGATTATACGTATAACTTTGTTAAAGATGGATTGTATAGGCGTTCGATGAGATTGTTGAATGAGACATGTATTATTATCATTATACATTTAAAGTTGGTTAAATTGAAATGATTGCGTCGTGTAACTCATTTTCTTGTTTACCCGTTCTTTGATTTACTGAGAGGCGGAGCTATAAGTTTAGCTTGTCTTGCCGTCGAAGCTTGGTGCTCCCCTCGAAACAGGTATGTTTTTTGTAAAGTATATAAATGTTTTCTATTTCAGGTGTTGATGTTGTTGCACTGGTTGTGCTTAAGGATAGTGAGGCGTGACTGAAAATAATTTATTCACGATTGAGAGTCGAATTAGGGAATAAATACATTTTCTTTTCTTAGCAGAAGTATCCGATTAGCATAACAATGCTTGCGTGAGGAGTGTCTGAATTCCTAAACGATTCGGAATTCACTGACCGAGTTCGACACAGCACAGTACGGACGTCTTATTCGGGATGGATATGTGGACGATTGACTGGATGCAAGAAGATAGAACAAAGAGAATTCTGATGGATGGATAGGCCTTACAGCATGTATAGTACATTGATGAGTTCTTCGAGATCTGAACTCAGAGGGAGGCCTCAGTACATTCGTCAGTAAGTACCGTTCGTGCTGTCTTGCCGTCGAAGCTTGGTGCTCCCCTCGAAACAGGTATGTTTTTTGTAAAGTATATAAATGTTTTCTATTTCAGGTGTTGATGTTGTTGCACTGGTTGTGCTTAAGGATAGTGAGGCGTGACTGAAAATAATTTATTCACGATTGAGAGTCGAATTAGGGAATAAATCAAGCGAAACTTTAAAAAAAAAGTCATAACTTTATTATACATCCGATTTTGATGAATTTTTCAGTGTTATGCTTGCTGGATTTTTCTCTTTTTATTCAAATCAACTTTTTGTTGGGGTGGACTTGTCCTTTAACGTTACTCTAATAAAAGTCTCTATAGCTCTAGAAGTCTATAGCCTAGCCTTAGGCTACTTAAAAAAAATATATTTAAAAAGCCCATGGAAGCCATAGAAATCTTATCTTTTTATCACAATTAACATCTTAAACCTTTTCTCTCTCTCGGTCTTTTGTATTCTTTATGACTTCTCTCTCTCTCTCTCTGATTTTCACACTGTCTCTCTCATTTTCCCCACTCTCTGTCTGTCTCTCATTCATTTTCCCCGTGTAGGTCTCTTTCATTTTTCCCTCCCTCTCTCAATTTTCCCATTGTCTGTCATTTTCTTCACTGTCTGTCTGACTCATTTTCCCACCACTGTTTCTGTCTCACTCATTATCACCCCCCCCCCTTTCTCTCACTTTCACTTCTTTTTGACATCCCGCTGTACTTATGATTGAGCAACGTTTAAAAAGTACAAACAACCGCAGTTTAATGTACATTGTAAGGTACATGTGCAATGTACTTACATATTTATTTCTGACCAAATACATGTAATGATAACATTTCTATATCAATATAATTGCCTCTTGATCGACTGCTTACTGAGTACACCGTATTGTAATACATGTTTCCATTGTATAGTTAGATTTGGATTTCACTCTCTAATGATTATTGAAGTTCTTCCTCCAGTTCAACCGAAGATGCTTAACTTAATTGAACCTATCTATATTGAAAGAGAAGTCTGCTATGAATCAGCTTAATATATTTCATCAATAAACTGATTGGCTTTCAGTGTCAATAGGCAGTCTAGCTGTACATACAAGAATGTCGCCCCCCACACACACCTTGATAAAGAAAAATGACTCCTACCCCCTGTGCTGCCACGGGTAATTGCTGCTTGTGTATATAAATTGAGTTAAAGGCAAAAACATACATAAAAAACTAATTTAGGGCAGATTTCATGCGCTTATTTACAACATCGATCACAAAAAGGTGGCTTCTCACCTGTTTGGACTAGATGCCTTGTTCCTTGAACGCCGTGTGCAGCGCTCTTCACATCTTAAGCTTTTTCGGAACATTTCATTAACTTTCGTTAACAGAATCTTTGTCGTCACTAAATAACGCTCGTTTTTTATGTTGGTATTTTTCATTTTGGGGGGGAATACATGGATACAACACTTAATGGTTTATCTTACATATCACTGACCTGAAATTAAAAAAGTTGAAACTGATTACAAAGAAAATACGTTTTTTTATTATAATATGTCACGTGATTGATGACGTTTTTTTTTTACCCCTGAATACGTTCGGGGGGAGCCACTTCCTTGCAAAGATGCACAACATGATTTCCAAGAAAACTCGTAAAGCCGGTTTAAGTTTCATCGTCGGGCGATATCTGTGCGTACAAAAGAATTGGTATCAATAGCAACTAATTTATTATTCTTTATTTTCAATGAATACTCAGGCGTTGTTGTTTTTAGTAGGTTTTCTCATAGTGTAAACAACGTCCCCCGGGTACAGAGGTTTTGTTGCTCTCGGGTACTTTCCGATTTGAGAATTATCTTGTTCGTTTTGATCATCGTACACGTTTTTTATTCGGAAATATTCGGAAAAGAAAACGCAGCTATATTTAGTGCATCACATATGTGCACACTGCATATCGCATATGTGGGTCATCATTGACATTGTTCGCCGTATTATTCAGGGTGATGGGTAAGTGAAAAGTATGGTCGTGTGACCTTACTTCGCGCGTGACCATATTTCGTGGACGGTCGTATATCTCAGAAAGTACTTAATATCGTGAAAGTCTGATATCACTACCAGAAAAAGCGGTCAAAAATTATCCTGTAGTGAAAGTTTCTAGTTGATAGCGCTAGGCGATTGGGCAGGGGCGCGCACCTGCCTCGGCCGATCCTCGCCCATGTGCCCTCCACTAACTTAGCACTTAGCAGGCAGGGTAGGACTTCGGACACATCCACACATAAACATCTCCAACTAAAGTGAGTACACTAACTACCCCAACATTCACTTCCAATCTAAAAAAAAAAACACAAGGTGAGAGGATGTATTCCCTGTATGGGCAATGCATCCTCTCACCACCCAAATTTTTTGA
This sequence comes from Lytechinus pictus, assembly GCF_037042905.1. Lineage (NCBI taxonomy): Eukaryota > Metazoa > Echinodermata > Echinoidea > Temnopleuroida > Toxopneustidae > Lytechinus > Lytechinus pictus. Next base: position 3,639,884 of record NW_026974141.1, read on the forward strand.
TCAACAACTGTCCTTTTTCCAGCCAAACGTTCTCTGCTCTTTAATTAATGATTAACATCGGCAGTGAAACCTGATCTTATCCTCAGCATCCTAACATAACTTCAAACCACTACCTCTCTCTAAAAAACGCCCATTGTCAACTGTGATGTATGAACTAAAGACTAACGACGCAAGCTTCATGTGCAGCCTTGTACGCATGCGCGAGAGAGAGCAACATGGCGTAACATTAAATGGCAGACACTACTCTACATCGCTGTGCTATTATCTCATTATTATGTATCCCTTTAAGAACCACAACACGAGAACATAACAATTTGGCGACGAGGATGCAGGGATAAAAATGAGAGTATAGATTGGACTTGTATTCCAGTTATAGTGACATGCATTCCGGATAGCTTTTGGAAATTGGCCGCGGATATTGTCATGGACATTGTCATTGTCATTGATACACTGCAGTGCAAGCCAGCATAGTGTGATCGGTCAATTGCAGCCTAGCCGTAATTTGAATGACGGATGAATGTGGCTTGTTGAAATGGACGCTTTGCAGAAGCCTCACACCGCTCATGCCAGCCTATGTTGAGACCGAGTTATGTAGTGTCTACAGCCCATAGCATAGGCATAACATTGACAATTGTTGTAAATTATGCCTAGCCCTAACGTTAGATGTTACTTGTAATGTTAGTTTCTACATTTGACTATTGACATAGCAAATTGGAGCCAACTTCAAGCCCGAAGTCTCCAAAGCAGCCCAGCCCAGCAGCAGCAACAGAGCCCAAGGACCAAGCCGAGGACCCAGCCGAGACCTCTTTTGCCAGTTTCAGCCCAGAAAGTGTTGCAGTCATTAGTCAAGTCCAGCCAAGCAAGTTTCGAGTCTGCAAGCCAGGACAAAGTTGTCGTGCCAAGAAGACTCAATACAAATTCAAGCCAAGCTGCATATGTAATGAATGAAACAGAAACAAAACATCAAAGACTTAAAGACTTTTTGATGGACTTATTATGAATAATAATAAACACAGCATTTATTCATTATGAACTGTAGCTTAATCTAAGACTAAAGGTAAGATTAAGACAAATTAGTCCAGGTCCAAAAATACATTTTGTGGTTGTAATTGCAAAGTGTTGGACTAAAGAATTAGTCGAAACATAGATCTGGTCTAATGTAACAAAGTACCGTACATGCCCTGGTGAGTTGTTACACTGGTCCAATTAGGTAGTATTTATATTTAGGTCATTAAAATAACAATTACAGATCTAGGTCTAGAACCAACAGGACCAAGCCCAAGACTGAATTGAGGTCTGATGTTTATACAGTAAATAACGATAAACTTAAGCTGAGTTTATGCCGTAGTCATATAGCAAGTTGGTCCAGTTACTGGTCTAAGACTATGCAAGTAGGACCAGGCCTATGAAAGTTAGGACCAACAAGAATGTCCAGGTATAATCTTATAAGCAGGTCTAAAGTAGGACCGGGTCTCTGAGTTATAGGACCAAACAAGGTCCAAGTCTAAGAAAACAGGACTAGGTCTAATCAGTTGTAGGACTAACTTAGGCCCAAAGTGTTGATCGATTATAGTCTAAGACTTAGCAATTAAGACCAGGACCCAGTGCCTGTATTTGCTATGCCATTGAATAACTGCAGCCCCACGACAAGAGGGTAGTCCCACATATACCAGTTGTGTGTAGTGATATAGTATTGTCAATTGTTGGACCATCTATGTTTTAGCTCATTTGTTTCAAGTATACATTAATGCTTTGTAGGCATTATGTACTAAGAAAATAAGCTTTGCTTATGCGCAATTGCAAGATCAAAATCATATTTTATGATCAATAAGTCTTGATATACTTAGTGTTACAGCTACCTATTGTGTAGTCACAATCAAGTTAACAGCTGGATTTTGTACAACATATGAAACAAAATTATGGCAAGCCAACATATAGGTAGTGTGCCCAAACTGAGTGATGGGTACAATTTTGACGAATGGCTTGAACTCCTAGAAGCATGGTTTGATGCTAACAATATACAGGAAGATGGGAAAAGAAGGGCGATATTTCTGACCAATCTTGGTAGCAAGAGCTATCACATTCTCAGAGCTCTCTTGCAGCCGAGTAAACCAATAGATCAAACATACACAGTATGCAAAAACACGCTTAAGTCACACTTCGTACCAAAGCCTACCGAAATTGTTCAGCGCTATAGGTTTTACACTTGTGTGCAACAGCAAGATGAGTCCATACCGCAATTTGTGGCAAATTTGCGCCAATTAAGCGAAGGCTGTAATTTCAAAGAATTAGATAACATGATTAGGGACCGCTTAGTAGTGGGTTGCCGGGATATCGCAATTCAACGCAAGCTGTTAAGTGAGTCATCCCTAACCTTACAACATGCACTTCAGACCGCCACAGCTATGAAGGTAGCAGACAGAGATGTTGAAAAGCTCAAGGTATTGAGTAAAAGGACCGAGTCACCTACAGTTCAGAAGATGCAGGGCAGAAGCCAGCGTAAACCATTTGTGTCCTCATCGTGTAAAAATACACATCAAAGACGGAAGCAGGACGTGCAGGAAAAGCCTCAAAAGCCAAGCCAAAAGAAACAGGAAAAACCTGCCTCAAGATGTTGGAGATGTGGTTCAGGTGATCATGTCCAGTCAGCATGTAGATTTAAGGATGAGAAATGCTATCAGTGTTCTCAAGTGGGTCACACCCGCAGCCAGTGTGAGAAGATCAAGCAATACAGATCTAGAAAGAAATCTGCAAACCACTTGAATGGTGAGGAAGGTGCAGAACTGACAGAAAACATGCCTGGTGGAGAACTCAGACACCTTAGGGGTGGAATGGTAAATAAGATGGCAAAGTACAGTGAACCGTTCCAGACTAGTCTAAGCCTAAATGGGATCCAAGTTAACTTAGAAATAGACACAGGAAGCCCCTGGACGATGATGTCGCAGCAGGATTTCCATAAACTGGGACATCGAGCTGATGTGAAGCAAACAAATGCTTCCTTGAAAACATACACAGAGTCATCAGTACCAATCATTGGTGAGGCAATGGTAGAAGTCAAATTTGATGCCAGCCAACGACCAAAGAAGTTGACACTTCTTGTAGTTGAGAAAGGTGTTGCGTTACTGGGCCGAGACTGGATGCAAGCCGCACCAGAAGGAATCTACAGATTCCTACAGAATCGCCTCAACCTTCAAACACATGTTTCCAACAATCCAGAAACCGTGCATAAGATACAAACTACCTTACAAGACATGTTAGTGAAGCACAAACAAGTGTTTGACTGTTCAAAAGTTGGTAAACCTGAAGGCTACCAGGCAAAGGTGCATCCTCAAGATGATGGAGATAAAGCCAGGTTCTACAAAGCTGCACCAGTCCCATATGCAATGCGCCAGAAAATTGACGAAGCCATCGATGAGCTACAGGACCAAGGCGTGATTGAGCCGGTGAAGTTTGCTGATTACGCATGTCCTATCGTAGTGGTGAAGAAACCAAATGGTAAAGTCCGCATATGTGGCAACTATAAGTTGACAGCAAATAAAGTTCTAAGGGTGGAACGGTACCCAATTCCTTCGCTCCAGGATATGCTCCAGGACTTAGGTGGAGGTCAACAGTTCAGCAAGCTTGACCTTTCACATGCATACCACCAGATAGAACTTGATGAACAAGCAAGGAAGTACACCACAGTAAATACACACAGAGGACTTTTTCAGTACACTAGGTTACCCTTTGGTATAGCCACAGCCCCTGCGCTCTTCCAAAGAGCAATGGAGTCACTCTTAGCTGACATACCAATGTGTCGCCTGTACCTAGATGATATTATAGTTAGCGGGAAGACAGATGAAGAACACATTGCCAACTTGCAAGCTGTACTGCATTGCCTAGAGAGTAATGGACTTCGACTGAAAAGGGAAAAGTGTGAGTTCATGATGGACTCGGTGGAGTTCCTTGGCCACAAGCTGGATCAACATGGAGTTAGCCCACTCCCGGACAAGATAGAAGCCATAAAGAAGACTCCAAGACCACAGAACCAGAGTCAACTACAGGCATACCTAGGACTTCTGGGCTACTATCGGAAGTTTATACCAAATTTGACCAAAGAGATCGCCCCACTAATAACACTGTTGAAGGCAGAGTATGCTTCAGTGCCAAAGAAGCAGGGAGACCGGAACAAAGCAGATCCAAACCTGAAGTGGGGAGGAGACCAAGAAAGAGCCTTCCAGAAGTCAAAGGAACTGGTTCAGAGTGACACAGTGTTGACACACTACGACCCCAGTAAGCCTTTGTTGTTGCAATGTGATGCAAGCCCCTATGGTCTAGGTGTAGTCCTCAGCCATGTAGGAACAGACGGTCTAGAGCAGCCCATTTCATTTGCATCACGCACGCTCACCAGAAGTGAAGCAAATTGCGCCCAATATGAAAAAGAAGGACTCTCTGTCATTTTCGGTTTAAAGAAATTTCACAAGTACCTGTACGGAAGACGATTTACAATCGTCACAGACCACAAGCCGCTGTTAGGCATATTCGGTGACACCAAACCTGCAAGCCCCATGGCCTCTGCACGGTTAGCCAGGTGGCACATGATCCTCTCAGCCTACGACTATGACATCATATACAAGGAAGGTAAACAGCACCAGAATGCAGACGCCCTTTCACGCCTACCCTTGGCAGATGATCAAACAGTGTGGTCGCATCAGAGTCTTGCAGAGCTGGATGAGCAGCCGCCAGTTCAAATCAACACGCTGGATATTGACACAAGACCAGTTGAGGCCGATGAAGTCAGAAGAATCACCAAAAGGGATCCTGTTCTCGCAAGAGTAACAGCCTATGTGATGAATGGATGGCCAAACCCCAAGAACGTTCCACCAGAGCTCAAAGCCTTTGCGCAGAAGAAGGAGGAACTCTCGATTGAGGATGATATCACATTATGGGGGCATAGAGTGGTCATTCCAGACAACAAGCAGATGAGACAAAGGATCCTTGATGAACTTCATGGGACTCATCCAGGCATAGTCAAGATGAAAGCACTTGCACGATCCTTTGTATGGTGGCCAGGCATCGACAAAATGTTGGAAGAGAAGGTGAAGACCTGTACAACTTGTCAGGAGCACCAGCGAAGCCCACCACCTTCCCCTATCCACCCATGGGAGTTCCCAGAACGACCCTGGAGTAGGATCCACATCGATTACGCCTACATCGATAACCAGAACGTACTGATTGTTGTTGATGCCTACACCAAGTGGATTGAAGCTATTAGAGTAGCACACGCCACTGCAGCTGCTACAGTCACTGCCATGCGACGCCTGTTTGCAACGTATGGTATTCCAGAAACAGTCGTAAGTGACAACGGCACCCAGTTTGTCTCTGAAGACTTTTCGAACTTCCTGTTCAACAACAATGTAGAACATGTGCAAACAGCCCCAAAACACCCTTCCAGCAATGGCCTTGCGGAAAGGGCTGTGCAAACCTTGAAAAGTGGAGTTAAGAAAACCAGTGGAACATCATTGGAGATGCGCATCCAAGTATTCCTGATGACCTATCGGATAACTCCACAAGGAACTACCATGAAAACACCAAGTGAACTAATGTTCAAAAGGAGGATTAGAAGTAGAATGGATCATGTCCGTCCGAACCTGCACAAGTCGGTTCAGAAGCAGCAATCTGCAATGAAACAGGCGGCAGACAAGCGCTCAAAGATGAGACAGTTCAAGTTGAATGATACTGTTCTGGTGAAGAACTTTGCAGCCGGACCAACTTGGCTCAGAGGAATAGTAACCGAAACACTCAATGAAGTCATGTACGTGATAGAGTTACAGGATGGTAGAGAGGTACGCCGCCATGTGGATCACATTAGACTTTACACTATATCGCATGGAAATGGTCATGACAAGGAAGAAATGCCTGACCAGAACACCAATCTACAACCAGAGATTCTGATTCAACAGACGCAGTATCCAAGCCAGACAACAGAAAATCCCAATATGGCACCTAGTACTAGCGAATCCTTATAGCCACGTTAGAAATAGTGTTACCTTTCAATTTGATATAGAGGAAAATAATGACAATCACAAGTGTTGTAATCTTGAAAGTTTGTTTATTGGAGAAATATGAAAAGCACATAACTCGCATTGTATATAGTAAACTAGTCTGAGATTTAGATTTTAGCCGTTATATGAGTCGTGAAAATTGTATTTGAAGTCATTCACGAGATATTATTCATTGATGCAAACACAATTATGCAAACTTATTGATAAGGTTTAGTATATGATACAGTCTTAAGGATTTAATACATTATTATTATATCCTGATTCATGTGATAAGAGTCACACAGTTTATGCTAGTGAACAATTAACAGATAACCCAATGAAGTAAAATGCCACCTGTAGCTATTTCTTTTTAAAGTGAGATTTAGGATGAAGTATATTCAAAGAGGTTAGTTTGAAATAGCCATGTATGTTTAATTGATTATGGTTAATTGTTGAGTAAGCAAAGTATTATGGCGAAGTTTAGCCTAGCATGCCTAGTTTAGTATTACTGTTATCTGGTTACAAGTTATACAGTGTTACTTGTTGTATCTAGTGTTATACATGGGTAGTGAATGTATTACATTAGCCAGTTGAAATGAAGGATATGCTCCCAATTAAAAGGGGAGGAATGTGATGTATGAACTAAAGACTAACGACGCAAGCTTCATGTGCAGCCTTGTACGCATGCGCGAGAGAGAGCAACATGGCGTAACATTAAATGGCAGACACTACTCTACATCGCTGTGCTATTATCTCATTATTATGTATCCCTTTAAGAACCACAACACGAGAACATAACATCAACCACAATACAATCCATGAAATAAGCACAATTTCAACACAAAACAAAACCAAAAAGCCTGTGTATCCATTGACATCTTTTATGATTGATAAGATATCCACGCATAAAAGATTTGGACATGTTCAAAACCATCACCCCCACCCCATGTGCGCCACCATATGGAAAAGTAGTCGCATTTGCTCCCGAGCAGCGACCGAACGCGCGTACGTGTACAGAAGCTATGGCACTCTAGATACGAAATTATGTTGTAATGGGGCCGAAATGTGAATTGACTCAAAAGTAAAATTCCTACGAAGCTCGGTTGAGTGGAAATCTATTTTCTACACCTTTTTTTATGATAATACCAAATTTTAAAGAAATTAGAGATTCAGGCTCCACGGAATTGCTGTTTATAAAACACATGTTTGAGCTTCTCCCACACCAGATTTGCGTATTATTACACGTAAATTTCCGTTTGCACACGCTGTGTCGAGGTGGGACGGTCTGTCAAAGACTGTATCTCATGAACCAAACATCGTACGAAAGCCGGTTTCCCGCCAATCTGTGCAGAATATATTTCTCTACAATACATGTAAGAATGATGCTGATTGGTTAAAAATTGTCTACGGAAATAAAGAAAAACTAAGACCCCTTCATTTGTTCACCCAATCAGCCGTCAGTGCGATCTCTGCCCTCATTAGCATACCGGGTCATGACGTATCAAGACGTCTGAGTTTCATCATGGATGGTGGATTTTACATGTAGCGCGGCCTGACATTCTCGGAAAATCAGACAACATTTGAGGTTTACTTCGGGTATTTAGCTAAATTGGATTTTGATCTAGTGACATAAGACTGCAAAGAGTCTGAAACTTTCATTTATATGTATTGTTAAGAACAGAACGAGGAGAATTGTGCTTTTTTCTACAATGTCGGCTCAGGATCGCCCATTCTCATAACTGTACAAAGAGAGGTTGGATAGCACCATTTGTGTCTACGGGGGGATTCCAGCTTGACAGGACGTTCATTGCCGACACCGCAACACTCTGTATTCAAAATACATGTAAGTTGTAACTCAGTGTCAGTCATCGATCAAGTCTGTTGCCTTTTTTGGAAAGACTTTGACCTTTGTGACTTTAAATTAAAGTTAAAGTAACTTAATTAAAATATTTAAACACGTTAAATTAATGCATGACAATTTTAAGTTTAAATCAACATGGTCAAGTGCACATACGTTACAAATCAGTGCCCAGTGGCAGTGCAGTGGATGGTTATCTAGTAGAATTCAAAAACTAAGGCACTATACTCTATTTTTATCATGCATGTTCAGAGAGTCTAGATTCTAGTGTTCACTACAAAGCGAGAGCAAGAGCGTTATTTGACAAGAAGTCCAAATAAAAAACTAGATTTTAATTCGTCATGCGGACGAATTAGGTGGTCTGTCCTTATTCTCGCCATCATGATCACATTACCATGTTCCAGCAGATCAATATGATCTTCATGATGACAACGGAATGTTCATTATGGATGGAATACTTGTGAAAGACGGGAGATGATAAAGCACTGTGAAAATGGTCTCTTTGATATATGACAATACATGTGATATGAAAAAAGTAATTATAGTCTGTTTTATCTTGCTAAATTTTAACTTTTATACCTTTTAATTATCATAAAGGATCATGTACGAGGTGGTAAAATAGAAAAAAAAAGAAGAAAAAAATCATCTTGTTTACCCCAGGACTCGAACCTGCGCCCCCGAGAACGCAAGTCAAGTGCGTTATCCATTGAGCCACGACATTCCCCATAGAGATTACACGTAAGCAAATTTGAGAATTGCAAATCCAATTTTGCAAGCGAAAAACGGGCATGATCCCGGCATCTGATAAAAAAATATAGGGCACACTTCCGAAAGCTTAGAATCTCAGCTACAACATTTTAAAAGCTCAGAGACAACTGACAAGAAAAAGTGGAGATATTGCTCACGAAATAGAGGAATGTAGAATCTAGTTTTGAGAAAAAGTCATGTCCCTTAGAGATTACACGCAAAATGAGGAAAAATGACATGCCTCTTTTGATCGCTATTTTACGCCATGATGCGTTTTTCAAAATGAAAATTCATGTTAACTGAGGAGAATGAGTACATTCTAAACTACAACATATCGAAAATTGGGCGAAAATTTACCAATATTCACGGAGTTAGAGCCTAATTTGCATAATTGTTATGACGTCATGAAAAGGAAAATGGATATTTTAACTTCCGACGCCATTTTGATGATGTCATGATCGAATTGAGGGACAATGGTGACATGAAATCAAATCTACAACTCATACTCTATCGATATATGAAAAAAAATTGGGGGTCAACGGACTATTTAAGGAACTACAGTGAATTTTTAATAGGCATGTTTTTGCCCATATATGGCCTATAGTAAGAGCTCGCGCGCACACGTGCTGCAAACTTTAACGGGTGTTAATTTCGTTATTAATGGTCGTAGAAGGTTGATCAAGGTATCAAATTGCTCAGAATTATATTATCAATGCAATGATATAAAAAAAACGGCGTTTCTGCGTTGCGTTGGAGGCGTTACGCGCGGAAACGCGCGCGCATACGTGTGCGAGCGCAAATTTTTGAAATGCTTAAAATGACCTGAAACGTACTTTACTTTGGTCAAAAAGTGATTTTGAGCAATTTACAATTTTGACGCGCGCGTACGCACGCGTCGTGACCTCCAGGTGACCTTTGATGACATGACCTGTTGACCCGAGACCTGAAGTTAATGTGATATGAATTTGATTGATTTTTGATAATTGATAATGGAGATATGATTGATAATGTGATTTCACAAAATGGCGCCTGGATGACGTCACGATGACCTGATGACCTTGAAAAAGTTGATTTAACTTGAAATCATAGGGCTTGATGACTGACAGAAATTTGAAGGAAATTGACCATGTCGATTTCGAGTGAACGTGTGTACAAAAAAGTGTACGGAAGAAATAAAAATAAACTAGAAATTTAATTCGTCATGAGGACGAATTAGGTGGTCTGTCTTATAGATTTGAATATTTACTATATAGAGAAATGGAGAAGTTATAAAGACATGTAAACAATGATGATCATGATCATGATGAACATGATGATCATGATAGTAATGGTGATGATGATAATGATGTTACATGATGATAACGATAAATAAATGTTAATGATGATCATGACAATGATGATCATGATCATGATGATGTTGATGATCATGATGATGAATGATCATGATGTTGATGATCATCATCATGGTCGATCATGCATGATCATGATCATCATGATATTAATGATGATGGTGATGATCATGATCATGAGCGTGATCCTGACATCTGATTGAAAAAATCAGGGGACATTGAGATAGTCTCAGCTACAACATACTCAAAAATCAACAAAAACCAAGCAGAAATAAGTGGTTTTCGGTTAATTAGTTTGAGATATTTTTTTTTTCATCTGTCAATGGAAGGAAAAAATGCAAGAATTTGAAGAATTTTCAAATTGGAAGTAAAATGGATTGGCATTTCTTTGAAGTTTCAACCATGCATGCCTAGCTCACCCTTTATCCAAGAGACGTAATTCGAGGATTGGTGAGACTGAGACGGCATCAATTAAGGGCCTTGAAAAGGTGGAAAAAGTGCACAAGTGTCCGGTTGGCAGAATTTACGATGAGCAATATGATTTCCTTTTTTTATTTTACGTAACTACAGTTTAAAAAAAATACATTGTACATTCTCAAAGAAAAAAATAGATTAAAAATATTAAAAATATTTTTTTTGGGAAATATAGTCGGTTTTTATTAATTGCCAAATAAAAACAACAACAATAACAACCACTTCTTTTTATCTGATTGAAAGGCTACACGTCTGTAAAAATCTAATCACAGGCTCACTTCTCACTGCTGGGAACTAGTGGAAATGCACTGGAGATAATATAATTCCTCTAAAATACACCAAGGTGTCTATATAAGCTTCCATATGAGGGTGAAATATGAAACAAAATGTGAATTGCAAACATAATTTTTTTTTGAACGGATTTACAGCTAAGAAATATTAAATATTATATGAATATTTTAGATCAGTTAGGCATGCAGCGGATGAATTATAATTATATTCGTGTGTGCTGTGCCCGAAAGCGCGCTATAATTAGCACATGTGTCGTCGACGTCTAGTCTAGATGATTGACAGGTTTTGATCCACCTTTGCTCTAATTAAAAGTTGAACGATTTTTGTTTTCTGTTTAAATACTGCCTTTTGTCATAATGGTAGTTTCAGCAATCAAGTTCATTGTTGTTGAGAAATTTGAAGTAAGGCGGAGATCTGATGGGAGTAGTTATATGATTGGAATGGTACTTGAAGGTGATGAATCTAGGCCTAATGCCGCTGGAGGAGGAGATCGAGAGGTGGAGCACGGTGATGCCGGAACCGCAACAACCGCAAGCAGTAAAGCTAAAGGCAACCCCGTTATGCCTTGTTAGTCCAGTCAATCTAGCCAGAAGAGGGGGGTAACCCACCACTAATTGCAACACGAGATATTTCACTGAAATGCTTTCCAGGAAGGTCCTCTAAACAACATACTAAAAGTCCCAAGAAATCCAAGCAGTGGAAATTTATGAAATTTGCATATTATGCAAATTAGCCATGAAAAATTAGAAAAAGAAGGGAAATAATCCAAAGATTACAAATTAAATGTCCAAAACATTTTAATTTGAATGGAAATTCATGATAAATAACTGAATTCAATGTTTTTTATCAAAAGTGCAAAAAATTCTACCTCATTTGCATATTATGCAAATAAGCATCCTTATATGGAAAAAATGTCAAGATATTGTGATTTTTCTCAAATAGACTGCTTGAAAACATTTCATTAATGTTGAAATTGATATGCTACTATATCACTAAGCATGAGAATTCATCCAAATGCCTGAAAATTAATTTGCATATTATGCAAATTAGCCATTTAAAAAAATAGAAAATGAGGAAATTAATCCAAATATTAAAAACTAAATGTCGACAGCAAGTAATTTTGAACAAAAGTTTATGATGAATAAATAAGTTCAATGTCTTTATTAAAAAAAAGCTAGCAAATCTGCCTCATTTGCATATTATGCAAATAAGTATCCTTATATGGAAAATGTCAAGAAATTTTGATTTTTATCACATTGACTGCAGTGAAAACATTTCAGTTTTTCAAATTAATATGCTGATATCACTAAGCATTCAAATCTATCCTAATATGATTTATATTCAAGGAAAATACTGGAAATATGTTCTTCGCTTCCTAAGCGTTAGTCTGACAAGATGATGGGATTGGCAAGAACAAAGCACAGTTTTTGAATTGGTGTGTAGTTTGCTAGAGTTGACAACCCTTTCTTATATGGATGGGAACGACTTAGACGTTCTTTAAATTTCACCGCATAAACATGATAAAGGGAGGCCAGGAAAAGCAAACTTATGGCAGGTAAGATCTGATGAGTAGTCTCATTAGGCCCCCATTCCACAGAACGGAGACCATTGAAAGACCACTGAAAGACTTAAAATTTGTGAGGTCTTACAGCGGTCTTCAAGATCACTGAAATTTGTCATCTCTGTGGAATGGCTCAGAAAGACCCCTCAAAGAACTCTGAAAGACTGATGGATATTTCTTGTCTTACTGGTCTTAGACTAGTCCTATAGAGATCTTTCAATGGTCTTTCAGAGATCTTTCATGCGACAAGTGATCTTTCAGAATTCTTTCCATGGACTTTGCCTGGTCTTTCAATGATCTTTGAATGATCTTTCAATGATCTCTCATGAGTCTTACAGTGATCTCCGCGAAAATCTTGAGAGACTGCCGAAAGATCATTGAAAGACTATAAAGACCTTTGTAAGTTCATCGAAAGACCGCTGAAAGACCACTGAAAGACCATTTTCCTGTAAGACCGTTGTAAGACTGTTTTGAACCGTTTCAAAAAGTTTTGGAGCCCATGAAGACCACGAAGACCACTGAAAGATTGGTCAGGACCCGTGTAAGACCTCAAAGACCATTGTAAGTTCATTGAGAGACCTCTGAAAGATCAACCAAAATTCATGGTCTTTGAAAGGTCTCTCAGCGGTCTTGCTCTCTGTGGAATGGCCCCTTAAAGTAGTGCAGCAGAGATTCCGTCTGGCCTAGTAGCTTCATGCAGGTTGTTTTCTTTAACAATTTCTTCAGTAGTCTGGCTACACCTGCTTGACTAAACAATATGTTATCTGGCCATATCTGGGTCAGGACTGGGTCCCAGGACTTCAGCGTCATCATCATCATGATCAGTGGTGAATACTAAGACTAAAAATCTTTGCCTTCATTTGATAATGATATTCCAATGTAGTCATAGCTATTGATATTAAGGGCTCCCAACATGCTAATTGTTAGAGCCTGGATCATTGTCAATTCGGTCAACAAATTATGTATTATAGGCTTGTCTACAAACCCTCTTATGGTCCTCTTTAATGCATTGTAGCAATTCTGAGCTTTACCTTACTGATGCTTTTGGAGCTCTAAAATGTCCAAGCTTTCCTAGCCTTTCTCTAAAACTCTTGACATCTTCCGACACAACGTATGTCCATTGTCTCATTGAGGCAACTTGTGTCGGAAGAAGACATGGTTAACGGTGTTGTCCTTGTTAAAGTCCTCTTGATTGGCATTCAGTCTCCTATGCTCGACTTGTCGGATTTCAGTACAGAGAGTTGGATGATTGTCCAAAGTACATCTGCATGACACTATTAAAGTCAGCATTCCTCCAGAAGAACATCCTAAGTCGTACCATAAAATGTTTATTCCTCTGGATAACATCACAGTATACCCATGAATAGCACATTGTGGCAAATAAATCCTGGAAGTGGTACACACTGTCTAATCAATGTTGGATGGTATTTGATGGTGATGTTAAGGGTGTTCCATTATGTTGTGTCCTCTTGTTGGAAAGGCAATAATCTGGCTTAGTCCTCCATCTGGTTTGTTCATTGTCTTACTGAGGAATTTCTGTTTACCATAAATATCAGGAAATTAATATTATTATTTTCATACGACTTACTTAGAAACTATAGCTTTAATATTTGGAGATGGTTGCCATAGGAGATTTATCAAAGAGGAAAGAACAGAAAATGGATGCTTCATCATGAAGCAGCAACTGGATTCAGCAAGAACGTCTAATCTCGATCGATTCCTGTATCTGAGAAAGATGCCTATAATGCACTTTAAGCCTTCATCATGAATTTATGAATGGCTTTCATGTCGCTCGTATGGGCAAATGCCCATTGATACTCTTATTAAGCATGCCCAGAGATCTTGTGATCCAAGCAAGTACTCATATTCACCACCAAGACAAGTGATGATGATGATGATGGGTTCTTGTAAAGCGCCGGTATCCGCCTCAGCTGGGCGCTCATGGCGCTTGCTCAAAAATAATAAATATCTCACAAATTTCAATGTCTTCAAACAGTGCTTAGGATCATTATTCAGTTCAAGTACTGTCCTAGTAATGCTACAATTGACTTATTCTTGTCTTGGGATAATGTTGGAGTGGGGAACAGAGAGGTCTTCAGGTAAGACTCAAAAGTTGATTGGGTCTCTGCTGTCCTGATAAATTGGGGAAGGCTATTCCACAGCTTTGGTCCAGAGATGTAGAAGGCTCTGTCACCCCAGGTTGTGTGGCTGAGAGATTCCCTCAGCAATGCTTGAGCTGCTGATCTGAGACTGCGTGTTGGTATATGCTGAGATAAGAGCTCTGAGATGAAGGGTGGAGATTTATCGTTAAGCGCTTTAAATACAAGGACCCCAAGTTTATAAGCTAATTGGTGTGCTACAAGGACCAAATATTCGAAGCTAATGGGCTTTTATTTGTACGGGTGTGACATCTTGTGCTGATCACTTGGCAATCCAGGAGTTGCTAGCGTGGACTATACTCGCAAGAAACGCAAAGTCTCTACAAAGTCAAGAAGAGAGCAAGACTTGGATGGAAATAATGAAGGATACAAGCAGTGGGATCCATGTAGAATGGACTCATCATTGTACAATATGAGTGGGGTAACTGCTCGTGACAAAAGTCAATATCAGCCAAGCAAGAAGTGTTTTTTCCATATAAAGATGCTCATATAAATTATATGCAAATGAGGTAGATTTATTTACGATTTTTTTATTTAAAAAATAAATAAATTTGTAAAACTTATCATGGGCTTCAGTTCAATTCGTATTGATTTCTGCACTTGATTTCCAATATTTGGATTATTTTCCTTATTTGTAATTTATTATGGCTAATTTGCATAAAATCCAAATTTTGTGATTTTCCTATATGCTTGTATATTTAAGGACTTTTAATATGGTGTTTAGGAAACCTTCCTGTAAGGTATTGCCATATTCCAATTTCAATAGATAATCTACTTGCAATTTTTGAGGGATGTATCACCAGTGTGTTTTCTTGAATATTTATAACATGTTAGATACTTTTATTTGCATAATATGCAAATTACACTACATACACTAAGCTGAATACAAATGTATTCAACGTCCTTAGTGATAGCAGCATGTAAATTCCAACATTGATGATATTTTCAAGCAGATAATGAGAGAAAAATCACAATACCTTGACATTTTTCCATATAAGGATGCTTATTTGCATATTATGCAAATGAGGTAGATTTTTTTGCACTTTTGACAAAAAACAGTGAATACAGTTATTTATCATGAATTTTCGCTCAAATTGAATTGTTTTGGAGACTCAATTTGTAATCTTTGGGCTATTTTCCTTATTTTTCTAATTTTTTTATGGCTAATTTGCATAATATGCAAATTTCATAAATTTCCACTGCTTGGATTTCTTGGGACTTTTAGTATGTTGTTAAGGGGACCTTCCTTGAAAGCATTGCAGTGGAATATCTCGTGTTGCAATTAGTGGTGGGTCATACCCTATATTGACTGGACTATGTTATGTCAACGATTGCGAAGATAGCTTAAAAGCCAAGATATTGGAATTAGAGGTCGGGAAGAAGGCAATACTGACGAATGTAATGCGTTTTCCGAGCTCCTTCAAGTCTACGCCCAAGTCGAAGGTAAGATTTACATGTAGTCTAGACCTAGTCCTAGCCCAGCCAGGTCGAAAATCCCATGGCCATGCCATAGCCTAGATCCTCTAAGCCTAGAGACCAATAAGGACATTAGCCTATTTAGAAAAATTCTATTGGTCTCTAAATCTAAAAAAACCAATAGACTCCAAGAGAAAGGCGCCTTTCTCTTGGAGTCTATTTATGTATGGTTTTTATTGGACCCATAGAATTGTTTCCCATAGAGACCATTCAAACCATCAGAAACCAATAGAATCTAGACTCTAGGTCTAGACTAGTACCCAGCCATAGATTTTTCTACTCCATAGAAACCAATACTAAGTAATAGGACCAATGCCAATGGCAATACTCAATAGAAACCAAGGCAATAAGAAACCAAGGCAATACTAGGACCGATACTGCGATAGGACTAATAGAAACCAAAACAATAGGAATAGGGTCTAGAAACCAATAGGCCCCCTACTAGATATTCTAGGACCGATAGGACCAAGGCAATAGAACCCAATGGGACCAATACTACAATAGAAACCAATACTATAGGACCAATTACCATTGTTAAAAAAAGCACCATGGTAACCGTGGTTTTTTTGTCCAAATTACCATCCACCATATGGTAACCATGGTTACCATGGTTTCAAACAATGATAAAATAGCTATGTATTTCATTGTTTGGTACCATGATTACCATGGTTACCATGCCGGTAATTTGGACAAAAAAAAACATGGTTAACATGGTAGGACCTAGACCTAGACTCTACATGAAATTGCAGATATTAAAATACACCTAGGGTCTATTGGTGGACAGTTGCCAACATCGATTATGAATTATTAATATCACTTAATTTGGTTCTTCTACCCGGATCGATGTACCTATAGACCCCCTAGGCCTATATAGGGAATATGGAATGTGGGACCATTAGAAACCCATAGAAAATAGTCTAATGGACCAACAAGCAACCCATAGAAAATATATAATGGACCAACAGCTAGAACTAGAAGCCCATCATAGAAGAAAATATCTAATGGACCAACAGAAACCCATACTCCATAGAAGATGTGGGTGGATGTTCGTCCAATAGAAGCTTTCTGTTGGTCCATCAGCATTTTTCTATGGGTAAGTGTGTTGGTCCAATAGATATTTTCTATTGGTTTCTGTGGGTCCAATATTTCACTTTCCCTATTGAAACCAATAGATACCAATAGCTCTAATGGTTTCTGATGGTCCAATAGGCTATTGGATCCTATTGGAATTTTGACCTGGGAGGCCACTAATATTCTTCTTTCAGCTCATCGGATCATATTCATAAGAAAGGTGAAAAAAAATATGATTGATGGCGGCAACGATGTGGATTAATTTATCGTTCATGTGTAGTTTTCACTGCGTCATTAGCATTACAAAGACTGCGAAATCAATACGGAATGTGCTGTAGACTCTAGATGAACAGAGTATAATTAAGTGGTGTACCGTGTAGGTCCAACTTCAGGAGGCTCCGACACCGGCGCCGGTTGGAGTTAATAAAAGCGGTGCAAAGCTGATCTGTTCCCACACAACGTGCTAAATTTAATTTGATTTCAATACAATTACAAAATGTAATTTAGAATGAACAGAAGTCCTAAGATAACTCCAATATAAAAAAAAATTTAAAAAGTTTTTTTCCATGTGGTTTATCTATAATAATCGAGACCTGATATTATTATTAATGACTTGTTATGATTTGTAAAAAAAAGAAGACTTCATTGTAATTTGTAGAAAAAAATGTTGGATTTTGTAGTGAATGTTGAATTTATAGTGAGTTACTCAGGCATAGAGCTTTTCATTTTATGAATTATTTTTGGTTTTACTTCTTTTACATGTAGGTCATCCTGAATGTGTGTAATTTTCCTGCGGATGAAGGAGTTCTTGAAAGGTTTATAAGACCTGAGGTCACCAAAACAGCATTGTGGCAGAAGTATGGAACACCAGCGTATACATGGTAAGGAAAGATTGCCAAACTAAAATGTTTGAAAAAGCCTAACCCTACTGTACTGAGTTATTTCAAGCTCCTCCGGATAGATGGTTGACCTCGGCCACTACACTGTTGATTCCCACAAAATTGGCACACCTGGAGTAAATTGGCAATTCTATGACATATCTTTTTGCTTTGAAAATGTTACATTGGGGTTGCATAGACAGAACACTTTTTATGTCAAATGCGTTCATTAATAATGTTAACACTTTTAAAAAAGAAACATGTAGTACTGTTTATATTCCTAATTTTCAAATGATTTTTTTTATTTCACTTCTTCAGATAACTTCTTCAGATGACTGCAAAGCGCAACGTTGCAAAGCTCACTTCTAGAACCCTAGTCACCAATGACAGTGCACCACCATATTCCTTTGCTCACCAGTTGAAACAAACTACCGCCCTCGAGTCAGAAGGCTGTCTTCATCGTCCAACACACAGCGGTAACATCACCCCAGGACTTCAACCCTCCGCTGATACCTGGTTCAGCAAAGACTAGGCCTTGGGGAGTGTTTACGGCTCTGTCACCAAAACAGCATTGTGGCAGAAGTATGGAACACCAGCATATACATGTAATGTATCGGGACCTTTACAGGGTAAGGAAAGATTGCCAAACTAAAATGTTTGAAAAAGCCTAACTCTACTGTACAGAGTTATTTCAAGCTCCTCCTGATAGATGGCTGACCTCGGCCACTACACTATTGATTCCCACAAAATTGGCACACGTGGAGTAAATTGGCAATTCTATGACATATCTTTTTGCTTTGAAAATGTTACATTGGGGTTGCATAGACAGAACACTTTTTATGTCAAATGCGTTCATTAATAAGGTAAACACTTTTAACCCTAATTCTCCCGGGGGGGGGGGCCATAATGGCCCCCCCTCGACAATTTTCGCGATATATCTGCTGCGCAAAATTTTTTGACCTCGCCGCTCTCTGACTTTTTACTTTCAAGTCTCGCGCAAATTTTGAGACCAAATTTGTGACGCCCGGGTACACGGTTACGACATTACGCAACATTATGTAAGTGCATGTCAGACCCAAAATTGCTCATAAACGTGATTTCATGTACAAATCCAAAGCAAATTGTGTATTTAGCCCAAATTCATAAATGTATCATTATTTCTACTTTTACTGATTAAACTTAATTAATTTTGCCTTGTTTATGATCAGAATTCAGTCTGGAACCATTTCCATTGAAAAAAACAATAAAAAACAAAAAGTAAAAAAACAAAGAAATACATAAGAAATTCATAAAACAATAAAATACATAAGAAATCGATTTCCAAACCGAATTTTTTTAAATTGCGATTGTTAAGAATGCTACAAAGAATATTTTTACCAAAAATTAGCATTCTAGGAGCTTTATTTAGTGAATTAGAGCAAAAAGTATGATTTATGCATAAATTAGCATAATTAATTCATATAAAATAAAATCTCATTATTTTGGAAAATTTTTACCATACAGCCTTGTAGATTACATCGCACACTACCAGCGTGCAAATTTTTGTGTCGCTCGCGCGATCGGCGGCCAAGATCTTAAGGGGGGGCCATAATGGCCCCCCCCCCCGGGAATGACAAGAATCAAAATACCCCGGGAGAGTTAGGGTTAAGAAAGAAAAATTCAGTACTGTTCATATTCCTAATTTTCAAATGATTTTTTTAAATTTCACTTCTTAAGTTAACTTCTTCAGATGACTGCAAAACGCAACGTTACAAAGCTCACTTCTACAACCCTAGTCACCAATGACAGTGCACCACCATATCCCTTTGCTCACCAGTTGAAACAAACTACCGCCCTCGAGTCAGAAGGCTGTCCTCATCATCCAACACACAGCGGTAACATCACCCAAGGACTTCAGCCCTCCGGTGATACCTGGTTCAGCAAAGACTAGGCCTTTGGGGGGTGTTTACGGCTCTGTCACCATAACAGCATTGTGGCAGAAGTATGGAACACCACCATATACAGGGTAAGGAAAGATTGCCAAACTAAAATGTTTGTAAAAGCCTAACCCTACTGTACTGAGTTATTTCAAGCTCCTCCGGATAGATGGTTGACCTCGGCCACTACACTGTTAGATTCCCACAAAATTGGCACACCTGGAGTAAATTGGCAATTCTATGATATATCTTTTTGCTTTGAAAATGTTACATTGGGGTTGCATAGACAGAACACTTTTTATGTCAAATGCGTTCATTAATAAGTTTAACACTTTTAAGAAAGAAAAATTCAGTACTGTTCATATTCCTAATCTTCAAATGATTTTTTAAAATTTCACTTCTTCAGATAACTTCTTCAGATGACTGCAAAGCCTTTAAGCGCAACGTTGCAAAGCTCACTTCTAGAACCCTAGTCACCAATGACAGTGCACCACCATATCCCTTTGCTCACCAGTTCAAACAAACTACCGCCCTCGAGTCAGAAGGCTGTCCTCATCATCCAACACACAACGGTAACATCACCCCAGGACTTCAGCCCTCCGGTGATACCTCGTTCAGCGAAGACTAGGCCTTGGGGAGTGTTTACGGCTCTGTCATAACAGCATTGTGGCAGAAGTAGCCTCGATCTCGACCAAGACATTTTGAATGCCACTCTGTATGGCTTGGCATAGTTTTTTTTTGTTATTCATACTAACGTGTGTTCATGTCAATTTTTCCACCTCTGACTTACATTTATTTTCTGATACCATGTTTCTGTGTGATTTTAGTCTTATTTCTACTGGTATGACAATGTAAACATATACTTTTGTTCCACACAAGATATTTTGGGATTTTGTGTGCACTTTCATGTAACTACATGTATTTTTATACCATAGTTTTTGTTTCTGATTGTTCAATTCCTTTTACGCTCTCATTCCTTTATAGTTGTATCTTATTTGAGACAGAGGAAGAGATAGGGTGAATAATAGAGAGAGAGAGAGAGAGAGAGGGGGGGGGGGGTGCAGAAACAAAGCGCCATTCATGATGAATTTTATTACATTTGTGTTTTAACTTTGCACATACATTGCAAGATATTGGGAATTTAACACGTTTATTTTTCTGTAAGTTTGTAAATCCTTGTATTCACACAGTGTTTTGAGTGATATATTGTAAAGATAGATCTTATGCATGCTCCTTGGGGAAAAGAAGTTATACATGCATGTCACTTATCTCATCTTGGCATTATCATAATTATTATATTGGTTGATGTTGCTGATATATGAAACAGAATCTGATGGATATCATTGATAACAGTTACTGTTTGTCATCTTTTTTACATCAGGATAACAGATCTTAGTAGTACAGCGAAAGACAATTCACTGTAATTTGTTATATTGTCATATATTACACGATTATGATTTTCAATGGCACATGTTTGTACACTACAATTTTATGTCTTTAGAGGTCACATATCCAGTTTGTTTCGTGAATAGTCAATATTGGATTATGATTATAATGTCAGTTTGTTTGCAACATTTACCCCATATATAGTGGTACCTTACGATCAACTGTCAATATCTACTGCATTCACTATACATAGCAGTGTCTTGCTTGCTGTAACAAAGAGGTACATAGGGCTGTTAGGGATTATCCATAATGTACATTGTTTTTTAGTTTTATTGTTATTGTGTTTACCTGAACTTATATCTCAATTGCTATGTAGGGGGCCTTTCATATAATCAGTAGGTATCTTGTTTATGTACCTGTTTTATAGATGTATTCCATTTCTGTTAAATATATATACATGTTAAAATGCCCTTTTCAGAGATTTCTACAATGCCGCTCTTTTCAGTATGTGCTTTTATTTTAGTATATCAAATTTAATTGGATATGCTGTTTTTAAAATCTATTTCTTTTAAAATGTGTTTGAAGATGATAGGTGATTACCATTTGTAATATTGCATTGCGGTTCTTTTTTAGATCGCCAAGGAAATAGCATGATGTTAAGTTTGTGCAGAATGTCATTTACATGCATGTAGATAGGTCTATGCAATTTAGCTTTGACTTTGGTTTGATAAGCCTTGTTTAGTGCTTTGAACATGATTTTAACAATGAATAGACCTGTTTACTAATGTACTTCATTTCATGTTTCTCTCTATAGTACATGGTAGGGGTGAAATAAGAATACAAAGGTTAGAAGGAAAAAATAAAGAAGATTGGGGAACACTGGAAGACACAATAGAGGGAGAACGAGAGTCACAGGCGGAAAAGGGAGAGGGTGAGAGAGTTTAACAAAAGAGAAGGGCAGAGATAGATCGAGACATCGCAAGAGAGAAAGAGGGAGGCAAGGAAGGAGTGAAGGGAGAGGGTGAAGAGTAGAGAGGGGGAGAGAGGGATGCAGAAACAAAGCAAGAGAGAGGGGCAGAACAAGAAAGGAGAAGGGGAACATAGCAAGAGAGAGGAGAAAGAGATGCAATCGAGGCACTCTACTAGCATAAATAGATTTGAATATTTACTATATAGAGAAAGGGAAAAGTTATATAGACATAGATGATGATGATCATGATGATGATGAACATGAAGGTGATGGTAATGATAATGTTAGATGATGATAATAATGATAATGTTAATGATAATGATAATGTTGATGATCATCAGACCATCACGATGATGATGATCATGATGATATTGATGATGATGATCATGAGCGTGATCCTGACATCTTAAAGGAGAATGAAACCCTTGAAACCAGCTGAATCCATATCAAAGAGAAAAATCAAAGAAACATATTGTTGAAAGTTTGAGGAAGATTGAATGAATAATAAGAGAGTTATGAGCATTTGAATATTGAGATCACTAATGCCATGTAGATCCCCTCATTGGCAATGCGACCAAGATCTGTGATGTCACACACGTACAACTCCCTCATTACTTTAGTACTTATTTCACTTATATTCTCACTTTTACAGAGTCTATCACAAGGTGAGGTGTTCTCTTTATGAGAGGACAAGTACAGAGGTTTCACAACATTATATCATTGATGAATCGTTTGTCATATGATTAGAATGAGCAAAAAGAGATGTTTTGAGGTATATTTTCAGTGTCCAAAAGGGGAGAGTTGTTCATCTGTGACATCATAGATCTTGGTCGCATTGCCAATGGGAGGATCTCCATAGCATTTGTGATCTCGACATTCAAATGCTCATAACTCTTCTATTGCTAGTCCTATTTTACTCAAACTTTTGTTGATCTTATTCTTTGATTTTTCTGCTTTCACAAAAGCTAACTTGCTCCAAGAGTTTCATTCTCCTTTAATGAAAAAATGAGGGATGGTTTAGATAGCATATAGTCTCAGCTACAACATACTCGAAAATCAACAAAATCCAAGCATAAATAACGGCGAAATTGCTCGCAAAAGACAGCAATGTAGAATCCAGATTTGAGAAAAAGTCATCTCGCATAGGGATTACTAGTCCAGAATCTGCACGGTCCTTATTTTCCCTACACACTTGATTCAAGCCGTCGAAGATGGCGTTATCAACAAACTCATAATAATGCTACGCAGCCCACCCAGGTGTCACGCGCGTAAAACATTCCCCATAGACTTGTGTGTTAAAATGGCACTTTTGAAAAATTCATAAAAAATAAATGTGAAATTAGAGGGTGGAATGTTTACTATCAATGGATAGGATATATATCTGACATTCCAAATCTGACCAGGAAAGGGTACCGTAGCCAGCTCATTTTAAAAATAAATCGCCATTTATGAAGATAACTATGAATCGATCGAATTCATCAACTGAAACAGTAAAATAGCCCTAATTATTCCGCCAGTCAAAAAATAGTTCCAAATCACTTATTTATCTTCCCAATTTGGGCGAAGTAAGTTCAGTAGTTACCATTTCTAGAATCAGTGTTAGATTTTGAATCACATTCATACATTTTTGTCAATCAGCAATATCAAATTGACAAAAATTCGAATGGGTTGGGTCGAACGAATATCTTTAGCCCTCCTGATGTAATTAGGCTCGTGGAACCCCCAGCCTTTTTCGCCGGGCGTCCTAATTTAATGATCACGCCATCATCGGCTGGTAGCAAGTAAGTAGGGAGAGGTAGCGTCAGTGTGGTGGAGATCAAAATTAAATAGGCCAGATTCTGGACTAAGGGATTACACGCCAAAAGTAATGGATCAAGTGATAATAGGGTAATAATAAAGTAAATAGGGTTGTTTATTACATTATTTGCGATTCTACGTGATTCAATATTCAAAGGAGACGGTATACTGTACAGTGAAAGGTCGAATAGACAAAAAAAGTGAAGGAGAAAATTGTTGGAGACGCCCGGACTCGAACCAGGGGTCTCGAGGTCCGAAGTCAAGTGCGTTACCGATATACCAAAACATTTCCCATAGCGATTAAACGTAAACGAGAAATGGAATTCTCAAATCCCACGTTGCAAGTGAAATATGAGCATGATCTCGGCATCTGATCGAAAAATAAAGGGCACATTTGTGATAGCTTTTTGTCTCAGCTACAACATACTCAAAGCTCAGCGTAAACAAAGATAAAACGACGGAGATATTGCTCGCGAAAGACGAAAATGTAGAATCCAGTTTTGAGAAAAAGTCATGTCCCATAGAGAATACACGCAAAATGTGAAAAATTGACATGCCTCCTTTAATCGCAAAAATACGCCATGAAGCCTTTGTCAAAATGAAATATCGTGGCGACTACATTTGTAGAGAATATTCTAAGGTAGAACATATCAAAATTTGAAAGATAATTGATCAACATTTGCATAGATACAATCAATTTTCCAAAAATCTGCTGACGTCATAATATGAAAATTTAAATTTTGAGTTCGGAGGCCATTATGATGACGTCATGAGCTAATTGAGGGTCAAATGAAACATGAAATCATATCTCCGATTCATACTCTATCAAAATATGAAAAAAAACTTGGGGTCACCTTGCATCCTAAAGCGCTACAATGGATTTTGTACAGGCATGTTTTTGCCCATGTATGCTGTGTATTACAAAAGCTCGCACGCACGGTAATTATCTTAAACGGACGCTCATTCCGTTATTAATGGGCAGAAAAAGTTGAACAAGGTATCAAAATGCTTGAAAAAATGTGCCAAATATGATGACAGAAAAAAATTGGCGATTCTATTTTGGAAGATGCAATTACGCGCGAAAATGCGCGCGCATGTGCGTGCGCGCGTTTTTTTGCAAAATGCTTAAAATGGCCTGAAACGTATGGAAAATTAATTTGGAACGAATTTGAGCATTTTAAAATTTTAATGCGCGCGTACGTGCGCGTCGAGGTGCGCGCGCGGAATTTGATGAAATTTTTAGTTGACCGTTGACCTGAAGTTGATGTATACCAAATATAGTTGATTTTTGATGACTCGTTATCGAGATATGATAATGACCTGATTTTTACAAAATGGCGCCTGGATGACGTCACGATGACCTAATGACCTTGAAAAAAGGAGGGCACACTTCCGAAAGCTTAGAATCTCAGCTACATCATACCAAAAGCTCAGGGATAACTAACAAGAAAAAATGGAGATATAGCTCACGAAATAGATTATAGAGGAATGTAGAATCTAGTTTTGAGAAAAAGTCATGTCCCGTAGAGATTACACGTAAAATGAGGAAAAATGACATGCCTCTTTTCATCGCAATTTTACACCATGATGCGTTTTTCAAAATGAAAATTCAAGTTAACTGACGAGAAAGAATACATTCTAAACCACAACATATCGAAATCTGGGCGAAAAATGATCAATATTCACGGAGTTATGATCAAATTTGCATAAATTTGATGACGTCATTTTTGAAAAAATGAAATTTTCAGTTTAGGCGCAATTTTGATGACGTCATGATCAAATTGAGGGACAATGGTGACATAAAATCAAATCTACAACTCATACTCTATCGATATATGAAAAAAAATTGGGGTCAACGGACTATTTAAAGAGCTAAAGTGAATTTTTAATAGGCATGTTTTTGCCCATATATGGCCTATAGTAAGAGCTCGCGCGCACACGTGCTGCAAACTTTAACGGGTGATAATTTCGTTATTAATGGTCGTAGAAGGTTGATCAAGGTATCAAATTGCTCAGAATTATATTATCAATGCAATGATATAAGAAAAACGGCGTTTCTGCGTTGCGTTGAAGGCGTTACGCGCGGAAACGCGCGCGCATACCTGTGCGTGCGCAAATTTTTGAAATGCTTAAAATGACCTAAAACGTACTTTACTTTGGTCAAAAAGTTATTTTGAGCATTTTAAAAATTTGACGCGCGCGTCGTGACCTCCAGGTGACCTTTGATGACATGACCTGTTGACCCTTGACCTGAAGTTGATGTGATGTTAATTTGATTGATTTTTTATTATTGATAATGGAGATATGATCGACAATGTGATTTTACAAAATGGCGCCTGGATGACGTCATCATGACTTGATGACCTTGAAAAAGTTGATTTTACTTGAACTCATAGGGCTTGATGACTGACAGAAATTTGAAGGAAATTGACCATGTCGATTTCGAGTGAACGTGTGTACAAAAAAGTGTACGGAAGAAATAAAAATAAATAAAGAATAAAGAAAATTCTGGCGAAATCAATAGGTGATCTGTCGTTGACAGACCACCTAATAAAGAATAAAGAAAGAAAATTCTGGCGAAATCAATAGGTGATCTGTCGTTGACAGACCACCTAATAAGTAGATCTAACATGTTTTTTAACATATTTATCACATTTTTACATGTTGTTTCACAACCACAGGTATGGCAAATTTGAGACGTAAGCCACGCGTTAATTACCTGGAACTTTCACGCGGGCCATCATTACCAAGCAGTCGTACAAAGTCTGAACGTTGGTCATCTAAGAAGCTCTACCCTCTGACAGTAATCGACACCAAAGTGGAAAATGGCAGCTTGAAAGTATTAGTGCATTATGTCGGATGGGGAAACAAGTACAATGAATGGCGTGATGCTGCTGAAATTGTAGACATACCCTTGGAATATCTGCAATCAGATGATTCGTCAAAGAAATTGTTTTATATGAATTTGGCTACTGCCATCAAAGAGGCACTGCACGGGCAACGTAAAGTCATCAGTGTAGTTGAACTTCGGATCCCCATCGTAAAAGATATTTTTGAAGATCTTCGACGAAGATGTAAATGTAATTACCATTCATCTGCACCAGCAGCGCTTATTTTGAGAAATTTGAAAGCTCTAAATGAATGTGTGGGGGACAGATGGTACTACAGAGTATTCAACAAGGCAGGGGACTTTGCATACATCAGAGATGGGACATTCTCGTGTCGACTAGTAGAACGCGTACCCCTGGTGGAATTTTCTGGTGAAGGAATGCCCGAATTCACCCACCGTGGATTTGTTATTGTTGTCAAATTTCAACGCATGCTTGGCAACAAGATGGATTTTGCCTTGTATGAAGCTGCAAACAATTGAATAATACATTGTGTACTTCTGTGCAGATGTTTGTAGTATTGGGAGTTTATATTACTATCTTAAACATGTTTACATTAACATGTAATTTGACCTTACATACATTGCAGTAGAATGTTCAACAGTGCAAAATATTCATGACATGTTTTTAAACAGCTAGAAGTGGCTTTATTGATTCACCACCCTGGGTATTCGAAACAACATAATACTTTAAAAAAAAATCCAAAGAATAGTATTCATGTATGTTTTATTTTAAATTAAATGTATGTATATGTTTAGCAATTTGTATTAGGTATATTGTACTTGTATTCAGGATTCATTTGATGCCTTGAACCAATGTACTTTGTATACATGTAGTTATAGCCATGGCTAATGTAAGTAGCATGTGTGTTCTGATATCTTTTGCACTATCTTGTGCTGTGTTGTTGGCAAATGGTATGCCACAGCCCACCGAAGAGTATCCATATATTGTTGAGCTTGATGTGAATAACTTGCTCTTGTACAATATTGCCTCTAAAATTAGCAGTGGCCCAGAATTGAGTGATGATGAGGTTCGTTCAGTTTTGACCAAGGTACTAAACACCCATCACATCACTCTTGAAGGAATAGATCTGTCTTCTGTTTTCAAAACCCTTAAACAGAAAGTAAAGAGTTTGTTTCAAAAATCAAAAAAATGTGTCAAGGCTGGAGGCAAATCAGTGGAGATGCAATTAAGGAAATGGAAAGAAACGGAGTATTCATTAAAACTACCTCATAAATCAGGCAGCCCCACGAAGCGTAAACTACAGGAAGATGTTCAGGAAGAAAAAAGTAAACGGATTAAGTTAGAAAGTGAATTAACTGTGTTAACAAATAAACTGGAACAAACAGAAGGCAAAAACCTAGAACTAGAACGTAGAGTTCAACGCCTGAAAAATCCAATGAAAAAACAAAAAGGTGGGCGAGGAAAAAACAAAAATAAACTCAAATATACGCCATCCCAAAAATACAGACACCAAGCTAATGCACTGAAAGAATTTAAAAGTACAGTACAAGAAGGGGCAAAAAAGGCTGGTTTTACCCCCATTAAAATTGAAATTCAAAATGACAAGGCCAAGACAATCAATCTCATCTTTGAGGAGAGAGAAGGACCTATTACTGAAACTGACATTGATGAGATGCTGTTTATTTTGGACTCCTTTAATATCCCACAAAAGGGATATCATGAATTAGCACAACGCTTTGCAGCTCTGCCACGATTGTTTTCAATCAATGAAAGAAAACAATCTATAAACTCTGAATGCCGGGTCAAAGAAATTGATGTAGTACATGGAAAAATAAGAATCACTGGAGTTTACCGTTTCTTAGAAGACTGTCTAACATCAGTACTCTCTGATCAAAAAAGGTCTCACTTAAAGGGGAATCCAACCCAAATAAAAACTTGTTTTTATAAGGAAAAGAAAAATCAGACAAGTTGATAGGTGAAAGTTTGAATAATATTGGACAAACAATAAGAAAGTTATGAATTTTTTAAAGTTGTAAATATTGGTAATCACTATACCCATGGAGACTTCAAATTGGCCGCATATGGGATGTCATAGTGATGTAAGGCAAGGACTACTCTTCCATGTACTCCAATACATATTATGGCTAAAATGTCATTTTTCCCAAAAGTTTATTTCAAATCAGATTTTTCTTTCATGAGGACATAAAACAATATACTACCTGGGTTATATTTAGATTACTGCCCCAGGGGAATGGGTACTTAGAAGAAAACCACAAATCCCTGATAATAAAGTACATGGCCTATGGGAAAGTTGTCCTTGCCCTTGTCATAATTTACTTACCCAGTTGCCAATTTGAAATCTACATAGTATTAGTGATCTCAATTTTAAAGCAGCTATAACTTTCTTATTGCTTGTCGTATTTCTTTCAAACTTTCACCATTCTGTTTAATTTATTTTTCTCCTTCCCATCACAACATTTTATGGCCAAGGCTGGATTCCCCTTTAATTGTAAATAATAAAGTGAAAATAAAAATCAGTGGTGATGGTACAAGAGCCGGTAAAAAAACACATCTAGTCAATGTCACAATTACAATTATAGGAGAAGAAAGCTGTAAATCTGAACAAGGTAATTACCTACTTGCGATTTTAAAATGCCCTGAAACTCATTCTTGTCTGAAAGTAGCTTTGTCAGATCTGATAGAGGAGTTTGATGGGTTGAGTGAAATAACTATTGATGGTAAAATTGTGAGTGTGGAAAAATACCTGGGTGGCGATTTAAAATTTTTAAATCAAGTTACAGGAATTGCTAGCTTCGCAAGCAAGTACTCTTGTTTGTGGTGCAAGTGCCCAAAGGAATCTCGATATGACATGACAAAAACATGGTCCATGACAGATGAAATGAAAGGTGCTCGTTCTGTGAAGGAAATTTTAAACTGTGCCTCGAAGAAGATGTTTGGGTGCATTGCAGAGCCACTTTTTAGATCTATTCCTGTCATTAATATTGTTCCAGATACATTACATTTGTTTCTGAGAATTTCTGACCAGATGATTTATCAGATCATAAAATACTTACAAGATGAAGACAACTTTGTTCGGATATCTGAAGAACGGCTTAGCAAGTGTCAACATTTACAGCGTTTTAAACAGTTTATTGAAAATGTTGGTATCCCAGATTGGAAATTCTTTATCAGTGATAGTAAACTGAATTACGACTCATTTACTGGCCCTGAACATCGCACAATTATGGAAAATATAAACTTGACACCCTTATCCCAGACCATCCAAAACTGTCTGGTATTAAGTCTTTGTGGACCGATTTCAAAGTGTTGATGGATAGCCTAAATCAGAACATGTCTGATGATCAGATTTCAGATTTTGAAAAGGCCGCACGAAAATGGGTGGATTTGTATGGCAGTAATTTGTTTCTTTCTAAAGATGTCACTCCATACATGCATATTTTCTCCAACCATTTGCCTGAAGCTATGCGGTTACACGGAAACGTTGTAGATTTTTGTCAACAAGGACTTGAGAAACTAAGGGTGCGTTTATCCGCCACTTTTTCACCCTAGAATCATGATCTGAATCATGATTCAAATCACGATTCTGCAGAATCACGATTGCATTTAGTCGAAATTGAATATAATCATGATTAGAATCACAAACATGAACTACGAAAAAAGGGGCGTTTGGAAAGACGTTTCTACAGAATCACGTATGAAAATGTTCGAATAAACGATATCGTGATTTGAATCATGATTATATGACCTCACTGTGTCGGGCTACTTTCGGTTTGACTCTTGCCAAGCTCAAGGCTCTCTATATGCTCATTGTATGTACATGGTTACTCTGCATGCATTTCTTGTCATGTTCAAGTTCTGTGTTGGTCATCGCATCGTCCACTACTTTTCATTTTTTGGTCATGTCTTCAACTTCAAGTTCTAGTGAATGAATTAACTGGACAGACAATGATCTCAGTTGTTGTTGAGTATAGAGTGTTAATATTAAATTGGATCTACGCTGAAATTCACTTCCGAACACCATTTTGGATAAACTAACAAGATGAATAGAAGCATATGGACCCTATAGAAGTAAACAAAATTAGGTATAGACTGAATTCTGGAAGCAAAAGATTTTTCGAGAGCCGAAACACGTGCGAAAAACTTCCTCTGTCAAACTGCGCACTAGTGATGCGCACTGGATTGGCCCGAATCTGAGGAGAAACAGCATTGTAATGAAGGTCGTCTAAACGCTGATTCTGTGACATCGTGATTCATGTTTGTGTTTTGAATCATGATTCAAATCATGATTCAAATCATGATTCTGGCTTGAGGTCGCATAAACGCAGCCTAAATCACCTGGTCACAAAATGGTATTTTCGCTCTACGAATTTCAGTAAGGCCGCTCTTAAACAGATTATACACAAACAATTCAGGATCAATAAACTAGAGGGAAAGTGTAGGCGTGCCCCAAAATTTCAAATGACTTGTACTGCTTGTAACAAAAGTGGTCATAATAAGAGAACTTGTAAAGGGCCAGAAAATACAATTTAATTTAATGTGGAGCCTTGAAACATTTGTTTCAAAGAAGCATTTTGAAGTTGGCTTCAATTGATTTGGCTAGCCAACTAGAATGAAACATTTTTTGTGTATATACATGGCTATACATTAGCTTATGTGTGTTTGGATTTAAGCTTTTACGCTTTACATTTGGGTAGATGTAAGCTGGTATTCTCTATTTTATCATTACTTGAGTCCTTGTCTGTTATAAATTGAGATGCCTACAATAACTTATTTCTTATCCATAATATATATGTATGGGTGGTGCATATATACTGGCAGGAAAACTTAATGTATTGATTTAGGCAGTGATTGTTTCATGTTCGCAGTGAGCGAAGTTTTGCAAGATTACCCGACAGTTGTCGTTTTTGTCACCATGATAATTTCACACCTCGATGTACGCAGTTGATTGCAGTATGCATTGCATTCTGTATCATGTCAACATTCACGTTTGTAACAACTAAAAAGCTGTAATAAAAAAAATAATTATATGAAAGTGAAACGTGCTAATAATTGACCATTGGTCTGCATCATACACCTCATTTATATTTTTATGCTGTTATACAAATTGCAATATGTGTGCTATTGTTTACCTATTTTGTGTCATTTTAGATACAGTTTTAACTTAAAAATTATTGTACATTACAACATCAATCTCATGTCTGTATTTTTTTTTTTGTAATGTGTGCTATTGACAACTCATCGTGCAACTCAAAAGAGGTTTTGATATAACGTTAATATTTTTTTGCCAAACTGGTCAAAGCTTGCCAAAGAAAAGTTACAATTGTTTATCTGTCAAGTTGTTTTTCAAATGTATTTTATTATACTTCGGTTTGGAAGTGAATGGATTGTACAGGGTATTACTATTAGCAGTACAAGGTATGCTCAGGAATCACGAGGCTTAAATATGCAATTCCATTTTTCATCAAATTGATCCAAGCTTGCCAAAGTTATTTGTGTATCTTTATATCCATATTTATAAATATAAATGCAATACAAAGAACATAAGCATAATGTAAACCAATTTACTAGTGTTGGAACTGCCGAAACTGTGCTTATATGCAATCAAATCTTTAAAAAGAATTTGTGGTTACATAACATTAAAAAAAAATGAAAACAAAAAAATAAACACTGACATCATACATGTGCCAAGTTCACACACACAAAAAAATAAAATGCAACAGTGTAAGACCTAGAGCGAAGCATGATGATGTACGTACTATGTTTGTTACATTTTACATACTGCTGTGCATAGATTTGTGCATGTATTAAAATGATGTGTTTGATATATTGTGTTATAATTTTTACAAGAGCTGTCATACATTAACACTGAGCTCTTTGGGGAGTGCAAGAAATACTCCACACAAAGAAATTACAGAGGCATAAATGTTACCAAAGATTTTCATGAACTCTACTACTTTTGTGAATTGTGTTTTCCAAACTTGATCTAACGTTTCTGAGCCTGATGATTTATGCTGGTTGAATGTATACATGTACTTATTGCTGTACATAGACTTGTGCATGTATTGATATAATGTGTTTGATAATTGATATACTGTACTTTGTTTGATATACTGTACTATGACAAGTGTTGCCATACGGTACACAGCTCTTTGGGAATACTCCACACAAGGAAACTATAGAGGAATAAATGTTACCAAAGATTGAATGTACTCCACTACTTTTGTGAATTGTGTTTTCCAAACTTGATCTAATGTTTCTGAGCCTGATAATTTATGTTAGTTAAATGTTGTAAACATGTACTTATCGTTGTACATAGACTTATGCATGTATTGAAATAATGTGTTTGATATACTGTGTTTTATATTTGACCAGAACTGTCATACAGTATACACTGAGCTCTTTGGGGAGTGCAAGAAATGCTCCACACAAAGAAACTACAGAGGAATAAATGTTACCAAAGATTTAATGAACTAATTTTGTGAATTATGTTTTCCATACTTGTTCTAATGTTTGTGTGTGTGTGTGTGTGTCAATTTGTGTATGCACGTTTTGTGTGTTTAGGTGTATATGTATGTGATGTTTTTACCAAGATGCAAAATGACACCAAGGAGCTATTTATAGCTCCTTGATGATACACTGTCATGTGTGTTGTGTGTATGTGTGTGTTTCAATGTATGTTTGTTTTTGTATATGTGTGCGTGCATGTTTATGTGTTTATATGTACATGTGCTATAGCGAATGATTGTGTATGTGTGTATACTTTGCGTGTATGTGTGGCCACACAGGGTTTGTAAACTTTGTATGTATGTATGTGTCCGTGTTATATAAATATGTGTGTGTGGGTGTGTGTGTGTGTGTCATGATTCTCTTTTGACCAACAAGCAAAAATACAATAACTTAACTAAGAAAATACATGTATGATGTAGTATTAGTCACCAATGAAGATGCTTGTAATCATGCCAAATCTTAAGAAATATAAAATTTGTCATAATACCAAAATAATCACATAACAATATGCAGAAACAACATAAACAACTTTTGTATTTACATGTAGATCTGCCCACTATAAAAAAAAAAAAAACGAAAGAAAATGCCAAAAACATCAAGCCTACAGTGTTCTGTATGCATGTAGATTTTACGATAATTTACCCATTTTCCATAATGGACGCGTCCGTATCGTAGTTTCGTAAGCTGGCGTGCGCATTGGACCGGAGAGCTCATGAATAATTCATGAAGCGGGCGGCGTACGTCGGTGACCCGCGGAACCCGGTCATTTTGAGCAAATGCGAATTTCCACCCCAAACTTTTCCATATGAATTCTACACCCTACACATACTATAATAGCCCCCTTTCAGCTCAGCAAACGCAACATATGTTATTCACATCTGGTTCCAAAATACACTGGGTCATTGATTGCAAGAAAATTGCCTTCTCAACGCTAACCTGTGTGGATTTGTTTACGTTTTGTGAGACGTTGGGGTCGATTAACCCTAAAAGGACTGGGCTATTTGAGATGTATTGAGGACGAGGTGGGGGGGGGGGGGAGGGCCATGATGCCCCCATCTTCTGATCTCAGCCGCCGTTCGCGCCAAAACTCGGCACGTACATTCTTTACCACATAAACTACGAGCCAGTATAAATTTTTTTTTTATTCATGAAAAACATTATTTGCCTATTTTACACCCAATTTCACTTCACTGTTATTCGATTTTGATGAACTTTTCAGCATTATGCTCTGTGAATTTTACTCTATTCATTCAGATATGAATTTGTTAAGCCCGGAGCATCCCTTACATTGATCTCCCCTTGTATGGATTTGTTTGTCTTTTGGGGTCACTAGATTTATAAATTTCCTTCCCACATTTATCATATACATAGAGGTTTTGAGGTGACAAATCTTTTTCTGTTGCAGGTCCCCATTTGTGGAATTCACACCCATAAATGTTGCCAGTTGAAAGAGCTCTTCTACAACAAATTATAGACTCACCACATGAAGCAAGAATTTGCTTAATTGTTGTGGGATTACTTGTTATTTTGACTGCCAACTTCAAAATATTGCATATTTGTTTTCTTGTCAATTTGTTCAATTTCTGTGTATTTATTGATTTCATTTTGTGTATTGTATAAGTTGTTAATTGTGGGCCTTGAGTGTCATCGACAGATAAGTGCGCTATACAGTGCGTATCAAAAAAAAGTTTACACTTAGAAAAAATCCTGTAAAATTATATATTTGTAATATCCTGAAGATTTTTCCACATTTTAACATTGGTACAGATCCATTTCAGCAAATGACGATATAAATGTCGAAAAATATTTCCGCTTGAATGAGCACCACTTACTTTTGAAAAGTTAGTGAAAAATGATTTGCGCAGAACTCTGAAATAGTGATGCGAATAAAAGTAGACCTTAATCATGAAGAACACGGAGAATGTAGCTAGTAAAATTGATTTGAAGATATCTTTTACCTTTTTAAACTTGTTTCCTTGCCAAAAACACTTCAAAGAGTGCATTGCACCCCACCCCACTCCCCCACACACCGAGGCCATCGTGACGATATTTGCTTTCCACTGAGCTGTGATTTACATGAAATGGCTTAGGCTTGATTTTCATTTTGTTAATCATTGTCAAGCTTGGGAAAAGTGTGGAGAAACAAGTATTAAATGAAAAATGAAATATAAACCCCTTTAAATGATAAACAAGTGGAATGCCTCTGGCCGTCTCACCTGCATCACGCGATTCAATATAGCAGCAGTGCTGATTTTGAAAACTACTATAACTCGCACAAGATGTTCAGTGATACTTGGTTACTCTTATTTCCACGTTTTATGAACTAGACCAATACACTTATAGAGATATGATGGCAATTCAACAAATACCCCCAACGTGGCCAAAGTTCTTTGACCTTACATGACCTTTGACCTTGATCATGTGACCTGAAACTCGCACAGGATGTTCAGTGATACTTGATTACTATTATGTCCAAGTTTTATGAACTAGACCAACACACTTTCAAATTTATGGCTGTAATTCAACAAATACCCCAATTTGGCCAAAGTTCATTGACCCTAAATGACCTTTGACCTTGATCATGTGACCTGAAACTTGCACAGGATGTTCAGTAATACTTGATTACTATTATGTCCAAGTTTCATGAATCAGATCCATAAACTTTCAAAGTTATGATGGTAATTCAACAGATACCCCCAATTCGGCCAAAGTTCATTGACCCTAAATGACCTTTGACCTTGGTCATGTGACGTGAAACTCATGCAGGATGTTCAGTGATACTTGATTAACCTTATGTATAAGTTTCATGAACTAGGTCCATATATTTTCTAAGTTATGATGACATTTCAAAAACTTAACCTTAGGTTAAGATTTTGATGTTGATTCCCCCAACATGGTCTAAGTTCATTGACCCTAAATGACCTTTGACTTTGGTCATGTGACGTGAAACTCATGCAGGATGTTCAGTGATACTTGATTAACCTTATGTATAAGTTTCATGAACTAGGTCCATATATTTTCTAAGTTATGATGACATTTCAAAAACTTAACCTTAGGTTAAGATTTTGATGTTGATTCCCCCAACATGGTCTAAGTTCATTGACCCTAAATGACCTTTGACCTTGGTCATATGACATGAAACTCAGGCAGGATGTTCAGTAATACTTGATTAACCTTATGGCCAAGTTTCATGAACTAGGTCCATATACTTTTTAAGTTATGCTGTCATTTCAAAAACTTAACCTCAGGTTAAGATTTGGTGTTGACGCCGCCGCCGCCGTCGCCGTCGGAAAAGCGGCGCCTATAGTCTCACTCTGCTATGCAGGTGAGACAAAAACTTAGTGAAAAAAGTGCTGGAGATGTCTGATATAAACTTTTGTTCAGATTCAGTTATGTCCTCAGATCCAGCTGGCACAAAAAGGGTAAAGGTTGTGCTTACTAAGTGTTGAAATTTCAATTTGGGTGTCAAAATTGTTACATAATGCTTAAATGTATCTGTTTTATATCAATTGACAAAAATAGCAAGGGAAATGTATGAGAAATGTTTCGCAGGGTAAGTTTGATTTCGCCCTTTCCCCTTGACACAGTGTGAAAACAAGCATTTCTGCGCAAACAGATTTATGCGAGCTTTACAAAAATGGACAGTGCTCACTCAAGTGTAACATTCTGTCAAAACTTTTACTTTCATTGGATAGAAGAGACCCAAATCAAAGATTATATGTGAAAAAATTACCCACATGTAGTATATTTTTTAATTCCCAGGGCTTTTTCAAAGTGTAAACTTTTTTTTTGATACGCACTGTATTATAATTATTACAGAGTTTTCATAAAATAGCCTCAACACACATATAGAAATTCTTAACTCTTAACCTGTGTGATTTGTTTGGTGATAAAGTGGGGTCGATTAAATGCCTTACCACATTGATCGTACACATAGCGCCTTGGCCCTTAATCAATGTGGATTTGGTGCTTTAGAAATACTTTTTTATTATGGGTTTCTCCCCTTGAATGGATTCGTTTATGTCTTGTTAGATCATAAGATTGACTAAATGCCTTACCACATTGATCGTACACATAGCGCCTTGGCCCTTAATCAATGTGGATTTGGTGCTTAAGAAATACTCTATATTTTTATTATGGGTTTCTCCCCTTGAATGGATTCGTTTATGTCTTGTTAGATCATAAGATTGACTAAATGCCTTACCACATTGATCGTACACATAGCGCCTTGGCCCTCAATCAATGTGGATTTGGTGCTTTAGAAATACTCTATATTTTTATTATGGGTTTCTCCCCTTGAATGGATTCGTTTATGTCTTGTTAGATCATAAGATTGACTAAATGCCTTACCACATTGATCACATACATAGGGCTTCTCCCCTGTATGGATTCGTTTATTTCTTACTAGATGACAAGATCGACTAAATGCCTTGCCACATTGATCACAAACATTGGGATTCACATCTGTATGAATTCGTTTATGTGTCGTGAGACCATTAGGGTGATAAAATCCCTTACCACACTAATCACATACAGAGGGCTTCTCATCTGTGTGGATTTGTTTATGTCTTGTTAGAGCACTAGATTGATGAAATGCCTTATCACATTGATCACACACATAGGGATTCACATCTGTATGGATTTGTTTGTGCTGTGAGACTATAAGGTTGATAAAATCCCTTACCACATTGATCACAAACATACGGCTTCTCACCTGTGTGGATTTGTTTATGTCTTATTAGATCACTAGATTGATGAAATGCCTTATCACATTGATCACACACATAGGGATTCACATCTGTATGGATTTGTTTGTGTTGTGAGACTATAAGGTTGATAAAATCCCTTACCACATTGATCACAAACATACGGCTCCTCACCTGTGTGGATTTGTTTATGTCTTGTTAGATCACTAGATTGACAAAATGCCTTATAACATTGATCACACACATAGGGATTCACATCTGTATGGATTCGTTTATGTGTTGTAAGACTATAAGGTTGATAAAATCCCTTACCACATTGATCACATACATAGGGCTTCTCACCTGTGGATTTGTTTATGTCTTACTAGATGACAAGATCGACTAAATGCCTTACCACATTGATCACAAACATTGGGATTTACATCTCTATGAATTCGTTTATATGTCGTGAGACTATTAGGATGATAAAATCCCTTACCACACTGATCACATACATAGGGCTTCTCATCTGTGTGGATTTGTTTATGTCTTGTTAGATCACTAGATTGACGAAATGCCTTACTACATTGATCACAAACATACGGCTTCTCACCTGTGTGGATTCGTTAATGTCTTATTAGATCACTAGATTGATGAAATGCCTTATCACATTGATCACACACATAGGGATTCACATCTGTATGGATTTGTTTGTGTCTTGTTAGATCACTAGATTTACAAAATTCTTTATTAAATTGATCACACACATAGGGATTAACATCTGTATGGATTCGTTTATGTGTTGTAGAGACTATAAGGTTGATAAAATCCCTTACCACATTGAACACATAGATAGGGCTTCTCACCTGTGGATTTGTTTATGTCTTACTAGATGACAAGATCGACTAAATGCCTTACCACATTGATCACAAACATTGGGATTCACATCTGTATGAATTCGTTTATGTGTCGTGAGAATATTATGGTGATAAAATCCCTTACCACACTGATCACATACATAGGGCTTCTCACCTGTATGGACTCGTTTATGTCTTCTAAGAGCACTTGATTGATTGAATGCCTTACCACACTGATCACAAACATACGGCTTCTCACCTGTGTGGATTTGTTTATGTCTTGTAAGATCACTAGATTGACAAAATGCCTTATCACATTGATCACACACATAGGGCTTCTCACCTGTATGGACTTGCTTATGTCTTCTAAGAGCACTTGATCGATTGAATGCCTTACCACACTGATCACAAACATACGGCTTCTCACCTGTATGGATTTGTTTATGTGTTGTGAGACTATAATGGTGATAAAATCCCTTACCAGACTGATCACATACATAGGGCTTTTCACCTGTATGGACTCGTTTATGTCTTCTAAGAGCAGTTGATTGATTGAATGCCTTACCACACTGATCACATACATAGGGCTTCTCCCCTGTATGGATTTGTTTATGTGTCACTAGATGATCAGATCGACTAAATGCCTTACCACATTGATCACACACATAGGGATTCGCATCTGTATGGATTTGTTTATGGGTTGTGAGAGTATGTTCTTGATAAAATGCCCTACCACACTGATCACATACATAGGGCTTCTCACCTGTATGGATTTGTTTATGTGTTGTGAGACTATTATGGTGATAAAATCCCTTACCACACTGATCACATACATAGGGCTTCTCACCTGTATGGACTCGTTTATGTCTTCTAAGAGCACTTGATTGATTGAATGCCTTACCACACTGATCACATACATAGGGCTTCTCCCCTGTATGGATTTGTTTATGTGTCACTAGATGATCAGATCGACTAAATGCCTTATCGCATTGATCACACACATAGGGATTCACATCTCTATGGATTCGTTTATGGGTTGTGAGACTATTAGGGTGATAAAATCCCTTACCACACTGATCACAAACATACGGCTTCTCACCTGCATCGACTCGTTTATGTCTTCTTAGAGCACTTGATTGATTGAATGCCTTACCACACTGATCACAATCATACGGATTTTCACCTGTGTGGATTTGTGTATGTCTTGTTAGATCACTATATTGACAAAATGCCTTATCACATTGATCACACACATAGGGATTCACATCTGTATGGATTTGTTTATGTGTTGTGAGACTATTATGGTGATAAAATCCCTTACCACACTGATCACATACATAGGGCTTCTCACCTGTATGGACTCGTTTATGTCTTCTAAGAGCACTTGATTGATTGAATGCCTTACCACACTGATCACAAACATACGGCTTCTCACCTGTGTGGATTTGTTTATGTCTTGATAGATCACTAGATTGACAAAATGCCTTATCACATTGATCACACACATAGGGCTTCTCACCTGTATGGACTTGCTTATTATGTCTTCTAAGAGCACTTGATTGATTGAATGCCTTACCACACTGATCACAAACATACGGCTTCTCACCTGTATGGATTTGTTTATGTGTTGTGAGACTATTATGGTGATAAAATCCCTTACCACATTGATCACATACATAGGGCTTTTCACCTGTATGGACTCGTTTATGTCTTCTAAGAGCAGTTGACTGATTGAATGCCTTACCACACTGATCACATACATAGGGCTTTTCACCTGTATGGATTTGTTTATGTCTTTTAAGAGAACTTGATTGATTGAATGCCTTACCACACTGATCACAAACATACGGCTTCTCACCTGTGTGGATTTGTTTTATATGTATATTTAGCTCAAATTTTTCACTAAATTCCTTACCACATTGATCACATACATACCGTTTCTCACCTGTATGGATTTGTTTATGTAATGTGAGATAATAAGATTGACTAAATGCCTTACCACATTGATCACATACAAAGAACTTCTCATTGTCAATAACTTCCTGGCATGATGCAAAATATGAATCTATACGTGACTTACACTCAACTGTCATATTTACTTCATTTCCTTCTTTCAAAATCTCCTTATCACCAAGTTCAAAGTCATTCGATTTACAGGCAGGTCCATGTATTTCTCCATCAACAATCTGTAGAAAGCCTTCATGCAATGCATACGATGGAAAGACGATACCATCAACCCCATGTTTGTACTTGAGATGTCTTGATAAGATGAGAGGAATAGCATATAATGATCCACAGAACTCACATCGGTAGATTCCAGAATCTATTTGGATAGAAATATTGTCATATTTATATATGATTCAGAGATTAGGCATGTAAAGGTATCTATTAAAAAAACTCAAACGTAATGAAAAAGTACATGGTACATGGAAAGGCCCCCCCCCCCCAAAAAAAAAAAAAAAAATTGAGGACTTAAAAGGATGGTCCAGGCTGGAGATATCTATATTTCAATAAATAGAGTAAAATTCACAAATCGAAATGCTAAAAATTTGCTCAAAATCGGATAACAAAGTTATTTAATTTCAAAGATTTTCATTATTCCGGTGAAACAGTTCTAATCATGTCTTTATGAATATTCATTAGGTGGGCTGATGATGTCATATCCCCACTTGTTCTTTTGTATTTCATTATATGAAATTAGGTTTATTCAAAATTTGTCTAACAAGAATTAAAACAATTGGATTGACAACTGATAAAGTGCATTAGTTATTTACTGCCGCAACTTATTTCATCATAATGGAGACACATCATTTACACATGCATGAAATAATTAAACATTTATGATTTCATGCAATAACATAAGAAAAAGGAAAGTGGGGATGTGACAACATCAGACCACCTAATGAACATTCATGTCAATGTGCATATAACTGTTTTCACAAAATATTGATAAACTTATAAAATTCAATAACTTTATTTTTTGTCCGATTTCGATTATTTTTTCAGCATTTTGCTCTGTGAATTTTACTCTATTTATTATTCATATTCAATATTTTTAGCAAGGACCATTCCTTTAAGTGTAATGAAGAGTTTTGGAGGACAGTCACGTCATCAATTGCATGCAGATATATTACCAAGTGACTTGTTCCAAACCAACATACAATCTGGGATGATATATCATCCATGACTGCACATATAAACTAGCCTTGAAGGCAAGGGATAAAGTTCAGCAACCAAGAGAACTGCCCTCACCCCTATAATTTTTCAAGTAAAGAAATGGAGGGGGGTGGAAAACCAAAGGAAGAGAAGACAATCAAATAGAGATGCATTGGTTATGTCGAGAAAAGAAGACCATAAGCATAAGTTTTAAAGAATGAATGATTCTAGAACTTCTTCTAGAATATCCATTGGGATAAAATGTGCTTATAATAATGGACAGATTTTTGTTGACTGTGGCTGAATATGGCATACATGTCCTTCATGTACACAACGGTGTGAGTAGATTAGATTATGATCTTTAAAGGAGAATGAAACCTTTGGAACAAATAGGCTTGTGTTGAAACAGAAAAATCTAAGAATAAGAACAAAGTTTGAGAAAAATCAGACAAATAATGAGAAAGTTATGAGCATTTGAATATTGCAATCACTAATGCTATGGAGATCTCCCATTACCAAAGGATGTGTGATGTCACATGTGAACAACTTTCCCTTTGATCATTTGATGGACTATAAAATACTCCCAAAATTTCTCTTTTGGCTTTTTCTTCTTGTGATACAAACAATTTATCCATTACGCATTCTTAAAAAAAAAAAAAAATCTGTATTACATGCCCTCCTATAGAAATAACACACGATCTACTAATAGATGTGATACAAGTTGCAGTTTAAGTGAAATATATACTAAAGTAATGGAGAGAGATGTTCACAAGTGACATCACACATCTTTGTCGCATTGCCAATATGAGGATCTCCATAGCAATAGTGATCGCAATATTCAAATGCTCATAACTTTCTCCTTACTTGTCCGATTTTTCTCAAACTTTCGTTGATCTGTTTCTTTGATTTTTATGTTTTCACACAAGCTATCTTGTTCCAAAGGTTTCATTCTCCTTTAATAGTCAAGGAAGAATGTATTATTTCTCTCATTTTTGGGCACTTTCCAACTCTATCAAGAATAGATACTCTAAAGAAGACTTGAGATGGGAATTAAAGCAGATATGAACCAATAGCGGCATCTCGAGTCCTCAACTACTCATACCTGGCCAGTTTCCTGACACATAATGCAAGTGTAGTCTAGTGATATAGACCCACTTGAATGATAACATGTTAATTAACTACTCAATATATTTATACTTCAATAATTATGCTACCAAGTAGCAAAACAATTACTTTTCCTCTCAAAACATTTTAGTTTCTCTATACAAATACAATCATAGGTCAATTTATTCTCTGTAGTATTAATAGATATCTGATGTTTATTTTAAGACTATGTGTTTATAACGCACAATCAATGAGAGAACACACACACTTCACTTCCTCTTTAAAGGGGAATCCAACCTAAATAAAACCTTGTTTTTATAAGAAAAATAAAAATCAGACAAGTTGATAGGTGAAAGTTTGAACAATATTGGACAAACAACAAGAAAGTTATGAATTTTTAAAAGTTGTAAATATTGGTAATCACTATACCCATATGGGATGTCATAGTGATGTAAGGCAAGGACTACTCTTCCATGTCCTCCAATACATATTATGGCTGAAATGTTATTTTTCCCAAAAGTTTTATTTCAAAATATATTTTTCTTTCATGAGGATATAAAACAATATACTACCTGGGTTATATCTAGATTACTGCCCCAGGGGAATGGGTACTTAGGATAAAAACCACAAATCCCTGATAATAAAGTACATGGCCTATGGGAAAGCTGTCCTTGCCTCTTGTCATATTACTTACCCATTTGCCAATTTGAACTCTACATACTATTAATGATCTCAATTTTAAAGCAGCTATAACTTTCTTATTGCTTGTCCGATTTCTTTCAAACTTTCACCATTCACTTTAATTTATTTTTCTCCTTCCCAACACAACATTAATGGCCAAAGTTAACTCTTTGTGCGCTGGACCATGAACCCATCTGTACTGAATTATTTTCAGGGAGGGAAACAATGCATTGTTTGTTGAGTGTGAAATGCGAAGTTCGCACGGCACCGAGTGTGCATTGGTGGGAAGTACGCGTGGAAAGGGTTAAATGGATGTACACAATTTCAGTACCTTATAGGGAAGATTCTTTCTTCACTGGTTAAACATAACCCATTCGTAACTTGAAAGAGGTCAAATACATATTGGTTCGTATTCTGAAGTCGGGTTTAACTTAAACTCAGGTTTAAAGTTGTGGTTAAAGTATGGATAGGCAATTGTTACATAAATCACTAACAGTAGAGATATCATATTTCAGCTCATTTTTGGCTCTCAAATCATTCATAATTGTCTAGGAAGTATAAATAGATGATTGTCTTCACCATCGATGAATAAGGAAAGAGCACAGAAACATACAACTTAATACAAATTTTGACACTTTTGGCTTCCCATAATTTTAGCACAGAGTTAGACCATGGTCTAAGTTAAACCCGACTTCAGAATACGGGCCATTGGGTTTTTTGTTTTACCTGAGAGTGTTCCATTCTGTCCATCATCTCTTCCCTCCACTTTTGAATACGGTGGGCGGGATTGCTTTGGAGTCTGGTCGCCCCCTGGAGCCACTTCTATCAAAGTTTGTTCTTTCTTCTGATCACATGACTGAGAGTTGAGATCACCTGACTGGGTTCTGAGATCACCTGATTGCTTGGGAGTCTGGTCACCCCCTGTCAAAGTTTGTTCTGTCTTCTGATCACATGACTGAGAGTTGAGATCACCTGACTGGGTTCTGAGATCA
Source organism: Lytechinus pictus (assembly GCF_037042905.1). Taxonomy (NCBI): domain Eukaryota; kingdom Metazoa; phylum Echinodermata; class Echinoidea; order Temnopleuroida; family Toxopneustidae; genus Lytechinus; species Lytechinus pictus. Next base: position 3,684,695 of record NW_026974141.1, read on the forward strand.
CCTGATTGCTTGGAAGTCTGGTCACCCCCTGCAGCTACTTCTATCAAAGTTTGTTCTGTCCTCTGATCACATGACTGAGTCCTGAGATCCCCTGACTGGGTTCTGAGATCACCTGATTGCTTGGAAGTCTGGTCACCCCCTGCAGCTACTTCTGTCAAAGTTTGTTCTGTCTTCTGATCACATGACTGAGAGTTGAGATCACCTGACTGGGTTCTGAGATCACCTGATTGCTTGGAAGTCTGGTCATCCCCTGCAGCTACTTCTATTAAAGTTTGTTCTGTCTTCTGATCAAATGACTGAGAGTTGAGATCACCTGACTGGGTTCTGAGATCACCTGATTGCTTGGGAGTCTGGTCACCCCCTGTCAAAGTTTGTTCTTTCTTCTGATCACATGACTGAGAGTTGAGATCACCTGACTGGGTTCTGAGATCACCTGATTGCTTGGGAGTCTGGTCACCCCCTGTCAAAGTTTGTTCTGTCTTCTGATCACATGACTGAGAGTTGAGATCACCTGACTGGGTTCTGAGATCACCTGATTGCTTGGAAGTCTGGTCACCCCCTGCAGCTACTTCTATCAAAGTTTGTTCTGTCCTCTGATCACATGACTGAGTCCTGAGATCCCCTGACTGGGTTCTGAGATCACCTGATTGCTTGGAAGTCTGGTCACCCCCTGCAGCTACTTCTGTCAAAGTTTGTTCTGTCTTCTGATCACATGACTGAGAGTTGAGATCACCTGACTGGGTTCTGAGATCACCTGATTGCTTGGAAGTCTGGTCATCCCCTGCAGCTACTTCTATTAAAGTTTGTTCTGTCTTCTGATCAAATGACTGAGAGTTGAGATCACCTGACTGGGTTCTGAGATCACCTGATTGCTTGGAAGTCTGGTCATCTCCTGCAGCTACTTCTATTAAAGTTTGTTCTGTCCTCTGATCACATGACTGAGAGTTGAGATCACCTGACTGGGTTCTGAGATCACCTGATTGCTTGGAAGTCTGGTCACCCCCTGCAGCTACTTCTATCAAAGTTTGTTCTGTCTTCTGATCACATGACTGAGTCCTGAGATCCCCTGACCTCTCATCACCTGATGCTGGATTGGTTTGTGTCTGGATAGCTTCATCATAGTCCTTCCATTCAAATAGTCCGATGATTCCCTCTCCTCCGATATCATGAGCATTAAGCAGATTCCCATCATCATCATACTCAGTCTCCACTTTAATAGTGAACTAAATAAAGAGAAAAATGGACAAACTGTCACATCTATGTGATGACATGATATACCATGTTACTTTGACACATGATCAGATTCATCTTATTCTTAGTCTGCAGTCAAAACGCAAGTTGTGATAACATACAGTTGGAGGATTATACTATCTAGATTTTCCCAATGATTTCATTTTATTTATTGGACTTTGATGACTCTATTGATCTCCAATATATCATTTAAAAGTCAATTCATGAGGACTTTGCATTGTTCTGTTCCAGTCCATAGATGATTCAAACATTATCAGGGCCCCTTTAACTGAAGTGGGCTAGACCAGAGGGTGATTTTTTAGGCTGTGGAACAGAAACTGAATTGAATGCAGACAACTGTATCTAGATTAAATCATATTTCATGTGGGTAAACGGATGTAAAGTGGTTGGCTTGGTTTTCTAAATGAATGAATGAATGAATCTTTATTTCGTTTCAATTCCGATATCAAACAACAAAAGTAAATAATTACAGGATAATATACATAATACATGCACTACTTTTTATGGAACATTAGTAACACCCATGAGAACAGATGGAAATGAAATGTGGTGACCTACTAAGAAGCTTAGCTTGTTGGCCATAGACCACCAGAATGTTAAAAACTTATATTAGCAATCATTTTAAAACATCATAGAACAAGCAAACAAAAAATTTGAGTAAATAACCAAAGTACAGATATACATATTTACAAAAGATACACTAAAAAGTAACAAAAAGGTGAAATGCAGAATGCAAACATTCTATTAGACCTAAAGTATAAGAATCTGAAATTCGAAAAGAAGAAAGAAAAGAGGAAAATATAAAGAAAATAGGCAGAGCTCTATTTTTGCATAGATAATTGTGGGAAGAATACAATTTATAAAGTTAGACGAGATATAACAAGCAGGCATTCGTTTACTGATTTAAGTATTTCTTCAGTAAATCGGTCTTTAACTTGTTTCTAAAAACACTAAGGCTAACTGATTGCTTCAATGAAGAAGGAAGGGAGTTCCATAATTTTGGCCCTGTATAAACAAATGTATTTAGCACCAGAATCGGTAGACTAGCTTAGCCGGGGTAATATAGGAGCGACCTTGAGCAACTAGCAAGGTGGATACGTGCGCTATTCAAATCCTATATTATTATTATAAATTATTACATGAGGTCCTTTCACTATATGGACATATCGAGCATGGTGTGTAATCTGGTAATTCACTAGCGAGTTAAGTGACACTGGAGTCGATTCATCTTGGAACCGAAGCCTTAGGTCAGAACCAAAGTCAGTTCTGGGAAGCTGGGAATCACTCGAGCCTAAAGGGAAAAACTAAATTGTTTTGATTTCAATATAGTACGCTATAATTTATTATTTGACAGGTACTTACATGGTTTGTACTCTCTTCATGTAAGTTGTTCTCCTTTATGTCATCTGGCTTTTCATCATTGACAAGTACATGGGAAGGTTCTGGATTTTAATAAATACCCGGTATATGAAAAGAAAAAAAAAGAAGTCAACATTTTCTTCTCATCTACATGTATTCTTGCAAAACGTATGAAATGCATATAATTTGTTGTGCAGCACTTGAAAGAAATAATAACCAAAAAAGGTGAGTGTGGATAAGAGAAATGCTTCAAGGAGCAATGGGTAAATTAAAGTTCAGTGTTGACCTTTTGGTGTTGGTGTTAGGTCAATTTTTACACGATTATAACGCCAAACATATTTGAAGATGGTCCCGAAAAGTCAATCCCTAGTTGTTGACATGTCAATAATGTGATTTGGATCAGTTTTACAAACTATGAATAAGTTTTGGAGCAAGGGGAAGCAATCCAAATTTCAACACCTACACCAATGCCCAGGCCAACACCGGACTTGAAATCACCCAATGAGCGGGCCATAACACCCTCCGGTACCCCCAAATGAAAGCTTTATTAACAAACGTACCTAACGTCATTTCCTCATCCTCGCTATCATTTTCCTCTTTGATCTCTAGTTTTATGTCTTGCTGACGTTGCATAAACATAGGTGGATTGACCTGTAATCCTATTTAAAAAAACAACAAGAAAAACAAACAAACCATGGGTTAATAATAATCAGAGATTTGACAGCAATCTAGAAGACTTATGGATAAAAGAAACAGGTTGCCTTTGTGATTGAGCTACACGGTCTTATCATCTCTCAATGAAGAAACAAGGATTTCCATGTGAGCCTGAGAATTATTTATTTAAACATCATCTACAAACGTTTTTAAACATGATCACCGAGCCGATCATAAAATAATACGTCTCACCAAGTATAATGCTCTTGGCTATTCTTTCAATTCTTAATAATATTCATCTGTATCTCACTCATAATCTGGAGTTCACAATCTGATCATGTAGGATGCCTTTCTGAGATCTTTTTCATAAAATTGCCTTGTAATCAAACAAGAAGTTAATGGTTTTCTCCTAAGCACCTTTACCCTCCAGGCTGCAATCAAACATTGAAAACAAAATTCTATAGGTCCTTATAAAACAAAAATAGCCTTCTGAGCTAAATCATTATTTTGTGGCCCCTGTAGGCTGGCTGTAAGCCTACATAAGCAGACAATTCTGAAATCCTCATACCATTTTGTTCAAACTAACAATCTCTTCTGATATTTCTTGTTAATTTCTGTTTGGGTTGTATACCCATATCATGGCACTAACTTCTATTCCTAAAACATAAAAAGAAAAAAAAATTCTGTAATAGGTTAATGCAAGTAATAAGTATAAAGATGAAACACAGAAATTTAATGGATTAATAAATAATGTTATTAAATAATGAGCATCGACCATACATACCAACTTTGTTCACCATCTCATAGTTTTCTTTGACGTTCTTGATACAAATTCTCTCATAACTGCTGAACATTGCCCATTCCTTGGCTGTGAAATAAACCTGGACATCTAAAAGATACTGATCCATCTCTGGCAGGGACATGGTGGCTTGCTTGCAAACTGAAGGCAAAAATATTTTCCTGTACCAAGAGTGAGACTGGAAGAAAAAGACAATTTTTTTTAAAGATTACATTTGAATTGCAGTTAAGACATCATGCACTGGTCTCACTGTCACTGTCAATCTCAGCATAACTCAGCAGACTGAGATTTACTTGCCTAAATCATTCCTTTTTTTCAACATAAAGATAAGGACCCGAATTCACATATGTTCCGGCATTTATTGAAAATTGCCCGAGTCTAAAAGTCAGAAAAATCAAACAGAAAACTATTGAAGCTTCATAATGCAAAAACAAATTATAGTTATACAAAAGACATACGACTACCATTGTAAAGCTTAGAATCCAATCTTTCGCCTGATAAAAATCTTACGTTATATTCTATTCATTCACCAAATTTATGTACTGATTTGAGCGAGAACAATTTGAAAACAGGCTAACAAAACTCACTCACTCAGTCTCATCTCACATTCTGTCTATAACTTACAGCCTAGATTTGACATGTTAAGCCTTTTTGCTATATTCTTTGTTCTAAAATGTCTTTTCACAAAATGAAATTTGCATCACTGTTTGTTGAATATATTTATCTATTTTTAATTGCAATGTTTATTTTGTCCTATCTCACTATTCCACAAAATCTTGAAATGTATCGCCATATTTTGCATCCTCCATTCAACATACTACATAGCGCATCACATACGGTACATCATGTTCGAAAGTCAATCATCAATGCATATACAAGCGTAGTCAGCTGGCAGCCGTCTGTTTCGAGTTTTTAAACATTTTTTATTTTTCTGTATTTGGTGAGTGAAGCCAACGGAGTTCAGCTGAACGCCCAACATAAGAGAGACCAAAGCTTTTGGTCTAATAGTAATACAAGCGCTGCTAAATAAATTGCACCGCACATGCACTGATGCAGTCCTGAAACTGGACTTCTGTGATCTATGCAAATTCAATGGCAATGCTTTAGATTTTTTTCAGTCTTTTTCTTTTTAGATTGGTCAGTTTGTGTTTTTGATCAAGGAATAACGACGTTCTGAGCTTCGAACTCAATAGTTTTTTTTTTTACTATCTCCAACTCCAAGTAGCTTCACAATCACAGGCACACAGCTCAGCTCAGCGCAGCAGCGGTAGTGTGTGTTAAGACGCCGTGGGTTCCCGGTCGCGTATTTTTTTTTTACACCACTGCTCCGCCAAAATTCTCCGAAATACGAAAGAAACGGCTCGCGGGCAAGTCTAATTTGTGTGCTCAATTCATGCTAGCGCTAGTACTTGTAGCAGCTAGCAACATCAAGCGATCGAGCTCGCGCGGTGGATTCGATTTCCCTTAAGTCCCCACGTCACGTGCGTGATATCTTCATCATCATCACGATCATGGTCTGATCTTTGGTACTGTTAGAGCTCATAAAAACACCATTTCATCATGGACAGTAATGACCGTACAAGTCGAGATGAAACTGTCAATCCTCATGATGTCATTCCCATTCAACTTAAGGTAAATTTGTTTTCTTTAAGACTTTATAATATCTGCTCAGCAGATGTTTTGTGTGCAGTTTTGCATTGCCATTGCATTGGGCTTTCTCAAACATGCATGTAAAACTCAAAGTTTCTGCCTTTTTAAAATTTTAATTCTGGAGTACGGTAGTGGGGGAAGGGTATTTTGAAAGCAATTCTGACACTTGATGTTATGTTATACCGAGGTTTTTACCCGACTGCTAAGAAAGCAAGAATGCCTGTGACTATGCACATGCATGCATGGTCATGGAAGTGCACTGCCATGCCCATGGCATGCCGGCTATGCTAAGCTGCGCTGCGGTGGTACGTTGGTGCAACGTAAGACGCGCGCTGATGAAGCATTTGGCCGACCCCAGCCGGCCAGCATACACACTCCGTCTCCGTCGACTGGCTTTGATTTGTGCAACTACAAGTACAAGACTCGATACTTTTTTTATTTCGTCAACAAAGACAACGATAATAATGATTATTTTTATTTACCTTATCACGATCTGTCCTCTCTCTTCTTTTGTCGCTGACATTAGAATTTCTTCGATTGGGGGGTTTCCGGTGAACAAATATCGTCGGGATAGCGTCAGATTTCAGCATTTTTTTTCGGGGAGTGTACCCCATTATCTTTGCACGGACATCTTCTCGGAAACAATCCAGCTCGAAGTGGTCCTCGCAAACGACTCTACTCGCGTTATATTTATATGTTTTTATGTCAAACTTGTCAGTCCCAATATTGTGAAGCCACTGGGCACATCTCTCTCGATCTCGGATCGGATTTGGTATAGAAAACGCACTTTTATGGTTATTTTCTCCCGGCCGAACCGAGCAGCCGTACGCCTGACACATAGGCATATTGCAGCTTAGACCAAAAGCTTCGGTCTCTGTTATGTTGGTTGTTTCAGCTGAACTCCGTTGGCTCCACTCACCAAATACAGAGACCGAAGTTCTAGCGCGATCTGTACAGGGGACAATGGCCATATGTTTATGTGTATTAAGTTCGGATAAAACAGGGCAGTGAAGTTGCGCGACAGCCGAGATAAGTCACTGTTTTTGTTTCTTTTAACTTGATTTTCCCCGTTTTTTGGCAATTAATGCCAAGAGGGAATGTTAATTTGCATTTCGGTCGCGTTAATTTTCAAATGTTTGATTCATTAAAAAGACAAAAATTGAAGAGCCCCGACGGGGGGATTTTGCATTGTAAGTCCCCTAATGGTGGCTGCACGATAGCGAGCCGTCTGTGTATGAGGAAACAAAAAAAAAATTAAAAAATGTTAAAAAACTCCTCGAAACAGACGGCTGCCAGCTGTCTAATTGCAGCTGTGAGACGTCGCGCGCTGGATCATGATTGTTGCGAAACCAAAGTGGAGATGGTACGTCACAGTCACGTGACCGATCTCGCTACATGTGCGCGAAATTTAATTCTTTTTGCCCCAAATAACCGTTACAAGAAATGCTCTTAAAAATCTCCAAAGTCGAGTAAGGAGATAATACTTTTTGAAATGGCTCCTGTAATTATTTACTACGGGCTAAATATTTTTTGGAGCTGGCCTGGACCACCCCTTTAAGGCGATTATTCAAGTTATGCAACTTTGCACTTCTGAAAGGTTGAGTTTATAGCCTTAACTTTATTATTATGATAACCAAATATTATTTCATTGATATATTGTACATATTAGTATACTCCCATTATTCATATACCGTAAAACAGGGCGAACAGGAACACCAAGGTGACCAGGGACAAAAGGATCCGCTTTTACGAGTTGGATCACTCTGTGGACCCTGTTCTGTGATAGACCTTTCAACCTGTTTAGAAATGAACAAAAAAAGTTAAAGCAAAACATGGTCTAAGTAGTTTGAAACAATGTCTGTAAAATTTGTCCCTATTCACCCCGGCATTCGTGTTCGCTAGGATTTAATGTATTTCTCCCTCTTTTCTTATTTTTATGCATCTCCCAGAGGCATTGTGTTTTAGGGTTGTCCGTCCATAGTCCATCTGAAAATCGTTACAGCAATTACTTAAGAACAATGGAGCCAATTTTTACAAACCCTTCCTCAAATATGTACTCTGTATCAGCATGTAATGATGAGCTGATCAGATCGTGTGTTGAGGGGATAAAAGGTCACATGGCTGAGAAACTTGTGAGAGGCGCGACTTATATATATATATGATAAGGAATTATTATGCTTGTCATTAAGGGTTAAGCCTAAGGGGTTTAATTTCTAATGGACGTGGTTCGAAATCCAGCTGTGTGTGACTGTAACAAAAGGGAATTTTCTCCTTGAAATTTTGTGATATTTTCCCAGGTAACAAGCCAACGTTGGCTCCACGTTGGAAACTTGAAAGTCGTTGGACGTTGGGAAAACTTGATGGATTAACGTTGAATCGACGTTGGAAACTAGTTTGATGGAAAGATGATGGACAATCAACAATGACACGACGTTGGCAACGTTGGAAACTTGTTAGTCGGAGAGTTGTTGGACAGTCGACAATGTCACAACGTTGGAAACACGTTTGATTGGATAGTTGTTGAACAGCCAGCAAAGGCACAACGTTGGCAACGTTGGAAACTAGTTCGCTGGAAAGTTGTTGAACAACCGACAATGGCACAACGTTGACAAAGTTGGAAACTAGTTTGTTGGAGATTTGTTGGACGGTCGACAATGGCACAACGTTGGAGACTAGTAAGTTGGAGAGTTGTTGGACAGTCGACAATGTCACAACGTTGGAGACACGTTTGATTGGATAGTTGTTGACAGCCAGCAAAGACACAACGTTGGCAACGTTGGAAACTAGTTCGCTGGAAAGTTGTTGAACAACCGACAATGGCACAACGTTGACAAAGTTGGAAACTAGTTTGTTGGAGATTTGTTGGACGGTCGACAATGGCACAACGTTGGAGACTAGTAAGTTGGAGAGTTGTTGGACAGTCGACAATGTCACAACGTTGGAGACACGTTTGATTGGATAGTTGTTGACAGCCAGCAAAGACACAACGTTGGCAACGTTGGAAACTAGTTCGCTGGAAAGTTGTTGAACAATCAACAATGACACGACGTTGGCAACGTTGGAAACTTGTTAGTTGGAGAGTTGTTGGACAGTCGACAATGGCACAACGATGGAAATTAGTAGGTTGGAGATTAGTTGGATAGTCAACGATGACACAAGGTTGGCAACGTTGGAAACTAGTTCGATGGAAAGTTGTTGAACAACCAACTATGGCACAACGTTGTCAAAGCTAGAAACTAGTTCGATGGAGATTTGTTGGATAGTCGACGATGGCACAACGTTGGAAACTGGTAGATTGGAGATTAGTTAGATAGTATACAATGATCGACACAACGTTGATAAAGCTGGAAACTAGTTAGATGGAAAGTTGTTGAACAACTGACACTGGCACAACGTTGGAAACTGGTAGATTGGAGATCAGTAGGATAGTCGACGATGACACAACGTTGGCAACGTTGGAAAGTTGTTGAACAACAGACAATGGCACAACATTGGAAACTAGTGTGTTGGAGATTTGTTGGACAGCCAACAACGTCACAACGTTGGAAACGCGTGTTTGATTGGATAGGTGTTGAACAGCCAACAAAGGCACAGCGTTGACTACGTCGGAAACTAGTTCGATGGAGAGTTGCTGAACAACCGACAAAGGAACAACGTTGGAAACTATTTTCTTGGAGATTTGTTGGACAGTCGACAATGGCACAACGTTGACAAAGTTGGAAACTAGTTTGATGGAGAGTTGTTGAACAACGGACAATGGCACAACGTGGACAGCGTAATTGGAATAGTTTATTGGACAGTTAACATTGACACAATGTTGGAAACTATAGTTTGTTGGATATTTGTTTGACAGTCAACATAATATCCTGGCATAATATACACAGTGTTGAGAACGTTAGAAACTGGTTCATTGGAGAATTGATAATTGATAAAGTTGGCGGAGTACAGCAAGTCTGCATATGCCGACTTAACCCAAGACAAGACAAGACTACTGGCATAATTTCCAATGGGGCCAAGGGGGGGGGGGGGGTCGATCAAGTAAGTTTGCTTGTCTATCCATGTCACCCTTGGTATCCCCCAGCAATAAGGGGAAAAGTAATCGAGAGAGAAGGAAAATAATGGGAAGGGAAAGAGGAACTAAAACTAAGTCTAAGGGGAAAACAAAAATAAAGATGGGGTAGAATAGCTGAGGCTGCATGCACCTGGGGATGCAAATGTGTCGATTAATATAGAAAATAAAGAAGAAAAACAAGAAAAAAAATGTAGTTCAAGACCAGAATTTCCAGAAACGCCCTCGTCGATCCTTTGCAGCTGGCAAGGCCTTTCACAGTAAGTACGAGATATGTCATAGGCCTACCGTCACATAACTAGAAGAAATTGAAGAAGGAAATACAAGCATCAAATGTGCCTATTTAAAAATACCATACTATTCTGATGCGCAGAATTAGTCGCGACGTCGGACTCCTTCTGTCATGTCTGTGTAGTCTGCTTCCTTCAATTTTGAACTTGAAGAATCTGGCAGAATTTGGACTGGATAGTGGATATAGATAAGTAAATTCCAGAATATCTAGTGATCTGGAACAGTACTTATAAGCTGTATATTTAGGACCTACAATCTACAGTTGAATTTTCTTTGCACTTGCAGATAATCGGTAACTGCAACCATTGATCCCCTCCGAAAGATCCCGGAGTCAGCTTCTGTGTGCGTACAGTCCGACGCTAGTATATTCGTGTACTGTAAGTAGTAGTAAAGTAGTACTTAACACCAGTCACTGCACAGTATAACATACTAACTAACCTCGTAATTAGCTTGTGTGAGTGACTAATACTAACCTCGCAATACGTGTGAGTGGGAACGAGTATGCGATACCAATGGCAAGGCAACAGTCATTGGATGATTTTCAAAATTCAAGTACGTACAGTGTTGAAATCTGGTGTTGGTGTAACCCAGTATACTAATACTAACCTGGCAATACGTGTGAGTGTAACCCAGGGAGCTCCGGCCCGCTGCGCGGGCCGGAGCCCAGGGGCTTACCGTGTAATTCACCATACCCACGGTAGTAGCGTGAAGTATGGTCTAAATATTAAATAATTATCCGAATAAATAGTTAAAACAGAAATTAAGCACTTACCACGATTATATGGATGAAGGTCTAACGAGTGGCAGCTTCCTGACATCGAGGCACAGACTGGAACCTAAAAAAACGAAAAGTTCTGTCGCGGTAGCTCTCCTCTTTCAGAATTCAAAACAAAATGGCCGATTGAGACCTCGATGTCAGGAAGCTGCCAATCGTTAGACCTTCATCCATATAATCGTGGTAAGTGCTTAATTTCTGTTTTAACTATTTATCCGGATAATTATTTAGACCATACTCCCGGGGGGGCCACTTACATTGACGAGTGGATACCATGCGCGACCAAAAAAAACACGTAAAAAGGATGTCCTTTTCACGATAGGGCACGTTACGTACGTAACGTGATTAGGGTGTCAAAAACACAAAAATAATGAAAAAAGGGTGTCTATTTCGGTAGGAAAATTACGTGTTTAGGGTCGAATTTGCGGGAATGATAAAACAAAATTAAAATGTTTTATAAAGGATGTCCATTTTGCCCCAACACTTCGTGTTTATAGAGTCCGATTTGCGCGAGGTGTAGAAGGTGGGGTCGTACTAAACCAAATAAGGTAAAGCCGACGACAGAAGGACCCGTAACAATAAAACATTCCTGTACTTGTTTAGGGGTTCATTTCAGGGAATATTTGCCAAGAGTATCGTTTTATTTCCAATACTTGTTAAGGGTAGGGTTTCACACGCCAATACTTGTTAAGGGGTGCATTTTCAGAATATGGAAATTACGTGTTTAGGGTGCTTTTCGAGACCCTATGGTCGCGCATGGTATCCACTCGTGAATGGAAGTGGCCCCCCCGGGACCATACTTCACGCTACTACCGTGGGTATGGTGAATTACACGGTAAGCCCCTGGGCTCCGGCCCGCTGAGCGGGCCGGAGCTCCCTGGGTTAGTGTTGGTGTTGTGACAACACCGTACTTGAATCAGGCTGGTGTTAAGATTGACCTCGGAAAATATGGTGTATTTCCGGCAGTTTGTGTTGAAGGCTGGTGTTGATTGTCATCTGCTGAACCCAACACTGCACTGTGGCTGCATGGTGTTGATGATCTACAAGCAATTTCCCCATTCAGCAACACCGACGTACCCCAGGGATTGGGAGAATCGTGATTTAAAGTTCAGTGTTGGTGTTGATGAACTGTAGCTATTACGAACAGGGGGCGAACACGACGAACCATCTCCGTAAAATTATCTTTTACATTTAAGATGAGAGCAAATCATTAGAGTTTTAATACATTTCAATGAAAAATAATATTACGCTTGGTGTTGGAGCTCAGTTCAGCAGCCCTTTCACGCACTCAACACCGTACACCGTACTTGAAATCACCCAAATGACTTGCTACCTGGCATTCCTGCCTTATTTATTATACGCTGCCTTGAATTGACTTGGTCGGTCCTGCCTGGCCTAGCCTGGACCGAGTGTTTTCCAACTGCAGTCAAACCTGTAGTTGCTATGTGAGGCATGCTACACTTGACGCTGAAATATCATTTAATAGTTATGGCACGAGCGAGACTAGGCCATGGCCATGCATATTGAGATATCAGTTGACTTCTATCTTAATCAAAAAGAGGCACTCTTTAGTTACAGTAGGCAGTAGCTACGTTACTCTGAGTGAGGCCAAGTTACGCGACCTCCTTTTTTGATTTTGTAAATACTGAGAGACTGCAATTACACATGTGAGTTTTTGTGATGATTACTGACGTTGCAATTGGCATTGCATACCGAGTCATTAAACAATTGTAGACAGAAACAGAGATTGCAACTCGCAAGAAAATGTAATACATCTTAATTTTTATTACATATGCATATGTTTTTTTGGTATTAGTCTTGTTTGAGAAAAAGAGGATGTCAAAAAAGTTTGAATGCTACAAAGGCCTCAATAAATATCACACGTAATTATCTTGATTTCTCTTAATTATGTGAAGAGACTTGTAACAGAAAGAATGAAAAGAAATGAATAGCTGTAATAATAGTTGTAATGTTTTTTGATAGAATCATGAACAGATTACAGATGATGATGGCACAGTGTTGAAAACTGTTTGATGGAGATGGCGCATCGTTGGATTTGTTTAGAATTAGACCAACAAAGAATCAACGTTACAACAACATTTAACCGATATTAGACAAACATTGAATCAACGTTTACGCCAACGTTGGACTAACATTGGACTAAAGTTGAATCAACTTTCCATCAACATTGGACCAACATTATACCAACGTTGGATCAACGTCACCCAACGTTGGACCAACATTGGACCAACGCTGCCATACCTGCCTCATCTGGACAATGATTATGCACTCATGAATATTCATTACATCAGTAAATGACCAAAATTTTAGGTAATATTGCTATAATAATTAGAGTATTTATGTTTATTCAATATTTCCACCATGAAAAGTTTCAGAAAAGTATGTGGCTCCATTACCATATCATATATAATCAAAACATATTATTCTAAGTGAAATATTCAAGGTTAAGTGTGGAAAATGATATTAACTGTATTCTGCCAAGTATAGCAAAGTTGCTCTATATATAGGAGTCAATGACAGGTTACAGTGGATAGGTGTAGGATGATAGGAATAGGATATAGGATTAGGATGTAGGATTTTAGGATAGGATAAGACATATGATGATAAAGATTTGAGTGTAGAGTTGTAATGGTGGACTTCACCTTGAAACCAATTAATGTTTTGTTAATTACTGCCATACGTTGGAATAACGTTGGAGCAGTGTTGGAGCAACGTTGTGACAACGTTGTAACAATGTTGGAGCAATGTTGCCAGACAACGTTGGAGCATTGTTGCTGGACAGCGTTGAACCAACGTTGTAAACATAGTTGGACTGACGATGTATGCAAGTGCACGTCCATCGCTGCTTCAACGTTGCCCATCAACGTTGGAGCAACGCTGTTATTGATGACTCAGCCGACATTATACCAACGTTGGAGCATTGATGGTGGACAACGTTGAACTGACGTTGGAAATGTTGTTGGTCTGACGATGTATGGACGTGCACTTCTATCGATGATACAACGTTGCTTACCAACGTTGTAGCAATGTTGTATTTGTCTATTTAGCCAACATTGGATCAACGTTGCCAGACAACGTTGAAACATTGTTGCTGGACAACGTTGAACTAACGTTGGAAATGTTGTTGGTCTGACGATGTATGCGCGTGCACTTCTATCGATGATGCAACGTTGGCCTGCCAACGTTGAGGCAACGTTGGGAAAAAAATTCCCAACGTTGATCCAACGTTGGTCCAACGCTGTATTGTTACCTGGGTTGTTTTCTACTGAAATGTATGTGATAATCAAGAATTGAGGTTCACGAAGGTTATTGAAATGATTAATGGAATCTCGCTAATAACATTTATCCTTCAGACTGGAGAGAACATGTACACAGTAAGAAGTCAGAGTGAGGAGGGAACACATGCTGTGGACATGAAGGTGGGAGTTATTACTTGCTTTGTCGGAAGAACTGGCGGGGCCTGCAAAGTGCAAACATCAGGAAGCTACAATCAAACATTTCAACGAGACATCTACTAATTTTCTTCCATCATCTTCAGAAGAAAGGGCTCTCATATTGAAGATTGCTACTGGAAGTAAGTATGTTGGATATGATTTGTTCATTTATTGTCTCACCTGCATAGCAGAGTGAGACTATATGTACTCCTCTTCCGACGGCGGCGGCGTCAACATTGGAATCTTAATTACTAAGGTTAAGTTTTTGAAATGGCACCATAACTTAGAAAGTATGTGGACCTATTTCATGGAACTTGGACATAAGGGTAATCAAATATTACTAAACATCCTGCCCGAGTTTCAGGTCACATGACCAAGGGCAAAGGTCAGTTAGGGTCAACAAACTTTGGCCATGTTGGGAATATGTCCCGGGGGGGGGGCACTCAGTATATAATGCATAGTGGGTATGTGCCGCGGAGGGGACCCCCATTTTCACACTCAAATTTTCGTTCCGAGGCATAGCATTTTTGTCTTATCGAGACAAAAAACAAAGAAAGCCGCTCCAAGGCATAGCACTTTGTTCTTATCGAGAAAAAAAAAGAAAGAAATCCGCTCCAAAGCTTCGCATATTTTTCGTTACGCCGTTCCGGTCGCAAGAAAAGCGGCCGCCGAGCGCTGTCCGACCATCGTCTCTGCGCTAGCGCACCCAGCGGAGGCCGCGTATAGCTGCATCATGCACGCATATGCCCGTTCCATAGGGGTACATACGCACGTACTCGCACGCTGGCGATCCGTTCCAAGGACCCCCGTTTTGACAAAATTTTAGTTCCGAAGCCCGTTCCGAGGACCCTCCTTTTTACAATAAGCCCGCTCCAAGGCCCCCGTTTTTTGTCTCGCCCGCGGCACACCCCTACCACTTTTTTGGTCGAGTGCCCCCCCCCCCGGGGAATATGTGTTGAATTGGCATTATAATTGAGAAAGTTCATGGATCTAGCTCATGAAACATTGACAAAAGGGTAATATAGTATGAATGATTGTTTTGCACATGTCTTAGGTCACATTATTATGGTCTAAGGTAATTTTTGGACAATGGACATAATATTTTATTATCATATTGTTTTCTTCTGTGAATAATTATTCATTAGCTCTTTTCAAAGGCAGCTCTGCTTGCTATATCAAATTGCGTATTGCAGGCGAGACCGCCAGAGGCGTACCACTTGTTTATTTATCTATTTAAAAATTTATTTTTACTTTCTTTCACTTGAAATTTAGTGCAGTTAAAGTGATCTCTGATCTCAAGTCCCCTTTAAAGTGGGATGTTTCTCATTCACTTGTACACAAATCTCAAGTGAGAGGCCAGCCCGGTCAATAAATGTTTGGAAAGCATGAAGTTCACCGAAATTTGGAGTCTGATGCTTGGATTTGTAATGATCTCTCTTAGAAGTCTTTCTGTAATTCATCCAACATCCACGTATGATGTAATGTACACAGAAACGTTCTTAAAGCCAAACCATAGTCTACTTGCTGAGACTAGCAATTCTATAGCGTTACCATCTTCCAGACAGCGCCGCATCTATTACGTAACAGCTCTCTGGAATGGAGGAGACAAGTAACTTTGCAGGCGCGAAGTTTAAAAACAGAAGTTAGAACAAATTGCCCTGAGAAACCCCCTCGGGCTATTAAATGATTGACGTGTAGGGGCTTTAGCAAAACCCTAGTTAATGTGAGAACTGAGAATATCGGCATTACATTGAATTTTGTGTTATGGTTTCTTAATGCGGTTGAATAGGATGTCCTAAAACTTGTAGAAACATACTATTGCAACACAGCCCTGAGAGGGTGACCTGCGAATAAACATGAAGCTACTAATCTCTGGTCTGAAGCCTTGTCTGACTGGCCCATACTTTCTGAACGGTCAGACCCTTTAACATATTCTATTGTAGGGGGAGTGAGTAATCAATCAAATTGTTTGTAACGCCACATACACAATTATTTTTATTCCGTTTAGATGATGTGAACGTTCCATTCAGATGGCTAGAATCACTCCAGTCTGTTGAACCAATGGTAGGATCAGGAGAAGGTCAAACAGAACCATCTCTGCAAGATGTGCCAGATGCGAGTGGATCTATGCCTTGGAGCACGTTGGCTGGATCCTTTGATGCAGACAGTGGTGATGACTTCGAAATGGAACCAAAGAAAGTCCAAGACCCACAGCTTGTGCGTATCCAGAGTTTGGAAGTTCAAAGAGACTATTTCACAATGCTTTTGATAGACGTCTTCATGGTGGCAGTAGTTCAGGAAAGTGTGAGTTACATTCATACTATTCATTGAAATTGACAAATACCAAAAAACATGTTTTATTCAATCTATAGATGACATGAGTGCCACTATGCTCTTAAAAATAAATTTAAAACAAAGTCGTATCATGTGAAAAAGTGATGCTACAAATCAGTATTTATTTATATTCTGATAAATATTCTGAGAGTAGTGACATTATTATTATTACTGTTATTATTTTATTCAGCAATTTCAGAGTAATGAATACAGAAAAAATAGGCAATCACAAGTTACATGCATGAAAGTAATCGCAACATAGTGTTGTATTCTCACTGATTTGACCTCAAAACAATGAACATTTTCATGATGAATCATGGATTGACAAAGCATTCCACTTAAATGATAGTGTTCTACATTTGTCGTTTCATATTTTTTTTATTGTGCATGAATTATTTTGATGATGTTTGCATGAATTTGTTATTTGCCATCCATTTACATGTTCATTGTTTCAATGCATGTGTCTAACAGAAACACTTTCACAAGAGGAAGAAGAAGAAGCAGCAGGCAAGGTGATTGAACAGGGAAAGGGTTTGATTCGGGGGGGGGGGGGGTTGACGAGTGGATACCATGCGCGACCATGAGATCTCAAAAAGCACCTTAACACGTATTTTCCATATTCTGAAAATGCACCCCTTAACAAGTATTGGCTGGGGAAACCCTACCCCTAACAAGTATTGGAAACAAGACGATACTATTGGCAAGTATTCCCTGAATTGAAATACGGACGTCGGTCATGGGTTTTACCTTTACCTACATCATTGGTTTTAGTACAGCCCCACTCGCGCAAATCGTAATCTTAACACATAGTGTTGATTCTTGGGGCAAAAAGTGCTTTATAAAACATTTTTGTCTTGATTTTTATACCCTCGCAAATTTTGACCCTAAACACGTAGCTTTCATGGAAACCCTTTTTTCATTATTTTAGTGTTTTTGACACCCTTATTATGTTACGTCAGTAACATGTCCTATCTTGAAAACGACATCCTTTTTACATGTTTTTTGGTCGCGCATGATATCCACTCGTCAATGTAAGTGCCCCCCCCCCCCCCGCGTTTGATGATTTTAACCCAAAACATTTGTATCAATCAGGTACAATGCAAATGATCAACAGTGTTGAATGTTCAAAATCTAACAGATTCTAAATGTCATTCATGTGTTGAATATAACTCATTTTTTATTATCTTTAATATAATTCATTTTTTATTATCTTCATTTTCCATTCTTGTTCTGCATGACTTTTATGATGTGTTACCTCAATATTGTGCCAATGGATTAAGAGCATCTGATCATTTTGCATGAGTAAGTAGAATTATTTGATATGTGTTTTTAAACCATTAATCTTCACGTCCCAACATACAATAACATGAATATCAGTCATTGTTTGTTAAATTTTCACAGATAAAAAAAAGCAAAGGGAGTAAAAAATTAATGAAGGCATCTATCAATCCATCCATCCATAGATATGTTTATCAGTTTATCTAAAAATAATTAGTATGTGCATTTGATATTTTTCCCTAAAATAAATTTTCAATAACATCTAAACTATGCAAATAGTACAACTTGTTTTGATGAGGATCATGCCTTTATAGAGTTGTGCATGCATCAGCATTTTTTTATGAGGCAGTAAAGGTCATGATAACACTTTGAAATCGACCAGTAACCTTATTTGAGAATTGACCTCAGAGCATTTTGATTTGCAATTGCCTTTTTAAACAGCTCTCACATGTTACAGTTACTGTAGTTATATTTTGTTTGATAAATTAAAATTTAACCTATTTTTGAATCACTGTTATTTTTATTTTAAATCATGTTTATCATTCATTTGTGTATTTTTTATCTATGAAATACATGTGCCTGTTGACTTGAAGTATTTTCTTTTCTTTGGTTTCAGCTCCAAATCATTTGGAGGAAGGTCTTCAGGAAATGTTTGAAGACATGAAACGAAGACTTCAAGGAAATCCTGAGGTGTTTGAGGGCCCTGTAAAGAAAATGTTGAAAAGCTATTCAAAGTTGAAAGGGAATAACAGTTTAACCTCAGCCATGAGTATGTTTGGTCGGTATAATGGTATCAACTTTGCAAAGCGTACATGTACATCATCAAAGACCAAGGCTACTGATCAGTCACCTCTCACCTCTGGGCCCAGCATTGGTGTTCAACCGTTGTCAATCGCCAGGAGAAAAGTGAAGCTTGGGGGTAGGAGAAGCTTAACAAGGGGCCGGCCAACCAAGCAAGCTGCGACTCAGGAACATGGTTATGCCAAAGGATCCCACTCTCAATCAGGGATTCCAAAGAGGGCAAGAGTAGCTGCACCACATTCACTGAGCCATGCCACTACAATGTGCCAGTCTCTTGGAAAGACTCACAGTTCTAAGTGAATCTTAACAGTGCATATATGCCCAGGGGGATCAAGAATAGTTTGATTCCTTAACTATAAAATCTGGGGTCTTCATTCAAAAGTTTTTTCTCTAAATACTGGTCATAAATCGCGACGACCAGGTATGCAGCTCTGATGTTTCGCGTGTTAGAAAAAAAAACGTGGTTTCATGTAAAAAATCAGTGCAACTTGTGTTGTCTCACCTGCATAGCAGCCACCGCTCTTCGGCGGTGACTATCAAATCTTAACCATAGGTTAAGTTTTGAAATGACTGCATAACTTAAAAAGCATATAGACCTAGTTCATGAAACTTGGCCATAAGGTCAATCAGGTATTACTGAACATCCTGCCTGAGTTTTGAGTCACATGACCAAGGTCAGAGGTCATTTAGGGCCAATTAACTTAGACCATGTTGGGGGAATCAGCATCAAAACCTTAACCTAAGGTTAAGTTTTTGAAATGTCATCATAATTTAGAAAATATAGGGACCTAGCTTGTGAAACTTGATCATAAGGTTGATCAAGTATTACTGAACATCCTGCTTGAATTTTACGTCACATGACCAAGGTCAGAGGTCATTTAGGGTCAATGAACTTTGGCCAAATTGGAGGTATCTGTTGAATTACCATCATAACTTCGAAAGATTATCAATCAGATTCATGAAACTTGGAAATACAAGTTATCATGTATCACTGAACATCTCATGCGAGTTTCAGGTAACATGACCTAAGTCAAAGCTCATTTAAGGTCATTGAACTTTGGCCATTTTGAAGGTACATGTAATTATTAGATTGCTGTCATAACTTTCAAAGTTTATAGATATAAAATATAAAGATATAAAATGTGGATATAGGGGTAATCAAGTATCACTGACAAGTTTTAGATCACATGATCAAGGTCAAATGTCAATGAACGTAGTATTGTATAATATGAATGTTTTTTTTTGTGAATATTTATTTTAAAGTAGTTTTCAAAGTCAGCACTGCTGCTATATTGAATAGCGTGATGCAGGTGAGACAGCCAGAGGCATTCCACTTGTTTTTTTTTTTTTGGGGGGGGGGGGAGCACCCCGAGTGCCCAACCGTCAGTATGTCACTGTCCAAAGGCACCATAACCTTTGTAGCACACAATGAAAGGATTTGAAAAAAAGAAACACTCTCTCCCATACTTTGGTAAAAAAAATTGTTCTTACCTAAAGAAGGAACATTAAAAACTAAAAAAGGACATATAAAAAGGAACAACAGAACTATTCAAGCAAATAATTAGACTTGGAAATTAATTTTGACTGTATAATTCGAAAATTATGGCAAAAATAATGAAAAAGATGAGAGGAAATCTGCTGATTAGCAAGAAGTCCAACCATCATATTTATCATTTCATGCCATTTTGGCGCAAGCCTCATTTTTAGCTCCAGAAAAAAAACATTCCAAAAACATTACGCTCAAGCATGAACAAAACTAAATCATTTTAATGGCAATTGAAGTATAAGACTTCAGAGCACCTATTGACACCAAAATATAGAGATCATAATTTGAAACAAAAATTTTATAGACTTTTCAAATCTGTCCCGTTTTTTTTTATACGCACTGTAGGGGTAATCAAGTATCACTGACAAGTCTTAGGTTGCATGATTAAGGTCAAATGTCATTAATTGTCAATGAACATAGTATTGTATCATTTTATGAATTGTGTTTTTTGTGAATAATTTTGGTATAGTCTTTTTCAAAGTGATTAAAAAAACCCAAAGGGAATAGGGTTACGTTCTTATTTGTATGAAGTTGAACATATATCCAAAACCATCTAAAGTCATCCTGTTACCACATTATTGTCTAAAGGTTATTGTTGATATTACGTAAAAGGGTTCCGAAAACTATTTGAGTTTGTAACAGAGCTGATATCAGATATCTTTCTGAATGCATTTCAAATAAAGAGGAAACGACGTTTTTTAATCCGCTGTATTCCAATGTGATTTTGTATTGAAAATGAATATTTGAAGATATTGTCTAGTGATGAAGAGTGATGCTGAGCAAAGTGCTGAAAGAATGTGTGAGGGCAAGTTTTTGTAGTATTTTTCCTAATAGACCTTCTGGTATTGACTTGTTCTGAGGTTTTCCCAACCTGAAATACTCTTCAAAATCACAGAGTATACATTTGCAGCAATGCTTGGTAGTACGCACCTGTTGGACAAAGTTCAGTAGTAGCTGTGATAAAAGACTGAGATAGATGAATAGAGAGGGGAAAAGGGAGAGGAGTGAGAAAGAATGAAAGGGTAGGATGAAGTACAAGGAGATTGATTTTGGAGAAAAGATTTAGAAGAATTGGGCCTTAAGCAAGAGGGGATAATGCTGAAAAAGAAAGTCTATCCAAGCAGAAAAACCAGATGAATAAAACAAAACGTTTGAGGAAAATTGCACAACTAAAAGAAAATTATGAAATTTTTATCATGAAAAACTAAAAAAATCACAAGACAAATTGCTGATTTTATGAAGTCATGGATGTACCACTAACCATTTATTTGTATTCATACTGTAAAAATTCATCATTTGACCAATCACATAATTTATTCAGAACTTCAAGTTAACCTTTTCATATTGTTATGTACGTAGGCCTTCTTAAAATATCTAATGAACTCAAAATATTGAGCTTGTCTATACTTATACCTTAAATCACTCAATTATAAATATTGAATCATTAATTAATATAAAGTCTGTAGTAATGGAAACATGAAAAAAAAACATATCTATCATCGAGATATCCTGGTAAAAGTGTTGAGGAAATCGAAATTTCGAAACAGTAAAATTTCATAGTAATGATATACTAGCAGATAAAATAAATGGTTAGTAGTGCACGTATGATGTCAGCAAGTTGGTTATTGCCCAGTGATTTTCATTTCATTAAAATTTCATAACTTTCTTATTGTCTGATTTCCCTCAAACTTTTTAGTTCTGTCAATCTGATTTTTCTTGTCCTGTTGATTTTTTTTTTTTTTTTGGGGGGGGGGGTTGGGTTATCTTTCCTGTTAAGAAAAATTTGAGAAAGAAAGAAAGAATGGAGGGTAGAGACAGGGGAAGCGGTGGGGGGGGGGGAGCCCCCCCCCTCCCACACACACACACACACATCTTATCTGCCCCATAATAATGATAATATAAAATCGTATTTCTATAGCCATGATAGCGCATATAACTGCAGAAGCAGTCCCTGTATATGTGCTTCATAAACAGCTAGAGAAAAGCAAACGTTCGCATATCAATACCGTAAATACAGACAAAATTCAACGACAAAATGAGCCTATTTAACAACAAATGCAGGTCTTGAGTTGGTAAATCGCAAGAGAGCAATGCTACGGAAGCTTAAAAGTGCCACCGAGATGACGAGATAATTCCTCGTCTTCTCGACTTTTTGGGTCCGATAAAGCGAGAAGGCGTGATCCGGTATCTCATCTTCTCAGCCTTTTTTGTCCAATAAGGCGAGACGGTGAAATTCCAAATCTCGTCTTCTCGACTTCTCGGATACGAGAAGGCGATAAAGCGAGATTCCAAATCTCGTCTTCCCGACTTCTCGGCTATGTGAAGATGAGAAAGCGAGATTCTAAATCTCGTCTTCTCGACTTCTCGGGTATGTGAAGGTGAGAAAGCGAGATTCCAAACCTCGTCTTCTCGACGTCTCGGGTATGAGCAGATGAGAAAGCGAGATTCCAAATCTCGCTTTCTCACCTTCTCGTACCCGAGAAGTCGGGAAGACGATATTCGGAATGTCGCCTTCTCCCCTTCTCGTACCCGAGAAGTCGAGAAGACGAGATTTGGAATCTCGTTTTCTCATCTTCTCATACCCGAGAAGTCGAGAAGACGAGATTTGGAATCTCGCTTTCTCATCTTCTCGTATCCGAGAAGTCAAGAAGACGAGATTTGGAATTTCACCGTCTCGCCTTATTGGACAAAAAAGGCTGAGAAGACGAGATACCGGATCACGCCTTCTCGCTTTATCGGACCCAAAAAGTCGAGAAGACGAGGAATTATCTCGTCATCTCGGTGGCACTTTTAAGCTTCCGTACAATGCAGAGGCCACTGTCGCCCAAATATAGAAAGGAGAATGCTGGAGAAAGAGAGAGAGAGAGAGAGAGGACGAGTGCTGAAATTTACACGAAGAAAAGAGATAGTCTGCAGCTAAAAACCCTATTTCTTTGTTTCATGCATCTGAATATCTGCAGGTGCCATAATTGCGAACAAAATGTTCATAAAATCTTTTTCGCATATGTAGGAATTGATATGTAATTCAAGCGAATTAGGTCCAAACAAACTAAACGCTTTTTAAAAGATTATCTTATTCATATGTTGAAATAAGGTTTGTTTTTTAAGGCTAATTTTTTTTTTACGTATCGCGTGGTCAACTTGTTAGACTTTTGCGCGAGCCGTTTCTGTGGTTTTTTTTAATGTTTTGGCGGAGCAGTGGTGTAAAAAAAAAAATACGCCGGACGCGGTCTTTGGTCCCCGGTATAGACTCGGCGCCGCGCCCCGTCTACCGGCATCGCTGGAGCGCCCGCGAGCTCGGAGCTTACCTCGGCTCTGGATGAATATTGCAGAAAATACAAGTCTGCAGTCTGATTAACCCACCAGAATTATATGATGATTATCTAAAAAAATTATAATTAAATCATTACAAAAAAATCATAAATATTTTCGTTGATGGGTTGAATATAAATAAGAGATTGTTCTATCACAACCAGAAACAGACTTATTTTTCTTTCAAGTTAAGGTAGTTATGGAAAGCTATTTGCGGTGGTACGGTACAAGGGAGTAGGACCCAGGGGCCCGTTTCTCAACACATGGACAAGTTAGTCATATCTTTATCCACCAACCACGGAGTTAGTTCCAATCTTACTAAACCTGTTTCTCGAAAGGCTTCCTAACTAGAATACCTTGATATCGATATACTATCGGTAAAAAGAGCAGACGAGACGTAGCCTTAGTCACAACAGAGCATAATTTTCCAAAAGAATAATTATGACAAAGTTGCAAATATTATGATGAATTGGGAAATAAATCTTTTCAAAATAATAGCACAGGTGAATTATGCATCATACATACTTAGACCATGAAGACTGGAGCATTCAATTGCAGAGAAAATTAAATTATGAATACTTCATTTCATGACTAAAAAATCACTTGTGGACGTTGAGATGGGTACCCCCGGGATACCCAATTTTAATAGTTTACGAAAGTAAACCATAACGGTTTTCTCTGTAAAATGATGATAATTATACGGACTTTTACGATTCCAAACGTCATCAAAATATAGTTTAACGAAATATTTTTAATCATTGATACCGAAAGATACGATATTGGACAAATTATATGCATAAATTAGAGATAGAATTTATCCAACTGTTTATAGGGGTCTGAAAACAGCAAATACGAGTTCAGTTATGGATGGCCTGACGTGGTAGAATCTTTATCGATTAAATCATTTTACTATTTCAAAATGAATGGTTCTGTGGCGTTTACCAACAGTTTTTATAGTTTCTTTGTATTACAATTATCATTGAATGCATTAACCCACTTGTTTTGTGATGTAATTTCAACCTCTATGATTGATTACGTAAGATTATAATTTTAAAATATCTAGGCACTTTCGCATGTCATAGTCTACCCACGTGATGCCATACGTCATTAAGAAAGAAGTTATGACAGGTTCGGAGGTGTCATAAATATTTAGTGAGGTTGTTGTACCCGATCTTGGTAAAGAGGGCTTCGTGAAACGGTTAGCGGACAAGTAGCTCACTATCTCCGATTTAGTCAAGAAGTTAGACTTATGACGGTGTTGAGAAACGGGCCCCTGATCGTAAAGGATAGGAAGTCCCCCTTCGACGAAATTTTGCAACTACTGGGCTGGGGATTTATATTGCAGAGGAAAGCATGTAGTCATAGGCGGATCCAGGGGGGCCGAGGGGCCCGGGCCCCCCTATTGGCGGAGCAAAAAAAAAAAAAAAGGGGAAAGAAAGAAGAAAAAAAAGGGAAAAGAGAGGAGAAAAAAAGAGAAACATAAGAGGAGGTAGACGAGTGAACAGTGCAGTGGCGTACCGTGGGTCACGGCTTTGGGGGGGGGCACCAGCAAAAATTTTGAGTCACTTAGTGAGCGCGCGAAGCACGCTCAGTTGTCAGGTATACTGACCTAATAGAGACATTTTAAGGAAGCACTTGCATGTAGTCATTGTAATCATGAATAACATACGCATCTCAGCAATCAAATAATGCGAGCGCGATGCGCGAGCTGGAAATTGTTGATATTCAGACCTAAAGAGGGACTTTATAATCGAAAATTTTTGTATATATTGATCCCAAACAGGGAGATCTTAAAGACTATATTTTAGGAATCTGTTAATAGTATACATATCTCACCATGTAGTCGTCTAATGCGAGTGCCAAGTGCTTGCTGATTTTGTTAGAATTACATTTAAACACATATGAAACACTTGTAGTCATTGTTATCATGAATAACATAGGCATCTCACTAATCAAATATTGCGAGCGCGAAGCGCGAGCTAAAAAATTAGGAATTTCAAACATGAGGAGGGGCAATTTAAGGCTTGTTTGTAGGAATTCACTTAGACCATAGGTATTTCACTAACCAAATGATGCGAGCGCGAAGCGCGAGCTGAAAATTTTGGATATTTAGATCGGAAAAAGGGACATTTCAAGGACTGATTTTAGGAATTCATGGAGAGCAGACATATCTCACCAATCCATTGAAGCGAACGTAATCACGGACAGGAAATGTTTTATATTAAGACCTTAACATGGGGCAATCACTTTAAGTAGTCATGAAAAAGAACCATATGTCACTACATAAAACAATAATATATTTGGTGTATATTGACTTGAAAACGGGAGGTTTTCGTACAACAGGTTTATATATCTCATTAAACAGACAATGCGAGCACCAGGAACAATGAAGTCATGGACCCTAAGCGAATTATGTTTCATAAAGTTATGATAAAAATGTTTCCTATGTAAAATAACATAACATCATAACATGATTATAATACAATATACAATTATAATAAATAATAATTTCTTCTTTCCCACTACGTTCCTCTTCCTTTCTCCCTCTTTTTCTCCTTTTCCCCGTTTTTTTTTTTTTTTTTTGGTCTGCCGATTGGGGGGGCACGTGCCCCCCCATGCCCCCCCGTAGTTACGCCACTGCGAGTGAATAAAATAAGATGAGGGGAAGACTTGGAAAATAATTTCTAAAATCCGTCATGTCGAGATATAAAATTTTCGCTCGCGCTTTGCGCTCGCATTGCCTTTTAGGTGATTTACATATCTTGCTCAATATGGAGCTTAAAATATCAAATTTTGAAGTCAATAAACAAAACATATTTCAGCTCGGAAATTGAACTTTTATTATTTTGTTTGATTTACAAATTGATTTTCAAAAAGTGCTATGTACGATTTTCTGTTTTATGGTCTGAATATTAAAATTTTCTGCTTGCGCTGCGCTCGCAAAATTTGATTGTCAGGTACCTATTATTTTCCTGTATTCCATTTCATTTTATTTCATTTATTTATTTATTCAAGTCCATTAAAATACATTGAGCATATAAAAATATCAAAATACATAAAGAAACAAGTAAACAAAGATACATAGTAAGATGCAAGTAAGATTTTAAAAAAGGCTAAGATTGTATAAGGATAATTACAGTACATGCATAAAAAATGAATATCCCCATTCAGGTCAGATTGCTGTGTAAAAACTTATCAGCTAGCGCTGCACGCTCGCATTTTGATTGGTGAGTTATGTATATCTCAATATTAATTCTAAATTTAAAATCCCCATTTGATGACAGTTTAACATAAATTTCGGCTCGCGATTTCCGCTCGCATTGATTGTTGAAAGATATCAACTCATGCATCTTATTCATAATTACAAAAATGCGTTAAAATAATGTCCAGTTTTCAGGCCATAATATTAACAGATTTTGCAAAATATCAAAAATTGTCTGTTCGCGCTTAACGCTCGCATTATTAATGTAGGAAACTTTCTAATTACTCATGATTTACAAAACATGAACAGAGTGTCCAGAATTTTTCCGCTTGCACTTCGCATCAATTGTTTAGTTATATACTTATCCTTTTCACGATTACAAAAAGTGCTTAGAATTTCCATTATTCAGGTAGAAATGTCAAAATTTTCAGCTCGCGGCTCGCGCTTCGCGCTCGCATTTGATAGTTTAAATAGTTTAAACGTCTTCATGGCTAACAAGCAGCCGTTAACAGATCCCTTTTTCGATCAGATCAAAACGCGTATATTAAAATTAAATAAACAAATTCTGCTCGCATTAAATAGGAAGATTTCCAATTACTCATCCTTTTCATGATATACAAAATGAATAGAGTGTCCTATTTTTAGGTTTAAATCTCGAATTTTTCAGCTCGCGCTTCGCGCTCGCATCAATTATTTAGTTATATACATTTTCCATTCTTCAGGTAAAAATGTCAAAATTTCAGCTCGCGCTTCGCGCTCGCATTATTTGATAGTTGAAATATGTAAGATCTTCATTGCTAAGAAGATGCCGTTAACAGATCCGTTTTGTATCAGATCAAAACGCATATAAAAAATTCGCGCGAGCACTTTTTATTAAATAAGGCTTATGATATTAAATGAATATATATATGCATATATATATATATATAAAGCTTAGAAGTGACTATATATTAGGACTACCCCTTCTAAGAAACAAACAAAAATTAACTTCGAGCGACCGATCGGGGAAAATGTGGGTGAAAAAATTTTCGGCCCCCCCCCCCCCTATTGCCGAAGGCTGGATCCGCCCCTGTGTAGTGACGAGGGAAAAGCAAAGGAAACTGGGCAGAATGTTAAAGTGGAAGAGAAAAAAAAAAAAAAGGGGAGAAACCTTAGGATTGAGGGGTCAAGACCCAGGGGGACTCGGGGAGGGGGGGGGGGAGGGGTACTCAGTATAAGTGTATGATACCGGTAAGTATAAACAAAACAATAACATATCAAATTATTTTACATAGTTCTTTTTCAGCATACATTCATTCTTTTTACATGTTGTCCACATGACATACACTATTTTATATAAAGAGCTCTAGTGATGCCTACTTCATAACATAAATAAAAAATAATGACCACAGAATGATCGCAGAACATTTTTCTACTATTGATTACATAGACTACACTGTACGATTCAGGGGCGGATCCAGCCTTCGCCAATAGAGAGAGGGGGGGGGGGGCGGTGGATTTTTTTTCCAGCCACATTTTACCCGATCGGCCGCTCGAAGTTGATTTTTGTCTATTTTTTGAAGGGGTATTCCTATAATAGTAAGCTTTATTCTTATAAATCAACATACATATATAATAATCTCTTAAACCTCATTTTAAAAAGAAATTCGAACGCGAAGCGCGAGCTATTTATTTTAAATTTTATGTATTTTGTCCCAGAATTTAAATATTCTGGGCAATATGTTTGTGATTCTAAACAAGATGTGTACCCAACTAAATCATTACTGCGAGCGCGAAGCTTTGATCTGATAAAAAAAGGATCTGTTAACTGCTGCTTGCATAATGGAGACGTTACATATTTCAACAATCAAATATTGCGAGCGTGAAGCACGAGCTGAAATTTTTACATTTCTACCTGAAGAATGGAAATTCTAAGCACTTTTTGTAATCGTGAAAAGAATACGTGATGATGATGATGGCTTCTTGTAAAGTGCCGGTATTCGCCTCAGCTGGGCCAGCGGCGTAACAGGGGTCGGTGGCCAGGGGGGGCAAGAGCCAAAAATTTCCCGGTCATATTATGGAACAGGCAATGGCGTCATAAGGCAAAAATTTTGAGGGGGCGACATGGCGTATCGGGCAAATATATATATATAAGCGAGCGAGCAAAATTTTTTGACATTTTTATTGCAAAAATCAAATTTTGTGATAGATTTTGACATAATGTTAAAAAGATGATATCATATTTCACCCTCCTCTTTCCTTTTTTCTCTCTTTTTTGTACGACACGGTGATTCAGAACAGGAATTTTTGTTATGATTGTGAGCATCAGGGCGAAGCTCGTTATGCTCTAGGGGGCCGAGTATGGCGCTTCTGGCAAGAAGTAGCTTAATATAGGTCCCGAGCGAGCGAAGCGAGCGAGATAAAAATCACCTTTTCATGAGAATCTAACATGAAGATAGATTTTAACGTGATATTCAGAAAATATAATACACTTTCCTTTCTTTCCTCATTTTTTTTTGTTTGGTTGTAGAACTTTTGGGGGCCATGGTCCAAACTCATCCATATAACAGTGCTTTATGGGTGGGGTCCGTGGCAGAGCCCCGGAACCTCTTGATATCAAAGCCATTTTAAACCTTACAGATGGCCACTTATTTTAATCAAATTGCGTGTATATTTATATAGCTTAAACATAAATTCAATACAGTTGTGTATCGTAATCATCCAAATATTGTGAGGGGCACACCATAGCAAATGTGGGAAAAATTGTAAAAAGTCGCCAGCGAGCGAAGCGAGCCAGAAAAAAAATGGCCTGTTAAAATGAAATTCTAATTATGTGATAGATTTTTACATCATTATAGCAAATATCATGTCATTTTTTTTTTTTCATTCATCTCATTTCGCTGCCTCCTTCATTTTCTTTTATTTCCCCTTGGCTGTTGAACCACCCCCCGGTACGCCAGTGCTTCAACGTAAAGCTTATGATGCAGGAAGGGTCCATATAGGGGCCCGTTATAGAACCCATTAAAGGTTACATATGAAGAGCCCCCACTGCACGGGCTCTTGACTCTTGGACAGAGCCTTTGGAGATTTAGCAAGTTTATGATAGACTTTCATACGACATTATGCTATATACCATCCATTTTTCTTCCCGCTCGTTATCTCAATCCTCGGCAGCCCGGTAGTGTACGTTATCTTGTCCCTATTCTTTATTTTCCAATTTAGATTTTGGCTAATTCCATTCTGCCTTTATTTCCCGCTTTTGTTTGCCTTTTTGTCATCTTTAATTTATTTCCCTGTCTTACTAATCATGCTAATGTATTTGTATATCGGGGCGAATTGTTCTTTCTCACTTGTTCTTTTTTCCTTCTTTTTCCCGTTATCTTTCCGTTTTCCCTTTTTTATGTTTTTTCCTAGTTTTCTTTCCCTTTTTATATGTTTTTTCTTAGTTTTCTTTTCCCTTTTCCTTTCCCTTTCCCCCTTTTTCTTTCCTTTCCCTTTCCCTTCCCTCCCCCCTTTTTTTTTTCTTTTTCCCGTTTTTTTTATTTTCCCCGGTGAGCTCCGCCAGGGGGGGGGGGGGGGCAGCTTGCCCCCCCTGCCCCCCCCGCCTGTTACGCCACTGAGCTGGGCGCTCATGGCGCTTGCTCAAAAATAGGAAATATCTCACAAATTTCAATGTCTTGAAACAGTGCTTAGGATCATCATTCAGTTCAAGTACTGATATAACTAAACAATGGATGCGAGGGTGAAAAAATTGAGATGTGCACCTAAAAATGGGAAACTCTATTCATGTTTTGTAAATCATGAAAAGGATAAATATAAAGGGGGGGGGGCACGAGCCGGCTTTGCCCCCCCTGGATCCGCCAGTGTCTCCATGGGTAAAGTGATTACCAATATTCACATCTTTTGAAAATTCATGACTTTCTTATTGTTTGTCCGATATTGTTCAAACTTTCACCTATCAACTGAATTGTCTGATTTTTTTTTCTCTATAATAACAAGTTTTATTTGGGCTGGGTTCCTCTTTAAGCAAAATGTGCAAGCAATGATGATCTGGGGCCCGTAACACAAAGGTTAGCAATGATCGCAGAACATTTTTCTACTATTGATTACATAGACTACAATGTACGATTCAGGGGCGGATCCAGCCTTCGCCAATAGAGAGGGGGGGGGGGGGGGCGGCGGATTTTTTTTTCAGCCACATTTTACCCGATCGGCCGCTCGAAGTTGATTTTTGTCTATTTTTGAAGGGGTATTCCTATAATAGTAAGCTTTATTCTTATAAATCAACATACATATATAATAATCTCTAAACTTTAGTTTAAAAAAGAAATTCGAGCGCGAAGCGCGAGCTCTTTATTTTGAATTTTATGTATTTTGTCCTAGAATTTGAATATTCTGGGCAATATGTTTGTGATTCTAAACAAGATGTGTATCCAACTAAATAATTACTGCGAGCGCGAAGCTTTGATCTGATAAAAAAAAGGATCTGTTAACTGCTGCTTGCAGTAAGCCATGGAGACGTTACATATTACAACAATCAAATATTGCGAGCGTGAAGCGCGAGCTGAAATTTTTTACATTTTTACCTGAAGAATGGAAACTCTAAGCACTTTTTGTAATCGTGAAAAGAATACGTGATGATGATGATGGCTTCTTGTAAAGTGCCGGTATCCGCCTCAGCTGGGCGCTCATGGCGCTTGCTCAAAAATAGGAAATATCTCACAAATTTCAATGTCTTGAAACAGTGCTTAGGATCATCATTCAGTTCAAGTACTGATACAACTAAACAATGGATGCGAGCGTGAAAAATTTGAGATGTGCACCTAAAAATGGGAAACTCTATTCATGTTTTGTAAATCATGAAAAGGATAAGTATAATGGAAATCTTCCTTCATTAATAATGCGAGCGCAAAGCGCGAGCAGAAGATTTTTGATATTGTGATCTGAAACTGGATGATTTAAATAGAGAACAAGCTGCGTATCTGAATAAACACGCGAACGCGTATTTCAGATCACTTTTTACGACCTAGAATCTGGGCATTCTAAATACCCCTTTTTTATCATGAAAATCAATAAGGCGAGCGCGAGCTTAAAACTGATATTCCGATCTGAAAAAGGGTCAATTTAAGCTGTTAATAAAACAGCCTAAAATGAGTCATTTAAAGCACTTTTCTAATATGAATAAGATGCCTGAGTTATATTTCAACAATCAATGCGAGCTGAAATCGCGAGCCGAAAGTTTTGATAAGCTGTCAATGGGGATTTTAAGTAGTTTGTTACCATGGTTACTGAATTTATATTAATATATACATATCTTACCAATCAAAATGCAAGCACTAGCTGATACATTTTGTCAATCTGACCTGAATAGGGATATTTTTAGATCTTAATGGAATACAAGAAAATAATAGGTACCTGACAAATCAAATTTTGCGAGTGTGCAGCGCGAGCAGAAAATGTTAATATTGATTCAAACCATAAAACAGAAGTTTTTACATGCAGAGCACCTTTTAAAAATCAATTTGTAAATCAATCGAAATTTTTAATTTCCGAGCTTAAATATGTTTTATACAGTATATTGATTTCAACATTTTATATTTTAACCTCCATATTGAGCAAGAGATGTTAATCCCCTATAAAAGGCAATGCGAGCGCGATGCGCGAGCGAAAAATTCATACAGTGACATGAAATATTTTTTTTCAATTATTTCCCGATTCTTCCCTCATCTTATTTTCTCGTCTTCCTCCTGTTTCCCCTTTTCTTCTTTTTCTCCTCTCCTTTCCCTTCTTTTTCTTTCCCCCCTTTTTTTTTGCTCCGCCAATAGGGGAGTCCGGGCCCCCTGGATCCGCCCATGCGATTAATCGTGAAAATCAAGCGTACGATTAATCGCTACCCTATGTGTTACGGGACCCAGCTTCCTCGTCCTCGGGCTAGATCTTTTTCTCTCCTTCTATTTCTCCCTCGAACTGTTTCTCCTGGAACTTACAATGTACTTCATCTCTCTTTCATTCCGCTCCTCTCCATTCACTCTTAAAATGAAATATTAAATCAAGGATTGAAAGGTTGGAAGAGCGACAAAAATCCAAATCCAGCCATCCAAAATAATGTTATATCCAACCTTGCATAAAGCCGAATCCAACAATTTAAAGGTCAAGTCCACGCCAGGAAAATGCTGACTTGAATAGAGAAAAATCAAACTAGCATAGTGCTGAAAATTTCATCAAAATCGGATGTAAAATAAGAAAGTTATGTCATTTTAAATGTTTCACAAAACAGTGATATGCACAACTATAGGTGAGTCAGTCGATGATGTCCATCACTCACCTTTTCTTTTGTTTTTTATTGTTTGATTATACAATATTTCATTTTTTTAAGATTTGACAACGAGGACCAACTTGACTGAACCATTATTATGCTAATTCCACACGTCCAGGGAGGAATTAATCGTTGTATCACTTGACAATGAGGAGAAAATTAGAATATTTCATATAATAAAATACAAAAGAAAAAGTGAGTGTATGACGTCAAAGTCTCCTCATTTGGATACTAGCCAGGATGTGCATATAACTGTTTTGTGAAATCAAGCGAAACTTTAAAAAGTCATAACTTTATTTTACATCCGATTTTGATGAA
Organism: Lytechinus pictus; assembly: GCF_037042905.1. NCBI lineage: Eukaryota > Metazoa > Echinodermata > Echinoidea > Temnopleuroida > Toxopneustidae > Lytechinus > Lytechinus pictus. The sequence goes on from NW_026974141.1 coordinate 3,718,084, forward strand.
TTTTTCAGTGTTATGCTTGCTGGATTTTCTCTTTTTATTCAAATCAACTTTTTGTTGGGGTGGACTTGTCCTTTAACGTTACTCTAATAAAAGTCTCTATAGATCTAGAAGTCTATAGCCTAGCCTTAGGCTACTTAAAAATATATATATTTAAAAAGCCCATGGAAGCCATAGAAATCTTATCTTTTTATCACAATTAACATCTAAAACCTTTTCTCTCTCTCGGTCTTTTGTATTCTTTATGACTTCTCTATATCTCTCTGATTTTCACACTGTCTCTCTCATTTTCCCCACTCTCTGTCTGTCTCTCATTCATTTTCCCCGTGTAGGTCTCTTTAATTTTTCCCTCCCTCTCTCAATTTTCCCATTGTCTGTCATTTTCTTCACTGTCTGTCTGACTCATTTTCCCACCACTGTTTCTGTCTCACTCATTATCACCCCCCCCCCTTTCTCTCACTTTCACTTCTTTTTGACATCCCGCTGTACTTATGATTGAGCAACGTTTAAAAAGTACAAACAACCGCAGTCTAATGTACATTGTAAGGTACATGTGCAATGTACTTACATATTTATTTCTGACCAAATACATGTAATGATAACATTTCTATATCAATATAATTGCCTCTTGATCGACTGCTTACTGAGTACACCGTATTGTAATACATGTTTCCATTGTATAGTTAGATTTGGATTTCACTCTCTAATGATTATTGAAGTTCTTCCTCCAGTTCAACCGAAGATGCTTAACTTAATTGAACCTATCTATATTGAAAGAGAAGTCTGCTATGAATCAGCTTAATATATTTCATCAATAAACTGATTGGCTTTCAGTGTCAATAGGCAGTCTAGCTGTACATACAAGAATGTCGCCCCCCACACACACCTTGATAAAGAAAAATGACTCCTACCCCCTGTGCTGCCACGGGTAATTGCTGCTTGTGTATATAAATTGAGTTAAAGGCAAAAACATACATAAAAAACTAATTTAGGGCAGATTTCATGCGCTTATTTACAACATCGATCACAAAAAGGTGGCTTCTCACCTGTTTGGACTAGATGCCTTGTTCCTGGAACGCCGTGTGCAGCGCTCTTCACATCTTAAGCTTTTTCGGAACATTTCATTAACTTTCGTTAACAGAATCTTTGTCGTCACTAAATAACGCTCGTTTTTTATGTTGGCATTTTTTCATTTTTTTTGGGAAATACATGGATACAACACTTAATGGTTTAACTTACATATCACTGACTTGAAATTAAAAAAGTTGAAACTGATTACAAAGAAAATACAGTTTTTTATTATATGTCACGTGATTGATGACGTTTTTTGACCCCTGTACCATAATACGTTCGGGGGGAGCCACTTCCTTTCAAAGATGCACAACATGATTGTCCAAGAAAACTCGTAAAGCCGGTTTAAGTTTCATCGTCGGGCGATATATGCGCGTACAAAAGAATGGGTATCAATAGCAACTAATTTATTATTCTTTATTTTGAATGAATACTCAGGCGTTGTTGTTTTTAGTAGGTTTTCTCATAGTGTAAACAACGTCCCCCGGGTACAGAGGTTTTGTTGCTCTCGGGTACTTTCCGATTTGAGAATTATCTTGTTCGTTTTGATCATCGTACACGTTTTTTATTCGGAAATATTCGGAAAAGAAAACGCAGCTATATTTAGTGCATCACATAATTATGTGCACACTGCATATCGCATATGTGGGTCATCATTGAAATTGTTCGCCGTATCATTCAGGGTGATGGGTAAGTGAAAAGTATGGTCGTGTGACCTTACTTCGCGCGTGACCATATTTCGTGGACGGTCGTATATCTCAGAAAGTACTTAATATCGTGAAAATCTGATATCACTACAAGAAAAAGCGGTCAAAATTTATCCTGTAGTGAAAGTTTCTAGTTGATAAGATTGGAATTTGTTTAAGCTAGGGCTAGGCGATTGGGCAGGCGCGCGCACCTGCCTCGGCCGATCCTCGCCCACCACTAACTTAGCACTTAGCAGGCAGGGTAGGACTTCGGACACATCGACACATAAACATCTCCAACTAAAGTGAGTACACTAACTACCCCAACATTCACTTCCAATCTAAAAAAACACAAGGTGAGAGGATATATTCCCTGTATGGGCAATGCATCCTCTCACCACCCAAATTTTTTGATCAACAACTGTCCTTTTTCCAGCCAAACGTTCTCTGCTCTTTAATTTATGATTAACATCGGCAGTGAAACCTGATCTTATCCTCAGCATCCTAACATAGCTTCAGACCACTACCTCTCTCTAAAAAACGCCCATTGTCAACCACAATACAATCCATGAAATAAGCACAATTTCAACACAAACCAAAACCAAAAAGCCTGTGTATCCATTTACATCTTTTATGATTGATAAGATATCCACGCATAAAGGATTTGGACATGTTCAAAACCATCACCCCACCCCATGTGCGCCACAAATTCTACACCCTACACATACTATAATAGCCCCCTTTCAGCTCAGCAAACGCTCAATATGTTATTCACATCTGGTTCCAAAATACACTGGGTCATTGATTGCAAGAAAATTGCCTTCTCAACGCTAACCTGTGTGGATTTGTTAACGTCTTGTGAGACGTTGGGGTCGATTAACCCTAAAAGGACTGTGCTATTTGAGATGTATTGAGGACGAGGGGGGGGGGGGGGAGGGCCATGATGCCCCCATCTTCTGTTCTCAGCCGCCGCTCGCGCCGAAACTCGGCACGTACATTCTTTACCACATAAACTACGAGCCAGTATAAATTTTTTTGAAAATTATTTATCATGAATAAAATATTCAAATTTATTCATGAAAAACATTATTTGCCTATTTTACACCCAATTTCACTTCACTGTTATTCGATTTTGATGAACTTTTCAGCATTATGCTCTGTGAATTTTACTCTATTCATTCAGATATGAATTTGTTAAGCCCGGAGCATCCCTTACATTGATCTCCCCTTGTATGGATTTGTTTGTCTTTTGGGGTCACTAGATTTAAAAATCCCCTTCCCACATTGATCATATACATATACTTTATCTGTTGCAGGTCCCCGTTTGTGGAATTCACCCCCATCGGACATTAATGTTGCCATTTGAAAGAGCTCTTCTACAACAAATTAAAGACTCACCACATGAAGCAAGAATTTGCTTAATTGTTGTGGGATTACTTGTTATTTTGACTGCCAACTTCAAAATATTGCATATTTGTTTTATTGTCAATTTGTTCAATTTCTGTGTATTCATTGATTTCATTTTGTGTATTGTATAAGTTGTTAATTGTGGGCCTTGAATGTTATTGACAGATATATGCGCTATATTATAATTATTACAGAGTTTTCATAAAATAGCCTCAACCACATATAGAAATTCTTAACTCTAACCTGTGTGATTTGTTTGGTGAGAAAGTGGGGTCGATTAAATGCCTTACCACATTGATCGTACATATAGAGCCTTGGCCCTTAATCAATGTGGATTTGGTGCTTTAGAAATACTCTATATTTTTATTATGGGTTTCTCCCCTTGAATGGATTCGTTTATGTCTTGTTAGATCACTAGATTGACTAAATGCCTTACCACATTGATCACACACATAGGGTTTCCCACCTCGATGGGTTCGTTTTGTCTTGCAAGATCATAAGATTGACTAAATGCCTTACCACATTGATCACATACATACAATGTAGGGCTTCTCCCCTGTATGGATTCGTTTATGTCTTACTAGATGACAAGATCGACTAAATGCCTTACCACATTGATCACAAACATTGGGATTCACATCTGTATGAATTCGTTTATGTGTCGTGAGACTATTAGGGTGATAAAATCCCTTACCACACTAATCACATACATAGGGCTTCTCATCTGTGTGGATTTGTTTATGTCTTGTTGGAGCACTAGATTGACGAAATGCCTTACCACATTGATCACAAACATACGGCTTCTCACCTGTATGGACCCGTTTATGAAATTTGAGATTGTCAAATCTATTACATGCCTTACCGCATTGATCACATACATAGGGCTTATCACTTGTATGGATTAGTTTATGCCTAATGAGATCCCTATATCTATTAAAGGCCTTACCACATTGATCACATACAAAGGGCTTCTCACGTGTATGGGCTTGTTTGTCTTCTGAGATGATCAGAATGACGAAATGCCTTATTACATTGATCACACACATATAGGGATTCATATCTGTATGGATTCGTTTATGTGTTGTGAGACTATAAGTTTGATAAAATCCCTTACCACACTGATCACATACATAGGGCTTCTCACCTGCATGGAATTGTTTGTCTTACAAGATGATCAGATCGACCAAATGCCTTACCACATTGATCACACACATAGGGATTTGCAACTGTATGGATTCGTTTATGTCTTCTGAGTGCACTTGATTGATTGAATGCCTTACCACACTGATCACATACATAGGGCTTCTCCCCTGTATGGATTTGTTTATGTGTCACTAGATGATCAGATCGACTAAATGCCTTACCACATTGATCACACACATAGGGATTTACATCTGTATGGATTTGTTTGTGTTGTGAGACTATAAGGTTGATAAAATCCCTTACCACATTGATCACAAACATACGGCTCCTCACCTGTGTGGATTTGTTTATGTCTTGTTAGATCACTAGATTGACAAAATGCCTTATTACATTGATCAGACACATAGGGATTCACATCTGTATGGATTCGTTTATGTGTTGTAAGACTATAAGGTTGATAAAATCCCTTACCACATTGATCACATACATAGGGCTTCTCACCTGTGGATTTGTTTATGTCTTACTAGATGACAAGATCGACTAAATGCCTTACCACATTGATCACAAACATTGGGATTTACATCTCTATGAATTCGTTTATATGTCGTGAGACTATTAGGATGATAAAATCCCTTACCACACTGATCACATACATAGGGCTTCTCATCTGTGTGGATTTGTTTATGTCTTGTTAGATCACTAGATTGACGAAATGCCTTACTACATTGATCACAAACATACGGCTTCTCACCTGTGTGGATTCGTTAATGTCTTATTAGATCACTAGATTGATGAAATGCCTTATCACATTGATCACACACATAGGGATTCACATCTGTATGGATTTGTTTGTGTTGTGAGAATATAAGGTTGATAAAATGCCTTACCACATTGATCACAAACATACGGCTTCTCACCTGTATGGACCCGTTTATGAAATTTGAGATTGTCAAATCTATTACATGCCTTACCGCATTGATCACATACATAGGGCTTATCACTTGTATGGATTAGTTTATGCCTAGTGAGATCCCTATATCTATTAAAGGCCTTACCACATTGATCACATACAAAGGGCTTCTCACGTGTATGGGCTCGTTTATGTCTTCTGAGATGATGAGATTGATGAAATGCCTTATTACATTGATCACACACATAGGGATTCATATCTGTATGGATTCGTTTATGTGTTGTGAGACTATAAGTTTGATAAAATCCCTTACCACACTGATCACATACATAGGGCTTCTCTCCTGCATGGAATTGTTTGTCTTACAAGATGATCAGATCGACTAAATGCCTTACCACATTGATCACACACATAGGGATTTGCAACTGTATGGATTCGTTTACGTGTTGTAAGACTATAAGGTTGATAAAATCCCTTACCACACTGATCACATACATAGGGCTTCTCATCTGTATGGACTCGTTTATGTCTTCTGAGAGCACTTGATTGATTGAATGCCTTACCACACTGATCACATACATAGGGCTTCTCCCCTGTATGGATTTGTTTATGTGTCACTAGATGACAAGATCGACTAAATGCCTTACCACATTGATCACACACATAGGGATTCACATCTGTATGGATTTGTTTATGTGTCTTGAGACTATTAGGATTATAAAATCCCTTACCACACTGATCACATACATAGGTCTTCTCATCTGTATGGACTCGTTTATGTCTTCTGAGAGCACTTGATTGATTGAATGCCTTACCACACTGATCACATACCTAGGGCTTCTCCCCTGTATGGATTTGTTTATGTGTCACTAGATGACAAGTTCGACTAAATGCCTTACCACATTGATCACATACATAGGGATTCGCATCTGTGTGGATTTGTTTATGTCTTGTTAGATCACTAGATTGACGAAATGCCTTACCACATTGATCACAAACATACGGCTTCTCACCTGTATGGACCCGTTTATTAAATTTGAGATTGTCAAATCTATTACATGCCTTACCGCATTGATCACATACATAGGGCTTATCACTTGTATGGATTAGTTTATGCCTAGTGAGATCCCTATATCTATTTAAGGCCTTACCACATTGATCACATACAAAGGGCTTCTCACGTGTATGGGCTCGTTTATGTCTTCTGAGATGATCAGAATGACGAAATGCCTTATTACATTGATCACACACATAGGGATTCATATCTGTATGGATTTGTATATGTGTTGTGAGACTATAAGTTTGATAAAATCCCTTACCACACTGATCACATACATAGGGCTTCTCACCTACATGGAATTGTTTGTCTTACAAGATGATCAGATCGACTAAATGCCTTACCACATTGATCACACACAGGGATTTGCAATTGTATGGTATAGTTTATGTGTTGTAAGACTATAAGGTTGATAAAATCCCTTACCACACTGATAACATACATAGGGCTTCTCATCTGTATGGACTCGTTTATGTCTTCTGAGAGCACTTGATTGATTGAATGCCTTATCACACTGATCACATACATAGGGCTTCTCATCTGTATGGACTCGTTTATGTCTTCTGAGAGCACTTGATTGATTGAATGCCTTACCACACTGATCACATACATAGGGCTTCTCCCCTGTATGGATTTGTTTATGTGTAACTAGATGATCACATCGACTAAATGCCTTACCACATTGATCACACACATAGGGATTTGCATCTGTATGGATTTGTTTATGGGTTGTGAGACTATGTTCTTGATTGAATGCCTTACCACACTGATCACATACATAGGGCTTCTCACCTGTATGGACTCGTTTATGTCTTCTTAGAGCACTTGATTGATTGAATGCCTTACCACACTGGTCACATACATAGGGCTTCTCCCCTGTATGGATTTGTTTATGTGTCACTAGATGATCAGATCGACTAAATGCCTTATCACATTGATCACACACATAGGGATTCACATCTGTATGGATTCGTTTATGGGTTGTGAGACTATTAGGGTGATAAAATCCCTTACCACACTGATCACAAACATACCGCTTCTCACCTGTATGGACTCGTTTATGTCTTCTTAGAGCACTTGATTGATTGAATGCCTTACCACACTGATCACAATCATACGGATTTTCACCTGTGTGGATTTGTTTATGTCTTGTTAGATCACTAGATTGACAAAATGCCTTATCACATTGATCACACACATAGGGATTCACATCTGTATGGATTTGTTTATGTGTTGTGAGACTATTATGGTGATAAAATCCCTTACCACACTGATCACATACATAGGGCTTCTCACCTGTATGGACTCGTTTATGTCTTCTAAGGGCACTTGATTGATTGAATGCCTTACCACACTGATCACAAACATACGGCTTCTCACCTGTGTGGATTTGTTTATGTCTTGATAGATCACTAGATTGACAAAATGCCTTATCACATTGATCACACACATAGGGCTTCTCACCTGTATGGACTTGCTTATTATGTCTTCTAAGAGCACTTGATTGATTGAATGCCTTACCACACTGATCACAAACATACGGCTTCTCACCTGTATGGATTGGTTTATGTGTTGTGAGACTATTATGGTTATAAAATCCCTTACCACATTGATCACATACATAGGGCTTTTCACCTGTATGGACTCGTTTATGTCTTCTAAGAGCAGTTGACTGATTGAATCCCTTACCACATTGATCACATACATAGGGCTTTTCACCTGTATGGACTCGTTTATGTCTTCTAAGAGAACTTGATTGATTGAATGCCTTACCACACTGATCACAAACATACGGCTTCTCACCTGTGTGGATTTGTTTATGTCTTGTTAGATCACTATATTGACAAAATGCCTTATCACATTGATCACATATATAGGGATTCACATCTGTATGGATTCGTTTATGTGTTGTGAGTGTATGTTCTTGATCAAATGCCCTACCCCTTTCATCACATACAAACGGCTTCTCCCCTGTATGGATTTGTTTTATATGTATATTTAGCTCAAATTTTTCACTAAATTCCTTACCACATTGATCACATACATACCGTTTCTCACCTGTATGGATTTGTTTATGTAATGTGAGATTATAAGATTGACTAAATGCCTTACCACATTGATCACATACAAAGAACTTCTCATTGTCAATAACTTTCTGGCATGATGCAAAATATGAATCTATACGTGACTTACACTCAACTGTCATATTTACTTCATTTCCTTCTTTCAAAATCTCCTTATCACCAAGTTCAAAGTCATTCGATTTACAGGCAGGTCCATGTATTTCTCCATCAACAATCTGTAGAAAGCCTTCATGCAATGCATACGATGGAAAGACGATACCATCAACCCCATGTTTGTACTTGAGATGTCTTGATAAGATGAGAGGAATAGCATATAATGATCCACAGAACTCACATCGGTAGATTCCAGAATCTATTTGGATAGAAATATTGTCATATTTTTATATGATTCAGAGATTAGGCATGTAAAGGTATCTATTTAAAAAACTCAAACGTAATGAAAAAGTACATGGTACATGGAAGGGCCCCCCCCAAAAAAAAATAAATAGAGTAAAATTCACAAATCGAAATGCTAAAAATTTGCTCAAAATCGGATAACAAAGTTATTTAATATCAAAGATTTTCATTATTCCGGTGAAACAGTTCTAATCATGTCTTTATGAATATTCATTAGGTGGGCTGATGATGTCATATCCCCACTTGTTCTTTTGTATTTCATTATGAAATTAGGTTTATTCAAAATTTGTCTAACAAGAATTAAAACAATTGGATTGACAACTGATAAAGTGCATTAGTTATTTACTGCCGCAACTTATTTCATCATAATGGAGACACATCATTTACACATGCATGAAATAATTTAACATTTATGATTTCATGCAATAACATAAGAAAAAGGAAAGTGGGGATGTGACAACATCAGACCACCTAATGAACATTCATGACAATGTGCATATACTATAACTGTTTTCACAAAATATTGATAAACTTATAAAATTCAATAACTTTATTTTTTGTCCGATTTTGATTATTTTTTCAGCATTTTGCTCTGTGAATTTTACTCTATTTATTATTCATATTCAATATTTTTAGCAAGGACCATTCCTTTAAGTGTAATGAAGAGTTTTGGAGGACAGTCACGTCGTCAATTGCATGCAGATATATTACCAAGTGACTTGTTCCAAACCAACATACAATCTGGGATGATATATCATCCATGACTGCACATATAAACTAGCCTTGAAGGCAAGGGATAAAGTTCAGCAACCAAGAGAACTGCCCTCACCCCTATAATTTTTCAAGTAAAGAAATGGAGGGGGGTGGAAAACCAAAGGAAGAGAAGACAATCAAATAGAGATGCATTGGTTATGTCGAGAAAAGAAGACCATAAGCATAAGTTTTAAAGAATGAATGATTCTAGAACTTCTTCTAGAATATCCATTGGGATAAAATGTGCTTATAATAATGGACAGATTTTTGTTGACTGTGGCTGAATATGGCATACATGTCCTTCATGTACACACCAGTGTGAGTAGATTAGATTATGATCTTTAAAGGAGAATGAAACCTTTGGAACAAATAGGCTGGTGTTGAAACAGAAAAATCAAAGAATAAGAACAAAGTTAGAGAAAAATCAGACAAATAATGAGAAAGTTATGAGCATTTGAATATTGCAATCACTAATGCTATAGAGATCTCCCATTACCAAAGGATGTGTGATGTCACATGTGAACAACTTTCCCTTTGATGGACTATAAAATACTACCAAAATGTCTCTTTTTGCTTTTTCTTCTGGTGATACAAACAATTTATCCATTATGCATTCTTCAAAAAAAAATTAAAATCTGTATTACATGCCCTCCTATAGAAATAACACATGATCTACTAATAGATGTGATACAAGTTGCAGTTTAAGTGAAATATATACTAAAGTAATGGAGAGAGATGTTCACAAGTGACATCACACATCTTTGTTGCATTGCCAATATGAGGATCTCCATAGCAATAGTGATCGCAATATTTAAATTCTCATAACTTTCTCATTACTTGTCCGATTTTTCTCAAACTTTCGTTGATCTGTTTCTTTGATTTTTATGTTTTCAGACAAGTTTTCTTGTTCCAAAGGTTTCATTCTCCTTTAATAGTCAAGGAAGAATGTATTATTTCTCTCATTTTTGGGCACTTTCCAACTCTATCAAGAATAGATACTCTAAAGAAGACTTGAGATGGGAATTAAAGCAGATATGAACCAATAGCGGCATCTCGAGTTCTCAACTACTCATACCTGGCCAGTTTCCTGACCCATAATGCAAGTGTAGTGTAGTGATATACAATGTAGACCCACTTGAATGATAACATATTAATTAACTACTCAATATATTTATACTACAATAATTATGCTACCAAGTAGCAAAACAATTACTTTTCCTCTCAAAACATTTTAGTTTCTCTATACAAATACAATCATAGGTCAATTTATTCTCTGTAGTATTAACAGATATCTGATAATGTTTATTTTAAGACTATGTGTTTATAACGCAAAATCAATGAGAGACCACACACACTTCACTTCCTCTTTAAAGGGGAATCCAACCCAAATAAAACCTTGTTTTTATAAGAAAAAGAAAAATCAGACAAGTTGATAGGTGAAAGTTTGAACAATATTGGACAAACAACAAGAAAGTTATGAAGTTTTAAAAGTTGTAAATATCGGTAATCACTATACCCATGGAGACTTCAAATTGGCCGCATATGGGATGTCATAGTGATGTAAGGCAAGGACTACTCTTCCATGTCCTCCAATACATATTATGGCTAAAATGTTATTTTCCCCAAAAGTTTTATTTCAAATTATATTTTTCTTTCATGAGGATATAAAACAATATACTACCTGGGTTATATCTAGATTACTGCCCCAGGGGAATGGGTACTTAGGATAAAAACCACAAATCCCTGATAATAAAGTACATGGCCTATAAGAAAGTTGTCCTTGCCTCTTGTCATAATTTACTTACCCATTTGCCAATTTGAAATCTGCATATTATTAATGATCTCAATTTTAAAGCAGCTATAACTTTCTTATTGCTTGTCCGATTTCTTTCAAACTTTCACCATGCACTTTAATTTATTTTTCTCCTTCCCAACACAACATTAATGGCCAAAGTTAACTCTTTGTGCGCTGGACCATGAACCCATCTGTACTGAATTATTTTCAGGGAGGGAAACAATGCATTGTTTGTTGAGTGTGAAATGCGAAGTTCGCACGGCACCGAGTGTGCATTGGTGCGAAGTACGCGTGGAAAGGGTTAAATGGATGTACACAATTTCAGTACCTTATAGGGAAGATTCTTTCTTCACTGGTTAAACATAACCCATTCGTAACTTGAAAGAGGTCAAATACATATTGGTTCGTATTCTGAAGTCGGGTTTAACTTAAACTCAGGTTTAAAGTTGTGGTTAAAGTATGGATAGGCAATTGTTACATAAATCACTAACAGTAGAGATATCATATTTCAGCTCATTTGGCTCTCAAATCATTCATAATAGTCTAGGAAGTATAAATAAATGATTGCCTTCACCATCGATGAATAAGGAAAGAGCACAGAAACATACAACTTAATACAAATTTTGACACTTTTGGCTTCCCATAATTTTAGCACAGAGTTAGACCATGGTCTAAGTTAAACCTGACTTCCGAATACGGGCCATTGGGTTTTTTGTTTTACCTGAGAGTGTTCCATTCTGTCCATCATCTCTTCCCTCCACTTTTGAATACGGTGGGCGGGATTGCTTTGGAGTCTGGTCGCCCCCTGGAGCCACTTCTATCAAAGTTTGTGCTTTCTTCTGATCACATGACTGAGAGTTGAGATCACCTGACTGGGTTCTGAGATCACCTGATTGCTTGGAAGTCTGGTCACCCCCTGCAGCTACTTCTATCAAAGTTTGTTCTGTCTTCTGATCACATGACTGAGAGTTGAGATCACCTGACTGGGTTCTGAGATCACCTGATTGCTTGGAAGTCTGGTCACCCCCTGCAGCTACTTCTATCAAAGTTTGTTCTGTCCTCTGATCACATGACTGAGAGTTGAGATCACCTGACTGGGTTTTGAGATCACCTGATTGCTTGGGAGTCTGGTCACCCCCTGCAGCTACTTCTATCAAAGTTTGTTCTGTCTTCTGATCACATGACTGAGAGTTGAGATCACCTGACTGGGTTCTGAGATCACCTGATTGCTTGGAAGTCTGGTCACCCCCTGCAGCTACTTCTATCAAAGTTTGTTCTGTCCTCTGATCACATGACTGAGTCCTGAGATCCCCTGACCTCTCATCACCTGATGCTGGATTGGATTGTGTCTGGATAGCTTCATCATAGTCCTTCCATTCAAATAGTCCGATGATTCCCTCTCCTCCGATATCATGAGCATTAAGCAGATTCCCATCATCATCATACTCAGTCTCCACTTTAATAGTGAACTAAATAAAAAGAAAAACGGACAAACTGTCACATCTAAGTGATGACATGATATACCATGTTACTTTGACACACGATCAGATTCATCCTATTCTTAGTCTGCAGTCAAAACGCAAGTTGTGATAACATACAGTTGGAGGATTATACTATCAAGATTTTCCCAATGATTTCATTTTATTTATTGGACTTTGATGACTCTATTGATCTCCAATATATCATTTAAAAGTCAATTCATGAGGACTTTGCATTGTTCTGTTACAGTCCATAGATGATTCAAACATTATCAGGGCCCCTTTTACCGGAGTGGGCTAGACCAGAGAGTGATTTTTTAGGCTGTGGAACAGTGCCTTCAAGAAACTGAATTGAATGCAGAAAACTGTATCTAGATTAAATCATATTTCATGTGGGTAAACGGATGTAAAGTGGTTGGCTTGGTTTTCTAAATCTGTGCGGAGATCGCTCTCGTGATGCATGGTGAGGCAACACAACATAATAGGTAAGGGATTGGAGATAGATGGTGATCCTTCAACTGTGGGTGGAGTCATCAAGGGATTCGGTTCAATGGCTAAATAAAACTGTGTCTAGATTGGGGTCTGTTTTGGCAAGTTAAAGGGATGGTCCAGGCTGGAGATATTTCTATCTCAAGAAACGGAGTAAAATACACAGAGCAAAACGCTGAAAATTTGATCAAAATCGGATGACAAATAACAAAGTTATTGAATTTTAAAGAATTGCATTATTCAGGTGAAACAGTTCTAGGCATGTCTTTATGAGTATTCATTAGGTGGGCTGATGATGTCATATCCCATCTTGTTCTTTTGTATTTTATTATATGAAATTAGGTTTATTCAAAATTTTTCTACCAAGAACTAAAATAATAGGATTGACAACTGATTAAGTGCATTAGTTATTTATTGCGGTAACTTATTTCATCATAACGAGGACACATCATTTACACATGTATGAAAAAATTAAACATTTATGATTTCATGTAATAACATAGGAAAAAAGAAAGTGGGAATGTGACATCATCAGCCCACCTAATGAATATTCATGACGATGTGCATATAACTGTTTTCACACAATATTTATAAATTTTAAAATTCAATAACTATGTTACTTGTTATCCGATTTTGATGAAATTTTCAGCATTTTGCCCTGTGAATTTTACTCTATTTATTTAGATATAAATATTTTCAGCCCAGAAAGTCCCTTTAATAGTTGTAGAGGCCTAAGCTCCTCTTCTAATTTGCGCTGAGGCAATACCAACAGTAGGTAAAGATTATCAACTCTTGTTGGCTGCAGACAGCCAGTGAAGGCTCTGGAAGGTGCACTCAGGATAGAGTCAATCTCTAAAGCATGGAATGACCTAAACTAATTGAGCATGAAGGGGATTATACCATGCTTACGGAATGACACTACACTAAAAGTACAGCGTAGATAAGAAATAGGCTTTGGCATTAGAGCCGAGTAATCGAGTCTACCCGATTCCTGTCACCAGAGTCAAGGAGGCGACACCTATTGTTTCAGAGCCGATTACATGAGCCTGAGGGTTTCACTGCAAAAGAGAACCGATTCTGTTTGTAACACCACCTAAAAGTCCCGTTGATAATCTTTCAAGACTTAGTTTATAATTCTAGGCTCAAACCGTTGTTTGGAAATCTTATACATTAGTGAGTTTATTGTGGAGGTGGACCCTCCAGACCTGCTAGTGTCGTGGAGGGACTGCGTAAGCAGACTACTCCAAAATCCAAGCAGACATTGGGTCAGGTTTCTCTTATCTTTTGACAACATTATTGCCCCCTTCAAGATACACACTTTCAAGGTGTCAAAAAAAAGAAAAAAGAAACCCAAAGCGTTGATTTGAGAAAGAGGAAACAGAGAGGGGGTAAAAAAATGAGAAAACAGAGAGAGAGAGGGAAAAAGAAAGATGAGGACGTTTATAGTCTGCTGTGTACATAGGAAGGAAGTAATTCCTCAAAAAGCTGTGCGCACCAGAATCGGTAGACTAGCTTAGCCGGGGTAATATAGGAGCGCCTTGAGCAACTAGCAAGGTGGATACGTGCGCTATACAAATCCTATATTAATATTACTATTATAAATTATTACATTAGGTCCTTTCACTGTATGGACATATCGAGCATGGTGTGTAATCTGGTAATTCACTAGCGAGTTAAGTGACACTGGAGTCGATTCATCTTGGAACCGAAGCCTTAGGTCAGAACCAAAGTTCAGTTCTGGGAAGCTGGGAATCACCTGAGCCTAATGGGAAAAATTAAATTGTTTTGATTTCAATATAGTACGCTATAATTTATTATTTGACAGGTACTTACATGGTTTGGACTCTCTTCATGTAAGTTGTTCTCCTTTATGTCATCTGGCTTTTCATCATTGACAAGTACATGGGAAGGTTCTGGATTTTAATAAATACCCGGTATATGAAAAGAAAAAAAAAGAAGTCAACATTTTCTTCTCATCTACATGTATTCTTGCAAAACGTATGAAATGCATATAATTTGTTGTGCAGCACTTGAAAGAAATAATAACCAAAAAAGGTGAGTGTGGATAAGAGAAATGCTTCAAGGAGCAATGGGTAAATTAAAGTTCAGTGTTGACCTTTTGGTGTTGGTGTGTTAGGTCAATTTTTACACGATTATAACGCCAAACATATTTGAAGATGGTCCCGAAAAGTCAATCACTAGTTGTTGAGATGTCAATAATGTGATTTGGATCAGTTTTACAAACTACATGTATGAATAAGTTTTGGAGCAAGGGGAAGCAATCCAAATTTCAACACCTACACCAATGCCCAGGCCAACACCAACACCCAGGCCAACACCGGACTTGAAATCACCCAATGAGCGGGCCATAACACCCTCCGGTACCCCCAAATGAAAGCTTTATTCACAAACATACCTAACGTCATTTCCTCATCCTCGCTATCATTTTCCTCTTTGATCTCTAGTTTTATTTCTTGCTGACGTTGCATAAACATAGGTGGATTGACCTGTAATCCTATTTTAAAAAAAAAACAAGAAAAACAAACAAACCATGGGTTACTAATAATCAGAGATTTGACCGCAATCTAGAAGACTTATGGATAAAAGAAACACGTTGCCTTTGTGATTGAGCTACACGGTCTTATCATCTCTCAATGAAGAAACAAGGATTTCCATCTGAGCCTGAGAATTATTTATTTAAAGATCATCTACAAACGTTTTTAAACATGATCACCGAGCCGATCATAAAATCATACGTCTCACCAAGTATAATGCTCTTGGCTATTCTTTCAATTCTTAATAATATTCATCTGTATCTCACTCATAATCTGGAGTTCACAATCTGATCATGTAGGATGCCTTTCTGAGATCTTTTTTCATAAAATTGCCTTGTAATCAATCAAGAAGTTAATGGTTTTCTCCTAAGCACCTTTACCCTCCGGGCTGCAATCAAACATTGAAAACAAAATTCTATAGGTCCTTATAAAACAAAAATAGCCTTCTGAGCTAAATCATTATTTTGTGGCCCCTGTAGGCTGGCTGTAAGCCTACATAAGCAGACAATTCTGAAATCCTCATACCATTTTGTTCAAACTAACAATCTCTTCTGATATTTCTTGTTAATTTCTGTTTGGGTTGTATACCCATATCATGGCAATAACTTATATTCCTAAAACATAAAATGAAATATTTCTTTAATAGGTTATTGCAAGAATAAAAATGAAAAACAGAAATTTAATGGAATATTATTAAATAATATTATTAAATAATGAGTGTCGACTATACATACCAACTTTGTTCACCATCTCATAGTTTTCTTTGATGTTCTTGATACAAATTCTCTCATAACTGCTGAACGTTGCCCATTCCTTGGCTGTGAAATAAACCTGAACATCTGAAAGATACTGATCCATCTCTGGCAGAGACATGGTGGCTTGCTTGCAAACTGAAGGCACATATATTTTCCTGTTCCAAGAAAGAGACTGGAACAAAAAGACAAAGTTTTTTTTTAAAGATTACATTTGATTTGCAGCTAAGACTTCATGCACTGGTCTCACTCTCATTATCAATCTGAGCATAACTCAATAGACATAGATTCACTTGCCTAAATAATTTCTTTTTTCAACATAGATAAAGACCTAATTCACATATGTTCCAACATTTATTAAAAATTGCCAGAGATTGAGTCTAAGAGCCTTGCATTGTTTACGATACTGGCAGCTACAATCTGTTCAGAGTTTCTTAAAATTTAATTTACCTAGTGAAGCAAGAAAGGCATGATGAAATAGACTGCAAGCTTTCGGTCTAACAAGATATGTAGTACATGTACAGTCTATTCATTGACCTTACAAGCTTGGACAGAGGTCAGAGACAGAGTGCGTCCCAGAAAAATGAAACAGAAAACTATAGAAGCTTCACAATGCAATAACAAATATACGAAAGGCATGTGACTACCTTACGTTATCTTACGTTATATTCTATCCATTTACCAAAATTATGTACTGATTTGAGCGAAAACTATTTGAAAAAGGCTAACAAAAATCACTCACTCGGTCTCATCTCACATTCTATCTAGGTATGATCTAAATATTCTCGATATTTTCAAACAATACCAATATTTGATAGGAGTATTTATGCACGATTTAATTAATAATCGGTTGCCACATCGTTTTATTTATCATTTTTCATTCATAGACCATCCTTACAATACGAGAAATAGAGAAAAGCGAAATGTTAATCTTGACAAAACTAATACCAATTTGGGAAAACAATCAATTTCATTTTCTGGTCCTACTCTATGGAATCATCTGCCAAGTAATATTAGAAACACCCCCAGTCGAAAGATATTTAGGAAATTGTTAAAACTAATGCTACTGGAAGATTATAATTAATTTGGTACCGTATGGTAAATACTGCCTGAAAACAAATAATTCTGTATAAAGATTTTGTGAACAATTAAGGTATTTTTTCTTGTAAATAGTGTAAATATGTTCACTAAAAATGATCGCAATTTTCTGCAACAGTAATAAGTAGAGTTTATACTGAAATTTTTTTCCCAATAAAATGTGCGAGTAATATTCTTACCGGTGCAGGAGATGCAAAAGCAGAGGTGCATGTACGTGTAGATTGGATGTTACTCTGAAAAGTTTGGCCATCATTTCCACTGGTTGGTGCTGCCAAGACTGTTTGGATATACTGAAACATAACATGATAGATTATTGGTATTATGATACTGTACATCTAGGGGAGCGTTTCATGAAAGGACTTGTCAGACGTTTTATCCGACAAGTCCTATTTTATCCGACAGTTACCATAGTAACATTGCTTATCAGCCAATCAAAATCAAGGAAAGATGTCAGATCTGACAACATGTCGGACAAAAATGTTGATGAAACGCTCCCCAGGGGGGCGTTTCATGAAAGGACTTGTCGGACGTTTTATCCGACAAGTCCCATTTTATCCGACAGTTACCATAGTAACAGTACCTCTCAGCCAATCAACATCAGAGAAAGATGTCAGATCTGACAACATGTCGGATGAAAATGTTGATGAAACACTCCCCGGGTTACCCTAAATGATATCAATTTGTAGTAAGGTATCATACCTAAAAAAACTTGATGGCCTACCTCCCCTCAATGCTTTGCACAATATTTTCGGAGTGCACAATGATAGCGCTGAAAAATTCCCTGACTTTGAAGTCTTTTGCAACTTTTGAGACCGAATTCGCACTTTTTAGGAGACAATGTCATGCAAAATTTTTTTTTTTAATACTTTGCGTACAAAATAATTAGGAGATGGAATTCATTCGGCATGATCACACGGACAACAACCGAGATATAAGGGGGGGGGGGCGCATCATGGCCCTCCCTCCGGCCCTCTATCTCAGAAAGCCCAGTCCTTTTAGGGTCAAGTCGCCATTTTTAACCTTCACATATTCTGTATTAACTGTACACATACAGGTAATTTTACTTTTCCCTTTGTGTTTAGCCAGTGGGTCAAGCAGGATTTCTCAAACAATTTTTGACATATATAAACTGGATGGATTCTCGACTACCAAAAGTAAAAATTCACGCCTGTGCCATTGTCAAATCAGAAACAGATTACAGAACTGACTTCTTAACTTTTCAAATATGAGCCAGATGAAATCAGATTGTCACTTCCATGTTTTCTGGTGCATAGTGAGTGACCCATGTGACTTTTGACTTCTGATATAAATACCCCCCCCCCCCCCAAAGAAAAACAGCATTGCCCCCCCTATGCACACACTGCACATGTACGTGATCCAAGTATGACGTTAGTTGATCTGTTAAAGGATTCCTGAGTAAAGAGTATCATAAAATCGAAACGGGGCGGACGTGGACTGTGGGGCAGACCATTAAAAGAGTCACCCTAACACATATTTGTAGCTCTCGCATCAACTACAGTGAACATAAACATCTAGGGGTTTTATGTGTGTATCAAAATCCTCATTTCAGTTAATGGCCTCCCCCTCTCTCAAAAAAATACAAAAAATAATAAAAATACAATAACATAATGATTAAAAAAAAATATGCCAAATAAATTATGTATCTGAATACTGTAAAGAATTTGTAATAATGTAATTCTTCGGCAAGACAGTATGCTTAGAATGCCTGTATTGATTTTATATGAAATCCAATAACATTAAGAATTATATGCAATCTAAATGATGCCGCAATGTATCCTTCAATATATTACACTTGTTATCAATATCACTTTCACAGTAAATATTATTCCAGTCATTATGAACAATCCAATCTCCAAAGCTTTGAATTCCATTTCATGGTTTTAAGACTAAGTATGTACATGTATGGTCCATAATCAGGGGCCAGGGAAGCAGGGGGGGGGGGGGGGCTGGGGGACTTGTTCTTCCCCAACGTTACGCGACGCAAGCGTCCGTATCGTGGGTGAAGAACAATAGAAAACAAGATGGCGGCGTAAACATCGGGCAAGTCTCTTCCGTCTATTCATGATATTTTCCTCATTTTTTTGGATGAATTCTTGTCTAGAAATAAAATCCATAGCGAAGAAATGTCGAAAATGAAGTTGTATCCCATGTACATGATTTAGGGCCACTCACACAACATGCGAGGTTAGTATACTAACCTCGCACAACGCATGTCATTTCATAATGAATTTTGACGTTTTCATTCATCACACGAATGTGAGAATATTCAGATTCAGATTCAGATTCATTTATTTCACACCTCTTTAAAATACAAAAATACATAAATACAAATAAAAATCTTATACGACAGAACAGATATTGACAAGTATAAAGTATAAGTAGTCATAAACAGATAGTAAAACACAGTAAATATAAACAATGATTTCCGCTGTATGGCGGATGTGGGGGAAAGACAGAAAGCCATTGGCCTATCGAGGTCTATCCCCCTGATTACCGTACAACAGGAAAAACAAAACAAACACAATGCAAGAAAGGGGATAACAGAGGAATTAAAATCCTAACTAACGGGGGAGAGGGGGGGGGGGGTGGCAGGCAAAGGAGGGGACACAAGTGTTAATTATTTAATATTGTATAATATTGTATTGTAATAAGTCATTATGGCGTATATACACATAAATATACTGATACAGATGTATATATAACATTTAGAAGTTCACTTAATTATTCTATATTTTATGATAAATATGAATTAAAAGAAGAAAAAAAAAAAATAATAATAATATTTGCACCAACATGCTGTATGACATAAGATGCAGATTAAGCTATATTACAGTATGTAAGAGAGCATGTTTGTATTTTCTCTTGAATATGTTTAATGATTGACTATCTTTTAAATGATTTGGAAGGCTGTTCCAAATCTGGGGCCCTTGATAGCATATACTTGCTCTGGAAACATCATATTTAAGAAGTGGAATATATAGGTCTGTAGAATTTCTGCAGTTATATTTATTTACGTTATAGTTATAGAGGAAATATTCATTAATTGAGAGAGGAAGTAGATTATGTATAATAGAATACATAAAGACTGCAACGTGAAACTTATAAAGGTCATTCAAAGGGATGATTTGTAGTTTTTTTAATAATGGTTCGGAGTGAGCATAATAATTTGAGTTTGTTATAATACGGATAGACTGTTTTTGAAGTTGAAATAATCTTTGGAAAAGGTATCTATGACATTGTCCCCATACAGTTATACCATAAGTAAGATGCGAGAAAATCATCGAATAATATAAATTTACAAGGACCCTCAGTGGGAGGAGGTCCCTTACTCTGTATAATGCTCCAGTAAATCTTGATATTTTCCCTGAAATATAGCCGACATGATCTTTCCAAGTTAATTGTGAGTCTATCCATATGCCAAGAAATTTCACAGTATTTTCTCGTTTTATTTCGATGTTATTTATCATTAATTGCATATCACAGTTGATGGATCTGCCTTTCGTGTGGAATATAACATATGAAGTTTTTTTAAACAATCTTATAATGTAATCTAATTTTAAAAATCAGCACGAACTTATCTATAAAAATGGATTTTAAACGCTTACCTCCAAATCTCAGCCAGTTACTCCGTCCGATCCTTAATACTGCAGTGGAAATTACGCAAACAACAATCGAAATGCGAATTTTTCCTATCGAACAGTCTAGATTCAAGTCGCCGGCGCATAATAGGAAATTGTACAAAAAATCAACAGGTTGCATGTCATGTATAATCGCTGATGGCGCTACATCATAAAATAACGCTGAACAGCGAAAAAAATGCGGAGCGCCTAGAACGCAGCCAGCAGTACAGCTGATTTGACGTAAACAGGCAAGTTTATTAAATAATATCGCGCGCCTTCTCTGTGCGTATAGAGAGAACCAGCGAATCGGGGCCATGCCTGCTTCGACATCAAGAAAAATCATCGATATAAAGTACCAGAAAGACAGAGAGGAATTGAAATTGGCTTCATATCGTTTTGTAAGTTTCATATCCAAAGCTTATCTGATCTTAAATCCATATATATTGCTTATTTAAAATATATAGCCCGAAAGGCATTGCAAGTGCCGTGCAAGTGGTTATCCTGTGGACGGCGGCGGTAATGTACCCATACTCCATAGGTGGATTTAGGGCTAGGCCTAGATCTTTTAGAAAGAAAGTAGAAATCTCGGGGGCGAAAGTTTCAGGTTTTTTGGTGGTACACGCAAAAGTATAGGAAGGAAGACCTGGCTTCGTATGAGAGTAACCTTACGTTAGTAAATGATTTTTAGAAGCCTCCTGGCTAGGGCTACAGCCTCAGCTCGGGACAGGTGCACCGTACAGCTGTATCGGCGAGGATGCCGAGGCTTTCCCTCGCCTCGGCCCTCCCTAGACAGCTGGCAGCCGTCTGTTTCGAGGAGTTTTTTAACATTTTTTAATTTTTTTTTATTTCTCCTCGTACACAGACGGCTCGCTAGCGTGCAGCCACCATGGCATTAGGGGACTTGCAATGCGAAATCCCCCCGTCGGGGCTCTTCAATTTTTGTCTTTAATGAATAAAAATTTTGAAAATTAACGCGACCAAAATGCAAATTAATATTCCCTCTTGGCATTAATTGCCCAAAAACGGAGAAAAATCAAGTTAAAAGGAACAAAAACAGTGACTTACCTCGGCTGTCGCGCAAATTCACTTCCCCGTTTTATCCGATCTTAAGTACATAAACATATGGCCATTGAGTCCCCTGTACAGATCGCGCTAGAACTTCGGTCTCTGTATTTGGTGAGTGAAGCCAACGGAGTTCAGCTGAACAACCAACATAACAGAGACTGAAGCTTTTGGTCTAGGCCCTCCCTAGACAGCTGGCAGCCGTCTGTTTCGAGGAGTTTTTTAACATTTTTTTATTTTTTAAATTTCTCCTCATACACAGACGGCTCGCTATCGTGCAGCCACCATTAGGGGACTTACAATGCAAAATCCCCCCGTCGGGGCTCTGCAATTTGTGTCTTTAATGAATCAAACTTTTGAAAATTAATGCGACCGAAATGCAAATTAATATTCCCTCTTGGCATCAATTGCCAAAAAACGGGGAAAATCAAGTTAAAAGGAACAAAAACAGTGACTTACCTCGGCTGTTGCACAACTTCACTGCCCTGTTTTATCCGAACTTAATATACATAAACATATGGCCATTGAGTCCCCTGTACAGATCGCGCTAGAACTTCGGTCTCTGTATTTGGTGAGTGAAGCCAACGGAGTTCAGCTGAACAACCAACATAACAGAGACCGAAGCTTTTGGTCTAGGCCCTCCCATGATTACATGGCCATGGCATGGTAGCGAGTCGATCGTTGACGTTGTACCACTACCACAGTCATGACAGTCATGACAGTGCAAAGATACATTATTTACATACAAGCGACAAAACGGGAAAAAATCATTCTAGGCCTACTTACTTTTTGAGCTTCCATCCTTGCCAATCTCTTCTCCGTACTTTCCCGGGCTTTCGGCTGGGGGCCACGATGGAGGAAAATTGAAGGGACAGCATCAAATTTCAGTCGTTTTGGGGGGACTTTCCCAGGCAACTCTATCACGATCTTTTCAAAGCAGTCGTCGGTAAAATGCTCGCTACAAACAACATCACTCCTCGTGAATTTGGAGGAAGGCTTGTTGAATTTCTCTACCTTTAGTGCAGCCACCCATTTTTTAGTGATTTCTGGCCTCTTCTGCGGATCAGGAATTCGGTAAAAGCTGCATTTGTTGCCCTTTTCTGACCGATTTCGGCAGCCATACGCCTGGCAGTATACCATCCTGATTTCAGACCAAAAGCTTCAGTCTCTGAACTAAAGTTGTGGTTTAACTATGAATAGCCAATTGGAGCACAAATCCCTAACACTACAGTACACATTCAATTAATTAACTCTGTCATATGACACCCAAATTGTTTATAATTGTCTGTGAATGATAAATGAAGCACTTTTCTTCCTTATGAAAGCAAAAGGAAACAAAATTGTAAACATAAGAAATATACAATATAAACATAATTTTTTAACTTTTGGCTTCCCATAACTTTAGCACAGAGTTAAACCGTGGTTTAAGTAAACTTGTTAACTAAAAAAAAGGGGTGAACGCTTCATTTTTTTGTACAAATGTGCCTCTTGGCATGTACAGTATATCCCTTGAACCCATTGGAAATTTTTTATCAAAAGAGACACTCTGTATCTATGGAAATTAACCCTAATTAGCATAAATTATGTAAATTAGGCTAAAATGAGTAATTTACTAAAAACAGCTACTTCATAGAAATGTCAGTCAACATCGATGCAAAGCGTTTGTGGAAGTAGCATAAGAAAACTAATGAAAAAAAAGAATGCGGTAACCGTACATTTTCATTACCTAATTTGCATAGATTATACACATTTTCAATAAAAAATGCCTCTTTTTCAAATGATTCTGTATAATATAGATTGAATAAAACTCAATAAATGTGGTAATAATGGTAGGAATGTGTCTTAGGGTTTGGGAAAGACATTGGACAAACGATTTTTTTGAAATATGCAAATAATCCCTAATTACCGTAATTTATGCATAAAACTGCAAAATGCTTTGAACATTATATAGAGAAACCGCTTTAATTATGTAGAAAGGAAAAGAAACTGTGCATGAGAAAACTAGTTCTTTGTATATATTGCCTTAAACTTTTCATTTGTTTGTGATATTTTTAGTGCATAATTTAATTGCATAAATTATGCAAATGAGTATATATTAAGCTTTTGTGTGATGTTGAATGATCTGAATTTAACTGATATAACAATATATGTTTAAAACAAGGTTATTAGAAGTATTCGGGCACAAGGGATTCACTTCATCTATGCAAATGACCACTTATTACCATAAATACTATAAATGAGTTAACCTATACTAATTCCCTTTCAACATCAGCGGAACTAGCCATTGTGAGTCTGAACGTTAAAGGGGAATCCAGCCTTGGCCATTAAATGTTGTGTTGGGAAGGAGAAAAATAGATTAAACAGAATGGTGAAAGTTTGAAAGAAATCGGACAAGCTATAAGAAAGTTATGGCTCCTTAAAAATTGAGATCACTAATACTATGTAGATTTCAAATTGGCAACTAGGTAAGTAAATTATGACAAGGGGCAAGGACAACTTTCCCATAGGCCATGTACTTTATTATCAGGGATTTGTGGTTTTCTCCTAGGTACCCATTCCCCTGGGGCAGTAATCCAAATATAACCCAGGTAGTATATTGTTTTATGTCCTCATGAAAGAAAAATATCATTTGAAATAAAACTTTTGGGGAAAATGACATTTTAGCCATAATATGTATTGGAGTACATGGAAGAGTAGTCCTTGCCTTACATCACTATGACATCCCATATGCGGCCAATTTGAAGTCTCCATGGGTATAGTGATTACCAATATTTACAACTTTTAAAAATTCATAACTTTTTTGTTGTTTGTCCAATATTGTTCAAACTTTTACCTATCAACTTGTCTGATTTTTCTTTTCCTTATAAAAACAAGTTTTTATTTGGGTTGGATTCCCCTTTAATGGATTGAACAGTAGACTGAACTTAGGTATTTTAGATCTATACCTAAAGACTCTTTGATGTTATTTGTCTTTCGGAAACTAAAAGTGATATTCCTGACCTATCTCAATCTATTCTACATGATTACGAGTGTTGTAGTATGCAGAAAAATATACATGCTCAATTTAAATACGGGGGCTTTCATGGTATGTGTACTTTTATGAAAAAAAGATTTTTGCTTTTTCTGAAAGAATCCAAGGTACAGTGTCTGAATCGATAATTTGGATTAAAATTGATAGCAATGTTCGTGGTTACGGTTTCGTTTTGGCTGCAGTTTATTTACCTTGTGAAGGGTCTATACATCACTCTAATGAGGTTTTCGATAATTTTGTCCATGATGTAATTGACATTAGAAGTAGAAATGATTTACCTTTTTGTTTTCTGGGCGACTTTAATGCAAGGACTGGTACACTCAATGACTTTTTAGATTCAAAAGGCAAGGTTTGAACTTGACTGGATTTGACTTTTTTGATGATGATGATGATGACAACGGTATTCTTAAGGCATTGCAGGAATTTGGTATAAATACCAATCGCTATAATTATGATAAGCATGTGAACAATAATGGAAGTAAGCTTATTGATATTTGCCAGAGTTTTGATTTCAAAATAGTAAATGGAAGGTTTGGAGATGACAGGAATTTGGGGGACTACACATGCTTTAATAAAAACGGTGGTTGTAGTACAATTGATTATGCTTTGGTATCTTACCCACTCCTTTATCATGTAAATGATTTTCGAATGATACTTTTGATAAATGTTTATCTGATGTGCATTCTCCTATTATGATAACTCTGCAGTCAACTCGTTTTCAGGCTCATTCGTCTGGGAGCGAATTAGAGTCTGTACTTGTAAATGATGAAGGTGTAAGTATGCCTGCAATGACTTTCAAATGGTCAAACAATGTCATAAAAGATTTTTCACAAAATATTAATGATTCAGTTGGTACTATTCAAAATAGTTTGGACTGCCTTATGGAAAATGTTAACCAAGAGGAACTTGACTTATTTTACTCGCAAGTCTGTCAGGTTTTTCAAGATGTTGGGGCATCTAAATGGAAACATCTCAAATCTAAAAATCAAAGAAAGAGAAGTGTTGAGAATAAACTGTGGTTTGATGCAGAATGTAATGCAGCAAGGAGTGAGTATTTAAACATTAAGAACTGCATAAGAAGAAGAAGGAAATTGAACCCTGAAATACACACTGATCTTGATAAAGCTAGTAAACATTATAAAAGGTTTTAAGAGGAAAGAAAAGACAATATGAGAAGAATTTAAATGACTCTCTTCGTTCTTTGAAGACAGATGATCCAAAGGCGTACTGGAAAAAGTTGAATGCTAGTGAGAATGAGAAAAACTCTGGTGACAAAGTTTTGTTATCTGATTTTGCAAATCACTTTCGCTCCTTAGGTAATAGTCTGTCTGAAAATGATATACCGTTAGTAGACCTTGTAACTAATTTAGGTGATACAAATGACGTATTGAATGCACCAATTACAATTAACGAAGTTGAAAAAATGATAATGAACTTGAAAAATGCTAAAGCCTGTGGAAAGGATTTGTTACGAAATGAATTTATGAAAAGCTGTCCACGAAGCATGCTTAAGATTTTAGTAAAATTTTTCAATGTTGTTTTGAATAGTGGCTATGTCCCCACAGAATGGTGTATTGGAATAATTGTCCCCATCTATAAAAACAAGGGGCAAGATACCAACCCAGATAATTATAGGGGAATCACACTGTTAAGCTGTTTAGGTAAGCTTTTTACATCTATTTTGAATCAAAGGAATACGCAGTTCCTCGAGGCTGAACAAATAATTGGGGAGGAGCAGGCTGGTTTTCGTTCAGGCTATTCAACGACTGACCATGTGTTCGCTTTGAATTCTATAACTGATTTTTATGTAAAAAAAGAAGAAACGTCTATACTGTGCTTTTATCGATTATTAAAAACTTTTGATCTAATCGATAGAACAAGTTTATGGCTTAAACTGTTGAAGCTATAGGCGTTAATGGCAAAATATTTACTATTATCAACAACATTTACAAATATGCAAAGTCTTGTGTTACTGTAAATGGTAAATGTTCTGAATTTTTTACATGTAACATTGGCGTTTGCCAGGGGGAAAACCTTTCCCCCTTGTTATTTGCAATATACTTGAATGATTTTCAAGAACATCTTAGCAGATTCTATGGTGGTCTTAGCTCTTTGGTAAATGACATACGTGGCTACCTAGATGATGAAGATGTAGAAACCTTTGTTAAACTACACTGTCTTTTGTATGCTGATGATACCATGATTTTAGCAGAAAGTCCAGAAGAATTGCAAAAAGCATTAGACGGCCGAGTAGAAAATTATTGTAATACTTGGCAGTTGACTGTCAATACAAGCAAAACCAAGATTGTTATTTTCTCAAAAGGAAAAGTTTCACTTTTAGTGGTGATGTGATTGATGTTGTAGATGATTTTGTATACCTAGGAATTCGATTCAATTACAATGGTATAGTTTTAAGAAAGCAATATCAAAGCAAGTAACACAGGCCAGAAAGGCCTTATATTGTATGCAGGTAAAAGCAAAAAGATTACAACTTTCAGTATAGATACACAGTGCCACTTATTTGATCATATGGTATCGCTGGTATTACTGTATGGTTGTGAAGTGTGGGGGTTTGAGTGCATAAAGCAAATTGAAATTTTCCATAGGAAATTCTTGAGGACAATGCTACATGTAAATAGATGTACACCAGACTGCATGGTGTACGGTGAAACAGGACGTGGACCGATATTGAACCAAGTTAAATGTAGAATGATTGGATATTGGTTAAGAATAATTAAGGGAAAACAACAGAAGTATTCAAATATTTTCTATAATATGCACACTGTCAATGAATCATCCTTCACATCACTCTGGCTAAAATGTATCAAAGATATTTTTTTAAAATGCAGGGTTAGGTAACATTTGGTTGCATCAGGGTAATGGACATAGCAGTCAATGGATTCTCAATGTTCTGAAAACACGTCTTTCTGACATGTGTCAACAGGATTGGAAATCATCAACCTGGTCTAACCGTATTTGTACGAATTATAGGATGTTTAAAAATTATCCTCATATGGAAACATACTTTTTAGTAGTAAGCCAGAAAGATATTGTTACTCTGAGCAAATTTCGTTGTCGGTCACATACACTCCCTGTAAATAATAGTAGGTATGATTTAAGTTTATTGAAGGCCGATACAAATTGTCCACTTTGTTTATCCTCAAACTCAGGTGATGAATTTCATTACCTTTTTGAATGTCCTTTCTTCCAGAAGGAGAGAAACTTGTATATACCAAGACATATCAATTACATCAGGTCAAGTGGACTTAAAATATCTAAGTTATTTAATTCTGCTGATACTTGCCAGCTAAAAAAAAATAGCAAAATTTGCCAGAACTATCATGTTGCAATTCAACCAGTCACCCAAGTCAAATATTGAGGACGATGTGCCTAATAACAAAAGTAATACCAATATAATTGTACGTACCCGTAGCGGTAGGATAATAAAACGACCAGACAGGCTAGTCTTGTACAACGTTTTAAAATACAAACAAAAACAAAATCAAAGAAAAAAAAAAGTAGCTTAAGTATGATACTAGTTTTTGTTTATTTAATCTATACAATCCATATTAAACTCTTATGCTCTGTGTTATATCATTCATGTACATTACATGTTGTATTTACTCTGTATTCAATATAGGCTGAATATTTTTATATACTATTATGTTCACATTTATTATGTTTGTATATCTTTTGTAAATATGTTTCTATGTTTGTACTCTCATACCCCGAGAGGGGGTCGATAGAGTCAATAAATCTTATCTCTCTATAAAGCCCCTTTCACAATTGACGTACGACCATTTGCGACCTTTTGGTCGTGCGACAGGCTGCAACAGGCATCAATCGCTAGTCATCTCATAAGATCGCACAGAGGCTTTCACAGTTGCAACAGCTGTCGTACAACAAAAACAACCAGTAAACCCGTTGCACGAGTAAGTCGCATATGCTCTTATTGTGCTCGTGCGATCACATGCGAGTGTTGCACGAGGGATTGCGAGTGAAACGGTCGCATACAAGCGAATGAAACGGTAGTGCAATGTTGTAAGCCGTTGCGATCGGTCTTGCAACAGTCTTATGGCCCATATTATTATCGCAACCAGTCGCAAGACAGGTCTCTGTACATGTAGGTCACTTGCACGACCTCCAGTCAAGTAAATGCGACTACTTAGTTGTGCCACCTCTCGCACCAAGTCGTACAACGTTGAACAACACTCGCACGATGATCGCCCGACCGATGGTACGACCCCGGGTACGGCCTGATGCGAGTGAATCGATCGTATTTGATCGCGTTCGGATTTTAAACATGTTCAAAGTTCAGATGTGACCAGTCACGACCACCTCGAGTTCGTGCGACCGTCTACAACGACTGCGAGTGCTCGCAAGACACCAAGAGATCGATCGTGCAACAACAAGAAACAAGTGGAATGCCTCTGGCCGTCTCACCTGCATCACGCGATTCAATATAGCAGCAGTGCTGATTTTGAAAACTACTATAACTCGCACAAGATGTTCAGTGATACTTGGTTACTCTTATTTCCACGTTTTATGAACTAGACCAATACACTTATAGAGATATGATGGCAATTCAACAAATACCCCCAACGTGGCCAAAGTTCTTTGACCTTAACATGACCTTTGACCTTGATCATGTGACCTGAAACTTGCACAGGATGTTCAGTGATACTTGATTACTATTATGTCCAAGTTTTATGAACTAGACCAACACACTTTCAAATTTATGGCTGTAATTCAACAAATACCCCAATTTGGCCAAAGTTCATTGACCCTAAATGACCTTTGACCTTGATCATGTGACCTGAAACTTGCACAGGATGTTCAGTAATACTTGATTACTATTATGTCCAAGTTTCATGAATCAGATCCATAAACTTTCAAAGTTATGATGGTAATTCAACAGATACCCCCAATTCGGCCAAAGTTCATTGACCCTAAATGACCTTTGACCTTGGTCATGTGATGTGAAACTCAAGCAGGATGTTCATTGATACTTGATTAACCTTATGTATAAGTTTCATGAACTAGGTCCATATATTTTCTAAGTTATGATGACATTTCAAAAACTTAACCTTAGGTTAAGATTTTGATGTTGATTCCCCCAACATGGTCTAAGTTCATTGACCCTAAATGACCTTTGACCTTGGTCATGTGACATGAAACTCAGGCAGGATGTTCAGTAATACTTGATTAACCTTATGGCCAAGTTTCATGAACTAGGTCCATATACTTTCTAAGTTATGCTGTCATTTCAAAAACTTAACCTCAGGTTAAGATTTGGTGTTGACGCCGCCGCCGCCGTCGCCGTCGCCGTCGGAAAAGCGGCGCCTATAGTCTCACTCTGCTATGCAGGTGAGACAAAAACTGCTGCAGGCGGTCGTAAACTGGTCGGACGTCAATTGTGAAAGGGGCTGAACGGTCGCATACATGCGAATGCAACGGTAGTGGAATGTAGTAAGCCGTCATTTCGATCGGTCTTGCAACAGTCTCATATTATCGCACCCAGTCGCAAGACCGGTCTCTGTAGGTCTCCAGCACATGTGCAAGTGTAGTACGACCTCCAGTCGACTAAATGCGACTATACTTAGTTGTGCCACCTCTCGCACCAAGTCGTACAACGTTGAACAACACTCACACGATGATCGCCCGACCGATGGTACGACCTCTTGCGAGTTCGAACATAAAATGGCTAATTTTCGCAGTTTATACCTGATTCCCAATTAACATGTGGCACAACTAAAATTAACGTTCATATTATGACATGAAGATAAAAGTAAATACAAATAGAACAGTTTGTTTGGTGTAGATACAACTTTTACAATTGGTATAATTATATAGTTCAAGACTGTCTATTATTTAATTGCTTGTATCATCTAAATTGATTCTCTTCTAACATATACGAGGGCGTTGGTCCAAAAGTTAAAGAAACTTTTAGAGTTTACTATACGCTGCGATGCCACATTTAGCAAAACAAATTTTATATTTATGAAACCTCTTCTGCTCTTGGAAAAATTAGAGAAAGACAGAAAAGGTTTCTGTGAATGCTTATTTTGAGCCATGTTTTAGTCAAACGAGTTACTTACATACGATGTTATTTAAGGAACTCTGCACTTCAAAAATTTATATTATTTATATTCATATTATGACATGAAGAGAAAAGTAAATACAAATAGAAAGTTTGTTGGGTGTAGATACAACTTTTACAATTGGTATAATTATATAGTTCAAGACTGTCTATTATTTAATTGCTTGTATCATCTAAATTGATTCTCTTCTAACATATACATATGTTATTTAAGGAACTCTGCACTTCAAAAATTTCTTGTTTATGCTTAGTCCCTACTATATTATTATTATCAATGTAACATTATTCTATCAATTTATGGAGAAAAATAAAACATTGCTATGCATGTTACATGTTACAATGACGTTCTGGTAACCAAAGCCTAACCCCATTAAGAGCATCTCGAAGGTACTCCCCACCCCTTTCTCAATATTAAGAGTTATATCATTTTTATTCGAAATTATCGCTATCATTTCCACTGATCTTTTGAGAAAAAAGACAAAGACGTCCTGGTACATTAAAGCCTATACCCTTTACTATTTACGTTGCTTGTCAAAGTAGCCCCATCACTTTCCTTTGACTCTATCAGTCTATTTAAAATATCCTGTTAATATCGCCCCTTCTGTAACAGCAGCGCTTTTGCTGAATATTAAATCAGCTTTTATTTTCATTAATGTCCAGGAAGGATAAAGATTAAATGAAGAGAAATCCTGACAAAATAAAGCCTATTCCCATCGAAACCTATAAGAAATTACACGACTAATTATCTTATTAATTACATGTCTGCAAATTCTGCTACACTGTATAACACTTCAATACTAGTTACATTAGCATTTGGAACATCAATGCCTCTCCCAAAGGAAGCCCCCATTCTAGTATACGGGCACACATCAAACTATATTATTGTGCGTAATATAGACATGTATTCTTTAATTTAGATGGGTATTGGTACATTTTCCACTATCAATTGTAATATAAAATATGAAGAGATTCCATTGGAAAAGGTGCCTATCCATTAGCTAGCCATGGTAACCATTGACAAGTAAGAGGAATGTTTTTTTTGCCTCAAAGGGGTTTTTAAAAGTGTAGTATATAAAAGGAGTGGGTACGCTCTGTACCATGAATTTTCTACATGCAACTTGTGAAATGATGCCTCTTATAGATCTTTTCAAGGATGGTTTATCTAATAAAATGTAGAAATGTGGGGGTACTTCGACGGGCACACGATGTTGGATATGTTTCAATGTGCCGGATTTTCTCTACCTGTAACTTGCAGACAGGCAGAGTGTCCCCTTTATGTTTTTTTTTTTTTAGAAATCAATAAAAAAGAATGGAAGTGACTTTTCCATGTAGAAAAAAAATGACGTTTTGTCAAAATTGAGAGTACAAAAAGGACGCTAGTTTCAAACATAGAGTCAAATGCGGAAGGAGGTGTGATACTTTCGACATGCAGGCTCCTTTATGGGATGGGATCTAATGAACTAACATGAAATCGACAGAGCAACGTCTCGTCTATCTATTAAATAGAGGTTCCATAAAACTAAAATTTGCTTTGATAGGTACTAAAGACGCATTTTTGCCACAGTTGGGGCTACAAAAACATGAAATATTTCAATATAGTCAAAATATGGAAAGGGATGGGAAACTAGCTCCCTTAGAAGTAGGCTTTGATTTGACAGAATTTCTTATTTACCTGTGCAATAGAACAATGCCTCCTCCAGGGCACTTTGAACAATTTTTACAGGGGGTGCTGAAAAGTAAAAAAGATCCATTATAAAATGAAGGTCACTTTGGGCCCCAAGACATTTAACAAGCAAAGAAATAAAAAGGATTGCACTGCAAAATGAAGGTTATTTTGGTAACTTTTTTTTCGTTTTGTCACATCTGCCGGAATTCCAGGGGTTGCTGTCTATGGAGAATAATACACGCAATACCCCTCCCCCGAAAATCTTGGGGTGCTTCAGCCCCTGCTTCCAGTGATGCAGGGCCTCATCTATCGTTATAGACGCTGCTTTTAATAAGTGCCCTTTTCCAAATGAGGGCTTCATTAAGACGATATTTTCAATATACATTGTCAAAACAAATTAAGGGGTGGGGCAACTTCGACAGGCCCCCGTAATGTACACTAACTTATTTTCATGGGATAGAAACAATGCCTTCTCTGTTTTTCCAATAGGAGAATGTAAAGCGGCTTTACTTTGTAGTAGAAATGCATCTTTCTTCCGATGGGGCACTAAAAATATTTCATTTTAACGTAGAGTGGAATCAATAAAGGGTTGGGGTAGTTTAGAGCTCACGTGTAGCTGTTCTTCAATGTACCACAGCTCCTCTACATGTCACTTTAGAGTATTTTCTCCTCAATCTATTCCAAGATATCAATACAAACAAAAGTAATCTTTTGGGAGTACTAAAGACAATAAATTATTTTCGAATACATAAAATCAAAAGGGGAAAGGGTACCCTAGGCATGCTCATGTTGTGTTATAGACTTTACTGTGCTAGAGCATTATTACAAACTGCAGTGTACTCCCCTCTGAATAAAAGAGGTTCCCTAAATATAAAAGTTGCTTTACCAAAAACGCCATTTACCTTGCCGGTGGCTTTAAAAACACGATATCTTTATATAGTGTTAAAATACGGAGAGAGGAGGGGGTAAATTCGGGGGGGGGGGGGGCTCCCGTGGGCGTAGGAAACTTTTTGACTGATGTATCATAATTCTGTCTTTTCCAAGTCGATAATACAAGTCAAACTGGCTTTGTAAAGTAGCGGGAATCCAGTTTTGCCATTTCGGGGTCCCCAAAAGATAGATATTTTAATAAAATATGGATTGAGGTGGGGGTACTTTCGTCATGATTCATGTGTCTATATTTTTGATGTGCCAGAGCTTCATTATAGTAACCTGTAAAGCGATGCCTCCTCTTAATTTTCCAAGAGATGCCGTAAAACAAATGGCGTTTTACCGATACCGAAATGTATTTTGCTCGTATATACCCATAGCTTACTGTGTGGCAGACACACCAACGAAAGCGATACGAGAAGCCGATGAAAGCTTTTGTGTTGGGATTGTGTTACTTCGAATGACATACCATTGATCGCTTTAAGTCGGATTCGTGAGTGTGACTGCATAGAGGTTTGTTTTGGTCTCGTTTTAGCGCGATACCACGTAATACATTTGACGTAATTATTTGCCCTCATTCTAATCAAATTAAGACACTAATACTGTCGGTAGGAATCCCAACTTTGAAAGTAGGAAATGTTTACTATGTATCCAATGAGGAGAAAGCTAATGATCTAAGTGCTCAGTTCTCTTCAGTTTTTACACATGATAATACTTCATGATAATACTTCATCGGTACTACCGTACACATCAATTGAAGATCTCTTCATCAGCTTACGAGGAGTGAATAAACAACTGAAAGAACTTAACACCAACAAAGCCAGTGGTCCAGATGAAATACCTGCTAGAATGTTAAGAGACTTTGCTGAGATTAGCCCAGTCCTTACTCATCTCTTCCAACAATCCTATGATGAGGAAATTCTTCCAAGTGATTGGCTAAGAGCTCAAGTGGCCAGCATCTACAAGTCTGGCGACAAGAGTAACCCAGCCAATTATAGACCGGTGTCACTCACATGCATCTGCTGCAAGATCCTAGAGCACATTGTATTGAGCCACATGTCAAAGTACTTGGAAAAGAATAACATCATCAACCCAAACCAACATGGATTTAGGAAGGGACTGTCATGCGAAACACAACTTGTTGAGACCATCAATGACTGGGTATACAACATCGACCAGCAATGTCAGACAGACGTCTTCTTTCTCGACTTTAGTAAGGCCTTCGATAAGGTATCACGCAGGAAGCTGCTCTACAAATTGGAGTATTATGGCATTACTGGTCAAACGCATGGATGGATCAAAGCTTTTATATCAGGCAGATCTCAGTCAGTTCATGTTGATGGAACATCCTCACCACGAGCCAGTGTTCTCTCAGGCGTGCCGCAAGGCTCAGTACTCGGGCCTGCGTTATTCCTGTTGTACATCAATGACATCTGTGAATGCATCACAACACCAATCAGACTCTTTGCCGATGACTGTGTGCTGTATCGCAAGGTCGAGACAAGAGATGACCACGCAATTCTCCAGCGAGATCTTCAGCATTATCGGATTGGGCAAAACTGTGGGATATGTCTTTCAATGTCAAGACATGTGCCCACATGTGTATCTCATTGAAACGACAACCTTGGCTTGCACCTTTACCATCAGTGCCAACCTGTTCCAACGGCAACCTCCTGTAAATACCTCGATGTGACCATCACAGACAACCTGAGTTGGAACTCCCATGCACAGATATCCTCCAAAGCTGCTCGAACTCTTGGAATCATACGTCGAGCATTGGGTAAATGTGACCTGAAAGTAAGAGACATTGCGTACAAGCAACTTGTCAGACCTCAACTTGATGCTTCATGTGTATGGAATCCTCATATACAGAAAGATGTAAACATTATTGAGAACAACTCTTCACTGGGATACTCTCCAACACAGACGTCTTCTTAGCCAATGTGAGATGTTCTACAAAATTCATCACAATTTTATTTACATCAACATGCCACATCAGATTAAGCTAAGCAGCAATTCTCGTCCACAACGTTCACAACACACTGGACATCAGCCCGAGTACACCCAGCCTTTTTGTAGAGTGAACTGATACATGTACAGAATGTTTCCAAGAACCATCCGTATTTGGAATACTCTCCCAAACGCTGCTGTAATAGCTGGCTTCCGGGGAGCAACATTGCCTATCATTCAGCAAATGTTGCCTCCCCCTCCCCTTAATATGTTGTAAGAGGGACACACACGCACCACCCGCACACTGCACCTAGCACACTGTATATAGTGCACCAAGAATACCACCACAGGATCACCACATCACCTGAAGCACTGGCAGCACCTGACACAGCATAACCCTCTCTAGGACAGCGTGTACGCTTTTTGGGAGAGTACTTCTTCAAGGTCATGAAGCATATCAATGTTTTTGCTGATATATTCTATTTCATGTAGAATGTTGACATTGTGCATTAATTGCTGTTATTAATAAAACAGTTCAGGTGGGTGTTTCATAAAGCTGTTCGTAAGTTAAGAGCGACTTTAAGAACGACTGGTGATCCTTTCTTACGCGCAAAACCATCGCTAATGAATATACCATTCGCCATAAGAATCTATAAAGCAAGTTAAGACATTCATACTGTTATGAAGCATATCAATATTCTCGTTGATATACTAGTATCCCCTTTCTATCGAATTCTGATATTTTGCATTAGTTGTTGATGTTAATGATAAAACAGAAAAATATTAATTCACATGCAAAATTTTGGCCGAAAACATGGAAATTTTTGGCGTAAATTCTCACCTTTTTCGAAAAATATTAACCGGACAGTCCCGAAAACGATTGCAATCGATTTATAATATCTTAATCATAGTGAATTGTGTTTTCATTTCAAGATTTTCCCCTTGTCTGTGCAAAAAATGTTAAGGATAAGGCATATCAATGCAAATTAGATGCATTTCCCCTATTCGGATAGTTCGGGACTTTTATGGTATGTTGTACTATAGTGACCTCACAGGAATGCATTGTGGTGAAAAAAATTATGTTGCAATTTGTTCCGAGTTTGGTAAAAATTTGGGTTAAAATGACTGGACTAATGTGTTTTACGCTAGCAATCACAAGCGCACGCCGGGGTCGGACCGGTCGGACACCGAGTTGTTCGTCGCTGACGTCACCCCCCCCCCCCCCACGGAGATATGAGCAAAATGGCGACCTCCACGGGTCTTTCAAATAACTTTGACTTGGCATATCATGGGAAATAGGAAACCGCTCTTCCTCATTTTAATTTTATTTTAATCAGTGAAATGTAATCGGCTTATGACCAGATAATAAATCTATCCTTTCATTTTCCTTTAACATGATTTTGTTTTCACACTTCAATATAAGCCTATAACCACTGGTTGACACGATTATATTCGGTTACACTTCATAATTCCGAAGGTTCGTTATTCAGAAGGTTCTTTATTCCGAAGGTTCTTTATTCCAAAGGTTCGTAATTCCGAAACACGTCAATTGCCTATACCTCGATTTTCGTTAATCCGAAAACGTAAAAGGGTTCGTTAATCGGAAAATTTGTGGCGTTATTCCGAAGGTTCGATAATCTGAAAACGAAATAAGGTTCGATGTTCCGAAGGTTCGTTAGTCCGCAAACGAAATAAGGTTCGTTGTTCCGAAGGTTCGTTTGTCCGAAAACGAAATAAGGTACGTTAATCATTACGTTTTCGGACTAACGAACCTTCGGAATTACGAACCTCATTTCGTTTTCGGATTAACGAACCTTCGGAATTCTAATCTCACTTTGTTTTCGGACTAACGAACCTTCGGAATTACGAACCTCATTTCGTTTTCGGACTTACAAACCTTCGGAAATACGAACCTTCGGAATAACGAACCTTCGGAATATCCGAACCTTCGGAATAACGAAGCTTCGGAATTACGAATGTATATACGCGTTATATTCAATCGAAATTAATACTTTTGAAAAAGTCAAATTTAACTTCTTAGTCTTATGTGTCTGGTGAAAATGGACATTTCGTATATTGACAGGGTCAAAGAAAAGCAAACAAAACAAGTCGTGTATTTTTACAGCAGATCTAATTTATTTATCAAAGTGAGAGTATGCATAAATAATAATAAATACAGCATCA
This sequence comes from Lytechinus pictus, assembly GCF_037042905.1. Taxonomy (NCBI): domain Eukaryota; kingdom Metazoa; phylum Echinodermata; class Echinoidea; order Temnopleuroida; family Toxopneustidae; genus Lytechinus; species Lytechinus pictus. The sequence goes on from NW_026974141.1 coordinate 3,756,319, forward strand.
TATTTTTCTCTGGTTTAAAAAAAAGGGAAGTGTAATACGCATAATACATTTATAGATCGTTCTGAAGTATGATTTCGTTGATGTGCGTCGGATTTTCCGGTCAAATAAATCGATTATAATTTTTTTCTTTATTGGTAATGTCAGTCACCCAGGGATCTGGGAACGATTTTTTTTTTTACTGGGGATGCTAATTTAAATTTGACCCCCCCCCCAAAAAAAAAGGGTTTCACTACAAAATGAAGGTCATTTTGTTCCCGAGAAATTCGACAAGCAAAAAAAAAGTTGTTTCACAATAAAATATTTAGGTCACATTTATCTATTTTTAAACACCTACCAGAATTCCAGGGGGTGCTGCCTATGGAGAATAAGGGCCATGCAGTCACCCAGATATAAATTCACTTGAGAAAATTGACTTTGAAATAAAATGAATACAGCAACAACAATAATAAATCAATATTGAAACGCTGTGAACCAGTGGATAAGTCTCCGGACTTTGAAAGAGAGGATCGTGGGTTCGAATCGAAGCCATTGCTCTATTCTTTCAACAAGGATTTGATTCACAATATGCTTCCCTCAACCCCAGTGAGGTAATTGGGTACCGGCAGGAATCCCATTTCCTAAAAAAGCTGTAAGTATCGGAATCGGTAGACTATCTAGCCGGGGTAGCGCCATGTGCGCTTAACAAGGTGGATATGTGCGCAATTACAATACCCTATAATAATAATAAAAATGATAATAATAGTAATAATAATAATGAAAATAATAGAAATAATAGTTATATTTAAAAAAAAACCATAATAATCATAATAATATTAATAATAATAAGGATGATAATAATAGAAATAATATAAATCATAATAGTATATAATCATCATCATAATGATATCAATAGTTATACAAATGATAGAAATAATAATAATAATATTAAAAATAAGGATGGAAATAGTGATGAAATCGTTCGAATAAGAAAGATAATTTCCCTAAATCATAGCGCACATTTCGACCTAATAGGTTCGCAACATTACCCCGTCTTAGCTAGTCTACATATTCCGTTGCTCTCACAGCTTTTTGAGGAATTACTTCATGACAGTACCCATTTACCTCACCTGGTGACCGTTTCATTAAGCTAATCGTAAGTTAAGAGCGAATTTAAGAACGACTGGTCACTGGTGAGCCTTTCTTGTGGGAAATTCATTGGTGATATTTAGAGCGTCAGAAAGGTATTTGAAGTCGCTCTTAAAGGGATGGTCCGGGCTGAAAATATTCATATCTAAATAAATAGAGAAAAATTCACCGAGCAAAATGCTGAAAAATTCATCAAAATCGGATAACAAAAATAACGAAGTTATTGAATTGTAAAGTTTATCAATATTTTGTGAAAACAGTTCATGCACATCGTAATGAATATTCATTAGGTGGGCTGATAATGTCACATCCCCACTTTCCTTTTTCTTATGTCAATACATGAAATCATAATGTGTAAATGATGTGTCTCCATTATGATGAAATGAGTTGCGGCAATAAATAACTAATGCACTTAATCAGTTGTCAATCCATTTGTTTTAGTTCTTGGTAGAAATTTTTTGAATAAACCTAATTTAATATAATAAAATACAAAAGAACAAATGGGGATATTACATTACCAGCCCACCTAATGAATATTCATAAAGACATGCCTCGAACTGTTTCACCGGAATAATGCAAATGTTTCAAATTCAATAACTTCGTTATTTGTTATCTGATTTTGATAAAATTTTCAGCATTTTGCTTTGTGACTTTTACTCTATTTATTGAGATATAAATATATCCAGCCTGGACCATTCCTTTAACTATAACGAACAGCTTCATGAAACACACATGAGTGTAGCCTATAATCTAGGCGGAGGCTGCAGTTATTGTCTTTGCTGTTATGCTGAACGTAAGCGATACGTCTGATCTGATCATGCAGCCACAATGCGTAGTCTTCGCCAGATCAGACGTATCGCTTACGTTCAGCATAACAGCAAAGACAACAACTGCAGCCTCCGCCTAGATTAAAGCCTAACATCAGTGTTGAGTGAGGCACATTGTGGATTTTTTTTTCTGTAGCGCCGCTATGACCTCCAAATATAATCAATGGTGCTGTTCAAAAACACAATCATCATGCATATTTGCATAGTTTACCAAAAATAGGCCTATACACTAAAAAATACCAATCTTGATTACACATTACTGTAATGAATTATACACATAAATTATGTACTATACTGTACATCTAAGAACTATTGTGATTGTCATGTACATGGAAATGAGAAAGCACCTAATAGATTAGGAATCTATATATGAGGAAAGAGATGATAGTGAATAAGTCTTTAAAGTGGAATCCAACCCACATAAAGAATGTGCTTTGAAAGAATAGGGACAATCAAAGAAACAGATAGGGTAAACTCTGTACAAAGATGGATGAATTAGCGGTAAGAACGTTAAAAATTTTGAGTTGTAAAAAGTTGTAATCGCTATTGGGAATTCAAACTGGCAACGTATACTTGTGATGTCATTGTAATGTAAGAAGGGATCACTATTCCAGTTTCATTTTTCTCCAATACACAAGATAAACTAAAATGTCATGATTAAAAAAGGATTACAACTTTTTTTCCTTCGATCTGGAAATATCGCTATATATATTATTTCTTTCTTACATGCAGGCTAGGGTCTCGTTTCAGACTTGTTTACTTTTCATCAGTCAATCAAATTGAATGAATTCGGTAGCTTTAAACTATTATTGCGAATTTAAGTTTTATGAAACTGACTCCTAATGGAAAAATTACTTATAATTTAAAAAAACTATTTAAAATTACTTAAATTTCTTATAATATTGTTACAATGCATACTCACCCCAAATTGCCGATTTGATATTGATATCGTCATATGAATCTTACATAATTTTGAATTGTATATCTAATCTGATCTCTTTCAAACTTTCGCAATTATATTTTTCCCTTCACTAATTAGATCAGTTCATAAGGTTGGATTCCACAGGGAGTAAATACAGATCAATGGATAGGATGAAAAGAATAAATTAAAATGAATGTGAAAATAATTAATTGTACATATTTACCCATCAGAGTATATCGCATCTCTCCACGAACGAATATATTTTTTTTTCTTTATTGATTTTTTCCTAACCAAATATATAGACCTATATATACAAACAATGTTCATCAGATTGTATGTTTTCAATCATAAAATACAAAACCCTTGTGACTAGCTTGGTCTCTTCCAAATCTTGCTTAGTTTTCAAGATATTATCATTGCTTTGCCCCTAAAACGAAAAAAAAAAAAACTGCATAAACGGGACTATATAGCGTCGAGAGCGAAATAATTCCATTCGAAAATCCCTTCTGTGCATGTGGTTATTATTTCAGGTTAGCTTGTGAAATTCCACACATCTTCAGAGTTCATTTAATGATAATTAATTAAGAAAAATTGGGTCAGTCTTGTATCAAGGCCTTCAGCACTTTTGGGGTGGTACTATTCAATATTGGTCGAGTGCGTCGTAGAATTTATCCCTCATCAGGATGACAAGGAGATTGGCACCCTTCCTGCGACCAGCATAACCTGTAAATTATGGATGACAACAAAGTATATAAATTAGCTCGAAATAATAATTATTATTCAGCTTCTGTTCCATTATTCAGGATAAAGCATGATTAGTTTTTCTTCATGACTCATCGATAGCAAAAACAAGCAAATTATTTGAGAGGGTGCATATGGCTTTAATTGGAAACGAATTCGAGAGCGCTCAAGGTAAATAATTTGACATTTCAAAATTATGTCGTAGAAAATACATTTTTGTTTTACTTGTAGATAACCTCAGGAAGAGAATGACATCCTTAACCCCAATCGCTTCCCCCTGTCAAATAATATGGATATTTCAGAGGTAAATAGCCAAAAAGTCACCATTTATGTATTATTCTTTTCTTGAATTCCACCCCTTTCTTCCGCAATATCTATCTCACGTATTATATCCTATTTTCGTAACTACTTTTTGATTTACTATAACTATTATATTACTATAACTGTTATGATTTATTATAACCACTGGAGGGGGGGGGGGGGTTGGGGTCGAGGGATCGCGCCTCTGATTGAAATTAATTACCTTGGCTAAACCATGGTTTGGTTGTATCACAAAAGTCGGCATAATCATCAAATCCCGCGTTCTCTGAGCCAATGTCGAGGAGACTGTTGGCCAACTGCTCGTAAGGGGAGTCAACTGGCACACCAATGGCCGTGTAGAAGGATTTCCGGTCGTGACAGAGAGACACCAAAGCGGGGATGGCTTCGGTGAGCAGCTCGATGTAATACTCGGTCATGATGTCCTCAAAGAGCGTGCCCAGTGTCGGCTCGAACAACTTATTCGCGTTTGGACAGATGGTTGTCGCGTTATTGGGGTCAATTCCATACAAGTTTCTTGTGGCATTTGCCACCAATTCAAAGACAAGATCGTAATCATCACGACGTTGACATATGTTGCCAGTACCAACGTCCCGGCCAGGGTCCAACAGGGCAAGCGTGCGGATATACTCTGTCACGAACGTGCAGAATTTGGTGGGGTCAAAATTGTCGGCCTCCTGCAGGATGTATTTACACACGGGTTGTACCAATGTCTTCGTACTACCAAAGACACGATCGACGTACTTCAGGTGATCCAGTAGAGGCAAGATGTCAGTGCAGGTGTATTCCAGAGCATCGAGTAGTCGGTACGACTCGATCGGACGGTTGTCATCGAACCGATTTCTTGACCTCGACGAATAACCGGTTGCGATGACGGCAGAGAAGAAGACGAGTGCAACGATCACCTTCATAATTGATGTCTATAAATAGGCTTCCTCGGCTTAAACTTGTTTATCTGTGGTAGAGTAATAATGCAATAATTAAATTTAAAAAAAATGTATGAATTCATGGTTTTTAAATGAAATATAAGAAAACAATGTTTATTCTTGTATAACTTCATTCTATTTTGCAAGGCTTGGCAAAGTACTGTCTCATTACAAGTTCGAGTTGGGAGTCATACTTTGCAATGGAATAGTGTTATGTGTTACATCTATTTGATGACGACTTCAAATATTGGTTTGGGATGATATAAGAAATTATGCTACTCGGCTGATGAACGTGTAGGAACATGGAAAGTTTAAGATATCTCATAGATAGGCCCATGTTTTAATGGTGGAATTGCACTTATACTACCACGAAAATAATGCATCAATAATCGAACGCTGTGCTCTCTTTCAAGGCATAGCTTCTAACTTGCAGATGAAGTTGATACAATGCCCGGCGTCAACAGAGAAACATGAGGGGGGGGGGGGGCGGGGAGCAACAGGAAAATATTAAGGATTATGCACACTTTTTGCACGAAAAAATAGGGAAAGCCGATATAGTTCAATTTTTTAGTGGGTCCATCCATTTCCATCTTAATTTAATTTCTATTGAAAAATAGTATACTTATTTAAAACCTCCAATGTGTTGCCCAAATTGTCTAAGTGTTTTTTTTCACAACATTTGCATTATTATTTTGTTTTTTTGCAACGGATAAAAATACTTATGTTTATATATGGTATACAATTTGTTTTTGTTTGATGGAAGTAAAATAAATAAATTTGAAATTGAACATTGTATTATGATGAAAAGAAATTAAGTGATTTAATTTAGTCCTTTGCTCGAAATGTGAAACAAGGGCATGCAGTCGTGGACAGCATAAAATAGTAAATATATTTTTGAAGGGAATTGACAGTGATATGCATACGATTTGTGGTATGCATCTCTCTTACCTATCATGTTTTGTTTATAATATGTTGTCATTATGAAAAAAATACTTCTGTCATGACAGAGAACATATACTCTAGATACAGTGATTTTTTTTGGCTCATCGCGTCGCTCAGTTGCCTTCTAAAAATAACCCCATTATCTATAAGAATAGCAATGAGATAATTCGTTGCCCCCATATACAAAATGATATGCAACTTAATTCTCATAAATGTACATACGCCCTTTGTCTGTTCATGCGTCAGAAAATTTCTTACATTTTGTCAAACCAAGCGACATCTGCACTGTAATTCGATGCGGCTTGGGTTTTCCCAACATGAGTAACAGGGCTCGAGGTTGGGGATTCCCCGAATGGCTAACTAATATATACATGCAGAGGCGTCGATCCTGGGGGGCAGGGGGGGGGGCGATCACCCCAGCAATCAAAATATTGGGGGTGGGGGGCAAACATGTCGTTTTGCTCCCCAATAATTCTGCATGTGCACAAATAAGATATGATTGTAATGTTACAAAGAAAGCGAGATTGAGATAGACAACTCGTTCTTTATTTAAGATCGTACAAAAATGTCCGCTTTTCAGAAATTGAAATGGAAAAATGGAATATAAAAATTTTCAGCTTGCGCTTCGCGCTCGCATCATTTCTGTAACAAAAAACCACATTTTTCATGATCAAATAGATGAATAAAATGTCCCGTTTTCAGTTCTAAACCTCGAAAGAACTCCCGGTTCGATTTGCAATAATCTATTGTTGGATATATATCTTGTTCTTTATTAAAAATGTCCATTAAACTGTCATTTTTTTTAGATCAAAATATCAAAATTTCCAGCTCAGGCTTCGCGCTCGCGTCTATTGTTCTTTTAGATACCCGTCATAATCATTACTACCGAAATATCAAGCTTTCAGGTCAGAATATAAAGAAATTTCAGCGAGCTCTCGGCACTCGTATTATCTGTGCAGTGAGATATGTATCCTCCTCATGAGTTACTACAGTCATAAACAGGTACCTTTTTCCTGTTTTCAGGTCAGTATACTAATGTTTTTTTTCTCTTTCTCATGCATGAGTCATGTATATATATATATATATATATACATGACTAATGAGAAAGAGACCAAAAAAATTATATATATACATATTATGTATACACACACACACACACACCCACACACACACACACATATATATATATATATATATATATATATATATAGCCCTATGTGTAGTGGGTGAGTTTGTTTTGTATGATCGAGCGCTTTTGGAACTTGATTCATGATTTTGCCCCCCCCCCCAATCTGAAAATGGATCGACACCCCTGACTACATGCATTGCCCACTGATGCTGAAGCATCCCCAGTAAATTATCACAGCTAAGATTATATTATAGACATCATAGGCGACTAAAAATTGAAATGAAAAGTAGGAAAAGGGGAAAGAAAGAGCGAGGATCGAAAGATCGCCGACCCGCATAATTATGAAAATACTCTGACTCCGCCTCTGCAAAGATAGATAACTAACGTTTAAAGGACAAGTCCACCCCCAAAATAATTGATGTGAATGAATAGAGAAAAATCAAACAAGCATAACACTGAAAATTTCATCAAAATCGGTTGGAAAATGAGAAAGTTATGACATTTTAAATTTTTGCTTGATTTCACAGAACAGTAATATTCACATCCTGGTCAGTATGCAAATGAGGAGACCAATGACATCATCCACTCACAATTTCTTTCGTATTTCATTACATGAAATATGAATTATTGTAATTTTGTCCTCATTGTCATGTGAAACGAACGTTTAGGCTTATTCCTCCCGGAACATGTAGAATTACCACTGTTTTAAAATTATGTGGTTCAAACAAGAGGGTCCTTATTGTCAAATCAGTAAAACTTGAATTATTGTATAATTCAAACAATGACAAACAAAGAAATAGTGAGTTTTTTGTATTAAGAAATGTTTATCGACAACTTCAATTTATATACAAAATAAAATACATATACTGAAGTTTGATGTCTTTACAAATTGATGAATACCTTGACAACTCATAAATTTAACACTATTTTTCCCCCTTAACTGTTACAATAAACTATATCAGGCATCTTCAAATACATTATTATGAATAACATTGACCATGTTGACGATAATTATATACATTAGGAATAAGCTTATACAATAAATTCAACATGTTCATTTTTCCAAGTGTCAAATATTAACATAAAAAGAGATTTTCCAAATATACAAAAATAAATCATTAATAAAACCTAAACGAATTGAAGCTAAGATAAAAAAAACTGTCATATCATCTGCATAATGTTCTAATTTAATCTAAAGTGAGGGACATCATCGATACTCTCATTTGCATATCACTGAATTGTTAATATTACTGTTTTGTGAAAAACAAGCCAAAGTTTAATATCACAACTTTCTTATTTTACATGCGATTTTGAAGATATTTTTAGTGTTATGCTTCTTTGAACTTTCCCTATTGATTTAAATCAACTTTCTTCTGGGATGAATTTGACCTTTAGGGGGTTCGAATAGATTTCATAATATCTCTTAATTTGATTCTGACGGCTAGACATGGCTAGAAGAGACCTCTGACTAAATCGAAAAATGTCAACTAACTCAGTTTGGGGTAAAATCTAACACACATAAATTGTGAGGGCGAGTTTAAAATAAAAGGATATAGCATTCTAATGGGGCTATTCTTTTCACTACGTGGTTACGCAAAAATCGTCTCCCGGAATAACTCCTATTATCATGATGGAAAATTAGCGGACAAGTCAATCGATTCGTGCATCCTGTAAGAAGTCCCTTAAAACTCTTTTGTTCTAGGCAACTGCCTTCATTAATATATGTCATTCTATTTTTTTGTTTGTATATATAAGTTAACTGAAATTTTGAGCCCTTTGAGCAATGTGGGAAAAGCGCGTTATAAATGTTGAGTATTATTATTATTATCATTATAAACTTGAATTTGAAGCAATGCGAATAAATATTTTTTATGGAAATATACTTACCTCTTGAATTCAGGAAACTCTAGTTTAGCGCAAGACTTTGATGCAAGTTGGAGATCTAATCTAGATGTACGATCGATGCGGTTAAGATTAGTGGTATGAGGACCAAACCCGTTGGAAGGTATTTAAGTAGCTTTGCTTTCGCATAGGAGGGTGTGTGGGTGTGTGTGTGTGTGTGTGTGTGTGGCTAGGGAAAGGGGTTTAGTCATAAGTGAATCATCACATTCTTGTGCAATTCTTTCATGTGGGGACTTTTCTATGAGGACATAATATACGTGGCGCCACGCCATACGCTTCTTCATTATGTTGACATTTATTATGTGTGGAAATCCCCAGATTTCAAAATAATGTTTTGACTACGATCACAAATCCCAATGGATTTGTTATAATTTGTTATGTTATTTTACAAATATTTTGTCAGATTTGTATGTTTTTCAAACTGAATAAAAACTGCTACACTCTAAATTCCAAGGATTTAAAATTAAAGGTCAAGTCCACCCCAGAAAAATGTTGATTTGAATAAATAGAGAAAAATCAAACTAGCATGATGAAAATTTCATCAAAATCGGATGTAAATAAAGAAAGTTTGGGCATTTCAAAGTTTCGCTTATTTTTCAAAAAACAATGATATGCACAACTCAGTAACATGCATATGAGTCAGTTGATGATGTCCATCACTCACTATTTCTTTTGTTTTCTATAATAGCAGGGCCCGCTGGGAGAACAGTTTTCGGAACTGAAGCGGCTTCCCTGGGTAAATATACCTGTATTATTATTATTATTATTATTATTGTTTGAATTATACAATATTTCAATTTATACAGATTTGAAAATAAGGACCAACTTGACTGAACCATATAGTATTAAACAATGCTAATTCCACATGTTCAGGGAGAAATTAATCATTTTTTCACTTGACAATGAGGAGAAAATAATATTTCATATAATAAAATGCAAAAGAAATAGTGAGTGGATGACGTCATCAGTTTCCTCATTTGCATACCGATCAGTATGTGCAACTATTTTGTGAAATTAAGCGAAATTTTTAAATGTCATAACTTTCTTATTTTACATCCGATTTTGACGAAATGCTTTTTGGATTTTTTTCTCTTTTTATTCAAATCAACTTTCTGTTGAGGTGGACTTTTCCTTTAAGTAGCATTACATTCGCACGGATTGGTGTGTGTTTGTTTGTGTGTGGGTGAGTATGGAATCCATGGAAAGAGGTTTGGTCATAAATGAATCAATACATTGTTGGCGCCATGCCATACGCTCTAAGTTGAGATGGCACTGCACTCTAATACAATTTCATCTTTGTGGAAATCCCCATCTTTCAAATATATATTTTTTTAAAGTTCACACCTAGTTACCAATAATGCATATTATAGCATTTCCATTTATTTGAAAGCAGGATAAAAGAGGATTGTAGATTAAATGCCTTGCTCACGGGCATAGCTGCCGTGGCCGGGGATCGAACTCCGGACTTTTTCATGTATAGCCAGGCGCCTTATAGACCACTCGGCCACGGTATCTCCACATGATGTAACAATGATGTTTTGACTACGATCACAACTGAATGATCAATAAAGACTACGACACTGTAAACTCCAAGTATATGAAATAAATCCAGATCGGCTGTGAATAGTGACCAGTCGAATATTAGATTGAGTTTAAACCTTGTAGATTTAAATATGAATCTGAAAGATTTGAATTTAAATCTTTTGAGATTTGAAAGTTAATCCTAAAGATTAAAAATAAATCCAACATTCAGCTGATCACTATCCACAGCCGACCTGGATTTGATTTAAATCCTTGGAACATAGAGTGTAGTACAAAAAAGCTGACCAGGGGCCCAGGCCCTTGTAATCTTAAGCTTTCTTTTTTCTTACACCCATAACAGGGGCATTTATTTCCATTAAAAAAAAATCAATTTCACATACAAAACTCGGAAATATAATTGCAAAATATCTGGCAAAATATTCCCTTTTTCCTTAAGTCCTTATTAATGTCTAATCCAATTTTCGATTCGTTCACAAAGGTAACCCATACATTTCTTTCCTCTCTTCTTTCTTCTGTACGTTTCTTAAAATTATCGATTTATAAATACACCAAAGTGCTATAGAAATGATACCATCGATCGGGGTAAGGATATGTTGTAAAAAGTTTTGAGCCGTTATCGGAAAGGCGCTTTAAAAACTAGCTATAATTATTATCTTCTTTTCTTGGTAATTTTTCAACAAAATGTCAATATCAAGAGCAAGGTCTACTTCATACACATCTTTAATCAATGAAAATGAAAAATTTGTGAAAGAAAGGTCTAGTCAAATTCCATATAGATCAAAGCTATCTCTTTGCCATTACATAACTTTTTTTGTGGGAATCTATATTTATACAAGAGTTTTAAATTCAATTGTTTCAATTTGTTTCTTTTATATTTGCAAAATTTCTCTGAATCTAAAGCTTATAGTGTAGTGGCTGGCCGAAAGGGAAGGGGGGGGGGCAGCTGATTTTATCAATCATTTGTTACTTCTAATATTCATACAGGGTGGCACATATCACTTACCAGATGGTCTTTCATGTGGCCATGTTAAAAAAACACAAACGATAATAATAGTAATAATACAATACAATAATAAACTTTAATGTACAGACACAAATGGTATACAAACATGTTATTCAATAAAATATAATGACATCCTTCTGAATTATTTTATTATCAACTCTGACGATATGAATCAAATTTGTGAATTTGGATTTCGAATTTACAACAATCGAAATTATATGAAGTATATAGATTAAATGATAATTATGAAGTAAATTTGACTGGAAAAACTTTGATAACCACATATCAAACTGGAGAGAATGATTATCAGTGAACATGAGATACCAACGATTTCTATGTACAATTTCGACTCCAATTTGACTGCTTACAATGGAGTGGAGCGTTGTGGCCCAGTGCATGGATTAGTCTCCGGACTTTGATATGTGCTGATATTTCTGATAAATATCAGAAATAATTCATGAATGAAATCAGCTGCTCCCCCCCCCCCCCGAATCCAAGCCGTGTCGTAATTTCCTTCGGCAAGAAATTTATCCACATTGTGCTGCAATCGTATCAAAGTATCAAAGCGCAGTTAATTATATGCACATAGTAACTTCGTTATGGACATATTACTTTTATTGCAAGACCGCTGAAAATTTATATATTGACGTGGACCGTGCCTAAAAAATAAGATTATTATTGGTACCAAAAGGTGAATGTATTTACCAACTATTTTAAGGAAGCTGGGATTCAGTAGTTTCCTTTTAAAATGTGAATATGCATATATATATATACATATATATATATATATATATATATATATATATATATATATATATATATATATATATATATATATATCTTTTGAATTAATTTACACCTCATCTGCAGATAACATAGATTGTAGATTGTGTTTAAAACTTTACAAAGTAGGTGACATTTTGATAGAACTTTCAAGTTGGTTAAATTATGTAATTCCTGAAATTAAAGGACTCTGTTTATACATATCTGACTGCATGATCAATCGTAAAACCGAGAAGATTCTATGACTGGAGTTCCAACAGGCAACAAATTTATTCAAGCAGCTGTTCATTTCTAAAGAAGCACAAAAGAAAGAACGGCAATAAGGACCCTTTTGATGTCCACCTTCGAAGCCGCCAGTTTTAGTGAAGAAATCCGAGGGGTGAAATTTTGCGAATATTCATTTGTATAAATTTTCCATCTTTCATAGTAATAAACAAACTGAAATTCGAATGCATGACAAAACATCAATAACCAAACACTATTACGACAAGATAATTGCCCAGACTATATCAATTAACCTTTAGTTGCTGAAAAAAAGAAAGAATTTGACCTTTACTGAAACCAGATTTTAACACTTTACCGATCGTTTGCGGCGAATAAAAATTTCAAATGTGGTCGGTGGAATATTGTTGTTCATTACTGTATATGCCAGATGAGTGCCCGCACATGCCCAGTCGAGTAAATTTGAGTCATATTTCAGGACAAATTGCAGTTTATTTTCGCATGCCTCCGAATTATGTACTACACGTATAACCAGACCAAGATCATGAAGGTGCCGCGAAAAAGTAATTATCATCACAAAAGCATATTTCCCTTTATGTATGACCTATAGCTGCGAGTCATGCGGGAATCATTTGTCTACACAATTGCAAGAGATGTTGAGCAAAGTGCATGCCTGACATACTTTCTGCTGACGGCTTTTAACCTTGTTCAAAGAGGTTTTATATGCTGTTACTCCATCTCATTTGAAACCTCCTTTGTAAAACCAACCTCATGATCAGTTACTAAGCTTAATGCATTAGGTCCTGGGCCCCGTCGTACAAAGACGATCCAATCAACATAAACTATGGAAAGCCATCAACGTCAACATCTAAAATACATGTTTGTTCAAAATGTTTTCTAGTTATGATGTATATTCACACATTCCCTGTTTTCTTGGCAATTCAGTATACTTCTCTGTGTTTTCATAGGACATTGTGCAAACTTCTTAAAGAAAAGAAATATGACATTGATGGATTTTCATATACCTAAGGTTGATCGGATCAATCGTAACTCTATGGAAATCCATCAGTGTCATAAGTTTTTTTCTACAGGAAACTTGCAAGATGTCCTTTCTTAACAAAGAAGAACACACCAAATTATCAAGAAATCAATGAATTTATGGATATACATTCATATCTAGATTTTTTTTTGAACAAACATGTATTTTATATGTTGACTTTGCTGGCTTTCCATAGTTGCGATTGATCGGATCAATCGCAACTCTTTGTAAGAAGGGGCCCTGGTCACTATGAAAAAGAAAAGTTGTGACTGTATTGAAAAATCAGTAATGACAATAGAGCTTATGTGTCGTGGCCGAGTGGTCTAAGGCGTCTGGCTACACCATGGAAGGCTGGGTTCGATTTCCGGCAAGGTCTAACAATGCATTATTCCTCTTTTATCTTGCATCAAATGAATGAAGAATAATATTATGTATTATTGGTACCAAACGGTGAACGTATTAAAAAACTATGTTTAGGAAGCTCTTGGATTTCCACCCATAACGATATTCTAGACAAGTAAGGAGCAAATGCCACGTATTATTATGATGTCATAGAATATCCCCCATGAAAGAATTGAGCAAGAATATTGCCGGCCCCCTCAACCCTGCATCCCACCGCATAAAACCAGTTAGTGAACAAAAGGCTCTTTGATTTTTACAATGTTTCACCATCACAAAAAAATCTGGATTGTTACTGAACGATAACTGGATAGTTCATTATTTCATGATATGGTGCATGGTTTTGACAAATAATGTATTTGCACAAAATATCCCAACACAAAATACAAATATTTGCGAATATCAGTATTCCATGCAAAGTTGCTGAAAATACAGTTTACACCTATTTTTGCACTGTATTAAGGGAAGAAACCAGAATTAGAATGAAAATATAATTCTTATAGGATGGGGATAAATCTCATTGATTATTAAAAAAAAATCTGAATCCTATTTTGGTTTGGTCCCCAATAATAGGTGCCTATAGATTGACTTCTAAGAGTTTAAGACTTTCAAAGAATTTTAAGAGTGAAGGCACATTCTCCCAAAATAATCATTGCAGACAAATTGTCAATTTTATTTCATTTTATTATGCATTCTGATGAAAAAAGCAACATTTCCCATTATAAAGTACATATGATTGAATATATATATATATATATATATATATATACATGTAAAAGGATATCTACTGTTCTTATTTAAAAGCACAATTATGGCCCTCATTTCTTTCAAAAGTAGTACAGGTGTGAAAATCATGATACCTCACTCTTGAGAGGATATGCTCAAATGGATTCTGACAACCCCCCATTTTTTATTTTACAGCAATATATTATAAAAGACCGCTATATATTTTCTTCTACTACAGCTACTACTACTACTTCTACTACTACTACTACTACAATAGCAGCAATAATAGTAATGATAATAATAATAACAACAACAATAATAATGATAATAATAACAACAACAATGATAATGATAATAGTAGTAATTACGATAATTATAATAATTATTATTACAATAATTCTTATTATTATTGCTAGAATAAAATAGCCCTATTACTTTATCAGAAGTCTCTTAGAGTTCTATAAAAATACATCTTGAGTAGAAGAATTAACCAGTTGTCTCACGATGTAACAAACGTAGTGTGAAAGCGACGTTTCGTCTGCAAGCTGCTAGACTTCGTCAGGCAATGAGCAAAGACGCTGCTGCGCACGGGTTATATAGCGTCGGGAGCTATTGTCTGGCTCCACTCGGGCGTGAGCCGCGCTGTGATTGGCCGAAGCCGCTGGCCAATCAGGGTCCGCGCTGGTGCTTGGTGTCCGCTGGAGCGTGCACCGCGCGCTGTGATTGGCCGATGCGGCCGGCCAATCAGTGTCAGGCACCCGCTGGTGCGGGCGCCGTGCGCTGTGAACGGTGGATGCAGTATGCCGTCGGATGGCCGGTAACCATGCATCAGGGATCTCAATGCCGCTGTCCCTATTGATATTGCTCGGGTGCAAACGGATCTGAATCGCTTCCTTAACGCGCCGCGTATACCAATGCTTATCATGAGCAACGCAGCTGACCTCATCCCAGTTAGGTGGATGATCGGAGTCCCAAGCATGTTCTGCAACAGCAGAGCTATCAGTGCGCCTAAGCCGAACATCACGGCGATGTTCCTTCATGCGTTCCCCCACAGGTCTACCAGTCTCACCGATGTAGACTTTGTCGCAAGTCGAGCATGGGATCTTATAAACAACCCCATCGCGTCTGTCGGAGATCGGGCGGTCTTTCGGACGGACCAGCTGGCTGCGGATGCTGTCGGACTTGAATATAACTCGGATGCCATGCTTCTCCAAGCGCCGGCGGAGAAGATGCGCGATACCATCAACAAATGGGATTACTATAGCGGATTTAAATTGCGCAGGCTGTTCGGACGGAGCGCTCTTCTTCTTAGCAACGCGGTTAACGAAGGAGCGCGGGTAACCGTTAGAAATAAGAGCCGAGGTGATGTGTTGCTTCTCTGTAGCTGTGCAATGGGGCTTAGTAACGATGCGTGAAGCTCTGTCATAAAGACACTTCACTACCCCGCGCTTAACAGACTTCGGGTGATGCGAATCATAAGCAATGTACTGATCGGTGTGCGTGGGCTTCCTATATACGGTGGTGTACAATCGGCCGCTGGTGTCACGGTGCACCATAGTGTCTAGAAAGGCAATGCGCTCGTTGCACTCCATCTCCATGGTGAAACGGATGGATGGCTGCTGTGAATTCATGTGGCTCAAAAGGTCATCGGCGGCGGATCTATGCGTGATAATAAACGTGTCATCTACGTATCGTTTCCAAACTCTAGGGGCGCAGTCGGGCGGGCAAATACTCAGTGCGCGTTCCTCAAAAGCTTCCATGAACAAGTTAGCGATTACTGCGGAAACAGGGCTGCCCATGGCTGCTCCTTCTTGCTGTTCGTAGAAGTTGCCGGCAAACATAAAATACGTAGATTGTAAAACAAAACTCAAAAGCTCAGTTACCTGGGCCGGAGATAACTGTGTGCGCTCGGGTAGACTCTCATCGCGTTCGAGTCTGCTAAGTGCGACCTTGCATGCGGCGTCGATGGGTACATTGGTAAACAATGACACCACATCAAATGAAACCATGACCTCGTGTTCCCGTATGGTTTCGCTGCGCAGGAAATCAACAAACGATGCAGAGTTATGGACAGCATGTCCTTTAGACCCGACTAAGGGAGCAAGAATATCAGCGAGATACTTAGACGTGTTGTAAGCAAACGAACTCACGCATGATACAATCGGACGGAGCGGAATGTCAGCTTTATGGATTTTAGGTAGTCCATAGATCCTGGGCGGTTGCTTCTGCGACGGTTTAAGCTTACGGTAGGTAGAATCATCGATGTCACCATTCTTGTGAAAGCCGCGAAGAATAGTGGTAAGCTTGCGGGAGAGGCGATCGGTCGGGTCCTTCCCGATAGCGCGATAGGGGCCGGATTCAATTAACTCGGACATCTTGGCGCGGTAGACATCGGTGTCCAGAATAACACTGGCGCGGCCTTTGTCTGCTGGCAAAATCATAATAGACTCGTCTTCCTTGAGCGATTTCAAGGCTTTGCGCATGCCGGGAGTAATGTTAGGTTTAGGCGGATCGGCGGAGGAGAGGATAGCATTTATCTCTCTTCTTACGGAGCCGATGGTCTCGGCATCAAGTGAACGAATGGAGGATTCCACCTTCGCAACAATCTCGGTAGCGGGAACACGCTTCGGGGCTACTGAAAAGTTAAGTCCCTTGGCGAGCAGCGCACTCTCATCAGAAGTCAATTTGCGTCTAGACAAATTGACGACCCGAGAGCTAGTATCGGCACATACGGAACTATCCTTACCCTCTGAACTAATCTTGCGATACTTATCCTGTTGTCGGGACTTGCACTTCTCAAATTCGTAGCGGTAGATCTCGAGAGCACTGTTGTAGTGCTCTTCGGCGAGCGCGGAACGGACAAGGGTAGTAATGGACTCAATCTCGGCGCGGATAGACTTAAGAGTCATGCGGGTGAGGCGGATTCTTTCACGAAGGAAAAGGCGGGAGGTCCTCTCGGCGATGATGCGTGCTGACTTGGTGGGTACTAGCGGGCGAACTCTAAGATCTTTCGGGATAACGGTGTTCTTGATGCAACGGGTTAGGAAGGTGAGGTGGTTGGTAAATCTCGCGAGTTTCTTCGAGCAGCGTTCGTGTCTTCGGACGAGCCTTAGGGCAGGGCGCCCATACTTCAAAGAGATGATGTGGAAGAGGTTCATCGTGGTGAAGGATTGAGTAGAAGAATTAACCAGTTGTCTCACGATGTAACAAACGTAGTGTGAAAGCGACGTTTCGTCTGTAAGCTGCTAGACTTCGTCTTAATAACACTGGTTTTAGCGATGCAGCTGTTACCATCTTTTGCGTTTCAATTAATAAATGCTAATTACCCATTTACCTCGCCTTAGTTGAGTGCAATGAAATATGAACAAATTCCTTCCTGAAAAAAATAATAACGTCATGGTGGGATTCGAACCCACGACCCTCTGACTGAAAGAGACATAACCATTATAAACGTATAGACCACTCATACTCCAACCCCACTTTCAAAACCATTCTGTGGCCCTAGCTGCTAATACTAAATAGGGAGTTTTTGCACCGGAACGCAGAACGTTCTTCAGAACATAGAAAATATATTGTGAAATGGTCTTCATGTCAATGAGCAACCAAGAAGTCTTTTCGAAAATTGATGAATCAAAACAGCAGTTTCGTAGTTAAATCTGCATTTTTTCCCCGTCAGCTCCAAAACTTAGGACGAACTGTCCTTGCGGTTCTCCAATTTTCGACAAAGACTTCCCTGTTGTTCATTGTCATTTTACGGGCATTTCAATACATTTACTATGTTCTAGAAATCTGCGTGGCGGTACGAAACACCCTATTACCACGAAAGGAAATCCCCGTCTTCCACGAATTACATTCCATATATTTACTTTTTGCAAAGTTACTTAAATCGTTATCAATGCAATTTCCAACATTTCGGAGAGGAAAGGTTTCAAATAGAAATCATTCAAGGGTCTTCTGTATATAATGGAGGGATATTATGGACAATACTAGGACAAGCGTCATATAGCTAACATCTTTAGCATATATATATTGCTTTTTAGTTAAACATAATCAAAGCACTTTCTAATATTCTACTCTCCAAGAGCTTGTAATATACAAAGTGGATGTCATACAGAAAATATATACATGTACGGTAGGTTTGTAGTTTTTTTTAATGTTCTTGGGGACTATTACAAATACTAAGGCCAGTGAAACAACCATTGTTGATCTTTCATGGAGTTCATTCTGGGAATTTGATATATATATAAACTCCTCAAAAAAAGTTTGGAAATCTGACTTTGATCGATAATCCCTCCTCGGTTTTAGTAAATATCAATGTGTTATTAATATTAATAAATAGAACATTTATTTTGCTTTAAAATTATACCCTACATGATATGATTATGGGTCACATGGAGGTGCAGTGCCTTGAAATGTGGGGCAAGGTCAAATTTCAAAAGTTGCAAAATGACACAATATTGAAAGTCACTGTTCTTTTTTCCGTGGTGATGAGTGAGTTTTTCAGCGGTTTCTTTTGACTTTGATCGAAAATTCCTCATCGGGTTTAGTACATATCAATGTGTAATTAATATCAATGAATAGATCATTTAAATTTCTTTAAAATGATACCCTACATGATGTGATTATCGTTCACATGGAGGTGCAGTGCCTTGAAATGTGGGGCAAGGTCAAAATTCAAAAGTTGCAAAATGACACGATATTGAAAGTCACTGTTCTTTTTTCAGTGGTGATGAGTGAGTTTCTCAGCGGTTTCTTTTATTTTCATGCACCTTAACATCAACATTAACATGGAATCAAACACACCTCTGCACAAGCAAACACATAACAAACTAACACACAAACATGCATGGGTATATTTCAAACCACGACTAAAACCATGTTATCTCACAGAACCATCACTACAGAAGCAGGGGCTTGATTTGAATGGATTTTCTATTTTTCTCTATTGACACAGACAAAAGAATCATGTTCTGTATTGACCCTTCATGACTATTTCTGCTCGTTTTGCAGCTTTTCAATGCACACCTCATCCAACACTTTTGAGTCCTGCTCTTTTTGTTATGGCATGATCATAACAAGCATGGTATCAATTTAAAGAAAATTAAATAATCTTTTGAATGATGTAAAATATGCATTGAGTAAAATTGGGAGTTGGGAGAAATTAATGGCCAAACACAGATTTTCCAAACTTTTTTTGAGGGATTTATATCGTTTTATATATATTATACAGATATTGCCTACCTAGAGTTTGAATATAACATTTCCTCTCCCCGACTGAGTTATATTTTTCCCAAGGGATTATATTTTGCCCGAAGCGCGCAGTGCTGAGGGAAAATATTCTCCCGAGGGAAAAATATAACTTCGGAGGGGAGTTGAAATGTTATTTATTAAAACGATAGACCAGGCAATATCTGTTATATTGTATAGTCTATGTGGATTCGCCATCAGAGATTGTATTCATCATCCGGCTCCAACCCGAAATTCTTGCTACAGCTCTGATCCATCTACGTCATAATAGAAAATATTTTGAAAATGCATCAAGCGCGCGTTCTTCATGCAATCGACGCGTTAACAATAGCGCGTACATCAAACTACCTGATTACGCAACTTGTAAGCAGCGAGTGACGTCACCTTGGTGAATATAACGCTGCAATTGACAATACAACGCAGTTATATTCACTGAGGTGACGTCAAAACCTAGAATATAACAAATGCGATCCTCGCAGCTATGGTCACGTGTTCGCGTATTGACCTATCACTGATTCGAATCTACATAACCTATGTAATATATCATTTTATACATATATATCATTTTATCCAGAATCCGTACAATTTGACGAGATCGAAAGGGAACATGATTTTGTTTGAAAATTAAACCAAGTTTCATTAAAAGGAGGGTGCGAAAAATACATTTCATATATATACAAAAAATACAACGCACTCATTGCGGAAGGGGGGGGGGGCGCAAATAGTTAAGAAAAGACATGTAATTCACGGTTACACGGTGGTACTTTCACATTACTTTGCGTGCGTGCGAGTGGGGGGAGGGGGTCACGGGGAGGGGGGGGGGGTCAGTAGTAATTGGTTAATACCACAAACAGTGTTGAACAAACCTCTTAATTGCCGATGTAGATAAATGAAGGGTACATATTTTTCTTTTGTTGAAAAAAATCAAAATATTACAAGATAGGAATGATTTAAAATATATAAGTACAAAATAAAAAAAAGGAATGAAAAAAGAAAGGCAAGGCATATAAAACATCATTAAACAGCGATGTTATGTCACTCACCTAACATTACATTACATTGCCGAGTTATTTTGTAATATTTTTGTGAACACCTATTAAGATTTTAGGATATCATACGATTCTACAGTTCCAAGTAATGAATTCACTATTTTTCTGGAAGCGCCTTAGTTTTCGTATAACCACACATATTTGCAGGGTCTACAGCTCTTCTTTGAGTTTGGTAGACATGGTAGAGTCGACCTCGATTCCGAGCACATCATGCACTCTCTCTCTAACCGTGAGGACAATCTTTTTGGAGCTCTTCCTGCGATCAGTATCATCTGTATTTTGTAGGATTAAAAAAAAAACACATACCCTGTTACGGCACATTTTGGTAACAATTATTGTTTAAACCAAAATTTGCAGTTACCAAAAATGTGCAATTTACTAAAATGTGCCGTCTTCTTAGTCACGGCTAATTTTCGTAACTGCACATTTTGGTTTAAAATAAGTAAATTGCACATTTACTAAAATGTGCCATTTTTTTTTAGTTACGGCACATTTTGGTAACTGCACATTTTGGTAAAAAAAATAATTGTTTCCAAAATGTGCCGAAAGTGCACCTATGCCTGACAGGATTTTTTTTGCTACAAAAAATGTGCAGTTATAACGTGATGTGTATGCACATTTTGGACAATATGCACATTTTGGTAACAACTTAAAGACTTAATTTGACAGTTAAAGACCAGATTAAACTATTAAAGACCAGATGTGACGGTTATAATGGATTAAAGATTGATAATAGGGTATGGGTTGGAGACAGGGATAGTATATTATGTGTGTGTGTGTGTGTGTGTGTGTGGGTGGGTGGGGTGATTTGCCAGTAGGTCCAATGTCATTACGTCCAATGACCATGTCATCTAATTTGGTCCAACACCATTTTGTTCAATAGCAAGTTTGTCCAATAGCCACTTCCTCTAAGAGCCATTTTGTATAAATGTCACTTCATTTAATAGAGATTTCTTCCAATAGCCAGTTCGTCTAATTTCATTCCCAGTTGGTTCAATTGTCAATTTCGTCGAATACTCACTTGGCCCAATTGACAGTTGGTCCAATATCCGCTTCGTCCAATACCCACTTGGACCATTTGACAGTTCTCCCAATTGGTCTAAAACCCGTTACTGGGGGCAAGCACTGATCCAGGGGGTAAATCGGTCCCCCTTCTCAGAGCCATTTTTTCAATAAACACTTTCTTATAGCCATTTCCTTCAAAAGCCAGTTCGTCTAACTTCATTACCAGTTGGTCAAATTGCCATTTTCTTCCGACAGTTTGACAGCTCCAATAAATGTCCACTTGGTCCAATACCCATTTGGTCAAATTCCAACTTGGTCTAATACCCGTTACAGGGGGCAGGCGCTGATCCAGGGGGTGAATCGGTCCCCCGGCCTTCTAAGAGCCATTTCGTTCAAAAGACACTTCTTCCATTAGCCATTTCGTTTCATAACCAGTTGATCTAATATCCATTTTATTTTCAATCATTTTGGCAAATTAACACTTAGTTCAATTAAATCAAATGGTATAAGGATTGAATAGCTATTGGACCAACTGGTTACTAGACGAGATGACGAGCGGACGAACTTTAGACCATGTGGAAAGTGGACGAACTTTCAACAGGACCAAGTGGGTATGGACAAACTGTCAATTGGATGAAGTGGGTATTGGAGCAAAATGGCAATTACACCAAGTGGGCCTTGAAACAAAATGACAATTTTACCAACTGCCAATGAAGTTAGACGAACTGGCAATTGTAAGTGGGTATTAAACGAAATGGCTTTTAGGAAGGCGGGGACCAATGCACCCCCTGGATTTGCACCTGCCCCCATATAGTAACGGGTATTAGACCTAGTCGAAATTGGCCGAACTGTCAATTGGGCCAAGTGCATGGGTAGGCCTATTAATTGGAAATACTGTTAATTGTCCCAAGTAAGTATTGGAGCAAAATGGCAATTGGACTAAGTGTGTATTGGACCAACTGGCAATGAAATTAGACGAACTGGCTATAGAAGTGCCTATCAAACAAAGTGGAATTTAGACGAAATGGCTCTTAGACTAACTGGATTTTGGACGAAATGGCTATTGAACGAACTTACCATTGGACTAAAAAGCATTACACGACAAGGTTATTGGACGAAATGGCATTGAACATAGTGGGTAGATCTTTAGACCAACTCGAGATTAGACAATATTAATGGTAAACCAAATGGGTTGAGCCGATGTGGTTTTACAAAATAGAGACCCATAGAAACCGGGCGAACGTTGCACCACAAATTGTCGCCCCGCGACAATTTGTGGTGCAACGTACGTCCGGATTTTTGGAACCCCGTTTCGTGGAAAGTAGTTCGAATATATATGCAGCCTGACATATCTCAATATGTTTTTTTTTTTGCGGCGAAGATTGACACGTACGTTATAGGCCTACTTTGAACTTTTGTTGGACTTTTATCAACATGCAAATCAGAGAGTTCTGAAGGTATAGGCCGCCTAAAGTGACCGACCTTATACAGGACTACAGGAAATGATCGAAATTTCAATTAACTTATATAATTTCTTACCTTGGCTGGCTATTAACGTGATATCCTCACAAAAGCTATCAAAACTTTCATACCCTGCAAAGTCTGAGCATAGGTCCCGGAGGATTTCAGGAAACCGAGACCCATTTGGCATGTCACGTGTTTTGTAAAAACGTTGTCGGTCCTTACAAACGGAGTCCAGCTCGTTTAAGATTCTGAGGCCTTTCGGAGCTGATAATTCAACTGTGAAAAGCTCGGTGAGGAATTCATCAAGAATTAAGTTCGTTGAGTGTAGGCTCAAAGAACCTGTATGCGTTTGGACATAGAGTGCGGGTGAGATCACCGAGGTCGATTCCATACAATCTTTGCAGCATTTTGATTTCAGGAACCCCGGGGGGGGGGGGCACTCAGTATATAATGCATAGTGGGTATGTGCCGCGGAGGGGACCCCCATTTTTACACTCAAATTCCCGTTCCAAGGCATAGCATTTTTGTCTTATTGAGAAAAAGAAGAAAGAAATCCGCTCCAAAGCTTCGCATATTTTTCGTTACGCCGTTCCGGTCGCATTGATCTGCTACAATTTTGGTGAAAAGCGGCCGTAGAGCGCTTTTCGACCATCGCCTAAGCGCGAGCGCAACCGGCGGAGGCCGCGCTAGCTGCGTCATGCACGATTGCCCGTTCCATAGGGGATGCATACGCACTCACAGAGATACCGTATCACGGAGATCCGTTCCGAGGAGCCCCGTTTTCACAAACATTTGTAGTTCCGAAGCCCGTTCCGAGGACCCTCCTTTTTACAATAAGCCCGCTCCAAGGCCCCCGTTTTTTGCCTCGCCCGCGGCACACCCCTACCACTTCTTTGGTCGAGTGCCCCCCCCCCCGGGTCAGGAACATTGGGATCGGGTTTTGGGCCTGTGCGATCTCTGCCATCAAACAGGACAATTGCCTGGACGTAGTGCGTTGTGAATTTGCAGAATTCATTGAAGTCAAAGTTGTCAGCAACCTGAAGAATGTAATTGCATATTGGTTGAATAAGTGTCTCGAAAGTGCTCAACGTGGAACTCCAATCATCAGGAAAGAAATACTTCAGATGGTCAATGGCAGGCACGTGAGTGCAGGTGTACTCCAGGACGTCTTGTAAATGGTACGAGTCCGACCGACCACTTGACCGAGTATGGCCACTTCCGATGACCGCGAAGATGCAGATTAGGAAAGGGATGACCTTCATGTTTGTCAGCTATAGCTTTTAGGTTTCCCGATTCAATAATTGCTTAACTGTTGAATAAAAAGAAATATTAAAAAAAAATGCGTTTTAGCTTTCATTGCATTGAATATGCAGGATTTTGTCTTCGTGATTTGCCTGTGCAAGATCAGGTCGTATTGCCTGAAGCACCAAAATATCACGATTTCCCTATAAGCATTGATCGAGGGTTACCTCAAGGGGGCCGCGGGAAGGGGTCGGTAGGGGTATTTAGCTCGGAGCGCTAATGTGAGGATGTTTTTATATATCCATACAGTTGATTTTGACAGTAACATAATATGCTTTTCACACTGCATTTCCTTAGCCCCATACTATCATTAACACCGGATTATATCCTTCACCCCATACTACTTCTTCTTTTTTTCACACTGTCTTTCTTAACCCAATACTCTTTCCAAAATTGTTCAGTTTTTTACGAGAGTTGTTCTGAAACCTATATCTTAAAAATACAATGCATGTATTTTTAAGAAATAGGTTCAGAACAACTCTTGTGAAAACTAAACCCATATGTCGCAATGTTTTATGCATTGCATAAAACATTGCGACATATGGGTTTTCCCCACTTCGGATACGACACTTAGGTTATGGGAATATTATACACCGTGGTTCGAATGTTGGTTATAGGACTGTGGCGAGGATAGGTTTATACGGTATGATAATACCATGAATGGCTCATGAAATGAATTTTCTTATTAACACACGTCTCTTTGTGAGCTATATATTATGATTTCATGAAAAGTCTACCCTTGAAAGCAGTATGATTGATAAAAGTTGCTTCGTCATATTCTCGAAATTCCATACCTCCATGAATGCCGCGATTTTTTACACACATACATTATTTTTTCAAGTTCTATATTCTAACCATTTATAAAGATAGGTAAATTACAGAGCCTTTCATTTTTTTCAAAGCATGGCTGGTGCTACAGGGGGGGGGGGGACTCTATGATTTTCCATGCAGTGAAAAAAACTAAGAAAGAATAGAATAGTATATAACAGGATATTTTTTTAAATAGTAAGGAAGAGAGAAGAAGAATCATGTGGTATAGATCGTATAATTATATATTGCTGCAGTCGCTGTAATTCAAATGAGAGGAACAAATGAAGAGTTGTGCCCCCATCAAATATACCGGCCGTGACGTCAACCCTGGTACGAAGAATGAAAACAATCTTACCTTAATCATTGATTTGAGACAATTCTGGTCCGCAATTTTACGAGTTTCCGCGTGCACCGAAGCGATTGGAGAGCGAAGTACTGTCGCAGAGTACAAGTCGGCCTATTCAGACAGGACCCGGTTATGTGTGTACAAGTGAGTGGGTGAGGGTGTGTGTGGGGGGGGGGGGGGGCAGCAGTGGCGTACCGATCGATTCTGATAGGCGAACTTCATGAAATCAAACATTCCGAGGGAAAATGTTACAATATTAAGCCTCTATCCAACCCGGCTGTGGTTGACCCTGGGGGCTATCGCACTGAGAATGCACGGTTTCAAATTCTAGACACACATGTTCCTTCACTTTATATTTTGTTTGTTTCTCTTCGTCCAACCGTTCTTCCTTTAAATTACTCTTTCGCCCTTCTCCCAAGGTTTTGTTTCTTAATTTTCCCCTCTATGAAAAAATAATAATCATATAGGAGCGGTAACACTCTACCCCCCCCCCCCCCGTGGTGCCGCCTGCTATTAGCACTGTATTATGTGCTTATGTTCTACAAATAATGTTAATAGTATTAATTCTCGTACTACTACTACTAGTATTACTACTACTACTACTACTACTACTACTACTACTACTACTACTAATACTACTACCAGTGGCGTACCATACGTGGGTCACGGCATCAGCCAAAATTTGAGTCAATTAGTGAGCGCGCGAAGCGCGCTCCGTTGCCAGTTATACTGACCTAATAGAGACATTTTAAGGACAGTGCCATTAAACGGATATGTATCTCTAGGGGCGGATCCAGCCTTCGCCAGTAGGGGGGGGGCGAAATTTTGTTCACCCATATTTTCCCCGATCGGCCGCTCAAAATTGATTTTTATTTGTTTCTTTGAAGGGGTAGTCCTAACATTCGTCTCTTAGCTTTATTCTCACAAAACAAAAATAAATAATGTCATATAAGCCCTAATTGAATAGTACGAGCGCGAGCTAATTTTTTAAAGTAAATTTCATGTATTTAACTAAATAATTACTGCGAGCGCGAATCGCGAGCAGAAAATGTTAATAAACGTTCTGGCCTGATGGAAAACAAACCGTAAGGACTGTTTGCATACCCATGGAAACAATACATATTTCAACAATCAAATAATGCGAGTGCGAAGCGCGAGCTGAAATTTATGACATTTTGACCTAAAAATTGACATTCTAAGCACTTTTTGTAATCATACAGAATAGGTGTATTACTAATTATTCATGCGAGCGCAAAGCGCGAGCGAAAAAAAAGGAGATTTATACCTAAAATCGAGACACACTATTCATGTTTCGTAAATCACAAAAAAGGATGAATCATTGGGTATCTTCCTACATTAATAATGCGAGCGCGAAGCTCGAGAATAAAACTCTTTTTGATATTCTGTTATGAAACTGGATAATTCAAGCACGTTTTGAATAAAGAACAAACTGCGTGACTTTGAAATTTAGACCTAGAATCTTGGCATTCTAGATACATTGCTTTCATTATGAAAATCAATAAAGCGCAAGCGCAAGCAAGCACCCGGGGAAATTGTATAAGGACATTTTGTCATCATTTGAAAATGATATTCCTCTTCCTAAGCGAAAGATGAAACTTGTCGATATCGATATTTCATTCTGAAAAAAGGGACCATTTCATTAGGAATTCATGAAACTGTTACCTTATTTATCAAATATTGATGAGAGCTCGAAATTTGTTGATATTAAGGCCTGAAAACCGGACATTTTAAGCATTAATAAATATTGTTTTACGGCCTACTTTACGACCTACTATAGCTTACTCCATCGGACGTTGAAGGAGTGCAGGAGACCCATGTGCAGGAGAATGTCTTGATGCGCGCAGAACTTTGCGGTAGCGTGGTTTACCTACATGTGAACTATAGCAGAATGCGATGCCACTGCAAGTAGGCCTGGGATCGGGCCGGCCGTTACGAGGCTGTAAATTAACCATAATACCTCCTTCGTACTTTTCTTTCTGTTTTTCAGCGTTTCTCTCAAGTTAAAAGGAAATTTTTAGGGGTTGTAAAAAAATAGGGGGGGGGGGCGGCTCGGCCCCCTCTACGATCCGCGCCTGATCTCACTAATCAAATAATGCGAGCGCACTGAGCGCGAGCTGAAAATTTTTTATATTTAGACCTGAACAGGGACATTATAAGCAAATTTGTGTAATCATGATACGTACCAGTTCCGCTAAACAAACAATGCGAGCGCGAAGCATGAGCTGAAATTTTTGTCTATATTGACACCAAACAAGGATATTTTAAGGACTATATTTTAGGAATCCATTAATAGTATACATATCTCACCAGAGTCATCTGAACACATGAAGCACTTTTGTAGTCATTGTAATCATGATTATCATACGCATCTCACTAATCAAATATTGCAAACGCGAAGCGCGAGCTGAAAATTTAGGAAATTCAGACCTGAAGAAAGGCATTTTAACCCTAACTAGGCCGGGCTTTTTTGGCTGTTCTGTGGCCGGGGGGGGGGGGGGGTTGAGATCTCGCCCGCCGATCGCGCGAGCGCCGCAAAAATTTGCACACTGGTAGTGTGCGATGTAATCTACAAGGCTGCATGGGAAGAAATTTTCCAAAATAATAATATTTTATTTTATATGAATTAATTATTCTAATTTATGCATAAATCATACTTTTTGCTCTAATTCACTAAATAAAGCTCCTAGAATGCCAATTTTTGGTAAGAGTATTCTTTGTATTATTCTTAACAATCGCAATTGAAAAAAACTTCGGTTTGGAAATCAATTTATGTATTTTATTGTTTTATGAATTTCTTATGTATTTCTTTGTTTTTCAACCTTTTGTTTTTCTTTGTTTTTTCTCCAGATTTATTGCACAACCTTTTTGAAGCATAATTATGCTAAAATCAATTGATTTAAGCTGTTTAAAGTAAAAATAATCATATCGTTATGAATAAGATGAGAAAACTCAATTTGCATTAACTTTGTACACAAAATCACGTTTTGGAACAATCTTTGGTCTGACATGCACTTACAAAATGTTGCGTAATTTCGGAACCGCGTACCCGGGCGTCATAAATTTTGTCTCAAAAGATACGCCAGACTTAAAAGTATAAACTCTGCGAGTGGTGCGGTCAAAAAATTTTGCGCGGCGGAATGATCGCAGAAAATGTTGATATTCAGATCAGAAAAAGGGACATTTTAAGGACTGATTTAAGGATTTCATGAAGAGCAAACATATCCACCAATCCACTAATGCGAACGTAATCAAGGACAGGAAATGGTTTATATTAAGACCTTATGGGGCAATCACTTTAAGTAGTCATGAAAAAGAAGCACATGTCACTACGTAAAACAATAATAACTCGAAGTGCGGGAAATACATTTGGAGTACATTGACTTGAAAACGGGAGGTTTTAGTACAACATGATTATACATGTATAGCTCGTTATACAGACATTGCGAGCACCAGGAACAATGAAGACATAGGCCCTGATCAAATTATGTTTCATTAAGTTATGATAAAAATGTTTATTATATGTAACATAATTATAATATAACATTATAATAAATAATAATTTCTTCTTTCCCACTACGTTTCTCTTCCTTTCCCTTTTTCTCCTTTTCCCCGTTTTTTTTTGGTCAGCCGATGGGGGGGGGGGGGGGGGGCACGTGCCCCCATGCCCCCCGTAGTTACGCCACTGCATGTACTAATCAAATAATGCGAGCGCGAAACGAGCTAAAAATTTAGGAAATACAGACCTGTAGGGACATTCTAGGCTTGTTTGTAGGAATTCACTAAGACCATACGTATTTCACTGTCCAAATGATGAGAGCGCGAAGCGCGAGCTGAAAATTTTTGATATTCAGATCAGAAATAGGGACATTTTTTAAGAACTGATTTTAGGAATTTATACAGAGCAGACATATCTCACCAATCCACTAATGAGAACGTAAGCACGGACAGGAAATATTTTATATTAAGACCTTAAAATGAGGCAATCACTTTATGTAGTCATGAAAAAGAAGTATATGTCACTACATAAAACGATAATAACTCGAAGTGCAAGGACATATATTTAGTGAATATCGACTTGAAAACGGGAGGTTTTAGTACAACAGGATTATACATGTATATCTCGTTAATCAATGCGAGCACCAGGAATAATATAGGCCCTTAGGAAATTATGTTTTATAAAGTTATGAAAAATTATTCTTATGTAATATAACAATCATAATATAATATATGATAACATTATAATGAACAATAATTTTTTATTTCCCACTACATTTTTCTCCCTCTTTTTTCTCCTTTTCCCCGTTTTTTTGTATTGCCAGCCGATCGGGGGGGGGGGGGGGGTGTTACACCCACAAATGTAATAATCGCCCACAAATGTAATAACGCCCACAAATGTAATAACACTTTACCCACAAATGTAATAACGCCCACAAATGTAATAACACTTTACCCACAAATGTAATAATTTTGATCGCCCACAAATGTAATAATGACTTTACCCACAAATGTAATAAATTTGAAGGGATTTTTGGCGAATCCGTTCTAAACTGAAATCCTATAGTAATACGCTCATATAGCACAAAAGTGCAAAGTCTTTATTTCCAGACCCGGTCAATAAAGAAAGTATAATATAATCCAATGTCTTTTCTTCCAGACCCGGTTGTTTCAATAATTATAATATAAGTTCAAAGTCTTTTTTCCAGACCAAGTTGTTTAAAAAATTATAATATAAGTCCAAAGTCTTTTTTTCCAGACCCGGTTGTTTAAAAAATTATAATATAAGTTCAAAGTCTTTTTTCCAGACCTGGTTGTTTAAAAAATTATAATATAAGTTCAGTCTTTTTTTCCAGACCCGGTTGTTTAAAAAATTATAATACAAGTCCAAACTAAAACAACAAAACAAAGACCTATGGTGTAGTCTTTGCTCCAGACTCAGTTATTTCAAAATAGGAAATAATAAGGAACAATTAAAAAAAAAAACTATATCAACAAAGACCCCACAATATCATTGATGTAGAATAACGTTGTTATTGTTATCTTGGGTTTTAAGGTGCGTATCATTCAGATATGAACATTTACGCCTATGATTAATTTGTCGTTTTTGTGGTATGCTTTATCACAGGGTTTTAATAGTTAAGAAGATGCTGGGGTTAAGTCTTAAGATTAAAGTTTCGCTTAATTTGTATTTTTTCAGAAAACTGGGTGTGGGGTACAGACAACACTCTAAACCCAAGCATTTAAACTGGGCTTAATTTTGAAATTTGGTCTTAGTTTTTTTTCTCAATATTTCTTTATTTTTTAAATAACCGGGTCTAGACGTAAGACTATGCATAATACTCGTGTTATTCCACAGGAATAAGAATATGACAAAGTCTTGTGTTTTTAAGACTGTTTGAATTATTATTTAAATGACTGGGTCTGGAATAAAGAAAACACTCTAAACATGTGCTTTTCTACATGGTCTTAATTTGGAGGATTGTTGGTTCTTAGATTCGTTGTTGGGGTTGGGTTTTATTGTTTTTTTATTCTTGAAATAACTGTGTCTGGAGGAAAGTCTACAATCGATCTTCATGTTATTCCACAGTAATTAGATTTTTGGGTATTAATTTTAGAATATTTGTAAAAACTATTTTTTTTTTCAAATAATAACCAAGTCTGGAGAAAGGATGTTTGCTTTACCCATGCATTATTACAATGTTTTGAATGTTTTGTAAGGGTCTTAGTATTATTTAAAAAAAAACTGGGTGCGGGGTAAATACATATTTCTACACCCAGTTACACCCAGTAAGGGTGTAACTTTTGAAGATTGGTCTTAGATTTGAACTGTTGAAGTTTTTTTTATTCATTTTTTTTTAATAACCGGGTCTGGTGAAAAGAGTACGTTTTAAAACTCGTGTTATTCCAGAAGAATAAGAATATGATATAGTCTTACGTTAGAAGATTTTTTTTGGGTAATTTTGTTAATGATTAGGTCTGGAATAAAGACAATGCTCTAAACCTCTTTTTAAAACAGGTTCTTAGGTTGAAGGATTGTTTGGTCTTAGATTTGGAATTTTCTTATTATTACTGTTAGCGTTATTTTGAAAAAAAAACTGGGTCTGGCTGAAAGACTATGCTATATGTCCATGTTATCCAGCATTAATAGGATTATGGGGTCTTTATACTGTTTTTGTTGTTGTTATTTTGTTATTTATAATTTTCGAATAACAGGGTTTGGAGAAAAGACTAAGCTCGATTTTTATTTTTATTCCACTGGAATATCATTATGGTATCTTAGTTTGGACTTATATTACAATTTTTGAAATAACTGGGTCTGGAAAAAAGACTTTGGACTTATGTTGTAATGTTTGAAAAAACCGGGTCTGGAAAAAGACTTTGGACTTATATTATAATTTTTGAAACAACCGGGTCTTGAAAAAAGACTTAATTTAGACTTATGTCATAAATATTTAATTAACCAGGTCTGGAAAAAAGACTTTGCACTTTTGTGCTATATGAACGCATTACTATAAGGATGTAGTTTTTAGTTTTAAGTAACCGGGTGTGGAGAAAGACTACGCTTGATTCTCAATTTACTCTTAGCGCATATATTCACAAAACGCACCGTGTAAGTTCAAACAACAACAAAGACATTAATTCCATCAGTTTTAATTAACTGGGTCTGGAGAAAAGACTAAGCTCGATTCTCATTTTCATTCCACTGGAATATCATGATCGTATCCTAGTTTGGATATATTTTATATTTTTTTAAATAACCGTGTCTGGAAAAAAAAGACTTTGGACTTATATTATAATTTTTGAAACAACCAGGTCTGGAAAAAAGACTTTAAATCATATTATAATTTTTGAATTAATCGGGTCTGGAAAAAAGACTTTACACTTTTGTGCTATATAAACGCATTACTATAGGATTACAGTTTAGAACGGATTCGCCAAAAATTCCTTCAAATTTATTACATTTGTGGGTAAAGTCATTATTACATTTGTGGGCGATCAAAAATTATTACATTTGTGGGTAAAGTGTTATTACATTTGTGGGCGTTATTACATTTGTGGGTAAAGTGTTATTACATTTGTGGGCGTTATTACATTTGTGGGCGTTATTACATTTGTGGGTGCAACAGGGGGGCACGTGCCCCCCAGTAGTTATGCCACTGACTACTACTACTACTACTTCTACTATACTACTACTACTACTACTGCTGCTGCTACTGCTACTACTACTACTAACTACTACTACTACTACTATACTACTACTACTACTACTACTACTATATTACCACTACTACTACTACTACTACTACTACTACTACTACTACTACTACTACTACTATACTACTACTACTACTACTACTACTACTACTACTACTACTATACTACTACTACTACCACCATCCCCGGGGTTGCTACGTCAACTATTATCTGATTTTCAAAAGGGTCAGGCTGCATTACATGCTCTTATTACCCTTCTCCATTCTCAAAAGTCACGTACCCGACAAGGCAGCAGAAGATCTCATTTTTCAAGTTTTCGGTATAATATGACTCAGCTGGGGATTGAACCCGGGACCTCCGGTCATGAGGCAGGTGCTCTACCACAATGCCAAATAAAAATGGATGAGAATATTGATCTCACAAAGAAAGGAAAAAGGTAGGGGCGGGGGGGGGATGTTGGTATCATATATGTATAATTATATACAGTGCGTCCCACAAAAACGAAACCGAGATTTAGCGATGATTTATCATAACTTAATCATAAATACAATAGACAAATGACCTACCAATGTAAAGCTAAGAATCTCCTCTTTCATCTGGTATTACTTAGATTATTCCCCATTCACGCATGAGTGAGCAAAAACAATTTGAAGAAAGGATACCAAAAACTCATTTGGCGGGGGGTATCTGAATTTCAAAAAGAAAATCACATGCCTAAAAAGTTCAATATCTAGTCTTTTATTTGATACCGGGGGGGGGGGGCACTTCCATTGACGAGTGGATACCATGCGCGACCATGGGGTCTCGAAAAGAACCCTAAACACGTATTTTCTATATTCTGAAAATGCACCCCTTAACAAGTATTGTCGTGTGAAACCCTACCCTTAACAAGTATTAGAAACAAAACGATACTCTTGGCAAGAATTCCATGAATTGAACCCCTAAACAAGTAATTGTTATGTCACGGACGTTGGTCGTCGGTTTTAGTACTTTACCTACATCATTGGGTTTAGTAATACTCATTGGCGTAAATCCGTGTTAATGGGTGGGGGGGATGACTGACATATTTTGGCATTTTTTTGCAATCATGTTTTTAGATATGCAAGGAATTGTCATTGATATGTCTACAGTGGCGTACCGTGGGTCACGGCATTGGGGGGGGGGGTGCACCAGCAAAATTTTTGATTGACTGAGTGAGTGATCCTAATAGAGACATTTTAAGGACAATGTCATTAAACGGATATGTATCTCACTCATCAAAAAATGCGAGCGCGAAGCGCGAGCTGATTTTTTTTTATATTCACACCTAAAAAGGGACATTATAATCAAATTTGTGTAATCATGATAGGTACCTGTCTCGCTTAACAATGCGAGCGCGAAGCGCGAGCTGAAAACTTAGATAATTCAGACCTGAAGTGGGGCATTCTAAGATTTCTTTGTAGGAATTAACCAGGACCATACGTATTTCATTAACCAAATGATGCGAGCGCGAAGCGCGAGCTGAAAATTTTTGATGTTCAGATCAGAAGAAGGGACATTTTAAGGACTGATTTTAGGAATTCATGAAGAGCAGACATATCTCACCAATCCATGAAAAATGCGAACGTAATCACGGACAGGAAATGTTTCATATATACGAAGACCTTAACATGGGGCAATCACTTTTGAGTCATGAAAAAAAAGCATATGTCACTACATAAAACAATGATAATTCAAGTGCTAGGAAATATATTTGGTTTATATTGACTTGAAAACGGGATGTTTTGGTACAACAGGATTCTATATCTCGTTAAACAGACAATGCGAGCACCAGGAACAATTGAGACGTAGGCCCTGGGCAAATTATGTTTCATAAAGTTATGATAAAAATGTTTCTTATGTTATGTAACTTAACATAATTATAATATAATATAACATTATAATGAATAATATTTTCTTCTTTCCCACTACGTTTCTCTTCCTTTCTCCCTCTTTTCTCCCTTTTCCCCCTTTTTTTTGGTCAGCCGATGGGGGGGATGTGCCCCCCATGTCCCCCGTAGTTACGCCACTGTATGTCCATATGGCAAATACCTAATACCCCTCCAATATTATTATTTTTTTTACCCCATGATGGTTTAATGGTTTATTAGAGATTACATTCAAAAATTTTTGACATTCCATCTTAATCCCTTCCCAAATACCACAACATTGATGAATTGGAAGTATTTCGTTTGGAAATGGTGAACTGGCTCTTTATTTGCATTTTATGATTCAATAATATTATTTTATTTGTTAAGCGGTATTTTTGGAAGAATTTTCACCAATAAAACAATTATCTCTTGTGATTTTTTTTTCATTTCTTTCGTAAAAAGTGGGGGGGGGATGTTTGTACAGGCCATCCCCCCCCCTCCTCGAAAAGTGGGGGGGGGGGATATATCCCCCCCATCCCCCCGGGATTTACGCCAGTGGTAGTACTAATAGTACGGCCCCACCTCGCGCAAATCGTACTCTAAACACGTAGTGTTGACTGTTGGGGCAAAAAGTACATCACATTTTAGTCTTAATTTTTTATACCCTCGCAAATCTGACCCTAAACACGTAGCTTTCCTGGCGAAATAGATAGCCTTTTTTTATTATTTTAGTGTTTTTGACACCCTTATTACGTTACGTACGTAACGTGCCCTATCTTGAAAAAGACATCCTTTTTACGTGTTTTTTTGGTCGCGCGTGGTACCCACTCGCCAATGTAAGTGGCCCCCCACCTTAATCACAGAATATGGTCAAGAAGTAAAAAAGTTACGTTCCCTCGAATCAATGCTTGTATTTCCATAATTTCAAAAAATAAACGTGTTTTCACCGGTTTCCCACATACAATATCGCACCCTTATCAAAAGACTGAATGCATGGCTGATCGTCAACAAAACGGAGTGTCGAGTGCGTTTGAACGCTAGCCTGTAAAACCTCTTCATTTTATGAAATTTAAGCCTTATTTCAAATAACCAGAACTTTGTTATTTTTTGAACATTTTCTGTAATTGAGGTATCTCATTAAAGAGCAGATATTGAACTTTTTAAAAATGTGGTTTTCTTTTTGAAACCCAGATACAGCCCGCCAAGTGACTTTTTGGTATCCCCTCTTCAAATTGTTTTTGTTCACTCATGCGTGAATAAGAAATAATCTAAGTAATTTCAGATGAAAGAGGAGATTTTAAGCTTTACAATGGTAGGTCATTTGTCTATTGTATTTGTGATTAATACCATGGTCATATTTGCTCTACGGCGAGTCGAAAACAGCCGTTTCAACATTTTTTGGACCAACTACATATAGGTGGTTTGAATTAAAATTAATAAAACGGCTGTTTTCGACTCGCCGTACGGCCGCCGTAGAGCAAATGTGACCAAGGTATTAGTTATGATAAATCATCGATAAATGTCGGTTTATTTCTCCATAACATTAGTGATCGCAGTATTCTCATAACTTTTTCATCAGTTGTCCGATATTTCTCAAACTCTCTTTGACCTTATTCTTTGATTTTTCTGTTTCCACAAAAGCCCACTTGTTCCAAGGGATTCATTTTCCTTTGTATTGTATACATGTCCTCTGAGCATGACATGGGGGCTGTTACACAATCACCATAAAACATTTCTCACGCCCGATTGCATCGATTACAATGTACAATTAATTAAGTTGACGTGCCGTGGCCGAGTGGTCTAAGGCGCCTGGCTATACATGGAAAGTCCGGGGTTCGATCCCAGCCGCGGCACCTATGCCCGTGAGCAATTTAATCTACAATGCTCTTTTATCCTGCTTTCAAATAAATGGAAATGCTATATGCATTATTGGAAACTAGATGTGCACTTGCTTTTTATTAAAAAAAAAAAAAAAAAAAAAAATTAATCGTGAAAATCATTCTTACGATTAATCGCTTACTTTTGTGTGACACTCTGATCATGATGCAATGATGCGTTATTTCATTTTTTCCATTTCATATCATGGGGCCCTGTACAGATTATACAAATAGACAATTTTTTTAAATAAAAAAGTGTGATGTAATAAAAACAAAGAACGTACCTCATACATATACATGCACACTATCGCATCAGCACACCAACATACACTTAGTAGGTTTAAAGGAAACCAAAACCTTAGAAGAGAAGCAATCTTATTGGAAAGTGTAAAAATGAGAGGAACAGTTTAAAAAGTTTCATCAAAATCGGTTATGAAATAAGCATTTGTTGTGTACACAAATTTTTAGATTTCCCCTTTCACATTATCTCCTCCTGAACTTGACGTGTGATGTGAATTATATTTTCCCATGATATATGTTGTGCTCAGGAGGCAAGATGCAATTTGAAAAAAAGAGGAAATTCTGAAAATTGGTGCACAAAACAAATGGAGAGTTGTCCACAAAATCAGCCATTCTGAACACATTTGCCAATTTGAGGATCCCCATAGAAAGTACATGTACAAGACTCTTTAAACGTCCTTAACTTGCTTAATTCATAATCGATTTTGATGAAACTTTTTTTTTCATTGTTCCTCTCATTTTACTCTTTCCAATGAAATTGCTTCTCTTCTTCGGTTTTGGTTTCCTTTAAGAGTAATGAGAAAAATCATACTTGAATTCCCATTTGCCTGTACTACACTTAAATCTTTGTGAAACCCCAACCCTTGCACTGCATCCATACAAATGAAATTAAACAACAGTTAAGATCTCTTAAAGTGTACTTCATAACTTTATAGAACGAAAATATACAAAACAAAGAAATAATATACAGTTCCATATCCATTGATACATTTACATTGACATAGGCAGGGGCCACGGAACGGTTTTCAAAGTGGGGGGGCTGAGCCAAAAGTGGGGGGGGGGGCTGACCATGCTAAAAATCACAATCATATGGTCATTTTTAAGTTTTTGTACACGGTTTTGGAAAAAAGTGGAGGGGGGGGGGGCTAAAGCCCCCCCCCTCCCGGGTCCGCGGCCCCCGATAGGTAGTATAAACTTAACTCACTCAGGGTTCCCAGCTTTTCAAGAAATACAAAATTCCCTGATTTTTCCCTGATGAAGTTTAACAATTACCTGATAATTATTTAAAACCATTCCCATTTTCGCATGTTTTTCTAAGTTGTTACAGTGAATTGAATTATTTTCAGTATAAAAATAATGTAAAACTAATTAGTATTATTACACAGGCATGTAATGGCCTCCCTTCTCCCCATACAGCCATCCTTTCCTCACCTTAAATACAGAAAGAGGTTGGTTCAAGGCAATCCTAGTACATATCATTCAATTACAACACACTATGTTAAAGACGTCACTTTCAACACTGGTTCACATTGGAATGTGCAAAGACATGAAGATAGATACATGTCATCGAGAGTTAAATCAACATGACCGTAGTTTAAAAGATAACGGTAGAGGCCTTATTTATGTTGTGTGCTACTGCTACCAGTACTTGTATTGCAGTCGATCAGGCTATACTAAAAAACCACCATAACCAGTCATTCAATGGATGTTGTTTGAATATACAACAAAATATAACAGAGTCTGACTGACTACCGTGCTTTCAACTTCTGGGCCAATCAAAATTCCCTGATTTTTCCCTCATTTGAGGCATTATTCCCTGATTTGAGGTATTCTTTATCACATTCCCTGATTTTTCCCTGTCTGGAAAAAAGTAAAATAATTTTCTGTGATTTCCCTGATGGACTGGGAACCCTGTACATATTATTAACCCCTTGGAGACTGTATGATTCTGCTATAACACACGTTTTCAATAGACTTCAGCCTACATATATGCGGGCTAAGTCTACAACGGGTTAATAAACAAGTAAAGCAAGTCCTCACAAATATTTCTTTGATAAAAATTGTTGTTGCATAAATGATCACATCATGTAAAAGTGTAAAGTATTAAAATTTCA
Organism: Lytechinus pictus; assembly: GCF_037042905.1. Classification (NCBI taxonomy): domain Eukaryota; kingdom Metazoa; phylum Echinodermata; class Echinoidea; order Temnopleuroida; family Toxopneustidae; genus Lytechinus; species Lytechinus pictus. The sequence goes on from NW_026974141.1 coordinate 3,795,222, forward strand.
ATTCTTAAGGACGTATAACAAACATGTATTAGTGTACCTAAAACACAAGTTTTTTACAGAAAAATATTTAAAAAGACACAAAGCATCTACATTCAGCCCCCCCCCCCAAAAAAAAATGTCTGAAATTCTCTCTCTTTCAAGAAATAACATAAACAGGCCTGCTTGATGTCAGGTGTGTCACCCTCACTTTTTTTAATTAAGACATCTTTAGCATTCTTTTATTTAAACATTGAGAAATTACGAGTGTTTAAACACTTACCGTGTTTACTCGGCTTGGGGGTTCGACGCGCGAGCCATGCTCACTACAGCAATGTGATCGTGTTTATACTGAAACAAAAAAAGGCGAGTTCGACGCGACCTGCAGGTTGAAACCTACGATTCTGGCAGATCGAAAAGTTGTGTTCGACACTGCTCGCGGAACCCACTCATCGCATTTACACGGCATAATATTGCCGTGTTGAGCACGGGTCGCATGCCGAACCCCGAGCCGAGTCAATGTGTAAATACAGTGTATTTTACTCTTACACTCATACCCCACCACATAAAATACATATATGGGCTGATTCGTACGTCTGTATTTTTACACTGTGAACCAAATCTATTGTCTTAATCATGAGTATCGTTTTTGGAGTCTGACTTTTAATGCTATCTGTTTCTGAAGCAAATTAAAAAAGAAAAAGAAAAAGAAATCTTTAAAAAATATTTATGTGATAAAAACAACATCAAATTATGAAATGCTACATAGTTATTAAAACACACCATTTAAAAAAAATTGCACTTGAGCTGCAGTGATCTACTTGTTGGTCAGTTTTCATACAAGTTTATGAATACAATAATAAGGATTTATACAAAGTCTGCATTTATTAATAAATGTACATGTAGATAAAAACAAGTATCCATATTGTTTAGCTTCTTCAGTAAGTTCAAAGTTACTGTTGAAATGACAATATATATTTTTTTAATCAATCCAATACCTCATCATTTCACCAAATCGCCAGAATATCTTTTGTAAAAAAATATATATCACGTAAAATATGAATGGTGCAAAATCTATTTCTTCATACATGTAAATGCACCCAATTAATGACCTGTTTACATAAAATTCTTTTACAATTTAAAGCAGTGACATTTCAGCCAGACAGAATGTCTAGAAATTATTTCTCTTTCGAGAAATGTCCGAATTATACTTTTTATAACAATAGACATGCATGTATATGTCGGGCAGCATATGCGTATGTTTACTAAGTGAAATGTACATAACAGAAACACTTAATCTTGTCCTCCGCTTGAGCAGTCATATGACCCCTGATAAAACATAGTGACCTTAAGAAATTACTGAATTTTCTGTAAAAAATACTCTACTAAGTACTTAGAATAGACACGTGCATAATTATATGCCAGGCAGCTAGATGTATGTTTATTACCTGAATATATGCAATGTACACAACGGAAACACTTAACCAACCTTCTTATCTGCTCGACCAGTCAAATGACTTCCACTAAAACCTTCAGACCTTTAAATAATTCCTGAATTGTTACATATGCATAATTATATGCCAGGCAGCTTAATGTCTGTTTATTAAGTGAATATATGCAATGTTCATAATAGAAACACTTAACCTTAATATCTGCTTGACCAGTCATATGACTTCCACTAAAACCTTGAGACCTTTAAAAAAATCCTGAATTGTTTCTTAAAAATATTCTATTTAGTACATACAATAGACATATGCATAATTATATGCCAGGCAGCTTAATGTATGTTAATTAAGTGAATATATGCTATGTACATAACATAAACACTGAACCATCTTATCTGCTTGACCAGTCATATGACTTCCACTAAAACCTTGAGACCTTTTAAAAAATCCTGAATTGAATTGAATTGAATTGAATTGAATTTATTCAAACCAGTCAAAGGAGATCAAAATACAAACAAAATAAATGGTTACATTATAAAGAACTAAAACAAATGACAGGTTTGGGACCCCAAAGAAGCACAGCTTGTAATCAGGGGCCCCTGCATAAGATATTTTACTCAAACATGGAATAACTATGAGAATAAGAAGAAAAAAAAAATACAAGGTATTTAAAGATCACAACAGGAACATTACCCACACGCAGGCATACACACACTCACACAGACAAACACACACATTCACACTCCAAACATGTCACCCCCGGGTGCAACTAACAACTGGTCTTAAATTTATCAAGTAGGTATTTATGACATAATTTCTTAAACCGAGACAGGGTACTGCTACTTCTTATATCAGCAGGACACATATTCCATTCTTTAACACAAATTGTTCTGAAGGATTTCAATGTAGCATTAATTCTAGCATAGGGTTGGTGAATAAGATGTCTCTGACGTGTGTTATAATTATGAATCTTAGAATTAACCACAAAAGTTTCTTGTAAAAAAGAACAATGCAGGGATTGGTATTTATACATGAAAATAACACAATTCAGCGAGACCATTTCATTAAATGGTAACATATTCAACTGCAAAAAGAGCGGGGAACTTGGAGCCAGATAATTTGAATTTGTTACATATCTTATAGCTTTCTTTTGAAGAACTTGTAGTTTACGTACATGAGTCCTATATGTATTCCCCCAAGCAATATTGCAATACATTAAATGTGGCACAATTAGAGCATTATATAAAGAAATCAATGTTCGTTGAGGTAAGAAATATCTTACTTTTGATATCACACCAACATTACGAGATACTTTAGAACACACATCATTAAGGTGATAATTCCATGACAAGTATTCATCAACTGTGACACCAAGAAATTGCACACTTGAGCTGAATTCAATTTGTCGACCACCAACTATTATTGGATCTATATTATCAAAGACCCTCTTTCCCTTTGTTCTAAATAAAACACATTTTGTTTTACTTGTATTCAGTAACAGCTTATTACAACAAAACCAGGCAAAAACATGACAAATTTCAGTATTTACCTCCCGAATAAGACTTTGCAAGTTCTTATGAGAATGTAATAAACAGGTGTCATCAGCATATAAAGAATATGTAAGCAATTTGGAAGAATTAACAATATCATTAATATAAATTAGGAAAAGCAGCGGACCAAGAACCGATCCTTGCGGTACTCCAAATTTAATATCTCTATATTCTGAGCTGACACCATTGATAACTACAAATTGTGACCGGTTTTCTAGATAGCTTTTAAAAATACAATAGACATGCATAATTATATGCCAGGCAGCTTAATGTAAATTTATTTAGTGAATATATGCAGCAATGTATGTAACAGAAACACTTAACCCAGGGTGCTACAGAAGTACTTGCCCGATTGCCCGGGGCAAGTGAAAGTTAGAGTCAGGCAAGTGTTTTGAAGTAAAGACCAAAACTACTTGCCCGAATTAGGCAAGCAAAATTCTCACAGTAGAATTACCAAAATTAGGGTCAATATGATATATTGACCCTAATTTTGATCATGGCGGGCAAGATAAAACTGAATTTGGAAACAGAAATACAATAGCAGAGTAGATCAGTCCATGTCAAAAGAGAGAAAAATGTCAATGGTTTATAAAACCGCAAAACTTTCTTTTGAAGAGGTAAATCTTTTTTCAATGATTTTTTTCAGGCAAGTGAAATAGATTTTTGGGCAAGTATATTTCAACCGTCTAAAAATTTACTAGCCTGACTGGGCAAGTGCTTCTAAAAAGTTATGTAGCACCCTGCTTTATGCTTGACCAGTCATTTGACTTCCACTAAAACCTGAGACCTTTAAAAATTCTTGAATTGCCTCTTAAAAATATATTCTACTGATACTGAGTACTTATAATAAACATGTGTAAATCTATATGTTAGGCAGCTTTGATGTATGTTTTACTAAGTGAATATATGCGATGTACATAACAGATACACTTAACCTTCTTAGCTGCTTGACCAGTCATATGACTTCCACTAAAACCTTGAGACCTTTAAAAAACTCCTGAATTTTTTCCTAAAAATACAATGGACATGTATGCATATTTATATGCCAGGCAGCTTAATGAATGTTTATTAAGGGAATATATGCGATGTACATAACAGATAAAAAATATATATGTGAATATATATATGTGTGTCAGGCAGTTTTGATGTATGTTTACTAAGTAAATATATGTGATGTACATAACAGATACACTTAACCTTCTTGGACACACATGTGACCTTTGATAACCCCTGGTGACCTAAACGTGCGGTTTTTATGGGGCTAACAAACATTTTGCGAAGGATGTGAATAAGACAAATTTGGCAGTGTCCACAAGTCGCATTTCATGCACCCTAAAGTGCTCCAAACATGAACTTGGGTTTTGGATCCATAACTATGGGACTAACACTCAAATAACATTTAAATATGTTTCCATTTGGTAATGAGCTATGAGCATCATTTGAATATTCACTCAGTATTTCTGAACCTTTATATACTGTAGGTACCCTCCGCAAACGGGGGAGCATTCCATGAAAGAACATGTCAGGGTTCTATCCGACAAGTCCTGTTTTATCCAACAGTTGCCTTAGCAACAGTGCTTCTCAGTCAATCTAAATCAAAGAAAAATTTCAGAGCTTACGACTTAATGGACAAAAAATGTTGATGAAACACTCCCCAGGAGCTGAAATTTTGTTATGCATCACTCGCACGAGGGGAGTATTTCACGTTTCAAAATTTTCAGAGGTTTTCACTGACTAACTTGGTCTCAGCCAATCAGATGCAAGGAGTTGTAGTAGCTTGGTGTAAATCACTGACCAAAACGTTTTGTGAAAAGCTCTCAAGATCCGACAGAGGAATCACACCGCTTCATTGCCAGATGAAGGCTTGGTTGGCTGATTCAAGGCTTCTGGTTTGGGCCCACTGGATGAGACTGAAAAGGGTGAGGGAGTGGAGAGAATATGAAAAATTGTATGTATTCTATAATGAGGAAGAATGGATTCACGTTAGTATGATTGCAAATTATGATGATGGTGGTGATGATGATGACGGTGGCGATGATGATGGAAATAATGTCAATGAGTTGGTGGTGGTAAGGTGACCAGTGATGATGATTGGGATGGAGATGATGATAATGATGGAAGTGATGATGATGACAATGATGGTGATGATGATGGTGGTGGTGATGATGTTTGGATCACCGGAGAAAGGGGACTTTTAAGCTCAGAAGTTAGAAGTACCGATAATTGTATAGGTAGATTTTATTCAATCTGCATAATCAGAAAAACAAATGAAAAAACATCATAAGTATGCTGCAAGTGCAAAATACACTTATTTTGTCAAAAAACATTATTTGACTCGTTTGTTGTACGGTTCGATTAACTGAATCTAATTATCGTTTAACATTCATGCCTTGATCTTTATGACAGCTATTCTATGTATTTAAACTGAATTATGTTTATATGTAACACCTTATCATAACTCCTTGCTATGTTGTCATTTAGAAATAAACTTGTTCAAACTAAAATCAAGTCTTCATTGACTAATTATTTGTGTACCGAAACTCTCTTAAAAGAAATAGTACCTTTCGTCTAAATATTAAATGTAAACATTCTTCAAAAGAATTCAGTACCTCTGATGACTCGTATAATTATTCATGAGTCTGATAAGCAGTAAAATAGGGCTTATTTTATGTAAAGTATCGCCTTATATCATTTGCTCTCAAAGTCTTATCTAATCCATTCTCAATAGTCATAAATGGTTTTGTCTTTATAAAATCCTATGAGAGCTGATAAGCTACAACTAAAATCACCCTCATGCTTTGCACATAAACTGCCAGCTACATCACCATCATGGTTTATGAATTAATGCAAAATGTTTATATATTCATTCCTCACTTTAAGCTAAAGGTCAATTTCTCCTGATAGGTCATAAGACTTCTTTATCTAAACCTTCAATATCAGAATCTGTAATAAACAGGGATGCCACTAGGTGTCCTCCAAAAATACTGAAACTTATCGCGGGCAGGGAGTGTCCAAGATCAGTGAATTGGGGCATTGGCGGCGGAAGCTTAAAAATTTAGGGGGGGTCCACCTTAAATTTTGGGATGGACACAGGTAAAAAATTGGACAAGCAAGCAAGCATTAAAAAAATAAATAAAAAATTATTATTATTATTATTATTTTTTTTTTTTTTTTGGGGGGGGGATCCCCCACCTCAAATTTAGGGGGGGGGCAAGAGGCTTCTTATCTTGTTGTGATCGATGACTTTGAAGTCAAGATTTGAATAAAACTGACGGTAGTTGTGAGTTTCTAAAGTAACAGAACGCTAGACTAAAAGCTTCAGTCTCTGTATTTTGGTTGTTCCGCTGAACCGCGTTGGCTCCACTCACCAATACATAGACTGAAGAGTTGTTGGCCCATGCATAGAGACAATCAGCTAACCCAGTCCCAGGGAGCTCCGGCCCGCGAAGCGGGCCGGAGCTCCCTGGGTTACGTACCGTATCAGCTGCAGCAGTAAGGTTAGATCGAACATTCAGCGGAAACCCGATTTTCGGATCGTTTTTGGTACATAAAATGTCACATTATGAAAAAATAATCACATCCAAATTCACGAGAAGATACATAAAATTCAGAAACATCGTACCTTAGACCGCAGTTACCGATAATTCCTTTCAAATTATGATAAAAACTTAGTCATCCTTGATCCTTTCGTTGGTCATCGTAAGTTGCCATCTTGGATGACGTCATCATCTTTACAGACGTATTTACCAGTCGCTATTATATCGCGATTCGTGCCGCTGCTTTGCGCTTGTCTATGTGCGTGCGTTCGGAACTTGTCGCTCGCATTGATTGGCCAGGATATCGAGGATTCCAATCGGAAAGCCTTGATAAAAGCATAACTCAATGAACGTAGGGGCAGTGCGCGCGTTTATAAATTGTGTACTGTATAAAAGCAAATATCTCGGGGAAATATCTTTCACTCGGTCGATCGACATGCATGGCAATCGAGAGAGAGCTAGGGGGGAGGAAAAGGGAGGATTTTCCGACTTTTTTTTAGTACACAGAAAACAGGAAAAGTCGGAAATACGGAAATAAGACGGACAACAGGGAAAAAGACGGAATTCCGTTTAAATACGGAAAAGTGGCATCCCTGAATAAACTAACATCCATTCACCAAATACGGTTTGTTTACATCTCTTACGCCCTCTACGTCTTTACGCTACTATACTCATTAGCATAATTTGCCTGATTTACTTTCATTGACACGTAAGCACTCTTACGCTAAATTGACCTTGACTTTCTATGAAATGAACCAAAAATAATTCCCCTTTTTTTACATTAACTAAACAAAATATCATTCTTTCTAAGACATATACAGATACAATGAGTATTAATTATGCAAACTTACTTCTTGTTCGGCATTCTAACTGCTTCAGTTTGGGGTAATTCATGGTTATTCTGACATATCGTCGAAGAGAAACCTTCACGTTTTCTAGCTTTCGGCAAGTGCGCTGACCTCATGCGGTCGATTTAAAAAGCCAAATCTAAAAGGAAAAATCTAAAGAAAAAGGTTTGCTCGGCAAACCATCCTCCCCCGCCAGAAAAGAAGTAAGTATACATATGTCATGAACATCTTATTCCTCTACGTAACCTTCCGAAGGGTATATAACTACTATCTTCGTGATGGGTCTCTTATATTCAGAGTCTTTAGTTTTGACTTTGACTGATCTGACCTTCCCGTCATCTCCAGGGTACACTTGAGTTATACGACCTAAAGTCCATTTACCCCGGATGGCATTTGGATCCGCTACTATCACAACATCGTCGACCCTGAGATTGCGTCTGTCAACGTTCCACTTCTTTCTTGGTACAAGCAAAGGGAAGACATCACGAATCCAAGATTTCCAGAATGAATCGACGATCTTCTGGACGAATTCGACTCGGTGACGGGGATTCTTGGTATCACGGAAAGGTCCTTGAGGAACGTGGCTAGATGCCCTACCCAACAAGATATCATTAGGGCATAGGTAAGAATCATCATCTGGGTCTGTGGGAATCCTCCCGATGGGGCGTTGATTAACTAGATTGGCCACTTCTTGAAGGTATGTGTACAACTCGAAAGGAAAAAGGCAATGATCCTTGATAGCCTTCTTCAATGCTAATTTACAGCTTTTGACCAGGGCTTCTGCGCACCCGTTATGATGAGGTGCTAATGGCGTCACAAACCTCCAGTCGGTGCCCCTCTCAGCACAGAACTCCTTTAGCTCATCTGCATTCCAGCCCTCTAACATTTCTCGCAGCTCTCTCTCGGCTCCAACAAACTGCTTCCCATTGTCACTGATTAAGCAAGAAGGTTGGCCACGGATTGCGAAAAAACGTCGTAAAGCCTGCAGGAACTCCATAGTCGAGCAATCAGGTGCAACCTCTAAGTGGACTGATCTGGTGTTCAGACATGTGAAGATGATGCCATAGTACTTCGCAGTCTTGTTACGCCCTATTCTCACTGGTATCGGTCCGAAGTAATCACAAGATGTAGCGTAGAATGGTGGCGTAAAAGGCATCATCCTTTCAGCAGGTAGCTCAGACATAAACTGAGTTTCCGCTCTTTTCTCCATCTCTCGACATGTTACACATCTGTACTTCTCAGATTTGGCTAGACGTTGAACTCCTGGAATCCAGTATCTCGTCCGGACTTTAGCTGATGTTGTAGCTACTCCCGCATGACCTTGCTGATGATAGTAGCGAGTGATAAGCTTAGCTACATGATGGCCATTAGGGATAAGAGTTGGATGTCTTGCTTCATACGATCGTTTGATCTTATCTACCCTTCCTCCAACTCTGATGATACCTTCACTGAGAAATGGACTTAGAACCTTGAATTCACCAGACCTCAAGCGTTCATGAAGTGGTTTCTGTACCTCCTTGATCCAGTACAGTTCAGCAACACTTAACTCGGATGCAGTGAGTGGACCATCTTCTCTTGTCAGTCCTTCGTCAACTTTCGTCTTGCATCTGGCCTTCATATTCTTGACAAATCGATGCACATAAGCTGTGACTCTGAGGAGTCTTCTCCAAGACGAATACTTCTCACAGCCAATGACACCAGAACAGGTTGTATGTAGAACTTGCTTTACCTTTCTCCTCTCCTTGTCATCATCACCTTGTTGTACAGGGAGCGATTTGTCCTCTGGCCAGTCATCTATAGGCTTGAATAGGAATTCAGGACCATGTTCCCATTCTTTACTCAGATCTCTGGCTGCTAAGCCTCTGGAGATTTTATCAGCAGGGTTCATATTTCCGGGAACATATCTCCAGTTCTCTGGATTGGAGGCACTCTGGATCTCTCCCACTCTGGATGAGACGAATGACTTGTACATTCTGGACTGACTGTGGATCCATGCTAGAGTAATGAGACTGTCTGTCATGAAGATTGTCTCTAGCAACTTCAAAGTTGTCTCTTCCTTTATTGCCGTAAACAGCCTTGCCGCCATCAGAGCAGCTTGTAGCTCTAATCGGGGAATGGTCAGCTTCTTTAAAGGGGCCACTCTTGACCTTGCTGCTACAAATCTTGTAGTAAAACTGCCATCTGCTATCTGCCATCTAAGGTAGGCGCAGCACCCGAAGGCAGCTTCTGATGCATCTGAGAACACACATAATATTGGATTGTCAATAGCTCCTGGTGGTGTGAGGCTTCGGTCAAGTTTAGCCTCGCTCAGCTCTTTCATTTCATTGAAGAAACCTGTCCACCATTTCTGTTGTTCCTCTGGCAGTCTTTCATCCCATTTGTATCCCTTCTCCCAAAGCCTTTGCATTCCCATCTTGGCTCGAACAAGGAAGGGTGATACAAATCCAATTGGGTCGAAGATTCTTGCTATTTGGCTCAGGATTTTTCGTTTTGTCCATTTTCCTTCATTATTGGCTGATTTCTCTTCTCTACTTGACCTGTCCAAGGTTGACTTGTACGAGAATGAATCGTTATGTTGGTTCCAAACAACTCCTAAAACCTTCTCATTGGACAACTTACTCAGCAATTCCATCTCGTTCTGGCTACCGGGTCTTATATTTTTGTTCGACACCCAGCCCTTGACGTTGAAGCCTCCATCCCCCAAAGCTTTGTCGATTTCATCAGTTAGCTGAATGGCTTCTTCTTCAGTTGGTGTCGAGAAACAAATGTCATCCATGTATGTACTTTCCTTCAGGATCTGTGCTGCTTTAGGACTCTTTTCTCTGCTACTTCAGCTGTTTTTCTCAAGGCAATTTGGGCCATTGCCGGGGAGGGCTTGTCGCCAAAGGTGACAACCAACTTTATGTAGACATCAGGCTTCCTCTCAACTTCAAGATCACGCCAGAGATACCTGTGTACATGTTGATCAATTACTGGTACCTTGACACGGTGATACATCTTGGATATGTCACCACTGACCGCAACAGAGTGATCGCGGAACTTCATCAGAACTCCAAAAAGTGAATTTAACATGTCAGGACCCTTGTGCCAGTATTCATTGAGAGAATGTCCTTGATAGCTTGCTGACGAGTTGAATACAATACGCACTGGGGTACTTTTCTTTTCAGGTCTAACTACTGCATGGTGACCAATATAGTGTACCGGTCCTGAATATCCACTGACTTCATTATCAGACAACTTCCGTGCGAATCCCATCTCTACCAGCTGGGTCATCTGTTCTTGGTAAGCTTTTGCATGATCAGGATTCTTTAGAAGCCTCCTTTCCGTAGCTTCCAACATCTTCTCAGCTAACCATCTGTTATCAGGAAGTTTGTTTGGGTCTCGTTTCCATGGATACGAAACTTGCCACTGATTACCTTCTTTGACACAAGACCGTTCAATCATATCATACTCCTCTTTGTCTGCCTTGGTCATCCCTGTAGGTTGGCATTGGCAGTCGATGTCCTTGACTCCCATCGACTCCGTCGTCCAGAACTCAGTCAGATCCACTGGCTTGGCTAACTGCACATGCAAAACTTTACTTGATTCCATCCTTCTATGCGGCAATGTTCCTAGTATCACCCATCCAACAGGTGAATGACGAGCAGTAAAGTTGTGGGTCTCCTTTGACTCACCTCCATGGAACTTGGGATGATCACTGCCAACTAGTAAGTCAATCTCTCCACCATGCCTGTTGAACATCTTTCGATCAATCTTAAGTTGTTTGGCTGCTGACTGTAGATATTCTTCTGGTACACTGTCTGTGGTACTGATATGAGGCAGGCTAATCACCGTAACTGGCAAGGAATTTCGTCCTCCTAACTCCTTTACGCTGACCTTATATTCCTTCGTGATCACCTCCTCTTCCACTCCTCCCAACTTTGATATTACAATAGTGACTTCTTTGCCTTTTAACTTTAACTTGTCTGCAAGTGACTGTTTTATTATTGACAATTGGGCTCCACAGTCTAGTAACATATTGCACTTTTTCCAGGTTTTCTTTTCAGCCACTTCCACTGTCACCACTGGTAGGAGAGCTTCCTTTGCACCAACACAAGCTACACCAACTTCTCTAACATCTGATGAATTGTGTAGAAGAGGATGATGGTAGTACTTGCACTGTTCTCCATTCACGCTCTCGGTACAGCGCCGTCGTCTTTTGCAAGTAGACATTCTGTGACCATAGGTAGCCTTTTTCAGACAAGCAAAACATGCCTTATTTTCCTTGACAATCTGCATTCTCTCCTTGAACGACTTGGACAGAAATGACTTGCATTGGTCAGTCCAGTGGGAATCATCTCTACAGAGCCAGCATCTGTCGAACTTCCTTTCCTGGTTATTGGTACTTGGGCTGGACTTCTTGGTCACAAAGTTGACGCCTGCTTTTACTTCACCTCTTACCGGAGCTGCTGATCTCATCCTTGCCTTCAACTCTAGGGTGAGGAATTGAAGAAATTTCTCAAATGTTGCAGAAGCTTCACCCAATTCTTGATTCCTGAACCAGATCTTTCTATCTTCAGGGGTGAGTTTCTTCTCCATGATAGCCAGCATGTGACTGTTATTCATGTCGTTCTCCTTCCCAATTTCTTTGAGCACATTGTAACTTCTGCGTACTATGTTCACAAATTCACAGAAGCGATCATCTTCACCTGGTTTCAAGGAGCGAAATTTGGTGATGTCATGAATAATTGCGTCTGCAACTAACCTTGGGTCTCCATATACCATATCTAACTGCTCCCAAGCTGCTTTGAAGTCTCGTCCGATTCCTTGAATCATCTGTAGGGGTTTACCTTGCAGACATGATCGCAATATCATTAGAGCATCTCTTTCATCAAAAACTTCTCCCAGAGCATGTTGAAAGTCAGCCTTGAATATGCAATAATCTCGCACATTTCCGTTAAATGTGGGCATCTTTGGCTTTTCCATTTTGAACATGGATCCCACTCTCTTCTGTACATTTCTTATCTGCAGACTCTGGGTATGACTTCCATCTTGCTGTGCGTTTGATGCTGTTTCGTCAGAACTAGCTTCTGAATTATCATCACTTGGCTGTTCATTCGTCATCTGTTTTCGTAGTTTCTGCCTTGAAACATTTTTCTCTGTCTCTCCCTTACAGTAATCTCTGAAAGAAATTTGATGGCTAAGGAAAGACTGCTGACATTCATCCATCCATCTTTCTTCCATGCCGTATTCATCGTCATCTTCAATAAGCTCTGAAAATGATTCATGCCTATTCTGCAATTCTTCATAAGCAAGAAGATACCTTTCATAGATCTCCTGCACCTCTGAAATAGGCCGTCTTTCTTCTATCAAGCTCTTCAAGGCATGTCCTATTCTTGTAAGCTTGCCCTTCGCACCTCGGCGTTGGTGGCGTTGACTCTTAAGAATATCAGTCTTGGACACAGGAGCCTCTTTCGCAGTAGATTCATCCATATCTCCTTCATTCCAGATCCCAGATAAAGACGTTACAGCTTCTGATCCGTCTCCCCAGAAGAAATTGAATTTGATGGATCACCGGAGAAAGGGGACTTTTAAGCTCAGAAGTTAGAAGTACCGATAATTGTATAGGTAGATTTTATTCAATCTGCATAATCAGAAAAACAAATGAAAAAACATCATAAGTATGCTGCAAGTGCAAAATACACTTATTTTGTCAAAAAACATTATTTGACTCGTTTGTTGTACGGTTCGATTAACTGAATCTAATTATCGTTTAACATTCATGCCTTGATCTTTATGACAGCTATTCTATGTATTTAAACTGAATTATGTTTATATGTAACACCTTATCATAACTCCTTGCTATGTTGTCATTTAGAAATAAACTTGTTCAAACTAAAATCAAGTCTTCATTGACTAATTATTTGTGTACCGAAACTCTCTTAAAAGAAATAGTACCTTTCGTCTAAATATTAAATGTAAACATTCTTCAAAAGAATTCAGTACCTCTGATGACTCGTATAATTATTCATGAGTCTGATAAGCAGTAAAATAGGGCTTATTTTATGTAAAGTATCGCCTTATATCATTTGCTCTCAAAGTCTTATCTAATCCATTCTCAATAGTCATAAATGGTTTTGTCTTTATAAAATCCTATGAGAGCTGATAAGCTACAACTAAAATCACCCTCATGCTTTGCACATAAACTGCCAGCTACATCACCATCATGGTTTATGAATTAATGCAAAATGTTTATATATTCATTCCTCACTTTAAGCTAAAGGTCAATTTCTCCTGATAGGTCATAAGACTTCTTTATCTAAACCTTCAATATCAGAATCTGTAATAAACTAACATCCATTCACCAAATACGGTTTGTTTACATCTCTTACGCCCTCTACGTCTTTACGCTACTATACTCATTAGCATAATTTGCCTGATTTACTTTCATTGACACGTAAGCACTCTTACGCTAAATTGACCTTGACTTTCTATGAAATGAACCAAAAATAATTCCCCTTTTTTTACATTAACTAAACAAAATATCATTCTTTCTAAGACATATACAGATACAATGAGTATTAATTATGCAAACTTACTTCTTGTTCGGCATTCTAACTGCTTCAGTTTGGGGTAATTCATGGTTATTCTGACATATCGTCGAAGAGAAACCTTCACGTTTTCTAGCTTTCAGCAAGTGCGCTGACCTCATGCGGTCGATTTAAAAAGCCAAATCTAAAAGGAAAAATCTAAAGAAAAAGGTTTGCTCGGCAAACCAATGTTGGTGGTGGTGATGATGGTGTGGTGGTGGTGGTGATGATGATTGTGTTGGTGATAATGGAGGTGATTATGATGACAAAGATGATGGTGATTATAATGCTGCTGCTGCTGCTGATGATGATGATAATGACAAATAGACGATGGTAATGATTATGACGATAGTGGATGTGATGATGATGATGGTGACGATGATGATGGAAATAATTTCATTGAGTTGGTGGTGGTAATGTTACCAGTGATGGTGATTGGGATGGAGATGATAATAATGATGGAAGTGATGATGATGACAATGATGGTGATGATGATGATGATGGTGGTGATGATGATGTTGGTGGTGATGATGGAGGTGGTGGTGATGATGGTGGTGGTGGTGATGATTGTGTTGGTGATGGAAATAATGTCAATGAGTTCGTGGTGGTAATAATTACTAGTGATGATTGAGAAGATGATGATAATGATGGAAGTGATGATGATGACGATGGTGGTGGTGATGATGATGAAGGTGATGATGATGACAAAGATGATGGTGATTATAATGCTGCTGCTGATAATGACGACGATGATGCTGATGATGATAATGACAAATTGACGATGGTAATGATTATGATGATGGTGGATGTGGTAATGATGATGGTGGTGATGATGGTGGTGATGATGACGGTGGCGATGATAATGGAAATAATGTTAATGAGTTGGTGGTGGTAAGGTGACCAGTGATGATGATTGGGATGGAGATGATAATAATGATGGAAGTGATGATGATGGTGGTAGTGGTGGTGACGATGGTGGTGATAATAACAAATTGACGATGGTAAAGATTATGATGATGATGGTGGCGATGATGATATTGATGATGGTGATGATTATGGTGATAACAATGATGATGATGGTGGTGATGATAATGATTATGATAAAAAATATGATGATGATGGTGATGATCATGATAACGATAATGATGGCGATGATGATGATGGTGATGATGCTGATGATAGTAGTAATGATCATGATGAAAATAATGTCAGGGGTGGTGATGATACCAGTGACGATTAATATAACAAGACCAGTTCAGTTCGTAGTAAAATTAATGTCTCGATGCGAAAGGAAAAGAAAAAAATATGGGAAAATTGTTGATGGGAGTATTGAATGTAGATTGGACTTAATTAAGCATTCAGAAAGATTTTTTTTGTCATCCTAAATCTAATTAGCTCAAAGACGATGGTGAAATTATAACGGACAGACGGACAAGCGCAATGCTTAATGCCACTTCTGGACTTCGTCTGCGGGGCATAAAACAAATCACTTAATAAAAATATTTTTCATATTAAGATCTATTATAATTTATCATCATTAGATCTAGACTCTCTCTCTCTCTCTCTCTCTATATATATATATGTGTGCATAATTTATATATTATTTATTTAGGCCAATTTATTTTGTAACTCATTTATTTATTTATTTTTATTATATCATTATCTTTAGATCTATTTTCATTAATAAATTAATCTTTTTAATTCTAATATTTTGTTATTCATTGATTTATTCATTTTATCATATGTTTTTTTTTTTTTTTTGGGGGGGGGGTGGGGGAGTTATAGACCCTCAAATGGCAAATTAAATTTGACAGGTGGAGAAAAAAAACATGCACAAATATATGTATGTTTTCATGGGCACTGGCCTCAGTCTTAGATGACCATATGTCTCTGAATGCCCATATCTCTCTCTCTCGGTCTCGTAAAGGCATGTGTCAGTCTTTGCTGAACTGGCCTTGGATAAAATACTGACATTTACCTTCTAGTCGAAGAGAACCATCTGCTGTAATGGTAGTAAAACTTTCAGCCTAAAAAAAAAAGAGAGAAATCATCAAGAGATCAACTTCTGTTGTTCATATCCCACTTTGAATGTAAGATTTTTATTTCTATCTGATTTGATTTACTCATATCTACATTTAAAAAGACATTATAACAGGGGGCTGTTTCATAAAGCTGTTCGTAAGTTAAGAGTGACTTGAAGAACGACTGGTGATCCTTTCTTGTGGTAAATGATATTCACCATTAAATGTTCATTGGTTATTATTTAGCATGTAAGAAAGGTTCACCAGTCGTTCTTAAAGTCACTCATAACTTATGAACAGCTTTATGAAAACACCCATCCAGAATCATAAGAATATAAATCCACTGCATCATAGAAATACATGAATATCCATGACCAATTTTTGAAATATATAGGCCTACATATAAAAGGGCTACAGACTTAAGTCAAATTCTGGGGAAGGGCGGTCACTACCATACCAAAGTTATAACAATACAAGCTATTAATAATACTGGTAATATTGGTAATAGATGTCTATTTTACCATGCATAATCAACAACAAATGTACCATTAAAACCATCAATTTCTCCACTCTATAGTTTGAATGTTGTGCATCTGTCACATTTGTATGGAAACATATAAATGAAAAGTGACAAAAGTTGACAACCAAATTATTGGTACTTAGGAAAATAACAACTTAATACAATTATTTTGAGCAGTGTGCACACACACTTATGTATATTTTGTGCAGCTTATTAGTAGTGAGGCTACAATATGTAATAGACAGTGCGAACACTTTGCAATGAATTAAAGATAAATTCCAGTAGTTGCAGTAAACACTGATTTCATGAGAAAGTCTGTAAAACCAGGCTTAATTGTCAGAATATCATCGAGGATCTAGATCTGGTACAGTTACATAAACTGAACTTTGTGAAATCTAGAAATCTACGCTGAATAATGTTCAGACTGAACTTCCCCAACACAGATAAGCGCACGTGGGACAATGTATAATTATTGCTTTGAGCGTCGGGCCCGACGCTCTACCCGAATCCTGTGCTTATTTGCTGATTTCTAAGCAATTACACAATTTTTTCCAGAATCCTTTGGCACATGCGTTTTATTTATACAAACAGACACTTTGGTGGTCATTTCATTGGATTCTGTACGAACTCATTCTGATATCGTTACCAAAACTAGCATTTACCTTTAAAGGAACTCACCGATACCTCATTTGATTGTTGCCCACAACACGAGCAACACTGGCAGCACTGTGGGGCGTCGCTGTAACACTCCTTGACACAGGTGGCGCAACATGTGCAGTTGAAGCAACTTCCAAACAACATTCCAAAAATGGACGCGAAGAACGTCATCAAAGAAATGAGTGCTATCAGAACCTCGATCACCATTCTACCAGCCTGCAATAAAAAATATAATAATTATAATACCGATGATGGGTGGTGGTGGTGGTGGTGATGATTATGGTGATGATGATGATGGTGATAATGATGATAGTGGTGATTATGATGGTGATGATAGTGATGATGGTGATGATGATGATGATGATGGTGATGTTAATAATGATGGTGATGATGATAATAGTGGTGATGATGATAGTGGTGATGATGATGATAGCGGTGATGATGATGATGATGGTGATAATGATGATAGTTGTGATGATGATAATGGTGATGATGATGATGGTGATAATGATGGTGCTGATTATGGTGATGATGATGATGATGATGGTGATGATGACAGTGGTGATGATGATGGTGATGATGGTGATAATGATAATGATAGTGGTGATGATGATAGTGTAGATGATGATAATGGTGATGATGATGATAGTGGTGATGATGATGATAATGGTGATAATGATGGCGATGATTATGGTGATGATGATGATGATGGTGGTGATGATGATGATAGCAATGACGGTGATGATGATAATGGTGATGATGATGATTGAGTTAGTTGTGGTGGTGATGATGATGATGATGGTGGTGGTGATGATGATGGTGGTGATGAGGAGCATGATGATGGTCATGAAAGGTTCGACTGAAACTATACAGTATCAGCGCAAGTGTACCGGTAAAGAACTTTACAACTTTTCGAAATCTATGTAAAATCATTTGAATAAGATGCTGTACTTCTATTATTGTAAGAAAGGTGAAAATAAACTTTATGAATTCACACATCCTACTCAGGTTATTTTAGCCTAAAGCAGATACAATGTTCATGTCAAATATTGGGTTTAGTCCACAGCATATTCTGAGTGTATGAATAAATATGAATCACAGCAAGATAGAAGACTTTTCACTCCATTTGGTAATTCCAAGATCTTAACAGCATACAATACCTTTTGAATGCATTACGACCAACATTTTTCAATCTTTCTGAGACAGTTTTGTCCATAATCAAACCTCATAAACAGAGACCCTCTACAAGATTCCGCTATTCAAAATGCATGTTTGAAAGTTGACAAAATTACTCTCTACTTACTACAGATGAGGGGCAGTCAAACTCCAGGAAATAAAGGGGATTGCAGTACGTGTAAAAGCTGTGTCCGAGTGTTCTCTCAATCGAAATGATAAAGCAGTACAAGAAAAAGAGACCAAATGAGATCAGGCTACACGTCGCCGACAGTCCTATGTAAGCAGCCGTCTGATTGGACGAAATGAAGTGATTAATTTAATATTTCTAAACCGTTCATTGTCTTCTTTTTTTTTTACCTTTAATCATCCCAGGTAATAACAGCATAATAAAGTATATTTGACATAACAGAGAATGATTTTCAAAATAATTCCAATAAAGAGCTGTAAGTAATGCTGCTACTACTTTCACCATTAACTGCTACATTGTGTTTTAATCGGAATACATTTTGAACTCCTTTATCCTTCTCTTGCGACTTTAACCTATTTTCTGATTGCTTCAGTCAGAGGCGGATTCAAGATTTTCCAAAAGGGGGGTGGCACATTTTCCCCCAAGAAAAAATTTGGTTTTCAACCAAAAATAAGGACATTTTGTCCACTAAAAAAAAAAAAGGTCTACACTTTCAAGGGGGGGGGGGACACTTCTGTTTTAACAGCACTTTAACATTACAAATTTCAATTGTGCCTCTCAAAGGGGGGGGGGGGCGGCTTTGCCCCCCCTGGATCCGCCAGTGGCTTCAGTCCTGAATTTCATGTCATACTTTATACTTGTATGTGTACTTTCTGTATTTGATCACAAGTAGTAAATTGGTTTTTTAAACTGCATTTGATATGAATCATGGTCTATGTAAATGAGACATGATTAGGTCGATTGTGAGTGCCTTTAGTCACATCAATGAAACCGACTCCAAACCAAACTACAGTGCGTCCCAAAAAAAACTATACACTTTTGAAATGGCTGCCAAATAAAAAAATGTAGCACTTTGGGGAAAAAGACTTACATATATGGAAAGCCATTAAAGTCAACTTTCAAATGACACCAAAAAGTTGGAAAACTATTCATGCTTGAGCGAGCACTGCCCACTGAAACAAAGGGTATGAAAATTAGGGTGGGCTGGAATTAGCCTTCCAATTTATGTCAGTTTTTGAGAGGCAAATCCTTTCGAACTTGCAAAGTTAAGGGCGTTGTGATAAATGAATGATCTACCATGACCAGTTTTGGTTGCTTAAGCATTTTTTTTTTATTATTAAATTTAACTTTAATGCATGAGTGAACATAAATTACACTTTTTGGGCAGCATTTCAACTTTATCATTTGGATCTCTTTTTGGGCAGCATTTCAACTTTATCATGTGGATCTCAGCAATGTGTTTATGGGAGTCGGGAGAATAGGGGATGAGATAGGACTTAAGTGGGAGAAGTAGGTTAATGGAATAAGGGTCAACAGAACATTCAGCTCCCACCCCCTCCCTCTTTCCCGCCATCCCCTTCTGTTGAGAGACTGATGGCTATTGTCATGTACGCGTGAAGTCCAGAGCAGAATGATGATTTGATTATTAATTCTGAATTGGGGCATCAACTTTTTCCTATCGATCATTTAATCAACAATTTATCAGTAAATCAACTCATTCAATGTGCAATGTGATCAATCAAACATTCAGTTTTTTTCAATAAATTACTTCATTAATCATCATAATCATTAAATTTCTTGGTAATCATTCAATAAAAAAAACTCAGCCACCGGTCACTTGGCGGCAGTTAAGTTTTGAATAGGCTACAATCCAGGAAGTGAGACAGAGAGAGAGAGAGGGGGGGGGGTGGGAGGTGGAGAGGGGAGGGTACATATGATTTTTTTAATTTGTAAAAGGACAAACAAAAGAGGAATGCCCTTTTAACCAAGTCTTAGCATATCCCGCCCTGTTGCTTGTAACAGGTACCATCACATTAGTGACTCTCACGAACACACTTCTGAGGTCCACGAGATGAATATGCTACACTAAAATTACAATTCCTGTTCAGTCATGCATTACATTTCAATTTAGTAACTCATGAAATTTGCCTAAGAAACCAAAACGTATCTCACTCGTAAATTGCATAACACCCTTAGCTTTGTAACTTCCAAAGGACTAACCACTAAAAAAAACTGTAAGGCTAATTTCTGTACAGCCTAGCCAAGCTTAGTCTCTCAGGAGGAGAGAAGTGGGGGGGGGGGGGGGGGTAGAGATGGAGGGAGGAGTTGCTAAATGTTCTGTTGACCTTTATCCCATCAACGTACTTCACCCGAGGATTAGGTGATATCTCCTTGCTTCACCTACCCCCCCCCTCTTCTCCTGACTCTCATGAACACATTGTTGAGATCCACATGATAAAGACAAAATGCTGCACTAAAATTTGCAAATCATGATCACTCATGCATTAAATTTCAATTTAATAACGCGTTAAATTTTCACAAACAACAAACTGATCACATCTGATCTTTAATTCACAAATAACCCTCAACTTTGCAAGTACCAAACAAAAAAACCTGAAAGAAATTGGAAAGCTAATTCCGGCCCACCCTAATTTTCATACCCTTTGTTTAAGTGGGCAGTGCTCGCTCAAGCATGAATAGTTTTCCAACTTTTTGGTGTCATTTGAAAGTTGACTTTATAGGCTTTCCATATATGTATATTGTTTTCCCCAAAGTGCTACATTTTTTTTTGGCAGCCATTTCAAAAGTGTATAGTTTTTTTTGGGACGCACTGTATAGTATGTCATCGGAAATAATGTAATAGATCAGGGGGGTGTTTCACAAAGATTTAAGTATGACTTAGAGTCGCACTTAAATGTCTAGTAGCGCGCAGTATAAAAGGCATGACAGTATTGATCAGGGGCCCGTTGCTTAAAGAGTTGCGTTTAAACTCAAGCCAAAAAATCAATCGCAAGTCCCAAATGCGCGCTGTTGATTGGTTGAAAATCAAGTTGCGCATGATTTTTAGAGGTGCGATTGATTGCAACTCTTTCTGCAACGGGCCCCAGATCATGTCAAGAGGACGCATACTACTGCGTATTGATCAATAAGATTGCGCGTTGCATATCATGTACGCGTCAGCATTTAAGTGCTACCTAAGTCATACTTAAATCTTTGTGAAACACCCCCTAGGTCCAGTCTTACAAAGTGTTACGATTGATCAAATCAACCACAACAGTAGCGTACGCAGTATTGTCTAAAAGGGGGGGGGGAGTTCAAGCTGAATTAAACTTGACAATATTCACCACCAAATTAAGGTCGTTTCCTACCCCAAACAAAAAATTGACAAGCAAAAAAAAGGTCTTCACCACAGATTTTTAGTTTTTTTTTTACCTCAAAAAAAAAGTTGAAAAAAATTCTTCAAAAATATTTTAGGGGGAGGGGGTTTTGGGTATCAAAAAAATTTAGGGGGGGGGCTTTGAACCCCTGTAACCATCCCCTGCATATGCCACTGAACCACAAGCATGGAAAGCTAGCAACGTCAACATCTAAAGTAGACGTTTGTTCAAAATATTTTCTAGATATATACCTGTATTCACTGTTTTCTTGACAATTCAGTATACATGCTTTGGTTTGTTTTCAAAGGACATTGTGCAAATTCCTAAAGAAAAAAATGATGTCATTGAAGGATTTCCATATACTTGAGGTTGATCGGATCAATCATAACTCTTTCTAAGATGGGGCCATGGTTGGTCCGGAATCAGCTTCGCTGGTGGAACTGTGACATGTGTGCTATTATGATACAGTCAGATCAACGAAACCGGTCCCAAACCGATCGATGATATGCCATTGGTAATATATAATGTAATAGATTTGGTCGGTCTGGAGTCAGCTTCGCTGGTGGGACTGTGGCATGTGTGCTATTATGTTACAGTCAGACCAACGAAACCGGTCCCAAACCGATCAATGAAACGCCATTTGGTAATATAATGTAATAGATTTGGTCGGTCTGGAGTCAGCTTCGTTGGTGGAACTGTGGCATGTGTGCTATTATGTTACAGTCAGATCAACGAAACTGGTCCCAAACCGATAAATGAAATGCCATTTGGTAATATAATGTAATAGATTTGGTTGGTCTGGAATCAGCTTCGTTGGTGGAACTGTGGCATGTGTGCTATTATGTTACAGTCAGATCAACGAAACTGGTCCCAAACCGATAAATGAAATGCCATTTGGTAATATAATGTAATAGATTTGGTCGGTCTGGAATCAGCTTCGTTGGTGGAACTGTGGCATGTGTGCTATTATGTTACAGTCAGATCAACGAAACTGGTCCCAAACCGATAAATGAAATGCCATTTGGTAATATAATGTAATAGATTTGGTCGGTCTGGAATCAGCTTCGTTGGTGGAACTGTGGCATGTGTGCTATTATGTTACAGTCAGATCAACGAAACTGGTCCCAAACCGATAAATGAAATGCCATTGGTAATATAATGTAATAGATTTGGTCGGTCTGGAATCAGCTTCGTTGGTGGAACTGTGACAAAAATAGTAAAAAACTCTACCAAGTGATGCTTTCTCTGTTGGGCGGCACACAGGCCAACGATTCCAGGAACGATGAAAAACTGAAGTGAATAAAAAGAAGAAGAGAGAGAAACAATGATGGGGTTTTAATGTGAGAGGTCATGTGTAGGAGACCCTGGAACTATGAAAAAAGAAGGAAGGAAGAGATGAAAGAACAGGAAATAATGGAGCTACACAAGCAAATGATTGATCAACCAGGTACCGTGTTTTTCAGCGGGAAACCTCGCTTTAAAGGTATGGTTGTAGATCGTATTACCAAACACTTTTCATGAATTCAATCATATCTAGCACATTATTCTCATAAAATTTAACAAACTTTCACCGTAAATACACAATTACCTACAAAACACAGATATGTAAAAGTTTTGCTGAATTCGTTTTTTGTTTTACGATATAAGCTTCCAATCCTCTTCGCACATGAAATATTTTGGTCACTTGAAAAAGGTATCGTATTACCAAACGTGTGTTTTCTATGGGATAAGTTGAGAAACAACACAAGGCAAAAGCAATTTTGTGTCTCGCCCAAATAACCAGAAATATCGTGATTTGCGAGGGCACGCAAGAGAATATCGAAACTTCATTGTGAAATGACTGGGATGGAATAACACATGGAATAACATTTTCAGGTCAACTTTAACGTTGACCTGAAAATAACCTTTGACCTTACCATGTGACCTCCGACTGCAGCATAACATGCAGGTCCCCAAAGTCCATCTACCATCCAAGTTTGGTTGAAAAGCGACTTACGGTTGTGGAGTAAGGTGTCATAAGAGAGTCTTGCATGTAAACTTTAACGTTGACCTGAAAATGACCTTTGACCTTACCATGTGACCTCCGACTGCAGCATAACATGCAGGTCCCCCAAGTCCATCTACCATCCAAGTTTGGTTGAAAAGTGACTTACGGTTGTGGAGTTATGTGTCATTACAGGTTTGTGACGGACGGACGACATTTGGATCCCTAAGTCTCGCCTTCACCTCTGGTGGGCGAGACAAAAATAACTGATGAGCTATTTTGACCATATTTTATTATTTTTAGAATATTAAGACTTTGCAAATGTATTTTTGGCCATTTTTCATTATCTGTCTATTCAAGTTCCCTTTGGAAGGATGTTGAAAAGTTTTGGGCATATGAATTATTGTCTGGCGCGTACGATGCACACGTTCGATAAGACAAGGCCGGTCAGCAATACAATCACTCACTACATGTATACCATGTGTCTTTTCATAGCGGCTTTCCGGCATGATTCAATAATATTTGCTCCAGCAGCAATTGCTCCGCTCTAAATTCCACACAATAATCGAATGACCAACTTCAACCCTGGGTTTAACACTATACCCTACCTTAAGCCAAAGGCTTGGTCCCACTGCACTTTTTAATACGTATGTAGAGAGGATGTACATTGTAAAGCGAAAAGAATCTTAACATCCGTTGGAAAACGTATGTATCTGTTGTGTACTCTTTGCATGCGCATTTCATATGCTCTTTATCCATCGAGCATTCGTCCACTGTGATTTCATGGTTCACTAATTTTGTCCACTGTCTGGAGCGGATGCAAACGGATGGAGCCACCCTGAAATTTTGCTTGTCCACTGTATCCGTTATGAGTATGTTTTGTGTCCATCGGCCAGTGGGACAAGGCCTTTACATAAAACCCTATTGGAATTCTGACCCTAATGATAATAATAATAAACATTATTTGTGTACCGCTTATCACAAAACATGTCTCTAAGCGCTTAGGAAAAAAAAGAAAGAGAGAAGTAATTTCAGCAAAAAACAAGGCAAACGCCAAGCGTTGTCTCGCCTGCATATTGCAGTCATGAAGAGACTGCATGTCAAAACTACATGTATGCTATATGACTTAGATGGACCTCTGTTACGAGTTTGGCGATCCCACCTCGAAGCTATAGAAAGTTATTATGTGTACAACAAAGCACAGTGCCAGTCATGGAAAGTTCATTGACCTTTGACCTTAATCAAATTCAACTCACATTCGAACTTGACCTGCACCTTCAAGAGATGGACCTCTTGTATGAATTTGGCAATCCTAACTCGAAGATATAGAAAGTTATTGTGTGTACAGCACAGCACAGTGCCAGTCATGCAAAGTTCATTGACCTTTGACCTTATTCAAATTCGGCTCACATTTGAACTTGGCCTGCACCTTCAAGAGATGGACCTCTGTTATGAATTTGGCGATCTCACCTCGAAGCTATAGAAAGATATTGTGTGTACAACACAGCACAGTGCCAGTCATGGAAAGTTCATTGACCTTTGACCTTATTCAAATTCGACTCATATTCGAACTTGACCTGTACCTTCAAGAGATGGACGTCTGTTATGAATTTGGCAATCTCACCTCGAAGCTATAGAAAGTTATTGTGTGTACAACACAGCACAGTGCCAGTCATGGAAAGTTCATTGACCTTTGACCTTATTCAAATTCGACTCATATTCAAACTTGACCTGTGCCTTCAGGAGATGGACCTCTGGTATGAATTTGGGGATCCCACCTCGAAGATATAGAAAGTTATTATGTGTACAACACAGCACAGTGCCAGTCATGGAAAGTTCATTGACCTTTGACCTTACTCAAATTCGACACATATTCGAACTTGACCTGTGCCTTCAGGAGATGGACCTCTGGTATGAATTTGGTGATCCCACCTCGAAGATATAGAAAGTTATCATGTGTACAACACAGCACAGTGCCAGTCATGGAAAGTTCATTGACCTTTGACCTTTGACCTTATTCCAATTTGACTCATATTCGTACTTGACCTGTGCCTTTAGGAGATGGACCTCTGTTATGAATTTGGTGATCCCACCTCGAAGCTATAGAAAGTTATTGGGTGTACAAAGTTATATGTACAACACAGCACAGTACCAGTCATGGAAAGTTCATTGACCTTTGACCTTATTCCAATTTGACTCATATTCGAATTTGACCTGTGCCTTCAGGAGATGGACCTCTGGTTTGAATTTGGTGATCCCACCTCGAAGCTATAGAAAGTTATTGGATGTACAACACAATTGTTGACGACGCCGACGCCGGAAATAGTGATACCTATGTCTCGCTCCGCTACGCAGGCGAGACAAAAACTAAAGTAATTGTATAGTTCACAGTAGACTGTAGACAATTGAGGGGTTTCACATGCTAAGGGAAAGGCTATTTTACAAAAAAGTAGGTTTTTAACATGGATTTGAATTTCTCTGTTGAATCTGCTTGTTTTATACTTTGTGGTAGATTGTTCCAGAGATGAGGGGATGCGGAATAAAAAGACCGTGAACCATAAGACTGGGTATTGGTGGCAGGAACTATTAAGAGTGATTTGTTTCTTGAGCGCAACCTAAGCCTTCATCTTAGATGAAATTAAGCCCAGAGCAATTGTGGCAGGAGCAAATACCATGTCACCTTTCTGCATTCCCCATTGCTTTGTCTATGATGAAGTTTGAGAATTGATGAGGCCGCTTGCGGGATCCCAGAGCGAAAGACATGGTTCAGACTATTGACAAGGCACCCTAGTCAAGGGTGCCGGAAGCGGGGGCAGGGGGGTGGGCACTTGCCCTCCCATAAAAAAAAAATTTTGGGAGGACAAAACAAGATTTTGCCCCCCCCCCCCCATGAGCCCCCCTAAAAGTAGAAAAATGATAAATTATTTAAGGACAAAAGTAAACGATGGAGGCACTTTTCTGCCTAAAATTGTCATTTCCATTGTCAAAAATGAAAAAAATATCATACAGTAGTAAGCTTCAGGCCTTTTGACGGACATGTCCCTCTGTGAAACATACCTTTGATAAGCCCCTTTTCCATCTTATTACAGTGTGATAACGTTTAACCTTTTAATAAATACATTTCAGACTAAAACCGAATGGCAAATTGAAAGTGGTTCACCAATGCATGCTGGCTTGTCGGCTAACCAACGCGCGGTCGCCCAGAGACATATTGAGTAATGTTTTAAACTTTAATGATTTTCAGAAAAGTTTTGAATTGTTAGACAATTAAGCTTGTCATATTTCTTTTTCCTCCAGCTACAAAATATGAAACGTATACCCCATGCCTGGATAATCAGGGACTATCTCCAATGCTGATGTCAGAAATTATTTGCATAGACTGGAGATTTAAGTGCTTATCGACGTCTGCCACGTCAGAACAGTATGACATTTTGAATTTGAAAAGACATTCATTAGAATTTCTATTGTTTCTGTTGTTACGCTTCTTCTGCTTAATACACTCCTTGTTCTGACAGGAAATACTTGAAATTTATAATGATTGTGCTCTCTCGCGTCATCCATGTATGTAAATGTACATAAATAAATGTTTCTGAAAGGATATTGCATGAAAAACGTAATTTCTGGTATTTTGAGTCAATATGAGCGTAATACATAATTTAATTGATCAGACATGAAAACCACATTCTGAAGCGATCGTTTTGTGCGTAGATTTCATAGGTTTTCATAAATTATGAGTATAGTCTTTTGTAGTGAATTCTATGTTTAATTCTCAGGAAATTTATTTTTGAATGCTCTTAGAAACGCATCTTTTATACTCCATTTTTACACAAAGTCCTTACCGTGGGGGTCCCACACCCTCTCCCGCTCGATTGCTTTGGTATATCTCACGCTGTCAAAAATATTGTGCCCCCTTCGGGAGTTTGCCCCCCTAAGACTGAAAGTGTTCCGGCGCGCCTGACCCTTGTGTAAGTTTTTTAAATGCAGCAAATGAGGTAGATCACCTTGAGTAAGTTTTTTTCCTCATCCTTTGCATGACTTACCAGAATACCGCACCATATTGGTGCTGCATAGAAAGACCACATGGCTCTGGTGGCTGCAGCAGCAATTCCAAGGATCACCAAGGCTATTCCCAATCCAGTGCATGACTTTTGCCTGGGGGCGTTGTGGTCTAGTGGTTAAGACTCTCGTCTTTCAATCTGAAGGACATGGGTTCAATTCCAAGCTATGGTGCGTTTTCCTTCAGCAAGAAATTTACCCACGTTTTGCTGCACTCAACCCAGGCGAGGTAAATGGGTACTGGCAGGAAAAAAATTCCTCAAAAAGATATAAGCACCGGAATCGGTAGACATGCTTAGCCGGGCTAACATAGGAGCGCCTAGAGCACCTAGCAATGTGCGCTATACAAATCCTATATTATTATTATTTAATTATTTTATGACATTCTAGAATACTACACCTTATTGGCACAGCAAAAAAAATCCAATATCCTCAATACAAAGTAAACAAACAAGCAAATGCAGCAAATGAGGTAGATCACCTTGAGTAAGTTTTTTTCCTCATCCTTTGCATGACTTACCAGAATACCGCACCATATTGGTGCTGCATAGAAAGACCACATGGCTCTGGTGGCTGCAGCAGCAATTCCAAGGATCACCAAGGCTATACCACTGGTTAGATGAATGATGGAGGTTATCTGTGATGACAGCAGAAAGAACACAATTAGTTTTATGATGGTCTTTGAATGTTTCAATGGTGGAAATATCATAATAGAACAGGTTTTTTGTCTCGCCTGCATAGCAGAGTGAGACTATAGGCAGCGCTTTTCTGATGGCGGCGGCAGCGTCGCCAACACGAAATGTTGTTAAACCGAAGACAATTATTTTGAAATGTCATCATAACTTCAAAAGTATATGGGCCTAGATCATGAAACTTGGACATAATGGTTATCAAAGTATTACTGAACATCTTGCCAGAGTTTGAGGTCACATGACTGAGGTCAAAGGTCATTTAGGTTCAATGAAGTTAGACCATGTTGGGGGAATCAACATCAAAATCTTAACCAAAGATTAAGTTTTTGAAATGTCATCATACATGTATATAGACCTACATGAAGTTCGTGAAAGTTAGGCATAAGAGTAATCAAGTATTACTGAACACCCTGCCTGAGTTTTAAGTCACATGACCAAGGTCAAAGATCCTTTACATGAAGGGTCAAAGAACTTTGGCCATGTTCGGGTATTTGTTGATTTCCATCATAACTTTGAAAGTTTATGGATCTGGTTCATGAAACTTGGACATAAGAGTAATCAAGTATCACTGAACATCCATCGTGAATTTCAGGTCACATGACCAAGGTGAAAGGTCATTTAGGGTCAATGAACTTCATAATAATAAAATGAGTTGGGTAACTGGAAATCCTAACTGGAACCAGTTGGGTAACTGGAAATCCTAACTGGAACCAGTTGGGTAACTGGAAATCCTAACTGGATCCAGTTGGGTAACTGGAAATGACTTCCAATTGGTTTCCAATTGGAAATTTTCCAGTTACCCAACTGGTTCCAATTAAAACCAGTTAATTTGCATATTATCTGCCAGTGTGCACAGATTAATGTTTTATGAGATTCATCATCATTTAAAATGTATATTTAATTCTTTATTTAATTTCAAGTACCATACTTGTTTCAGATAAGTGTTTAGAATGCTTAGCAGTGAAATATAGTTATAGATTATAATTAAAACAGATTATAAGATAATTAGTACACCACTAACTGTTACCAAATTACATCAAATACAAATACATATATTTGAAGATCTTTCATGTAAATATATATACATTATGAAAGTCTATTTTATCAATGCACTTTACAATGGTATTATAGACATATAACACTGCTTCTTTGTTGGCATGAGCAATAGTTAGTGCAAAATCTAATTAATTTGTAACTAATTAAGTCATTCCAACTGGAAGTTCCAATTGGATCCAGTTGGAAACCAATTAGTTTCAATTGGTTCCAGTTGAAACCAGTTGCCTCCAATTGGTTTCAACTGGAACCAATTGAAACCAGTTACCTCCAATTGGATTCAACTGGTTTTAATAGGGAAATTGGAACAACTGGAACCAATTGAAACCAGTTGCCAACTGGTTGCTTAATTGGTTTCAACTGGAACCAATTGAAACCAATTGCCAACTGGTTCCAGTTGCCCAATTGGTTTTAACTGGAACCAGTTGGCAACTGGTTTCAATTGGTTCCAGTTGTTCCAATTTCCCTATTGAAACCAGTTGGCCAACTGGTTTCAATTGGTTTTGCTCTAATTGGTTTCAACTGGATTTTGGTCCTGGGCGTAGTCTATTACCAGATCTCATCCTTTCGTAGTTTACATTCAATGGGTGATCATTATTGTATAGTATCTCTTTTGCCTTTTCAAGTATCCTGTTTCGACATACATCAGTGAGGTTTAGGTCGTGTCCTGTTATTTTTTCTGCTTGTCTGACCATTCTACTTAGATTATATTGGGGGTATTTGTTGAATTGCCATCATAACTTTAAAAGTTTATATACACAACAAAACAGTAAGTCCCCCCTTAGACAAACATCCATAATTTCTGAACCACTGGGAGTTTTCACTATATTTTTACAGGAGCGTGTAGGTAATTTAATAAGCTACCCTCTGAATGAATGCTACGGACGGATTTTATGTCATGCTTAAAAAACTGTCACTTTTTAAAAGTCACAAGCAAAACATGACTATGATTCCAGTTTGTTGGAACGAATTCCACATTCTCATCTTGAAAAATAGTCAGAAGGCCTGTAATAGGGACATGTACTTTCTAAAAGACAATATCTTTTTTTGCTAAATTTCAGGGTTGAATAAACACAGCCAAAATTTGCTATAATTTGATTTTTTTTACACATTTCTATCTATAAAAATTATCAAATATGATGACAATTACTTTTGGGAAGAGTATCTTCACCAATATTCATCATTTCACGGTACAAAGAACATTTAATGAAAACAAAATATATGATTTTTAAATATCATTGGCAAGTATTGTTTCAATTTGGTAACTGAAAATGATCTTTTCTCAACATTTTTTGTTATGTTTATGACCAATTACAGTAACATGCTTCAATGATCAAAAGGCATTTAATAAAACATTCATGCTTGAATGAATATGTGGAATGTGATTAGCTCTTTTTCACATTATTGGGAAAAAATGCAATTGCTAACTATAGATATCTGTCAGAAACCTTGTACATGTACTATGTAGTTCATTTGATTTGTTTATGAAAATCCATGTTTAATGCTTCAGTGAGCACACAAGATTAGAATATTATGCAAATGAGAAGAAAGTTCAAGGCCTTGGCTCCATTCTTTGCCATATCGAATGGTTATTTTGGTGTGTGCGCCTTTTGGATAGTGTCACAATGAAGCCATGAGCAAAGTTTTCATAAAAAAACTGTTGGCAGAAGTAAAAAACCGTCCATGAAACAAACCCCTATTTCACTTTTGTTGAAATTCAGACTTCCTCTCTCATAGACATTGTGTACACTGTGGGTGCATGTGGTTACGAATAAGTAACTCCTTTTTCAATGTGCTTGAACTTTTTTCAAAGCTGTCTTTAGCAGTAATGTTTATTTACCTATGGGCAGAATTTTAAGCAAACATGAAATTGATTTATGGATGAGTGAGCACGCATCAAAGGGGGAAATGGGGCATTTTCAATGTCACATACTTATCAAAATTTTGTGTGGAGTTGCTATAACACCATAAAATTCAACAAAAAACAACCTTTGCCCTACTTTGTATTTACACAATCTGAAAAATGACTTTGAAAAATGGTCATTTTTAATTCAATCTTTGATTACTCATGCATGACCCAACTGATCAATCTTATTTTTCCCCAGGAGTTGCTAAATGAGGGTAGAAATCCACCTACAACATATTATATCTCAAAATTATTACCCAAAAGTTACAGCACTTTGATTTTTTAGGGGGAATTATTTTTTTTGCTGTGTATTCATGTAGATCTAGTTAATGAAACTTGGATAGAAGAGCAATCAAGTATCAGCTAACATCCTTTGTGAATTTCAGGTCACAAGCCTTCCAGAGGCGCTCCACTTGTTTAATATATATTACGCAGTGATGCACTCCTTGGACTGTTGTTTTATTTTGTGAGTCATTGATTGCTGTTAAAAGAACTTGTTCTAGCTTTGAATTCCCTCAAGAGCTACCAATATCTCACAATAGAATACTGTTATAAATGGTACAGTGTAAAGACTGTAAACCCTTCAATTAAAATCAGTTTTATTATAGAATACAATTTTCTATTGATATTTTTCAATCTGTTGATTGCTCCATACACATATTCAATACATCTTGGCTTGCAAATTCCAGAGAGAGAAAATACCTTTTTTTTAATTACTGCTTTAGATTAAATTTTACACTCTCCCAATTTTACTTCTTTTTTCCCCCCTCATTTTTCATTTTTACTCACCTTAAACTGACGCAGGTATTTTGCCTGCCCTATAAGAGATACACGAACGTACTGTGGACTCGACGTCATGATGATAATGTCTCCAAGACACAAATCCTTTACCTGTATCTCACAAAATGTGTGGTTAAGATGAAGACAGAAATTATTTCAGTTTATTGATTTAATCAAATTAAGATTCATACGGTACTAATAATAGAGTTATATTTTATAGAGATATCTCAACTAAATCATGATTAATACAGTAGCATGGGTCATGCGGGTAGTATAGCAATTTGCCACAAAGGACAAAAGTTGAGTTCACTGAAAAAAAGGGATGACTTGCAAACCATCACACATATTAATTCACTGCCGAATCCAAAATGGTGAATGGCAATGCAAATTGTGCGCCTTTAGCCTCAAAATTGGTGATTTAGAGCCTCGACCGATGTTTTGAATTCGGCAGCAAATTATTTATACGTGTGAGGAACTCTATGCTGGCTCTAACTTAAAGAGAAATGCCAGTAGTTGCAGTAAACACTGATTTCATGAGAAAGTCTGTAAAACCAGGCTTAATTGTCAGTAGGCCTATATCGAGGATCTAGATCTGGTACAGTTACATAAACTGAACTTTGTGAAATCTTGAAATCTACGCTGAAAATGTTCACACTGAAGATCACCGACATAGAAAGGCACACGTGGGACAGTGTATTATTATTATTGCTAGAATAAAGACCAGACGAAAGTGACCGAATCCACGCTTATTTCTCAGCAATTACACAATTTCTTCCAGAATCCTTTGGCTTTGCTTTGGCACATATTTTTTATTCATACAAACAGACACTTGGGTAGTCATCATATTAGAACTGTAAAAAATCATTTTGAGATCGTTACCAGAACTGGAATTTAAGTTTAAAGACAGTAAATCACCAATTTTCAGGCTAACCGGAGGATGGATATGGAGTGAAATTAGGATGAAAAATTGAAAAGTAAGAAAAATTGGTGATTTAGAGCCTCGACCCTCGCGCATGCGATGTTTTGATTTCGGCAGCGAATTATATGTTTGAGGAACTCGATGCTGGCTCTAACTTAAGTAAATCACAAATTTTTTGTAAATTTAGGCTAACTGGAGGATGGACACTGAGAAGTAGGAAATTAAGATTCTAACCGTATTCTTTTTAAGCTCGTTAGATGCACTTGTTCACTCCAACCATCCTGCCTGTGGAGAATCTACAGGTAGGACTATGGCATGCCAAAATTGCCAATGCTGTACAGAGCACACACTTTAAAAAATGATTAAAATATCACTTTTGTAACCAAAATTACTTATTTCCATACAGTTGCAATTTATTTTTCATTAACATTAGTAACTTGGGAATAATTTTTGTATTCATTAGAGCGCTCAAAAACTTGAATTTTGGGCATATTTTTGTGTACGCCCTCTATTGGTAGAAAATAATATGGCAAGAAAATTTTCATTTTTTAATCTCTATTTTTAATTAAGAAAAGAATCAAATTTACTCAAGCCCCGTGAGTCAAGGGCCAAGTTGTATGACGAATAGGTGTGATGGAAACTGTCAGTGTAAAAAAATCAAGCATTTGTCCCAAAGAAAAAGAGAAAATAAGCCAAACATTGCCATCCTTATTTTGCCACACATGGAGATATATAACTCATTAACTGAGAACAAGGTTATATCATAAGCTTCGGTCTCTGTTATGCTGGTTGTTCAGCTGAACTCCGTTGGCTTCACTCACCAAATACAGAGACCGAAGTTCTAGCGCGATCTGTACAGGGGACTCAATGGCCATATATTTATGTGTACTATTAAGTTCGGATAAAACAGGGCAGTGAAGTTGCGCGACAGCCGAGGTAAGTCACTGTTTTTGTTCCTTTTTACTTGATTTTCCCTGTTTTTTGGCAATTAATGCCAAGACTCAAGAGGGAATATTAATTTGCATTTCGGTCGCATTAATTTTCAAAAGTTTGATTCATTAAAGACAAAAATTGAAGAGCCCCGACGGGGGGATTTTGCATTGTAAGTCCCCTAATGGTGGCTTCACGATAGTGAGCCGTCTGTGTATGAGGAGAAATTAAAAAAATTAAAAAATGTTAAAAAACTCCTCGAAACAGACGGCTGCCAGCTGTCTAATCATATTCATAACCTTGTTCATTGAATGAGTGGTTTGAACTTTGGAGGATTTTTTTTTACGGTACAATAAATCTGCAATTTTTCCCACCTTTATCACTCGAAATATCAGGTATCAGAGCGAGTTCACCAACGTGAGGTTCGGATAGGTGGAGTGGAGCAAATTGTAGCGGTAGTGTCTAGACTCTAGTGAAGTGGAGCCTAGCTACAGCTACACGAACCTCACTTGAGGTAGTTTCAATCCAGAGCGGAGCTCCCTGCATGCCCTGCCCCGGGCCGGCCGCAGCGGTACCGATCGTCTCACTCTGCCTTGTCGGCCTCTTCTCGCAGCTTTCTAACAAAGTTAGAGTCGAAATCAGTTGACAAAATTCGTTGGTCAAAATCATCGAATTCCACAATATATATCCTCCCACAATTAAGTCCTTGGCCAGCTGTAAATTTTATCGTAAATATTATAGATATTCAGGCAAAATCTATTTTGCTTCGTTATGACAATCATGTTTTTAATGTTTACGTTTGGGTAGCTTTATTGTACAAATTTCGTTGCGAGAGGGCGTCTTGCCAATAATGGTTTAGAGAGACTGAAAACACTCACTCATTCATTCATTCATTCATTTATATTCATTTATTTTTTCCTTACAATAACTTAATCACTAACGTTACCACACATTTTACTTTTATTTTACACTTCAAAATAAAGGGGCATGCATGCAAGCTCTTTATTTTTGTGATATAACTGGTGTCGGGTGCCGGGGGGGGGGGCACTCGACCAAAAAAAGTGGTAGGGATGAACCCCTAAGTACAGAGATATTTTATTCTGTTATGTTACGCGTCCGTCGGTCGTCGGTTTTACCTTTATACACCATTATTTTGGTTTAGTACGGTCCCACCTTTCACACCTCGCACAAATCGGACTCTAAACACGTAGTGTTGGAGCAAAAAGGACATCCTTTATAAAACATTTTGATTTGGTTTTATCATCCCCGCATATTTGACTCTAAACACGTATATTTTTCCGAGCGAAATAGATACCCTTTTTTCAATATTTTTGTGTTTTTGACACCCTTATCACGTTACGTACGTAACGTGCCCTATCTTGAAAAAGACATCCTTTTTACGTGTTTTTTGGGTCGCGCATGATATCCACTCGTCAATGTAAGTGGCCCCACGAGGCAGGAGCTGATCCAGCTTTCGAAAATAGGGGGGGGGGGGCGAAAAATTTTTTACCGCGGAACAGGAAAAACATGATAATCTAATAAGCCTTATTTAAATAGGGCGAGTATGAATCGCGAGATAAATTTCTGAAGAATTTCATGAATTGAAGAGCTCAGTTGCAAAAGGAGTTAGGTCCATTTTTCATCGAATTTTATTTTTTTGTCTCAATGTATAGATTTGAAGGATCTCTACCTTAAACCTTGAAGAAGTACTCTCCCAAAAAGCGTACACGCTGTCCAGGAGAGAGTTGTGCTGTGTCAGGTGCTGCCAGTGCTTATAAGAT
This sequence comes from Lytechinus pictus, assembly GCF_037042905.1. NCBI lineage: Eukaryota > Metazoa > Echinodermata > Echinoidea > Temnopleuroida > Toxopneustidae > Lytechinus > Lytechinus pictus. The sequence continues at coordinate 3,830,966 of NW_026974141.1, forward strand.
GATAGCAAAGAAAATTTTATGTTCACATGGTAGGGTATGATGAAAATTTAGTTTTGCTTAAGAATATAGCAATCTGGGAGAATAAAAAAAAGATTTTCTTGGAGTCGACCTAACCCCTTTTGTAACCAAACTCTTCTTAAGAGCATGATTTTTCAAAAATTGGTAGGTCCATTTTTCATAAAAGTTTATTGTTTTCTGTCTCAAAACCTATAGATTTTTAGTCGCTCTGATGATACCAAAGAAAATTTGAAATTCACATTAAAACGATAATAAAAGTGGCAAAGAAAAATCACTTTATTCAAGAGAGATTGACTTCATTTCAATTTGCTTGTAAAAAGGGGTTAGTTCCAGAATGATAATTTATATATATATATATATATAAATATATATATATATATATATATATATATATATAAAACAAAATAATGCTGAAGATAATGCTTTCATTGCCAATAAAGTTTTTTATTAAAAATACTTTATTGGCAATGAAAGCATTATCTTCAGCATTATTTTGTTACCTTACAGAAGCCAATACGTGAATCTTTAAGATATATATATATATATATATATATATAAATGAAGACAGGTAGAACTTTGTAAAACTTCTCAACAAATTCTTTTTTTAGGAATCCCAAATACTGTCAAACTTTATCTTGGTGTGTTCAGCTTTGCAAGAATTTGGCTAGTATTTCTACGATTTAAACCTGGCTATTGGATGCTTACCAAAATCAGATTTTAATCTCATTATTTCAAATCAATCAAGGGATGATTGAACCCGGAAAATATACAACTTGGACCGCAGGCTTCCAAAACCAGCACAGCAAAACAGAAATGTTTGCACTTCAGGTTATTTATATGCAATAATAAGTATACGAAGAAAATATCGAAAAAAGAACCCTGCTTTTTCAGTAAAGCTAGTTTTCTTGTACCCTGGAATGCCTGCAAATTTGGGATCATGCGCAATGGCGAACTAATACCACACACACAAAATATAAAAGCTGACAGCATCTGGGCATGGGCTGAAACCTCTCCCTAAAGGCAGGGGCGGATCAAGGTTTTTTCTCTCGGAAGATTTTGACATCAATAAATTTTACAAGTACAAAAAAGTTACACCCAAAATGCAAGGCTCGGTGTACAAATGGCAAAGGTAAAAATGGCAGAGGTAAAAATGGCAGGGGTAAAAATGGCAAAGGTAAAAATGGCAGAGGTAAAAATGGCAAAGGTAAAAATGGCAGAGGCAAAAATGGCAAAGGTAAAAATGGCAGAGGTAAAAATGGCAGAGGTAAAAATGGCAAAGGTAAAAATGGCTGAGGTAAAAATGAAAACACTTGAGTTGGTATTTCTTTTTTTTTTCTAGACTTAATGCACGACCTTCTCATGTCAAATCGCTCTTCTAACATGTCTAATATTAAAATTTGAAGAACACTTTGAATCTCAAATATTGTACTTAATTCATTAAAGGGGAAATTCACACTGACAAAAGTTTATTAAAATGATATTGGTGAGGGTCTTAGGGAATCCATCAAAGATTTTAAAAGCTACTAAGATTTTACGTGAATGGGGACGTCATTTGCGAGCAGTTTTCGCAATATAATTATGGTGTAATAAAAATATCAATGAAATTTCATTTTCTAAAAAAAAAAATGGAAATGGTTTTAATTGTACCTTAAGCATATTAACATACAAATAATTTCACATCCGCTCCTGAAAGATTTTTTTTTTATTAGCAATCATGAACCATTGATTAAAAAATGAAAAGTAGACATTTTGGTACATAAGAATATACGGAGTAGTTACTAGTACATGACGTCACAGATCAAAAACTCAAACTTCTAATAACTTTCTTAATCTTTAATTGATGGGTTTCCGCAAACCTTCACCAATATATTTTTTCTGCTATTTTCACAGTAAACCATTTATCGGGGTGAATTTCCCATTCAAAACAGGTCGATAGAAATGGTATCTAAGAAACACCTATAAATTTAAATCCCTGATTCGCTACACATTTCAAAATTCATGCGATAACCGTTACCAAAAAACCTGATATCCACTTGGACTAGCTGCAATGAACTCTGAAAAAAAAATGAACAATAGTTTCTATTATTATATCATTTACATTAAACTACAGTTGTGCTCAGAAGTATTCATATCCCTTGGAAAATCTGTTTTTTTTGCATTTTTAAGAAAAATAAGAGTAGAAATGGAGTCAGTTACAAATCAGTCAAATACATTTAGGTATCATGTACAAAAGCATGCCATTTTTATTTTCACCTCATTTGCATATCAATAGAATAGATAACTTTCCTGGATTTCTGATGTCCAAAAGTATTCATACCCCTGTCATGAACCACAAGTTAATAATCAATTGAATAGCCTTTCTTCGCAATGACTGCCTCCAGACGTCTCCTATAGTTTGTTACTAAGTTCTTGCATGTCTCTACATGGATTTTGGCCCATTCCTCCTTTGCAATCCTCTCCAAGTCCTTCAGGTTGCTGGGCTTCCTTGTGTTGACCTTCACCTTGAGCTCTTTCCAAAGGTTTTCGATTGGGTTCAAGTCAGGACTTTGGCTCGGCCACTCCAGAACTTTGACTGCATGGTCCTGAAACCATGTTTTGACCTTCTTGGCAGTGTGCTTTGGATCGTTGTCCTGTTGGAAGATCCAATTGGGGCCAAGTTGAAGTGCTTCAGCAGACTCTTTCATGTTTTCTTGCAGGATTTCGAGGTACTGCTCCTTCTTCATGATGCCATTGACCTATTAAAAGAAAGAAAGATGTTTTGATTTTACTTCAACATGGCTTAAAAAACTCCAAAGACACTAGGAAAAACATTCATAGGGGCATTTCAATGTAGAATTAAGCATACAAGGTAATTGGCATGTGAGTTAGTACTTAACCAGGAATGTCGTAATTGACCTAAAATGAGAACTTTCAATTCATTTGACTAAAATGTTTGTGTAAGTTAAATATATACTCAAAGATAGGAAAGTCTGTATTATTCTTATTCAATAAAATCATTTCACAACTTGTAAAAAAAAAATAAAAAAATTGATGCATTGATAATGTTGTAAACTCACCTTAACAAGATTCCCTGTTCCACTTCCTGAAAAACAGCCCCAAAGCATTATGCTCCCTCCACCATGTTTTACTGTGGGCACTGTGTTCTTTGGGTTGAAGGCTTCCCATTTCTTCCTCCAGACGTAGGCGACATCTGTGTGTCCGAAAAGCTCCATCTTCATTTCATCAGACCAAAGAACAGACCTCCAAAACGTTTCATCCTTTCCCAGATGTCTTCTGGCAAAGTCCAAACGTGATCTTGTGTGGTTGGGTTTTAGGAGTGGAGTCTTCCGTGGCCGTCGTCCATTCAATCCTGCCTTATTCAAGGTCCTCTGGATGGTTTGCCTCGAGATCTTGGTCCCTTGGCCATTGAGATCTTTCAGCATCTCCTTTGTGGTGATTCTGGGGTTGACAGCAGCAGCTCGATCTAAACATCTCGCTTGCCTTGCAGACTTTGGGCTTCCGTCCAGGTCTTTTTAGGTTCTCCACTTTGTTGAAAGTCTTGAACTTCCTGATGATGCTCTGGACAGTAGCCACATGAACCTCAAAACGCTTGGATATTGCCTTGTAGCCCAAACCATCTTTGTGAGCATTCACTATTCGTGATCTCAGATCGTCACTAGGTTCCTTTCGCTTGACCATGATGAAGTTTAAGCCGATTCCGATGAACTGACAAAGATCTTGTCACTGATTCTCAATTTATAGAACCACTGATGTTTCTGGAATTCAAAGACTTTGATTTTCTCAACAAAATTCATTTCAAAAAGGCGAAACGCCCCCCTCCCCCAATCTTGAATTGAATTGATTTTTAATCAATTTCATCAACATGGCAACTAACATCTGGACAAACCTCAGAATAGGGAAGATTTCTGAGATCTAAGGAACTTCCTCTTCCTGGATACCATGCAACATGGCTTAAATTCTTTTGTATTCATGCCTGACATTATAGGGTCCAGTTTGAAACCATATGAGGGTAGTAAAATATTTGAACTATGAAAAATATGGTGTCTTATACTTGAGAAAGACAGGGGTATGAATATTCAATTCAATTCAATTTATTTGGCAAATGAAAACAATCAAGAAGTTACAAAGTAAACAAATACATAAGAATGAGCCAGGACCTCTGAAAAAGCATCCTGTGCTTATATTTGAGGCCCTAAATGACAATTGAGAATAACAATAAAATACAAAAAATAACATTAAATTAACTTTGTTTAAAAACATAACTATTAGCTAAGGCCTGCACACCATACTTATAAAAAGCACATACACACATTGCAATATAAGAATTAGGAAAGTGAGAAAGAAAATTAGATAAGAGAGGAATAATAGAATCATAGTAAGAGTGAGAGCGAGAATAGAGGGTAAAATGAAGAGGAAGAAAAGGAGTCTACTCAGCCAAGGATAGTTTTTCAAAAATTGATCGTTTCAGTAATAGTCTGAAACGAGAGAGTGTTGAACATGACTTTAGATTGTTGCATAGTGAGTTCCATTCATGAACACCTGTGTACCGAATAGAATGAGTTTGCATTGTTAAATGAGTAAAAGGAACACAAAGATTATTTCGCAAACGTGTGTGGTAACTATGGAAGAAACAATTGGTTTTAAACATATTAAATATTTTTGGTAGAATTCCTCTGTGGTACTTAAACATAAAGACAAATATATTTAGTTTTACAAGATCATTTTCATATATAGGAATAATTTTTAGATTAAGAAATAATGGTAGACCGGGACTACAAAAGTCACTCTTTGATATTAATCTTAGTGCTCTTTTTGTAAAATATAGAGTTTCTCTATATTAGTCTTATACGTTTTACCCCATATCTTATTACAATAGTTAAGGTGTGGCAAGATTATAGCATTATAAATGTTAACTAATATTTTACCGGGTAAACAGTACCTAAGTTTTGATAAAACACCAATACTTCTTGAAAGCTTAGAACAAATATTAACAATATGAAACTTCCAGTCAAGTGACTCATGAACCAATACATCTAAAAAACTTAATGATTCATTTCTAGAAAAAACAGTATTGTCAATTTGTATTGGCTCTGTATTCAATGGATTTTTTTACGTTTAGAATGAAAAATAATATACTTTGTTTTCTTAAAATTTAAGACAAGTTTGTTACATACAAACCAGTCATTCAACACGTTCGATTCTTTGTTCATTGTAGCTGTAAGAGTAAAAATATTTTTATGTGAACCAAAAACAACAGTATCATCAGCAAAGAGTGAAAATTTCAATAAATTAGAAGATTTCATAATATCATTAACATTAAAAATAGGAGGGGCCCGAGCACGGAACCTTGTGGTATACCTAAATCAACATCTAATTTAACAGATTCAACACCATCGACCACCACAAATTGTTTTCTATTTATTAAGTAACTTTCAAACCATTGTAAAGATAAACCTCTGATTCCGTATAGACTTAATTTTTTTTAAAGAATGTGATAGTCGATGGTGTCAAATGCTTTCGACAGGTCCATAAAAACTCCACAACAAAAGTTTCCTTTCTCTATTTCATTTAAAATATAATCAGAAAAACATATCACACTTAAAGACGTGGAATAATTCTTCCGAAAACCAAACTGTTCCTGTATTAAAATTTCCTTTTTAGTAAGAAAATCAGTTAGTCTGTTAAACATTATTCTTTCAAGTAATTTGGCAAAAATTTGAAGGAGTGCAACAGGTCTATAATTTTCAATATAGTCTGGATTTTCCTTTTTAAACAATTGCACAACCTTGGCTATTTTTAGTTTTTCAGGCACTAAACCAGTACTCAGAGACATATTAAAAATATTACATAACGGCAGAGCAATATAATGTATACATTCTTTAATAATTTTTGGTGATATACCATCAGATCCATTAGCCTTTGAAGATTTAATGAAGGAAGACATTTGAATTAATTCATGAACAGTTGCAGGTTTAATAAAGAATGATTCAGGAGTTCGAATGAAAAATAAAATCTTGAAAAGAGTGCGAAGAATTTGATATTGACTTTGACAATTTTTTTACCAATATTAACAAAATAAGAATTGAATTGGTTTGCTATATCGAACTTGGATGAAAATTTCACATTTTCCAGATACATTTGCTTTGGTAATGCATGTTTTTTATTACCTAATATATCATTAATATGTCTCCAAGTTTTCTTCATATCACCTTGGATTGATGAAAAGATATCATTGTAATATTTATATTTGCAATAACGAATAATACTTATAAGCTTATTTTTGTAGTTCTTATATTTCATAACATGATGAGAATTTGTATTTTTTAGACTTATTTTATACAACCTATTCTTACGACTTATGGATTTAAGTATGCCCTTAGTAATCCATGGTTTCTTAAATTTAGACCATTTTTATTTATTACAAATTGTCTGAAGTGGAAAACATGAATCATATGCATAAGAAAAATTTTCAAAAAAATTATTGTACATTTCATTAACATTAGCACAGTTTTCAGTACAAGACCAATCAATATTTTTCAATTTTTCTTTAAATGACAGTATATTTGCATCATTAATTAATCTCTTTTGAAATGATTTTTTCCTTTGGTGGTAGTTATGTTTTATTGTTTCATTTTTCAAGATAGAAAATATTGGGAAGTGATCGGAAATATCATCATATATGATTCCACTGTCGATCTTTTTGTCAAGTGAATTAGTATAAATATTATCAATTAAAGAAGCCCTATTTGCTGATATACGAGTCGGTTTTATTATCAAAGGATACATGTTGAAAGTATGCATCATATCTAAAAAATCATTTGTCTTACTATGTGAACTATAATTAATTAAATTTATATTGAAGTCACCCATTATGTATATTTTTTTCTTTTCACTTCCCAATATTTCCAGTACATTATTAATTGATACAATAAAATAAGACATGTCACTATTCGGTGGTCGATATATGCATGCTATAACGATTGATTTGTTACCAGAGTAATTTCAATAAAAACCGTTTCGTAATTATTTGTTATACATGAAAGATTGCTACGTAGTGAGTAATTAAAGTCATTTTTATATACAATGCGACTCCACCGCCAACTTTGTTCTGTCTACACAAGTGAACAAGATTATAGTTTGTAATATTATATAAATTTATATTTGTATTGAGATTAAACCAAGTCTCAGACACTGCCATAACACTAAAATTAAAATCGAGCGATGATAATAGTGCGTTAAAATTATCGAAATTTCTCTGAAGACTTCTGGCATTGACATGAAAAAGTGAAAAGTTTAAATGATCTTTTGCATGTTTAGTATAGAAATCTTCGCAAAACATATAATTACACTTTTCAGTAAAACCAGTTTCAAGGAAACTATTATCACTATCATCCGAATGCCTTCTACATAAATGATTGATTAATTGAAGAATCAATATAAAATGGATTGTTTTCAAGCTTTGTATTTTGTCAACGTTAATATTTTGAGATATGTGAAAGTAATGATAAAGTATGAAATGAAATTCATTGTCATCGCAAATGTGATTAAATGGCAGAATATCTGAGATACAATCAATACAAATCCATGACTGAGTAGAAGAAGTAGTATTACAATTCGTACACACACTCATTCACACTAAAGGCCTTTACAATACAAACAAGTGTTTATAAAAAAAAAATAATAATAATAAAATAATGCAAAAATAAAAATAAATAAATAAATAAATAAAAAAGAATTAAAAAAAATAATTAAAAAAAAATAAATAAAATAAATAAAAAAAATAAGATCAAAGGTAGAATTCAAACTAAGGTAGATGGAGTAGCTTGGACAATATTTATGTTTATGAGTAGCAAAAAAAGGTCAGACAAAATAATTAGCTCATGAATGTTATAAGATAGGAAATTAAAAATTACTCCAGACTCAAAACACTAATTTGCATGTGTCAAAAATTCAGTCTCCATGACCTGTTCCTTACTGCCAGTAACTAAAAGTCTGTTATTTTCTTGCACGGTTTCAATGCATTTTTTCTGTTATATAGTAATGTACTGTTTAATTCAGCCCAATCGGTGAAAATAAAATTTATTAATTTTCTCATTAAAAAAAACCCGAAATAAAACCCAAATCAGAACAAAATAATTATTTTACTTTCTATTCAATCTGTCAGCTAGAGTTCTTTGATATATCATATAGAATAAGAAAAAAAATTAATGCCCTGATAAGGCCTTACTCCATATTTAACTGATGACTTCATTTACTTCCCAATATAGACCAACAAAAGAAAAGAAAAAATATACAATGTTCAGCTAGTACATGTTAAAACAAATTATTTTACATCATATCACATTCTCTTTAGTCTTTCATTATTTTGTTCATATAGTCAATGTTCTTCATTTTATTATTTTAGTTTCTTGAGATCTTCTTCATTTGCGATTATTTATGTAACAGATTTTCCTCCAGATGCAGGCAATAGAACAAAGATGTGGCCATCAGAAGACCATGCTGACTGTACAACTTCACATTTTCGAGCTTGAGCAAGAAGAATTTGATTCCTGACAGTAAGATCTTCTGTTATGGAGATCCCAGATCCTTTCAACTTTCTCCTGTTCTGAAGAATTTCTTTCTTTTTCTTGTAGGAAGTAAGTTTCACAATAATGGAACGAGGTCTTGGTTTCCTTGCCGACGAAGCTCCTTCAGACTCTCTGATGTTTCCCTGTGCGGTGTGATCTGTCGATGTCCTTCGCTGGGTCCAACGAAACACCGAGTTCCTTTGTGATGATATCTGTAACAATGTTATCTGTGCTTTCTCCTTTCTTTTCTTCCTTGCCAAAGATCCTGATGCATGATCTCCGGGAGTACTGTTCCATGTTATTTGCTGCATTCTCCAGAGAAGATATTTTCTCACTACATGTCAAAACCTTTGTTTGCAGCTTGCTGATTTCCTCATCCTTCTTTGTTAGTTTAATTTGTTTTGCAGGTCAAATACATCAGATTACAGGGTTGCTAGCTGTTGAAGTTTTTCATCAAGTTTCTTTTCAATAGCATTGCTAACAATTGAATCAAGTAGTCTAATAAATTCCTCATTCTTCAGCAGGTCTTTCATAACTTGGCTAGTGATAGCTGCTGTCTGTCTTGTGTTCAATGAAGCATTAGATCCTGACATGATGGTATAGTTACAGAAATTTGAAGAGTTTAACACCAACAAAATGTATAGATGGGACTAGAGTAAAAAATCTCTACACTTGCCTGAACTACTGTATCCAAAAACTACTCCAAATGGCAAAAAAGACTACATTTCCATGATTTCCTAGATATCCAGCACCATGCTATTTGCTAATCATTCAAAATTCAAGAAGTTCAAAGCTCTTTTTCTAGCGATTGCTAGTAATTAGTCCTGGAATTCTCCTGTGAGTGAACCCATGCGCGCGTGTATGATAACCAATATTTTTGAACATCAGAAAATTCAGAAAAGTCATCTTCTCTATTATTATGCAAATGAGATGAAAATAAAATCAGCATGCTTTTGTAGATAATATCTCTTAGTATATAACTACTATGCAAGTTATCCAAGTTCAGCTTTCATTTTTATGAAAAATGCAAATTTCCTAGGGGGTGTATCATATCAATCCCGGATATCAATATCTATTCGGATCCATTATGATGTTGAAATATGAAAAATTACTGTTATTATAGAACGTTTTGTTATTTTTTCTGTTGTCCAAGTTAGGCAAGTGGTTCAAAGAAATCCCGAACTCGTCTATTTCAGTGCGTTAATGGTAGCGCACATTGGTGTTTACAATTAGTTTGGTATGTATGTGATGAAGTGCTGTTCTATTGGCTTATTATATTCACTCGCGTTCGTGATCACTCGCGTCGCGTTGGTAATCACACGCGTTTTTTATTTTTGGCGATTTTTTTTCATTTCGGTGCGATTTTTTTTCTAACGGTTTCTTCAATGGGACAAACACGCTGGGAAAATAAAATGAAATTGAAATTCGAGTTTCGTTTTAAGCCGGCAAGTGCCTTAAATAAGATGTACTTGACTACTCAGTGTATTAACATAACAAACAAGCAAATCAGCCATGTGGCTCAACTAACTTAGAATAGATCCGGACTTCTACTGTGTCTTATACGAGGACTCCGAGTCGGAACTTGCCATATCTGCCACATCGATATTACATCGTATCATTCCCATATGCGGACATGCCTGCATGCAATGGCCCCAAGGCGGCCGGACCCGGCCGCGGTCGGACACGACGTGCATCGGTAGCATGGAGGAAGCTAACGTGAGTCGAGCTGAGTTGGATCCCACGTTATATATGAGGCGCCGATTGTACCAATATTATATAGAACAATTATTTGTTATTATATATAATCATTATTCATTAAATAATAACTATTATTTATATATAATTTACATTCTATTTGTAAATAATTACTGTTATATAAAATAACATTTCTAATTATTTATATATAATTCCAAGTAATACTTCATTATTTGTAAATAATAATAGTTCGACATTCTATTATTTATAAATAATGATTATTTGTTTTTCATTATTTATAAATACTGATTATTTATTTTTCATTATTTATAAATAATGATTATTTGTTTTTCATTATTTATAAATACTGATTTTTTTTTCATTATTTATAAATAATGATTATTTGTTTTTAATTATTTGTAAATAATGATTATTTTTTTTCATTATTTATGAATAATGATAATTTGTTTTTCATTATTTATGAATAATGATAATTGGTTTTTCATTATTTATAAATAATGATTATTTGTTTTTCATTATTTATAAATAATGATTATTTGTTTTTCATTATTTATAAATAATGGTTATTTGTATATAAATAACGATTATTTGTATATAATGGCAAACTGTAAAAATCGTTTATAAATAATGATTATTTATAAATAATGGGATATTCAAACAAAAATGTTATTTATAAATAATGAAACACGATGAATTTTCATTATTTATAAATAATGGGAAACTCAACAAATTATTTATAAATAAAGAAATGTGCACTGGCATTGTTAATAGATAATTATCATTTACAAATAATAGAAAACTCGACAAACTTATTTATAAATAATAAAAAAACGAATTGCAATTATTCATAAATAATGGAATGTCGAACTATTATTATTTACAAGTAATGAAGTTGGAATTATATATAAATAATTAGAAATGTTATTTTATATAATAGTAATTATTTACAAATAGAATGTAAATTATATATAAATAATAGTTATTATTTAATGAATAATGATTATATATAATAACAAATAATTGTTCTATATAATATTGGTACAATCGGCGCCTCATATATAACGTGGGATCCAACTCAGCTCGACTCACGTTAGCTTGCTCCATGCTACCGATGCACGTCGTGTCCGACCGCGGCCGGGTCCGGCCGCCTTGGGGCCATTGCATGCAGGCATGTCCGCATATGGGAATGATACGATGTAATATCGATGTGGCAGATATGGCAAGTTCCGACTCGGAGTCCTCGTATAAGACACAGTAGAAGTCCGGATCTATTCTAAGTTAGTTGAGCCACATGGCTGATTTGCTTGTTTGTTATGTTAAAACAGTAGTCGAGTACATTTTATTTTAAGGCACTTAATTGCTGGCTTTAAACGAAACTCGACTTTCAATTTCATTTTATTTTCCCTGCATGTCTGTCCCATTGAAGACACCGTAAAAAAAAAAATCGCACCGAAAAAAAAAAAATCGCCAAAAATTCAAAACGCGAGTGATTACGAACACGCACGTGACGCGAGTGATTATAAACTGCCGTTCTACTATACGAACTGGCCAAGATAAATCCTTTCATCACTCACTAATTGAAATCACTTTGGCATGAAAATATTTGAGTTTAATCATATCAACGATAAAGTATAGACCTAAAATGATGAAAAGATCTAAATAATATCTCATCAGTTCATAATACAATAGGAGTCCATTCAAGGTCAATAATTATGACTGATATTAACTGGAAAGGCTCTCTTTTCCTTGCTGATCTAGCATGTCATGATCTTTACCTCTGTCATTTTTGTTTCTGCCATTATCACCTCTGCCATTTTTACCTCTGCCATTTTTACCACTGCCATTTTTACCTCAGCCATTTTTACCTCTGCCTTTTTTACCTTTGCTATTTTTACCTTTGCCATTTTTACCTTGCACCAAATACAAGGTCATTAATTTCGTCCAAAAAAAAATTGACAAGCAAAAAAAAAATCACCCAAAATGTTAAGTAATTTCGTCAAAAATGATGTACTTGAGTGATGTATTTTTGTCCATCATAAAAGACCAGAAATAGTAGAGGGGACATTTGATATTGTGTCCCCCCTCCTGAAATAGATCATCCATTTTACAATCAGACTAGAGATACTAATCATACTAAAGTCACCCTTTTCTCATGTTAAGAGAGATATCCCCTTAAATTATCTGACATGGTTATCTCAGGAATCTGATAGTTTATACTCACTTCCTGGTTATTCCTTCGTACAATATCATTTAGGGATAACAGACAGGAGGGGTTGGTATCTAGAATATTCTTTTAAGTGATCTTAATTGTATGAATGAAATTGCCGAATCTATCTATCATTGAGATTCGAGTACCAAATTTTAAAATCATTATGATTGTAATATTTTATATACCTAACTCCAACAAAAATATTTTCTAATACTTGCAAGATTTTCTACAAAATCCAGTTTTATTTATAATTGAGATTGTTATGAAGTAGGAGAATTTAATACAGACATATCTAAATCTATTTTTTGGATATCATTTTATCCTCCTCTTTTTTCCATTGATAACAAGGCCCACCTAGTCTGCTATGCAGACTCTGAATGGCTCGTGAGGTGGGTGCTGCTGGTTTGCGAACCAGCCTGAAAGGGCGAGCGAAGCGAGCCATTTGCAGCCTCAGTAGACCTAGACTGCTATGCAGACTCCTTGAATCTGCTGTGGTACACACACTGCAGATGTGGGTCTACATTTGTAGACTAATACACACCAGGGTTACTAACCAATCCGCAACCCTTATTGATAATATTTTTTGTAATGTTACTCCTGTACCCGAGTCTGGGATAGTTTTATTAGATATTTCAGACCATTTCCCGATATTTTTAAGAAGTTAACCCCGTTTAGGTTAACATAAAAGAAACCCCGTAGCAAAAATTCCGAAATGTAACACCAAATAATTTAGAGAGGTTAAAGGATGGTCTTGATGACGAGGATTGGTCTGAAGTGTTCAGTTTGCAAGATACAAATACATCATATAATATATTAATGAAAAAAAACTTCACATTTGGATAGACATTTACCATTGGTCAGTAAATGTAATAATTACAAAAAGAGTCTAGACTTCCTTGAATATCAAAATCAATATTACGATCAATTATATATAAATCGCAATTTTTTTTCTATTATCGCTCAGAAAAGTCGCATCGTAAATATACTTCATATAAATATACCCTCACTAAAATATTGCAGAGTGAAAAATATTTTACAAATAAATAGATTCGTTTCAAGCACGACATCAATAAAACATGGAAAATAGACAATGCCATAAACAAAACATAAAAGCACACAAAAACAATAAAACACAACAATGTCGAAATTCATGATTCTTTTCTTATATCTGATATATTTAATCAATACTTTACACAGATTGGGAAAGGTCTTGCAGACAATATACAGTTAACACAAAAGAAATTTATTGTCTTCATTCACCAACCGAACCCTAATTTTCTATTTCCATTACATAGGAATGAAATAATAGATATAGAATATGTTGTTGATCCATTAGTATACATAATTAACCGCGCCGTGCCTGAAAATATATAAGACAATACCAGTGCAAGAAAGGCAAAAAGAATAATATATGTAATTATAGACCGATATCTTTATTGCCCACTTTATCTAAAGTTATGGAAAGGGTGACCTATACAAAATTATTAAATTTCTTGAATAAATATAATTTCCGACTTTCAATTTGGATTTCGCCAAAAAAAATATAGTACATCTCATGCCACTCACGCATTTTTATTGACAAAATCACTAAAGCTATTGATAACTTTGAACACACAATAGGTGTTTTTCTGGACCTCTCCATAAATCCCGAAATACTTATCTATAAACTTGAACATTACGGAGTTCGTGGGAAGGCCTTGGAGTGGTTCAGAAACTACCTCGCAAATCGTAAACAATTTGTAAGCATAAACGAACAAAGTTCTTCTCTACAAAATATTAACTGGGGTGTTCCCAAGGCAGCCTCCTGGGTCCAGTTTTATTTATATCTATATAAATGACATCCAGAACTCTGGTGTTATCAATAAAGATAAGTTTCTAACTTTAAGCTTCTTATCAATTCAACATGAACAAATGAAACATTGCATTACACTATTTTTCTTTTTTTTCCTCTGTAACTGTTAAGGGTTAATTTTTAGGAACCTGCCTTCCATTTACCATACATATATAGAAGTAGTATGCAGGCACAGGCCCTTATTGAAACTTTGATCCACAAGTGGGTCTTCACACAATACTAGCACAAATACAATTTTTTTGGTTGAACAAGAGGGGCCTTCTGTACTAAAAAAATGGCAGGGTTCTTAGGCTGCAGATTCAGACCACTTTCCTCAAGGCAATGGTTTGCACAGCAGACTAATGCCCCAGCAGCTACGACACTGGCTTGAGTGTTTGTTAGATAGAAAACCATGTAAGAAATGAGGTCTTACTTAAAATAAATATATCTGATTGACTCACCAGCACTGGGTTCCTTTATGCAAAGGCGAAGATGTAGAAAATCAAATGACTATAAATTCATCGGGATCCTAATGCGATGTCCATGAACAAGATAAATGCGAAATATATATATATATACAACATATGGAGAAGAACGATGTCGCGATGAAGAACGACCGCGCCCGTGAGGCCTCAGCGAAACGCGTCGCGAATAGGGTGACACGAGATGTTCTCCTAGAGATATTGCACGCTCCCACTTGGATAACACAAGCGATGGATATATATTTACATATGTCGAAATCAAAAGGATGGAAATGAAGAACTTGAAATCCAGATGATGTAAAATAAATCCAGAGTATGAGCTATTTGTTGTGTTGCAAAAAAAATGACTAGCAGAAATTGTACATGTCCTTACTAGGTGAAGACTTTCTACTGAGTGTGTTGGAGTGTAAAAATTAACCATGAGGTTGCTCTCAGCTTAAATCTGACTGGCTAGTAGTTGCTAAGTGAGAAAAACATCCACTTAGAAATAGACAGGAGCATTCCATGGCTTAGAAAATGAACATGAAAGAATTCCTGGCTGTTGTGTGAACATCTTGAATAAAGGAGGACTGGGCCAGTAGGTGCACAAAAGAATCAAGTTGAATAGGCTAACTGAGAAGTGCTTCATCAAAAGAATTAATTAAGTTGTAAATCAGCTGTCTTTGCATGATCAATGTAAACAAAGTAGTGATCAAGCTCTGATCATGTTGAAATCAGTGTTTGATGAAAAGAAAACCACTACAACCCATTTCCAGGAACCAAATATGTTTAATACTATCTATTTATGCCCGCTCCACCCCTCCCACCAAGGGGGGGGGGGAGAAATAACAATATAATGGAAGACCTCTGGCAGTCTTTCTGCATTAGGCAATTTCTTATAGCCGCAGTGCTGACTTTTGAAAACAGCCAAGATGAATAATTTTTTACAAATCCGGGGGAACAAATGCACTAAAGTTGTGGACCTCAAATGACCTTTGACCTTGATTGAGAAAGTTGTAATTAATTTCATATCTTTTGTTATATAAATGGCAATCTCATATCAAATTCATTTGATTTGATTTCGTATTTGGAAAGTAATGAACAAAATATTCATTCCTAACATGGTTAACTGAACTAAAATAAACTTTGAACTTGAACCACCAATGTATAATGTACTCATCAAATTAATGTATCAAGTTCTCAC
The DNA here is from genome assembly GCF_037042905.1 of Lytechinus pictus. Classification (NCBI taxonomy): domain Eukaryota; kingdom Metazoa; phylum Echinodermata; class Echinoidea; order Temnopleuroida; family Toxopneustidae; genus Lytechinus; species Lytechinus pictus. The sequence goes on from NW_026974141.1 coordinate 3,846,972, forward strand.
TTCTGCTATGCAGTATTTAATGGATGAGAAGTAAAATAATGATAACAATAATGATATAGGTATATTTACCAAGGAAAGCCATTTCAGTTCTGAAAACTGTTCTCCCAACGGGCCCTGCTCTTATTATGATAATGATAATAATGCTAATGATAATTATATTAATGATTCTCATCATCTGCAACAAGATCAGAATATCCTAGGCATCATTCCATGTACAACGTACATGTAATGTAAATGCAGTATGCACTATGTACAGTGTACATGCACTAGCTGCTATCACACATAACATTCAGGTTCTAATATAGTAAATCAACTTTTACATGAAATTCATTAAAATTCTGCCTCGTCTAGCTTTGTTTTAGCATATACAGATTGAAAATTGCGGACAAAGCACAATCAAGCATCGTCTGTCATCAGGGTACCCATTTCAATGCCTGTATATAAATATCCCAGTATTACTTTTTTGAAAATTCCCGAAAAATCCCCCAATTCCCACAAAATTTCCCGTTTATTCCCATGGGAAGTTTCTGTAGTATCGATACCGAGTGTGTTGATCGATATTGAGAAGTGATTAAAGAAACGAAACAATCAAAGTCAGATCAGCTGTCCATGTAATTTTGTTGATCGTGATCTTAATCAGTTATTATATTGGCGACGATGATGGGATGAACCTACCACAATTTGAGAGATTTTCTGTACACGATGAGCCCACTACAGTTGGTTCAAGATGGACCAAATACGTGAAAAGACTGGACAATTTATTCACAGCTTTCGCCATTACCGACGCGAAGCAGCAGCGGACACTCCTCCTTCACTACGCCGGGCTGGAGGTGTGCGATATCTTCGAGTCTCTGCCGGACACAGGTGAGTCGTACGTGACAGCAAAGAGTGCTCTGGAGAAACATTTCTGTCCTCAAGTGAATGTTGAGTATGAACGGTTCGGTTTTAGACAGTGCAAACAAAACGAGAGTGAGACAGTTGACCAATATTGTCGTCGCTTAAAGCAGTTATCTTCATCTTGTGATTTTGTAAACAGGGATTCTGAAATCAAATCCCAGATCATCCTTGGTTGTCACTCTCAGAAACTTCGCCGTCATGCGCTGAGAGAACCACAGCTGACCCTGGAGAAGCTCCTAGGTGCGGCTCGCGTTTTCGAGCAAGCCGATCGCCATGCCTCCGTTATTGAAGGCACAACGTCCGTCCAAGCAATGAACATTCGCTCTTCTAAGGCCTATCAGTATCAGCGACAACAACACTCAACAGTCCCCCTCCCAACATCAGTCTTCTAACACTACGTGTCGCAACTGTGGAGGTATCTTTCCGCATAGAAAGAAGTCTTGTCCAGCAAAAGGACAAACATGCCATTCATGTGGTAAACTGAATCATTTTGCGAAATACTGTCGCAGCAGGAAGGGTAAAACCACAGGTGATAAGCAACATGTTCAAGCTACCATGACGCACAGTGATCACCAACCTCAGAAGTCAGACCCTGTCCCTGACCTTCAACAGCAAAGTGAACATTACCTGTTTCATATTCAGGATAAATCAGTACCTGCTATGCCTAAACCGATTGTTACAGTACATGTTAATGGAACTCCCATTAAGGCAGTTATTGACACCGGGGCATCAGTCATGGTGATGGCCCAGAAAACCTACATTCAGCTCAAGCCACAACCCCATCTGGATGTGCATTCTGTTCCTGTCTATGGCTACGGTAGTGAAACACCACTTGATATTAGAGGTACTTTTTCAGCAACGGTTTGCTACAAGTCTACTTCTGTCAACACTACAGTTTATGTTACCTCTCATGATGGTGACACGCTTCTGAACTTAGCGACAGCCACTGCGCTTGGTCTTATTGAGTTTACATACGCAACATCGTCAGCGTCACCTGAATCAGTCTATCCAGATCGCTTTACCGGGATAGGAAAGTTAAACACTTATCGCTATCACGTCCAAGCTGATCCATCGGTAACTCCAGTAGCTGTCCCACATCGACGAATACCGTTCCATATGCGCGATAAAGTGGTCAAGGAACTTGATCGCTTACTAGAGAGTGATATCATCAAGAAGGTAGAGAACACGCCTACGCCATGGGTTTCGCCCATCACTGTTGTACCAAAGCGTAATACCGAAGCCATTTGCATCTGTGTTGATATGCGCAACGTCAACACTGCAATCAAGCGAGAACGTCACAACATACCTACAGTTGATGATCTTATTGCTACACTCAATGGCGCTACAACGTTCAGTACGTTAGATTTGAACTCAGGATATCATCAGATAGAACTCGATGAGTCCTCCCGCCAGTATACCGTATTCTCTACACACGTAGGACTATTTAGGTACAAACGCCTAAATTTTGGATTATCTTCAGCAGCTGAAGTGTTTCAGCATGTGATCCTGATGACATTTCAAGACCTACCAGGCGTTGTGAACATCAGCGATGATCTACTCATTTTTGGCCGAAACAAAGCAGAACATGACACACGACTTCATGCGGTCATGCAGCGCCTACGTGAGGTGAACCTAACGCTGAATCCTGCTAAGTGTGTCTTTAACACAGATCGTGTTGTATACTTTGGCCATGTCTTCACCGCCAATGGTATTAGCCCTGATCCTCGTAAGGTGGAAGCGATCCATGCTGTCGCGGAGCCACAGAACGTCTCAGAGATACGCAGTTTCTTGGGCATGGTAACTTACTGTGCTCGTTTCATTCCAGATCTCGCGTCAATATCTGCTCCTCTCAGAGAACTCACACGAGCTGATGTGCCGTGGTCATGGGGACCGCCCCAAGCAGCAGCATTTCAGCGTATCAAGGACCTTGTTTCTAAGCACTGTACCATGGGATACTTCAACCCAGCATACCAGTCAGAGGTTATTGTTGATGCAGGCCCACTTGGCCTCGGAGCGATTCTGGTTCAGCATGACTCTCGTACGCAGTCAGTTATCCCAATCGCGTTAGCTAGTCGCTCATTGACACCCGTAGAACAACGCTACTCGCAAACTGAGAGAGAGGCACTTGCCATCACTTGGGCTGTTAGACATTTTCACATTTATCTGTATGGAGTATCATTCGTTGTGACAACAGATCACAAGCCTCTGTTGTCCATGTTCAACAATGCCAACTCAAAGCCGCCAATCCGCATTGAACGTTGGTTACTTCGGCTACAAGCGTACAATTTCAGGGTCCAGTACCACCCTGGAAAATTGAATCCAGCCGACTATATGTCACGGCACCCGCGTACTACCCACAGTGAGGGATCATCAGCCGAAGAAGAAATCGCAGAACAACATGTCTCGTTTATCGCAGCACACGCAATTCCAAAGACAGTTACGCATGAGGATATCGTATCAGCAACAAGCGCTGATGAAGCTCTTCAGAACTGTATGCGTGCTATCCAGGATGATAGCTGGGGTGATCTTCTAGCGTCTGCAGATGCAGCATTGCAGAGTGAGTACAGAAGCCTACATGAAATACGTGATCAACTTACCATAGCAGAAAATGGTAGCATTCTCTTACGTGATCATCGCATCGTCATTCCACGCTCACTTAGACAGCGTATCAACAACATAGCACATGAGGATCATCAGGGTATAACTAAGACAAAGGCTCTCTTGCGTGAGAAGGTGTGGTTTCCTTCTATTGATCGTATGACTGAACACACAATTCGCGATTGTTTATCTTGCCAGATGAACAGTGTTGACCATGCGAAAGAACCACTTCGAATGACTGAGCTTCCACAACAGCCATGGACCGAAGTTAGCGTAGACTTTGCCGATCTACCGACTGGTGATCACATGTTGGTAGTCATCGATGATTACTCACATTTCGTAGAAGTAGAAATAGTTTCCTCTACAGCAGCGAGTCAGGTCATCCCCAAGCTTGACCGAATCTTCTCAAGCTTTGGCGTTCCTTCTGTAGTCCGTACTGACAATGGCCCACCATTCAACGGCGCAGATTTCAATCAGTTTGCTAACTACTTAGGGTTCAAGCACAGGAGAGTTACTCCGCGTTGGCCTCAAGCTAATGGTGAGGTCGAAAGATTCATGCGAACTCTCAAGAAAGTCTACCGCTGTGCCATCGCAGAGCACAAGTGTTGGAAGCAGGAAGTATACAGGTTCTTGCGTAACTATCGTGCTACACCACACTCTACTACTGGTGTTCCTCCTGCAACTCTTCTCTTTGGAAGGCCATTGCGTACACGTCTTCCAGAATCTCCGCAGATCCAACATGATCTACATTCTTCAGTTCGCAATCGCGATGAAGCCAAGAAACAACACATGAAAGCATACGCTGATAGTCGCGGAAAAACTCAGACATCGAGAATCGCGGTTGGTGATATGGTGCTTGTTCGCAGAGATGGAATGGTTCCAAAGCACCAGTCGCCATACCTTGCGCAACCATACAAAGTTGTGAGAAAGCGTGGATCTCGCATTACCGTCCGTTGTGCCAATCATTATATCACACGCAATTGTTCGCGATTCAAGTTGTATGGTGGTCCAGCTCCACCATTTAGTCATGATGATGATGATGACATTGAACCTTGTAACATTCAAGATGCACAAAATGATCCAATGCCAGCGGGAAATCCGCAACCTGCTGAACCACGTCGCAATCCGCCTCGCGAGCGACGTCCCCCATTACGTTTTCGTGATTTTGTGCCTAACTAACTCGTAACTAATTGGTCACTTGATTATGAATGCCATTATTTTACTTGATAATATAAAAGGTGGTTATTACACAAAAGTGTATTTTGATGCATATTTTACTTCAGGTTTCCTTAAATTTACAACTGTTATGTTTTGATTACTTTGATTTTTTATCCAACATATCCGTGTATGTTTACAGTTTATGCATTATTTTGGATATCAGTGAATCAATTAGAAAACTCTTTGTATTAAACAACCATGAAAATGAATACACACCAAAAAAAAAACACAAAAAAAACATGAAAGACCCCAAAGTATCTGTTATTTTGGAACACTGCTAAACCAAGTATTTATTTGATTAAAAAAAAATCATAATAACTGTACTTTTCAGATTTTCATGTTGCAAACGCAATGTCATGCCTAATTGTGCATGAGCAGGAATGGTAGGAATTTGTTTGTGTTATTATGTGTCACACAGTTGGATTTATATGGACATACAATATGTTTTACATGGTATAATATTTGTATTTGTTTTCCACACGTTTTGAGCAGACCTTTGAGCAAACAAGGGTACACAGGTTTGATACTTATTGTTGTTTTAGATGTAACAAAGGAATGTTCTTGAGTTTTTACTTTGTTTTCACACTATCAAAAAAAAAAAGAGGAAAAGGAAAAGAACATGAAATGTAAGCAGTTTATTTTTGTTTAGTTTTAATTGTCATATTACTTAATCTTTTGGGATGCAAACTAAAATTACAAAACAGCAAATTATGATACAGTATATTATGTGTTTGAAATTTTGAAAGATACAATAGTACTTTTTATGCAGCCACTTGCATCTAGTCTAATCTGTTTTATATTTTGCTTGTACAATTTATTTTGAAGAAAACATAGCTTCCTGCATGCAGAGCAGAACAAAATAATACACACAAGAACAAAATTAATGTTTTGAATAATAAGCTTTATTTTTTATTATAAACAAAAAGAATGATGTTAAGTTAAAATACTTTGATAATTGCATTTGTTGATTATTTTATACAAGTTTAGAAGTTTTGAAGGATACTCAGTTTATTTGAAAGGTTTTACATTCTATCCAAGGTGAAGAGGAATGTAGTATCGATACCGAGTGTGTTGATCGATATTGAGAAGTGATTAAAGAAACGGAACAATCAAATTCAGATCAGCTGTCCATGTAATTTTGTTGATCGTGATCTTAATCAGTTATTATAGTTTCCACCGCGAAAATTCCCGGTAATTTTGCAACCCTAGCTAGGAGGGCGGATCAAGCTGACTGGATCGGAGTTATTCTCATTCCTCGCCATTTATCCTGTCAACAACTTGTACAATTAGATCCTGCAGGACTCCTACGCGGGATTTCACGGTCTCGAGGACTTCCTCGCCTGCGGTGGCATGGTCTATGTTACAGGCCCTCGTCACGAGTGAGAAACCGAGGACACGCGTCCCGCCATGCCTTGCAGCTATCACTTCCGGGACGGTGCTCATACCTGCCAGGAAAAGCAAAGAATATCAGCGTTGCAAGCAAAATAACATTGCATTCATTTGGATCACTGTTAAGACATAATGCAAGGCTCCACATGAACTATTTTTGGTGGTGGCCAATTCGATCGGGCCACCAATATTTAAAATTTGGCGGCCCGAAAAATTATTTTAAAAATATTGAAATTAAATAAAACCTTAAACTGCAACACTAAACTTGTTTAAGGTTTCTTTGATCTACACACAGACACAAATAGTCACATCTACATGGATACATTTATACTAGCAAACTACATTTCTTGCCATGAGCCCGCTATCACCGGTGTTAAATTACTTTATTTTCTGTCATTAAAATTAGAAAAAGTAGAGCGCCTCTGGCAGTCTAACCTGCATTACGCGGTTCAATATAGCAGCAGTGCTGACTTTGAAAGCACTATAAAATAATTATTCACAAAAAAACTTTCATATGATACAATATTACGTTCATTGACCCTAAATGACATTTGACCTTGATCATGTGACCTAAGACTTATCAGTGATACTTGATTACCCCTATGTCCACAATTCATAAACTATATCCATAAAGTTTGAAAGTTACAAAAGCGATTTAATAATTACCTCCAACATGGACAAAGTTCATTGACCTTAATGACCTTAATTTGACCTTGGTCATGTGACCTGAAACTCGCACAGGATATTTAGTGATACTAGATTACTCTTATGTCCAAGTTTCATTAACTAGACCAATACAATTAATTTCAGAGTTATGATGGTAATTCAACAAATGCCCCCAAAAGGGCCAAAGTTCATTGACCCTAAATGACATTTGACCTTGATCATGTGACCTAAGACTTATCAGTGATACTTGATTACCCCTATGTCCACAATTCATAAACTATATCCATAAAGTTTGAAAGTTACAAAAGCGATTTAATAATTACCTCCAACATGGACAAAGTTCATTGACCTTAATGACCTTAATTTGACCTTGGTCATGTGACCTGAAACTCGCACAGGATATTTAGTGATACTAGATTACTCTTATGTCCAAGTTTCATTAACTAGACCAATACAATTAATTTCAGAGTTATGATGGTAATTCAACAAATGCCCCCAAAAGGGCCAAAGTTCATTGACCCTAATTGACTTTTGACCTTGGTCATGTGACCTAAAACTCAAGCAGCATGTTAAGTAATAATCGATTACCCCTAAAACTACGTTTCATGAACTAGGTCCAGATACCTTTTAAGTTATGATGACATTTCAAAAACTTAACCTTAGGTTATGATTTCGATATTGACTCCCAAACATGGTCTAAGTTCATTGACCTTAAACTACCTTTGACCTTAATCATGTGACCTGAAACTCGGGCAGGACGTTCAATCTTACTGGATAGACCTTATGTTCAAGTTTAATGAACTATATTCATATACTTTCTAAGTTATGCTGTCATTTCAAAAACTTAACCTTCGGTTAAGAATTGATGTTGATAATAAATTTCTTTGATTTCCCCTTGGGTGTTGAACCAAGACCCCCCGTTCTCCAGTTATTGAACGTAAACAGTAAAGCTTAATGTAGGAAGGGTCCATGCAGGGAGGGGGTATACAGCCCTATAAAGGTTACAGATGAAGAGCCCCTACTGTGCGGGGTCTGGGGCAGAGCCCCCGGTTGCTCTGGAGATTTATCGAAAGTAAACATTAAGATACTTTTACGTTAACTAAAGCTTTACCTAGGTAGGGACATTATAACAAGAGAATGATTCAAGCCTGATTGCGACCGTTATTGCATAGAATTTAGCAAGCTTATAACACAATGTTATGTGCAGTCCATCTTTCTACCCGTTCGTTGACCTAAAGATCGTGACGGATTCATGAAAGTTTTGTCTATACGAACAGAAACATCGATGCAGATTGAGAACCTTATTTACATCTACAAAGCGATTCTGTTCAAAACGGGAAGCGAGATAGATGATTCGAATTTTCTTGGGTAACTTAACATATGTGCTATTGAAAAAGAAAAAGAAAATAATTTAATCAAAAATAGTTTTGCCAAATATCTATGGAGTATAAACAAACTTTTGTTTAGTACTGTGTTATCTTGTAAAAATGAAATCATTTATTTGATGCAAGCATTTTGGCATTCATAATAATTTTCATGCCAAATACTGCAACAATGGTTTTGGCAAATGCATGAAGGAAATAATGGTTAAGGATGGTTGCTCTTTGCTGGTTTTGCATTTTGTTATTAAATAATGTAACAAAAATTTGGAATCATTGCCTTTTTATTTTGTTCAGTTACATGCATATAATGTATGCTGTATTTGATACTTTCAGGCGAATCATTGTTTAAATAGGTGGTCAAACTTTGCAAAAATTGACCCAAATCTTTAGCGCCTTGTTTTTTAACTATTGAGAGCGTTTTAGGAAATTAAGATCTCTTTCTTAACCCCTGATAGTCGGATAGACAAGAGTTGTCCCACCTGGAGGCCGTTTCATAAAGCTGTTCGTAAGTTCAGAGTGACTTTAAGCATGTTAAGAGCGCCTTGTGAGCCTTTCTTACGTGCTATAACCCGTCGCCAATGAACATTTTGGCGGATACCTTTTACCACAAGAAAGGATCACCAGTCGTTCTTAAAGTCGCTCTTAACTTTCGAACAGCCTTATGAAACACCGACCTGGCTAAGAGTAGTTACATCTAGCTGATTAACAAACCGACATCAGCTCCCAATGATGATATGAGAAATCTCAGCTCAAACAGTACAAGGCTGAAAGCATATATCACTTACCTACGACATCGGCTCCCACTGATGATCTGAGAAATCTCAGCTCAGCTGGAGTCTCGTACGACGGCCCTTCGACCATGACATAGACGCCCTCTTTGACAAACCTTGAACACTGCACGTCCTGGGCAGCCTTCAAAGCGAGTTCCCTCAGCTTCTTGTCATAGGCATTAGACATGTTGGGAAATCTCGGCCCAAACCTATAAGAGGAGGACACATATTTGTCAAGATGCCACTTACTCAACCGAGAAGCAAAGAACTAACTACTCAAGATTTATTAAACTTTTTCTCTCAAAAGATGTGAATTTTCAACAAATCGAATGAATAGATGCAAGGGCGGAAATCTCTCCCCAAAGGTAGGGGGACCAGGGAAAAGCTGCTTATCACCCCAAATGTAAGGTCATTTCGACCAAAATACTTGTGTTTTACCTCGATTTGGAATGATATATTTCTTTCCATCACAAAATAGTAGGGGGACATTTGATATTGTGTACCCCTGTACTATTTTAAGTAGGGGGGGGGGGACGCGTCCCCCTTTCCCCCTAGGATTTCCGCCCATGAATAGATGTTGTAGGCCTTTCACAAGCATGAATAGGAATCGCCAGTTCGTAGTTCCATTCTGCGCATGATCAGATGAAGGTCATTTGTACTAAAGTGACATGGTGGTTTAATTTTCAATGAGATAAGCACCATCCTTGCTGTCTTGATTATTATAGTCTTTTGAAATGTGCTTTTCACTGGATAAAAACAACAACAACAACGCGTCCACTAGTGACTGGTTTTTAACAGCTGGCCAAGTAGGCCCTATATTGTTATAATTGGTGATTGGTGGGGATTTTTTTAACTGATTGCTATAAGAGAGCATGAATGCTTGTAAGCAAGTAACCAGAGGACCGTCGGCTTAATTATGTCCTCTCCGAAGGACCTGGTAATGAGTCTTAATGCCTTACCCAAGGGCACTAGCGCACCAAGTGGGAATCGAACCCGGGTCACCGGAATACGAATCCCCCGCTCTACCGACTGAGCTAATCGCGCCTCCTAATTATGTTAAAACAACATATGCTTACGGGCATGCTTATGGCATGCATTCTAATTAAGTAGAAATGCAACAAATACCTTCAAGTGTTCATTGTTGTATTATTCTAGTTACCCGTTCTATACAATTTCTGCATCCTCAGTGCTATATAAGGCATGTTTACATAATATTCTCTCTTTGAAATTTGTCTATCATAATGAAATAATGGAAAGATCATTTGATCAAATTTAAATTGTCCATGTGGTAACTACGAACTGGTCAATTCAATCAAATGTTGGGTATAGAGTGCGTCCCATGCACAAAAAAACGAAACCGAGATTAAGCGATCATGATTTATCATAACTTAATCACAAATACAATAGACAAATGACCTACCAATGTAAAGCTTAGAATCTCCTCTTTCATCTGATAATACTTAGATTATTCCTCATTCACGCATGAGTAAGCAAAAAAAATTTGAAGAAAGGATACCAAAAACTCATTTCTGAATTTCAAAAAGAAAGTCACATACCTAAAAAGTTTAACATCTGCTCTTTTATTTGATACCTTAATCACAAAAAAATGGTCAAGAAGTTAAAATGTTATGTTCCCTCGAAACAATGCATGTATTTAAATGTTATGTTCCCTCGAAACAATGCTTGTATTTCCATAATTTCATTAAATAAACGTGTTTTCACCGGTTCCCACAGAAGCTATCGCATGGCTGCATGGCTGATCGTCAACAAAACAGAGTGTCGAGTGAGTTTGAACACTAGCCTGTAAGACCTCTTCATTTTCAGAAATTATTGAAATTCAAGCCTCATTTCAAATAACCAGAACTTTGTTATTTCTTGACCATTTTCTTTATTTGAGGTATCAAATTAAAGAGCAGATATTGAACTTTTTGAAATTGTGGTTTTCTTTTTGAAACCCAGATACAGCCCGCCAAATGACTTTTTGATATCCCCTCTTCAAATTGTTTTTGCTCACTCATGCATGAATGAGACATAATCTAAGTAATATCAGATGAAAGAGGAGATTCTAAGCTTTACAATGGCAGGTCATTTGTTTATTGTGTTTGTGATTAAGTTATGATAAATCTCGGTTTCGTTTTTTGTGGGACGCACTGTATTGTTCAAACAAGGTTAGCTCGATAGTAAATCCCAATTTATGAAACCATATTATCCTGGTGCTGTTACGTAGCCAAACTTTGAAGAACCATTGGATTTGGTGTCTATTAACACCGTCAGATCAAATCAAACTTATAATATAACTTTCTCTGAATAACGAGTGGATGTTTATTTAAAAGGAACTTCCAAAACTTACAATGCTTATTTTTCAATCTCAACTTGCTTTTTCATCCGTTTCAAACCTTCCTCACAAAATACAGCACGCTTAATTACCCAGAAGGAAAAACCAGTAAGACCAGAAAGAATTTTTACTGGTTTCCAGAATAATTTTACTGGTTTCCAGTATATTTTTACTGGGCCAGTTGATTTTTAAATGGACCAGTAAAAATCAACTGGAGACCAGTTCCAACAATTGCATTCCAGTTGAAGCAATTAGTAATACCAGTTAAATTGTTTTTCATCAAACTGGTGTTTCTGGTCCAATAAATGGTTTCCAGTAGATTTTTACTGGTTTCCAGTATATGTTTACTGGACCAGTTGATTTTTAACTGGACCAGTAAAAATCAACTGGAGACCAGTTCAAACAATTGCATTCCAGTTGAAGCAAAGTAGTAATACCAGTTAAATTGTTTTTCATCAAACTGGTGTTACTGGCCCAATAAATAATGACTTTATTTTAAGTCAGATCATTTGACGAATTATGGAATATGAATCTTGCAATTCAAAGAAAGTTATTATCGTTATCATTGTTATCATCATTCTTCTTATAATTATCATAATTATTATCATTATGATTATTATGATCATTGTTATCATTTTTATTACTGTTATCGTTGTTATTGATATTGTAATTATTATTATTAATATTATCATAATTATCAAGTATTAACATTATCATTAAAATAATTATTTCCTTTAATTATGATTAAGATCAAAGCAAGATATATTCCTCTGATATAGTCAACTGGTCTAAAGTAATTCATTGTTTGAAATTGAACTGGTCAAGACCACACACAAAAAACGAGAACTATTTTCCATGAGTAAAATTGTTTTTTACATAAAGAATTAAGTGCAAAAATTCGTAACGTATGTGTTTTTACTCGAGAATCTGGGTTTCTGTTACACCTGATCTTTTTTTCAAGGACATTACTTATTAACTACTTTTCTTGAGTATCCCTGTCAGTGAAAGTATGTAAAACAATCCGTACAAATGAGTTTTTCTTCAAGTTTGTAAGGTATGATAGCAGAACGGGTGAAAAAACTCACAGCCAGGTAAAGCGATAATCTGACGATTAACTGCGCTGAGAAAATGAGTAGTATATGACTCTTGTATGTGAGTTTTGGGGTGTTGAGATCATGCATCCAAGTAATTTTACTCGGATCTCGCGTTAATTGCTTGCGCGCACACGTGATACCGGCCAAATGTGCAGAGCATGAAGACTTTTCTGGTAAGTTCTACATGTCTTTTTATTTATTTTCCCCCTTTTCTTCTATAATTACTTTTCTTGACAATAATAGCTTAGACCTACATGTATGGGGCAAACATAAATGCTATTTATGGTGACAACAGGGTGCATTGATCTACATTCTCATCCATCCGAGGCTCACGCCTCTCGGTTTGGGTAACCACACACCAGCCTGTTGTTGCGCCGCTACCCCGGGGCCAGAAGGGAGTGAAGGCCAGTGTGCCGCTACGATTGCTGGAGTCATTTATGAGGAGGGCAAATAAGTGACATCGTCCATGATTACATAAATCATTGTCAAGAAAAGTAATTATAGAAGAAAAGGGGGAAAATAAATAAAAAGACATGTAGAACTTACCAGAAAAGTCTTCATGCTCTGCACATTTGGCCGGTATCACGTGTGCGCGCAAGCAATTAACGCGAGATCCGAGTAAAATTACTTGGATGCATGATCTCAACACCCCAAAACTCACATACAAGAGTCATATACTACTCATTTTCTCAGCGCAGTTAATCGTCAGATTATCGCTAAAACTAATCAAGTGTGTAATATGCTCACATACTCAAAAAGTCAGTAAATATACTTTAAACATACTCATTACACTGGGTTAAGTTACTCATTAGATTGAGTTATTCAAATTTACTCACTTGATGTGTCACTATAGTGTCAAATGAAATATACTCGACAAGATGAGTTTTCAAAGTACCTTCATTGAGTGAAAGTACTCATCAAAGTATGTCGCTATAGTGTCAAAATTATTTTGACATTTGAGTACGATTACTAACACATGCAAGTTTCTGTTTTTTGTGTGCAGTAATTCTGATGATGCTGATCACGTGGTTTACCTCATTTGCATATTTCCTATTTTAAAAAGAAAAATCAGGATTTAGAATGGAATATCCTTGCAATGGCACTCATTGTTGTTGAAAAACTTTCCAAATAAGTGTGTGAACTAATTCACAATGAAAACGTGTAATTTCATATATCACATTTAAAATAACAGCAGAAACATTAATTTACTAACCATCTTTTCCATCACATTTCACTGACCATGCTGACCATGGTATATAACAAACCAAATGCATGTAATAAATTGATCCAGTAAGACCAGTACGAGGACCAGTTCGACCAGTTCGAGGACCAGTCAGACCAGTAGAAAATACCAGTAAAGACCAGCTTGAATTGGATGAAGACCAGTGAGACCAGTAACAACCACCAGAAAAAAGACCAGTATAAAATTCCAGTAATTCAAGACCAGTTTAATTTTTAACTGGACCAGTAAAATTTTAACTGGACCAGTATGACCAGTTAGACCAGTAAACCGATGTTCCAATTTCCAGAGTTACCAGTTAAAATTTTACTGGTCTAACTGGTCCAGTGGAACTGGTTTTTCCTTTCCATCTCAGAAAAAAATGTCCTTCACGAACTAAAGCCCATGTAAAGTATTGAAAACAATAGTTCATGGATATGAAACTGATTAAAAGTAGTCAAATTATCTGCCTGGAAATTAGAAAAATGTCTACAAGGTCATCCAACAGAATCAGGATATCCATTAATTTCAGTCAACTTCTGAAACCGACATTTCCAAACACTTTAGTTTATTCTCTACTAGAAAGGTTATGTCTATGCTTGCTGACATGAAAAAGAAACCAATTCAATCTGTGTTTTCGTGCATGCAGAAGAATCTTCCATTTGTTTTATGAACGAACTGAAGAAAACTTGCTCTACTCTATACATGGTATAGGTTCTGACTCTTGTCAATTATTCCATGTAGGTCCATGATTATTCTTGTGATTAGCAAAAAAAAAAAAAAAAATTTGCATAATTTCGCTTCTCAACCAGTAACCGCAGTGCACACAAATACCAAAAAAAAACTCTCGCACTTTCAGAACTCAAAAGGTGGTTTCAGACCGCCTCGAAGTTCGTCAGTTTCAGGTATTCTCTGATCGGGAAATTTACCCCGATCAGAAAATACCAGGTATTTTGGTAATGTGAAAGCAAACTACGCGTAATTTCCCCGAAAGAAAATACCCGCTAAATAGTAGGTACTTGACAAAATTACGAGAACTTTCGCGGGGATTTTTCCAAGGTCGCAGGTATCAATTTACGGGAACTTTTAGCCCAGCGTGTCGTTGGGCGCGGGCGCCGTAGTCTGCTATGCAGACTCTGAATGGCTCGTGAAGTGGGATCTGCAGCTGGTTTGCGAAGCAAACCAGCCTGAAAGGGCGAGCGAAGCGAGCCATTTCCAGATCTGCAGGCTCTAGTAGACCTAGTCTGCTATGCAGACTCCTTGAATCAGCTGTGATACACACACTGCAGATGTGGGTCTATAGTTGTAGACTACGGGCGCCGTGGGTGGCTGCTGGGCTAGTGATTTTGAATCTCGTGCCTTGCCTGCTTATACAGACCATACTGCGCATGCTCGTAACTTCAGGAATTTATCCTGAAGGGTATGTTTCGGGGCGGTGTGAATGAAGGAATAATTAATGGGTATTTTTTAGCCTTAAAAAGTTCTCGTAATTTAACGGGGATTCTTGTGATCGAGGCGGTTTGAAACCACCTAAAGAGTGTTATGATGGGAAACACCTTTCATTCTGCTTATAAGGACAGGAAATTGATAAAAAAATCTTTCACAGATTTCGGGGGCCGATTGCACGAAAGGGTCTTTCCAAGGACCGTCTTTCGAGTCGCCCATCTTTTATGATACGCCATGTGAAACGCATTTCAAATAAATTATCTGCAAATATATTTTATTTGTCCGTTAAAATAAACAAAATATTTGTTTATAAAATGATGTGTTATCTCATGAAATTGTATAAAATTTGATTTAAAAGCAAGCTTACGAATTTTATTTGTTTATCATAAATTTCAGAAACACCCCGCTTATAGCGCATCATAAAAGATGGGCGACACGAAAGACGGTCCTTGGAAAGACCCTTTCGTGCAATCGGCCCCGGGAGGTCTACAAGGAAAGTGTTAAGAGGGGAAGTACCTTTCGTCGTTCAAGCCACGAAGGGGATTTGAACCGGTCATTGTTGGAATACCAATGTGATCAATCATGAGCATGATGTCACCGACATTGTAGTCAGGATTCATTCCACCACCAGCATTCGTTACGATCAGGGTCTTCACGCCCATGTGATTCAGGACACGCACAGGCATAATAACCTGAAACAAAGAGGGCGACAAAGAGAAAAGGGTTTAACAATTATCTTTCATCCTCAGAATTTAGTCAGAAATATGATTGTAATTTTGACTACAAGAGATAACAATAGTAATAATTATAGTTATATTGCGCCAAATCCACTCTGTAGAGTACTCAAGGCGCTTTTAAGGAATTTATAAAGGAAATTAAGAAGAATTGAAGAGAAATGTTTTAAGGAGTTGTTTGAAAGTTTCAGAGGTATACAAGCACTGTTTTAATATTTTCAGGGAGGCTATATTCCATAACTGAAGCCAGTGCGTTTTGTGTAAACGTCTCTCCCCTGTTTCATAGATGCAGGCTATGCTACAGTGGAAAACACTCCGTCCCTCGGATAGGACGTTAAATGGAGGCCCCGTGTAGAGGAGAATCACACCCTTTGCACGTTAAGAACCCACTGCATTATTCGAATAAGAGTAGGGGGAAACCCCGGTGTAGTGGTCCACCTGCATTCCCCAACCAGTTATGGGGAGGAGAGACCTTCGGCGCACAGTTCTGTGTGCGCGCCCTTGGCGACCCAGATTGGCTGGCTCCTCCAATGCGCCTTTGAATGTCTTTGACAGATATATGGCGCTATACAAATGCTGTGCATCATCATCATCATCAACTTGGGGGATGAGTGAACAAACGATCTTTCCCTCAGGTTTTGGAAACTTTGTGGGTAACGAGAGAAATGGAAGAGGAGGAGCATAAGGATCTTGAAGGGGTATAACTTTTGATCAGTGAAATGAGGTACTGGGGAGAAGAGCCATGGATACAGTGGAAAGTTAACAAAAATCTTGAACATAATGCGTTGTTTTACAGGGAGCCAATGTAAGGATCTTAAAATAGGAGTAATGTGAGTGCGCCTGGTGGATAATGAAACAATGCGAGCGGCAGCATTTTGAAGTTTCTGAACTTTGACTAACTGATTCTATGGTCGATTGAACAAAAGGGAATTACCAAAATCGAGACGGGACGAAATGAAAACGTGAACCAATTTTTCTGTGGCCGGTCGAGACAAGTATTTCCTAAGAAAGCCGATATTTCGCAATTGGTCTGCCAATAAAAGAGATGTGATATGACATTGTCATGTGAGAATAAAAAACTATAGGCCTACCGACATGACCGAGATTGTGCGACAAAAACTTGACAAATTAACAGTGAGGCCAGAAAATGGGATGGAGTCGATGTGGACTTTACTAAGCTGTACTTTGGAGCCAAAGAGAAGAAATTCACATTTGGCTGGATTCGACTCAAGTGACTGAGAAGTCAGCCAATTGTGAACATCAACCATGCAACATTTAAGACGATGAATGGAACTTTCTGCAGCCAATTCATCCGAGTTAAAGGAAACCATGAGTTGGATGTCGTCTGCATGAATATGGTATTTTATGCCGTATTTCAACAGAGCTTGTCGCAATCCTAATAAATAAATCGAGAAGAAAGTTGGCCCGCCAACAGAACCCTGTGGTACTCCGCAAGAGAGAGGCAAAGCATCAGACATATAACCGATAACACAAACAATCTTAGAATGGAATGAGAGATAAGACTCAAACCACTTGTAAGCCTCACCCTTAACACCGAGTAAACTAAGTATTTCAAAAGGATAGTGTGAAGGCGGAGGACAGGTCTAACAGCAAAAGAGCTGTGGTGTTCCTTTATCCGTGCCTCTTAGGATATAATTAGACGAATCAGAAAGAAGTGTTTCTACACTATGATTGGACCTACAACTTGACTGGAAAGGTTCGAGCAAATCATAATCCGGAAGGTATTCTGACAATTGAGAGAACACAATCCTTTCAAGAATCTTGAACAAAAAAGGTAAGTTTGAAACTGGGCGGTAGTTTTGGAGGGAATTTTGGTCCAGGGAGGTTTTTTTTAACAGTGGGGTAATAAGAACAACTTTCAGAAGGGGAGGAATTAACGTATGCCTGTTCTACGACATCTGCTCCTGCGACAATTGCTCCGGTCTTAATGTCTCAGACAGCGGCGTAACAGGGGTCAGTGACCAGGGGGGGGGGGGGCAAGAGCCGACAATGTCCCGGTCATATCATGGTATGAACAGACGTATATGGTGTAATGAGGCAACAATTTTTAGAGGGCCAGATAGGCCTATTGCGTATCGGGTAGAATTTATCTTTTAAAAAAAAAGTTGCGAGCGAGCGAAGCCAGCAAGCAAAAATTTTGACATTTTTAATAAAAAATTTCAATTTTGTGATGTCCAGAGAATACTATGTTTCACCCTTTTCTTTTTCCATTCCTTTTCTTCGTGGTCTGTACGCCACTATGAACAGGATGCTTTGCGGCAGTAGTGTGAAGAGTATAACAAAAAACGAGGGGCGCAGTATGGCACATGTGCTAAAAAGCTGCTTAATATAAATTATAGGCATGACATAATTCATGGAATCAGAGCTGGAGGGCAGATCGAGGAGAAATTCGAGTGAAAAAATACATTAATATACAAAATATAATGCACATAAGCACGTGCATGCAGGGCCAAATAATGAACGATGTGCGAGAAGAGCCAATGGATATACCGCACCGAGGTCCGCAGGACCGAGTGCGGTATATCCATTTGGCGAGTCAAGGACAGAGTTCATTAGTTAGGTCCTCTATGCACAAGAGCGCGTGCATTGTTTGTTTTACACAACGTCCTCCCCCTCCCCAATGTTACCGAGTTGCCACGAATTTGATTTAAATTCTAGATAATTCTAGATAATTCCA
Organism: Lytechinus pictus; assembly: GCF_037042905.1. NCBI lineage: Eukaryota > Metazoa > Echinodermata > Echinoidea > Temnopleuroida > Toxopneustidae > Lytechinus > Lytechinus pictus. The sequence continues at coordinate 3,865,418 of NW_026974141.1, forward strand.
GACCTCGCACTATCCTGCACTCTGACGTCAGAGTGCAGGATAGTACTTTTGGTATGACGTCAGAGTGTAGGACAGTGCATTTTGGATGCAATAGTGCAGTTCACTGAATATCATGTGATCCGATCTGGACCAATCAGATTACAGAACATTTTTGAGAGTTGTATAAAATGACTACCTACCTTGAATGGTGAGTGTCCCTCATAAAGATGAAAATCTCCCTGCATCACCACCACAGACTTTCCATTCAGTTCCCCAAAGTAGACCTGACCAACGTATCCTTTAACTGAAAAATTAAGTTCATTTGTTCCAAAATAAGTTTCGTAATATTGATATTAAACTAGGCCTTGTTTGAACCAACCCTCATGAGGAAGGCTCACTCAAACTGTAATTTGCAACAAGCCTACAAGAAGGGTTATAGAAATTAGGAATGCCAGCGGGCTGTAACCACAGGGAGCTAAATGGGAGTCAAAGTCATGCTTAAAGGTCAAGTCCACCCCAGAAAAATGTTGATTTGAATCGATACAGAAAAATCAAACAAGAATAATGCTGACAATTTCATCCAAATCGGTTTTAAATGAGAAAGTTATGACATTTCAAAGTTTCGCTTATTTTTCAACAAACAGTTATTATGCACAACTCAGTGACATGCAAATGAGAGGGTCGATGATGTCCCTCACTATTTCTTTTTTTTTAATTATTTTAATTATACAATACTTCAATTTTTACAGATGTGACAAAAAGGACCAACTTGACTGAACAATAGAATGTTAAAACGATGGTAATTCCATTAGTTCAGGGAGGAAGAAAACATTGTATCAAAGGAAAATGAGGAAGAACTTAGAATATTTCATATTTCACATACTGTAATACATTGCAAAAGAAATAGTGAGTGACGTCATCAGTCCCCTCATTTCCATACCGACCAGGATATGCCTATAACTGTTTTGTGTAATTAAGCGAAAGTTTGAAACGTCATAACTTTCTTATTTCACATCCGATTTTGATGAAATTTTAAGTGTTATGCTTGTAGGATTTTTCTCTTTTTCTCAAATCAACTTTTTGTTTGGGGGAATTTGTCCTTTAAACATCATGGTGCATTGATATGCGATCTCATTAAAAACTATCTGGCTACGCAACATATTCAGAGGCCCTGAGCATGCATGCTTTAACCCAAAAATGTCCACAATAACCCTCATGAATTACCAACGGGTTTTCAATACAGACAAAAATAAACAAAATCACAAAAACAGATCAAAATATAATAGGAAAATTTCCGTGGGGGGGGGGGGCTGTTGCACCCACAAATGTAATAACACTTTACCCACAAATGTAATAACGCCCACAAATGTAATAACACTTTACCCACAAATGTAATAATTTCACCCACAAATATAATAATGCACTTTACCCACAAATGTAATAATTTTTGATCGCCCACAAATGTAATAATGACTTTACCCACAAATGTAATAAATTTGAAGGGATTTTTGGCGAATCCGTTCTAAACAAAATCCTGTAGTATGCGTCCATATAGCAATGGACCTATGATATAGCACAAAAGTGCAAAGTCTTTTTTCCAGACCCGGTTAATTAAAAATTATAATGTAGGTCCAAAGTCTTTTTTCCAGACCCGGTTGTTTAAAAAATTATGATATAAGTCCAAAGTCTTTTTTCCAGTCCCGGTTGTTTAAAAAATTATAATATAAGTCCAAAGTCTTTTTTCCAGACCCGGTTATTTCAAAAATTATAATATAAGTCCGAAGTCTTTTTTCCAGACCTGGTTGTTTCAAAAATTATAATATAAGTCTAAAGTCTTTTTTCCAGACCCAGTTGTTTAAAAAAATATAAGTCCAAAGTCTTTTTTCCAGACCCAGTTGATTCAAAAATTATAATATAAGTCCAAAGTCTTTTTTCCAGACCTGGTTATTTCAAAAATTATAATATAAGTCCAAAGTCTTTTTTTCCAGACCCGGTTGTTTAACAATTATAATGTAAGTCCAAAGCCTTTTTTTCAGACCCGGTTGTTTCAAAAATTATAATGTAAGTCCAAACTAAGATACGATAATGATATTCAAGTGGAATAAAAATGAGAATCGAGCTTAGTCTTTTCTCCAGACCTAGTTAATTAAAGCTGGTGGAATAAATGTCTTTGTTGTTGTTTGAACTTATACGGCGCGTATTGTGAATATATGCACTAAGAGTAAATTCAGAACCAAGCGTAGTCTTTTCTCCAGACCCGGTTACTTAAAACTAAAAACTAAAACCCTAAAGTAATGCGTTCATATAGCACAAAAGTGCAAAGTCTTTTTTCCAGACCTGGTTAATTCAAAAATTATAATAAAGTCAGTCTTTTTTCCAGACCCGTTTGAGTAAAAAAATATAAGTCCAAAGCCTTTTTTCCAGACCCGGTTGTTTCAAAAATTATACTATAAGTCCAAAGTCTTTTTTCCAGACCCGGTTATTTCAAAAATCATAATATAAGTCCAAACTAAGATACGACAATGATATTCAAGTGGAATAAAAATGAGAATTGCGCTTAGTCTTTTCTCCAGACCTAGTTAATTAAAGCTGGTGGAATAAATGTCTTTGTTGTTGTTTGAACCTATACGGCGCGTATTGTGAATATATGCGCTAAGAGTAAATTCAGAACCAAGCGTAGTCTTTTCTCCAGACCCGGTTACTTAAAACTAAAAACTAAAACCCTAAAGTAATGCGTTCATATAGCACAAAAGTGCAAAGTCTTTTTTCCAGACCTGGTTAATTCAAAAATTATAATATAAGTCCAAAGCCTTTTTTCCAGACCCGTTTGAGTAAAAAAATCATAATATAAGTCCAAAACCTTTTTTCCAGACCCGGTTGTTTAAAAAAATATATACTATAAGTCCAAAGTCTTTTTTCCAGACCTGGTTATTTCAAAAATCATAATATAAGTCCAAACTAAGATACCATAATGATATTCCATTGGAATAAAAATGAAAACTGAGCTTAGTCTTTTCTCTAAACCCTGTTATTCCAAAATTATAAATAACAATACAACAACACAAACAGTACAAAGACCCCATAATCATGTTAATGCTGGATAACATGGACATAGAGTAGTCTTTCAGCCAGACCGAGTTATTTTTTTCAAAATAACGCCGATAGTAATAATAAAAAACTACAAATCTAAGACCAAGCAATCCTTCAACCTAAGAACCAGTTTTAAAAAGAGGTTAAGAGCGTTGTCTTTATTCCAGACCTAATCATTGAAAAAATTACAAAAAAAATCTTCTAACGTAAGACCCTATCATATTCTTATTCTTGTGGAATAAGACGAGATTCAAAACGTACTCTTTCCTCAAGACCCAGTTATTTAAACAATGAATTTTTAAATACTTCAAATCTAAAACCAATTTTCAAAAGTTACACCCAGAAAAAAATACTCTTTACCCCACACCTTTACCCCATTTAAAAAAAATAATACTTAGACCCCTACAAAACATTGTAATAATGCATGGGTAAATCAATCATCTTTTCTCAAGACTTAGTTATTATTTGAAAAAAATAAAATAGTTTTTACAAATATTCTAAAACGAATACCCGATAATCTAATTACTGTAGAATAACATGAAGATCGATTGTAGAATTTCCTCCAGACACAGTTATTTCAAGAATAAAAAAGCAATAAAAAACCCAACCCCCAACAACGAATCTAAGAACCAACAATCCTCCAAATTAAGACCATGTAGAAAAGCACATGTTTAGAGCGTTGTCTTTATTCCAGGACCAGTCATTTAAAAAATAATTTAAACAATCTTAAAAACATAAAACTTTGTCATATTCTTATTCCTGTGGAATAACACGAGTATTATGCTTAGTCTTTCGTCTAGACCCGGTTATTTTAAAGATAAACAAATATTGAAAAAAAATCAAGGCTAAGACCAATCTTCAAAATTAAACCCAGTTAAAATGCTTGAGTTTTGAGTTTTGTCTTTACCCCACCCCCAGTTCTCTAAAAAGTACAAATTAAGCCAAACTATAAAAACCATGTGATATCGCATACCACAAAGACGACAAATTAATCATAGGCGTAAATATTTATATTATACGCGCCTTAAAATCCAAGATAAAAACAACAACATTATTCTACATCAGTGATATTGTGGGGTCTTTACTGATACTGTTTGTTTCTTTTGATTGTTTCTGATAATTTCCTATTTTGAAATAACTGGGTCTGGAGCAAAGACTACTCCATATTTCCATGCTATTCAATGTTGATAAGATTGCAGGGTTTTTGTTTTGTTGTTGTTGTGTTTTTTAATGATTTTTATAACTGGGTCTGGAGAAAAAAACACGCTATATTCCCATGCTATTTAACATTAATAAGATATTGGGGGTCTTTGTTTCTTGTTGACTCTTTAAAAATTATTTGTAATTTTAAAATAAGTGGGTCTGGAGGAAAAACTACGCTATATTTCCATGTTATTCAACATCAATAAGACTGTGGGGCCTTTGTTTTATTAGTATTATATATCTTTTCTATGATTTGTTATTTTAAAATAACTGGGTCTTAAAGAAAGACTACGTTATATTTTCAAGTTATTCAACATCAATGAGATAGTGGGGTCTTTGTTAATAGTGTTCTTTATGATATGCAATTGTGATATAACCGGGGCTGGAACAAAGACTACACCATATTTCGATACTAACTGGGCGTTTGTGTGTGTGTGTGTGTGTAAACTGGGCGTTGTGGCGTGCGCCTGTTATCCAAGCTATGTGGGGAAGTTACAAATTGATGCAGAGGTTCGAGCCCTGGTCACGTGTTTCGGATGGTCCCAGACGTAAATAACCATATCTGATTGATGCACGTCTGATAAAACTCAAATACACACAGACACACACACACACACACGCTATTCAATGTTGAAAAGATTGCGGGGTCTGTTTTTGGTTGTTTTTGTTGTTCTTTTGTTTTTGAATGATTTTTGTTCATAACTGGGTCATTAGGAAAGACTATGCTATGTTTCCCTTTTTTCAACATTAATAAAATCGTGGGGTCTTTGGTTTTTTTTTTAATTATTATTTATTATTTGCTATTTGAAATATTTGGGTCTGGAAGAAAGACTACGCTAAACTGGGCGTTGTGGCGTGCGCCTGTAATCCAAGCTATGTGGGGAAGTTACAAATTGATGCAGAGGTTCGAGCCCTGGTCACGTCTTTCGGATGGTGACGTTAAAGGTCGGTCCCAGACGTAAATAATCATTTCTGATTGATACACGTCTGACAAAACTCAAATACACACACACACACACACACGTTATTCAACAATAAGAAGAATTAATTTTGGGATCTTATTTGGAAGATTGTTTAAATGTTTTATATAACCAGGTCTAGAGAAAAAAAGACTGTGACTTTGCACTATATGAACGCATTACTATAGGGTTTTATTTCAGAACAGATTCGCCAAAAATCCCTTCAAATTTTGTAACATATGTGGGTAAAGTGCATTATTACATTTGTGGGGTGAAATTATTACATTTGTGGGTAAAGGGTTTTAGTTTTTAGTTTTAAGTAACTGGGTCTGGAGAAAAGACTACGCTTGATCCTCAATTTACTCTTAGCGCATATATTCACAACAAGCGCCGTATAAGTTAAAACAACAACAAAGACATTTATTCCACCAGTTTTAATTAACTGGGTCTGGAGAAAAGACTAAGTTCGATTCTTATTTTGATTGGCACAAATATGCACCACTGGATGATACGCGACGTATAAGCTAAAACAACAACATTTTATTCCACTGGAATATCATTATCGTATCTTCGTTTGGACTTATATTATAATTTTTTAAACAACCGGGTCTGGAAAAAAGACTTTGGACTTATATTATAATTTTTTAAACAACCGGGTCTGGAAAAAAGACTTTGACTGATATTATCATTTTTTAATGAACCGGGTCTGGAAAAAAAAACTTTGCACTTTGTGCTATATGAACGCATGACTATATGGTTTTAGTTTTTAGTTACCAGGTCTGGAGAAAAGAATATGATTGATTCTCAATTTACTCTTAGCACATATATTCACAATATGCGCCGTATCAGTTAACAAAACAACAAAGACATTAATTCCACCAGTTTTTATTAACTGGGTCTGGAGAAAAGAATAAGCTCGATTCTCATTTCAATTCCACTTGAATATCATTATCATATCTTAGTTTGGACTGATATTATCATTTTTGAATGAACCGGGTCTGGAAAAAAAACTTTGCTCTTTGTGCTATATGAACGCATGACTATATGGTTTTAGTTTTTAGTTACCAGGTCTGGAGAAAAGACTATGATTGATTCTCAATTTACTCTTAACACATATATTCACAATATGCGCCGTATCAGTTAACACAACAACAAAGACATTAATTCCACCAGTTTTGATTAACTTGGTCCGGAGAAAAGAATAAGCTCGATTCTCATTTCCATTCCACTGGAATATCATTATCATATCTTAGTTTGGACTTATATTATAATTTTTTAAACAACCGGGTCTGGAAAAAAGACTTTGGACTTATATCATAATTTTTAAAATAACCGGGTCTGGAAAAAAGACTTTGGACTTATATCATAATTGTTTTAAACAACCGGGTCTGGAAAAAAGACTTTGGACTAATATTATAATTTTTTTAATAACCGGGTCTGGAAAAAGACTTTGGACTTATATCATAATTTTTGAAACAACTGGGTCTGGAAAAAAGACTTTGGACTTATACTTTAATTTTTGAAACAACCGGGTCTGGAAAAAAGACTTTGGACTTATATTATAATTTTTGAAATAACCGGGTCTGGAAAAAAGACTTTGGACTTATATCATAATTTTTTAATCAACCGGGTCTGGAAAAAAGACTTTGGACTTACATTATATTTTTTTAATTAACCGGGTCTGGAAAAAAAAAACTGCACTTTTGTGCTATATCATAGATCTATTACAATAGGTCAATCGCTATATGAACGCATTACTACAGGATTTTAGTTTAGAACGGATTCGCCAAAAATCCCTTCAAATTTATTACATTTGTGGGTGAAGTCATTATTACATTTGTGGGCGATCAAAAATTATTGCATTTGTGGGTAAAGTGCATTATTACATTTGTGGGTGAAATGATTACATTTGTGGGTAAAGTGTTATTACATTTGTGGGCGTTATTACATTTGTGGGTAAAGTGTTATTACATTTGTGGGCGTTATTACATTTGTGAGCGATTATTACATTTGTGGGTGACACAGGGGCTTCTTTTGTTTGCAAGAAAACTGCATCGAGGTAAGAGGGATTTCCATTTTCTTTGAGTTTTGTCTCAATCTAGCAATATCCTTAAATCGGAAGACTGGTCAGTTTAAATAAAATCAATTAATTGATAATTGATACACAGTTTCGATACTCATCACAAGGTTGCTTATTGACCTGCGAGTAGCTGGTACGACAATAATGATAAATAGTAATACATGTAGCTGGATTTATAAAGCGCTTTTTGCCAGAGGATACAAAGCGACAGGCGCGGATCCAGGAGGGGGCCGAGCCGGCCCCGGCCCCCCCCCCTATTTTTTGACAACCTGCAGAAAAAAATGTACTATTTAAATTGATAGAAACTATGAAAAACAGAAAGAAAACTAAGAAAGAAGTATCATACCCATGACGTGTAATTTACAGCCTCGTAACGGCCGGCCCAACCCCGAAAGGAAACAAAAAAGGTGAGGGGAAAATTTGGAAAATAGACTTTATATACAAATTTTAGCTCGCGCTTCGCGCTCGCATGTAATGAATCCCATACAAGAGGATTAAATGGCACTTATATATCCAGTTCTGAAATCAATTTGCACGCAATATTTTAGCTCGCACATCAAGCTTTCATTATTTTGTTTGATTTACACAAATTGTTTATATACATCAAAATTTTCAGCTCGCACTGCGCGCTCGTATTGTTTGATTTGTGAGTTACCTATTCTCTTTGGAAATTCTTACCAAAATTTGTCGAAATGCTCCTTTATCATGTCAGTATATAAGAAAATTAAGCTCGTGCTTCGCGCTCGCATTATTGTTTGAGACACACAGCATATTCTTTATTTGAATAAAAACGCGCTTAGACTGTCCAGTTTTCAGGTCGGAATATCAGAATATTGAGCTCGCGCTTCTCACTCTCATTACTTAATTAGTTATACTTGTATCCTCTTCATTAATCACTAAAAATAGTCCTAATTGAGTCCCTTTTCACGTTACTATAATATAATTTGTTTAGTTGGATCCTTATCTTTTCTTATACAATCTCCTCAGAATCTTTAGGTCTAAGGACATAAAATACCACAGAATTTGAGCTCGCGCTTCGCGTTCGCATTATACATTAAGACCACGTGAGATACCTTATCTTGTTTATAACAATGAAAACTAACATATACTTAAAACTTCAGTCTTTAGTTAGGATTACCCCCGAAAAACCAAAAAAAAAAAAAAAAACAGATTATAGCGGCCAAGCGAGAAAAATGTTGATGAAAATATTTGTCGCCCCCCCCTGCAAAGCGCTGCTATTATTACCCCGGCTTTAGCTCGAGCTACCGTCACCGGCGATCAGTGCATGCAAGGAATTACTCCTGCCGGGTACCCATTCACCTCACCTGGGTCGAGTTTCTTGCTGAAGGAAAATACGCCATGGCTACGATTCGCGAACACATGACCCTCTGTTTCAAAGGCGAGAGTCAGAACCACTAGACCACGACGCACCAACAAGCGCAACAATCTTCCGCTTCTATACAGCGCGCTACACTGGCGCCGGTCCGGACCGGTAAAATTTGCTGTCGGGCCCAGTAGCGTACGCAGGATGTTTGAAAAGGGGGGGGGGTGAACCCCAAAAGACCCCTGTGACCACCTCGCTGCGTACAAAATTGGTTCAACTTAAGTTTTTTTCATTTCTCAACTCAATGATACAGCGTAAGTAATTTTAATAATTTAAAAAAAAATTTAAGGGGGGTGAACCCATGTAAAGCCCCCCCCCCCTTGCGTACGCTACTGGCTACTGGTCGAACCAGTAGCTTTTCAGAAATATAGCCAGATTTGCTGGTCGGACATGACTAGTAAAAAATATATCAAAGGGATACAAATGATGTTTTCTTCTCTTCTGTACATAAAAAATGGCTTTGTTAATATTATTGTCTCAAAAATGTATCTTATAAATAAGGCCTATGTTGTGTGTGTGTGTACTGTTCTTTATCGGGGGGGGGGGGGTAACACTAAGCAATAAAAGAAAGCAAAGATAAATAAGTCTTTCTTTATTTTTTTGGACCAGTAAAAATGGGAACAAAATGAGAATCTACCGGTCCGACATGATCAGGTTGGACCAGTAGAAAAAAGGGTAAGCGTGGAGCCCTTACGTCATTCCTCATCTCAAGTGGTGATGTGAAATTTACAAAGAGTGTGATCTCTGCCCGATATTTGAACCTCGCAGAACAAAATAATTTTATGTTATTTATTTAAAGTTAAAGATTTTATCTTAAGAAAATGATACTGGCGCAATTTAAGTGATGGAAAAGGCTCGAGATATTTATATCTAGGAGTAAAATTCACAAAGCAAAATGCTGAAAATTTGATCAAAATCGGATAACGAATAACGAAGTTATTCAATTTTAAAGATTTGCACTATTCCGGTGAAACAGTTCTAGGCATGTCTTTATGAATATTCATTGGTGGGCTGATGATATCATATCCCAACTTGTTCTTTTGTATTTTATTATATGAAATTAGGTCTAATCAAAAATTTTCTACCAAGAACTAAAACAATTGGACTGACAACTGATAAGTGCATTAGTTATGTATTGCCACAACTTATTTCATTATAAGGGAGACACGTCATTTACGCATGTATGGAATAATGAAACATTTATGATTTCATGTAATAACATAAGAACAAGGAAAGTGGGGGATGTGACATCATCAACTAACGTAATGAATATTCATTACGATGTGCATATACAGTGCGTCCCAGAAAAAACGAAACCGAGATTTAGCGATGATTTATCATAACTTAATCATAAATAAAATAGACAAATGACCTACCAAAGTAAAGCTTAGAATCTCTTCTTTCATCTGGTATTACTTAGATTATTCCTCATTCACGCATGATTGAGCAAAAACAATTCGAAAAAAGGATGCCAAAAACTCATTTGGCGGGGGGTATCTGAATTTCAAAAAGAAAATCACATGACTAAAAAGTTCAATATCTTCTCTTTTCTTTGATACCTAAATCATAGAAAATGGTCAAGTAGTAAAAAAGTTATGATCCCTCGAAACAATGCTTGTATTTCCATAATTTCATTAAATAAACGCGTTTTCCCTGGTTTCCCACTGAAGCTATCGCACGGTAACAAAAGACTTAATGCATGGCTGATCGTCAACAAAACGGAGTGTCGAGTGAGTTTGAACGCTAGCCTGTAAAGCCTCTTCATTTTATGAAATTATTGAAATTCAAGCCTTATTTCAAATAACCAGAACTTTGTTATTTCTTGACCATTTTCTGTGATTCAGGTATCAAATTAAAGAGCAGATATTGAACTTTTTTAAAAATGTGGTTTTCATTTTAAAACCCAGAAACGGCCCGCCAAGTGACTTTTTGGTATCGCCTTTTCAAATTGTTTTTGCTCACTCATGCGTGAATAAGAAATAATCGAAGTAATTTCAGATGAAAGAGAAGATTCTAAGCTTTAAAATGGTAGGTCATTTGTCTATTGTATTTGCGATTAAGTTATGATAAATCATCGATAAATCTCGGTTTCGTTTTTTGTGGGACGCACTGTATAACAACTGTTTTCACAAACTATTGAAAAACTTTAAAATTCAATAACTTCGTTATTTGTCATCCGATTTTGATGAATTTTTCAGCATTTTGCTTTGTGAATTTTACTCTATTTATTTAGATATATCTTTAGCCCGGCCATCTCTATAAATTTATTCCTTTTTTTCTCTTCATGATTCTCCCTCCCACCAACACTCCTTACCTGTATGAAGGGGGAAGCCAGGAATATCTTTGTATGGTACAGTGCATTTCTTCTCCAGCTTATCGGCCAGTCCCGTGGCCAGTCCCATCAAAGCAGACCCACAGATGATGCCTATCGTTGGACGATGAGGTTGCTTTGCCAACAAAAACTCGGCTTTCTTCTTGGTTTCCTCATAACTAAAACGAATGAAAAAAGGGAATATTATCCTAAAAATGGAGAAAAAAAAATCACATTTCACTTGAAGCATGGAAAAAGGTGTTTCAATTGCTTCTTAAGGCATAAAACTGCATTTTTCACAATGTGTAGGATGGCGGGTCGGGTGTCCGGACACTTTATATTTTAAAAGCCTTCTTTTTTGTCTTTAAATTACACTAAAAATATGAATTCAATAGTTGTAATCATCTATTTTGTTCTTTATAATATTTCCTAAAAAATGATGAAACTTCGCTTGTAAATTTTTCAAATGACTTTCTAAAATTGATCGTCCGGACACACAATAACTGGGTAAACAATCATTTACGATGACATATCAAATGACACTGTTCATCAACTCTTAAACTGGGAGTCATTAAAATCATCGCGTATAAAACATACTCTTTCAATGGTTTATATGAGTGTGAATGGTCTTAAAACATACTCTTTCAATGGTTTATAAGAGTTTGAATGGTATTAGTGCGCCTTACTTGAATAATATATTTCAGTTTTCAACTCATAAATATTCTCTCCGTTCTGATAAAAATCTTTCTCTCCCGAAACCACGGACTGAATATTGTAAAAGAATGTTTTCATACAGGGGTACGACATATTTTAATGAATTGCCACGTGATGCTTAATGTTCTGTTTCTTATAATTCATTTAATAACGTAGTTAATAACCACATCGTAAATTGGGTCTGACTGTACATTATTCTCTGTTGCTCAATTCCTATGCATTGAAATGTAGGGTGTGTTAACGTAGGGGGGGGTGGGGGGCTAGATGTTATGACCGATTATTTTATTGTCTCACCTGCAGTGGCGTACCGTGGGTCACGGCATTGGGGGGGGCACGAGCAAAAATTTTGAGTCACTTAGTGAGCGCAGCGCGCCCAGTTGCCAGGTATACTGACCTAATAGAGACATTTTAAGGACAGTGCCATTAAACGGATATGTATCTCACTGGTCAAATAATGCGAGCGCGAAGCGCGAGCTTAAAATTTTTGATATTCAGACCTAAAAAAGGACATTATAAAATTCTTTTGTAATCATGATACGTACCTGTCTCGCTAAATAATGCGAGCGAAATTTTTGTAAATATTGACCCCAAACAGGAAGATTTTAAGGACTATATTTTAGGAATCCGTTAAGAGTATACACATCTCACCATAGTCATCTAATGCGAGTGCCAATAAGCGCTTGCTGATTTTGTTAGAATTACATCTAAACATATGCACATAAAGCACTTGTAATCATGATTAACATACCCATCTCACTAATCAAATCTTGCGAGCGCGAAGCGCGAGCTGAAAATTTAGGAAATTCAGACCTGAAGAGGGGCATTTTAAGGCTTGTTTGTAGGAATTCACGAAGACCATACGTAGTTCACTAACCAAACGGTGCGAGCGCGACATGGGGTCATTGGATTCTGTTTTCCAAGAACACAGATGAGGAAGAGATAGTGAAATCACAAAGTCATATCTTGTAGACAAATATTACTACATCCTACGTTGAAGTAGGTAGTATTAATCACTTCTTCAACTGGAGCAGAGATTTTAATGATTTCCTAAGTGAATTTGCCATGGTACCTGACTGAGTTTCCTAATCAGATTATGTTCCCACCTAACATGAGTGAGGCAACTAGTCGTCAGGGAAGGGTAGTTCACTAACCAAACGGTGCGAGCGCGAAGCGCGAGGTGAAAATTTTTGATATTCAGATCAGAAAAAGGAACATTTCAAGGACTGATTCTAGGAATTCATTGAGAGCAGACATATTTCACCAATCCGCTACTGCTAACGTAAGCACGGACAGGAAATGTTTTATATTAAGACCTTAAAATGGGGCAATCACTTTAGTCATGAAAAAGAAGCATACTGTTGTACATAAAACCATAACTCGAAGTGCGAGGAAATATATTTGGCAGTTTGGTATATATTGACTTGAAAACGGGAGGTTTTAGTTTTTATCAGGGTTATATATCTCGGTAAACAGACAATGCGAGCATCAGGAGCAATGAAAACATAGGCCCTGAGCAAATTATGTTTCATTAAGTTATGAAAAATGTTTCTTATGTAATATAACATAACATATTATTATCAAATAATATAACATTATAATGAACAATAATGTCTTTTTCCCCACTACGTTTCTCTTCCTTTCTCCCTCTTTTTCTCCTTTTCCCCGTTTTTTTTTTTTGGGGGGGGGGTCAGCCGATTGGGGGGGCACGTGCCCCCCCATGCCCCCCCCCCCCCCCCGTAGTTACGCCACTGCTCACCTGCATAGCAGAGTGAGACTATAGGCGCCACTTTTCCGACGGCGGCGGCGTCAACACCAAATCTTAAACGAAGGTTAGGTTTTTGAAATGACAGCATAACTTAGAAAGTATATGGACCTAGTTCATGAAACTTGGCCGTACGGTTAATCAAATATTACTAAACATCCTGCCTGAGTTTCATGTCACATGACCAAGATTAAAGGTCATTTAGGGTCAATGAACTTAGACCATGTTGGGGGAATCAACATCAAAATCTTAACCTAAGGTTAAGTTTTTGAAATGTCATATCATAACTTAGAAAATATATGGACCTAGTTCATGAAACTTACACATAATGTTAATCAAGTATCACTGAACATCCTGCATGAGTTTCACGTCACATGACCAAGGTTAAAGGTCATTTAGGGTCAATGAACTTTGGCCGAATTGGTAGCATCTGTTGAATTACCATCATAACTTTCAAAGTTTATGGATCTGAGTCATGAAACTTAGACATAATAGTTATCAAGTATTACTGAACATCCGGTGCAAGTTTCAGGTCACATGATCAAGGTCAAAGGTCATTTAGGGTCAATGAACTTTGGCCAAATTGCGGGTATTTGTTGAATTACCATCATAACTTTGAAAGTATGTTGGTCAAGTTCATAAAACTTGGACATAAGAGTAACCAAGTATCACTGAACATCTTGTGCGAGTTATATTAGTTTTCAAAGTCAGCACTGCTGCTATATTGAATCGCGTGATCCAGGTGAGACCGCCAGAGGCATTCCACTTGTTTCTTATTGTTTTTGGTATTTTATTTCTTATATTGTGTATAATTCATATTTATGTAATTTTTTTCTATGCTATATGAGGACCCCTCGGTAGACCAGCAGCACCATGATTGATGCTGCTGAGTAGGGCCATCCTCCCGATTTCCATTTATCAATTCACATGTATCATTATTATACGTATTGTTATTTGTTTTTTTAACGGAAATAAATTCAATTCTACTCAAAAAAGAATCCCTGACAAAGTTAATTGTAAGAAAAACAATAAAAAACAAAAGGTCCAAAAATACAGAGAAATACATAATTGCAAAAAACAATATAATACATAATAAATTGTTCTGATATCGCAATTTTTTCTTGTTAATTTGCTGAGAACCCCACAAAGTTTCTACACCAAAGATTAGAACATTTGGGGGGTTATTTAGGGAATTAGAGGAAAAAAGTATGATTTACGCATAAATAGCATGATTAATTAATAGGGATTTGCATGAATTAAATCAATACAAAATTTTGTAGATGTTCAAGGCAAAGCTGCGCGCCAATTCTCGGCGCGATCGACGGCCGAGATCTCTCAGCTCCCCCTGTTGCACCCACAAATGTAATAACGCCCACAAATGTAATAACACTTTACCCACAAATGTAATAACGCCCACAAATGTAATAACACTTTACCCACAAATGTAATAATTTCACCCACAAATGTAATAATGCACTTTACCCACAAATGTAATAATTTTTGATCGCCCAGAAATGTAATAACGACTTTACCCACAAATGTAATAAATTTGAAGGGATTTTTGGCGAATCCATCTAAACTAAAATCCTATAGTAATGCGTTCATATAGCGATGGACCTATGGTAATAGGTCCATGATATAGCACAAAAGTGCAAAGTCTTTTTTCCAGACCCGGTTAATTAAAAATTATAATATAAGTCCAAAGTCTTTTTTTCCAGACCCGGTTGCTAAAAAAAATATAACATAAGTCTTAAGTCTTTTTCCAGACCCGGTTGTTTAAAAAATTATTATATAAGTCCAAATTTTTATCCAGACCCGGTTATTGAAAAAATTATAATATAAGTCCAAACTAAGATACGATAATGATATTCCAGTGGAATAAAAATGAGAATCGAGCTTAGTCTTTTCTCCAGACCCAGTTAATTAAGGCTGGTGGAATAAATGTCTTTGTTGTTGTTTCAACTTATACGGCGAGTATTGTGAATATATGCGCTAAGAGTAAAATCAGAACCAAGCATAGTCTTTTCTCCAGACCCGGTTACTTAAAACTAAAAACTAAAACCCTATACTAATGCGTTCATATAGCAAAAAGTGCAAAGTCTTTTTTCGAGACCCGGTTAATTAAAAAATTATGATATAAGTCAAAGTCTTTTTTCCAGACCCGTTGGAGTAAAAAAATTATAATATAAGTCCAAAGCCTTTTTCCAGACCCGGTTGTTTAAAAAATTACAATATAAGTCCAAAGTCTTTTTCCAGACCCGGTTGTTTAAAAAATCATACTATAAGTCCAAAGTCTTTTTTCCAGACCCAGTTATTTCAAAAATTATAATATAAGTCCAAACTAAGATACCATGATGATATTCCAGTGGAATAAAAATGAAAATAGAGTTTAGTCCTTTCTCCCAACCCTGTTATTCCAAAATTATAAATAACAACAAACACAACAACAAAAACAGTATAAAGACCCCATAATCTTTATTAATGCTGGATAACATGGACATATAGCGTAGTCTTTCAGCCAGACCCAGTTATTTTTTTTTCAAAACAACGCAAATAGTAATAATAAAAAACTACAAATCTAAGACCAAGCAATCCTTCAACCTAAGAACCTGCTTTTAAAAGAGGTTAAGAGCGTTGTCTTTATTCCAGACCTAATCATTAAAACAATTACAAAAAAATCTTCTAACGTAAGACCCTATCATATTCTTATTTTTGTGGAATAACACGAGATTCAAAACGTACTCTTTCCTCCAGACCCGTTTATTAAAAAAAAAACTTCAGATCTAAGACCAATTTTCAAAAGTTACACCCAGAAACCCATTTTTTTTTCAAATAATACTAAGACCCCTACAAAACATTGTAATAATGCATGGGTAAATCAATCATCTTTTCTCAAGACTTGGTTATTATTTGAAAAAAATAAAATAGTTTTTACAAATATTCTAAAACGAATACCCAATAATCTAATTACTGTGGAATAACATGAAGATCGATTGTAGAATTTCCTCCAGACACAATTATTTCAAGAATAAAAAAGCAATAAAAACCCAACCCCCAACAACGAATCTAAGAACCAACAATCCTCCAAATTAAGACCATGTAGAAAAGCACATGTTTAGAGCGTTGTCTTTATTCCAGACCCAGTCATTTAAAAAAATAATTTAAACAATCTTAAAAACATAAAACTTTGTCATATTCTTATTCCTGTGGAATAACACGAGTATTATGCTTAGTCTTTCGTCTAGACCCGGTTATTCAAAAGATAAACAAATATTGAAAAAAAAAATCTAGGCTAAGACCAATCTTCAAAATTAAACCCAGTTAAAATGCTTGGGTTTAGAGTGTTGTCTTTACCCCACACCCAGTTCTCTTAAAATACAAATTAAGCCAAACTATAAAAACCATGTGATAACGCATACCACAAAGACGACAAATTAATCATAGGCGTAAATATTCATATGATACGCGCCCTAAAATCCAAGATAGCAACAACAACAACATGGTTATTCTACATTAATGATATTGTGGGGTCTTTGCTGATACTGTTTGTTTGTTTGTTTTTATTGTTTCTTATAATTTCCTATTTTAAAATAACTGGGTCTGGAGCAAAGACTACGCCATATTTTCATGCTATTCAATGTTGATAAGATTGCAGAGTCTTTGTTTTGTTGTTGTTGTGTTTTTTAATGATTTTTATAACTGGGTCTGGAGAAAAGACCACGCTTTATTTCCATGTTATTAAACATGAATAGGATCGTGGGTCTTTGTTTATTATTATTATTATTATTAATTCATTATTATTCATTTGTTATTTGAAAGATCTGGGTCTGGATGAAAGACTACGATATATTTCCATGATACGAATACTGCGGCGGCGGAGGAGGTAGGTCATGGCTGCGGGCTTCTCTTGATTTTTTCAATCTATATCTCGGATTTATTTAGGATTTTCTGGATTTATTAACTGGACATACGTGCTTGTCTGATAGATAGATACATACATTGGAATACTATTTGGATTTGTCAAAGGTCTCGGTATGCAAACTTTCTGGGTCTTGCAACTTAGTTTCATGCACAACTAACACAAATTTGATTTTCCCGCCAAATTTCGGCGCGTGGTCATTATGACCGACACGTCGTCATTGATGATGGATTCCGATCACATTGGTCAAAATAGTGGGGGAGATTATTGGTCTGTAGTTAATAACAAAACAGTAAAGCCCCAGTCACATATAGACCCCAGACCATCCCGGATCTGATCCGGGGTGGTCCGGGGAGAGATCCGTGTTGGCGCCTTGGGCATCCTTGGAGGTCCGTGTTGGTCCTTGAATGTCCGGGAGGCCAACACGGCAGTTTTTGACTGTCAAAAACATCCGGCGTCATCCGTGGACTGCCGGGTAGACAAGCAATCCGGGTTGGTCCGTGTAGCTGACGTGTTGGTCCGTGTAGCTGACGTGTTGGTCCATGTTGCTGACGTGTAGGTTCGTGTAGTTGCCGTGTAGGTCCGTGTAGTTGCCGTGTAGGTCCGTGTAGCTGCCTGGAGTATATTTAGCAGTCCGTGTTTTTTCCCCATCAATGTTATACAACACTGTTTACTTTATGAACTTTTCAGTAGTTGCTAAACAGTTGACATTAACATAATTATGCTTAATTTATGTAAGATTAAATATTCAAAATTGAATTTCTTGTTTAACATTTCAAGAACTTAACAACTACTGTAAAAACATTTAACTGTGTTGTATAAAAAAATAAAACAGCGTTTTTACTGGTTAAGGAAGTTTTGAGTTTTTATATACTTTTTATTTTGTAATTCACTCAGAAATCAATTACGATGTTGCGACAAGGATGAGAAAATGAATGAAATAAATAAAATTGACAAGAATCAGCTCATTTTTATGAGCAAATTTTCATTTGCCGTGCTTGTCAATATAGCTGACGTTATGGTCCGTGTGGTTGACGTGTTGGTTCGTGTAGCTGACGTGTTGGTCCGTGTTGCTGACGTGTTGGTCCGTGTAGCTGACGTGTTGGTCCGGGTAGCTGACGTATTGGTCCGTGTAGCTGACGTGTTGGTCCGTATTGCTGACGTGTTGGTCCGTGTTGCTGACGTGTAGGTCCGTGTTGCTGACGTGTTGGTCCGTGTTGACGACCAGATGATCCGTGTAGACGACGTGCTCTGTCGGCATGGTCCGTGTAGATCCTTGTGAAGATGCCGTGTTTGCCGTCATCAACGCTCGTCGACGCTTAATCCAGGGCAAAACGATCCCGGACCTCCCCGGATCATGCCGGCATTGCCGTGTTGATCCGTGAGGATCCTTGTCTATTTGTGACTGGGGCTTAAGAAGAAAAAAGAGAAAAGTGAGAGAAGGCAGTAGCCAGAATATAGAGAATTTATCGCCATGCCGTGGAGACTCTTCTTCGGATGGAAATGACCAATCAGTTTTTCAAACTCCAACTGCCTCCTCCAACCATAATAACATGACGGTATTAATTATGCCCATTGCCAAAGAAAGGTCACTGAGAAATGTTAATATGCGGACAGTTGCGAATGCAATCCATAATTGTTCTGGATCAGCACCTGCTAACATGAATTTCTTTAGGTCAGGCATTCTTATCAAGTGTGTAAATACTAGACAGTATAAGTTACTACATGACATTGAAGATATTGGTAACATACCGGTTAAAGCCATTGATAGAACAATCACGCTAAAAGGTGTTATCTCTGACATCCCCACGGAAATGTCAGAGGAAGAATTACTCGTTGAGTTGAAATCACAACATGTAGTAAGTGTAAAGAGAATTATGAGAAAGGGAAATAATAGGCCTAATGATGCAAACAACAAAGAAACAAATTACCCTACTCGTAGCTTAATCATTTCCTTCGAAAAGGTGAAAACTCTACCAAAAAACAATACATCCCCTGACTTATTCGTTGCTTCCAATGTCAACGATTTGGACATACAATAGCTAATTGTCGCCAAAAACTTAGATGCGTTCGGTGTGGAGGTGAACATCCATTTGAGGAATGCAATCGCAAGGAAGAGCGAAATTGTGTTAATTGTGGAGGTAACCACTCAGCCGCCTTTAGAGGATGTGAAGAAGCAATTAAGGCAAAAGAAATCTTAAAGATTAAGGTTGTCAATAAAATGAACTATGCACAGGCGCTCAAAAAATACAATGGGATGCAGCAAAATGACAAAAATCTTGCTAATAATGATAGCGCGCCCTCATATGCACAGGCTGTCAAACCTAACTCCAAAAGTGCTCACATTGGAAGCAAGGAAAGTCGACCGAACGAGATAACAATCGAGGCTGAAATTCATGATGATTCAACTTCAATTCATGAATCCGCACAAGCAGATCTCCCTGGCCCAACCCTAGTAGGAAATAAAGTGAAACAGGTTGAAACTAATAGATATAGGCCAACCCCCTGGCAAAAGAGAACTTCTTGATGTCAGCATCCAATGAGGATCTGATTACTTTCTTTGTAAAATTGTTTATGATTTTCTTCAAAGAACACTCAGAGGCCGAAGTTGTAACTCTCATTGAGTCCTCTGTTGAAAAACTTATGGCTACCAATCCATCAAGAGCGAGCTAATTAATTCATTCATGACTGCACTTTTAGTCCTACAATGGAATGCACAAAGTATGATTGGACACGGTGATGAGTTAATAAAGTATTTAGAATGTAATAAGAATACACCTTTCCACCTCATCTGCATTCAAGAAACGTGGTTTTCAGAGGAACATATACTCCACATCCCGAATTATAGCTGCTTCACTAGAAATAGAGATAAGCAGCGAGGTGGTGGATGTGCATTATATGTTCACGACTCTGTTCACTACGATTATCCTACAATACACGCAGATATAGAAATGCAATTGATAAATTTATATATGCATAATTTTACTTTATCCGTTGTCAATTATTATAATCCTTGTGAGAGAATAGACGAAAACATTCTAAATACTTTATTGCGCCATGTTAAGGACACTACGAAATTGTTATTATTAGGGGAATTTAACTCCCACAATACACTTTGGGGAAGCGATACAACAGATAACAATGGGATCCTGATAGAAGAATTTCTTATGCATCATGATTTGATGGTTCTTAATGATGGCTCAGGTACAAGATTGAATCCTGTAACAGGAAAAACCTCATGTTTAGATTTATCTATTATCTCCTCTTCCTTAGCTATGAACTGTCAGTGGTACACCCTTCCTGACAAATTTGGAAGTGATCACTTTCCAGTTATAACAGAAATATATACCGGTAAACAGATCTCGAAACAAGACGAAGTAAGAGAGACTAAATACAAATGGTCCCTGAAAGGTATGGACTGGAAATTTTTCAGTAATATATGTGAGAAAATCTATAAAAAATAGTATATGAATAATAATATTGATGTTAACATTCTTTATGAAAGATTTATGGACATTTTAGCAATGTCTCTAAATGAATCGGCACCCATTAAGAAAAGGGCGCATCGCAATCCAGTCCCAAGGTGGACAACGAAATGTTCCTTAAAAATCAAAGAAAGGAATAAAGCGAAAAATAAATTAACAAAATGTCTATCAACTGAGAACATGATTACTTATAAACAAAAGAAAGCTGAAGCTCAAAAAGAAATTCGACTTGCCAAACGTCAGTATTGGCAGTTATACTGCTCTAAATTGAGTCGCTTCACTCCGCTTGGTCAAATTTGGCGTTTTGTTAAAAGATTGAAAGGTGTCCCTAATCCAACAAGGCGTAACATGCCTGTATTGTTCTTAGAGAATGGAGAAACGCTTCTCAGTGATACAGACAAAGCCAAAGCCAATGCTTTTGCTCGATCTTTTGTCCAAGTTGGAGAAACTACCAATGCTGACAGTTCGGATAAAGAGATCAATAGGCAGTTTGAAAATCTTCCTTTCAAGAACACAGGTAATATGCCTCTAGCAATTAACGAACAATTTCAGATGATAGAGTATCATATAAAGTATCCTAGTCCAGGATAGGCCCCATAGAAAATTGTCCAAACCTTGTTTTTTCCTATATACAATATTTTTTCATGGTTTCTTGTCAATTTGAGGGTGCTGATTACGAATCTGAATGATGCCACTCGTGTAACCTTGAGCATTTTCCGCAAATTGGCAAAATCTAATATGGCCGCCAAAATATGCAAATTACCCATGAAAATCATAAAATTGCCAGTAGATTGGCTATAAAATGTATGTAATTGTGTTGCAGGAGTGAAATACTCTCTCAAAAAACGATTTTTGAAAAAATATGTATTTTCTTGATATTTAAAATGGCCGCCATAGACCGCTGTATTCAACTTTATGTACAATATGAATGGGGAAAATAATTTTCACAAAAGTGAGCACTAAATGCAAGTAATTGTGATTTTTTGTGAAGTAATGGATGAAAACATGATTGCTAACGAAAAATATCATTTGTTATGTCATATGTGTAATAAATGAAGCATTTTAGTATTCAAAAAGCCACCGAACGCCCTGACAGTATTATGTATAATGTTAATGGGGACAAAAGAAAATCACAAGAGTGAGTACTAAAATGCATATTATTAAGATACGCGAGTGGCATATTGGCTAAAAATTCAATTTTAACGGAATATAATATGTGAGATGCAATTTATGTGATAAATGCTGTATTTTGAAATTCAAAATGGCCGCCATATGCCCATTATACATTATGTACAATGCGAATGGAGAAACTCATTTTCACGAGAATAAGTACATAAAATGCATGTAATTGTGATATACGAGTAAAATATTGTCTGAAACACGTTTTCTAGCTAAACATATCATTTCTCTAGTCATGCATGAGATAAATGCTGTATTGTTAAATTCAAAATGGCCCCTATAGGCCCTAACAGTATTATCTACAATGTAAATGGGGACATGTAATTTTGTAAGAATTTGGATTTGCTTGACTATGAAATCCATATAATCCTTTTGTATGAGTAAAATATTATTTGAAAGCATGATTTTTATGAAATATAGCATTTCTTCTGCCATGTAAGTGATATTATACTGTATTTTGACATTCAAAATAGCCGCTACAAGCCTTAACTTAATTATGCTACATGCGTTTAGGGAAACTTATTTTCAGTGATAATCCTAAAAAATATGCATGTTGCTGTGATGTACGAGTAAAAATATTGTCTTAAATATGATTTCTAAATAAATACATCCCATGTTGCTCATGGAGGTAATAAATGTTGTACTTTGAAATTCAAAATGGCTGTCATAGGCCCTAAAAGTATTATGTACATTGTAATTTGGTACATATAATTTCGACAGAATTTGGCTTTGCTTGACTATAAGAATTGCATATAATTGTGATGTAAGAGTGAAATATTGTCTAAAACCATGGTTACTAACGAGATATATCATATCTGGTGTAATTAAGGTGGCAAATGCTGCATTCTGAAATCGTAAATGGCCGCCATAGGCCCTTACTGTATAATGTACAATTTGAATGAGGACAGAGAATTTTCACAAAAGGGCATATGGCGGCCATTTTCAATTTTGAAATATAACATTAATCACATAAATTTTATATAATATGATATATTTCGTTAGTAACCATGGTTTTAGACAATATTTCACTCATACACCACCTTTTAGTCAAGCAAAGCGAAAATCTGTTAAAATCATTTGTCCCCATTCACATTGTACATAATAATGTTAGGGCCTGTAGCGGCCATTTTGACTTTCAAAATCCAGTATTTTCACCTACCTGGCAAGAGAACTGATATATTTTGTTAGAAATTGTACTTTCAGACAATATTTTACTCATAGATCAGAATTACGTGCATTTATGGTGCTCACTCCTGTGAAAATTGATTTCCTAGTTCGCATTGTACATAATACAATATATGTCTATGGCGGCCATTTTGAAAGTCAAAATAAAGTATCATAACACAAACTTAAAACCTGAATGATATATTTCGTTAAAAATTATGTTTTTTTAGACAGTATCCCAATTATTTATCACAAATAAATGCATTTCAGTGCTCACTCTTGTGATTTCATTGGTCCTCTTTCCCATTGTACATAATACTTTTAGGGCCTTTGGCGGCCATTTTGAATATCAAAATACAACATTTATCACATACATGGCATATTAAATAATATATTTTGTGAACAATTATGTTTTTAGTCAGCATTCCACTCGTTTACTTTAATAATATGCATTTTAGTGCTCACTCTTGTGATTTGTTTTTGTCCCCTTTGCTGTAGTACATAATACTTTTTTGGCCAGTGGCGGCTATTTTTAATATAAAATACAACAATTTTCCCATACATGACATGATAAATGATATATCTTGTTAACATTGATGATTTGCATACGTTACTTCGTCCATATATCACAATTACTTGCAGTTTAGGGAATATTTTTGTGAAAAATATTTTTCCCTATTCCCATTGTACATAATAAGGTATATGGCGGCCATTTTGAATATGAAGAAAATAAATATTTTTTTCAAAAATCGTTTTTTCAGAGATTATTTTACTCCTGCAACACAATTAAATACATTTTGTAGCCAGTCTGCTGGCAATTTTATGATTTTCATGGGTAATTTGCATATTTTGGCGGCCATATTGGATTTTGCCAATTTGCGGAAAATGCTCAAGGTTACACAAGTGGCATCATTCAGATTCGTAATCAGCACCCTCGAATTGACAAGAAACCATGAAAAAATATTGTATATATGAAAAAACAAGGTTATGCCTCTTCTATCCTGGACTATCCTACAAGGTAAGAAACCCTCAACTCCAGGAGAAAATGGAATAGGTTATCACGTGTACGAGCACCTGCCGGAGTCCCTTAAACATATGATGTTACTTGTTATTAATAGGATCTGGGAAACCGGTACAATACCAGTGCCATGCAAGCACTCCATACTTATTCCCATGTTAAAGCAGGACAAAAACCCATCCAAAACAGATTCTTATCGACCCATTGCACTCACGTCCTGTTTCATCAAACTTATGGAAAGTATGGTAAAAAAAACGACTTCAAATGTATCTTGAAAAACATGTTTTACTATCTCCTATACAGAATGGATTCCACAAAGGTCGAGGAACGATTGATAACATTGTTCATCTTGAGAATGAAATTCAAAAGAATTTGAAAACTGGTGTTAAAACATTGGCAATCTTTATAGACATAAAGAAAGCATTTGACTCCCTATGGACAAAAGGACTCCTAGTCAAATTAAGTAAATTAGGTCTTACAGGAAACATTCTACTTTTCTTAAAAAATCTATTGACACATCGCACTATTCAAGTTCGAGTAGGGGATCATCTTTCTGACATTATGGAAACCAATAATGGAATTCCTGAAGGCAGTAGCCTTAGTCCTGAATTGTTTAATATTATGGTGCATGATATTCCAATTTCACCAACCATTCACAATCTTCTTTATGCTGATGATTGTGTAATATGAAAATCTGCCAATGATATAAGAGAGGGTACCAAAGAAATCCAGGAATATCTAAATATACTTCGTGACTGGTTTCTCTCTTGGGGAATGATGATTTCTTATGAGAAAACGGTTCCCGTACTTTTCTCCTATTCCCCTCGATATGATCCACATCTCGAGATATATTTGGGGGACAACCTCCTAACGCCAAGGAAGGAGTACAAATATCTTGGTACTATTTTCGACTCTAGGCTAACATGGAGACCCCACATACATGAAGTAGTTCAAAGATGTAAAAAGAGAATTAACATTTTGAAATGTTTATCTTATGCCAATTTCTGTGGTAATGTTGGAGAACTACTTCACGTATACCGGGCAATTATTCGGTCTCTCATGGATTATTCATGTGAGGCTTATGACTCTGCAACCACAAATGTTAAAAATATTCTTAACTCTTGCCAATATCAGTCACTCGCCATATGCGCGGGAGCAAAAAGGGGCACTTCCCTTCGAACTCTTCAAGTAGAACTTGGAGAAATGCCCCTAGATATACGACGTGAAATGCTGAGCGTAAGACTCATGAAACGCATAGATAGTATACCAAATCATCCATTGAAACAAGATCTTCAAGACTGTTGGCAGTTTCAGTTTTACTCTGACAAGAACACGAGGAAGCCTTTCGGGGAAAGAATATCGAAATTACCCGAGCCTCTCCAATATGAAATTGAGGATATGTACTCGTATACTTTTATACCTTATTGGCATTATCGGTCACCAATAATATCCATGGAGATATCCGATTATATATCGAAAAGTGACAATTTAACATTCCAGAAACAAACAAGTCTTGAATTAATACACAAGAAGTGGTATAACTTCTTACAAATCTTCACTGATGGTTCGAAGTCTCCTGAAACTGGAAAAGCAGCAGCAGCATTTCATGTACCCTATTACAAATATATACATTCAATGAGACTCCAAGATAATACATCGTCTTATAGATAAGAGCTTGCAGTGATTATACTAGCATTAAATTGGTTGAACCAATTACCCGGTCTTTATACAGGAGCGCTAGTGTTTTGTGATTCACTCAGCGCACTAGAGGCAATCAAAACTAAAAAAGAAACTAACTTTGTGAATGAAATTCTGTTAATGTATACACAATTGTATGATAAAGGAATAACAGTGTATTTTGAATGGATCCCAAGTCATTGTGATATCAGGAACACTGAGGTGGTGGATATCGCAGCCAAAAAAGGTTTACGGCACAGCCAAATTGATGTAAATAACAAAATTAGTAAGCATGAATCAAACTGCATTCTTAAAATGTACTTTACACAAGTATGGCAAAAAAAATGGAATGAAACATTATCCCCCTTGAAGGACATTCAAAAATCAGTTTCGAAAACTTTCAAATGTGTTCTACACCAGAGATATAGCACATCTATTTTACATTGTCTCCGAATGAACAATATTGATCTTAACGAGAATAGACGGCTTGTTAACAACCATGAAACAGGTCTATGCTCATTCTGTGCTGTGTCGGAAACAACTCTCCACTATCTCACAAAATGTCCCGAATACTCACAAGAAAGGGAAAAGCTCTTACTTGAAATAAATAAAAGTGAATTGGATATAAAGAGAATTCTCAATTCAGCAGAGTACTCGCATCAAAAAGCTTTGGTATCCTTCGTAAGAAGGACCCAAAGATTCACATAGTATATTCGAGTCGTTTTAACATATTGTTAATTGAAATAATTGAAATAATTGAACGTTGTATTTAGTTCCATTCATGTATGAATCTCATGTTTGATGACTCTTATAAACCCATGTTGGGGAAAATAATTATATACGTGTTGATATGAATGCATTACACATATGTCTTTTGTATGATCTTATCAATTTGTAAATATCTGATTTATTGAACAAACTATGAGATGTGAAAATTAACCCAATGCACGATAACTGCACAAGACTCAGAACGTTTGTTTTGTCTCGAACCTAACCATTTGTACTAACTTTGAATTTCGAAAAGCGGATGAAGGAGATCATTTCGTCAACAGACATCACACAGCCTTGACTGGTATTGGGGGGGGGGCCTAAGGCTACGTATGCGCATCATGCAGTAGCTGAGAATCCTGATCAATGTACCGATCCGGGCTTGGCCAGAAAATACATCTAAAGAGGTTAAGTGATTTGTGATGACAGTCTGTTGTGATTCTCCAAAATTGCGCGAATAATGCAGCGCTCTACCTTCCTTTTACTGAATTGATTCAAGTACAGAAAAGTTATAAATAAAATTACCGCAAATTATGCTGGCGCAAATATTCACTACTGAATGACACGCGCCGTATAAGCTAAAACAACAACAACAACAACAATTATTTAACATAAATAAGATAGTGGGGGTCTTTGATTCGTGTTAACTTTTTAAAAAATGATTCGTAATTTTGAAACAAGTGGATCTGGAGGAAAGACTACGCTATATTTCCATGTAATTCAATATCAATAAGACTGTGGGGCCTTTGTTTTATTATTATTATATTTTCTATGATTTGGTATTAAAAAAAATGGGTCTTGAAGAAAGACTACGCTATATTTTCAAGTTATTCAAAATCAATGAGATAGTGGGGTCTTTGTTAATAGTGTTCTTTATGATATGCAATTGTGAAATAACCGGTGCTGGAACAAAGACTACACCATATTTCGATACTAACTGGGCATTGTGGCGTGCACCTGTAATCCAAGCTATGTGGGGAAGTTACAAATTGATGCAGAGGTTCGAGCCCTGGTCACGTGTTTCGGATGGTGAGACGTTAAGGTTGGTCCCAGACGTAAATAATCATATGTGATTGATACAACTCTGACAAAACTCAAATACACACACACACATACACACTATTCAATGTTGAAAACATTGCGGGGTCTGCTTTTGGTTGTTGTTGTTTTATTTTTAAATGATTTTTTTTTATAACTGGGTCTGGAGGAAAGACTATGCTATATTAACATTTTGTTCAACATTAATAAAATCGTGGGGTCTTTGTTTTTTTTATTATTATTTATTATTTTTTTATTTGCTATTTGAAATATTTGGGTCTGGAGGAAAGACTACGCTAAACTTCTATGTTATTCAACAATAAGAATTAATTTTGGGATCTTTATTTGGAAGATTGTTTGAATGTTTTATATAACCGGGTCTAGAGAAAAAAAAAACGACTTTGTGCTATATGAACGCATTATTATAGGGTTTTATTTTAGAAGAGATTCGCCAAAAATCCCTTCAAATTTTGTAACATTTGTGGGTAAAGTCATTATTACATTTGTGGGCGATCAAAAATTATTACATATGTGGGTTACGTGCATTATTACATTTGTGGGGTGAAATAATTACATTTGTGGGTAAAGGGTTTTAGTTTTAAGTAACTGGGTCTGGAGAAAAGACTACGCTTGATTCTCAATTTACTCTTAGCGCATATATTCACAATAAGCGCCGTATAAGTTAAAACAACAACAAAGACATTTATTCCACCAGTTTTACTTAACTGGGTCTGGAGAAAAGACTACGCTTGATTCTCAATTTACTCTTAGCGCATATATTCACAATAAGCGCCGTATAAGTTAAAACAACAACAAAGACATATATTCCACCAGTTTTACTTAACTGGGTCTGGAGAAAAGACTAAGCTCGATTCTTATTTTTATTGGCGAAATTATTCACCACTGAATGATACCCGCCGTATAAGCTAAAACAACAACATTTTATTCCACTTGAATATCATTATCGAATCTTCGTTTTGACTTATATTATAATTTTTGAAACAACCGGGTCTGGAAAAAAAACTTTGGACTTATATTATAATTTTTTAAACAACCGGGTCTGGAAAGAAGACTTTGCACTTTGTGCTATATGAACGCATTACTATATGGTTTTAGTTTTTAGTTACCAGGTCTGGAGAAAAGACTATGCTTGATTCTCAACTTACTCTTAGCACATATATTCAACATATGCGCCGTATAAGTTAACACAACAGCAAAGACATTAATTCCACCAGTTTTGATTAACTGGGTCTGGAGAAAAGACTAAGCTCGATTCTCATTTCCATTCCACTGGAATATCATTATCGTATCTTAGTTTGGACTTATATTATAATTTTTGAAACAACCGGGTCTGGAAAAAAGACTTTGGACTTATATTATAATTTTTGAAATAACCGGGTCTGGAAAAAAGACTTTGGACTTATATTATGATTTTTCAAACAACCGGGTCTGGAAAAAAGACTTTGGACTTGTATTATAATTTTTCAAACAACCGGGTCTGGAAAAAAGACTTTGGACTTATATTATAATTTTTGAAATAACCGGGTCTGGAAAAAAGACTTTGGACTTATATTATAATATTTTTAACAACCGGGTCTGGAAAAAAAGACTTTGGACTTATATTATGATTTTTGAAATAACCAGGTCTGGAAAAAAGACTTTGGACTTATATTATTATTTTTTAAACAACCGTGTCTGGAAAAAGGACTTTGGACTTATATCATAATTTTTTAAACAACCGGGTCTGGAAAAAAGACTTCGCACTTTTGTGCTATATCATGGACCTATTGCGATAGGTCCATCGCTATATGAACGCATTACTACAGGATTTTAGTTTAGAACGGATTCGCCAAAAATCCCTTCAAATTTATTACATTTGTGGGTAAAGTCGTTATTACATTTGTGGGCGATCAAAAATTATTACATTTGTGGGTAAAGTACATTATTACATTTGTGGGTGAAATTATTACATTTGTGGGTAAAGTGTTATAACATTTGTGGGCGTTATTACATTTGTGGGAGTTATTACATTTGTGGGCGTTATTACATTTGTGGGTGTAACACCCCCCCCCCCCCTCCGGCCATATTATCTCCCAAAATACCCCAGCCTAGATAGGGTTAAACCTAAAGGTTTTCGTGCTTTCTTATTCTTTTAATATTCAAAGTGCATAATACTTCTTCAATGAAGATTGGAGTGGGTGTTAGTTTGGCGTTTTGTTTTATTTTTTGCTTTGTAAACCTTGCTAAGCATATATCTTCTCAGATCAAGTGGTAATTCACTCGTATCTACCTCTAAGAATTCCAGGGAGGTACCCGGCAACGCCCTGTGCACAATTTTAAAGCCTGGTAATAATAATGAATAGTCAGCAAGAATTTCTTCACATAATACTTGTTTATGGTGCTTTTCGAGACCCCATGGTCGCGCACGGTATCCACTCGTCAATGGAAGTGCCCCCTCCCCCGGGATCACAAGACTTGAAATAAAATGTTGTGGTCGAAATATTAACTCAATATCACTCAATTAAGAGCAGACAAAACGAAGCTATACGCATCAAAGCATAGCTATATATATTTATAATTCGTCAGATCTTATGAAAGCCAGGTTACAAAATTTTGACTTCCATCATAGTCCACTCATTTTAAAGTGTTTTTATTGTTCGGTGAACAAATTATTGTCATATTTTATGTTTGTTTTGTAAACTGGATAATTTATACTGTTTTTTAAATCTTTGTATGTACATTTTTAAAAAGGACTTTGAATTTGATACTATATACTTCCGAGGGCTTTAAAAAGACTTATATGCCTAATAATGTGAAAATTTTGCTCAGATTCATCCTATAATAAGTTTAGTTTGGCCACATAAACAAGCAGTAAAACTGAAATTTATTTCCCCAAAACTCATTCATTATTTTAAAGGCTTTGTTTCCAATACATGTCAAGAGGTTCATTTTCAGAACATGGAAGATATTTGTCTAAGGTGCTTTCCGAAACCCCATGGTCACGCATTGTATCCACTCGTCAGTGGAAACGCCCCCCCCCCCCGAGATTACATTTAAACAAAATAGGCCTACCACTAAAATATGAGATTACATTTAAAAATAGGCCTACCACTAAAATATCATAAATAAAACCATGAAAACCTTATATGAATAACTTACCTTTCGTTTTGCATAGACATGGTTAATTGCTGCCAGCGAAGTTTACTTGTTAATAGTTCTGCAGATGATGACGATGTTTAGTGCACAACGGGAGAGATTTGGCGCGATCTTTCGCTGAAACGTAACAAACACGAGCGGTGCGCCAAATGTGGAGAAAAAAAGGCCACTGAACTCGAGTTAAGTTTAGCGCTATGCAATGCTTCAATGCAATGCCTCAAAGCATAGCTATGCAATACTCTAATACCATGGTCACATTTGCTCTACGGCGGCCGTACGGCGAGTCGAAAACAGCTGTTTTATTCATTTTTACTAAAATCATCTATATGTAGCTGGTACAAATAAATGTAAAACGGCTGTTTTCGACTCGCCGTACGGCCGCCGTAGAACAAATGTGACCAAGGTATAAGAAGCATAGCATGCATATGCTCTGAAGCAGAGCATGCAGTGTTTCAATACAATGGAAGTAGAATCTTCCAAGACGACAAAACCCTTCTCTTCAGCAAACTTGTCAAGCAGAACAGATCATCCAGCAACATCAGGATAGAAACTGAGACTATCCTATTGTCTCTGAGAAGATCGAAGCACAGAGGACAACTCCTTGCAGGTTGGAATCAATACTTCCGTGCCCTTTCCAATCCTGATCCCTGCCAAGTGGACGAGAAAGTAACCCAGGCAGAAAGTTCACTCGAAAGAACTCAACTGCATGTCGCAAGTCATCTTCGCAGCTGAACAATAATGCTGTTTGTGGGCAAACACTTACAAATCTAAGTTGAAGTCCCTCTTTTTATTACAAAAGGAGGCAGTTAGAATATGTTCTTTAAATTCATATTATGCCCATAGTAGGCCACTGTTCGAATCACTCCAAATTCTTGACATATTTATCAATTGAATAGATATTGCATCTTAATGTCATTGTTATAATATGATTTTTTTGCCTTGTTTACTCAATAGTATGCTCTCATTAAATATCTCAGCACATAACTATAATACAAGGAATAAAATAAATATCATTTATGGGCAGCGGAAAAACCCTGTTTGCTATTTTCAGTTAGTCACAAAGCACCAACAGTTTGGAAAGATCTGGCAAGTAATATCTATAATGAATTATCATGCATTTAAAAAGTGTCAAGGAGCATTTAAAAGACGAGTCCACCCCAACAAAATCTTGATTTGAATAAAAAGAGAAAAATCCAACAAGCACAACACTGAAAATTTCATCAAAATCGGATGTAAAATAAGAAAGTTATGACATTTTAAAGTTTCGCCTAATTTCACAAAACAGTTACATGCACATCCTGGTCGTTATGCAAATGAGGAAACTGATGAAGTCATCCACTCACTATTTCTTTTGTATTTCATTATATGAAATACGAAATATTCTAATTTTCTCCTCACTGTCAAGTGAACAATAATTAATTGGTCCATGAACATGTGGAATTAGCATTGTTTGATATGGTTCAGTCAAGTTGGTCCTTTTTGTCAAAGATGTAAAAAAAAAAAAGATAATTCAAACAATAGAAAACAAAAGAAATAGTGAGTGAGGGACATTATCGAAAGTCTCATTTGCATGACACTGAGTTGTGCATATCACTTTTTTGTGAAAAATTAGCGAAACCTTAAAATGTCATAACTTTCTTATTTTACACCCGATTTTGATGAAATTTTCAACTTTATGCTAGTTTGATTTCTCTCTATTTATTCAAATCAACGTTTTTCTAGGGTGGACTTGTCCTTTAATACTTCCGTGCCCTCCTGCCAGGTGGACGAGGAAGTAACTCAGGCAGAAAGTTCACTCGAAAGAACTCAACTGCATGCCACATCTTCGCAGCTGAACAATAAGGCTGTTTGTGCATGGGTAAACACTTACAAATTTAAGTTGAAGTCCCTCTTTTTATTACAAAAGGAGGTAGATAGAATATGTTCTTTGAATTCATATTGGCCCGAATTCACAAAGGTGGACTAAAGTTATACCCGGGGTATAAAACGCGTCATTTGACGTCATTTTAATCCATGGACTAAAGTTAGCACCGGGGTATAACTCAGCCGTGGGTTAGATTTAACCCTGGGTGCTAAAGTTAGTCCATGGATTAGTTAGTCCACTGTTTGTGAATAGCGCGGTGGACTAACTTTATACCCGGGTGTTAGTTAACCCCCGACTAAATTTAACCACGGTATAACTTTAGTCGACCTTTGTGAATACGGGCCAATGCCCATAGTAGGCCACTGTTCGAATCACTCCAAATTATTGACATATTTATCAATTGAATAGATATTGCATCTTAATTTCATTGTTATAATATAATTTGTTTGCCTTGTTTACTCAATAGTATGCTCTCATTAAATATCTCAGCACATAACTATAATACAAGGAATAAAATAAATATCATTTATGGGCAGCGGAAAAACCCTGTTTGCTATTTTCAGTTAGTCACAAAGCACCAACAGTTTGGAAAGATCTGGCAAGTAATATCTATAATGAATTACCATGCATTTAAAAAGTGTCAAGGAGCATTTAAAAGACTAGTCCACCCCAACAAAATCTTGATTTGAATAAAAAGAGAAAAATCCAACAAGCACAACACTGAAAATTTCATCAAAATCGGATGTAAAATAAGAAAGTTATGACATTTTAAAGTTTCGCCTAATTTCACAAAACAGTTACATGCACATCCTGGTCCTTATGCAAATGAGGAAACTGATGAAGTCATCCACTCACTATTTCTTTTGTATTTCATTATATGAAATACGAAATATTCTAATTTTCTCCTCACTGTCAAGTGAACAATAATTAATTGGTCCATGAACATGTGGAATTAGCATTGTTTGATATGGTTCAGTCAAGTTGGTCCTTTTTGTCAAAGATGTAAAAAAAAAAAAAGATACTTCAAACAATAGAAAACAAAAGAAATAGTGAGTGAGGGACATTATCGAAAGTCTCATTTGCATGACACTGAGTTGTGCATATCACTTTTTTATGAAAAATTAGCGAAACCTTAAAATGTCATAACTTTCTTATTTTACACCCGATTTTGATGAAATTTTCAACTTTATGCTAGTTTGATTTCTCTCTATTTATTCAAATCAACGTTTTTCTAGGGTGGACTTGTCCTTTAATACTTCCGTGCCCTCCTGCCAGGTGGACGAGGAAGTAACTCAGGCAGAAAGTTCACTCGAAAGAACTAAACTGCATGCCACATCTTCGCAGCTGAACAATAAGGCTGTTTGTGCATGGGTAAACACTTACAAATTTAAGTTGAAGTCCCTCTTTTTATTACAAAAGGAGGTAGATAGAATATGTTCTTTGAATTCATATTGGCCCGAATTCACAAAGGTGGACTAAAGTTATACCCGGGGTATAAAACGCGTCATTTGACGTCATTTTAATCCATGGACTAAAGTTAGCACCGGGGTATAACTCAGCCGTGGGTTAAATTTAACCCTGGGTGCTAAAGTTAGTCCATGGATTAGTTAGTCCACTGTTTGTGAATAGCGCGGTGGACTAACTTTATACCCGGGTGTTAGTTAACCCCCGACTAAATTTAACCACGGTATAACTTTAGTCGACCTTTGTGAATACGGGCCAATGCCCATAGTAGGCCACTGTTCGAATCACTCCAAATTCTTGACATATTTATCAATTGAATAGATATTGCATCTTAATTTCATTGTTCAAACATTTTTTTTTGCCTTGTTTACTCAATAGTATGCTTTCATTAAATACCTCAGTACATAACTATGATACAAGGAATAAAAATAAATATCATTTATGGGC
This sequence comes from Lytechinus pictus, assembly GCF_037042905.1. Lineage (NCBI taxonomy): Eukaryota > Metazoa > Echinodermata > Echinoidea > Temnopleuroida > Toxopneustidae > Lytechinus > Lytechinus pictus. The sequence goes on from NW_026974141.1 coordinate 3,900,079, forward strand.
AGCGGAAAAACCCTGTTTGCTATTTTCAGTTAGTCACAAAGCACCAACAGTTTGGAAAGACCTGGCAAGTAATATAACATCTCTAATGAATTACCATGCATTTAAAAAGTGTCAAGGAGCATTTAAAGGACTAGTCAACCCCAACAAAATCTTGATTTGAATAAAAAGAGAAAAATCCAACAAGCATAACGCTGATAATTTCATCAAAATCGGACTTAAAATAAGAAAGTTATAACATTTTAAAGTTTCGCTTCATTTCACAAAACAGTTATATGCACATCTCAGTCGGAATGTAAATGAGGATACTGATGACATCACCCACTCACTATTTTTATTCCTATACCATTCCACGAATACTACATTGATACAGGTTGCGGATGACTGGCTAATGTCTCTTGACAAAGGATACACTAATGGGGTACCACAAGGATCCATATTGAGTCCGGTCCTCTTCCTTCTATTTATAAACGATTTACCTCTATGTTTCGATAAATCATCAGTACATCTTTACGCAGACGACACTGTTGTTTATTATACCAAAAAAGATCCCATTTTGGTTCAAAATACTCTACAACATGAATTAAATTCCCTGCAAAATTGGATGAGGCACAATAGATTAAAAATAAATTCTACAAAAACAGTTTGTATGTTAATTGGTACTAAACGTATGATTCGAAAGCACGACGAATTAAATCTAAGAATTCACGATATCCGTATCGAGCAGGTTAAATCCATTAAATATCTTGGTATTACCGTTGATTCTGAGTTAAAATGGAATGATCATGTTTTGAGCCTTTGTAAAAAGGTCAGTAAGATGATTAGTTTTCTTGGTAGACTCGGTTCTTTTTTAAATGATTCAACTCTAAATCTTTTATACAAGGCTGTAATTATGCCACACTTTGATTATGCCGACATTATCTGGTCATCTGCAACTAAAACTTGTTTGGGTATGTTGCAAAAACTGCAAAACAGTGCAGGTAGGATTATTCTAAAAACTAAATTGTCAGAGCACAGGCCAGTGCATGAAATTCATGATACTCTGGAATGGAATACTCTTCAACAACGTCAAACTTTCCATACTTATTGTTTATTATATAAAATGTGTCATGATACGTCTCCTGCCTATTTAAAAGATAAAATGATTTTTAAGACATCGAGGTACCCCACAAGAAAAGGAAATCAAGTTATAATGCCTAAACCAAAGACTGAAAATTGTAAGCGTACATTCATATATCGTTGTGGTACATTATACAACAATCTACCTCTTAACATACAAAAATTAAACAACTTTTCAACCTATAAAAAAGAAATCCTAGAAATAACTAGAACTGTGTAATGATGATTTCATGGGGGGGGGGGTATCTTAGCTTGCACTGAAAGTTCATGCATCTTAACTTTTATATCTCTTTGTATTAATTTGAAGTTGTCATTTAAATTGTAATGTTAATCTAAGATATTTATTTCCAGGGACCTCGGGGGAAAACAGATGGGCTATGTTATTTTTAGCCCATCTGAAACGAGTCATCCCTACAATATGTATAAGTTTTATATGTGTTATTATATTCATTATTTATGTTATGATTCTGTTCTACTTATTTGATCTTACAATGTATATCTTGATTATATTTATATATCTTTTTTATCGTGAATAAACCAAACCAACCAAAAACTATTTCTTTTGTATTTTATTATATGAAATATTCTAATTTTCTCCACATTGTCATGTGAAACAGAGTTTTATTTCTCCCTGAAAATGTGGAATTACAATTGTTTAACATTTTATGGTTCAGTTAATTTGATCATTACCGTCAAATCTGTAAAAATTGAAATATTGTATTATTCAGACAATAAAAAGCAAAAGAAATAGTGAGTGAGCGACATCATCGACTCTCTCATTTGCATGTAACTGACTCGTTCATATAACTATTTTGTGAAAAATAAGCGAGACTTTAAAATGTCATAACTTTCTTATTTTACATCCGATTTTGATGAAATTTTCAGCATTATGCTTGTATGATTTTTCTCTTTTGATTCAAATCATCAGTTTTCTGAGATGGACTTGACCTTTAATCAATTTTCAAGTTGTGTAGATTTATTTTCCACATTTTACTTTTTTGCGTAGGGTTTGTTTGTTTTTGTTAGTTATCTGGTATCTTACTATGTCAATTATATTACATCTTTAGGGGAGGTTATCTAGACAAACTCTATTCTGGGGTTTTTATAGTTTCCCTATTTCCCCCGATGTTAACTTAAAGGAGAATGAAACTCTTGGAGCAAGTTAGCTTTTGTGAAAGCAGAAAAATCAAAGAATAAGATCAACAAAACTTTGAGTAAAATAGGACTAGCAATAAAAGAGTTATGAGCATTTGAATGTCGAGATCACTAATGCTATGGAGATCCTCCCATTGGCAATGCGACCAAGATCTATGATGTCACACACGTACAACTCTCCCATTTGGACACTGAAAATATACCCCAAAACATCTCTTTTTGCTCATTCTAATCATATGACAAACGATTCATCAATGATATAATGTTGTGAAACCTCTGTACTTGTCCTCTCATAAAGAGAACACCTCACCTTGTGATAGACTCTATAAAAGTGAGAATATAAGTGAAATAAGTATTAAAGTAATGAGGGAGTTGTACGTGTGTGATATCACAGATCTTGGTCGCATTGCCGTTGGGAGGATCTACATGGCACTAGTGATCTCAATATTCGAATGCTCATAACTTTCTTATTATTCATTCAATCTTCCTCAAACTTTCAACAATATGTTTCTTTGATTTTTCTCTTTGATATGGATTCAGCTGGTTTCAAGGGTTTCATTCTCCTTTAATGTATACACACATATTTCATGTGGAAGACTTTTGTAATACATGTACATGAATATGGTTTACATTAGCTCAATTATGTATTTTTATGAATTTTTAGATTCATGAATTTTTATATTGTGATTTTTAATTAGAAATAAATAAACTGAACTTGAACTTGAGTTGTTTAGTTATATGCCTCTCCCCTCCACGCTTACAAAAAGTGTTAAGAATGTCCATCTTTAGGAAGGAATGTCAAAAACTTTCGCGCTCGCATTATATTAATCGTTGAAATATGTATCGTCTTTCTTGCTAACTGCAAAAAGTCCTTAACAGGTCCCTCTTCGATCAGGCCACAACGCATGTAGAAATTTATGCTAAAAATTATCACGTTTTAGGACAAAATACATAAAATTTTCAAACATTTTAACTTGCGCTTCGCGGTCGCATTAAACACAGGGCATGAATGAGATTATTACACATTTACGTTGTTTTATAAGAATAAAGATAAGAAGTGACTGTTGGGACTACCCTTTCAAAGAAAAACAAGTGGAATGCCTCTGGCGGTCTCACCTGCATCACGCGATTCAATATAGCAGCAGTGCTGTCTTTGGAAACTACTATAACTCGCACAAGATGTTCAGTGATACTTGGTTGCTCTTATTTCCACGTTTAATGAACTAGACCAAATGAACTAGACCAATACACTTACAGAGATATGATGGTAATTCAACAAATACCCCCAACGTGGCCAAAGTTCATTGACCTTACATGACCTTTGACCTTGATCATGTGACCTGAAACTCATGCAGGATGTTCAGTAATACTTGATTAATCTTAGGGCCAAGTTTCATGAACTAGGTCTATATACTTTCTAAGTTATGCTGTCATTTCAAAAACTTAACCTCCGGTTAAGATTTGGTGTTGACGTCGCCGCCGCCGTCGGAAAAGCGGCGCCTATAGTCTCACACTGCTATGCAGGTGAGACAAAAAAATCAACTTTGAGAAGCCGATCGGGGGAAAGCGAAACGAGGCTCATTATTGTGCTTAAATTCTTCGGGGCATGTTTACTTCGTCCTTTCTCTGGGAGAGGGGGGGGGGAGAGTTAACTTTGCAAAAGAAAAACTGAACTATCTTTAAATTACAAAATATAAAGAAGTATTAGTGACGCAATGAGTCGGCTCGATATGGGAATATGGCGTATGGCGGAAAAGGAAGTTGCGAGCGAGCGATAAAAATCTCGACATAATTTTACTACAAAAATCGAAGTTTAGGATAGAGTTTGACATAATGATATCATATTTCAACATTATCCGTTTCCTTTATTTTGTTTTCCTTTCTTTTTTTTCTTGGTCGTGAAAAATGGAGGGGCGGGGTGCAAGAGCTCCCCGGCGTGGATCCATGGGGGGCTGAGGCCCCACTAAAAGGAGGAAGAGGAGGGAGGAAAGAGAAGAAAAAAGAAAGGAAAATGGCGATGAAGAGAAGAAAAAGAGAGAGGAAGAGAGGAAAAAAGAGAGGGGGAGAAGAGAAGAAAAAAGAGGGAGGAAGAGGGGGGAAGGAAGAGAATAAAAATAGAAGGAGAGAAAGCGGGGAAAAGGAGAGAGGGAAACGAGAGAAGAGGAGAAGGAAAGAAAGAGAGAAGTAAAAAGAAGGAAGGTTAGAAAGGGAAGGGGAAAAAGAAGGAGAAAGAGAAAGAAGCAGGGAGAGGGGGAGAGAAAGGGATAGGGGGTCGAGATGGAGCGGATTCCAGAAAGATGAAGGATGCAAGGGTTAAGATGAGAGTTGGAGGGTCCAGGATTTTCCAAGAAGGGCATTTTTTTTTACAGAAAAATAACAACAAGCTCCACCCCGCGCCTCCCGGAAGGACAATTAATGTAACGGTGATTTATGTCAGGAAAAATTTGACAAGCGAAAATGGGCCCTCATTTGCGTAGGCCTATGCACATCACATTTCCCTAAAATATTTCTTATGGCAATCCATGTGCCCCATTTGGATTCACCACTGATTGCGATTTCTTCAGTTGCACTGCTTTGTTTCTTATTTTTGTGTTAATAATAACAATAATGCTAATAATAAATCAAAATAATAATAACAACAACAGTGATAATGATAATTATAATAACAATAATGATGATGATAATGATAATAATTACAATAGTAATAATAATTATAATAATAACAATGATATCAATAATGATAATAATGATAATAAAATAATTTAAAAAATCACAATGATCATAATAACAGTAATATTTATAAGTTACTGTATTTTGAATAGCGCTTCAAACTTTGAATTTCAAAGCACTTTATTACCCTGGTTATAGGATCCATTACTGTTCCACACATACAATGCACCGTATCCACTCCCTAGGGAGTATCCTGGCCAGGCAACATTTATTATCAGTGCATGCATGCCGATCACAATGACGTTCACATCCTTAACATTTAACACCTGGGTTGAGAGTGACAAACATGGATATGTGCATTGCCAAATGACATTATTTACAGTGTGGAGCACAATGTGACATGACCTTCACAGTGTTCCACAGTGTTTTCACAGTGTGGAACACAATGCAACACCACCTACACAGTGTTCCACAGTGTTTTCACAGTGAGGAACACAACATAACACCACCTTCACAATGTTTTCACAGTGTGGAACACAATGCAACACCACCTACACATAGTGTTTTGACAGTAAGGAACACAATGTAACACTACATTCACAGTGTGGAACACTAAGTGACATCACCTTGACAGTGTTCCACAGTGTTTTCACAGTGAGGAACACAATGTAGCACCACCTTCACAGTGTTTTCACAGTGTGGAACACAATGCAACACCGCCTTCACAGTGTTCCAGTGTTTTCACAGTGTGGAACACAATGCAACACCGCCTTCACAGTGTTCCACACTGTTTTCACAGTGAGGAACACAATGTAGCACCACCTTCACAGTGTGGAACACTAAGTGACATCACCTTGACAGTGTTCCACAGTGTTCTCACAGTGTGGAACACAATGCAACACCACCTTCACAGTGTTCCACAGTGTTTTCACAGTGTGGAACACATTTAACGCCACCTTCACAGTCTTCCACAGTGTGTTCACAGCGAGGAACACAATCTAACACCACCTTCAGTGTTCCACAGTGTTTTCACAGTTTAGGAACACAATGTAACACCACCTTCACAGTGTTCCACAGTGTTTTCACAGTGTGGAACACAATGCAACACCACCTTCACAGTGTTCCACAGTGTTTTCACAGTGAGGAACACAATTTAACACCACCTTCACAGTGTTTTCACAGTGTGGAACACAATGAAACACCACCTAAACGGTGTTCCACAATGTTTCATAGTGGGGAACCCAATGTAACACCACCTTCACAGTGTTCCACAGTCAAATCAAGTCATTTCCACAGTGTTTTTACAGTGAGGAACACAGTGTAACACCACCTTCACAGTGTTCCACAGTGTTTTCACAGTGTGCAACACAATGTGACACCACCTTTACAGTGTTCCACAGTGTTTTCACAGTGAAGAACACAGTGTAACACCACCTTCACAGTGTTCCACAGTGTTTTCACAGTGTGGAACACATTTAACGCCACCTTCACAGTCTTCCACAGTGTGTTCACAGCGAGGAACACAATCTAACACCACCTTCAGTGTTCCACAGTGTTTTCACAGTTTAGGAACACAATGTAACACCACCTTCACAGTGTTCCACAGTGTTTTCACAGTGTGGAACACAATGCAACACCACCTTCACAGTGTTCCACAGTGTTTTCACAGTGAGGAACACAATTTAACACCACCTTCACAGTGTTTTCACAGTGTGGAACACAATGAAACACCACCTAAACAGTGTTCCACAGTGTTTCATAGTGGGGAACCCAATGTAACACCACCTTCACAGTGTTCCACAGTCAAATCAAGTCATTTCCACAGTGTTTTTACAGTGAGGAACACAGTGTAACACCACCTTCACAGTGTTCCACAGTGTTTTCACAGTGTGCAACACAATGTGACACCACCTTTACAGTGTTCCACAGTGTTTTCACAGTGAAGAACACAGTGTAACACCACCTTCACAGTGTTCCACAGTGTTTTCACAGTGTGCAACACAATGTGACACCACCTTTACAGTGTTCCACAGTGTTTTCACAGTGAAGAACACAGTGTAACACCACCTTCAGAGTGTTCCACAGTGTTTTCACAGTGTGCAACACAATGTGCCATCACCTTCACAGTGCTACACAGTGTGTACCACAGACATTGTGTCCACAGTGTGGAACACAAGTGACATCACCCTAACACTGTTAAATTTCAGCATTTCAACAGTGTGAATCACAGAGTCGACCATGTGAACACTCATGTGTGAACCGTCAAACTATCAAGGTGTCCACAGTGTAAAAAACATCTCCACACTATTGAATTTAGGCCTTCCAGCAATGTGAATGATATTTTCACAAAGTCCACTATGCGAACACACTGTTATTGCATTGTATTGTGTTTATTTTCCGTCAATTAAAAATAATAATGATATATTTTCGATAACAAAGAATGATCAGTAAAAAGACGGATGGATATTGCTCTACTCAGCGTTAAAATATCAACGCTGTTTTACAGAGGGTTCCGAGAATTACACTGATGAGACAATGGCCCGTTTAACTTAGACCACGGTCTCACTCAGTGCTAAAATTATGGGGAGCCAAAATTTCACAAAATCTGTTTATATTGTATTTTTCCTGTTTACTTTTTTGTTTCCTTTGCTTTCATAATGAATAAAAAATACTTTAGTTATCATTCCCAGACAATTATGAACAATTTGAGTGTCAGTTTAGTTAATGAAGTGGGTTTGTGCTCCAATTGGCTCTCCATATTTAAACCACAACCTAAAACCAGGGTTTTAAACTCGAGTTCAGAATACGGACCCCTGTGTTCTTTCCAGCAAGGGATATTTTGTTTTTAATGGTTGATTTTTTTTTACTTTTTAATTAATTTATGTTATTTTTTGCAACATAATACATGCAAGATTTCAAACACAAAAACGATATTGGGCAGCATTATTAGTTTTTTTTATCAATTGTTTTTATTATTGATTTGCAATTACACCATGAGTGCATATATCTCACAATATTCTGCATCATATAACAAAACTATTACGAAAAACTACTTTATATCAACAGGCACGTCGGTTATGCGTATGAAAATGCGTAAAAGGCAGTTACTTAATTCATAGGCCCATATACTGAAGTCAGGTTTAAGTTAGACCGCAGTCTAACTCTGCTAGAATTATGGGGAGCCAAAAATTAAAAAATTATGTTTGTATGTATATTTTTTATGTTTACTATTTTGTTTTATTTTGCTTTCATAGGTAGGAAAAACACTTCAGTTATCATTCCCAGACAATTATGAACAATTTGGGTATCATGTGAGTTAATAAATTGATCGTGTTCTGTTAGGGATTTGTGCCCCAATTTGCTCTCCATAATTATACCACAATTTTGAACCAATGTTTAATTCAAACCCGAGTTCAGAATACGGGCCATTGTGTTTATTCGTGAGGGTGTGTGCACGTGTGCGCGCGGGGGGAAGGGGATGAGCATCTAGTTTCCTCTTATCTTCATGTGCATTTGATAAGATGTGATGTAGTGGGGTCATGCATCCATACTGTTTGGAACTTTCACAATCGACACATACGAAAAGTTCAGCCATTGGACAGAAGAATATCAGGTCATTTATCCAATATTCATCAGTCTTTAAAGGGATCGTTTAACTTTGTGAGCAGCTGATTAAAAAAATTCTCAAACTGAGTTGAAACGTGCGTATGAGTGCCTGTATTTGTCCTCAAAAACCCTGAAACAGACCACAATATAGGATGAAAAACTCTAATTTAGATACAAGTAGCAATTTATTAGCCTGATTTGAGAACCGTCTAGTAGACGGGTTCAGCTTATGACCAGTTTTCTCCAATTCAAAAAGTCCGTTGGCTATTTTGACTGCCTTCTGTTGTGTGTATCTCCTATACACACACTATTAACTGCACTGTACATTCAGTGTATACCTTGTACACAATGTATGTAGGTCATGCTGTGTTCATCTAGAATTAATGTGTTGTGGTGCACAGATTCCCTGTATACACATAGTCATTGAAACCAACTCCCAATCATTTCAAACTTTGGTTTACATCTCCAAGGTTTTAAAATTGATCCTGTAAATATAATACTTTGAAACTTTTGGGATGGTATTTTTACACTATAAGCCTAATGTTTAGCCCATTTTCAGGAACCAAAAGGAGAATTTTTTAAATAAGAACAAAGTGAAATGATCACTTTAAGCCCATCGACTGCATAAATTGATATCAGTAATGTCAGTGATCGACAGGACCAACGGCATGCGACGTGAAGAGCGGTCCGGTGAAGCGCCCTCTACACAGCTTTCCCAGAGAAGATCTGAACTGCGGATGCTTGGTTCCATAGATAAGGGGGTTAAGGCAACTGTTGAAGAGAAGAAAGGCCAACGCCAACGGCGTACCACCTGGTCCGTACCCACCTAGGATACAAATACCGTAGGGAATCACACACAGGAGGAAACCAAGGACCACGTAGAAGGCATTCTTGGTGATCTTGTACTCAAGCGAGTTTCGACTGTTGTTTTTGGTGGCAGCGGTGGGATGGACCTAAAGTGTAAATATAGAAGAAGAGCTTAAGTTTGCCTGTTTGAATTAACAAGTTAAAATAGCAAACTGATAGGCCAGATCGTCCTATGATTTTTGTCTTGGATGTGGCATCACTAACGTGCTGTTTTGGTGTAGACCTACAAAAGCTATAGGCGCAGAATTTATGTTTCAGAAATGAACAAACGGTATTCATTATTTTATTCCCCTAAGTAGGCATTAAAAACTGATCCTCAAATTTAAAAATAATGCAATTGAAGTTTAATGGCAGAAGTTATTACTTTCATTAGAACTGGATTATTTGTTTCCTATCACACAGACTAAGTTTTTCACTGTTAGTATTCTCCGCAATACCACAGAGAGCACGAACCTTATTATTTCCTGACGTAGAGAGCGTCTGTGCGGTCTCCTTGACAGAACTGGCTCCTGGTACTGCAGCATCGTTCGATCCTATCGGAGTCATGGACTGACTTGTCCCCGCAGTGTCGGCTGCCAATTTTTGCCAAAACGATGGAGGGACACTTTCTCTGGTTAATGAATTGGTCTTCCATGTGTTCTTGTTCCTTTCATGCTTGCGAATGAAGATGAAGATGTGGAAGTAGAAGAAGAGAACGAGGGCGAGTGGGAAACACGTCAAGAACGTTGCCTGCAGGTAGGTGTGGATTAGATTCTCCGAGCCTGTTACAAAAAAGCATTCAAGAAAAACTAGCAAGAATGCGACAGTTATCTCCGGCTCCAAGGTCAAAATAGGGATCCGAAAAGGCAAAAGGTTAATTGGCGATAACGAATTTGAATCATTCATTTATTTAAGGTGGTGATCAAGGAGGGTGGTCTTATGGTATATTTTTATTCATGAAAACGTATTTGCTTTTAACTTTTCTTCGTTGTAGGTTAATCTCTGAACCTTTTTTGAGGGGGGAGGAGAGGGGTTATAATTACGTTATCATTATATTAAAAGTAATATGTTTAGCACGGTATTGATCTTTCAGAGCTGGCGAGCAATCTAAAATAAATTAACAACAAAGGACTTTTGATTAGTCAACTTTGCTTAGAAGATCGACTCTATTCAGGAAGGTGTATGGGGTCTTGTTTTGTCATGGAATCTTTGGGATTATGAATATTTGTTATAATGCTCACCATCTTCGTTTTCTTCAATGTCTGAACAGGTGTGCGGTCCATCGGAATATCCTAGACGGGTGAAACCCCCAAGATAAGGCACCAGGATCACGCTCAGTGGGATAAACCATGTGACAAGCAGAAAAATCAACACGTGCGACTTTGAAAAGATCTGTAATGTCAGTATCAGGATCAAAATAGTTACGAAGTAAAATTTTTGACTGGCTAAATTTGGCGGATGATTCACTTAATCACGTGCATTAAAAAACCAAATAATCACGATACAAAATTATTGATTATCAGGAAATGGGCCCAGAATCCCAAAGCTCAATGTTCATTCCTCGTCAAAGTAACACATTAAAATGATAAGGGATGTGACTCGGTCCAAGCGAGCACTGGAAGCCTAAGGTGAAGTTGTATATCCCAAAGTAAACATTTTCTCTTTACAATCTGGCCTAGAGCAATATGAGAGATGATGTGGGCATGTGAGGTGACGAATGACACCTTTTTAAAACTCTTGTTTTCCTTTAATTTCTCTCATATTTTAGAATGATCATTCGGGTGGAGCCACGTACCCTTCTGCTCCGCCCCCATGTAGGCCTACTATAAATTAGCCGACTCGCCCCCTTACCATGGTGTGTCATTAAATCACCCCAGATATGCCCCAAATAATATAATATCAACAAATACACTGTTTTACAGTTGGAATAGATGAATCCCACTGCCCCCTCCCCAAATAATGTATCTTTTACCTTATTCCTTGTTGGTTTTGGGAAACCTATCTACCTGTTTAGAAGTTTTTATTTCATATGATGTTTTATTCATTTTGCATTAAAAAAAGCTTTCTCTCCCCCAAAAAGGAATGAAATTTTACAAAATACCTTTCGATATCTTGATGACGTCATCGTAATCAGGACCATGCGGTTGAATCCGATGATGGCCAAATGCCAAACACTGGATCCCGTGCAAACGAATGAGACGACGGCGACGAGAACGCAGGCCGCGTCCGACAACGGCCAACCCGTGGTCGACACCACGCCGACAATCGTGAACGGGATCGTGAGACACGTCATCATGTCCGCCATCGCCAAGCTTGTCACATAAACATTGGTGATCGTGCGGAGTTTCGGGTAAATGACGACCACGCTGACGATGAGGAGGTTTCCGAAGAATCCAACAACGCCCACGATGCCAAGCCAGCCGCTGAGGGCGATGCGGGGGATGATGTTTTCCGGGTCGACGGATTCGTTCGCGCTGTTGTTCACGCTGACGGTTGTTGCTACATTCATATTCTGTTTGTTCTGTAAAAAGGAACAGGAGAAAAAAAGGCTTTCGATCGAATTTCTACTTTATTGACTATGATTGCAAGATATATCTTTGTCAAATTTTTATTTTTGTAGGTTCGTCTCATCAGATTTTTTACCATCAACCATTTCCCCTGTTTTTATTTATTTTCAAAACGAAATAGAAGACGGCTGTTATATCCTTTCATGGTCTTTGTTGGATTGTTATAAAATAAACTGTTGAATGTCCTTTGAAAATGCCTTTGTTTCAACAAGGGTGCCATAATCATGCAAATGCACGGTCAAAACACGACTTGCGCTTTGCCTTATACGGCATGTGTAACTGTCTAGGCCTATATCGAATCACGGCATTCACCGATTTGGATCATTACTCCCAATAATTACTGGAAATGTATAATTAGAAGCTTTTTGGCGAAGACCTGCAACTTTGCGATGCCGTTGCTATGGGTTGCTATGAAACTGTCATGGAAATTACCTTTAAGTATCCTTAGAAGGTGATATTGTAATTAGGATATAGCTGAAAAAAGTATGGCTGATTATAGTTGCCTCAAGTGTATGGCCTGAGTAATCTTGCTAGTATTAAAGCAAAACCATGGGGGGACTCCTGTAAGTGCTTCATGTAGATTTACATCGTGCAAAAGATCCCCTAACCATAAATTTCATAACTGTTTTTTTTTCTGAGGGGGAACACTTTGATACTTATACTGATACTTAGCCATTTTTAACGGCGTGTAGGGGGCATGGGAAAACTGCCCCTTGATCTTTCCAGTGATTTTTTAAAGATGAAAATATGGGAAAATTAAAGGAAGAAGAAAAAGAAAAGCATTGAAAAGAGACTTTTTAGTTGTGGAAACTTTGATCATACGTACAACTTGAGATCTAATCAAATCGTGTGGGAGCTTACTATGAAAATTCCTGAACTATTTTTTTTCATTCAGAATAGAAATTAAGCTACCTATATAGATCACCTTCCCCCATTAAAATACCCTGGATCCGCCCCTACTTTCACTCATAATTATTACTTCGGAGTGCAGTCAATACCCCCCTTTCTCAGATTAAAAAAAAAGTTCTCTCTCTCTCTCTCTTTTACAATTTCTTAAATGTTGATCTCTCGTAGATATGAACACATCAGGACCCCGTAACACAAAGGCTGGCGATCAATCGCTAAATGAAATGGCCAATCAAGATCATCGTTGCATGCGCATTTTGCTCAGGAGACAGACTAGGAACCAGGGGCGTCGATCCATTTTTCAGATTGGGGGGGCGAAATCATTAACGTTCAAAAGGCGCTCGATCGTACAAAACACCCACCCACACACACACACACACACACACACACACATACATATATATATATATATTATATATACACACACACACACACACACACTTATATATATATATATATGTATATATCTATATATATATGTATGACTCATGAGACACATGCAGACACGTATCTCACTACACAGATAGTACGAGTGCCGAGAGTGAGCTCAAATTTCTTTATATTCTGAGCTGAAAACTTGATATTCTAAGCATTTTTGGTACCAATGATTAAGATTTGTATCTAAAAGAGAATAGATGCGAGCGCGAAGCGCGAGCTGAACATTTTGATATTTCGATCTGAAAAAATGACAGTTTACTGGACGTTTTTGATAAAGAACAAGCTATATATCCAAGAAAAGATGATTGCAAATTGAAGCAGTTCTTTTGAGGCTTAGAACTGAAAATGGGACATTTACATTCACCAATTTAATCATGAAAAGTATGGGTTTTTGCTACAGAAATGATGCGAGCGCGAAGCGCGAGCTGAAAATTTTTATATTCCAATCTGAAAAGCGGACATTTTGAGCACGATTTTAAATAAAGAACGAGTTGTTTATCTCAATCTCGCTTGCTGAACATTACAATCTTTTTTTTTTTTTTTTTAACCCTTCCACAGGGGTCCTTTATTGAAATCACTATAATACATATTTTTTGACAATACATGATTAAATAATTAACACAGTATATGACACACAAGTTGAATATGTACAATACAATATTCCATGAAATTGTCGTAACATTTGTATACAAAAAGCAAAATCAAAGTGCAAAGGAAAGAAAAAATCCATACAAAATATATATATATATATATATATATATGTGTGTATTTTAGAATGATATCTGATATACCTAATGTAATAAAGTAAAAGATGACCACCTTTTTATGAATTTCTTCTCTTTCAGATTTGTTTTATATATATACTTTTCCATACCATAATAAGATTTTATTTCAGACAAAATATGGTCGAAAACTGGAAGACAGTGTTTGCATTTTGCTGCAAAAATTTCTTTTCTAACGATTATAAAAATATAATTAAGAGCACCATTGTTGTTTCCGTAAAAACCGAATAGTTTATTCTGGTTTGAAATTTTGATATTCAAATTGTTACGAGAAAACCAAATTTCGAGTTGAGACCATATTTCGTTTGTATGGGCACAAGAACAAAAAATATGCATAATAGTTTCTTCATAATTATAACAAAAGGTACATAAGTTATCTGTAACAAATTTAAATCGTAACAAAGCTTCTTTCATATAAATAATTCTATTCACTATTTTGAACTGAAACCATCTCATGTTGACATCTGCAGTTGAATAAAAAGGTATTTGATAGTAGAACCTCCATATCGTGTTGTCAAAGTCAAACGTCTGTTTCCATTTGATGAGACTTTTACAATCTTTCAACTTATACTTCAAAAAAATATTGTAAATGTGTGCACAACCTTTTTTTACTTTAATTATCAAAAATAGTGCTTCTGGAATAATAGGTTCCATAGCTTTTGGTATTACATGTTTATTGAAACCATATCGAATGGCGCTGCACAGGCCATGATATTGAAGAAAATTGACGTGTACATTGTATTTGCGTTGAAAATCAAAATATGAGAGAAATTTTCCATCTGTTCCCAAAATATCATTAACAAAACGCACCCCATTAGCACACCAAGACCTGAAAAATATTACATTATTATTCATTTTAATTTTTGGATTATTCCAAAGGGCTTGACATGCAACGTCATCAACAATAAGGCGGGAAAGATCTGAAAAGGCCAACAATACCTGTGCCCAAAATGGGTTATTCATTGATATAGCAAGTGATTTATAATGCTCAGCCCCCATGAATAATTGAAAAGATGTATATGCTGCAGGCAAAAATGATTGAAACATGTGAAAAGTAAAATTTTCAGAACAAGAAATGAACCTTCTTATCCATGAAATTTTTAATGATTTGGAATGGATAAAAATATCAGTCATCCTAACACCACCCTCACTATACGGTTGACACATTTGTTTCCTACTTATTTTATCAGGTTTGCCTTCCCATATAAAGTCGTAAAAACATCGGTGAATATCATTCATAATTTCTAATTTTGGTTCTGGAAAAGATAAAAACAAGTAATTCAATTTCGGTATAAATATAGATTTAACAATGGTTACCCTCCCTAAGGGAGTCAAAGATCTTTTTCGCCATACCGCCATCTGACGTTTTATTTCTTTAAACTTTTCTTGATAATTGTAATCGACCATTTTTGATAGTTCAACTGAAAAGTCTATACCTAGGTACCTAAAATATCCTTCCGAAATCCAGTTCAGTTTGTACTCGTGTAAAATCTCTTTTTTGAAAGTTCTATTCTTCCCAATCCATATCACCTGGGTTTGAGTTATGTTAATTTTGAGGTTGGATATTTTTTCAAATTCATCAAGTGTATCAAGAGCACATTTTAAATCTTGTTCTGAACCATTGAGTGTCAAAAGGGTATCATCTGCATATTGTAACACTTTAAGTGTTTTCCCATTAATATGCATTCCCTCTAGTTTGTCTGAGTGTCGAATTAAAATACCAAGAATCTCACTGACTAACAAAAAAAGATAGGGAGATAAAGGATCTCCTTGACGACACCCTCTTCCTATATTAAACCTATTTGTACAATGTCCGTTAACTAACACACAAGAGGTTGCGTCTGCATATAACAATTTTATCCAGCTTTTAATGGATGGACCGAAGCGAAAAAATTCCAGGACATTGAAAAGAAAATTATGTGATACAGAATCGAAAGCTTTTTCAAAATCAACAACCAAAAGCATGCCAGCTATATCATGTAATTCACTGTAAAGTAATGTGTCATACAATAAACGAATGTTTTCACCTATGAAGCGACCATTCAAAAAACCAGTTTGGTTTTGATGAATTAAAAAAGACAGAACACCTTTGAGTCTGTTTGCTATACAACTGGACGCTATTTTATAGACAACATTTAATAGGGAGATAGGTCGCCAATTTCTTAACAAGTGTCTGGGTTTGTTTCCTTTCGGAATTAAAGTAATTATTCCCATTTTTTGTGAATTAGACATATGTCCTGAAAAATACGCATAATTTAATGATCTAACCAAAAAATGTTTAATATCTTCCCAAAAATAACGATAAAATTCTACGGTAAAACCATCCTGTCCGGGCGATTTACTATTTTTCATGAGCTTTAAAACGGAAAGGACCTCATCAACATTTAAAGGACCCTCCAATAAGGAAGACATTTTAGGGGACAACTTAGGAATACCAGGAAAATTTAATAATAATTCCAAGTTGCTTACGTTGGTTTCTTTTTCCGCATAAAGATTAGAGTAAAAATTAAATATTTCATTGATTATGTCACTTTGCATTTCTAAATTATCACCATTTTCAGTGGATAACTGACGTATTTCTTTATTAATGCAATTTTGTTTTTCTAAATTTAAAAAGAATTTAGAAGGCTTTTCACCAAACTCCATCCACTTAATCCGAGATCGAATCGCAATTCCTTCATTTGTTTTTAAACGGAATGTTTCCAGTTCTGATTTTGCTTTATCAATTCGATCCAAAATAGATATTTTATCGTCGGTGATCACCAGTTTTCTTTCCAGCTCTTCAATTTTCTTTTCTAAGTCTTTTTCTCTGTTTATATTTTGTTTTTTTACAAAGGAGGCATGTGATATTGCTTCTCCTCGTATTATCATCATTAAAGTTTCGAAAAATAACTGATCGTTTATAGTGAATTCACAATCACCTACTATTCGATCATTTTCATCAAATTTTACTTCGTCTCTCGCATAAAATATAGTCGTATCTTTTATTACTTTTTTAATATTAGAAACAAATTCATCACTTTTCAATAGAGAATTGTTGAATTTCCAAAAACCAGGACCTCTTTTTATCTTATTCAAGTTGAGACTTAGACAAACTAAAGAATGATCTGTGCGATAACCTGAAAAAATGCGAACTTTCTGAACAAGTGAAAGGAGTTCCGAAGAAATTAAAAAGAAGTCTAATCTACTCTGTTTAAAGGGGGTGGATTGTCGCCATGTATAATATCTTTTGTCTGGGAAACAAACTCTCCAAGGGTCGCATAAATCCAAATCGGTTTTCATATTGTCCACTTGCTGTTTTGCTCGTGGGTTATTTACATGCAAGTAGTTATAGGTATCAAAGGTAAAATCTTGAACTAACTTCCAGTCTCCACAAATTACCGTATGTGGATTATCAAAGTCTATTATGGTTTGTTGGATCTCTGAAAAAAATATTGGATTATCTAAATTCGGGCCATACAACGATACGAGAGTAATATTATGTTCATACAGTAACATATCTAAAACGACAAAATTACCGATGTTATCTACTTTAAATCTATTTATATCAACAGGGAGGGTTTTCTTAAAAAGAATCGCTACCCCTCTGGAGTTGGATGTGTTAAAAGAAAAGAAACATTTACCTTCCCATTCCCTGCGGATTTCATTCTCTATTTCAGGAACAAAATGTGTATCTTGAATACAACAAATATCATATTTCTTTGATTTCAAGTAAAATAAAACATCTTGCCTTTTGCGGTTATCTCTTAGACCGCGACAGTTCATGGAAATAAAAGTGACATTACCCTGCGTCATACGCATAGTAAGAGAATAATACTAAAGAGGAAACACCTGCGGAAGATTTATTTTTTTGTACACAAACAATAACGACACAAACACAATACGACAAAAACATGACAAACTCACTTACACACAACAAAACACACAGACAGGTGGACGCCCTACAACGCATGGAGCCGAGTGACGAGCAGCGAGCAGCCAATCCACCTCCCTATTTCCGGATCAGTTTATGAAATGAATCCGAAAAAAAAGAAAAGCCCCAAATATAAGATCACTAGTACCTATAGACTCAATCCTTTAAGAGGGCCTAAGATTGGAAAGAATATAAAGGCCTATATTTCTTCTTTATTCTCGAAGGTTGCAAAAAGGAATATAATCTATTTCCATCTCGGACTAAAAAAAAAAAAAAAAAGTTATTCATGAAGTTAATAGATAAAGAGGGGAATCCCTTTTAAATGCAAATTCTCAAATGATTCATTTCATTAAGTTTTTCAAAGACCTGACACAATAACAAATACAAGATTTCTGTAACAAATTATTATAAGCCAATCCGACTGACAGAAGGACTTCAGAAGTTTATGACTGTTATTTTAAATTTGCCATTGTAACAAGTCTCATGAAACGGACCCCTAATTTTATAGCCGTAGTTCGAAAATTGTGCGAATGTATATGTATTTGTATCATACATGTTTTAGTCAGACTCATCATTAAACTAAATTTTACATGGTTTTTGTTGTTTGAAATGAGTGGTAAGATAATGGATACAGTAACATTGTATCGTACGAAAGTTAAATTCAGTGTTTACCCCTCTTTCTCTGATGTAGGGTCATATTCTCTCATATTTTGTAAATTTATGTGATTGATATCAGTTTAAAAAACAGACATAAAAATTATGACTTTCGGCCTTTTTGGTGTTTTCTGCACACCACCTCCTTTTAGGAATAATATTGATTCGAATACAACAAGAGTATGGAGGCTACAAGTATTTATAAAATAACTCAAGTATTCTTAAGACTATTTGCCTACAGTACAGATGAGCTTTTAAGAAAAAAAAATGTTTCTATACACTTTATTTATTATCCAATTAATATCGTTTTCTACTCTAAAACAAAACATTTTGACACATTAGGCATGATTCCATAGATTCTTATCAGCAATGTGGTTCCTCCAAAAGGATAAAGACCCTTCCTCCTCTACACATTCATTCATGAAATCAGTCACACAAAGGTAATGGGTCCATGATTATATTTCCAACTTTCAGTCAATATAAACTGAATATTCCATTGCCTTAAAGGAAATACCACAGTCCTAGTACTCTATCTGGTTACATAATCCAAACTAACCTGGTGATTAATATGTTACAAAACCAGCAAAACCATGAGGGTTTCATACAACGATAAAATTCATAAAACAGTTATCATATAGTATCAATTATCATTATCAGGTTGACAGCAAGGGTATTTATTTCCTCTTTTCATGTTTTTAATCTGTTGTAAAGACAGTGATGTGTAAAACATCTTGGGTGAATTTGTATTATTTTGATTATTTCATTTGTGATACAAGAGGTTTTGTCATCAACTAAGATTTATTGAGGGATTGATAATATCCTTTTCAATTTTGAAAAATAACTTGTTGGTTCATAAAGCATGATTCCTTATATTTTTATCAGCAATGTGGTTCCCCAAAAGGATATAAAGACCCTCCTCTACACATTTATTCAATCATGGGCCCATCACAATATGTAACAGGTCCATGGTTATATTTAAAACTTTCAGTCAATATAAAGTGATTATTAGAAACAGCCTAAAAGTAAATACTCATTATAATCACAATGAGTTTTATAGACCATCACATGCATACAGGTCAATTTCGTATCATTACCGTTTAACGTGTATGTAAAAAAAAAGCCGAGGGATAGACTTTTCATTGGTCATTTATTCATGTCGTGTTATGATACTTGCTATAATCACATTCATTATAGTCTATCTTGTTACATTACCTCACTGACATGAATGATATTATGTTTCAAAACAAGCAAAACCATGAAATTTCATACATAAAGATTCACACAATAATCCTCATAAAAATCAACATTACAATCTTGTTTTTTTTTAATGCATATCCGGAATTATTGGGGGGGGGGGGCAAAATGATATGTTTGCCCCCCAACATTTTCATTGGTGGGGCGATCGCCCCCCCTGCCCCCCCCCCCCCCCAGGATCGACGCCTCTGCTAGGAACCAATCAGAATTGTTCTTTCAAATTAGCGATCATTCGCTAATCTTTGTGTACTGGGCCCATGGGCGGAAATGCCAGGGGGACGCGTCCCCCGACTCCCCTTTACCCAAAATAGTAGGGGGACGCAATATCAAATGTCCCCTACTATTTTTGGTCTTTCGTGACGGAAAGAAATACATCATTCAAAATCGAAATAAAACATGTATTTTGGTCGAAATGACCTTACATTTGGGGTGATAACCTGTTTTTTTTTGGGTCGAATTTTCCAGCCCCTGGTCCCCTACCTTTGGGGAGAGATTTCCGGTCTTGCGGGGCCCTGAGGTGGAAAATTTTAAAACTTATTGAAAAGCCGATTGAAAACGGAGAAACGGTATTGGAAACGAAGGAATGATGTCTTTTGATAAGCAATTAAAAGCTTGCGTTTTTTCGTTGAATAATGATTTTTACAAGGATAAATAATCAGTCTGGAATATAACATTCTTTTAGTAGAACTTGAGTAGACTGGTTAACAGTCTGATTTTTCAAGTCTCCCTCTCTCTATTATTTTTTTGAGTATCATAAATTTCTTTTAATAAAAAGTTAGTTAGCTTCACGAAAAGCACTTCATGTATTTTATTTTACTGATTTCTTTTTAAATTAACCATTGATATACTTGCAAGTAATATTCCCCCTGTCAAGAACACTTATAAAAATAAAAATACAAATGCAAAATTACTAAAAATGAAGAGAGAAATATTCCAATATAGAGGTGATTATTTCGAAGAATAACATCTTGCTTCAACCAATTAGCCAAGCATGCGAGAAACGAATCACACGATCTCAAATATCAATTTGCACTTGAAAACTACTTAGACATTTTATTTCGTATATCATATCCTTCATTTTACACTTCATTGTATTGAGTTATTCCCAAGAGTGCAATAATGCATGCACGATATCAATGTATCGTGCTTAATATTGTCAGGCAATAATACTCATATCTTCGCCTAAAGTCATAAGTGGTGATAATTATTATACAACTGGCTATATTGCACTATTCTCAGAAGACGTGAAGTGATAATATTCCGCTATCGAAGTGTAAAAAACACAATTATAGTCAATATGATTTTTTTAAACTTGGTAATAGTTTTCTGAAAAGGGGAGAATTCAGGAGAAAAAGAAGTGGGGGAGAGAGAATATATATATATATATATATTTATATATATGTTTGTGAAAAGTAGAGTAAAATCAAGGATGAAGAAAAGTACATGCATGTATACACTATGTTGTACAGCTTTCGGAGATGAGAGATAGAAGACATGACACATTTACAAGTGATCTATTTTACATAGGTCATGCAGATTCGAATCAGTGATAGGTCAATACGCCATCACGTGACCATCATGCGCGGATCGCATTTGTTATATTCTAGGTTTTGACGTCACCTCAGTGAATATAACTGCGTTGTATTGTCAATAGCGGCGTTATATTCGCTAAGGCGACGTCACTCGCTGCTTGCAAGTTGCGTAATCAGGTAATTTATTTGATGTACGCGCTAGTGTTAATGCGTCGATTGCATGAATAACGCGCTTGATGTATTTAAAGAAAAATCGATTATGACGTACATGGATCAGAGCTGTAGCAAGAATTTCGGGTTGGAGCCAGATGATGAATGCAATCTCTGATGGCGAATCCACATAGACTATATAATATAACAGACATTGCCTGGTCTATCGTTTTAATAGATAACATTTCAACTCCCCTCCGAAGCTATATTTTTCCCTCGGGAGAAAATTGTCCATCAGCGCTGCGCGCTTCGGGCAAAATATAATCCCTTGGGAAAAATATAACTCAGTCGTGGAGAGGAAATGTTATATTCAAACTCTAGATAGGCAATATCTGTATAATATATTATCACCTCTCTTTCGTTTACCGGGAAAGAGCTAAATGATCAAAGCGATTGGTACATATTATATTCACACGCCTCTCTCGTTTTATATATATATATATATATATATATATATATATATATATATATATAAAACTTCGAGATTGGGTGGTCCTTTTCAGGACCAATATCTGCCCAAGAAAGATACATGGTGTACCGTGAAACCTACTACACTATATATATATATATAGAGAGAGAGAGAGAGAGAGAGAGAGAGAGAGTATGTGTGAGGGTGTGAGTATATGTGTATGTGTGAGAAACAAAGTCACGGGGAAGAGAGAGAGAGAGAGAGAGAGAGGAGTGGGGAAAGGGAGAAGAGAGATAGAAGACATGACACATTTACAAGTGATTTATATATTATTACCTCTCTTTCGTTTACTGGGAAAGAGCTAAATCTCCGCATCATTAAACTTAACGCACAATAAATTAATGATATGCCCTACCGAAGATTATAAAAATTGTAAAACCGTCATTTCGAAAATTTATTCCCATGAGGATGCCGATAGTGATGGTGACAGAAGGTTTGGTTAATATTTGATATGGGGATGATGATTCAGCTCTCGTTTTATTTTGATTAAGTTACATTTTTGTATGAGTCTGACCCAAAGGTCCGACCCCTTCCCGGTCAGCGCGGGGTATCCTAGAAAATTTCCATTAAAACTACCGTATACTCATTTTTTTTTTTTTTTGGGGGGGGGGGTAATTTCAGCATTATTATTAAGTTACTTGTTTAGCGTTTTTAATTGTATAAACTCGAAATTCATAAAAGAGTCAATACTTTTTTTTGGGGGGGGTGGCTTGGTCGCTCACTTGAAATAGAGCATCGTCTCAAATGCAGCCCCTCAAATTTCTGGCCTTACTTTCCTTTAATAATAAAATCTATAGTGGATTTATACTGATCTTCTTACAATATTATGTTAGTCAGGATTACAGGTTGTCGTGGGAGGGGGTCGAAAAGGAAGTTTCGATCTCGTCTTTCAATTGATTTCTTCAAAGAGGATAAGTGTGGAAAATAACGGGAGAAGATTTTTTTTAAAGGGAGCATTTTTAAAAATGAGTGATGGGTCGCGAAAACCTTATATACTAGGGCCCGTATTCTGAAGTCAGGTTTAACTTAGACCATGGTCTAACTCTGTGCTAAATTTATGGGGAGCCAAAAGCTCAAGAATTCTCCTTATGATTTAAATTTATCATATTTTTTTTGTTTCCCTTAGCTTTCATTATGAAGAAAATATTTCAGTTATCATTTCTGAGACAGATATAAATGATTTGAGTGTCATGAGAGTTGATAAATTGAACATGCAATTATAAAGATTTGTGTATCAATTGGCTCTCCATAGTTAAACTACAACTTTAACATGTTTAAACCAGGGTTTAATTTAAACCCGAGTTCACAATACAGGCCCAAGGGCTTTCTTTTCATTAAAACAATCAAACAATCTTTAAATTACTTTGCCCCTCCCCCTTCAAATACTCTGGATCTGCCCCTGATGCCGTTTTAGACAGTAAACAGGAAGCGTTTCGTGAAAGGACTTGTCGGACGTTTTATCCGACAAGTCCTGTTTTATCCGACAGTTACCATAGTGAAGATGTTTCTCAGCCAATCAAAATCTGGTAAAATTTTGATGAAACACTCCCCGGGTCTCTATGTAAAATAATGAACGATCTTTGGTAGATATGAACATACTGATGATTACCTGGGTCCCGCAACACAAAGGTTAGCGATTGATCGTACGCTTGATTTTTACGACTGATTGTACATTGTAGTCAATGCAATCATTCGTAGATAAATGTTCTACGATCGTTGCTAAGCTTTGTGTTACTGGGCCCCGTCCTACAAAGACTTACGATTGATCCAATCAATCGTAACTCTATGGAACTCGATAAGTGTCATATTTTTTCTACAGGAAATCTGCAAAATGTACTTTGTAAACGAAGGAGAACACACCAAATTGATAAGAAATCAATTAATTTATGGATATACATTCATATCTAGAATTTTTTAAAACAAACATGCATTTTATATGTCGACTGGCTTTCCATAGTTGCGATTGATTGGATCAATCACAACACTTTGTAAGACGGGGCCAAGGTGTTTCTAATTCTCCAGGTTTTCAGGAATTCACCCTTTCAGATTGAATACAGTGTCAAGTTGTTTTTTTCACACGGTGAATCGTTCAAATCTAACTACGTATTGTATTTCACACTGTGGACGCCTCTACTTTGAGTATTCCCAGTGTGTTTCTGTTTTATGGTAACTCGCGTAGGAACTTAGCCTATAATCTAGGAGAAAGCTGCAGTTATGCTGAACGCAAGCGATACGTCCGATGTGGCAAATACTACGAAAAGTGTATGATTGTGGATGCGAAGCATCAGAATTCGTAGTCTTTGCCACATCAGACGTATCGCTTGCGTTCAGCATAACAAGAAAGACAATAACTGCAGCCTCCGCCTAGATTATAGGCTAGTAAGAACTCGGCAGGACAGCTTTCTGCCGGCATAACGCCAAGCTGGTATAACCAATCGCATGCGAGAGATTTTACGTCTAAGATAACCAGGCATAGAAGATGACCTTATATGTGACAGAGATTACTCTCGGGTCTTGAATATCGAAGTGGAGACAGTGGCAGAGCGGGGATTCGAACTCATATCCTCACGATTATGCGTTCAATACTCTAACCACTAGACCATGCACACGACCGCCACCATTATCAAACCTAATCGCTCACGATGGCGGTCTCCTGCATTCCTCTAAATTATAATTTCGTTAAATGGACAATATGTTTGTTACTCATATTAATTCCTTATGTTACGACCACAGGCACAGTATTTTTGATTTGCTTATTACCTCTGTATACATTGTATATCTCTGAAGTGAATGCAGAAATGAATTGAAATCAAATCAACCAAACCGGTCTGTGTTCATTTAGCGGTCTATGTTAAAATGTGAATCTATATACAAAGTGCTCTAACTTCACCGTGCGAATATGATTTTTCACACTGTCACGCCCGTATATGTTCACAGTGTGTTCACACACATAGTAGACGGTGAGTTGAAGAGATTCACATTGTTCAAATACGACAGTGTGAGGATGGTTTTTCATATCTGCTCTACACTGTGAACACTCTGTGTGACACTGTGGTAATTTCAGGGCCCCGTCTTACAAAGAGTTGCGATTGATCCGATCAATCACAACTATGGACGGCCAGCGACGTCACCATCTATTATGCATTTTTGATCAAAATATTTTCTAACTACGATGTATTTTCATGCATTCATTGATTTCTTTAAAATTCACTGTGCTTCTCTTTGTTTACTAATGACATTGTGCAAATATCCTGTAGAAAAAAATATGACACTGATGGGTTTCCATAGAGTTACGACTGATTGGATCAATCGCAACTCTTTGCAAGACGATGCCCAGGAGGGCATTTTCAAGAGTTTTTGAGTTTGTTAATCATTCTAGATTGTAAAATAATTCAAGGATTTTTCAAGGATACATTTATGACGTTTACACGGGCCAATAAGGATTTTTTTATTCTTGTTAGTGTCTACGTCCCTATTTTTTTTGGGGGGGGCTCCCTTAATTGCTCTACTCCCTTGCAAAATTAAGTTACAAATTAAATTGTAAAATTGTGATGCAACCATGATTCATTGTCCGTGCAGACACATTCTGCCTCCTTCACACAAAACACAAAACAGTTGAGTGAAAAACATTGGTATAATTATTTAAAAAACAATTTTTTTTAAATAGATATTCCTGGAATTTAAAATTTTTATTTTAGGGTGATTAGTTTTGAAGAGAGGAAGCACGTACTGTTCTAGCTGATCATATTATTTAGTGGGTACTAAACAATATAACAAAATCATAGTACTCGAAATTAATCAATAAAGTAAGGGGAAAGGACTACAGTGGGCAGTTGTATCGGGGCGTTTATTCAATTACTCGGAAGTTGACTTATCAAATATGATTATGGGGTTAGATCCTCATGTCCTTCCCTACTGCTGATAGGATTAAATACCGAAATTCAAAATCTTATTAAATTATATAGAAATAATCATATTTTTTATGAGCAAGCGGTCAAACTTCTGAGGATGAAAATAAATAGGCCTACCTCTTTTATTTTTAGTATAGGCCTATGGTGCTAGTCAGCCTGCGCATGCGGCTTTTTTTTTTTCGTTTCTGCCTTGAAAATCGTGGCTAATAACAGTTAATCCAGCTTGTTAATAATCATTTATTCCAGCCATTGTATTGACCTAGATTTATTATAATACCCAATTTCCGTTTTAATAATCAATATAATATAGTAGTCGGCTTTTTATGCCCTATCGTGGTAATTAGGATACAGGTAACTAACGTGAAATTTTAATGGACAGCATGGTATTATATCTGCCATTATATATGTCCTTGGATGGTTGGGCTTGCGATACCACGAAATATCTATGGGAGTTCATTATTAATATTGCTACCACCCCCCCCCCCCCTGCTCGGATCGGATTTGCGCATGTTTTACAGGATGACTTCATTAATCAGTGCACTGAAGAATTTCCTATTCGTCTAATGCCAATTCGTCCAATTACCAACTCGTCTACTATCATTTGGTCTACCATCGGTTCGTCCACTACCTTCATAGTCTAATTGCCAATTTGTCCACTCTCCATTTCGTCTAATTACCAGTTGGTCCAATAGCCATTCAGTCCATATGCCATTTGGTCTTATTGGATCAAGTGTTAATATTGTGCAATAAGAATGAAAATTAATTGGATATTAGACCAACTTGTTATGAGACGAAATGGTCATAGAGAAAATGGTGATTAGACAAAATGATGATTGGACCAAATTGTTGTTAGACGAAATGTTGATGGACGGACTGGCATTTAGACGAAATGAAAGTAGAACATGTGGTGAGTGGACGAGTTGGCAGTAGACGAATTTGAAATTTGCCAAAAGGATTATGCAATGGGTATGCATCGTGGAAAGGATGACGCCTAGAAAGTTCATAAAAATTGTCACGCGAAACTGTCGTGGAAATGCGATTTCATGGCCTCGAGACATGTATCTAATAAGTGTTACTCTATATAATGAAGAATTGAATATGCAGTCTACATAATAGCTTTAATCCTCTCTCTTCTTTGTCTATTTTCCTATTAAGCGCATAGAGACGTCCATGGGTAAAGTGATATGCGCTATACAAGCAACGTTGTAATATTATCATTATTATCATTATTATTATTATTATCATTATTATTATATCATTATTATTATTATGAAGGGGTATCTGCAGGGCCCTGGGAACGATTTTATATTTTTTTTACTGGGGGTGCTGATGTAAATTTGAGCCCCCGCCCCTTAAAAAAAGGTTTTAACTACAACATGAAAATCAAATTGGTCCCGAGAATTAAAAAAAAAAAAATCAGAATACCTGGGGTGCTGCCCCAGCACCCACGCTTCCCAGGGCCATGGGTATCTGCATTCCAAAAAGGTCGTTGTCGTCGGTATTTTTTATATTCTGAAGGCCTTTTTAAACATATTTGTTTTTATGAGAGCTTCTATGGAGGCATCAAGATGGCCAGTGGCGTACCGTGGGTCACGGCATTGGGGGGGCACCAGCAAAAAGTTCGAGTCACTTAGGGAGCGCGCGAAGCGCGCTCAGTTTTCAGGTATCAGTACTGACCTAATAGATATAATTTAAGGACATGCAGTGCCATTAAACGGATATGTATCTCACTGATTAAATAGTGCGAGCGCGAAGCGCGAGCTGAAAATTTTTGATATTCAGAGCTAAAAACGGACATTATAAGCAATTTTTTTTGTAATCATGATACATAACTGTCTCGCTAAACAAACAATGCGAGCGCGAAGCGCGAGCTAAATTTTTTTGTATATATTGACCCTAAACAGGGAAATTTTAAGGACTATATTTCAGAATCCATTAAGAGTATAAATATCTCACCATAGTCATCTAATGCTAGTGCCATCCTTTGCTGATTTTGATAGAATTACATCTTAACACAGATCATGAAGCACCTTTTGTAGTCATTGTAATCATGATTATCATACGCATCTTAATTATCAAATACTGCAAGTGCGAAGCGCTAGCTGAAAATTTAGGATATTCAGACCTGAAGAGATGCATTCTAAGGCTTGTTTGTAGGAATTCCCTAAGACCGCACGTATTTCACTAACCAAATAATGCGAGCGCGAAGCGCAAGCTGAAAATTTTGTATATATTGACCTCAAACATTGATATTTTAAAGGAGAATGAAACTCTTGGAGCAAGTTAGCTTTTGTGAAAGCAGAAAAATCAAAGAATAAGATCAACAAAACTTTGAGTAAAATAGGACTAGCAATAAAAGAGTTATGAGCATTTGAATGTCGAGATCACTAATGCTATGGAGATCCTCCCATCGGCAATGCGACCAAGATCTGTGATGTCACACACGTACAACTCTCCCATTTGGACACTGAAAATATACCCCAAAACATATCTTTTTGCTCATTCTAATCATATGACAAACGATTCATCAATGATATAATGTTGTGAAACCTCTGTACTTGTCATCTCATAAAGAGAACACCTCACCTTGTGATAGACTCTATAAAAGTGAGAATATACGTGAAATAAGTACTAAAGTAATGAGGGAGTTGTACGTGTGTGATATCACAGATCTTGGTCGCATTGCCGATGGGAGGATCTACATGGCACTAGTGATCTCAATATTCAAATGCTCATAACTTTCTTATTATTCATTCAATCTTCCTCAAACTTTCAACAATATGTTTCTTTGATTTTTCTCTTTGATATGGATTCAGCTGGTTTCAAGGGTTTCATTCTCCTTTAAGGACTATGTTTTTTAGGAATCCTTTAAGAGTATACATATCTCACCATAGTCATCTAATGCGAGTGCCAAGCGCTTGCTGATTTTGTTAGAAATTAGAATTACATCTAAACACAGATCATGAAGCACTTTTTGAAGTCATTGTAATCATGATTATCATACGCATCTCACTAATCAAATACTGCGAGCGCGAAGCGCGAGCTGAAAATTTAGGAAATTCAGACCTGAAGAGGGGCATTCTAAGGCTTGTTTGTAGGAATTCACTAAGACCCTACGTATTTCACTAACCAAATGATGCGATCGCGAAGCGCGAGCTGAAAATTTTTGATATTCAGATCAGAAAAATTGTCATTTTAAGGACTGATTTTAGGAGTTCGTGAAGAGCAGAAATCTCACCAATCCACTAATGCGAACGTTAGCATGTTTTATATTAAGACCTTAAAATAGGGCAATCACTTTAAGTAGTCATGAAAAAGAAGAACATGTCACTACATAAAACAATAATAACTCGAATTGCGAGGAAAAATATATGTGTTGTATATTGATTTGAAAACGGGAGGTTTTAGTATAACAGGATTATATATCTTGTTAAACAGTCTATGCGAGCACCAGGAACAATGAAGACACAATGAAGCAAATAATGTTTCATAAAGTTATGAAAAAATTCTTCTTATGTAATGTAACACAATATAACATTATAATGAACAATAATATATTCTTTCCCCACTACGTTTCTCTTCCTTTTTCCCTCTTTTTCTCCTTTTCCCCGTTTTTTTTTTTTTTTGCCAGTCGATTGGGGGGGGGGCACGTGCCCCCCCATGCCCCCCCCCCCCCGTAGTTACGCCACTGAAGATGGCAAAAAAATGGAATTTTAGTCATTTTTTATTACTACAAATGGTTTTGTAACACATCAATAAATTTCTTGGTAGTATTCATTTTTTCTCCCATGATATTTCTCGTTATATATTTTAGTGCTGTGATAATAGGCCTTTAGCTAGTTCAACCACATCTTACAAATGGGGGGGGGGGCGTTCAAGTAGGCATGTCCATAAGTTCAATAAATACGAGAGTAAAATGAGTTCGAAATGAGTGTAAAATGAGATTAAAATGATTTTGACAGTAATCTCTTCCGAACACATAGTTAACTGGTTGAGGAACTTAACAATTATTTAAATTAAACCTTGTATTCCTGAAATTTCCCAAACACAACTTAGATTATACGGCAGGTTTTTTGGAGAGCAAATAAAAATTATTCTTGAATTTCTCAAGTCCAAAACCATTGGCGTACAGAGGGGGGGGGGGGGGGGGCTTGGGGGCGCTTGTCCTCCCCCCAAAAAAATTACTATCAAGAAAAAAAAGGATAGAAAAGGAAAGAGAGAAGTGTGAAATATGATATTATTTTCTGAATATTATGTCAAAATCTATCACAAAATTTGATATTTGTAATAAAAACTCCTCAAAACTATATACTATCCATTGTATAAAACAAGGAATTTCAATTCAAAGTGGTCTAGGCCCATTTGAATAATTTCTTTTCGTCAAAAGTCGAAAGGCAAAAGGCATAAAGTACAAAATAAATGTTTATTAAAAAAAATATAGAACAACGCATGGTATCCGCAATCAAATTGTTCTTATATAATAAGTGATGAGATATAAATCAAGTGGACGTACCGTCTCTTTCCTGCATCCAAAACAGACATGAAGATTTATTTGAAAGCTAGGGCTATGCTGAAATCGACTAGCTGTTCATCCGAAGCGTCAATGACCACGACTGTGCAGTGAAGCGCCGACTATATAAAATCACGATGGACAAAATGACAACGATCGCAGTTATTATTTTATTTCATCACCCGCTTCGAAATATAATGTACCTGGTCACGTGATTGAAGCAACAGAAAATGCACCATACAGCCAGGTTTGTGGGTGAAACCATGTCATTGCTAAGTAACGTCTCGAAAATTATGATTTTCTATTGATTAATGTCACGTTATTTTTAGTTTGATGGAAAGCAGAGAAGAGCGAGAATTTAGTGCTGCGCTGTGTGCATGTCGCTTTTCTAACCTCCATTAAGCGATGTTGCTATTTAGGCCTATTCTTCAATAATCGAATGACCAGGGGCGGATCCAGGATTTTTCGAAAAGGGGGGGGGGCACATTTTCCCGAGGAAAAATTTGACAAGCAAAACAAAAAAAAAAGGAATAAAGGGTATTAACAAAAAATTAATGTGATTTCGTCCACGGAAAAAATCTGACATGCAAACAAAAATTAGGTTTTAACCACACAATTAGGGGATTTTTTTCTACGAAAAAAAATTGACAAGAAAAACTAGGTCTTCACATCCAAATGTGGGGGCACATTTCTGTTTTTACAGCATTTTTAAATTACAAATTCTAATTGTGCCTCTCAAAAGAGGGGAACGGGCCGGCTGTGCCCCCCCCCCCCCCTGGATCCACCAGTGCGAATGACAGAGTGAAGATGTCTAGATACAAAGAGAGAGAGAGAGAGAGAGAGAGGATTTGTACGCTTTTCCTATTTGCATGATCAATTTTGGAAGACAAATTTAGAATGCTTCGCATCCAACCCAATAAAAATAATTGCTTGCTTAGACAGCCAAGGACATGAAGGAGACGGTAGTATGATATTTTTTCTTCAGTCTTTTTTGTTTCTATTTCTCTTGAGGGAACTCCCGTAGGAACTCGCAAAGCAGCGTTCCGCCGCATTAACGCCAAACTGATATCATAACCAATGACAGATGAAACGTTTTACGTCGAGGTTAATCAGCCATAGTGGCTGACCGTTAAAGTATCTGTATCATATCTTTGCATAATCTTAGAGTTTTATGGTTGCATTCTCAATTTCGGTATATTCAATTACTTTTTTTTTCTTTAAGAAATTGATTTTCCATTGAGAAGGAAGCATGCCACGCCCTCATCTTAACGGCGGATGCAAACATCATTCACATTTTTTCCCCTTCTTTCATACTTTTATACAAACATTTGTTAGATTTTGACATAATATTTAGGAAATGATATCATATTTCACCCTTACCTCTTTTTACTCCAATTATTATGGCCCATCACTCTTCTTTCTCACTCCCTCTCATCTTCCTGTTCTTTTTTTTATAAAGAAATTAGAAAAGAAAAATAAATTATTCTTCAACTTCTTTCCCCTCTTATTTTTCCTTTGTCGTCTCTATCTCCTTTTCCTCGCATTCCTTTCTTCACATCTCAAGCTCCCTTTCTCCTCTCTTTGTTAAAGGGGAAGTTCACCCTGAAGAAAAGTTTGTTGTAAATGATTAAAAATATGTTGAAGGTTTGAGGAAATCCATTAAAGATTAAGAAAGTTACTAGAATGTAAAGTTTTGGATCTGTGACGTCATGAACGAGCAGCTGCTCCATACGTTATGTTTTATAAAATGCATAAATGCCCATTTTTTAATGGTTCGTGGTGACTTATTTTTTGTTTTCTTCTTAGGAACAGGTGTGAAATAATTTATCTATAGACATACTGAAGGTACAGTAATAAACATTTTTAATTTTCTGAGAAAATGACATTTGATTGATTTTCACCATACGCTATGTAGAAAAGCTGCTCGCATATGACGTCACAAATCAAATAATGAAAAACTTTTTTTTAATTCTTTGGTGGATTTTTCTCAAACCTTTGGCAATATTTGTTACTATGTTTTCTGCTATTTTTACAATCAACTTTTTGTCAGGGTGAACGTCCCCTTTAAATCTCGCCATCTTCTTAATTTTTCTTCTCTCCTTTGTTTCTTTTTCTTTAGGATTATACTCTCTGTCTCCATTTATATTTTCATCTGTCTCTGTCTCCTTTCTCCTATATATTTCTCTCTCATTCCGCCTTCTACCCACTAATCAATAGATTGTTCGGGCGTCGTGGTCTAGTGGTCATGACACCTTTCAATCCGAGGGTCGTGGGTTCGATTCCAAGTCATCGTCTGTTTTCCTTCAGCGATTTATCTACCCGCATTGTGCTGCACTCAACCCAGGTGAAGTGAATGGGTACCCAGTATAGGAAGAAATTCCTCGAATGCTTATAGCGCTATAATAACGACAGCGCAGCTTAAGCCGGGGTAATGATAGCAGTGCTCGGGCAAAAAGCGCTTTATAAATTCAACTATTGTTATCATTATTATAGAGATATCAACAAAACTTTATATAGCATATAAATAACAAAAAAAAGTAGTCTTGTCATTTTATTCTGATAATTGATTATAGGAATATCAGGTTAAATAAAAGATGGTTCCAGGTAAAAGAAACCTAATCAATGCCTTAAAAATGCAGATAATATCAATTTCCCAGTATAAAATGAAAAGAACAGAAATGCCATGCCGACATCCAATACTATCATTCACTCAGTACTTACCACCATTTTGGTATTTTCGTATTAAATTCAATTCATGCAATGCAAAGAGAATACATTTATGATATCATTTGTTAATATACATTTCTTATATTTCATTCATTCTTCATTATTATTCATTTTTCATATCAAAATTTGTATTTTAAACATCATTTGACATACTATTTATATAATAGGGATAATAGCATGTTTTCCCTCATGAAACTAATGCACCATCCATCACAATACACAAGGTATATATGCATATCATAGCTGTAGTGTACTAAATAATAAAAAAGGGTGAGTTGCAAGAAAATATTTGATATCAGTTGCATTGCAGATATTCTGTTTCAATTTTACAATAGTAGATCAATTCTAGCTGTAGCCAATCAGATCACGATCCTTGTCGTAAGAAGCATATTTAAAATCAATCGCAAATTTACAATTAATTGCAAGGCATATTGATTAATGGACCAAAAATAGACTTGTAATTGATCGCAAGTTTCGTGCAACACTCCATAAGATTTGAATGCTAAAAAGTATACGTGACAACTACGTCTATTTCCATGTGATTTAAGTAATTCAATCCAATTTCCAATCAATCATGCTTGTTCCGAGCACAAGGTTTCCATGTAGCATCAATTGGTATTTAATGAAAGCAATATTTAATAAATCACTGACCACTTAATGAAGTTATGCAAATAACATATATTATACTACAAATTAGAACGATACGACTCATATTCATGCGTGATATAGATGTACATTGCTAATATATGAGTTAATGAATGTAACAGGATTGTGAATTTACAAGATATGAAGATGGTGATGTTACTGAGAGTTCACTGGTGAAAAGCTTCCATGATAAGCATATCAATTTGATTTAAACTAAATGAATTGTTTGAGGGCATTTGGGGGATTGTTTCGGGTTGAAAGGGTGGGAATCGGGCATTTTGGGGTGTATGATGAGGGTGCTTGGTGGTCAAAGGAATGCAGTAGCCTAATGTTTGGGTGTTTGGGGGTATATTGGGTGTCAAAATAAGGGAGTGGTGTTTGACTAGTACCTTGGACAATACCATGGATGATGGCATTTAAAGATAAAAAACGTATTAGCCACCTCTACTTGATGTCTGATGAAGAATTTGGACTGGAACATATGTGAAAATGCCCCGGTATATACAGCATTAGAACATGGACGGCCAAGGACTCTTCCGTACAAATTAATAGACTAAAATATCAACAATGAATCAAGTGATGAGCTCTCTACCACATCAAAGGGGAGGATATTCAATTTGTTAATTCAACTTTAGTTAATTTCCTGTCTATCATAAGCCATAAATGTATGCCATGTCATCATGACGTGGTCAGGGATTTATCGAGTATTGATTGTATTTAAAGCTTATACAGCAACCCTAATCGTAATTTCATTAGGTCCGTTTTGGGTAGGAGCATGTTAGGTATAGGTAATTGGGTTGAATATTGATTAACTTACTGCATAATGAAATATTCCATTAATAATTTTATGAGATAGTATTGAATGGAAGTTGCAATGTATGTTGTTACACAAGGGGCTAACCTACGCTGTACATGCAGGGATGTAGTCAAAGCCGGCCTCAGGGAGAAATTTTGCCGGCCTCGGCCCAAGTCAGGTCATCAAAGTCTATGGGAGAATATTTTTCCTTGTAGTGGTGCCGTGACTCTGAAGAGCCGGCCATGACTACATCCATGCTATGAATCTATAGCTTGATTAGAAACGAAACTTTGAATAGGCCAACCACTGTGTACAACAATCCTGGGCCCCGTCTTACAAAGAGTTCCGATTGATCCGATCAATCGCAACTATGGAAAGCCAGCAACATCAACATCTATTATGCATGTTTATTCAAAATATTTTTTAACTATGATGTATATTATTCATGCATTGTTTGCTTAAAAAATCACTGTGCTTCTCTTTGTTTACAAAGGACATTGTGCCAGTATCCTGTAGAAAAAGTTATGACACTGATGGATTTCCATAGAGTTACGATTGATTGGATCAATCGTAACTCTTTGTAAGACAGACCCCAGGTAAACAATATGGCCGATGACAGTGTGTATATTGTTCATTAGACTGCGGTAGATGATAATACTTCGGGAAGAGGGGGAGTGTTTCTCAAAGACTTAAGAATGACTTATGGGGCGCTGCAAGAAACTTGCGATCAATAGCAAGTCTATATTGGGTCCCCAAATAAATTGTAACACTTGCAATTAATTACAAATTTGCATTCGATTGCCAATCTGCTCCTTGAAACAATCGAGTGTAATCTCAATTGCTACAGCTAAAATTGACCTATCAATTGTAAAATTGCAACCGAATATTTGCAATTGATTGTAAATATTATCTTGTAACAATAAGAACATATGTACTGCATATATGCATATATATAATATGTTTTCAATGACCGTTTAATCAAGTGTGGTGCCAATTTAGGGATCTGATGATTTTAGGGATTTGAAATCCCTTTTATAACCAATAACACGATCATAAAACAATAATGGAGGCAATGTTGGCAAAAAATTGTTCTTTGGAGACATATGAACTTGGATAAATGATTTGATATATTTGTTAAATATCCAACAACAAAATATCTTCACTTGTAAAATAACAAATAAGCAATTTCGCCACATAAAAAAAACATTCCTGTCCTTTCATAAAGGACATTATATATTTGAATTTCTTATGCAAATGGGATTTTATTTGACACTGGATAATAAACTATGTTTGCCTGGATAATAATGAAAAAAACAACACCTATTTTACAAAATAAATTTCATCAACATGGAATAACACTTCATAAATCCATACAAAGTCTATTTGCTGAATATTACACTGTACAATGCACATCATCATGTACAATTGGTCAATTATTACAGAATACTCTCTTTTTCATAAATCTTTGGCCTGATTCATCAATAACAAACCAAGACTGATAATCATCAAGGTTCTTGGAATTTGCTTGACTATTTCCTCTTAATTATTACCCCTAATTATTCTATCATAAAACATCTTCTTGCTTTGCATTATGCCACTTACTATAGACTTGGATACTTAAATTGCATAAAAAAGTTCTCCAATGAAGGACAGAAAATAAAACCCGATTGTCCAATCAAGTGCTGGTACATTACTTTTCAAAAGGATTTACATTAGAACAAGCTACTTTGTATCTATAGGTGACAAAAAGGTTAACCAATGATTTAAAAAAATAATTATTGAGTCTGTTAATGTATACCTTTTACCTGATAACTAGTATCCATTTGATTCCTTGTTCTGGTTATCCCAATTTCATTATTCAAAATCTACAAATATATACTCTATATTACAACATGTCAATATATTTCTAAATCAAGTTTTTGTCACAAGGGAAAAGACTAATAGAATGCCATAAATCAGCTTTACAAAATTATGCATAACTGATGATTTCATCTTTAAAGCAATTATCAAAATTTGGTTTCTTGAATTTCTATTACATAAAAATTGAAAGACATTTTCATTACCCAACAATTCTGAGCATGTTCAAAGATAATCGTAGAATGAAACTATAAAATCTTCTGCTTGGAACCTAAAAATTGTGTAAAAGCAAATGCATTATGCTTGACATCTGGTTTAATATGTCACATTAACATGACTTATTGAAAGTAAGTTCCACAGGGATCAGTACTTGGTCCTTTTTTTGTTTTTCGTTTTTTTCTTTGCTTGTCTATAAGACCAAAGTGCACATAACTCTGCTATACTGGTCAAATATCTTGGACCAAATTCAATCTAATAGTAAAGTACTAATGTTGTATAACTATTTTGTTGCTTTTTGGTTTCATTTTCTGCTTATGGCGATAAAATAAACCCACCTTATTTTGGCATTTACTAACGAAAAATATTTGCCTTATTTTATATCAACTGACAGTATCAAACTCCATTCTGGTTTGAAAGAAAAAAATATCATGATGTAGATTACAATACTTCTATGATTCGAACTCATAGTTTAAATATCATACTCCAGAAATTAAATCCATATAAATGTATTAACTGCTCAATCACCAAGACATTCATTACTTTTTCAGATTAGATCTGGGTCTATAACTTACTGAGTTGCTTTACTATAACGGTTGTGACCTAGGATGACACTTACAAAACCAGGATAAGGTAAATTGGAAGTAGATGACATTTAATGACTCATTTCAGATCAAATTTGCAGTACATGTAATTATAAAATTTAAATCTGTTTAACAATATTATTGCTTAAAGTTTACTTCAGGTTTGGATTAACAGATTATTCTCCCCTACATAAACAGACTCAGTATCTACAACTGATGCAGAGGAGCTCGGGGATAATGAAACGGGATATAGAAATTAAGATGTGAAAAAGATGAAATCAATTCATGTCACATCAAAATAACAGTTCCTTAAAAGGTAGCAGGCTGAGAATTATAACTTATACAAAGCTTTGCCAAATTTTTATATAAAAAATGGCAAGATGCAGAATAAACGACGGGATCATCAATTTTACCACCAAGTCCTGTAAATTCTAAGCAATCATAAATTGAATACATGGACTACACCACAATATATCAATACACAATCATCCAGTCTCTTGGTTGAATCATAGATTCCATAGAGATATTTGAATAGTGAGAATATTACCTCTAACATTTAATCAATGTCTTTTCTTCACCCACAAAATACCAAGTAGAGCCATACACTATATGATTTCTATAAATTCTAAAATGTTCCATTGCAAGCAGTTTGAAGTATAAATATTCATCTCCACATGTCTGACTTTCATTCGATTATATAGGTCTATTCGCCTATACCGATGGCCAACATGATATTTTTTCCCAACAAATAGAAACTACATGATAATATATAACACAATATACATGAAGAACTGTTTATGTTCAATATCATATTTAAAGGAGAATGAAACCCTTGAAATCAGCTGAATCCATATCAAAGAGAAAAATCAAAGAAACATATTGTTGAAAGTTTGAGGAAGATTGAATGAATAATAAAAAAGTTATGAGCATTTGAATATTGAGATCACTAATGCCATGTAGATCCTCCCATTGGCAATGCGACCAAGATCTGTGATGTCACACACGTACAACTCCCTCATTACTTTAGTACTTATTTCACTTATATTCTCACTTTTATAGAGTCTATCACAAGGTGAGATGTTCTTTTTATGAGAGGACAAATACAGAGGTTTCACAATATTATATCATTGATGAATCGTTTGTCATATGATTAGAATGAGCAAAAAGATATGTTTTGGGGTATATTTTCAGTGTCCAAAAGGGGAGAGTTGTTCATCTATGACATCATAGATCTTGGTCGCATTGCCAATGGGAGGATCTCCATAGCATTAGTGATCTCGACATTCAAATGCTCATAACTCTTCTATTGCTAGTCCTATTTTACTCAAACTTTTGTTGATGTTATTCTTTGATTTTTCTGCTTTCACAAAAGCTAACTTGCTCCAAGAGTTTCATTCTCCTTTAAAATCTGGAATGGATATCTTGTACTTTATACAGTTTAATGATTTTGCTGGTTCACTTAAGGTAAATTGGTTCATATCATTATCAACCAACTTTTTCACAGTGAATATACATGCACGGGGCTAAAAACACATTTTCATTACCGCAAAATTTTCATAAGAGTGATATGGTGAAGATATGAAAAATATATGAAAAAACTTGTGCAGAGTTCATCAGGGCACAGTTACAATTGTTCCAATCAATCTTAACTGTAAAAATCCCTTGATTTCTTCATCCATGAAATGTACACAATGTATGAACACAGACTGCTCAATAAAGACAACTTAGATTCATTAATACTGTAGACACTGGCGGATCAAGGGGGGGGGGGGGGCAAAGCCGGCCGTGCCCCCCCCACCCGTTTTGAGAAGCAAAATAAAAATTTGTAATGTAAAAATGTTGTTAAAACAGAAGTGTGCCCCCTCCCCCCCTTTTTAAATTGAAGACCTTTTTTTTCCTTTTTTTTTGCTTGGCAAATTTTTTCGGGCACGAAATATCCTTAATTTTAGGTTAAAAACCCCTTTTTGTTTTCCTTGTCAAATTTTTTCCGGGACAAAATATCCTTAATTTTTTTTTGCTTGTCAAATTTCTCCTTGTAAAAATGTGCCCCCCCCCCCTTCTGGAAATTCCTGGATCCGTCCCTGACTGTAGAGTGCTTCAAACAGATAAGATGTAGACTGGGAGTTGGCTTCACGGGCTCTCAATAGTCAAGTCTGATTGGATGTATCTCTGCACTTTGTGAGAAGGGGTCCAGGTAATGTAAATCATTTCTGTAAATTACATTCGATTGTAACTCTTCAAAGGGCCTATTTTGGTAATATACTCAGATTCTATAACTATACCTTCCAATAAAGAAATGATTCTCTATGTACATGTACAGTTTAAACAGAATGTTATACTAACAAACCTGGAAGATTGCCTCAGGCATGACTGACATAGGAACAAGCAATGTATACAAACTCTTGCCCAATAGTAATAAGCAAGTGAATGCAATAGCTCATAACATTCTGAAGGAAGAGATGTGTATAAATCTTAATAAATTACTAAACTGGTTTTTCGATAAAACAGATCTAGAAATCATTTTGATATATAAATGAATGAAAGATTTCTCTCCTCATGTCATCTGCAGCAATGAGTCGATCGTTGCGTCCTTATTGCCCCCGTTGGCCTCGAGCACGGATCGTATGACCTCTGAGTCCGTCCCGGGGAACATCTCCTGCAGAGCCTGGAGGTCGGCCTGTGTGATCTGGGGAGGCTGAGAGGGCTGCGGCACTTGCTGTGCGTGTGGCGGTTGCTGGGGAGGGTACGCTGTAAAAAGATTTTGAAAAAGGAAAAGAACGGGAAAGTGTTTTTAAGTAATAATTAAGATTTCTATCATTCTTCTTGGGCAATTCCATAAAATGATCAACCTTTTTGTACGTCGACCCCCATTTTTCTCAAGTCTTACTTCACTTTATAAACTAACCAAGTTTTATAAACTAACCAAGTCATGGTCCTTTGAGAACATCAAAGACTGTCAAAAGAACAAGAAATCAGAGACAGACAATTTCATGAACGTCTCACATATTAGGGGTCAGACGTACATATTTTATGGAATTGTCCCCTGGACAGGTTAATAGATTGCAAATTACAAGGGAAGTTCATTATGTTTTGAGAAGGCTGCTTGTATTGAGTTCGAGGTGGCTAGGCAGAGGGGAAAGGTGACCGAAGAAGACACAGAAGCAAGTGGTGGAAGAGAGTAGGAGAGTTGGGTTGAGGGAGGAGTTCCATGAGTAGAGTAAAGTGGAGGAAGGGAGTTACATGTAGGATGATATCTGTGAGTGTGAGGTGAATCTGGCCACACTACTAGTCGGAGATTAAACCAGACTTAACACTTGGATTACTTCAACTACAAACACTTTGGCCCGTATTCTGAAGTCGGGTTTAACTTAAACTCTAGTTTAAAGTTGTGGTTTAAGTATGGATAGTCAATAGTTACATAAATTACTGATGGTAGAGATATCATATTTCAGCTCATTTGGCTCTCAAATCATTCATAATTGTCTAGGAAGTATAAATAGATGATTGTCTTCACCATCGATGAATCAGGAAAGAGCACAGTAACCATAAGAAACATACAACTTAATAAAAATTTTGACACTTTTGGCTTCCCGTGATTTTAACACAGAGTTAGACCATGGTCTAAGTTAAACCTGACTTCAGAATACGGGCCAGGGTGTATCAATTACAAAATTCTAATATCAGAAACAATACATGCACTTTGGTCAATAGAAAATGAAAACAATATGCCTTGGTACAGCTTAACTGGTTGCATTTTACCTGTAAAAAGTTCTTCCGTTCATTAAATATCTTTGTTCCTCCTGACCACCCTCAACAAAAGTTAATACAGCTAATCATTCAAGCTTGAATGTCCCATGGCACTTATATCTGTTGAGAAATATACATTTTCCAGACTATACCACACGATATGTGGAGCGTTGTGGTACAGTGGATTAGTCTCCGGACTTTTAAACAGAGGGTCGTGGGTTCAAATCCCAGCCATGGCATAATTTCCTTCAGCAAGGAATTCATCCACTGTGTGCTGCACTCGACCCAAGTGATGTAAATGGGTACCGGCAGGAAGTAATTCTTCAAAAAGCTGTGTGCGCCTTAATCGGTTGCCTAGCTTAGCCAGGGTAATGATAATAGCTGGGCCTTTTTTATAGCTCCATGAGCACCGAAAGTCGAACCTGTGCACTATAATAGGCACCATTTTTATTATTACCAAGGTATTAAATGAGTACTAAGGAATCTAATGTACTTTGCTCAGCAGTGAGAATTATAATAGTCAAATTCATGCCTAGCTGGCAAGGAAAAATACTGAGGCTTTTTTTTTTTTTTTTTTTTTTTTGAGGGGGTGGTTTCATACAATTCTTTCTCCCCATTCATTTTGCTCTGCAAAGTGAGATACTTCTCAGGGAATGGCGAATGAGCATACTTTGCATGTGGATAGAACTCAAATATTACAACAAACGTTTTACTTCCAAACTCAATGAGATAAAAGACAATTGCACCAATGAGAATAAAATGAAGTCATAGTATTTACCGGCAACTGGAGCAGCAACAGGTGTATATCCATATGTCGTTGGCATGACGACTGGAACTTGACCTCCGTAAATGACCTGCTGTGGAGCTTGGTACATCATCGGCATCACTGGCACTTGCTAAGATGGAGAAAAATATAAAGTATAAATTTTTGATGGAATGCTACACTATTAAACAAACACTAAAATTTACTGGCATAAATATCTGAAATGATCAGACTCGTGTAACATTTTAATAAGAACTAGAAATGATTAAGTCTGAAATGATACTTACTCCTGGAATCAAATCTACTTTACTAAATCTATAGAGTAAAGTCAAATAAGAGAAATTATGAAAATTGGCTTTAAAATTGAATGAGGAGTTAGCACCTCATAATATACTTACTAACTCTATTTCAATATGATAAAAATTACCATAAATACAATACTTGTTCCGTCCCTAAATTCCATTATCCAGTAGCAGTCAGTCGGTCATCTCTTTATGCGTTTAAATCAACTGGTCCTTGGATATGGAATTCCCTCCCTCCCAATATCATTCCAGCACGAACGTTATTGCATTTAAAGCCAAACTACAAAGTTCATTCATAACTACATATGCCAAATAATCACATAATTAATGTTCACACCTTTTCCTGAACCCCCATTCTCTGTAGGTTTAATTTTAATGTCTATTTTCTACTGTGTTTTACATTTTCATGTTCTGCTGTTACAATGGGTGAAGATAGCAAATGTACAAAGTCTTACATTATCTCATCAAGCAATTTATGCAAATGGGTAGGCGAGTCTTAGGGCCCTATCGCATAAGCGTTACCATTATGGTAGCTGTGCTATCCAATTGGTACGTTCCATTGAGTCCCTGATTTTGATTGGCTGTTGAGCCTCGTTTCAATAATGGCAAAGGTACTTTTGTAACAGGCCCAGCTGCCCAGACATTGTCACAAGTCCACATTCTTTCGTTTCTTTATATGATTTAAAAGATGTATCAAAGCTGCCGACCTGGGGCCCGTTGCAGAAAGAGTTGCAATCAAACGCATATCTAAAAATCATGCGCAACTTCATTTTCAACCAATCAACAGAGCGCATTTTGGACTTGCGATTGATTTTTTGACTTGCGTTTAAACGCAACTCTTTCTGCAACGGGCCCCTGAACACGAACATTTCAGTATTTTTAAAGCTGAAAATCAGTATTTTGGTGAGGAAATCAGTTTTTTCAGAGAAATACCATAGGACAACACATAAAACTGTAACGTTAGAAAACAGTATTTTGCATGAAACCATCAGTGTTCTCATTCTTCATTACTAAATACAGAAAATCAGTATTATTTGGCAGCTCTAGGGCCCTTCTTACAAAGAGTTGCGATCGATCCAATCAATCGCAACTATGGATGGCCAGCAACGTCAACATATAAAATGCATGTTTGTTCCACAAAAAAAAATTCTAGATATGATGTATACTGAAAAATTCATCGATTTCTTGACAATTTGGTATATGTTCTCCTTTGTTTACAAAGGACATTTTACAAATTTCCTGTAGAAAGTTAGGACACTTTTGGATTTCCATAGAGTTATGATTGATTGGATCAATCGTATCTCTTTGTAAGATGGGGCCCTGATGTATGTTTTGTTTGAAACACTACTCACTGTATAAGAGAATATTAAGTTGATCATTCCTTCTTTGTCCTCTCCTTGCTTCCCTGTTAATGGAAACCAATCGTCCTTGGTTTCTCCATTCATCACAGCGGGTGGGATGGTGATCAGTGCCCATGCAATCTTATTATCGGTGGTAAAGGCTTTCTGTTCAGTAGAGCATGTTTGGGAGTGGCAGAGGGAGAGAGAGAACAGGATTATTAGGGAAGGGGAGGGGGAAAAAGAGAGGAGGAAATGAAGAGAAAAATTGCAAATAAAAAAGACAGAGAGAGAGAAAGAGAGGACATGAGATATCGGGGGGGGGGGGGAAGAAAGGACACAGAGAAAAATTACAAATAAAGAAAGAGAGAATGAGGGAGAAAGATAGAACAAGAGATATCGGGGGGGGGGGGAGAGAAA
This sequence comes from Lytechinus pictus, assembly GCF_037042905.1. Classification (NCBI taxonomy): domain Eukaryota; kingdom Metazoa; phylum Echinodermata; class Echinoidea; order Temnopleuroida; family Toxopneustidae; genus Lytechinus; species Lytechinus pictus. The sequence continues at coordinate 3,944,012 of NW_026974141.1, forward strand.
GAGGGAAAGGACACCGAGGAAAAATGCAAATAAAGAAAGACAGAGAGATGAGATGAATAAATATAAATTAGGGCCTTTCACACGAGAATCTTGAGTCATCATTGTGATGATGATTGCAATTCGTCTTTAGAATCATTGTACCATTCACACGTTCACTCGAAAACTGTGATTTGAATTTGAATTCCTGAGCGAAGGTGGAATTGTGTCCTTGCATGACAATTTCATTATCTACGGAAGTGCTTGAAAGGTCACGTAAGCTCCGCCCCTCAAAATATGTTTTGGAGGTCAACCCTTTCAGACATAAAATTTGTACCGTAATTTGAGTGAAACTTAACTGGAATTCACCTCCATAGTAGAATTTGAATTTGTGACTGTGATTAGCGTTCGTGATTCTAGTTTGGTTTCACACGTGCCAAAAATTCCTCAAATTATTTTTCACTTGAATCATCATTCAAATTACGATTTTGGTACCGTGTGAAAAGCCCGTTAGTTAAGATCAACTGGAGAGGAATCCCTTCATTACATCAATTAAAGAATCAAGAATAGTACATCTGTGCCTGTGCAGGTTTTTATACTCTATTCTAGAAACAAAAGTACCCTTCTTAGTATTTCTAAACTAATTACAAAAGAAAAGATTCAAGAAGCCCTTGAAAAATGCACATAGATAAAACTATACTAATTCTCTTTTACAGATAACTGATTGAAAGTGTTGCTACATACAACATCATCTGCTTTTTCTGTAGTGCAACACATGCAGATATAAAAGAGCTAGACAGAACGAGAATAGCCCAACGTATAATTGGATGCAATAATTTAGATTCTATATGAGGAAAGAGTAGTGGCTAAAGTCAAAAGAGTCATGAATGACCCCACCCATCCACTCCGTCATAATTTTAACTACAATAGGCCGGGTTTCCGCCTTTACGTACCGAGATCTGCTCGAGCAAGGACGAGACAATCTTTTACCCCAAACTCGATCCACTTTTTCAACGCTACTGCACAAAGATACTGATCAATTTGACAAATAGCCATCGAATGAATGTATGCCCAAATTCTTGATTCTTTATACTTTAATCTCTATTCGAAAATATTAATTACTGTTACAACTTACAAGACATTGACCATGTAAACCCTGTTTAAATTAAATTTATTATTCCTGCTGACTTGTTGATTTATTCATATTTGTCATCTCATTTGTAAACTTCATTTCCTTGTAAGCATTATTTTGTATAAATTTGTAATGCACCAGTGAAAGACAAATTTCCCGTCAGGGGATAATAAAGTTATCAATTCGAAATTCAATTCGAAATAAAATTCTATTCTAAACTGGTTAATTTGAAGAAAAAAAGTATAAACGAGGGCACAATTACTCTTTACAAGAAAATAAAAGTACATGAAAATACATTAAAGAATATATTCCCATTCTCTTCAAATAATGTGAAGCTATATTTACCTCGTCAAATAGCTCTATGTGAACGGAATCAATGCCCTGGCCCAGGTTGCACTGAATGGTTTTGTTCCATCTGGGGTTCTTGGATCCATTCACATCAGTCGGTGTTTCAAAGACCGAATGCCCCGCCCTCACCCTGCAGTACGGATCCATCCTCGTCATGCCATAATTCTTTGCTAATCTTGCCTGAAATAAAACGAATTAAAATCATATCTACTGTACCTTAATATTAAACAATGAAATTTACACACTTTCCCTCCTGAAACTGGCAACATTTATTCATTCTTTTACCTTTCTTTCTTTGCTTTCATAGTTTATTTTCACTGACTTCTCTTTATGCTAAACAATTTCAGTGATATTTTCTCACTTTCATGCTCAATCACATAATATCTGACCTGTCTTTATCTATGTTACAAGAGAGCTTGAAGTTTTGTATTTCTTGAATTCATGTAGACTTATTTTTACCAGATGAATTTTCACTTTTCATTTCAAACTTTAGTACTCTGTTAACTGCAACAGATGTTTGAAATGAAATAACAAATCAGTACTGATTTAAATTAAAGGGAAGAGTTCCTTTTGCAAGAGCCACTCAAAGTGAAAATAAATATGTTAGGGTTAGGAGTAGGGCTAGGATAAGAAGTAGGGTTAGGGTGGCTGTCGCAAAAGGAACTCTTTCCGAATTGAATTAATTTTCTCTCCATAAATTAAGTATATTACCTGTGAAATTGTAATACTAAGTCGACCAACGAAAGAGCCATATCCTTGCTGAGCCTGTCCCCCATACTGTAGCGCCCTCGCAGTCTGCTCGTCTGATGTTATTTGCTGTTGTTGCTGCCCTGTGGGACCTCCTCCGATTCGAAGAAAGTCATCTGGCAGATCTCCAATAAAGACCTATAAGTGAGAACGCACAATGTATTTCACAGGTGAACAAGATGAAGAAGATCTTTCACACCCGAGGTAACAATGTGATGCCCTTTTTTTTAGAATCACAAATTCATCAAATGAAAAATGGCCCAAACTGGCATATTTCCAAGATTATCAATTAGATCTAGAAGTTCTAGTCTATGTATGTTTTATGGATTTAGAAGCAAGGTAAGCAGTACAGGTGCTGGTCCAAAAATTGGGACTATCCCAGAAAACAAGGATATCCTCATAAACCAAGATAAATGGTGTCTTGATAAATTGGAATTGTCCTTGTACATGGGGACAGTTTCTGTTTACTAACCCCTGTGGGACATAGACGGCAATTGAGAGTATTAAAAAATCCTCCATATGCATCTCATAGGCATAGCTTGGCGAAGAACAAAAAGAAACAAGATGGTGACGTAAACATCGCAGCAAGTTTTCCCCGTTTTTTCATATTTTTCGTTTTTTTATGAATTTTTGTTTGAAAATGAAATCAATGTCGTATAAATGTTGGAAATAAAGTTGTATCCCATTTACATGATTTAGGGCTGGATATTTTTAGAAGGAAAGTAGAAATCCCGGGAGCAATTTGTTTTTTTTCGCAGTACACGCACATGTGACATGAATTGAATGGGACGCATTCCCTGGCTCACTCACACAACATGCGAGGTTAGTATACTAACCTCGCACAACACATGTGATTTCATAGTGCATTTTGACGTTTTCATTCATCACACGAATGTGAGGGACTAAACTACGCCAAACCTTTCAATATTTGTCCACTATGTTAATCTTGATCGTATGATCAAGTTTATTTGAAAAAGCAATTATAAATTATTTATTAAAGTGTTTTTATCGCTTACCTCCAAATCTCAACCAGGATACTTCGCTCGGTCCGTCCTTAGTCATCCTTCGTACTGCGGTGGAAATTACGCAAACAACAATCGAAATGCGAAATTTTCCTATCGAACATTCTCGATTCAAGTCGTCGGCGCATAATAGGAAATTGTACCAAAAATCAACATAGTTCTCTATTTATTCGAACAATTTTTTCTGGGGTGCACTTGACCTTTAAGAGATTTTCCAATGAAAATATTACATGGAACTTGGAAATACAAATCATAATTTGGTTGAACAAAATGTTTTCTGTTAAAGTATAAAACAGAAGAGGAACATATCCTTCACGTATTTTTATATCCAAAATATGTTGCCTTAGTATGGAATAATCACAATGACATAAAATGAAAATGGGTAAAGTACCTTTCTAATGATCATTGAGATTTCACCTATGGAATCATTGTTTGATAATTTTCAAAGCTTTAAATAGATGAAAATGTTCATTGAGAAAATATACATATATATGTATGAACAAAATGATAATGTCCCGATTGTTTCGCATTACGTGTGTTAGATTGCGGGCGTTTGTGTGTGTGTGTAGGAAGCAAGATGTTCGTGTTAATGTTTGCACAAAAAAGGAGAGGGAAAGGGAAAGGAAAAGGGAGGGGGAAAGGTAGAGGAGAGAGAGGGAAAAGGAGACCATAAAATAGAAAGAAAACAAAAGAAAGGAAGAGGGGAAGGGAGAGGGAAAGAAAAATGGAAAGAGCGAGAAAAGAGTAGGGGAGGGAGAAAGGAAAGAAAAGAATTAAGGGAAAGGAAAAGCGAAAAAGGGAAGGGAAAGGGAGAGAAGAAAAGAAGGGAGAACGAAAATGGGGAAAGGGAGAAGGAGAGGGGATAATGAAGGGGATAGGAAAATGTCAAGTTTGAAGATCTGAATATTAACACTAAAACAAAATTAGACTCCCATGTTTTATTTATAAAAATACCATCTTTTTCATGATTATAAAGGTTCAACGTCCCTGTTCTAGGTCTAAACTTCAACATAAATCTACTGGCGCTTCGCGCTTGAATTCTGGAGGTCATTCCTCTTTTAAAAGTATAGGTAATCTGTCGGACTTTTCAAATCCCAAATTTAAATCTTAAGCGCAAATGCCCTTGCATTATTTTTCATTTAGATACAGTCCTGTCATCAATATCAAAAACTCTAAGCGCGAGCTTGGCGCTGGCATCATTTTTGTAAGTGACATTTATGATGTTGTTCATATTTTAAAAATGTCCATTTGTTGAGGTTTAAATGTCCAAAAGTTCAGCGCTCGCATAATTTGTAAGGTAAATAGACCTACCCTTTTAATTGTTATACAAAGGCGCTTATACAACGTCCAGAATGCAGTTCGGAATATTGAAAATAACTATTGGTCCCCGTATTGGTCCCGCTATTTCTGCCCGTGCGACAAGCATTTATCATTTTGAATCATGAGATTCACCTTTAAAATATGATGAAAAAGTATCGTTAAGACTGAATTAAGAAAAAAAGAAGCTCACGTTTCACGCTCGCATTTTAATTGATCCGTTAGCTTGTGATAATAATGGTGACTTCGTTAATATATCTTAGCGGACATGTCCACCTTTTGGTGCTTCAAGAAAAATAAACACAACAAACAAATAATAATAGAAAACGAACAAGAATAGAATAGATAGTTACCTATCCCACTCATGAATTCTTATTTAACAGTCCCCAAAACGTATTTTTTTCGTGTTAGCTTATTTCATATACATATATATATATATATAAATATATATATATATATATATATATATAGGCGTAAATAAATCAAGCATTTTATATATATATATATATATATATAGGTCTCCTCATCATGGTTATAAAAAGTGCTCAGAATGTTTTATTTTCAAGTCCTTGTATCAGAATTTTCAGCTCGGGCAGCTCTATCGCATTTTGATTACTATCCTGTTGATTTATTTACTTAATTGAACAAAATATTTAAAATGTCCAGCTTTTAGAACAGATATCAAAAAAAGGTATTCACCTTTGATCACTGAGGAAGAAGAAAAAAGTGAAAAAAAATAGGAAACAAACTAACGAATTAATGTGACATAATTTTTCTTCATTTCAAGGCGACTCTTTACATTTCATCATCGCTGATGGCGCTACAATAGAAAATAGTAAAATACCGCTTGACAGCAAAAAAAAAAACAGAAAGAGGAAAATAATGCTGAGCGTCTAAAATGCAGCTAGCAGTACAAGCTGCAGAACCGTAAACAAACATCTTGTGAATAATATCGCGCGCCCTCTTTAAGCAAAAGTTTACAACCACAATGACCCTGCGGTATCTACGTGAAGATCACGAGAAAATGCATTTTTTTTCTTAAAAACACACCAAAGAGAAGACAAGAAACGATCCATATGGTTCGGTAAGTGTCATAGCACAATTAGAAACATTAATTTAAAAGGAATGGCATAGTTATTTTAGTAAAAAGGGTGTGAAAAATTCGCGTGCACCATGTGCATATGAATCCTTCGCACGCGAGATGCATTGATCCCATGGCATGAGTGTCCCTGGCTTTGCCTTTGTGGAGAGTAAGCATACGTTAGTAAATGATTTTTACTCTCTAGGAGCCTCCTGATCCCAGCTAACATGATCTGGGGGTCCAGGCCCATGACCTCCGCTGCTCCCATAACGTTCCGGTACACTACACAGTTAGTTACGGCCTCGTTAAAGACGTTAGCCTTAGGCCTCTCGCCGCGCCGCGCCCCCTTGTCTAAATTTTAAGCAACAAAAAACGTAGTTGGTGGGACCGAGCTGGAATTGCGGAATAAGCTTCCGGAATTTGGAGACGAATTTCAAGACAAAGTAGACATCATATAATTCAAAACGTTCAGTGTTGTTATCTTCTAATTCTTATGATAATCTCATAATTTTGCATTATTAACTAAGTTCACTTAAATGAGAGAAAACGTACCTGATCTCTTCGGGATGTCGCAGACGTTGCCATTTTCCAGTTTTCAATAACATCGATGACGTCATAGATGTGATGTCGTGATTGCAAATTATGTTCAATGTCAAATCATGTTTGTTTCCCCAGCTGTTTCTGAGTCACACATCGTAAAATCAGTCAACCTCTTTTCACGACTTATTCATTGTTCATAAGAATTTTTGTTTGTCAATTATCAGGGAAATCTCCTTTTTGTTACCTCGATCGGCTCGCTCCATCCATGGGCGAATTTGGCATTCTTGAAGGGGAGGTTCACCCAGACAAAAAGTATATTGGTGAACTGAAGGTTTGAGGAAAGCCCATCAAAGATCTAATTAGACAGTTATGAGAATTTTAAGGTTTTGATTTATGACGTCATTATGATCAGCTGCTCCATTTGTTATGTAATAGGCATATAACATGCATGGGCGGAAATCTGTCTCCAAAGGTATAGCGGGGGGCCGAGGGTCTGGGAAATCGACTAGCAAACAAAAAACTAAAGTAAAGGTTTTCACCCAAAATGTAAGGTCAGTTAGTCCAAAATACATGCATTATTTCGATTGTGAAGTGATGTATTTTTCTCCATCATAAAAAACAAAAATAGAAGGGGGACATTTGATATTGTGCCCCCCCCCCTACTATTTTTGGTACGGGGGGGGGGGGGCGCCGTCCCCCCTGGGATTTCTGTCCATGATAACATGTATAAAATGCATAATGTTCAATTCTTAAGTTTTTATGGTTCATCTTGCATGAAGGAGCAGGCGTGAAATATATTTTCTCTTGCATTACTAAAGGTACAATAAAAACCACAAGTTTCAGTATTTTATTGATTTTTTCAAGTTTAGATTCATACTATATGGAAAGCTGCTCACATATTACAACACAAATAAGAAATATACAAGTAAAATAAATTTTCAAATATTTGATGGATCTAATTCCTCGTTAAACCTTCAGCACCAATATTTTTCTGCTACTTTTTGTCAGGGTAACTCTCTCTTAAGACCACCACAGTATAGGGACATATGTATTTTATTTTGCAATTTAAGTCTAAGAAGGCTCTTCTGTTGTCTCCATAAGAAATTAAGTGCCCCATTTTCATTTTTTTGGAGCTTAATTGCCACGTGTATACTCGCTCTCTTCATATCAATCGATCATCCAGTGATTCGAACAAATAAGTCAATCTATTAATCAATCAATGAACCAACCGAATCAATTAATCAACACATTGTCATATATCTCATCACAATCAACAAATGAACTAATCAAATGATTTGTAATTGAATGGTAAGAATCCAATCAATATATTCATTTGATCAGTCAGAAATCAAATCAAATAGACAATCATATCAATAGGCAATCTCTCTACCAATCATTCAATGAGATCAATCAATATTGGCCAACCAAATAATCAACCAATCAATCAACATTGCCCAACTAATCAATCAATAAGCCTATCAATCAATCTATCAATAATCAATCAATCAATCAACCAATCAATCAATCAACCAATGTACCAATCGATCAATCATTCATCAATTGATCAATCAATCAATCAATTAATCAACCAACCAACCATTCATTCAATCTATGAATAAGCCAATCAATCAATCAACCAACCAATCAATCAATCAATTAAACAATGTACCAATCAACCAATCAACCAACCAACCAATCAATCAATCAATCATTCATTCATCAATTGATCAATCAATCAATGGATTGATCAGTCAATAAATCAATCAATCAATCAATCAACCAATCGACAATCAATAAATCATTCATTAATTGATCATTCAATAAATCAATCAATCAATCAATTGCTCAAACAACCAAATCAAATCAATGTTCTTTACCCTGTTGGAGACTAGCTGATTATGCTAAAACACAAATTTTCCTTATACTCAATCTCTAACAGGATAAGAAACAAAATATCCAGTAGCCTTCTTTCTGTTCTCTATTGGAAACCAAACAATGCAATGACCATTAAATCACAATTTCATACATAATTACATTGGAACTACGGTTACAGAGATTTGATACAAATGTTAGATAATGAATTGCATAGAAATTATGATACGACAATTCAAGATAATCACTTTCATGACAAAAATTAGTTATATGGGTTCTTGTCTCTTTGACCAATCTTAGGCACTGACGTCAGAATGACCATTAAAGACATTGCTTTTATGCACAGCAAAATAATGTCTCATGTCTGAGGTCATTAATTTCCATATTGGTTATAATTCCAATATAAAAAGATGGGGTTTTTTCTCCATGTTAATTGTGGTTGTTCCATAGACCCTACGGGTGGAGATTTTAATGTCGCTATATTCAGGGGGGAGGGGGTTGACACAATAATTACCCCATCCCCTCCTGAACAATATGTTTGCTGTTCAAAACTCCATCGCTCCATCAGTGATGGATCCACATAAAGTTAAACTAAGTTCCAATGTAAATCAGTAATTCATTACAAGACGCAACAGATAAAATGCTACAGCAATATTTTTTTCATCTTAAAACTCAAAGAAATATAATTTTCCCGAAATCATATCATAGTACATACATCATGCATAAAACATCACAAGTGAAATAAAACTGGTCTGTTCTCAATAAAAGCATGTATAAGAAACTGTTCAATTTCTCAAGTCATCAAATCCACTCAATTACTTAAATCTAAAGATAAAAAATATCAAGTAATTCAAATGGATTTGCACAGAATATATCTAAATTTTAAAAGCATCAATGTAATGGTTCTTAAGCTTCCCAGCTTAAACAAATGTATTGATATATTTCTTTCTAATTGAATTGTAATTTCTAAGTAGTACTCTGTTCTACATAGCACCATAAAAATTTAACAACATATGACTTTTAAAGTTTGCGAGACATTTAAAACACAATGGCCCGTATTCTGAAGTTGGTTTAACTTAGACCATGGTCTAACTCTGTGCTAAAATTATGGGAAGCCAAAAGTGTCAAATTTTTTTATTAAGTTGTATGTATCTTATATTTACTGTGCTCTTTCCTGATTCTTCAATGGTGAAGACAATCATCAATTTATACTTCATAGACAATTATGAATGATTTGAGAGCCAAATGAGCTGAAATATGATATCTCTACTGTGATTTATGTAACAATTGGCTATCCATACTTAAACCATAACTTTAAACCCGAGTTTAAGTTAAACCCAACTTCAAAATACGGGCCCTTGTGTTGTAATAGTGTCTCGCCTGGGGAAAGTTTCATGAAAAGTTTTGGTAAGTGATTTTCACTGACAGATGTTATAAGCTACTGCAAACCAAAGCATCTGATTGGCTGATAGCAAATTAGTCAATGAAAATATCTTTAAAAAACTTTTTATGAAAGAGCCCCCTTGAAATATACTACTAATCTAGGGGAAAATGAAATACTTGGATTAAATCATTCACATGTGTTTTGTTAAAGGGTATTAATTGACAAATTTCTGGGCAGCCCTTTAACCCATCTTTTAAGCAGCAAACAGAGGGTATGAAAAACATGAATAAATTTTTATATATATATCCATTTTTGGAAGGACAAAGAAAAATAAGAAAGGGACTCATAGCTAGTCAGACATCTAACCCTTTTCTGGCTTAAATCTTCAAAAGTAATAACTTTTTAAAAAGGTTGCATTTGAAATTCTTCTTATTCATGATTTGTTTTTCTGACAGAAATTCACCAAATAAGGGAAAGGGATTCAAATTGAATTCCATATTTCTTCAAATATCAATTTTTCATACAAACCATATAATTTCTCACATATTCCAAAAAATTTCACAATGACATTCAAAATACTACTGCATTGTGTGAATTCATCAAATTTGCTTACTCCAAAGAAGAAAAACACTCAAAATTGATGTTGCTCAGAAAGAAGTTTTTGAAGAGATATTTTGTATTTCATTGACATTTTTGGGATAACCTCAAATCATATAGCAATTGCTAATTTTGCATATTTCATTTGAATTATTTTGCTGATAATGAATTTATTTCACAATTGTCCAAACTGCGAGGAAATAAAATTGAATATGCAGCAAGAACATTACATTTAGAGAAAAATAATCAGAAGATATATCTTTAAAGATAATATGTAACTTCTCAAGAATAAGTTCAAATGAAATTTACATTCATCAAATTATGATTGTAATATTCATTTATCAAGATTCTTTTTTTTACTACTATCGAGCTTAAATCAATACTAGAAAAAGTGGCCAAATTAAGCAAAATTAAATTTTGAATTAAATTATTTTCCAGTGATGAAGCTTCAAATTTTCCCCAAAGTGGTCAGCAATATTCCAATTGATATCCAGTCATCTGATAGTCTTGAATCCAGCCTTTGACTTCATAATCCAATCCATTCATGATCCTGTAATGGTCTAGTCTTCTATCCAGTAAAAGCGGATCAAGTCAGACATCTTTGGTGTACACAATCGGCTGCATATTTAGAGCGGGTTGGTTCCAATCTTTTCAGGCAATAGTATATGTTCCCTCTTCGTCACCAATACAGGATTCAAGGAATCTTCACAAGACCACAATAAGAGATCCCGGACAGCATTCTTGCAAGAGTTCCTTTCTCCTCGTCGACCCAGGGCTTCATGGTTTCATATTAATTATATCTTTAAAATACTTTGTTTGGGGAGAATATGAAGATTGACAAAGGGCAATGTGTTCATATGAAAACAAAACCACAACAAACAAAGGAGAAATTTGGAACACAATGCATATCTTACTCTTGACCAACTATTTAATTGGTCATTTTTTTTACTGAAAGCTTAAGAATGACCTAAGTCTATATGTAAATAACCAATATATTTGTAAGATTTAAAAAAATCATTTCTGTTCTGTATAATATGAATATAATACAGCATCAATTTACCTTGAAATCTGGAATTGTGATTTATATTTTCTTTCATATTCAATATAAACATCTTTCTTTCATATTGATATTAATATTTGCAGATAAGATACAAACATTGGGGGGTACTTCAAGAAGTCATTCATAAAGTTATGCACAATTTTACAAACAACTGAAATATAAAGTGGCATACGTAAGTTAATCACGAGTGACATATTAACAAAATATAACTGGATTTCTTCAAATAATTTCCTTTATATTAAGGCCAAAATATATATAAGTTAATTTCACTGTTGAGATTTCAATTGATGATTTCAATCTAAGTATTTCAACATCATTAAGACACACATTTGGCTTGCCATACTCCAGTCATTTGTAATGTTGAGCATAATTTACTTGACGAACAGTTTCATGAAAACAGCCCAACAGAATACGATTCATGAACAATAATTAACATACAAAATTGTTCAGCATTGCTTGATACTGCACTACAAACCATAGTATACACTGCAACATGAGTATGCAGAGTTAGTAAGCTCAGGTATTAATAATAAGGTGGGAACAATATCACTTTAATTATAATGCACTAGACATTTCTCACAGTAACATCAGATCTTTGCAACAAAATATATGCAAAATCAACATATTCTTTATCATACTGGCCAAAAACATTGCTTCTGTCAATAATGTAAAATTGCTAAAGCTTTTGCCTGTCTTGGCAACAAGTATAATTGCTTGCAAAAAATAGCATGTTTATAGAAAGATACATGTAGGCCTATCTGTAGAGCATGAAAAGTTATTGACCTCATTTTCAAAGGTCTAGTCCCTCATAATTATTGACAAAATGAATTGCAACAATACATTTCAATGTCAACATCAGGGACATTTCATGTGAAAATGGCCATCATATTACACTTTGTGAGAGTTTCAGTATTTCCTTTGCTATACAACACAAACCGAACAGTAGCAACGGCCAAACTTGTACAACAAGTATATGATGGGATTTTCCTCACAATGAAAGAAAAAAGGAAATAAGATGTACAGTGACATTTAACACAAACAAAAGTAAGGCAGTCCATGGTTTAAAGATAGAATACAAGCCCAAAGCCGCCATATAAAAGGGAAAAGGATGGAAAATGGTCAAGGTCACGACCATCAAGAAGCTGAATCAACGGACTAATATCAAGCAGGCAAAACAGAAAAAATGGAAAGTTAATATAAAAATCAGTCTTTAGAATTTGCTCTGTTTAAAACACAAAACAGTGACTTTATCATTACTATACCAATGAATCCACTGAGGATACAAAAAAAAGAGAGCTCATATCATAATTGGATTGTTAATTCAGATACATCCCAGAATATGACTTTATCCCTGTTTCATTAACCTATGCAAACACTTTCCTATTTTCTCACCGAATTTTGATAAAATTGTACTGTTTTACTTGACTCATATTTGGGGTAAACATGGCATTTTGATAATAAAATCCATTCTGAGATTCAAGTTCAAGCATAGCTATGGAAAATTAGCTTGCCATCACTATAAGTCGATGGCACTTTAAAGCTTCTGTAAATATAAACAGAAGAGATGGCCATGCAATTGTCATTGAAGAACAGAACAGTTTTGAGGGATTTAAAGCATGTGAACTATTAAACGAAACATCATTTTGAAAGAAGAGTTGAGCTACTGAGTTGGAAAAGAAAGGAGATACAAATTAACATAAAACATAGGTGGAAGGGGTTGCTAAAAAGAAAAACAAAGAGTTATGCATCTTGTTCATTTGATTAAATAAAAAATAAAAACATACATGTAGGCAAAGCACAAAAAATTATTATCAGTAATAAAAAGTATCAGGATGAATTCTTCTGTCTCAACATCGGGCAATTATTTCTTTAAAATCACCAATAAAATGACTTCAATGTCACCAATAAAATGGCTTAAATGTTTACAGAAATATATTACTTGATTATGTTTTGCAGCACATGTTATGCATATTTTTGGTGACTGCCAATTTACAAACAATGATTGTCAAGTAGGCTTAAGCTAGAAACCAAGTTTTCCAATATAGAGGAATGATAAAAATTCATTTTTACTTCAACAAAACAAGGGTCTTTTCAGGGTTTAAATTGAAAGTAAATGAGCAAGATGCTATATCAGGGGATGATTTTTACAACACTCATACTTACACTACCGATAATTCCAACTTGGTGATTGGTTGGCTATAGTAATCCTTTCGTCCAATCACATACAAGTCTTGGGGCACCCAAGAAGCAAGAGGCAGCAACAACAAGATCAGCATCGCCTAATATCCCAGTTGGCTATAACCTACAGAGACGTCTTCCTGAGCGTTTGGCTCTCAGTTGCTGTAAACCAGAAAGACAAAGGAAAAAAATACAGGTGACCACTTGCCTCTCCATCTTCGAGTGTAAGAATGGAATAAAGACTGATATTTTGCGATGTTCATTTTTTCATTATCATAATCCTTATCATCATCATCATCATCATTTTTAGGAGGAGTATTTTGAGACTAACTATTGTGAAATTTTCACTTCTTGGCATAACAGTATTTCTAATCTTGATACCCCTTCATGTTTATTCAGCACCAAACTCTCTCTTCATCATAAGTCTCTAAGTGCTTTAAAATAATGCAGCATAAAGTTTTTCATACACAAAATGAATGAAAATAAAAGCTACTCTTTTCTTTTTATTTTTTTCACATTGCAGTTACAGTTTTAAAGGAAAACAAAGGAGAGTTGACATTATCCTTTTAAAATTCTATTCATTTCATTAGCTTAATTTTATACATTCAATAAACCATGGGAGACTAATTGGGTCCAATTAATAATAATAATAATATGCAACATATATATAGCGCTCAATACAAATGTTTCTAAGCGTTGCGTACTATTACCCCTGCTTTAGCACGGCTAACCTGATCGGGCACATCGAGCATTCAAAGAATTCCTTCCTACCGGGTACCCATTCACTTCACCTGGGTCAAGAGTGGCAAATGTAGATAAACGCCTTGCCAAAGGACGCTAGTGCTGCGGTGGGATTTGTACCCCGGACCTTGTGGTTCAAAGTCCAAAGACTTATCCACTGAGCCACAACACCCCTACAATTCTAATCTTTTAGTTGATAAATTCTCTGTAGTATAAATAATAAAAATTACAGTGAAAAAAAATTTAATGGGGCTTACATTACATGAACACATGCATGTAAAATCCTCCCAATAAATTGCCAAAACTCAGTGATATTTCATCAAAAATATGATCAAGCTATTCCTACAAAATATTGGACAACATAGTCAGTACTTACATGGATTTTCTGAGTCAGGTTGTTTCAATTACCTGCAATTGTGTCACGTTATCGGTGCTCCGGGAAGAACGTCTGATTGCTGAAAACCGATCTCTTGGCACCGCTGGAGTAGATCGCGGATTGTCGCCTCGTCGTCGTGAGCGATCACGAACGATATGAACTGCTCATGTTAAAGAGGGGACAGGGAACGGAAAGCATAGCCCTAAAAAATGAGGGTCTTATAAAACGCTATGGTATGGTCTTAACAATGAGGTGTGTTAACTGAAGTCAAATTAAGTTAGTGAATGTATTAATGATGATAACGAGGCTTAATTTTTAATCTAAAAAGTAAAATTATCAAGCTTAAACCAAATACATTGTACATCCATTTTTCCTTGCATGGAATGAATGATATTTTTCAACTAATTTAGTAATTAAAAAATATTTTAAAAATGAAATTGAAATTGAAGAAATTTCATAGGGAAGAGTATCCAAAGAAGTGACCTCCTTTCCTCTTCACAGACTTATAAACATAAATATATAAATACCACTTTTAATTTTTTTTTTTTACATGTTAAGAAATATCAAATAGTGTTATTAGGCAGTGTGTTAAAAAATCATACATGAATTTGGGAATACTCAGAAATAATGTCTTTTTTTGTTTAGTTCTGGACCAGTCATTTCCAAGAAAGAATACTGTTTCATGGAATACTATGAAACCGCTATTGCACAGAATATGCTACTGAATTATTAATATTTTAGTTAAACAAACAACTTTGATCAATATCAATCAACTTCATATCAATTCCTTACTTTTCACATTTACTATAATCTATATATTAAGAAAGGCAAACTTTAATCACCTGCTTTATGAGTTTAAAAATGATATTCCATCACAAAATTGTGATTTTTTGAAAAATTTGTTTAGAAAATTGGCAAGGAGTTAGCAAATTTGCAAGGATTACAAAAATTATTTAAGTTAAACAAACAACTTTGATCATTATCAATTCCTTATTTTTCACATTTTTCACATTTACTTTAATCTAAATATTAAAAAGGGCAAACTTTAATTATCTGTTTTATGAGTTTAAAGATTTAAAGATGATATGCCATCACAAAAGTGTGATTTTTTGCAAAATCTGTTTAGAAAATTGGCAAGGATTTAGAAAATTTGCAAGGATTAAGAAAATCATTTTGTGATAAGAAAAAAATAAGTTATATTACGTCTTTCCACAATGAAGAGACTGTGTGATTGTAGAGAACGGCTTGCTCGTACAGGGAATGTGCCTTCATTGCATTGAGAAACACAATACACAAATGGTAGGCAAAAACGGACAAATGATAAAAGAAAAGAAAATAATGAAGAATGATAAAATAGAATGACCACACAAATAGAAAAGTGAAAGAATTTATGGAAGATGGGGACGAGATGGACAGATCAAAGGCAAAATATTAGAAAAAAATGTTTCATGCAGGGTGGAAGAAATAAAAAAGGAAATAAAAAGACAACAAAAGGATAAATGATAGAAGGAAAACATTTAATGGAGATTAAATGAACAAAGCAGGAAGGAAAAATGAAAGAAATTTATATGGACATAACAGGTAGAATGAAATAAGCATCAAATTAAATATAATTTGAGCAAAATTTCAGTGTAGGTGAAACAGGAGAAGGAAAATAATAAAAAGGAGAAGAGAAAGGCAAACATGAAGAAGAAACAAAGTTAGAAGAGGAAGGAGAAAGAAGAAGGGGAAAATGGGGATGAGGAAAAGAAAGAGGAAAACAAGAAGGAGGAGGAAGAAAAGAAGAGAAGTGGAGTGAGGAGAATAAGAAAAAGGAAGAATAAACTTGAAAAATGTCAAAGAAGAGAAAAGGAAAAGATAAAATAACGGATAGAAAGGTCAAGAGAGAACAAAAGAAAATATTATGTTTGTGAAAGAAATCATATAAAAGGAAGAAATGGTGCAAAAGCAAGCATAGCAAAACAGAAATGAATGGAAGAGAGTGAAAAGAGGGAGAAAAAAGAGAAAAGAAAATGTGTCAGCACAAATTCAAAGATCTTGTAGAGAATCCCATATCATATTCATCACAAAAATGCTATGAAGAGCTAAAATGTGAAATCTAAAATATCATAAATTTCAGTAATTAATCGATAATCAAATACCGTCATACTCCACCAGTTTTATCATTATTATTTCAATACAAAAGTATCTTTTTTAGATAATCAACATGTGGGGATACTGACCAAAACATCATCCAATTGCAACACAGACAGGAAGATACAATTAAAATGCGATGCAATTAAAAAACAGAGAATTTGTTTACACCAGGTGGGTGTTTCTTAAAGGAGAATGAAACTCTTGGAGCAAGTTAGCTTTTGTGAAAGCAGAAAAATCAAAGAATAAGATCAACAAAACTTTGAGTAAAATAGGACTAGCAATAGAAGAGTTATGAGCATTTGAATGTCGAGATCACTAATGCTATGGAGATCCTCCCATTGGCAATGCGACCAAGATCTGTGATGTCACACACGTACAACTCTCCCATTCGGACACTGAAAATATACCCCAAAACATCTCATTTTGCTCATTCTAATCATATGACAAACGATTCATCAATGATATAATGTTGTGAAACCTCTGTACTTGTCATCTCATAAAGAAAACACTTAACCTTGTGGTAGACTCTATAAAAAATGAGAATATAAGTGAAATAAGTACTAAAGTAATGAGGGAGTTGTACGTGTGTGATATCACAGATCTTGGTCGCATTGCCGATGTGAGGATCTACATGGCACTAGTGATCTCAATATTCAAATGCTCATAACTTTCTTATTATTCATTCAATCTTCCTCAAACTTTCAACAATATGTTTCTTTGATTTCTCTCTTTGATATGGATTCAGCTAGTTTCAAGGGTTTCATTCTCCTTTAAAGCTGTTCGTAAGTTAAGAGCGACTTTAAGAACGACAGGTGATCCTTTCTAACGCGAAAAACCCTCGCCAATGAAGGTTTTTGTGTATATTATTTACCCCAAGAAAGGATCACCAGTCGTTCTTAAAGTCGCTCTTAACGTACGAACAGCTTTATGAAACGGCCCCCTGGGCTCCGTAACACAAAGGTTTGCGATGGATTGCAAACGATTGCAAATTTGAAAGAACCGCAGCGGCACTGATTGGTCCCTGGTCAGTATTTTAAACCAAATTCGCGTGAAACATTGATATTGATTGGTCAGTTCATTTAGCGATTGATTGCTATTCTTTGTATTACGGAGCCCAGGATAGAATGTTTGATATTTTCAAAATAACTACAGTCTTCATCGTTATTAATTCAAAGTTCAAGTTAGAAGTAGAAAATCTTCTCGATGCTTGGTATGCAATGAAATCAAATGAATAACCAGTAAAGTAGTTTTAAGTTTGCAGATCAAGGCCCATATTCTGAACTCAGGTTTAAATTAAACCCTGGTTTAAGTTGTAGTTTAAATATGGAAAGCCAATTGGGGCACAAATCTCTATCAGTACATGCTCAATTTATTAACTTTTATGACACTCAAATCATTTACAACTGTCTCAGAATGATAACTGAAATATTGTCTTCATTATGAAAGCAAAGGGAAACAATATAGCAAATATAAGAAATATACAATATAAGGAGATTTTTTTAGTTTTCGGCTCCCCATGATTTCAGCACAGACTTAGACCATGGTCTAAGTTAATCCTGACTTCAGGGTCCCGTAACACAAAGGTTAGCAATTAATCGTACGCTTGATTTTTACGATTGATTGTACATTGTAGCCAAAGGAATCAATCGTAGAAAAATGTTCTACGATCATTGCTAAGCTTTGTTACGGGTCCCTGAAGTCGGGCCATAAGAACAATACAACAAATGAAGGGTTGAGCAAAATAAATCAATGTAACATGAAAAGTGGCTATACAGTGGGTCGCAAACTTGCAAGCTAAGTTGAAGATAAAGTAATATTTTCAATCTAATTCGAACTTAACTTGTTTGCACTTTCATAATATCTTTGCATGTGTTACCCCTCACCTCTTTGTACCGTTGACTTTGAAGGGCCAATGAAATTACTCTGAAATGAACAATAGAGGGCTCTAACCAATTAACGACTATATGCAGAAACTTGATATAACTACAACAAAATGGGCATACTATGTATACTGGGGAAAATAGCTTCAAATTTTGTGTTCTATTTTAATCTGATGTTTTTGTGGAAATGAGTTAAATGAAGCTTAACTTGTGCAAGTTTTCACATTCATTATGGTCCTTAATGTCAAGTGGTTTATTTGAAAGGTTCTTATTACTACATGTACTTGATCTTTATAAATATGGAAATAAACTTAACAATAAGACCTGTATTTTGAATACGTTTTTAACTGAAATTATGTTTTAACTTTGTAGTATATACTCAAGTTTGCAAAATGCAAATTTAAATGACATATATATAAATAATTTTCAATACTTTATAAATTTGGCAATCAATGGAAATTCTATTGCCTCAGAATGACATCTACATATATTTTCCTATATTAAAACTGTATGATATAAGAGAGAACATTAATTGTAACAAAATATATATTTAATATGTTTGGCTACCAATAACAGACTTTAATAGATCCTGGCTCAATTACAAAATATGGGACTTTTGCATTCTTGCTTCATGAGTGCTGTATCAATTGTGGGTGTATATCGACCGTGTCGGCACTATTTTAGATTGAATTTGCGCGCTACTAATATGACTTCTTTAATGATTAATGTCTTGTGATTCTTTGCATTTATGTATATAGTATATTTATATAATTCATTTATATTTACAACTGTGAGACTCGATAATTTGAAAAAAATCCATTTATCTTTAATTATCTATCTATCATCCTTATGTTTAAACTATAAATATAGATTTCATTTTTGAATTTGAATTTTGAAATCTGAAAGAAGATATGAGGAAAGAAATACTGTACATTTTCCAGAA
Organism: Lytechinus pictus; assembly: GCF_037042905.1. NCBI lineage: Eukaryota > Metazoa > Echinodermata > Echinoidea > Temnopleuroida > Toxopneustidae > Lytechinus > Lytechinus pictus. Next base: position 3,963,342 of record NW_026974141.1, read on the forward strand.
GACGATGCTGTCCGGAGATCTATGGAGGGCTGAGTAGGCTATCTGAAGACCAAGCTGAGAGAAACCACTTTCAACTGCATACTGACATGCTCTGTGTGGAAAAATGAATATCAATATTAATATGTATAATAATGATATTCCGCTTTATTTAACACTGAATAAATCGAAACAAAATCTCTTATAGGTTTACAGACATACTATTACATTACAAGATTCGGGTTGTCCGCAGACAATTTAATACTTTCTCCGCTCCCAGGGCAGCATCGCCACTAAATTGTCTCATCCTCATACAATATATATACTTTCTCCACTCCCTGGGGAACATTTTCATAGGATTCTGGCTTGCCCAAACACAATTTAAACTCTTTCTTCATTCCCTGGGGAACGTTCAAACAAGAGTATGAAGTCAGCTGATAATCATTCTTTACAATCACGTAGCACTTTCAACTACATTGATTATAGTATTAGTATATGACACCTAGAAAGATCCTTGTCATTTGATTGCTTGTTTGATATCAATCATTCAGCCCATTTTACAATGACGTCATCAACCGTGCAATTCTGGATCCATTCATCGTGCAATTTTGTATCCATATGATTTTGTCAATTGCACTCTCGCACTGAGACTCCAGGCACAAGTAATTACACTCGTGTTAGCAGCCCATTTATTGTATGTACACGACAATCAACAAACCGAGCTTACCCTGCATGAGCATATTTTGCATCAAAATTCAATGAATTTCAAACGACAAGGATCTATATTTAGGTGTCATATAAACCAAATAATGAATGCTTTTCATTCGTGCAATGGAAACAATGCCTTATTCAGTGAGAGATGAAATAATAATCCATTCAACTCGGCTACTTCTCGTTGAATGGATCATTTTCATCTTTCACCTCATGAAGTATTCTGTCCATTGCACTCATAAACATTCATTATTTGTATACTATTTACATAGAGTCCCTGAAAAGTATACAGACACCATGAAATTGAAAGTGAGGAGAAATAAACAGATAAACTCTCTCTCTCCCGAGTACCCGCCAATTCATCTCACCTCAAGTGCCAAACATTTATCAAACTTTTATCAAAATTTTATGAGGCCGCCATCAATATCAAGCTTAACCGCTCCCGATGGCGGTCTCCTGCGGTCATTAAGTATTTTATTATTATTAAAAAGTCAAGTTTATGCTCACATCATCATTTTGTATTCATTATTGTTCATGTTATGGATTATTTTGTATATTGCATATAATTATGTCACATTTGATATTGCATTGTTTTTAATGCAAAAATAAAAGCAAACAAACACACAAACTTACCTGTATGCAAGAATAACATTATCCGGCATCTGCAGTTGAAGCTTTTCATATTCCTCCATTCGCTCTCCATTGTGTACTTGTTCCATATACAACGCAATCACCCGATTATGAAAGGAGAAATCGTTCCACGTCTCCCCTGACCTCGAGAACGGGAGGGGGTATTGCGTTGCCGTGGAGAGCAAACATCGGTGGACAAGCTTTGCTAGCGAGGGAATGGAGTCCAGGGATGGTGATTTCGCGTTGCTAGCGACAAAGCGTAAATACCTAAGGGATGAAAGAGTGCAACAGCATTATAAAAGGTAGTGGATATTATTGATTTTTACTAAGAATACATTTGAAAAAATATATATATATTTCACACTAACTAAAAATCTTCACTGAAAATACATTTTGATAAATATGTATTATACATCTCACAATTTTGACTGAAAATACTATTAGTATTTTTATAAGTTAATCAATATTTGAAAGAATATCATTTTGACATGCAAATGCAAAATTTCATGCATGTTCAAATCCTTGCCTTAGGACCAGATGGCATTAAAGAGAATACCTCCCAAACCCGACAACCAAATAGAAAACAAATTAATGAAAAATTTCCAGACAAAAAAAGAATCATGAATTTCCTATTCAATACTACAAAAAAAATTTCACCAAAAAAAAGGCAAAAAGCAAAAAAGCAGATAAAAAAACAATTTTCTTTCCCCCAAAATAAGAATACTCCTATTTCATTTGAAAATTTAAAATGTATGTGACATATTAATATTTTTTCCAATACTCACTCAATCCAAATCAACTCCAAATCTTTCCTTCCTTGAACCATGACGAGAGCACTCTCAAAGGCTTCACATGCCGACCTCTCCCCCAGGATGAAGTTGGTTAGCATGATGTAACAGAGCCACATGTAGGTCTTATTGTCCTCTCTGAGCTGGGCGGGAGATCCTGGGGATGAGGGTGGCGGTTTGAAGTCCAGAGGCATGGGTAGCTTCAATCGATGTCTGTAGGATAGTAATAAATATCAACATAAGATTTAAATTCATAAGTGTCATTTTGCCTCCGACGAAGATTCTGCTAGGATCGAAAGCTTAGGCCCCTTTTGACTTTCAAATTCATAAGTGGATAGACTTGTTTGTATCATCAGAAACACTGAGTTTGCTGACTAAAATATGGATCAACTGTCATTACTTCATAACATGGTGGATTGCCCTAGATTCAGAATCATATTAACATTTATTTGGTATAAGATAAAAATCAAGATATAATAATTATTGTGAGAGTCCCAAACACCGACTGTCTGGAATACTCATAAGAGAAAAGAGGTGGGAACTTCTCAGAGGAAAATACTCCTCAGGGAGAGGAGAATATTCCTCAGAGTTGAAAATATTCTTTAGGGAGTGGAGAAATTTCCTCAGTGAATGGAGAATACTCCTCCAAGAGTGGATAATATTCCCAAGAGAGTGGAGATGACTACTCATAGAGTGAAAATTACTCTTCCGGGAGTGTAGAATACTCCTCAGGGTATGGAAATACTCCTGAGAGGGTGGAGAGTAATCCCTAAAAAGTGAAGAATACTCATCAAAGACTATAATCATTATAATTATAATTGTTATCAACAATATCAATATCTTAATTCTCATAACCATCATTTCCATTTTCATCATCATCATCATCCTCATCATCATCATTTTCATCACCATCATCATCATCACCATCATCATCACCATCATCATCATCACAATCATCATCATCACCACCATCTTCCTCATCGTCATAATCATCATCATCATCATCATCATCGCTACCATCACCATCAACATTATCATTATAACAATACACACTACATGCATCTATAAACTTAGTTAGATTTTAATGAACGCCCTTTGACCTTACACAATGACTCTGTACAGACCTATCCACCTACCCCAATCCCAATTCTCTCCAAATACGAGAGTCAGAACTTACCTATAAAGCTGAAGCAGATCGTCGTCCGATACGGTCTCACCAGACTCTGGCTGGTAGAAGTTGATGATACACTGGCGAAGAGATGACCTAGGGTCATCGATCCAGAAAAGACGACGAAACTGAGCTTCCATGAAGTGCAAGCGACATGAGAAAGGGAGTTGACTCACGCCCATCTCCACATGCTAAAAATGAAAAGGTAAAGAAATTAAGTAATGATGTTTGGAGGGACAAGACTGTTCCTAATTTGGATTGAAGATGGTAGAACAGAAAATAATCTTTGACAGGCTGATGGCTAAAGCTAATCTATCTCATCCATTCTCTTCAATATTTTTTCCATAGTGTAAAGCCTGGTTTTCAAAGGGCTCACAAACGTTTTGCCAAGGTTTTGCAAGGAAGCAAATGTCAAAATGTGTGGAAGAATAGCAATCACATTTTATTGGGCAAAATTGCTCATAACGTGAGCAAAATGTGTGCTTAAAAGTTCGGAAGCTTCACAAATTGTTTGCTGGAGTCTCTTTGAGTCGCTTTTTGTATGCAACTAGTTTAATCACGCGCTAAAGGTTTGGAAGCTTTGCAAATCCATTGCAGGACTTGCATTTTATTTGTGAGTTGTTATCTTTTAAGGAAGTTGCCTGCAGTCACTTTTCATTTGCGAAAATATGCTGACTTTGGCAATTACTCAACTTCTGGAAGGGTGAAAATGCAGATGCTACTGCTATATTTATTAGTTGAGGTCTATGCTCATGCTATCCATATCGATAACTTACCATTAAAACATCCGAAGGCTTCATCTCTCTCCTATGAAGCGCCTCAATACAGCGGCAGTATAGTTCCTCGCCTTCTTTAGATGGCCTGCATTGACCCATGTCAAGTTTACAGAGCTGATCTACCCAGTCACCACTGAACAGATAAGATCAGAAAACAATATAACATTTCAAGCAACAAAATATATTAATTTCTTCAGCACAGTTCCTTCTATACAGTGATAGTAGAGCTCCTTGCCTTCTTTATAAGGTCTGCACTGTCCGACGTCAAGTATACAGAGCCGATCTACCCAGTCACCACTGAACATATAAGAAGATCAGAAAACAATATAACACATCAAGCAAACAAAATATTAGTTTCTTCTTCACAGTTTCTTCTATACAGTGATAGTATAGCTCCTCGCCTTCTTTAGATGGCCTGCATTAACCGATGTCAAGTTTACAGAGCTGATCTACCCAGTCACCACTGAACAGATAAGAAGATCAGTAAACAATATATATTTCAAGCAAAAAAAATATGAGGTTCTTCTGCACAGTTGTTTTTATACAGTGACAATGTAGCTCCATGCCTTCTTTAGATGGTCTACACTAGCCCATGTCACGTTTACATAGCTGATGGACCCAAACACCTCTGAACAGATAGGAAGATCAGAAAATAATATAACATTTCAAGCAACAAAATATATTAGTTTCTTCTGCACAGTTCCTTCTATAGAGTGAAAGTAGAGCTCCTCGCCTTCTTTAGATGGTCTACACTGGCCCATGCCAAATCCACAGAGCTGATCGACCCAGTCACCGCTGATTGAATTAAAAAATCAGAAAAACAAACAATTTTAAGGAACAAAATAAATTGGTTTCTTCTGCAGTTTCCTTCTATACAGAGACAGTAAAGCTCCTTGCCTTCTTTAGATGGCCTGCACTGACCCCTGTAAAGTTTAGAGCTGATCAACCCAGTCACCACTGGGTGAAGGAGAAAATAATATTCTATATTGGCAATATGTATCATATCATAATAATAACAATAAAAATAATATCAATGGTGTTCACTTCAACGATCATCACAGGAGCTCACTGGCGGATTAAAGATAAATACCAGTTGTGGTAACGATCTCAAAATGAGTTCGAACAGAATCAAATGAAATAACCACAAAAGTGTTTGTATTTATAAATAAAAAGTATGTGCCAAATAGCGCTGGAAGAAAATGCATGATTGCTAAGAAAATAGCAAACTAAGCACGGAATTCCATCAAATGTCAGGTATTTTTCGAAGCAATATTAATACACTGTCCCAAATATGCTTTTCTGTGTTATAGTGATAATAATAATAGGCATTTATATAGCGCCATCTATCTAGAAATATTCTATTCCGAGGCGCGTTGTTATTATTATTATTACCCCGGCTTTAGCTCGAGCTGCCTTTCAGCGCTCATGCATTCAAAGAATTAATCCTGCCGGGTACCCATTCACCTCACCTGGGTCGAGTGCAGCACAATGTGGATAAATTTTTTGCTGAAGGAAATTACGCCATGGCTGGGATTCGAACCCACGACCCTCTGTTTCAAAGTCAGAAGACTTATCCACTGGGCCACAACGCTCCATCAGATCATCAGAGTTATCGATTTGGGGCTAAGATTTCATGATTTTACAAAGATGAGTTTACATTAGTGAACCAGATCTAGATGTATGATAATAATTCAACAATTAACCTTGATTGAAATAAAAGACTTTCTCGTGAAATAATTGTTTGCTGCAACTACTGTCTTTTACCTATAATATTCTTACAAAAACATATTCAGTAATATAAATGGTGCCTGCAATATAAAGTATAACAGACAAACAAATCTCATTAATCGAGAGAGAAAGAGAAGATGAATTAGAAGATAGTCAGAGTTATATGAATCAGAAGGAGGAAAGGCGGAAAAAGATCAGTGAGGGCAACATATCTCTCCATAAATCATCACGAAGGTTTGATCATCTTAGAATGGGGTATAGTCATACCTGCCTAGTTGTTCCTCAATCTCTAAATTATATAGCTCTAGGATGTTAGAATCCAATTGTTCTGATGGGGGCCTGCCCTCCGTACAAGCCTTGGTTGCCCCCTCCCATAGCTCATCTACCTCCTGCTTTTTAAGGTCACCAGCATTGACCTTCCATGGAATGGAGAACAGTTCCTAGAAAGTTTGAGAGAAAGACAATTCTTTGATCAGAAATAAAAAGTGAAACATATACCATTTGATCAAGACTTTAAAATATGGGAACAAGTGGCAGACTGTCTATATCACTGTGCAGTTATTATATTTTCAGACAAGGCTACTTATCTGTAGGGCATATCTCTATGTATATTACATCACACTTGAGAAAATTAGTTAAGGCCTTGAATCACGTTGAGCCATGAGATGTTTCTTTTCCCTCTTTTAACGTCTTCACATTGGTTTTCAAATTTATCCTGGTGCTGTCACGGGACGGCGACACCGCTATAAACCCGCTATAAATGGATTCACAGTACATGTAGAAAGGTTATCCCGGCACGGTCCCGGGATAAATTTCATGTATCCATTCACACTGCAGCAGGTAGGTTATTTTTATGACCTCCGTAACAAAACATGTGTAGGCTTGTGTCCCTGTGAGTTACCTGAATCTGATATGCCAGAAAGTGGGCGGGGAATCGAACCCATGCCCTTCAGATATAAAGACATGAGTCATAACCACTAGACCACGATACCAACACATTACAGTTAACATATCACAAGTGGTTTATCCCGGTGTTGTAGCGGTGTGTGCATTCACAATGAAGGCACACCATGACAGTCGCGGGGCTGTCCCACTGATATTACTATGGCTTGCCTGGCGATAGTTTGTTGCGGAGTTATTGCGAGGCGAGGTTATCCCGGGTAGTTTATTGCAGGTCCGAGAATTCACACTGAAGGCAACATCGCTACTGTCTCGGGACAGTCCCGGTACTGTAGCTGTGTTTGTGACCAGTGTGAAGATGCTATTAAACACCCCAATATATACTGTACACACCCACATTACTATAAAAAATAATATAAAAGATATTTTATTAACATTGGTAGGTAGCTAAACAGGTGCATTCTCAAAGAAGTAAGCCCTTCAAGAAGGAGGGCATAACATGAATAGAATTTGGAATGTTAAAAGCTTGCTGGGGAAGTTTCACTACATTGTAAATACAATTAATGGCTTTCCACCCAGTAAATAAGATCACATTGATTGATCTGTTTAATAAGTCAGAAAAAATCTAGGAACCAGCAGGATTTGAACCTCTCATCTGCTGATTGCCTGTCAGCGACTGTACAACCAGGCCATCACGGGTCCATGGCACAGTCAATATGAAATAAGAACAATTAAACATTTCCTGGGTTGAAAGCCATAAATTCATTTACATTGAAAAGAATAGTCAATAACTTTTTAAAAAATCTCAAATTTTAAGCAAAAATTCTTTACCTTTTTGACAATTTTACTTGGAAGCCTAGCGGAAGGGTCAAAGAGACTAGATGGAAGACTACCAGTCGCATGAATATTCATAAGGCTGAGCCAACCAAGGAAGAGGTCAAAGGGTACCAAAACAGAGCAGCAAACATCTTTGTCAACTTCTTGATCAGGTATACTGAGAGAACACTAAGAATAAGAAAATAACAATGTAATGGTAAGAATTTACAGAATAAAAAATACCAATAATAAAAAAAGAGAATAGTAATTCTTGTTTTACCCAGGATAGCTACGGCCCGTCTTACAAAGAGTTGTGATTGATCTGATCAATCGCAACTATGGAAAGCCAGCAAAGCCAACATATGAAATGCATGTGTGTTCCAAATTTTTTCTAGATATGATGTATATTCATAAATTCCTAGATTTCTTAACAATTTGGTGTGTTCTCCTTTGTTTTCAAAGGACATTTTGCAAATTTCCTTTTGAAAAATTTTGACACTGATGGATTTCCATAGAGATACGATTGATTGGATCAATCTTAACTCTTCGTAAGACGGGCCCCAGTTTTTATGAACTGTTCTACAAACGGACCCTGACAAGCACAATATGTTATGAATTGCAAATTCTGGTAACTCCCAGATCAAATCTCTTGAGACCACAGGAACCTCTTGAATCCTGTTCAACTAAGGAGACTAATATGACTTCAAATGGATAAACAAGTTTTGCAAATATTGGTCTAAAAATTATACTTCAATTTATGGGTGATTACAAGGCTTAATAAGGTTGACTAATGCAGATTTAACTCTATAAAGTTCCTTTGTTGAGAATGACACATTATAATTTATGAGCTCATTTTTATCAATGCACTTTGAAAAGACTGGACCTATTGCCATCTCTTCAACTCTTGGTGGAACTTTGAATTCTTGATAGCATTACCTTTGTGAAAGTGAAATTAAATTACAATTAGTATTCAACTCATTCCCCCCCACACACAATTGATAGCTAACTATCCCAGTATTCTTAGAATATGTCTGCTGAGCTTAAGACATCACTTTTAGTAAATTCATTCAGAGAGGAATGAAAAAGAAACAGACTATCTTTTGAACATTTAAATTAGTTACCTTTAGGCTCTTGATAGCATCATCTTTATGGCCCATATTGAGATGAAGCTGGGATTGATACAACAGGATCTCCAAAGCCTGATGGGATATCTCTTCCCTGCTCGCCACGGGGCCGCTCACATTGTCCGAATTCTCTCTAACTTTAACATCACTGGAAGTATTCATTGTTTTCATATCCATCTTTCTCTCTCCTTCATCAATATTATCCTCCCCACTAGATCTTCCTTCACTTTTAAACGTCCTTTCTCCTGCGACACCTTCAGCAGCTTTGACAGTTTCGCCTGACACGTTCACATTGGCAGTTCTATCACCTTCCTGTGACAGTTCACTACAGGTAGTTGTGTTCTTTGGGTATTGCAGAGTCCTTGCGTGCTCGGTGCTTGTATCACAGTCCATATCCTGCGTCTCTTCCCTGAAAGAGCTTTCAGCCTTTTCTAACTTTTCAGATGTCTTGGTGGTAGTGGTTTGGGACTCCTTCAGGAACTGGAGGATTTTCTTGCAGATTTCTAGTTTGGTTAGTACTGAATATTCTGCCTCTAATAACTATAGAGGAATAAAATATACATAGTCAAAATGAATTAAAATAAAACAAATCTTGTATTAGTGAAATATTGAGTGGTACATTGGTAGTCAGAATGAGAGATATGTCTTTGAAAATTCACATCTTTGCTACATTACCTGTCCTTCTGTAATAAGGACAACGGTCTTCATCTCTAAGACGTACTATCAGGATAAATATTTCTTCCTGTTTTATGTTAAATTAATCTGTTGGACATACTTTTTTGGTGTTATACCAAGTTATCTTTGAAATCTAATAGTATTACTGTATTTTTAGAAAAGTGAAACAAATGAATTGGATTTCAATCAGTGAACATCTTTCAGGTGAAATAATTGTAACAGCAGGATAGAATTGCAATAAAGCGGAAAATGTTTTAAGAACCTACCATCCACCATGTTGAATAGCAAGGGGCCAACTCAGTAGCCTTGAGGCACATCTCCACATAGTCTCCTCTCTCAGCCCTCTCTTTGTAGACTGTGAGGTACTGGATCCAGAGAGGGGCTGAATTGTAGTTCAGTTCTAGGCCTCTAGATAGGGCATTCAATGCTCTGTCCACACTGGAAATAAAAAATAAATAAAAAAATACATGGTTTGAGATCATAATATTTGAACAAAATGCCTACTGCAACCCAGTGGTCCTTGTGCAAAGCGGATAGAACTTACATGATTCAGTAGACAGCAGGTTCAAGGTGATAGATAGCTGTATAGAGTTTTTATACAGCCCATGTATAATTCAAATTGCTATGGTGGTCCTCAGTGTATGTCATGTTAGGTTCCCACTGCCATACTACTTCATTCTTTCATGCCTGATCATGATATTTTGGTCCTGGGCCCCATCTTACAAAGAGTTACGATTGATCCGATCAATCGCAACTATGGACGGCCAGAAACGTCAACATGTATTATTCATGTTTGTTCAAAATATTTTCTAACTATGATGTATATTCATGCATTCGTTGTTTTCTTGAAAATTCACTGTGCTTCCCTTTGTTTACAAAGGACATTGTGCAAATTTCCTATAGAAAAAATTGTGACCTTGATGGATTTCCAATCAATCGTACCTCTTTGTAAGACGGGGCCAGGGTCTGTCTACTAGTTTAGCGAGGATTATTGGGATATCTTGATCCAAATTGCACAGTATTCCTAGATGACTATATATTGTTGACATATCAAAATATTCTTAAGGCGTCAGGTGCAATTTACAAGGGTTCATAAAAGTTTGCGAGAAATCCCAATTCTTATCAATGTTGCCATCAGTTGCTTATGCTTGCAAGCACTTGTGTTTGCAATGGTTTGGCAACCACAGATTCCTGAAGAACCCAGACAAGAACTCACCTAGACTCCTGCAGCAGACTCCTTGCCAGCCTGAGCCACAGTCCTACATCCGAAGGCTTCTCCAGAACGGCAGCTTCTAGGTCATGAACCCGTAACCTACCGAGGTCCAGGAGGTTGTCACCATGGCTACCACCAAAATACCTTGCCTCTTCCTCCACGCTTTGAATGGCTTCCTTTCTAATCATCGTCTGAGCGGACGATTTGGAATACTTTGGAGGAATGAGGGGGAGGATTTCCGTGAGGGCGTCGGAGTCGCCCGAGGAGAGACGCTGGGTGCGGGGGCGGGGCCTTGGGCGCCATTTACGGGGGCAAGAGATAAGGCGAGAAACAACACCTGTAGACAAGTAAGCAACAACAAATAAAATAACTTTTCACATTGTTTTCATGTTGTGACTCTCAAGGTTAGTCTGTACATATTCTTTACAAATTTCAAGGCTATTTACAGCAATGAAGAAGTGGACAAATAAAGACCATGTAGTGTAACATCTTCTAAAGCTAATTCTAAAAATCTGTGTATTAAAGAACAACGATTTCTGTAATTAATTTTATGAATGCTTACAACTGCAGTGCTGCATGACATAACAAAACCTCTGATCTGTGTAGCATTCCAAGTTATTTTGATAACAGGGTTGTAACAAATTCACATTTCAAAGGCATTTTTATCTTAATCATAGATTTGTATTCTCAACCATAATTAAGTGAAAAAGTGCACAAACATACTCGTACATTGAGCTGTATATCCCTCAAATCCATGATTTGAATCAGAAAACTTGTTTTTTGTAGCCTAAGTAAGACAGCCTTCCAAGAAGGGATGACCTTATAAATGCCTGAAAGACATGCAACTGCCACAGATGCCTGTCCAAACTATACAACTTCCAAAAATGTTCTGTAATCTGATTGGTCCAAATCAGATCACATGATATTCAGCGAAATGCACTATGGCATTCAAAATGCACTATCCTGCACTCTGACGTCAGAGTACAGGATAGTGTGAGGTCTGGAATTATCTAGAATTTAGATCAAATATAGCATTCGGGGCAACTCAGTAACATTGGGGAGGGGGGGAGGGCGTTGTATAAAACAAACAATGCATGCATTCTTGTGCATAGAGGACCTAAATAATGCACTCTGTGCTCGACTCGCCAAATGGATATACCGTACCCGGTCCTGGGACCTTGGTGCGGTATATCAATTGGCTCTTCTCGCACATGGTTCATTATTTGGCCCTGCATGCACGCGCTTACGTGCATTATTTGTGCACTAATGTTCCTACAGTTACCTTCTTCGTTTCCACCAAGAACCTTCTCTATGCAGGTATTGAGTTTGTCTTTCTCGGTGGAAGCTGGTTTATGCCGAATCGGGCTCGCTGGGATGTTCTTCATTGTGATGTCATCCTTGTCATGGGCCTTGCTGACAGCGTTGTAGGAAAGGAGATCGGTCAGCATCTCCCTCGATGACATGGTATAGTCTCTCTCATGTTGCCTGAAAATCAGATAGAAATAAAAGATAAGGATGTACATTTGACTAAACTGATGTTTTTTTTAAATAAATTCTTGTAGTCATATATCCAGCTGGATATGTTTCAATAAATAGATCAAGGGCGAGGCATTGCCACAATAAACCTCTTTCCCATCCCTCCACTGTCTCCCTCCTTACTCCTTTCTCTTCTTCCATTTCCTTTCTCCCCTTCCCAATTACTCTCCCCCCTTAATCCTCATCCCACCTCCTCCTCCTTGCCCCTCCCCTTTGCTTGCTGAATTTGAGGATATTAGTGAAGACTCTACCCGCCCTCTCCCTCACTCTCTATCCCTCCCCTACTGGACTCACCAGATACAGTCATCATAATTGCATGTACTTTCCAGCTCATACTTACAAGTGGTCTGCTGATATCAAGTTTATTGGTAAAGACTTGATGACTGGATACACTGCTACCAACCATCTCCCAAGCTATCCACCCCTCCCCTACTATACCTACCAAACACAGTCATCATCACTGCATGTTTCTTTTAGCTCATACTGACAAAGTGGTTGGCTGGCATCAAGCTTATGCTGGGTGACTGGACTCACTGCGACAACCCCCCCCCCCCCCACTATCTACCCCCTCCCAACTGCACTCACCAAACACAGTCATCATCATTGCATGTTCCTTTCAGCTCGTACTGACAGAGTGGCCTGCTGGCATCAAGCTTATTAGTGAAGCTGGGTGATTGGACGGAATAACCTGCCTTGTAGCGGAACAGGGGGCTAAGCCTAAAATGTGAAAAACAAAAGTGGAATGAATAAGTGGACTGAAAAACAAAACAAAAACACAAACAAACCACAAATGAAAAGTACTTTATCAAAATTCTTTTCTAAATTGTTTAAAGATAAATGGCACAGGACTAAGATATACCAATGATATTGAAAAATATAGAGAAGCATTTCATGAAGTCAATTGCAAGAGAAAAATAACTGATAAACTGTTCTAACTCTGAAAACCCTTATCTGATTTGCTTGAGCAGAATTGTCTGTGAAATTACTAGTTGCTTCACGAAACACTCTCCTTATTTACAACTGGTTACCTGAAAGCTTTGAAAGGCAGTAAGGAACTTCTGTAAGCCATAAGACCTCTAGAATCAACCTTGACTGGAGACACATTCTCTCCTTCATTCTTCATTGGTTCTACAGCTTCTATACTTGCATGTTCATCCTTATTTGTATCTTTACACCAGTCTACATGGAAGCATCCTGACCCTACTGCTTCCATAGAGGGCAGTCTTTGATTGAAGCTCAAGGAGAGAAAGTCTGGGCCCTGCTTCTCTGATTCCTTCTGCTCTTTCCTAATGCGACTCATGTACCCTGACTTCAGTGCCTTTTGACCAAACAGCGGCAAGTTCTTAGGAGTGTCCACGGAGTCAGGAACCGGGCTACCGGTCCTCTCTGATGACTCAATCCACTGCAGAAGGTCACTCTCCAAGGACGTGTCAGACAGTGAACTTTGAGCCGACTTTTGACCTGACCTCTGACCTTCTGACTTGAACTTTGCTTTCATCTTACCAAGTGCAGCCACGCTTGGGGTGTTGGGTGTAGAAGGCTTAGAGCGGCTCTTGATATTTGGCGTAAGGGTCGGATTCGCATCCAACCATGATTTCCTCCTCTCTTGACCTTTGGCATTTGACCCTTCAACTTTCACCTCTGGGACCTCATTATCTAAAGCGGCTGTTGCCTCAGCACTAAGCTTGATCACATCTTTGGTGTAAATCTTTGCAGAGGGTTTTGAAGAAGAGAGTTGCCGGACGAGTTTAGCTTTGTTTTCTGGGACGACAGACTTTGCTGTGACACCTACGAGGGCTTTCTTCGCCTCGGCCTCTCGGAACTCGCGAATCTTGTCCGCTAGGTGGCGCTCCATATCCTGGAGTTTCTTCAGGTCAGCAGTCTGGCCAGCTGTCTTTGCTTTCTTTGTATCCTGAAGAGAAATGGGTATCAGAACAAACACCTTATTAATATCAAAGTTAAAGGTGCATTGCAAAGGTAGGATCTTCCCCTATATAAGAAAAAAAAGCAAAAAGGATTTGCAGAGTTTCAGAAATAAGTTCATTCTAGATCTGTGTGTGATCCAATATACATTTTTGTGTGTTTAATTCAATGTATATAGACTTTAGAAGAATTCTATATCTGTATGGGATGCAGTATGGAGGAATAACAGAACATATAAACATGCAAGATGATCACTTACTATATCACTAGATTCCGATCCATCGTTTCTCCTCTTATCTCCGAGTAGAGCAGGCACTTCTTGGGTACCGGGCCTCGAGAGGTGGGACTGGTACTCCGATTGGCTAATGTTAGAGATGGCCACGCCCCTCAATTTGGCAAGATGGGAGCGGGCCTGGTTGTCTAATTCAAGGCGCTGGGCCATCCTCGCTTCCAAAGCCGTTTTCTGTGGGTGAAGGTGGAATTGAGATTGAATGTACATACAGGGGCCTGTTACACAAGGGTTAGGGATTGATTGTACAATAGATTAGTATGCTTGATTGCACATAATTATCAATGGAATCAAGTGTAAAATTCTGCCCTGTGATCAAGCACTAAGCAGTGTCACTGGGGCCATAGTGACACGATATCACAAGAGATAGTACATTATCATCTATATAGAGTGTTTTAGTGATACATCAACAAGTGGAGCGCCTCTGACAGTCTCACCTGCATCACACGATTCAATATAGCAGTATATGACCTTGATCATGTGACCTGAAACTCGCACAGGATGTTCAGTGATACTTGATTACTCTTATGTCCAAAAATAAAAATTGCGATACCAAATTTTTTTTTAAAGGGGAATCCAACCCAAATAAAAACTTGTTTTTATAAGGAAATGAAAAATCAGACAAGATGGTAGGTGAAAGTTTGAACAATATTGGACAAACAACAAGAAAGTTATGAATTTTTAAATGTTGTAAATATTGGTAATCACTTTACCCATGGAGACTTCAAATTGGTCGCATATGGGATGTCATAAGGCGGTGCTGCACCATCCCGAGTTTGCTCAATCTCGAGATTTTAGCCCGATCAGCTCTCTTCGCGATTAATCTCGAGATTCAAGAAACCCCGTCTGCACCATCCCACGAAGAGCGATTCCTGCTCGAGCGAGGCAACAAGCCCGATATTACGAGCATGCGCACTTTCGGATCTTTGAGTTTCAACGGCCCGCGCTTTTGAATAACTTCCCGCGATATGCAAGCAATGTACTCCTTTCACTAGCACTTTCGCCGAATTCAACCGGTGTTATGCAACAAAAGTCTCAGCTCAGCGAGTGAAGAAGTGATGTATTCTTCGTTAAATATGATGGCGGAGTAGGAGGCAACGACAGAGAGAGAGAGAGGGAGAGAAGGAGGAAAGAAATGCTATTTGCTCACATTTTTCGAAGGAATAAGACAACACTGCTGTCAGTGTTGTTTTTGAATATGACCATCGTCGATGAGCGCCTCCCCCTACGGTCTGGTCTCTCCCAAAATCCATTCACTGGTGGGACACCATCGTTGCTTATGAACGCTATTCGCATGTATAAAGTTGACTTTCGCACGTGTTTATGTTTTGACCAAGGCGGAAGTGGAACGCGAATTGCATTATGGACTGACGTCATGAATAAATTACCCCGAGTCCAATCTCGAGTGCGTCTGCACCGACGAATTAGCGGGATAATTCGTAAAATAGCGCGCTATTTTGCAAATAAACCCGAGTTGACTTGGGATTGCAATCTCGAGATTAATCCTACGAACTAGCGCGATAATTGCGTCTGCACCGCCAACTATCTCGAGATTTTTCAGATCGGGATAATTTGCCGGATCAGAAATAGCGCGCTAATTTGAAAACTCGGGATGGTGCAGACGGCCCTATAGTGATGTAAGGCAAGGACTACTCTTCCATGTACTCCAATACATATTATGGCTAAAATGTCATTTTTCCCAAAAGTTTTATTTCAAATTATATTTTTCTTTCATGAGGACATAAAACAATGTACTACCTGGGTTATATTTAGATTACTGCCCCACGGGAATGGGTACTTAGGAGAAAACCACAAATCCCTGATAATAAAGTACATGGCCTATGGGAAAGTTGTCCTTGCCCCTTGTCATAATTTACTTACCCAGTTGCCAATTTGAAATCTACATAGTATTAGTGATCTCAATTTTAAAGCAGCTATAACTTTCTTATCGCTTGTCCGATTTCTTTCAAACTTTCATCATTCTGTTTAATTTATTTTTCTCCTTCCCAACAAAACATTTTATGGCCAAGGCTGGATTCCCCTTTAAGTGCATTTGATCAGGATCCTTCAAAGAGTCTGTGAATAAAAAATTAAAAGTTTTTAGGTAGTATAATAGTTGATTAGAGCAGATGTTTTATTTCATGAATAAATTAGCATAATTAATTCATTAAATGAAAAATCTTATTATTTAAAAAAAATTCACCATACAGCCTTGTAGATTATATCGCACACTGCAACTGTGCAAATTTTCACGGTGCTCGCGCGATTGAAGGCCGAGATCTCAGGGGGGGCAGAATCCGCCCCTCCCCGGGTGTGAGATGGGTCCAAATAACCCGGTTCTTTTAGGGTTAACTCATTTCTAACATTTGCACAAAGATCAACTCATAATATGAACACATTCAGTTTCTAACCTGTTTAGCATGCTTGATCATTTGGGCCTGATTCATACTAAGTGCTTTCTCCATTGCAGCGACTTGTTCCCTGAGCCGTTCCAACTGTACCTTGGCTACGTTGATGTTCTTACGTCTTCTTGTAATCTGTTGTTCCTGGTTGATGATTAGGCCTTTATCTTTCTTCAAGAGTAAACTGTAATGGAAAGAGTTACACAGTCACAATCATTTAGTGACAACTCATATAAAATGCACACCTGCGAATAAAAGCAGCGAATTTGATTTCAGAGTTTCATAACTTGACCAATTGCAACCGATTCCACTACAACTTTTTAAATCGCCTAATTTTCTAGCATCTTTTCACTGGAACAATTTCCCCCCAGTTATAATTTCGTACATATATCTTTTATTGGTTATTTTTCAACTTTTCGGACACAGAAACATGGGTGATTTCAAGTTCAGTGTTGGTGTTGGAAGCATAATTATGATTGCCGTCCACAGCTCCAAAACCTTAATTGAGTTTACAAAATTGGTCCAAATCACAGAATTGGTGGCTCAAGACCAAGTGAGAGTTATCCTTGACCAGACAAATTTTCATTTTGGTAATGTGCAGATAGAAAAATTGGCACAACACCAACACCAAAAAGGTCAACATCGAATTTGAAATCTTCCAAGGTGTATATTAAAAAGATAAATATAGGCAAACTCACCTATACTCCTTCCTCTTCCTCTCCCATTCTAAGACCTGCTTCCTCCTGGCCTTCATCTCCTCCATCTTCTTCCTCTGCATCTCTTCTTGCTTCTCTCTCTCCATCATCACCTTTGCCAGCTGCTCTCTCTGCTTTTCCTTCTCCGCAATTTTCAACTCCAGATTCTTCCTTGCAACTTCACTGCTTGTGTTGTCTTCCTTCATGCTTCCCGCATTCATTGATGGTGGAGGTTGCGTTTCTACGGTAACATGTGTACCGGTCAATGCTCTAATGGCACTAAGTTCCCTGGACAATGCTGCTGCTAGTGTGCTCTGCACAGTCCTGGTGGGATTCGACTCACCCTTGAGACGAGAGGTGGGGTTGACGGTGACCTGTAAAGGTATCGCCTCGGTGTTTCTACTGCCCGCAGCAGTCTCCTGCGTCCCTTGGTCAGCGTTGGCCGCAACCATGCCCTTTACAACCTGTCTCTCATTTTGAGCCGTTATCCTAACCTGCATCTGCTGCCTCCCGAGCTCAAGCTCCCCACCATCTACCGGTAGACTAGTCGTGCCACGCCCGGATGCCTCATCCCGTCCACTCCCCGAGCCTTTGTGTCTTTCGACACCTGCATGCTTAGGTGTCTTTCTGTCATGCAGTTCAGATCTTCCAACAGATCCTTGAGGCTTTGAGGATAACGTTCTATGCTCCCGGCGAGCGATCTCCTCTCTGAGACGGTGGTATTCTTGGCGGCGCGGTGTTGGGGCAGCCTTGATGGCTTCTGGGGTCTTAGGAATCGGGGCCACCTTGGAGGATGACTGAGCGTGTTGTTTCCCTTTTGCTGTTTGTGCAGTAGTCTTAGTACTCTGATGAAATTAAACCAAGAAAACAGAATTTATAAAAGAACTGAAAAAATAAACTTGAGGTTTTTTTTTTTGGGGGGGGATATGTAGTCATGAATGCATACAGAATACCGAAAGTAGGCCTACAAAGTAATGAATTTTGAATAAACTTATTTCATATAATAGAATACAAAAGAACAAGTGGGGATATGACATCATCAGCCCACCTAATGAATATTCTAAAGACATGCCTAGAACTGTTTCACCGGAATAATGCAAATTTTTAACATTCAATAACTTTCTTATTTGTTATCCGATTTTGATCAAATTTTCAGCATTTTGCTTTGTGAATTTTACTCTATTTATTGAGATATAAATATCTCCAGCCTGGACGATCCCTTAAAACAATATACCAGGTGAAAATAGAACTACAAATCCCAAAAAACACCAGTGAATGATAACAAAGTAAACATTCTAGAAAAGGATTAGAAAAATATATATAAAAAAATACACAATTTTCTGAACATAAAATAAATAGGCAATGATAATCCGTAACTTTTTCAAAAGAAAATCAAAGCTAAAAGTGTCAATAATGATAAACAAAATTATTTTTATACAAAAATAAATTAATAAAATAAGAGGATGACAATCCAAAATTGAATGTAATAGGGAAATCAAATGGTTGTTACAAAATTATTTTAAGATAGACTCTTACCCGAGTATTGGAAGACATCCTGAATTCTTTGAGGAATGAATCTAGCTGTCCCATGAACGGAACAGAGCTTGACGAGGACTCTTCTTCGCTCTCATCACTGTCCTCTTCAAGGTTGATTACGACAGGAAGATGGACTGGAACCTGAGAGGGGAAAAATTTCAACCATTTTTTTGTCAAATCAATTTCTTTTGTGACATTGTTTTTCACACAAGAGCAAGAAACAATTAATAACACTTTAAAGAGAAATTCCAGTAGTTGCAGTAAACACTGATTTCATGAGAAAGTCTTTAAAACCAGGCTTAATTGTCAGTATATCATCGAGGATCTAGATCTGGTACAGTTACATAAACTGAACTTTGTGAAATCTTGAAATCTACGCTGAAAAATGTTCAGACTGAACTTCCCCAACACAGATAAGCGCACGTGGGACTGTGTATAATTATTGCTTTGAGCGTCGGGCCCGACGCTCTACCCGAATCCTGTGCTTATTTGCTGATTTCTCAGCAATTACACAATTTCTTCCAGAATCCTTTGGCACATGCATTTTATTTATACAAACAGACACTTTGGTGGTCATTTCATTGGATTCTGTACGAACTCATTTTGATATCGTTACCAAAACTAGCATTTACCTTTAACTTATCTTTTGAAAAGAGAGATGGATTCTTACAGTAAAAATAATTATACATCCAACTTCTAAAATTGATCAATTAAAGGCCTCTGCAACCCTTCATATTTGACCTTATGACCCCATAATCTAATCAGATAACACGCATGCATGAGACAAGTTTGAACGGCTATCTGGTTATTGCTGGAACAAGATATGTTCATGCGTGCAGAGAAATTCTTGACCTTTGAAGTTGTGACCCCCAAAATCTGATCAGGGCTACGTAACACAAAAGTTAGCGATTAATCACACACTTGATTTTCACAATTGATTGTACATTGTAGTCGTTGCAGTCAATCATAGAAAAATATTGAACGATCATTGCTATGCTTTGTGTTACAGGCCCCAGATCATCATCACTCACATTATGAAGTTTGAAGATGATCCTCTAAGAGGTACTTATGATATCACAAGAAAGATTGGGAAAAATGATTATGACGACTCATGAGTAAAATCGTCAGCGATCATCACAGTGACTAATCTCATATTGTGGGTGCGTCGTGGTCTAGTGGTTCTGACTCTCGCCTTTGAAACAGACGGTCGTGTGTTCGAATCGTAGCCATGGCGTATTTTCCTTCAGCAAGAAATTTATCCACACTGTGCTGCACTCGACCCAGGTGAGGTGAATGGGTACCCGGCAGGAGTAATTCCTTGCATGCACTGAGCGCCGGTGATGGTAGCTCGAGCTAAAGCCGAGGTAATAATAGCAGCGCTTTGTATCCTCTGGCAAAAAGCGCATTATAAATCCAACTAAAATTATTATTATTATACAGGGAGAGATTCTTTACAGATGTCGATGAAAAAAATAACATAATTATGATCCCACATTATCAAATACAAAGGAATAAAAAAAATAGGCTTATTATCTGAATCAAGTACCTCACTTACCACTGGTGGCTTTGCTCGGCTAGGCACCTGGCTGGCCAATGAGGAACCCTGTTGCTGAAGCCTTGCGGGGACAGGAGAGGACGACCTGGACAAAGTGGGCGGAGTCGAGGCATTAGGGGGCGGGGTGGAGGTACGGTGGGGAGGGGTAGAGGATGGGGGTGGGGAGGGGGCTGAGGAAAGCGGGGGTGTGGCCGGTGATAAAGGTTTGCATGGAGTGCTGCCGGTACTGGAGTTGATCTGTGTGTGCGAATAAAATCATAAAAAAGATAACAATACAAAATAGTAAAGCAAACAAAAGAACAAGTATATCTGTAAATTCATGGATTGTCTGAAAATTGAAAACAGAGACCCAGGGCATGAATTACGGTCTTTGTGTTATCCAAGTCCGGGGCTTTAATTATTTCAATACCATCAAGGTCAGGGCCTTAACCTTAAACACCCTAGTAAATTAACATGAATTTCCCTCACACTGGCCATTGTACAACATCAATTTGTGAAAATAGTTATAGCTGATTTAAAGGGATGGCCCAGCCTGAAAATATTTATATCTAAACAAATAGATTAAAATTCACAGAGCAAAATGGTGAAAATTTCATCAAAATCGGATAAAAAATAACGAAGATATTGAATTTCAAAACTTATAAATATTTTGTGAAAACAGTTATATGCACATCATCATGAATTTTCATCAGGTGGGCTGATGATGTCACATCCCCCCTTTCCTTTTTGTTATGTTATTACATGAAATCATATATGTTTCATTTTTTCATACAGGTGTAAATGATGTGTCTCCATTATGATGAAATAAGTTGCGGCAATAAATAACTAATGCACTTTATCAGTTGTCAATCCAATTGTTTTAGTTCTTGGTAGAAAAATTTTGAATAAACCTAATTTCATATAATAAAATACAAAAGAACAAGTGGGGATATGACATCATCAGCCCACCTAATGAATATTCATAAGGACATGCCGAGAACTGTTTCACCGGAATAATGTAAATCTTTAAAATTCAATAATTTGTTATTTGATTTTGATCAAATTTTCAGCCTTTTGCTCCGTGAATTTTACTATATTTATTGAGACAGAAATATCTCCAGCCTAGACCTTCCCTTTAAGGCAATTTTTGTAGAAGATGGTAGATACAAAGAATTAGGATGAGAGAATATTCAGGAGGCAATTTGGGGTGGCAAAGGGGGGCGCAATTGGTAATCATCCTGGTCTTTTGCTATACTATACCTTTTCAGACTGTGCTTTAGCTGCTCTCTTGGTAAGCATAGATTTCAAGAGTTGAGCCCTCAGAAGATTCTCCTCATCATCGTCCTCATCTTTGACCACCACATCTAAGGCTGCAATAGGATCCTGTAAGAAGATTGGCAGAATAGGAAACAGCAGTCCAGTATGTGGAGATATTCCTGAAGAAAAGCTGTTGTATTTGAGCTAATCATTGCACACTTTAAATTGGCAATGCAATGGCAACAAAATCAGAGTAAACATGCAAATTGGCAACTTTGTTTAAATTTTGACATTATCGCAATTTTGATAGCTGTTCTATCCACTCAAAATCATCATTTTAATTTAATTTATGGTCACTATAAAATCATATCTATACAGGCATGATATTCCCCTCAGGAAAAAAAAAAAAAAAATAGCCAAGGGTCGCTAAGTCACCGCCGAAGTCCGAGGCGCTCCGGTCAGGGTTGCAGGCTCTTGCATATTAAAGAAATTAAAAGTGATTTTCAAGGCGAGTCTGCATGATAGTTTCATCATTCGACTTAAAAAAGAGCATGAGACTGTTCTTGGGCAAAGGATTTGCACGTAAAAGAAAAAAAAATTACCGGTATTAAAAAAAATCAGAATTCCGATACTAGTCTAGAGAATATCATGCCTTTGTATATCTGCAATGGTTTCAGAAAAAAAATACACTTCTTTCTCAAAGATAAAATTCATGACCAAGATGGATAGGTGCTGTGTTTAGACAGGTTGTCTATTACACAATTCTCCTAACAGGATGGATATTCATTGTAACTACAGATAGGTAGTCTAATGAAATCGATTCAACAGCAAACATCTTCCTTTATCAAGGAGCAAAATTCATGATCAAAATGGGTCATAACTTGTGAGCTTTGTTGAAAGGTTCTACATTACTTCACTGTAATTTGGGAACAACTTCATGACACAAATGGAGGGGTCAAAGGTCTAAATTAATTAAAATATTTTTTAGTTTTTAGATTGTTCTTTGGGCCTGATGTTGCCATCATAAAATGATGAAAAGTGGCCCGTGACTGCCACGTAATATGGTAAACCATAATTAAATTAAAAGTACAAGGTTTCACATTAGGCTAATTAAATATGAATTAACACTATTCTTAAATCTGTCCATGTTGGGAGCTTAAGGGAATGTGTTGGAGTGGAGTGATAAACTGAGACAAAATTAATATAAAAATAAAAATAAGAAAATTAGATGAAAGAAAAAAGTTACCTTAACTGAATTGCCTGCTCCTTGAGTTCCAGGTTCTAATAATCCAAAGAAGAAATAATCAGCAAAATTATTTTCAAAATAGAGAGCACTTAACAGCATAATTTAATTTCACTAGCCATTTCAAAACATTCTTAAAGGACAAGTCTACCCCAACAAAAAGTTGATTTGAATAAACAGAAAAATTCAACAAGCATAACACTGAAAATTTCATCAAAATCAGATGTAAATTAAAAAAGTTATGACATTTTAAAGTTTTGCTTAATTTCACAAAACAGTTATATTCTAATTTTCTCCTCATTGTCAATTGATAAAATGATTAATTCTTCCCTGAACATGTGGAATTAGCATTGTTTAATACTATATGGTTCAGTCAAGTTGGTCCATATTGTTAAATCTATAAAAAAATTATATATTGTATAATTCAAGCAATACAAAACAAAAGAAATAGTGCGTGATGGACATCATCGACTGACTCACCTAGTTGTGCATATCACTGTTTTGTGAAAAATAAGCGAAACTTTCAAATGCCTTAACTTTCTTATGTTACATCCGATTTTGATGAAATTTTCAGCACTATGTAAGTTTGATTTTTCTCTATTCAAGTCAGCATTTTCCTGGGGTGGACTTGACCTTTAATTAAAAAAATAGTAGAAGAACCTGGGGGGCGTTTCATGAAAGGACTTGTCGGACGTTTTATCCGACAAGTCCCATTTTATCCGACAGTTACCATAGTAACAGCACCTCTCAGCCAATCAACATCAGAGAAAGATGTCAGATCTGACAACTTGTCGGATGAAAATGTTGATGAAACGCTCCCCTGGTGACCATGTTTGAGCTTTGTTTTATAATTCAAACACAAATACGCCGAGACAGATGTTCACTTTTCCAAGATCTACAAACAAGTTAACAACATGATAAGAATTGACCCATTGTGCATTATACTGGTGCATGAGCCCACTTCCTCATCTCACAGTTAATATGCAAATGAGACGAATATATATGTAAATAATCATTTCAATTACATTGATAATCTGAAGTTTACAGCGCAATAATGAATTAAAGAGGCCACATCATTTCAGCATTTGGGCATTGTGAGAAATTTGATCAAAATCTAGTACCCATGTGTGGTACGTCTGGACAGTGTTCCATGTGATTCATATGCAAATTAGCTCATTAAATATGCAAAGATCTAAATTCCCCCGAACCTCCATGTACACTGATTGCAACTGTTAAAACTCCATTGAAATTCAACCAAGCATGTATACCACATGTTACTTTAGTATATAAACACACACGGTTTCAAATTTATTTCAATATGCAAATGAGCTCATTATATATGCACAAATCAAAATATAAGCCATTTTACACGTTCTCAGAGCATTTCGTAAAATTCCTTCATCAATTACGTTGAAAAACACAAAATCAACCTTATCACTCATCCGAACTGACAAATGCATACCATTTAAAAGATATATCAGACTTATACATTTTATTCACTGTATATCATCCACACATCAACAATGGTGGTATATAATCGAACTATTACCCTAGCCCTGATGGAGGGGATGCTTACACATGGGGTTACATACAGGTATCTAATTACCTACTTCACCCCAGGGAAGGTCTGAGAGAAGGGCAATAGCATCCGAGAGGGGTGCCCCTGGAGACAGGGGGTGATGTAACAGAAAGCCTTGGACCTTACATGGGGCTCCCTTAGGGCAGAAGACACTGTGTCACCACACAGCTGATGCTCAATGCCCCAGTGTATCGGTTGGAATACATCACGCCAGCAAATCTGAGTCAAATGTGTGAGGCTGCCAGGCAGTAACTCAATTCAGACTATATTCTCCTCCACCTTTTTTATTCACATTTTAGGGAGTATATGATTTCAAAGATATTTTTGTTTCACTAGCATCAGTGGCGTACCTAGGATTTTCCAGGATTTTCGTCAGGGGGGGCAAAAAGGTCTTTCAAGCTCGTCAGGAGGGGCAGGGATACATGCATGGGTGGTGGCTCGTTAGGGGGGGGCAGACTGCCCCTCTGCCCTGCCCCCCTACCCGCCCCCCCCATAGGTACGCTAGTGACTAGCATACAAAAGTGTTTTCATTGTCAGAATTGTATTTGAACTCTAAGACAGCTTTTTTTTTTAAGTATTAAACAATGCTAATTCCACATGTTCAGGGAGGAATTATTCACTGTTTCACTTGACAATGAGGAGAAAATTAGAATATTTCATATCTCATATAATAAAATACAAAAGAAATAGTGAGTGGATGACATCATCAGTATCCTCATTTGCATACCGACCAGGATGTGCATATAACTGTTTTGTGAAATTAAGCGAAACTTTAAAATCTCAAAACTTCATTATTTTACATCCGATTTTGATGAAATTTTCAGTGTTATGCCTGTTGGATTATTCTCTTTTTATTCAAATCAATTTTTGTTGCGGTGGACTTGTCCTTTAAAGGTATAAATTTGATATCAAAACATCTTTTCTTCTCAATGTCAGTGAGTTGAAATAAAACAAACTTTAACCTTATTGCTCACTTAATTCATGGAAACTAAACATGTCACATTAAAAAAAAAATTGCAGCTCCATGGGATTTTTGTGTATTATTTGATGTCAATGGCATATCTTTGGAGAATTTCTTCAAATTATCCTGGAATAATCTAATTATTACAATTGTGTCCATGATTTGGAACCACTTTTCGAGCTCACCTTCCCAATTTTGCAATATTGTATTACGATTTACATTAGATCCTATAGGAATTTCAGGGGCTCCGCATACGTTTTCCAGTGCTCTTTAGGGCATTAAAGGGGCAAATACACTAAAACCAACATTTCCTTTGATATAAATAAAAGAATTATCTTACTGGGCACATTTTCTTTTTCTTCCTCTTCATCATCCACTTCCATTTCTACTTCTTCATAGTTGTCAAACTGTCCCTCAGGAACAGACGTGTCTTGCTCCCCCGTTGCTGACGAAATGGTAGCTTCCGAAGAATTGTTATTATTAGCTTGGAGTGAACTTCCACTCTGTGGAATAAAAAAGTGATGTCAAAGTGGTCTCCAATCAGAGTATGACATGCAATCAAGCTTTTACATGTAAAATGTCTAGAGGGTGCTTTCTATGGGGACAGGCCTTCATGTATGGCAATAGCTAATGAATTTGCCAGGGTTCCCAGCTTTTCAAGAAAACAAAATCAATGGCCGAGATCTGTGGGGGGGGGGGCTGTTTTTGCACCCCCCCCCCCCTCCTCTGGGCTTCGAAACAGCCCACGCTACATAGGGTTAAGTCTATCCCTCAGATTTATCATAATGCCATTATTGACCATAGTTTTTTTTTAACACTATTTTGTTGGTATCTTGATATCTTCTCAATTAATAGAAAACAAAGTAAATTAAATGAAATTAAATGACCCGTTCCGAATGGCTGTATCAATGATTTCCATTTCCCCTCTTGTTACAAAAACGAGATAATATTTTTAAATTGATAACTGAGTACGAGAGCAGGGATGTACATGTAACAACTACCCCTACTGTATTTACATACCCAAGGCCCTCAAACATAAAAAAACAATCAATTGTACTATTTGATGTTATTATAAATCTACGGAAAATCATGCGCAAAAATGAATTGCAATCAATTGTAAATGTTGTGTATTTGTTTATGTTTCTTTTTCAACCAACCTGTTTCTCAACAACTGGAATTTCCGGTTTGATGACGTCACCATTTTTCCCAACTGAAATCTGCACATCACCTAGTGGATTTAAGAATAAATTCAACAAAAAATTATCACAAATGCTTGACTAAATATTTCATTTGCTAAAATTTGGGGGAAAACCCAAGCCTAGTTGATTGATGCGGTTTTTTTTTTCAATTATTGTTTTTTTTGGGGGGGGGGTGGGGGTTATAGCAGCAGAGGAATCAAATGGAGGTGGGGATATTTGTAGCACATTTCCATCCAACAAATAATTTCTTAAAATCATGGAGGGTTAAATCCAATACGAAAAGAAAATCAATTCAATAGGGTATAAATGAAAATTTGATGCATATTTATGACACTTCGTCATTTATTTCAGATATAATATCAATAACCTTATTAAATCACAATATTTCAATCACATTTGGATAGAATATATACATTTTTTAAAGATTTTCTATCTTCCATTACCATTATGTTTTCAAGCCTGCATATTCATTCTATTTAATTATTCTTATCGCCTTCAGCCTGAATATCTCCTCTCTTTGTCACTTGCATTCCTTTCTTCATTGTTTCTCTCTACCCATGCACTTCTGTACGGTGACACGGCATTCGCTTCTGTGACAATTGCTCCATCTTCATTTTGTATAAGATGTGGGGTTAGGGTTGCAATAGGGTTTTATGTTAGGTTTAGCAGGGACTCATTTTTAAGGGGAGTGAGAGTGATCACTCGCTACCGCTCTCCTTAATCCATTTTTGGTAGAGCGATTTATCACTCACCTCAGCAATTGCTTAACAAGAGTGTCAGTCAATGATCAAACTGTTCCAGTCATCCTTGAAAACTTCATTCGCTGTCAAGGTTTTGTAAATAACGCGCAATTATATTGTAAGCAATTAAACACACTTGCAAGAATGACATTAAAAAGTTCAATGAGATAAATATTGCATAGATCTATATCTGATTGCTTGATTGGTTGTGGGTTGTAACTTAGTGTACGTTCCTCCATCCATTTTGAAATTGGACAAGAGAGCTCCCCTTGTATGTCAAAGAAGAGCTTTTTGTAGTGCTCCGCTAATGCTCCCCTTAAAAGTTTTAAGAGAGCTTTTTGTTGCTCCCCTCATAATTATAAAACTGAGTCCCTGGTTTAGGGTAGGGTATAATTCAACCCAGGGTTGAATTCGGTCATTCCATTAGTGTGTGGAATTTATATCGGAGCAATTGTTGCCAGAGCAAGTGTCACAGAACCGTTCTGTACCTGTATCAGTCTTGTCCGTCTTCTCTTTCCCTTTCTCTTCTTTTGCCAGTGACGCCAGGGCAACTTTTCTGAGTTGAAGGAGCATCATCTCTTCATCTTCGTTATCTTCATCTGGTTTCTGAAATAAAGGTGGAAAAGGGATCTAAGTCAGCGCGCAACACTGGCACTGGTCCGACGGTCCCAGACCAGTAAAAATTGCTGTCGGGCCAGTAACTTTTCAGAAATAGCCAGATTTACTGGTCTTACATGACCAGTAAAAAATATATCAAACTATTAATACAAATGATATTTTTTCCTCTTTAGTAAATAATAAAAATGGCTTTGGCATCTTAAAAAATGGCTTTCCAAAATTGAGAAATGACAGCAAAATAAACAAGTCTTTATTTATGTTTTTCTTTATTTTTGAGGACCAGTAAATTTTAGGTTTGGACCAGTAAAAAATGGAAAAACTGGGTTGGTTGGACCAGTAGAAAAAAGGGTTAGTGTGGAAAACTGTGTAAGTCATTGCCATCTGGAGCCTGTTACAGAAAAGTTGTATTCAAATGACAGGCGCGAATCCAGCATCAGATGCTACAAAGCATTTCATGGGCCCAATTGTGAGGGGACAATAGTGACTCCATTATGCTTGTGCATAGGCCCATACATTTCTTTGTCATAGTTGGTGCTGGATACGCTATTGAATGAAACTGGGAGAATCAAATCCAACAAGTCCCAAATGTTCAACCCATTGGCGCCCGAGCCCATATGTGGGCAGGAAATCATGTTATAGCAAAATCATTCAGCTTCCATCGGTTAATTCTGATTGGACAAAAATGAAGAATTTGCGCTTAATTTCAAAGATGTGTTTGATTGAAAACTCTTCTGCAAGGACAAGTCACCTAATGCCATTTTTTCTCTACAACCATTTTACCCTAACAACTATTGTTCTTATTGCCTCTTTTCCAATTTCTCATTTCCTATTTCTGTCAAATAGCCTGTAAAAAGACTTTCATCTCAATGTGAGCTTCTAAAATGTATGTAATCAAGTGTCATATGATTTTTTTTAATTTCTAGTGGAACTCTGCAACTTTCATGCCTGCCCTAAATTGAAAAAGTTTAGAAATTGCAGTACCTCAGTACCGTCAATACATTTCCCTTTTAAGTTTTAGATCATGATAAATTTTTGAAAGGTGATCATAAACAGATCCTTAAAAGTTACCTCTGAATACAAATACAATCTTATCATCAATCGTAAAAAGTAAAACTGAGCTGACCATTGTCAGCTTAGTTTTACTTTTTAAGATTGAAGATGACATACTTTCTTGGTAATTTTCACTGCTGATTTGTCTTTTGATCTTCCACGACTTTTTGATTGTGAAGTCTGC
Source organism: Lytechinus pictus (assembly GCF_037042905.1). Classification (NCBI taxonomy): domain Eukaryota; kingdom Metazoa; phylum Echinodermata; class Echinoidea; order Temnopleuroida; family Toxopneustidae; genus Lytechinus; species Lytechinus pictus. The sequence goes on from NW_026974141.1 coordinate 3,992,593, forward strand.
CCTTTATCATATCCATGTGTAGACTTGTTGCTATGGGAACCACCAGAGAGCCGTCTCTTTTCTTCTCTGATCTTGTTCTGGATGCTGCGATGATCTCGAAGAAGACGTTCATATTCAGCAAGCTCAGGCTCATGGGTCAAGTGCCGATATGATCTCTGATGTCTGATCACCGGTGACCTTGACCTTGATCTTCGAGACAAATCTGGTAAAGGAAGGAGATAGATCTTTTTTATTTTAAAGCAATAATTACCTTCACTCTACACATCTTTACATTGGCTTGCATAATATTTTCATGGGATGCAATTGTGAGAAAATGCCTTTTGTAAATTTGGAACTTGGAAATGTTGGAACTTAACAACAGTTAAGCCAGACCAAGGCAAAGGACGTGGGGGCATTGCTTTTTTATTGCTTCATAATTCCTAGCCAGTGTCGCTCACAATACCGGTAGGCCTAGGCCCTACTGCCTAGTTTTATGTGATATGTTTGCACTCACACTCACAGATTGTCTCAACAATAATAATTTTATGTCTTATGAGTTTCAATTAATTTAATTTCATTGTTTGTGGGGATTGAGCCTTTTATTTTTTGGCTTTCCTTTAGGCCTAGATAGAATTTGTTTGAGGGGATTTTTTTTTTAATTTAGAAATTAGAATTAGGACCTAGGCCTAGATCTCGATCTAGGCCTAGTTTTTTTTTAAATTTAGTCTTTTAGACAAACTGACATTATACAGTAGAGGCGCACGGCCAATATTGGAGACTGTCTCCATTGTGGGAGATTATCTCCAATATCAGAGACTTTTGTAAAGAATTTGGGTATCCAATTTCAGAGACAGTCTCCAGTTTTGAAGAGCAATTTCCTTTGTTTACATTTGCTGCAAAAGGATTACCTTGGCGGCAAATAAAAATGTGATAAGCAGATTCCTCATGAAAAATTACCCCTTTTCACCGTCTACTTAAAAAATTCACCGTCTACTTTTGTTTTGATAAGGAATTTGTTGTCAATCACACACAAAACAAATGGGCTTCTGACCTCAGTGAGACAAAATTTTGGGTGGAAAAAATCATGCTTTTGTTGGTGTTGTTTCTTTTGTCCTTTTGCAAAGCAAGTCTCCAATGTGGGAGATTGTCTCCCCTATTGGAGAGAGTCTCCCATATTGGCCGTGCGCCTCTACTGTTATACAGTGCTGCACTGCACTGGTAGGCCTAACTTGTTAGGCTTAATTTTCCAATTAACATGTTTATAATTAGAGTTCAACTCACTTCGGCTGGATCTCCTCCCCGACCCCGCCGGTGATTCTCGGTCGCGATCTCGTCTTTTGCTGGCGCGCTTCACCGCCTCACTTGCCCGTCTCTGTGCCCGACTCTTCCCGCTGGAACTCGACGATCCACTCCGTTTCCGCTCGCGTCCATCATTTTCTGGACTCCGTGATTTCTTGCGCTTTGTAGTCCTTGTTTCCTTTAACCTGTAACTTTTAGGTAAAGACTCTCTTCTACGACTTGCATTTAATTTTGGGGTCCGCTTCTCCTTTCTTCCGTCAATATCGCCAGTAACCTTTTTATTCTCATTTGACTTCTCCGGAAGATTTGCTTTTTTTACCGATGTCGGACTCGAAGGCGACGGCAACTGAACAACATCGACAACACTGCTCAGTTCATCTAGATCTGGAGGCAGAATTTGACCTTCTTCCTCTTCAATTTCACCATCCTCTAGTTCTCCTTCATCTGATCCACCGACTTCGTCTATTACTTTCATCATCTTCGTGCATTTTTGTGCAATTCTAACCCTGAAATTGAGTGTCCTTCCTTTCGCATCGTGCTGAAATCAACTCCTCAGTCACCTGAAATGGAACCTTCGACCAAAATATTCATTACACTGCCGATCGACCCGATCACACTGTTGACAAATTTGAAAACAAAAAATATTTTTAGATCATTATTTGAATAATTAAAAATAATTTTGAACTAATTATATTTATATAATATTTTAAAAAAAATCATACTTTTAATAAACATAATAATGAAAATATGTGTATTATCTTTAACGAAAACAGTAACTAATCGCTAACTTCAGAGAATTCGCCTTCTTGCGATTGAATCGAACGTAGAGGGATATGGAGAGCCAGTCCAAGGCCCTTGAGCCAGTCATGTCGGTGTGTGTGTGTGGAGGGGGGCTGTTAAAGTGGGTATCATGGGTGCAGGCGCGTAGCCAGGGGGCGGTGGGGGCGGTCGTCCCCCCCCCCCCAAAAAAAAAAAAAAAAAAAAACTCCCCCAATAAGAAGGGGAAAGGAGAAAAAGAACAAACGAAAGAAGGAAAGGGAAGAATTAAAGGTACAGCTTTGTTGTTGTTTTTCTTTCTTTTTGAGGTCAAAAGAATGAAAACCTAAACGAGACGAGCTTCTCTTTTCATAGAAAATTTTGCTTTCGCGCTGCGCGCGGGAAAACTATAAAACTTGCCATTCCCTTTTGTTTCCCACAGTTTTTTTCTACTCCATTTTTACCCTTCCCGGCTGTGGGAATCGTATATTCTTGCCAAAAGTTTTAAGTATACATAGGTGCAAAGAGTATGAAAAGTGTTTTTTTTATATATTGCATTGACACAAAATTTTTGCTCTTCTGTTCAGAGCTGGTAAACAATATACCATCACTCCCCGAATCCTGATATGCTATTTTTTCAGCAAGTAATTTTTGGCAAAGCATCTGCTTAAAAGGGGAGGGGCATTAAATTCGTGCCGTGCTCTGATATGCAAAAGTATATGTACGATACTAAACTTTATTCTATATCGCTGCACATCCATCTCCTGTCTTGTTTTGCGCCATTGATTTGACATTTTGATTATCACTGAAGTTTCTTTTAAAAAAGGAAGCGCTTAATATGAAGGAAATTACACAATTCTTTTTCTTACAAAATAAATTACAGAGGTTTCCGTACTTCGCGAGCATGGGAAAGGAAAAGTTCCTCTTCTAGCTTGCAAAATCCCTTTCACATTTCTAGCTCGTTTTTCTTCTTAATCGAGTATAATCAAGGAAATATAAAAATTAGAACAGGTTAAAGTTTCCGAGAAATTTCTAAAATTCAGATCTTCAATGCCATTCGCGGGAAGGAATAGGGCCTATTTCTTTCCTTTATATACCCGTTTTCTACCCTGTTTTGCGACTTGAGTTAACAAAATTGAATGTGGATAAACTTTTTACAATCAAATCTGATGTGACCAAGGTAGGAACAATTGTAGGCCTATCATTTCTGTTCTCTATTTTTATAAAACGTTTTGAGCTTTCGCGCTTCGCGCGGTAAGAGGAATTATTTCAACTTCATTTCTTTTCCCATTTTTGGGGCGCTCATAATTTCTTTAGAAAAATATTTTTTTTAATCACAGCTAGTCAATATTCGAGTTGAGGGTACCAGAGACGAAAAAGACACCTTCTTTTGATTTGAATTTGATGAGAATCATGAGATATCAAAATTTTCGCTGTCCGCACTCGCATAAATTCCATCCTGTTCATAATTAAATGAAGTGTTCAGAATGTAAAGTTTTCGGGTCGAAATATCAAAAATTTTTAGCTCACCAATTAATTGTTTTTAACTACGATCTTGTTCATAGTTTAAAAACAAAGTGCTTAGAATGTCCACTTTTCAGGGGGGAATCTCTCAAATTTTCAGCTCGCTCTTCGCGCTCGCATTAATTAATTATTCAGTTAGAAACTACTTTGTTCATGGTTACTAAAAGTGCTTAGAATGTCCAGTTTTTAAGTCGGAATATCAAAAGTTTTAGCTCACGCTTCGCGCCCACACGACTGTTTAGAAACCCATCCTGTAACTGCTTAGAATGTCTAGTGTCCAGTTAGGAATAGCAAAAAAAAATTCTCGCGCTTCGCGCTCGCATAATTTATTAAGGAAGATACCCATCCTATTCATAATTAAATGCACAACTTAAATGTATTGTTTTAGGTCTAAATTCTTAGAAAAAAATCAGCTCGTGCTTCGCGCTGCAATTATTATTTTTATATTTTTAACTGATTTCAATGTCAAATACCTTTTTTATAACGTCTCCAAATGAGCAGAATTGGGGACATAATGTAAACACCTTTAAAGAGGAATAAAAGAAGTATTTTGATATAAACATTGCAATTACCACTTGATTAGAAATATATCGATCACGATCCAAAACATTTCATTTCTGGAATGATACACAAAAAATCACCCGGCGATAGCAAATATCAGTAGTAGCAAGATCCAGACTGTTTTATTGGGCACCCCCTGGGTAAAGCCTTTCCCACCTTCAGTGCCACTGCCAGACCTACACATCCAAACGTGTATGGGAGGGGTACGTGGGCTGCAAAATGCAGGGCAACGATCGAGGACTGCGAGGTGCCCAAATATCCTCGTGTATTGGTAATTTTATGACCGAATGTATAATTTCTGCACGTTTCACATCATGTAAAAAGGCTAAATAATAATTTTAAAAATGTTCGCTCGCTTCGCTCGCACGAAAATTAAAAACTGTGAAGTTTATATTCGGGCAATGATTATCAGCCCCCCCTTGAAAAAATTGTGCCTATATACGTCTATGCCTACTACCCCCCCCCCCCCCCCCCCCCTCTGCTCATCCTTGTCCCTTGCCCCCTGACGAAATATGCCAGGTACGCCACTGGCCGCGACATTAAGGATATCATATGAAAATGATGACCTTTTTTCCTATTCATCTTCCTAAGCGCAAGATAAAACTTGTCGATATTCCATTCTGAAAAAAGGGACAATTTAATTATTGAATTAATAATCTAATAAACCTAATGAGAGCGCGGAATCTGTTAATGTTATGGCCTGAGACAGAGTGAAAACTGGACATTTCAAGCACTTTTGTGATTATGAATAGGATGCATGAGTTAATATTTTTTAACAATTAATGCGAGCGCAAATCGCGAGCCGAATTTTTTGGTAGACTGTCATGAAATGGGGATTTTTATAGTTTGTTATCGAATTAATAGTGAGATATGCATAATTCACCAATCAAAATGCGAGCGTGCAGCGCTAGCTCATACGTTTTTACAATCAGACCTGATATTTTGAGAACTTTATGGAATACACAAACTTAATAGGTACCTGACAAATCAAATTTTGCGAGCGCCCGGGGGGGGGGGGGGCACTTCCATTGACGAGTGGATACCATGCGCGGGCCATGGGGTCTCGAAAAGCACCCTAAACAAGTATTTTCTATATGGTGTGTGAAATCCTACCCTTGACAAGTATTGGAAACAAAACGATACCATTGGCAAGTATGTCCTTAGAAGAACCCCTAAACAAGTACAGCGATATTTTAATAAATTGTTACATGTTACGGACGTCGGATTTACCTTTACCTACATGTACATCGCTGGGTTTAGTACGGCCCCACCTCCCACACCTCGCCCCGGCACCTCGCGCAAGTCGGACTCTATAAAGCACGTATAGTGTTGACTGACGGGGCAAAAAGTACATCCTTTATTTTTTTAGTTTTTTTACCCTCATAAATTTGACCCTAAACACGTAGCTTTCCTAGCGAAATAGAAACAATTTTTTCATTATTTTAGTGTTTTTGACACCCTAATTATTACGTTACGTATAACGTGCCCTATCTTGACAAAGACATCCTAGCTTTTATTTTTTTTTGGAGGGGGGTCGCGCATGGTATCCACCCGTCAATGTAAGTGGCCCACCCCCGGGGCGAGCGCTCTGGGGGTAGTTTTGAAAGACTGGTCGATGGCCAATCGCAGGGTGAAACGTATTTAGAGTATTTTTTTTCAAAGTTTATTTAAGACTAGCCAAACGTGTTCAGGGTAGGTTTTTCCCCAAAGCTTTTTATTACCCGGGGTCATATTCTGGCAACAACTTGTTTAGGGGCCAAAATGTAAATAAAGCCCGCGAAAAACTTGTCTAGGGGGTAAATTATGGATGGATTTCATTTTGCACACAGAGAAAAACTCATTTAGGGGGTGTTTGGAAATAATTTGGCCACGCGTGTGTAAAGCAATACATTTAACTGCCCCCCCCCCCCCGGGAAATATGTTAATATTCAGACCATAAACTGACATTTACAGAGCACTTTTTAAAAATCAAACAAAGTAATGAAAGTTCGATTTCCGAGTTGTAATTTGTTTTGTATATATATATTGACTTGGATATTTAAAGCTCCATAGCATATTGAGCAAGATTTGTAAATCATCTGACAGGCAAAATTTTAAATAGTGACGTGAAAGATTTTTTTTCCAACTCTCCCCCTCATCTTATTCTATTCACTCTAATTCCTCCTCTTCTTTTCCCCCCACTTTTTTCCCTTATTTTTCCTTTTTTTTCTTTCTCCCCCGCCCTTTATTTATTTATTTTTTTAAATTTAGATCCGCCTATACTTTGGAATAGTCTACCAATTGACATAAGAGGTTCGCCATTGCTTACTATCTTCAAATCGAAATTGAAAACATATCTCTTTAATAATAAGAAATTTCTGTGTACACATATATTTAAGTTACAATTAGAGCTCTGAACTATAGTGCAGCTGAATATATTCATCTAAAATCTGCGCTATAAAAATTTATGTTATGTTATAAGAAATAAATGAGTTTTTAGGGCTCTATCGAAGCTGTCAGAGCTTCCAATCTAAGTTGGTTAGCAAGCCCATACCAGAAGATAGGAGCTACTTTTGAGAAGGCATGAGAGCCATAATTTTGTTTGGGTTGATGAGATTTTAACAGTACGAACTACGAAGATTTTTAGTTGACGATGGGAGGTTTCTGACGTTTTTTTTAACATTTCACCAAAACTCTTTCCACCCCGAGAATCAGGAAGTTCTTTTGCTTGCATTAATAGATTTTATTTCTCATGATAAAAACAATACAAAATATGTACATTCAAACAATAAAAACATAATAATTGAATCAATAATAATATAGTGAAAAGGTATATAATTTGAAATTCTAAAACTTGATGTTGTAAGAAAGGGGTTATCCCAATTACAGAATACGATTGCGGAATACATACAAAGAAAACACAATTATAATGTAACTTGCCCAAGAGAAATCCTTAACTACCCTCCCCCTACATAACCAAAATTTGTCTTTCTTCCGACTAATATTTCGCTAGAATTAGATTTTTTAATTTCCTTTTAAATGTCGATAAGAATGAAGATTGTTTGATCTCACTGGAAAGTGAGTGCCAGACATTGGGACCCCTGTGTCTTACTGATTTAGATGTTAACATAGTACGGAAATTTATTAAATGGTAATTTTCCGAGCTTCTTGTGTTATAAAATGAATAAATTTGACAATAATTGCCTGTAAACATTGAATTGAATTGAAAAGGCAATCAATATCTTATTCTTCAATCTTAACATGAAAAGTGCAGTCTGAATTATATTTATATAGGCAACTTTTAATATTTCCAGCTCTGATATCGCAGGTGCCATTTGTTTTATGTGATTATTTATTGGATTTTTTTCCCTTTCATAGTTTGCATGGAAAGGCCGAAGGGTAATAGCTGTATACAAGGTTAACATGAGAGTCGATAGTACATCCGATCTAATGAAAATGAAATATTTATTTAAACTATAAGTAAAAAAAACATATATCACAAAATATTTGTTTATTATAGATATTCATCGATAGATGAGTTCATGTTGTTTAGAGCCCATTTTGAAAATGCATTTGTATGGTATATCCACCTTGTAATGGTAATACCCCCAGTGTTAAAAAACATGTTTCTATAAAAATCAATTAAAAAGTTACACTAACCTTTAATACACCTATAGTTTATCATTGTTGATATCGTTATCTGAAAGTATTGACCCCGGACCATGACAACGCAGGTCATATGCCTTAAATCCATTTTTACATTTTGAAAGTACTTTAAAATATCGGCTAAAAAGATTGGTTGGTTGTCTTTTTTTCGTTCGTTCCTTTTAAGTTTTATTTTTGCTCTCCTAGCTTCATAATTTATTTTTCTAATTATCTCTTCTAGGGCATCCACGCTCTACAAGCTGTTTTTGCTTATTCATTCTTAGTGGATCCCCATCATCCCCTCATTTCCAAATAAGCTTTTACTATTGTATATTTTTAAAATAATTTGTCTGTAGTCGATTCGTAATAATATTTGCTTTTTATTTTGTATGCGTTTATGTCATTGTTGTTTATGTTATGATGGAAATGAACTTGAACTTTTAATTCTTTCTTTCTTTCATTTCTCTTCTTTTCTTTCCTCCCTTCTCTGCATTTCCTTTCTCTATTCATTCTCTCTTTCAATTTTCAATATTTTTTATTCGAACACCGGGCTCCAACGTTCATCATTGATCTTGCATGCGCTATGCACTAAAGGATGCCCCACCCCCATTTCTGTTGTCTCGTTTCCAGGCGTCAGTATAACTTTAAATAGGAAAATAGATTTTGTTTGTTTATTCCGAAAATTATAACACTATCAAAAACTTTACTTCAAATAATTTTCTTTTGGTGACATTTAAGTTAAATCATATATTGCCGGAGTATTGGTGAACGCAAAGGGTGAACGTCACTTTTCCTTCCACGGTACGGTTTGCTGTGATTTGTCAAGACTACGAAATTTACACTCGCTCCAAGATGGCAGCTTCCACGGCATCACAATTTCTGAGGATGTGGAGCATGTTATTACTATTTTTCGCCTGTTTCTCATCAATCGTACCATGTGGTTCCTGTGAAAGGACAATAAAACTTGTACATTTGGTGAGATGTTAGATGAAAGCTTAATTTCTAAGTAAATGATTGGGCTAGTCTACAGATCTTTTTTTTTCGGCAAGCCAATATTTAATTTTAAAGTCAGTAGGGGGCCTAGTCAGTAAAGCTAAAGCCAAAGGTACGGTACCGGTACCTACTCCTCGAACCCGGGCCGAGTCCCGAGGCGAGGCTCTTTCACTTATCTGCGTGTGCGATTTCTAATGCACGCTATTTAAATGGAGAAAAATCATTTTTCTATGATGTGCATATTTGAATTTATAATCACCAGCTGCACTACCTGCAGCATGTACTTGCAACTGCAATTTACCTCACAAAAGAAAAGAGCACTCTAATTAGTAATACTAAGGTCTAAGTTGGATGGAGAGGAAGATTTATTTACCCATGGGACTAAAACCACACAGCAGATTTTGAGCCCATTATCATCTTCTAAGAAAAACCAGCAAAAGAAATGAACCATTGTCCTGATCAGAGAAACTCTCCAACCCCCTCTCTCCAACTCCCCCTCTCTCCCCCTCCCTCCCCCTCTCTCTCTCTCTCTCTCTCACACACACATACAGCTTTATTGATACTTGTCACAGGAGAGGTTGCCGTGATCTTCCTCTTTTTCATTTATTTTTTTCCTGTAGTAACTGAACTTTGTTGCAGGAGTGGGCATGGCCTCGTGTCTATCGTTTGCCATGTTCTTCACTCTAAACTTAGTTGTATATATGTTAATAAGTAGACAGTTTTTCTTGTTTTCCATTTATGTCTTTTGTTATATCATGTCTGTACTTGATTTCATTAGCATTGCTAAGCCTATTCAGTGTGAGGTGTTTACTACTATTTTCATGTTTAAATGATGTTGGATGATTATCATTTACAGCAAGATATTGACTGTAGGTACTATATTCCGAATGAGTTTAACCCAGCTGCTGGAAAGCAACAATCTCATTACTTAAGCTTCTTGCACTGCAATGCAAGAAGTCTGTCTAAAAGTTTTGAAAACCTAAATATGTTGCTATCATCTCTAAAATTTAATTGCTCTATAATAGGTGTTACCGAGACGTGGTTGAGTGCTCAATCACCACCATTATTTCTGATTGATGGTTACCAGATAGTAAGGAAAGATAGATCAATTGGCCGTGGTGGGGGTATTCTCTTTTATGTGTCTAATAAGATCTCTTTTAAACTCAGGGAAGATCTTTCCCTCCAGAATCAAAGTGCTGAAATTTTGTGTATTGAAATAGACTTACCCTCTGATAAAAACATGATTGTATGTATAGTGTATAGACCCCCTCAAGCTGACATTGATAATTTTCTCACAGGTATTGAGTTATTATTGACTGATATAAATGCATCTGATAAATCAGTTTGCATGATGGGTGACTTCAATATTGATCTGTTGATAGAAAATGCAAACACTCTCCGTTTCCAAAATATTCTTGATTCTAATGCTCTCTGTGCAATGATTAATAAGCCAACAAGAATAACTGACAGGTCATCAACACTTCTTGATAACATTTTTGTGAAAACTACCAAAGGCTGTTCCCAATCAGGTTTATTTTTTAGTGAGATTTCTGATCATCTTCCAATCTTCTGCATGCTTTATGATATTCATTCCAACAAATGCAATAAGGCTAAAGTTATACTAAAGCGCAAAATTACTGAAAGCAATATTTCTAGCTTGAGGGATGGAAGAAAGTTGGTCGGATGTATTGGAATGTCATGGTGTTGAACAGGCTTATGAATCATTTAGTAAAATTTTTCATCACCATTTGGATGAGACTATTCCACTTGTTAGAATAAATAATAGAAGCACAGGTAAACGGCCATGGATTACAAAAGGTATACTACAATCAATCAAAATAAGAAATGTCTTATACAAAAAGAGTGTAAAGAAACCTTCACAAGAGCACGTTGAAAAATACAAAAAATATCGAAATAAGCTGACTTCTATTATACGGTCATCACGGAGTTTGCACTATTCTAGACAGTTTGAGAATGCTAGAGGTAACATGCCCTTGACATGGAATGTTGTTAGAGATATATTATGTAAGAAAAATAAGTCAGAACCTGCCCAAAAATGTGTCCATAAGGATAAAGAGCTTACTTCTGATAATGACATTGCAAATGAATTTAACAGCTACTTTGTGAACATTGGGCCTGACCAAGCGAAGAAAATAACTCCTGAAGAAGTTAATTACAAAGAATATTTACAAGACAGGTCCGAATCATCTATATTCCTTAAGCCAGCTGATCATCTTGAGATATTAAACATTATTTAGTCTCTTAAAAATAGTAGGTCATCTGGGCATGATGAAATAAGTTCAGCATTGTTAAAACAAATAATTGGCTCAGTCCTTACTCCTTTACTTAAGCTTGTAACCGATTTTGCAATCGGCAACCGATTCCATTCAATTTCACCTCAATCGGCAATCACTTGCCGATCTTCGATCATGCCCCTTGAAGGAAAAAAAATCGAAAATAAAAAATCGGCGTAGATCTGGTTACAGTGCGTGATCGTTCAGAACATATTTCAAGATTGTTTTTGAGGTGCTAGCTATTATCTATGGCGATGTTTAAGAGGATAGATATCTTCTCTTCCAACTCATGGTGATAGCGGATGCCGCCGTGAATTTTTAAAGGTCGTATTACTGACGGAGATCACTGCGCTACTCTCTCACATCGTTTATGATGATATACATCTTCTCTTCAACCTCGAGTTGATAGCGGACCCCGCCGTGAACTTTTAAAGGTTGTATTATCGACGGACATCTGTGCGCTACTCTCTTACATCGTTTATGATGATATACATTTTATTTTCAACCTCGTGGTAATAGCGGACGCCGGCGTGAACTTTTAAAGATCGTACTATTGACGGAGCTCATTGCGTTACTCTCTTACATCGTTTATGATGATATACATTTTATTTTCAACCTCGTGGTGATAGCGGATGCCGCCGTGAACTTTGAAAGGTTGTATTACCGACGGAGCTCACTGCGCTACTCTCTTACCCCCTTTATGATGATAGACATCTTCTCTTCAACCTCGTGGTGATAGCGGATGCCGCCGTGAACTTTGAAAGGTCGTATTACCGACGGAGCTCACTGCGCTACTCTCTTAACCCCTTTATGATGATAGACATCTTCTCTTCAACCTCGTGGTGATAGCGGACCCCGCCGTGAACCTTTAAAGATCGTGCTACTGATGGAGCTTATTGCGTTACTCTCTTACATCGTTTATAATGATATAAATCTTCTCTTCAACCTCGTGGTGATAGCGGACCCCGCCATAAACTTTTAAAGACTGTACTATTGACGGAGCTTATTGCGTTACTCTCTTACATCGTTTATGATGATATTCATTTTATTTTCAACCTCGTGGTGATAGCGGAAGCCGCCGTGAACTTTGAAAGGTCGTATTACCGACGGAGCTCACTGCGCTACACTCTTACCCCCTAGTTTATGATGATAGACATCTTCTCTTCAACCTCGTGGTGATAGCAGACCCCGCCATAAACTTTTAAATAATGTACTATTGACGGAGCTTATTGCGTTACTCTCTTACATCGTTTATGATATTCATTTTATTTTCAACCTCGTGGTGATAGCGGAAGCCGCCGTGAACTTTGAAAGGTCGTATTACCGACGGAGCTCACTGCGCTACTCTCTTACCCCCTTTATGATGATAGACATCTTCTCTTCAACCTCGTGGTGATAGCGGACCCCGCCGTGAACTTTAAATTGATTTGAAAACGCTAGCTACCCAAAATATTTTAATAACATATTTCAAATCATCGTGCGTGCTTGCATCTTCTACTTCATTTTAATTGCACTTGTGACTTTAAGATGATGCGTCGTAAGAGATCATTCCAATAATTCTAAATCGCTAGCACCTAAAAATACTTCTAAAAGATGTCCCGCCGATCGTTTATTAACCTGTGATCTATGAGAAATATTTTCATTTTGTTTTCCTTTGCGCCTTTGCTCGGAAGATCTCGGAAGATGCGTCTTTCGTTTATCTTTCTAATAAAAATCACTCGGTTTATTTTAAAGCAATAACACCTCAAAACCCCTGGCTTTAAAACATGTTCCAAACGATCGCGCATGTTGGCGACTTCCATTCCAATGCATTCGTCTTCGTGACTTTGTCAGGAAGATGCGCGCGACCGCTAACAACATTTTGATGTATTCCTTTGTTTTTAAACATCGCCGATTCGATTTTCGATTCGGTTTCGATTTTAGAAGCTTAACTGCCGATCTGATTTTTGATCCGATTTACAACATTACCTTTACTACATATCTGTAATCTGTCCATTTCAACTGGTGTATTCCCTTCCTCTCTTAAACTAGCCAAGGTTATTCCTGTTCATAAAAGGGAAAGCATGACCATTATAAGTAATTATAGACCAATCTCAATTTTGCCTAGTTGCTCAAAAATACTAGAAAAAATTGTTTATAACAGATTGATTGCCTTTCTTGACAAAAACCACCTTCTTAATCCCAACCAATTTGGATTTCGCAGGTCTCACTCAACGGACCTTGCGTTGTTGAAATTTTATCATTATGTATCTAGTTCTCTGGCTAATCGTGAGCACGTTATTGGTGTATTTATGGACCTGAGCAAGGCATTTGACACCCTTGACCACTCAATACTGCTTTATAAACTCCAACATTATGGAGTAAGGGGCGTTGCCCTAAATTGGTTTACTAGTTATCTTTCAAATAGAAGACAATACACATGCTATAACTATTCTAATTCTGGTATATCAGTTATGAGGTGCGGTGTACCGCAAGGTTCTATATTGGGTCCATTATTATTTCTGATTTATATTAATGATATTTGTTTGGTATCAAACACATTGAATTATATATTATTTGCTGATGACACAAGTGTTTTCCTATCACACCGTGATATTGATATCTTAGAAAACACCATTAATGTTGAACTTCCGAAACTATCTAATTGGTTTAGAAGTAATATGTTATCACTGAATGTTAAAAAGACTAATTATGTACACTTTAAAGGCAGGAAGTCCTGTCCTGACCATGATTTAAGATTGAAACTTGACAATGCTTTGCTTGAAAGACAGACATCTACGAGGTTCCTTGGGGTCTATATTAATGATCAACTTAACTGGAATGATCACATGAAACACATCAGTAAACCAATTTCTCGAAATATAGGTATACTGTATAAAGTTAAGTACCTTGTACCTTATAAAATACTTTACATGTTGTACAATACTCTTATTCTACCTTATGTGTCATATTGCAATATTCTATGGGCAACATCAACGAGTGTCACAAACCCAATTCTTTTGTTGCAAAAGAAAGCAATTCGCATTTGTGCTGGAGTTGGTTACCGTGATCATACACGCCCTCTCTTTATAAAGCTGCAATGTCTTACTGTTGATGATGTCCATTTTCTTCAAACTTCCCTTTTTATGTATCGGTTTAATGCCAAAATGTTACCTACCTGCTTTTCCAATATGTTTCAACAAAATAGTGCTATCCATACCTACCACACAAGACAAGCATCTAATATGCATTTGTATAACCCTCGCACACTGTTGGCTCACAAATCTATCAGACATTATGGACCTGATGTTTGGAATTCGATACCTACTAGTACTAGGAATATATTATCAGTGCATTCCTTCAAAAGTGCGGTAAAACGCATGCTTGTCTCTAAGATGTAATTTTGTTGTACTGTACATTTTAAACTTAAATATTGATATAATTTCAATTATTATTACGCCTCACACACTCCTTGTAAATATTTGTAAATAGTTGTGGAACATAATAATTTGTTATTTGGTTTTCTTTGTTTGTTTGTTAGTTTTTTGTTTTTTTCTTTCCCCTCTTTGTGTAATCGTTAGTTTTGACTTTTCAGTATTGTTTTTATATTCATGTATGTATTTCATATATCCAAAGGTCTGACAACAGCTCAAGCATCTGCTTATTTTGTCATACCACTGCATGTCTGCAACCTTGTTATAATCAGTTATGTTAATGTTATGTTAATCATCATAATTATACATGTACATTAGTATTATGTAAAATTTAATGTAATCAATTTTGTGATGGTCACACTATGTACATTGTCATGACATGCAGAAATAAATAAATAATAATAATAATAATAATAATAATAATAATAATAATAATAAGTAACTAATATAGAGCTAAAGTAAAGTGCCCAAGGCCAAATGTTGGACAATTTTGGACCAAACAAAAATTATACAATCAATTTCAATTAAAAAAAAATGAAAATCATGACATGACGGTCATCACTGTGGTACAATTAATGTTGAATATTAATGTCATAAAAATATGGTAACGGATATTGTTTACTTAGATCTAGGCCTACTACTAGAAGATCTACTATCTAATAGTAATTTAAAGAAAAGAAAATCTTTTGTGTAAATCTGCTTCAAATTGATTATCGATTCCGGGAATTACTTTTGTGGTGAATAAAAATTACTGTTGAGTGCATTGTTTTGGAAATGAACACTCTTTCAATTCATTGTCTACATGTAAGCACTTGTTCACTGCAACCATCCTGCCTGTGGGGAATCTACAGGTAGGACTATGCCATATGGTATGGCAATGTTGTACAGAGCACACACTTTAAAAATCATTAAAATATCACTTTTGTGACCAAAATTACTAATTTCCATACAGTTGCAATTTATTTTTCATTAGTATTAGTAACTTGGGAATAATTTTTGTATTCACCAGAGCGCTCAAAAATTTGATTTTTTTGCATATGAATCAGTATTCTACTGCATGCATGCAGTATTTGTAAGTAAGCATATTGGTTCATTTATAGGAAAAAAGGAATTTAAAATCACTTACATCACGTACTGTGTACTTTCAAGTCCTGCCTACTAAAATGTATAAAAAAAAAGTAGCCCCTGTTTTACAGTTGGGACTTGATACAAAGATTATTAAATATGTGAACAAGGAAAGATTGGATTTAGAATTGGCTGATTTCAAGGCAAAACAGAATGAAAACCCGCTCTGCAGATATCATTGTAATTGCTGTTTGATTGATTGCACTTTCACTTTCAACCAGTGTATTAAAAAAATGAAGAATAAACAATACAGTTCATATTTCATGCATTTCTCGAAGATGATAATTGGATGACAGACAAAGCCAGTCTGAATCCAATCTGAATGGATTTCAGAAATGAACCCTTTTTATAATGTTAGTCTGGTCAAGACATCCAGCTGTTGGTCAACCATGAGTACCGGTAGGTACTTGACCAAAACGATCTGTACATCATAACTTTACTGTAAATTGGGGGAGTGGACCATTTAGTGAGAAGGAGGAATGTAGCCACAAAAAAAAAGCCATATAATGATTGTGTGTCCGAAGTTTGAGCTAGATGAAGAATGAGTAATACTTTCTAAAGACAGTTGTTTGGTGAACGTATAATTTCCTGTAATACTTCCTCACTTCCTGTAGAAGTATTGATTAAGTATTGATTACATATTGATATGAGATATGTTGTATCATCACATAAGATTAAACCTTATACCTGTATGTTTCATCTATTCTTTCAGTTGTATCGTCACGGTGATAGATCTCCTGTAAAAGCATATCCAAACGATAATTACACGGAAGACACATGGCCCCTTGGTTTTGGACAGCTTACTGAGGTAATTCTTCATGATGAGTAATATTTTGTAGTTTAGTGAACTTCCCAGGAGTGCTCATAAAAGCAATAAAGGAATGTCACACCTGGTAGATGTTTCATGAATTTGTTTGCGAGTTACATGAACGTGCAATGACTGGTGAGTGGTGATCCTTTCTTATGCGCTAAATCAACATCAATGAACATTTGGTGTATACAATTGACCACTAGAAACGCTCACCAGTCATTTGCAAAGTCGCTTGTAACTTACAAACAGCTTTATGAAACACCCACCAGCTCAGGACATTTTAGTCTGCAAATGCCCACATATCTATTTCAAGCCTTTTTAAATTGAAATAATATTATTTGATATCATTGATTTTAATTCATGATATCAAGTAATTGAATTCTTGGTAAAAAAGAAATCTGATGTCAAGAATATCATATCGCATTTTTAACTGAGCGATGTGGTTTGCGCCTGTAATCCAAGCAATGTTGGCAAGTTACAAATTGATGCAGAGGTTCGAGGGTTGTGCCCTGGTCACGTATTTCGGATGGTGACGGTAAAGGTCGGTCCCAGACCTAAATAATCATATCTGAATGATACGAGTCTGACAAAACTCAAATACACACAGAAGTGGCAATTATTGATATTGTCACGAAATGGGTTTTATTTCGTGTGTAGAAAATTATTTTTGGTTGATTAATAATGTTTTTGTCGTAGCTGGCGATATTACATGCATGTTTCTACACTAATAATGACGTAGATAGCAACATGAAAGTTATGCATGTTTTGAACGGTTTTTGTGGAATAACAATTTCCTGAAGATGTTTCACTGGTTAATTTGGTTATCACTAGCTTGATCTAAATAAATGCTTTAATTTGATATGTCATTCATGCATATCCGATTTCGGAGAGCAAAGTAATAGCTGTTCTAAGATTGTAACAGAGGTTAACTGTAACAGATATTGTATAGTTAATGCACAAGTACGTTAAGTTTGCAAATTCGTGAGGTTTTGCCGATAATTTGTTGAAATACGGCGCCCACGGGGTGCATTGCACGTAAAGTATGCAAATTGATTTGGATTCGCTATCCAATAAATAAAGTTGGTGGATGCGATCGAAATGATTTATATGATCGTTCGCATGTCTTTCCACGGAGAAACCTAGGATGGATGTCTAGTCCTAGGCGACGACTGTGGTTAGATTTCCTTGTGTGTTGGGTCTTTTGCACGCCAGCAAGAGACTATACCAGGGCTTGCTCTTTTGGTAGTCTGGTTGGTCTGGAGGCGGACGGTTCGGAGTCTGGAGTAGACGGCTGGTGGTCCGGAGCAGACGGGTTGGTCTGAAGCGGATGGTTGCTGGTCTGAAGCAGACGGTCGGAGGTCTGGAGCAGACAACAGGAAAACTACAAGTAGAGCAGAGCCAATGGGTGTGGTCGTGAGAGCCTGACTGCAGAAGGACCCATACATATGGTCGAAGAACCAGACGTAGTTTCCGGTACTGAACAGACGTGGTTGCAGTACTGAACAGACGGTGTTGCAGTACGGTATCAGACGTGCATGGTTGCTGTACTGAACAGACCTGGTTGCAGTACGGAATCAGACGTGGTTGCAGTACGGAGCAGACGTGGTCGCTGTACTGAACAGACGTAATAACTGGTCGTAAGCAGACGAGGAAATTACCAGAGTCCATAGGTATGGTCGTGGGAGCTTGACTACGGAGAAACCCATACCTATGGTCGAGATAGCTTAACTACAGGAATCAGATGCATATGGTCGAGAGAGCTTAACTACACAAGCTAGATGCAAATGGTCGGGTGAGCTGTTGGAGCTGACAACAAAGAGTGTAGCCGTCTGGAGGTTGCCTGGTGGTGGTACTGACAGGATCGAGGCGTGTGCAAGTGTCAACTGCGGCAGTATATCTCTGCCAAACGGATCCGCGACTAAAAGTTTGGAAATCGACGTGGCAAAGACACCCGCCGGCGGCAGGCATCCTGACAAGAGCGAGCTGCCGGCGGACCACCCAACCACCCCGCCCAGCGATTCCGTCACAAGTGGTGTCAGAAGTGGGATCCAGTGACAATGGCACAACAAGGAAATATGCAGTATCGACCGACGCCAGGAGAAATGATGGCGCACTTGGAGAGGAGCATGATAGAAATTGACCAAATGATGGAGCAGTTAAGATTGTCCATAAGACAAGAATCAAGTGGACAGGAATTTCCCCCAACTGTGAGTGGACAAGCGGACAGAGGACCAAGGTATGACTCACAGATGGAAGGGGCACAGCAGGCTGGATTCAGCTCAACGCCCAGAGAGCAGATGAGACAACCGTCTACTGCAAGACCCGGTGTTCAATTTACACAGTTTTCCCCACATATTCAGGATGCAGGGATCGCAAATTTTGATGCTATGATTGACAGACGACCACATCTGGTACCGGACAGATTTGATGGACGCACACCTGTCGAAGATTATCTGCATCACTTTGAGGCCTGTGCTGGAGTAAACGGATGGACAAAAAGGGAAGCAGTTCAGTTTCTTGCTGCAAGTCTGAGGGGCCCTGCTGTGAAGTTGTTGACCCAACAACCTGGAGTGGTGTTGACATACGACGAGTTGGTATACAGGCTCAGAAACAGGTTTGGCCTAGGAGGCAAAGCTGAGGTATACCTGGCGGAGTTGAGGCAACGTCGTCGCCAACCAAAGGAAAGTCTCCAGGAGTTAGGACAAAGAATACGGGAGCTGTGTGGATTGGCGTATCCCGAATTCGACGAAAAGGGGCAGGATCGGCTTGCCCGAGGGCATTTCCTAGATGCCGTAGTAACACCAGAAATAAGAGAAGGATTATTCCGTGCTCAACCTCGCACATTGGATGATGCTGTGGAAGCTGCTTTAAACACAGAGGCCTTTCTGAGAATGGAGGGTCAGAGGAACGAAGTAAAGCGGGCTACAAGGTACAGCCGAGCTCTGGAAGAGCAAGAGTGTGAGGTTGTAGCAGTGCGGGAACATCAATCAAGGAATCCAACTATCGACAAGATAGTAAAGGCTGTCATAGACGCCTTGGATGAAAGAGACAGGACAAAGGAAACACAAATCAGGACCAAGTATCAGGAATCAAGAAAAGATGGCGTAGAGCCACAAAGAAAAAGAGAGGAACCAAATAAATCAAAGATTGATGAACAAGAGGAACAAAGATGTTTCAACTGCAATGGATTGGGGCATTGGAGGAAGAACTGCCCATATCCAAAGAAAATGAAAGGAGGAACAGCAGCTTCTCAAGTATCCGAAAGGGAAATGATGAGCGAAATAAAAGAGAAAGATGAACAAATCAGAGTCGGAACGACTCTAGATGGACAAGAGAAAAGAGGAACAGATGAACAAACAAGAGTCGGAGCGACTCTAGATGGACAGGAGAAAAGAGGAACAAAAGAACAAGAAAAAGAGGAACAAACCAGAGTCGGAGCGACTCTAGATATCAAGAGAAAAGGGCTTTACCTTCAAGGCAGAGTAAATGGACAAGAATTAAAATTACTGGTCGACACTGGAGCTACCAACACTCTCATTGGGGAGAAAGTGTTTGACCAGATAGAGGAAATCAGAAAACCAGAATTACTACCAGTGACAAGTGTTGTACTACAAGCAGATGGATCTCAATTGAGAATCAGAGGAAAGTCAATGCTGGAAGTGCAGATTGGAGATATAGTCGTCACTACAATGGCTACAGTGGCTAGTCTAAAGAATGAGGGCATTTTAGGGCTAGATTTCCTAGTCAAAATCAATGCTGTATTAGACTGCCAAAAGATGGAATTGAGGACCAACTATGGCATAATTCCATGCCTAGATAGTAACGGAGAATCATTCTGCAGGAGGATAGTAGCGGGAGGAGATTATTCGATTCCCCCAGGACACGAGATGGTATTAGCAGGTAGAGTTACAGGCAGAAAAGTGTCACTAGGTGATGGATTAGTAGAACCACCTGCAAATCCAACAGAACTAATCAAGAAAGGACTCATCGTCGCCAGATCTGTTGTGAAGGCAGATGAAGATGTACTACCTGTTCGGGTGTTCAACCCAACAAAGGAACCAAGGACTATACAGGCAGGCACTGCCATTGCTTCATTGTCAGGGCTGGAAGAAGTGAGCATGGAAATGTGCAACCTTGCCGAGCCAAATGAGACCAATACCAGCAAAGACATACCAGATCATTTGAAGGACCTCTTTGGTCGCAGTACTGAAGAAGTGCCAGCCCAATGTCATGACTTAATAAAAGAACTGATGGTTGAGAATGCAGATGTTTTCTCTACAGGACCTTCGGATCTTGGACAGACAAGTTTTGTCCAACATGGCATAGATACTGGTACTGCAAAACCAATACGTCAAGCCCAGAGGAGACATCCCATGACGCAGAGGAAAGAAATAGACGAGCAAGTAAAGCATCTACTAGCTCAGGGCCTGATTGAGCCAGTGACCAGTCCATGGGCATCAAAAATCGTACTGGTCAAAAAGAAAGTTAATGAAGATGGCAGCCAAAGATTGTGTGTTGACTACCGTCAACTCAATGCGGAGACGATTAAGGATACCTACCCGCTGCCTAGAATTGACGACATTCAGGGACAGGTACAACTGGTTGAAACCATCACTTACCGGAGCTCACAGGAGATGGCTGACTGGCCAGAAGGAGACAAGGACATACGTCCTATCTACACGGCCAAGAAACTTGGCCACAGGCCTAATCAAGATGAAGCATGCACGTGTTCCATGGCTTCTAGACCTCTTGTTCGAATAGACCCTGTGCCGCCAGACCGGGAAGATAGGGAACCGCGAATGAGTCGATCTCTTATGAGGTCACCACGTCGCTCTGACTCTCGCTCACCACGTCGGTCAGAACGTGCTAGTTCGGCTCGTCATTCCCGTTCCCGATCACCAAGACGGAGGTCCAGGACAACACAAAAGGACATGCCTAAATCATCTGTTCCAGACTGTCCAAAGTCTCCTGAACCTGACCGATCAGAAGTATCTCCACGACATGGTCGGAATTCTACCCCTGAACCAGAGGAGGAGCTGGACTATGATCAGAGGTCGCCTTCACCCCTTGATTTGAGATACACTTCTTGGAAAGTGGTGTCGGAGATGCCGTCTACCAGTGACTGGATAGAATGCACTGGTAGGGATGCTGAGACGCAGACTGACAACCCCCACCAGAGAATTCAGGCAATCTTACAAGAAATAAGAACCGGCGGATCAGAAGAGAAGGTGACCCTGAACAAGTCAACCGACATATTCCAGATTCCACCAGATGTCACCTAGCTTTGTTCGTACCACGGAGCGTTACATCACTAAGGAAGGAGAACTGTTAGAAGTAGTGACGGAGGAACTCAAAAAGAAAGAGTCGTCTTGAACAGTATCTCTTGTGTTCTTTAGAGTTATGTTGTTAATACAATGACACTATAAGAAGGCATGTCACCATGTACCTTGGACATTATTTTTCATGCCGCATTGCTTAGGAGTTTTCTTTGGACTAAAGCTATTGTGTTTTGTTAAACCTGAACATTGTTTTTTAGGACTCTATGGATAGTTTGATACACATGGATACGTTTTGTTAACGTGCTACAGTTTTTGATGTTGTTAAATGACGCTCGGGGGCCGAGCTTTGAAAAATAAGGGAGTTGTGTCACGAAATGGGTTTTATTTCGTGTGTAGAAAATTATTTTTGGTTGATTAATAATGTTTTTGTCGTAGCTGGCGATATTACATGCATGTTTCTACACTAATAATGACGTAGATAGCAACATGAAAGTTATGCATGTTTTGAACGGTTTTTGTGGAATAACAATTTCCTGAAGATGTTTCACTGGTTAATTTGGTTATCACTAGCTTGATCTAAATAAATGCTTTAATTTGATATGTCATTCATGCATATCCGATTTCGGAGAGCAAAGTAATAGCTGTTCTAAGATTGTAACAGAGGTTACATGTAACTGTAACAGATATTGTATAGTTAATGCACAAGTACGTTAAGTTTGCAAATTCGTGAGGTTTTGCCGATAATTTGTTGAAATACGGCGCCCACGGGGTGCATTGCACGTAAAGTATGCAAATTGATTTGGATTCGCTATCCAATAAATAAAGTTGGTGGATGCGATCGAAATGATTTATATGATCGTTCGCATGTCTTTCCACGGAGAAACCTAGGATGGATGTCTAGTCCTAGGCGACGACTGTGGTTAGATTTCCTTGTGTGTTGGGTCTTTTGCACGCCAGCAAGAGACTATACCAGGGCTTGCTCTTTTGGTAGTCTGGTTGGTCTGGAGGCGGACGGTTCGGAGTCTGGAGTAGACGGCTGGTGGTCCGGAGCAGACGGGTTGGTCTGAAGCGGATGGTTGCTGGTCTGAAGCAGACGGTCGGAGGTCTGGAGCAGACAACAGGAAAACTACAAGTAGAGCAGAGCCAATGGGTGTGGTCGTGAGAGCCTGACTGCAGAAGGACCCATACATATGGTCGAAGAACCAGACGTAGTTTCCGGTACTGAACAGACGTGGTTGCAGTACTGAACAGACGGTGTTGCAGTACGGTATCAGACGTGCATGGTTGCTGTACTGAACAGACCTGGTTGCAGTACGGAATCAGACGTGGTTGCAGTACGGAGCAGACGTGGTCGCTGTACTGAACAGACGTAATAACTGGTCGTAAGCAGACGAGGAAATTACCAGAGTCCATAGGTATGGTCGTGGGAGCTTGACTACGGAGAAACCCATACCTATGGTCGAGATAGCTTAACTACAGGAATCAGATGCATATGGTCGAGAGAGCTTAACTACACAAGCTAGATGCATATGGTCGGGTGAGCTGTTGGAGCTGACAACAAAGAGTGTAGCCGTCTGGAGGTTGCCTGGTGGTGGTACTGACAGGATCGAGGCGTGTGCAAGTGTCAACTGCGGCAGTATATCTCTGCCAAACGGATCCGCGACTAAAAGTTTGGAAATCGACGTGGCAAAGACACCCGCCGGCGGCAGGCATCCTGACAAGAGCGAGCTGCCGGCGGACCACCCAACCACCCCGCCCAGCGATTCCGTCACAATATCAAGAAATAAAATAATTTGGTGAATATGGCTTGCCATATATGTATTCAGCATACATTGGTTAAAATGTCCTGGGCCCCATCTTTCAAAGAGTTGCGATTGATCCGATCAACCACAACTATGGAAAGCCAGCAACGTCAACATCTAAAATGCATGTTTATTCATGTTATTTTTTAGATATGGATATTCATAAATTCATTGTTTTCTTGAAAATTACACGTGCTTCTCTTTGTTCACAAAGTATATTGTGCATATCTTCTGAAGAAAAAATTATGACATTGATAGATTTCCATATAGTTGAGATTGATTGGATCAATCGTAACTCTTTGTAAGACGGGGCCCAATACAAGTGTAACAGACTGTTACTCTGTCAAATGGATAATCTGGAAAAATTTGAATCATGAATATATTTTTTTAAAGTCCAAAGCTATAAATCAGTGTATTGTATTTGCTTTTACGAGGTATGTTATATGTATTTGAAAGACTCAGAACAGAAGATTGAGGAAACCTGACATTTTGTTCTGGCTTTTCAAAGTGTTATGTGAGTCATTGTACAATACTTAGGAGATATATCCATCTTGTTAAAAAAATATATTATTAATTTGGGTAGTCAGTAAAGACAGAAAATTCATATTTCAATTGTATTGATGGCTTCAATGAAAAATTAAGTTTTTGTCTATATTTCATTTGTGTTTCTCCCACCTGATTAGAGCCAGTGTTTTGAATACTGTTATAATCAATTTAATTATTATTATTATCGTAATTATTATTGTCATCATTATTAGTATCATTATAATTAGAAGTATTGTTATTCTTATTAGCATTATTGTTTTATTTATATGGTATCATTATTTTTATAATTATTATTGTTGTTGTCATTATCATCATCATCATCACCATCATCATCTCCATTATCATCATCTCCATCATTATCATCATCATCATTTTCTTCATCATCATCACCATCATCTTCATCATCATCACAACAGTAGTAATTATTTCCTTTTCTCAATGATGCAATGAAAGACAATTACACTATTAAGGGGAGAAAAGTTAGAAATAAAGAATATGGTAGTCTATTACAAAGACGAAAACGAAAATATGATGAAAAAAAAATTATGTTGTTCACTCAAAGGGGATATAAATATAAAAAAAAGAAGATAAAATCTAATTTTTCAAGACAATATATTTATGTTTTATTATTTGGACAGAACGGAATGGCCCAACATTACGACCTTGGACAATGGTTAAGGAAACGATACGTGACGGACCTGAAATTGTTTGATGGTACCTACCGGCCGAAGCAGTTCTACGTTCGGAGCACCTCGAAAGAACGGACCATCATGTCGGCACAGTCCAACCTGCAGGGATTCTTTCCTGTTGCTTCGGAGGGAAGGGAGTCGTCTACTCTGTGGCCACCAGTGCCTGTCTTTACCACAGTAAATACGGGGCAGGACTATGTAAGTATCAGTCTGGATCTGTCTGAGGCACCTTGTCAAGAGTTGTGTCTTTCAGGGAGCAAAATTACACCGGGGCTGGGGGCGATTTAGCCCCCAAAATGATCAAAAGAGCACTGGAAAATAACAAAAAGGAGCATCTAATTTTATTCAAACCACCCGTATGTAGCTGGTAGTTAAAACAGCTCTTTTAACTACCAGCTACATAACATAGGATTGATAATAATAATATAGGATTTGTATGGCGCACGTAATTCCACCTTGCTGAAAAAAAAGTGCTCAAGGCGCTCCTATATTACCCCGGCTAAGCTAGTCTACTGATTCTGGTGCGCACAGCTACATATGGTGGTTTGAATAAAATTAGATAAAACAGCTATTTTCGACTGCACAAAGACTATTATTACCATCGTTACGAAAGACTTTACTCACACCTTACGACTGTTATGACATCATTACGACTAGATATTAAATTTGCTTTTATTCTAAGAAGGATGATAGCATAATCACAGATTTGAACATAGATATTTGTACGATGATTTTGAACATTACACAGTAAAATATTCCAAGTCTCAATATTAGCATCAAATTCTACTACGTTTTATTCCAAAATTGAGTCGCAGACCAATCGTAAGGTGTGCAGTCGCCTTTAGAGGAATGTGACTAAGGTATTACTGTTTCTGTCCCTTCACTTCACTCTTTTCATCACTTAGAATAATGTATTCAGTCATGTGCCTCATGCAGTAAATTTTATAGAAGAAAATTAAAGACAATATAGTGAATTTAATATTTTCTACAATATAACTTCAAAAAGATTTGATGAGAGTATTTTATGAAACAGACATCAGTGATTTTTTTTATATTGTCTTCAGATTTAAACATGACTTCACACAGCTTTGATAACAGTAGCTCATATGTAGACATCGCTATAATCTCTCTAGCTATTGCCTATCAAAGTTTTGTGTGAAATGCTGGATAAGAAAATGAATATCCATGTTGTTCAATCTAATTCAATGTACTGGTACATACATGTAGCACCAGAGCAGAGTTCCCTAAAATATCTGTTGTGTAAATGGAACTGTCAGTTTGCAGTTTGTGTGAAGGCCTGAAGGGGACTTTTCTTTACTCCAAAATTACAGACTTCACTTGTCATTTCTCATCTGTTATGTTGAGCAAACAAATTCACAACATTTTACCAATTTTGCCTGTGTATTGCTACTGATTAGCCAGAAACTATATAGAAACCTTGAATAAAATCGTTATTGAGGTCCTTGCAAAACTGGAATCGATAAAGTGAATCCTCATTATGATTTCCTCCACAGCTGCTTCATCCAACCAAACTAGAAGGATGTGATACGGCGAGTGATTTCTTTCAGTACGTAGAGAACTGTCCAGCCAAGCAAAAATATATAAAAGATAATCAGGTGAGTATAGGATTATTGAACTATAGTTACTTGTATTGACGAAATAATTATATCCACCTGAAAATTCAACAACTTTTATATGTAAATTTGTAAATCTTTCAGCTCTTTGAGTGATAGATACGTTCGCGTATCTAGATCAAGGGAAAGTGCAAAGAAACCATCATGAATTGAATAGAGGGGAGATAGAGGGAATAAAAATAAATGAAATTATTAACTCTGTACAAAGAAGACATGGAAGAAGATCAATGATAAGCAGATTTATGATGATGAGAAGAAAAAGTAAGGAGAAGTGGAATGAAAAGGATGAGAAAGAAAAGGAGGGAAGAAGAAGAACAAGAAGGAGGATGAAAAGGAGAAGAAGAAGACGACGAAGAAGAAGATGAAGAAGGAGGAGAGGAGGAATAAGAAGAGGAAGAATAAGAAGAGGAGGAGAAGAAGAAGATAAAGGAGGAGGAGAGGAAGAAGGAGAAGGAGGAGGAGGAAGGGAAAGAAGGTGAGGACAAGAGGGACTAGCAAGATGAAAACAAAGAAAAAGAAGAATACAGGGAGGGAGAAGGAAGAAAACAAAGAAGTATGAATGTTTTGAAAAGCAGCTTGATTTTGTAGCATTTTGTGTTCCAGTGCTTGCATTAATAAAATTCTATTTTATTATTTTTTTTCAGACTTTCTTTGATAGAATTCAAAAGAATGCTGGGTTTTCTGATGATGTAGTGTTTAGAAACTTCTCTACTCTCGCAGATACATTACTAAGAGAGGTGAGTTGATATGGTAAAACTGCCGATTGGTCGACTCATCACATGATCTACCTTCATTTAGTCTAATGCCATTCCGTCCATCAACATCTCGTCTAACAACCATTTGGTCCAATAACCGTTTGGTCCAATAATCCCTTCGTCTAATCAACGGTTCGTCTATGACCATTTCGTCTAATAACTAGTTGGTGTAATACCCATTTTCTTTTCATTCATTTTGTCCAATTTAACACTTTCCAATTAGACCAAATAGTTTATGGGCTAAATGGCTATTTGGACCAACTGGTTATTAGACGGAATGGTGAGTGGACGACCTTGTAATTAAACCATGTGGATGGTAGGCGAATTGATGATAGAACAAAATTATAGTAGACGAGTTGGTAATTCGACAAATTGGCATTAGACCAATTGGAAATAAACTGCCAGTTGATACATGGGTGGGGGGGGGGGGGTTGAGGGTATTTTAAGGGCTGCATCTTTGAGATTTGGATTCTCAACTTCTATACCACAGTATGACAATTTATCATCCCTAATCTTTCAGGTTTTGAGACGGTTCTGGGCGTTTTATTGTCTCGCCTGCCTATGTAGGCAGTGGCGACAATGGTGGTGGTAGCGTCGTGCAGTTAAAACCATTTCCTTCATTTTTTACCATACGATATGTAGGAAAGCTGCTCACATATGACGTTACAAATCAAATAATTAAAATTCTGATTACTTTTTGTTATTCTTCTATGGATTTTTGTCAAACCCTCGGCAGTCAGTCTGCAAGCCCCTGTGTTAATGAGCAAATGAGCAAGATTTATCCAAGTCCTCTCATGGCTGATTCATGTCCAAGCAAAATCTCGTGAATTGTGAGACTTCTTCTCAAAGAATTTAACCACTTTCTCCTTGAGTAATATTGATTATTTTTGTACCATGGGATAGATTAAATGTTACTCTTTTATATTGGTTATTTCTTTTGAATAAAATATTTTGATAAATAAGTGAATTTTTTTACCTGAAAAGATGCCTCAAACAGAATTTTCTTCCTCTGTTTTCACTTGCAAATTGTGCAACATTATGTGTTTTAGGCACAAACATTATTTATATCATGAGAGAGCTCAAACTCTATGCTTTCTTACAATGTCACTCTTGATATGTGGCATCTTTTAGATGGGTCAGCAGCAAGCATTTTCCACCAAAATGCAAGACGAGATTTCTGAAATTTCTGAGTAGCATAAAGTCCAGAGTTCTGATTGGCTGAATACTGTTCTCAAAACAAACAGGCACGGGTAATTTGAAGAGATTACCACATGGTGAGTGTGACCTTGCAGAGGCCCAGTGTGGGGAACATTGGAATTTGCGTGGGTGTGTGGTCTCTATGACCAATCAGAGCGCAGTATTCTTATTTTTGAGCTGCTAAATGTACTTGGCCTATAAAAAGCTGACTGCTGACCCATCTAAAATACATCTTATAAAAATTATATCATATTAAAGCTTAGATCTTCAGCTTTATCATAATCTAAAAATCATTTGTGCTCAAACAGAAATCAAGTTTGAAAACAACAACTTTTGTTGCATGAAAATAATTATTTTGTTTCATGTTTTAGATCAAAAGTTTCCTCTATATTACAAATCCTTTTAAAAATCCAAACACATGACCTGAAAGATGATTCTTCTTCTTTACAAAGATATCAAATACATGAAATTTTGTCAATATTTAGAGCAGCAATGGCTGAATAAAAAGAGGTGTTTTGGTCCGCACCAAGCTCATTAACAGTGCAAAACCCTCTAGTCATGAATATCACTTTGATAAAAGAAGCTACTTTTTCAGGGCTTGCCGACTGACTGTTCGGCAATATTTTTGTTATTATTTTTTTCTGCTATTTTTACAATAAACTTTTTTGTCAGGGTGAACTTCCCCTTTAATGGCAGTACCAAGGTTTTCTGGTTTGGGAGCATGAATATGGGCAGGTGGGGAGGGGCGGGGGGGTGATGGGGTTGTGAGGTCACAGTTAACCATCTGTGTGAATTATATTTCATATGATCAATTTGAATAATAATGGATCTAATTCATCACTTGTGGGATATGAGCAGAAAAATCTTGCAAACAGGTCAAGTTTGAGTTCTGAGACTACAGGTCAAAGGTTTATACAGCTTGTGGTTTCATGTGATAAGCAGGGACATCCCTTTTCTATGGATTCATGACATATCTGAATTGTATCATGATATGCAACATCCTTTGTCTCTTGTTTATTCTTTGTAGAAAAGAGACGGAAGAAAACTACCAGACTGGGTAGACGATGAGACGTTCAACAGATTAAAAGCTACGTTGGATTTTGCCTTTGAAGTAGAGTACTCCAACATGACAACAGATGAAAAAAGAATTAATTCGGGTAGGTATGTTTTGAAGTGTTAATTAAGGGATGAAATACTCCCCAGGGAGTGGAAATTGTGCAGGGTCATGATGTGTTTATAAAGGGCTCTAGAGATGCCGTTCTAATAATGGAGTGTTGTACAAAATCATTATTAGTATTGCATTTACGTAAGTGAATCACAGAGTTGCCAACCCTTACGGAATATTAATGGTTGTGTTCTGGTGTAAATTCAGTGTTTTCTTCCCAATTGAATGACTGAGTGAAAAACGTTTGTTAACATTATTTGTCTCGTAAGAAAAAATGTGGTTCAGCCGTTTGGTTACTCACATTGTAATTCCTTATCTGATTAATATTCCGCAACGGTTGACATCTCCGTAATCAAATAGCCACAGATTTTATGTCATTTAACACTTCTGTTCAAGTGATCTCTTATGAATTTTTAGAGGAAAATATCTTATTTATTTCATTTTTTCTTGGTTTTTCTTTTAGGTGTTTTATTAACAGAGATGGTTGGGAATATGAAGGCTCATTTAAACCAAACAAACGTTGATAGTAGGATATTTATGTACTCAGCGGTAAGTTTGAATTCTTCTTTTTATTGTCTTTAAAGAGAAATTCCAGTAGTTGCAGTAAACACTGATTTCATGAGAAAGTCTGTAAAACCAGGCTTAATTGTCAGTATATCATCGAGGATCTAGATCTGGTACAGTTACATAAACTGAACTTTGTGAAATCTTGAAATCTAGGCTGAAAAATGTTCAGACTGAACTTCCCCAACACAGATAAGCGCACGTGGGACAGTGTATAATTATTGCTTTGAGCGTCGGGCCCGACGCTCTACCCGAATCCTGTGCTTATTTGCTGATTTCTCAGCAATTACACAATTTCTTCCAGAATCCTTTGGCACATGCGTTTTATTTATACAAACAGACACTTTGGTGGTCATTTCATTGGATTCTGTACGAACTCATTTTGTTATCGTTACCAAAACTAGAATTTACCTTTAAGGCCAAGTCCACATAAAGCCCACTGTGAAAAGTGAAGGGAAATCCAACCCAAATCAATAGTTGTTTTTAGAGGAAAGTAGATAGATGAAAGTTTGAACAATATCAGACAAGCAATTTAAAGTTATGAATTTTTGAAAGTTGTCAAATTGCATAGCACATGAAATGCCATCAAAGCGACGCAATAAGAGACACAAGATTTGGACCTTCATAGGCCACGTTTTCAATCGCCCGGAGAAGTCTGTTGCAAATTCAAACTGGAAGGGTCATTAATGAGATGCAAGTGGGGGTCTAGCGCAGCACCAGATCACTAGACCTACAGAGACTTCAAATTGGCCGCATCAGTGATTTCATAGTGTTGTAAGGCAAGGACTACTCAACCCCAATATATAAAGTGGCTAAAATTTCCTCTTTTTTCTCCAAAATTTTATTTCAAACTATATTTTCCTTTCAAGAGGACATTAAAAATATGCTACCTGTGTTATATTTTCATTACTGCCCAGGGGAATGGGTACTTAGGAGAAAAACACAAATCCCTGATAACTAATTACATGGCCTATGGGAAAGTCGTCCCTGCCACTTGTCAAGTTGCTAATTTGAAATATACATAGTTGTAGGGATCTTGATATCAAAACAGCCATAACTTTCTTATTGCTTGTCCGATTTTTTTTTTTAATGTCACCATTCTGTTTTACTTATTTTTTCTCCTCTATCATACAACATTTTTATGACCAAGGTTTGACTCCTCTTTTATGAAAATGAAAATAATTTTGAATACTGGTGATAATATCAATTTGCCATGTACTGTATAATGTTGCAAGTTTCATGACACATTGATATGTATGCAGGACATGTGCAAATCAATGAGCTTATGATTGATGTCAAAACCTCACCCTCTTTTCTCATGAAATTTATTAATTACAATTCTACCATTTTATGAAGGCTTAAAGTTTTGTAAAATATGCACTTCATTATATTTGTGATAGCTTTGTTTCCAGCAGTTCATCTTCAGTGACCATATTGACCGTATTGTTATTGTACATTGTAATTGTATAGAAATGGTTCATTAGGACACTATGTTTTTTTTCCCATCTACAATCTTGAGAACGATAATTCCAAGAATAATCCAGTATGTAAAGACCATTGGGTTTAATAAATTTCTCAAATACACCCAAGCAGACATGTAATAACGTTTTACAAAATGTTACGATTGATCAGATCAGCCTCATATATGGAACGCCAGCAACATCATCATCTAAAAACCATGTTTGTTCAACATATTTTCTAGATGTGACGTCCATTCATAAATACATAATTTTCTTGAAAATTCACTGTGCTTATCTTTGTTTACAAATGACATTTTGCAAATTTTTAGAAGAAAAAAATTATATCATTGGTGGATTTCGAGATAGTTGAGATGGATTGGATCAATAGTAATTCTTAGTAAGACGGGGCCCTGGTCTATAAAACATTGTGATATTGACTTGGTTGCATTTTCCGTTTCTTTCTTTTCCCTTAGCACGATACAACCGTTGCACCATTTTTAGGAATGTTCGGTGTTTTCAATAATGTAATACCTCCGACGGCATCCTGTATAATGGTGGAATTATACAGAGAAGACGATGGGTGAGTTGTATGCTTCCATTTCTTGTATCATACTCTGAAGTTGCTTTCACACCCGTTCTATTGATAGCAAAGAATGTATGGTTTTTTCAGATTCGAAATTTTACCCTGAAAAAAAAAGGGTCAAAATAGTTTGCTGATCAGTTGAAGTGAACAAATTGCACTGTGGGAATTTCTAAGGATCGTTTTTAGTTTTCTAAGGCTGTATTGGGCATTTCACGGCTGAATTCATTCCGCACCCCCCTTGTATTTTCTTTTCTCTAGCTCCTAGGTACCGGTTAGCACACTATTTTTTTTAACCTGTATGATCTATAGCCCGTATTTTGAAGTCGGGTTTGATTTAAACTCTGGTTTGAAGTTGTGGTTTATCTACATGTATGGAAAGCCAGTTGTTACATAAATCTCTAACAGTAGAGGATCAATGTATCAGCTCATTTGACTCCCAAAATATTATTAACTGCCTGGGAAGGAAAGGTATGACAATTGCCTTCACCATTGATTAGTGAAGAGCACAATTAACATGACATGCATTCACTGTAAACAAAATTTTGAAATGTTTGGCTTCCCATAATTCTAGCACAGAGTTAGACCATGGTCTAAGTTAAACCTGACTTCAGAATACGGGCCTATAGGTGTGACTTTTGGTAGTGAATTTATGACAATACATTTTATATCTTCATATTTTTGTCATCTTCTCTCTCTCTCTCTCTCCATCTCTATACTTTTCTCTCCATCTCTCATCTTTTCTCTCTTACTCTCTCCAGTTCACATACGGTGCAGTTATTATTTAGGAATGACACTTCAAAGCCTCCGTACATCCTCAAGTTCCTCGATTGCAACGAGGTATGCCCTGTTGAAAACTTTTTCCACATTGCATCGCCTTTCCTGGTCGATGATATCGATGCGATGTGCAGGAGAAAACCGCCTTCGTTGCCTCTTCACGTTGAATGGAATATAGGTGAGTTAGCTCAGCTGATTTTAGCAAGTAGAATTTTTTTGGTTTAAGTTTCTTTTCTGCAAACTTTTTGAAAAATGAAAACCTCTTAAAATGGGGATTAGATGTTCAGTTTTCAGTTTTAGACTGATGATGTGGATAAAAATATTAGCTCATTGTAAGTAAGCTCACTAACAAGTATGCATTGAGGCCTCCGCACACCATATGACTCGACTGGTCTACGACTGGTTTGGACTGAGTGAGGGGAGATGTGACGTCACAGCTCTTGAGAGTCGCAGACCGGTCAGAGACGAGTTGCAAGGAAAATCGTAAGGATTTGGCATGTCGGATCCTTATGTCTGGATCGCAAGGTCAATCCAACTTCCAGCCTATCAGACAGCAGAGCTGCACGAAGCGTATATGATATACAACGCGCATACGCAGTGGTAAGCGCCATTTTCTCAGTTGCTATGGCAAAAAGCAAAAAGCGCATGCGAGAGTCGCAGACAGAATGGTAGTCGGATCGCAAGGTGTGCGGTGTCGAGGCTTATGACTACCTTGTGATTCATCTCCATTCACTCAGTCGCAGACCAGTCGAGTTGTAAGGTGTGCAGTGGCCTTTACAAGTGTCAAATGATTGTCCCTTTTGAATAAGCCCTGTTTAAATTATGTTTGAATATCCCAAATTCATGAAAGACCTTTATACCTTGCTTCATAATTCAAATTTTTGTCTTACGGATGGTGACTGAAATTGAGAAGATGGGCTTTATTACACAATTGCATCTTCAGTCGAAGAATGAGCTGTTCTGGTTTAACCCTGAAGCTCCCGGGGTATTTTGATTCTTGTCATTCCCGGGGGGGGGCCATTATGGCCCCCCCTTAAGATCTCGGCCGCCGATCGCGCGAGCGACGCAAAAATTTGCACGCTGGTAGTGTGTGATGTAATCTACAAGGCTGTATGGTAAAATTTTCCAAAATATTGAGATTTTATTTTATATGAATTAATTATGCTAATTTATGCATAAATCATACTTTTTGCTCTAATTCACTAAATAAAGCTCCTAGAATGCTAATTTTTGGTAAAAATATTCTTTGTAGCTTTCTTAACAATCGCAATAAAAAAAAACTTCGGTTTGGAAATCAATTTCTTATGTATTTTATTGTTTTATGAATTTCTTATGTATTTCTTTGTTTTTTTACTTTTGGTTTTTTATTGTTTTTTCAATGGAAATCGTTCCAGACTTAATTCTGATCATAAACAAGGCAAAATTAATTAAGTTTAATCAGTAAAAGTAGAAATAATGATACATTTATGAATTTTGGCTAAATACACTATTTGCATTGGATTTGTACATGAAATCACGTTTATGAGCAATTTTGGGTCTGACATGCACTTATATAATGTTGCGTAATGTCGTAACCGCGTACCCGGGCGTCACAAATTTGGTCTCAAAATTTGCGCGAGACTTGAAAGTAAAAAGTCAGTGAGCGGCGAGGTAAAAAAAATTCGCGAAGCAGATATATCGCGAAAATTGTCGAGGGGCCCCCCCCCGGGAGAATTAGGGTTAAGTTGCACTAGGTTTGAACTTTTTACTGCTGAAAAGTTAGTTTTGTTGTGAGGTAAAATAAGAATGGTTTATTGTGGATTTCAGTCCATCATTTTTCCATTTCATAAGAATACTTAACTTGGTCTGATCTCAGATCCTGTTGTAGGCTGGACTACAAAAATCTACAGTGCGTATCAAAAAAAGTTTACACTCAAAGATAATGCTGTAAAATGGTATATTTGTAATTATCATGAAGCTTTTTCCACATATCTCAGCGAATAACGATATAAGTGATGAAAAATCTTACCACTTGAGTGAGCACCACTTACTTTTGAAAAGTTCGTGAGAAATTGTGTGCTCAGAACTTGGAAATAGTTATATGGACAAAAGTAGACGTTGATCATGAAGAGCTCATGGACTTTAGCTATGGAGATTGATATGTAGGTATCTTTTACCCTTTTAACTTGTTTCCTTGCCAAAAACACTTCAATCAAGCGCCATAGCCGATTTCTGCGAGCTTTACCAAAATGGACAGTGCTCACTCAAGTGTAACATTCTGTCAAAATTTTTACTTTCATTTGATAGATGAGATCCAAACCCAAGAATATATGTGAAAAAAAATATCCCCATGTTGTATATTTTTCAATACCCAGGACTTCTTCAAAGTGTAGACTTTTTATTGATACGCACTGTATATGATGGTTACACTTCGTAATTCCGAAGGTTCGTAATTTCGAAGGTTCTTTATTCCGAAGGTTCGTAATTCTGAAACACGTAAATTGCCTATACCTCGATTTTCGTTCATCCGAAAACGTAAAAGGGTTCGTTAATCCGAACATTTGTGGCGTTATTCTGAAGGTTCATTATTCCGGAGGTTTGATAATCCGAAAACGAAATAAGGTTTGATGTTCCGAAGTATACAATCCGAAAACGAAATATGGTTCGTTGTTCCGAAGGTTCGTTAGTCCGAAAACGAAATAAGGTTCGTTAATCATTAGTTTTCGGACTAACGAACCTTCGGAATTACGAACCTCATTTTGTTTTCGTATTAACGAACCTTCGGAATTACGAACCTCACTTCGTTTTCGGACTAACGAACCTTCAGAATTACGAACCTCATTTCGTTTTTGGACTAACGAACCTTCGGAATTACGAACCTTCGGAAATACGATCCTTCGGAATAACGAACCTTCAGAATGACAAAGCTTTGGAATTACGAATGTATGCGGATAATGCGGTATATGATATGGGAAATTTTACTTTTATTTGATAGATGAGATCCAATCCCAAGAATATATGTGAAAAAAATATCCCCATGTTGTATATTTTTCAATTCCCAAGGACTTATTCAAAGTGTATACTTTTTATTGATACTCACTGTATATGATATGGAACTAAAGCTTTCTCTCTTATCCTGATATTACAGGTTGGATGTTAGCAGCAAGTACCTTGGCTTTTGCAGCCCTTCTTCCTTTTATTGCTTGTGTAATACTCACTTGTGGCGTCGGTGGGCGTCGCCGTTTACATAACTCCAAGAAACGCATGGAACCCATCAACTTCCACCTCCTGGGCGGCAACAACAGCGAGTCGGAAGACGAGAGCGTGTTTGACACATGACCCCACGTCAAGGAGTAGATAGAGTCTTGTGATCGTTCGTCAAAGTATTTTCTGTTTTTATTTATTCATGCTGAATAACGCACTGACTGCAAAGATGTGATCATATGTGACTAAATATGTGCTTTTCCAGAGCATTAATCTTTTTTTTATATAAAGTCTATAAAAATCAACTATTTATTCACACCCTGGTCACAAAGATGTGATCCTCTGCAACAAAATATGTGTTTCTCCTGCGCATTCATTTTTTTATAAGGTCTACAAGAACCCGCCATTCCAAAAATTTTCAGCTTTTTTTGTTGTTGCAACATCGCTGCATTTAATAGATGCAGAAATCTTCTGCGATGATTTATGTACAAATCCATAGCTATCATTTTTTTTTTGTGTATAAAGGTCTTTAAAAATCAACCAATCCTAAAATTGGCAGCTTTTTTGTTGTTGTGACATTGCTACAATGGATGCAGAGATTTTCTGTGTTAATTTATGTACATGTTCTATCCCTTAGCTGTCATTTTGTTGTTTACAACTATCTACAAGAATCTATTGTTCCTTAAATTGGCAATATTTCTGTTGTTTCAGCATTGCTGTGTTGCAGAAAGCCTCTGCTAACAAATGTTTGTCATCCCATGACATTTTTTTAAAGGTCAACAAGAAATGGGGGTTCCTCAGGTATGTTGCAACATTCTTTCAATGGTTGCAGAAATATTTTAGAAATAATATGTACTTTCCCATACTAGTCTTTTTTTTCAAAGGTCTGCAAGAGTCAGCTCCTCCTGCATTGATATTGTAGGGGGTAAATATTTTCGGCCCCTTACATACATGGAGTTGGAAATAGGCACTCCATGCAAGTTTGGACTACAGTCAGATTCAATCTATGCTATGAGATAACCAATAATTACCCTCAACTTCAATTTTCACAACTTAAAACATGAGAATAAGAAGATCTTCTGAATTACAAAGTAAGATCGAAATCATCAAATATCATTTACCATCAATAAGAAATTGGTCATTTGATTAGTTTTCAAAGTAAGTAATTACGATTTTCATTTTCACCCTGTATTGCAAATTTAGGGAATTTAGTGATTATTATTTTTCATTAACTTAGTCACACTCAGGAATAGTGTAATATGCAGCAGCATCGATAGAGTATTTTTTGTTGTTGTAATTTGCTCTTCCATCAATTTTACCATTTAAATTTATGTATTTTTGGTAACAGATATATATAATGCATAAGGGCAATTCCATAGGTTGGTGGACATGAGCTCAATGTGTCTTTGTACATATAGCCCATCTGAACCGTAACGTGAGTAACCACTTTATCTGCACCCCTTGTAAAAACCATGTGTTCTTTATTTTTTTAATTATATACAAATTTGTCTCCCTAATATACTTCTTTGAAATGGATATAATCAACTTTCATAAAAGCCTTGCATGAGGACACTTTTCACTTATGTCCACTTTTCATTTTATGCATGTCCAAATCATGTAACACGAGTAACCGACACATTTCAAAGATTTGCCAGGAGCATAATGAAATTTCCCAAGTTTTTTGTTTTTATACAAAGGATAGTCAGACTGCGTACTATGTTGTGATAAAGAGATGTTTAGTTCCTATCAATAATAATGGAGTTACAGCTCCAAGTATGAGTCAAGGTGTCTCCAAATGTAACGTGAGTAACCGTGGAATAGCCCATAAGCCTTTGCTGCACTGTCTTTACAACTTTCACAACCCTGATCTGTTTGATTTGTCAGATTTGTGAAGAGCTGGATGCATAACATTTATTTATTTTTCATTAAAGATATTTTTTGTCCGGGGCTTATTGATGAACTTCTACCTCCAAGCAAGGACCCACCACCACTTGATCCTTAAGAAAATAGGGTCAAGTGACTGTACATTGCCAGATGGTCTGAACCGGCTTCATCTTATTTCTGTAGGTCTCGTTCCTCATGGTCTAATCTTAAAGCTAAATGAAAGTAGTTGCAGTAAAACACTGATTTCGTGAGAAAGTCTGTAAAACCAAGGTTAAGTATTACTATATCATTCTGGATCTAGATCTGGTACAGTTACATAAACTGAACTTTGTGAAATCATAAAATCCAAGCTGAAAAACGATCACACTGAAGATCGCCAACACAGATAGGCACACGTGGGACAGTGTATATCATTATTGCTGGAATAAAAACCTGATGGAAGTGCCCGAATCCGAGCTTATTTTGCTTATATCTCAGCAATTAAACAATTTCTTCCAGAATCCTTTGGCACATACATGTATTTTTTATTCATACAAACAGACACTTTGGTGGTCATTATATTGGATTCTGTAAAAAGTCGTTTTGAGATCGTTACCACAACTGGCATTTATCTTTAATATGTCCTTGTCATGAATGAAGAAAGGTTTCATGCTGCACATGTCAGCGGTGTCAACATCCTTTGTGTGATGGCTATTCCATCATCTGTTGGCACAAACCGAAGAAGGAGACAGTATTGTGTGTGAATTAAATGAATATTCATGATGTAGCTGGAAGGACCATGTGCACATGTGCTCGGGGAAAAAAAAAAGATTTTTTTATTCACAAGTACATGTAGAAGAGAGATTGGTTAAAGTTGGGAGCGTTGCAGCAAAAGGAAAGATAAAAGCAGACATTTTTTTTGTTAGATTGGCAAAAATTTGAACATGTACAGAATTTCTTCCAGACTTTCCTGATCAGTTAACATCTTCATGGAGTAAAAAAATTCTTGAATTTTGTTTTCTTTCTTAATGAACATTATTACATACCATTCACCAACTAGGATTAACCCAAAATCAGTAAAGCAAACAAATTGAAATGAAAAATAATAAAAACAATCATTAAATGATAATTTGAACTTCCTTTCACTTTTTACATAAGTACAGAGATGAGTTATTTTTGGCATGACATTGTCTCACAAAAAGTCTTATGGTGTCAAAATGCTATCCCCACATATACATCACAAATGTCATCTCAAACACATTCCCTAGGAATCTGTTTCATGAAGTTTCTACTTATTTTGTAATGATAAATCTGATTTATTGAAATTGATATTGATTAAGATATGAATTAGTATTATATTACAAGTTTGTAAGTAAATTCTGATCATTTCAGGATTATGTGAATGACTTGCTATCAATCTCGGGTCACATTTTACTGATATTTTTTCTTTTTATATGATTAATTTGGGTGCAAATATCAATTCAACAATTGGTTCTAGGGATATCTGTATAACATTTCTTCTGGCATTTAATCTTTGTTTCTTTTGTAAAGAACAATATTTATTATGGGAATTTTCATATTTTGTACAAATAATCAAGTGGATTGTAATTTGGGTTGTGAATTATTAAGAAATTTCATGGATTGGTTTGTAGTTAATTTTACAGTACACTGTTCTGAAATAAGTTTGAATGCTAGGTTCTAGTCTTCCAGGGATGGTTTCACAAACTGTTCGTGTGACTTAGAGTCAAATGATTTGTTGTGTCTTAGTTGTGATTTGTCCAGTACACTTAGAGCTTTGTGAAAGACTTCCTTGGACAACTTTCCAAGAGGACGGCTTACCTGGCAGTGTTAAGAATAGTTGTCCTAGAGAGAATTGCCTGTACGGGGGCGTTGTGGTCTAGTGATTCAGATTCTTTCAATTTGAAGGACGTGGGTTCGATTCCAAGCCATGGCGTGTTTTCCTTCAGCAAGAAATTTATCCACATTGTGCTGCACTCAACCCAGGTGAGGTAAATGGGTACCGGGAGGAAGTAAATGGGTACCGGGAGGAAGGCGTTAATCCACACTTTGCCACTCTCGACCCAGGTGCTAAATGGGTACCCGGTAGGATGCGAAAGATATTGTATGTTTGAATTTGCCAGCGCCATAATGAGGCTGCGATGAATGCAAGGAATGCTCCCCAGGGAGTGGACATTGTGCACTTTTCGTGCAGGATTGAAATGAATCCAATGACCGGGGTAATAATATGCTGTAACGCGCTTTGGGCCATTCTGGGAAAAGCGCTTTATAAAAATTGGCTATTATTATTATTATTATTATTATTATTAATTCCTCAAAATGCTGTGCGCACCGGAATCGGTAGACTAGCTTAGCTGGGGTAATATAGGAGCGCCTTGAGCACATGGCAAGGTGGATACATGCGCTATACAAATCCTATATTATTTATTTATTTTCAGTAAAGACATCTTTTGGGACGACTTGCCCTTGATTTACTAAAATAAAGCTGGGATTGATAAAAAAATGTATAAAAACTCTGGAATCATGAATATGATAAATAAGAATGATAAATGAAATAGTATTAAATATTTTTTTTGTGATTGTTTCTATTAGAGTTTAGAATTCAAATACTTTTTTTTTCTGGACAATGAAATTTTAGGTCCTATATCAAGTAGATATGTAAGGATAGTATTACTTGTGTAACGTTCTGAAATTCAAATTAGTATTATTCATTAAATGAAGGGGCTATGTGCAATTGCTCATTATATGTACAGTACTGATGAAAATTGTATTATATGATTTAGGATTTGAAATTAGTTTTTATACAGTTTACTTTCCATGAAATGAACATATAATTGTCAATCAATGTAGAAAGAACTATAAAATGCAAATAAAATGGTGTATCATTTTATCTCTCAGTTTTGTATTATTTCATCCTGCAGGTTTGTACAAAAGCAAAAATATTTTTTTTCTCCAATTTTTACTGATAAAATCTAGAAATTATCAGCATGGAATTTCAACGATGCCTGAAAAAGGATTAGTGATAAAGAAATTGGTTTCCTATTGTTTATTGTCATAAATATATTTCCCATTAAACATTCCAATGGAGAGAGGTATTTGTTTGTCATTACATGACAAAGATTTATTTATTTCATGTTGTATCATTTCATGATATATGCTTTAAAAGCTCAGAGTATTGTGTATCAGTCCTGATTTAAATATGTTTAGCAAAGTTTTATATTTACATGCAGACCTGAAAGATATCTTTTGTCTTGCATATTGTATTTCTAGAATTGAGAAATGCATTATTTGATTAATATAAAAAGAATAGCATTTTTAAAACTTGCCGTATTTTATAGCAAGCAGTCTCCAAATGAGGATGATAACAAATGAAGTGTATATTGTAAGTATATGTTATAAGGTTAAGCAGAAAATATTTAAATTATTACTTTCAGCAGGTAAGGTGAAAACCTCTATGGGTGCAAAATATATGATACCTTGCTTCGACCATGAATACCAATATATTACAAACTAGATCCTGCTTCAACCGTAATTGATTTATTCAATGACTTGGTGATGGATATTCCTTATATTGTTTAGTATTTAATTGTATTGTCTGTTGTAAATTATGCGATGAAGCTTACACGTATTGCATCTCCCAATGTATTATTAATATGATGTTTACATCTTTGGTGGACCAGGCTAAATTTCTACTTTAGAGAAAAGTACTATAAATGTATAATTATGTTGTTTGTGTAAAAAAGAATGTTCATTAGTGAGGGAGTCGGACCTTTGGGTGTTCAGTTTATTTGTCATCTTGGTCCCGTAACAAAGGTTAGCGATTAATCGTACGCTTGATTTTCACTATTGATTGTACATTGTAGTAAATGGAATCAATTGTAGAAAAATGTTCTACGATCATTGCTAAGCTTTGTGTTACGGGCCCCTGGAATGAAAATAACAACATTATAACAATAACAACGCTGTTGTATGAGGAAATTGGTTTAGCAATAGCTGAAATATCTATGGCAATGTCATTTGAAGGTTGGTTTGTGCGATTATATGGCCAGACCCTTCATAGTAGAGCGGATTAGCCGAACAATTGTGCAAATTATGACTAAAGCATGAAACTTTCACAAGTATTAGTATATGCCGTAAGATTTATTTTAAAGATGGGAGGTAAATTTATAAATGCCATTTTCGGCCGTTGCCATGGCAACAGATTAATTTCTCCAAAATAACATGCATTCCCATGTAAATGGTAAATAAACATGATATAGATGACCAAAATGATAATGTTCAGGCTCCCAATTGAATACATATGAAATTTAGAAATATTCAAGATCTTTAAGAAAGGTCCAATTGGTCCGTTGCCATGGCAACGGCTTGTTTTTCCCCAGAAAAGTAAAAATTTTGATTAAAAAAACGTTGTAGAATATGATTTATCTTTAATTTCCCCTAACTTTACAGTGCTTATCGAAGATATTTTGGTTGCTAAATGTGTAAATTACATCTCAAGCCATTGCCATGGCAACCAAATAACATCTAATTTACAAAAATAACATGTTTGACAAGACAATGGACAGGTGGAAAATACAAGTGGAATTAACTTTATCTGTATGCTTAAGATTTGACCCCCTCATTTGAACAAAAAATACAGAAAGTGTTCTGCAGGAGTTCTTTATAAAGATAAGAATTAATGTTGCCTTGGTAAAGCTTGAATTGAATTTAAAAATAAACAATTTTGCAAAGGACCCGTTGCCATGGCAACATCTTATTTCCCTCTAGAAAAGTGAAAATATTGATAAAAATGTAAAATACATGTACAGTAAGATCATCATTCCAGTTTCTCTAATTTCAAGGTACTAATTGAGATATGTTTGTGACTAAATTTTATAAATATAACATCTTAAGCCATTGCCATGGCAACCAAATAACATCTAATTTTTTTTTAAAGTGGATGATAAGGTTAAAAACAGGTGAAAGATACAATGAATATTAACTTAATGTGCATTCGTAAGGTCTGACCAACTCAATTAATTTAGGGGAAAATAATACAGTCAGTGTTCTGCATGAACTAAATTAGAATGATAAACATTGATGTTGCCTTGGTAATACTTGAATTCAACAATAAATATTAATATTCAAAATGGCCTGTTGCCATAGCAACAGCTCATTTAGTATCAGTTTTGATTAAAAAAGGGACTGTAGAATCTGATTTTTCTTGCATTTACCCTAATCTTTGTGTGCTAAACATCGATATGTTTGATGCAAAATGTATAAATAACATATGAAGCTATTGCCATGGCAACCAGATAATATCTAATACTAAAAAATGATTTGGATGACAAGATTTTGGACAGGTGGAA
The DNA here is from genome assembly GCF_037042905.1 of Lytechinus pictus. Taxonomy (NCBI): domain Eukaryota; kingdom Metazoa; phylum Echinodermata; class Echinoidea; order Temnopleuroida; family Toxopneustidae; genus Lytechinus; species Lytechinus pictus. The sequence goes on from NW_026974141.1 coordinate 4,035,832, forward strand.
AATACAAATAACTCAATATGCGAAAGGTTTGGCCGGTCATTTAATTTCGAACAAAAATTTCAGTAAGAGTTCTGTATGAGTTCATCAGAATAATAAAATTATGTTGCCTTGGTAATACTTGAATTTAATGATAAATATTAGTGTTTCAAATGTCCCGTTGCCATGGCAACAGCTCATTCCCCCCAGAAAAGTATCATGTTTGATAAACAAAAAAATTGTAAAATCTTATTTTTATTTCATTTGCCCCAATTTTAGGGAGCTAAGCATATATATGCTTGCTGTTACTAAATAAATAACATCTTCAGCCTTTGCCATGGCAACCAATTAAGATATAATTTTTAAAACAAACTAACACAGTTGTAATGATAATGGACAGGTGGAATGTAAAGTAAAGATTTACTTAATCTACATAAGGTTTGACTTTGACCAGTCATTAAGTTTTGAACAAAAAATACAGTAAGTGTTCCGCATGAGTTCATTAGCATGATAAAAACTGATGTTGCCTTGGTAATGCTTGAATTTATTGATATCAATGTTTACAAATGTGTGTTCTGTTCCCATGGCAACGGGTCATTTTATTCCCCCTAAAATACCATCTTTGATAAAAAAAATACCTTGTAGAATCTTATTTTTCATTCAATTCTACTAAGTTTAGGGTGCCAAACATACACGTACATCTCTGTTGATTAATGTATAAATAACATCTTAAGGCATTACCATGGCAATAAAATAACATATAATTTACCCCAAAAATAACATGGCTGACAAGATAATGGACAGGTGGAAAATACAATAAAATTAACTTAATATGCTTGAATTTATTGATATCAATGTTTACAAATGTGTGTTCTGTTCCCATGGCAACGGGTCATTTTATTCCCCCTAAAATACCATCTTTGATAAAAAAATACCTATACATACACGTACATCTCTGTTGTTAAAATAATATGGCTGACAAGATAATGGACAGGTGGAAAATACAATAAAATTAACTTAATATGCGTAAGGTTTGACCTACTCTTTTAATTTTAAAATCACATTAAGTGTTATGCATGATTTCTTACGATATGTTGATTTGGTAATGCTTGAACATAATGATAAATATCAATGTTGCCAATGGTCCCTTAAAAGTACAAATTTTGATAAAAATAATATGTTTATTTTATTTCCTAGTCCCTTATTTGAGGGTGCTGAACATAAATATGCTAAATGATAAGCACCATCTTATTTCATTATACATGGCATCGACATAAGACCTACAAAAATCATATCAGACTTTTTTGGACTCAAATAAATTCCCGAAACTCTCATTTCGAGGCTGGTCAATTTCATTCAAAGTATTCGCAGGCTGCCATTTTGAAGAAAGCGTCTTGGTGTGATTTGTGCTTTAAGGCCGTTCATCATATCAATATATAAGGGGATAATAGGCGTTGATAAATCAAAATCAAAAGTCTATCTGAGGAGTTGACATGGTCTTGAGCTCCTAATCAATGTAAATACAGTAAATCAACTTTTACATGGAAATCATTATAATTTTGCTTTGTCTGACTGTTTTAGCATAATACTTGGCTCGAAATTTGATGGCAAAGAATTATCAAGTATCATCTGCTAGTACGCATTTTAATTTCTGCATATATCAGAAAATTTTTACTTTTTGAAAATTCCCATCATTTCTTGAAAATTGCCGAAAATTCAAAAAATTCCCACCAAATGCCCGTTTATTCCCATGAAAAGATTCCATCAAGAAAATTCCCGGAAATTCTGCAACCCTACTCCCCCCAAAAAAAATCATTACCAAGAAAAAAATAAAGAGAAAGTGAAATAGAGATGGATAAAATATGATTGTTTTACGAATACTATACCCAAAATCTTTTACAAAATTTTATTTTTGTAAAAAAAAAGGAAAAATTTCGAAAGTTTTACTCTTTCGCTGGGCTAGCTGACAACTTTTGAAAATAAATTTTACTCAATACATCATATCTGGACCCCTCAAAATTACACTACAGATTTTGACGAAGAAGATTTTGAAATACTGTGATAATTTTTAAATTAACATAATTATGAATCTAATCAACATGAAGTATAATCTATTCACTGCTATTTTTACATGATAAATATATAGACTTTAAAAATACCCTTACTGGTTGAAAGGTTGAAAAGATAAAATAAGTACTCCAGGGTAACAGCAAAATCCAAGATGGTGCCCTCACTGGCTGCCGTAGGCTAAAAATCCACAACTCATCCATTACTTGATAAAATGGCTTTAATTTGTTTTTTATTCACTGGTTATTAAGGATCAATAGTACATAGGGCCAAGTTACAGGGACAGCCAGTGGTCTGGAATGTCCAAAAACATAAGATGGCTTCAAAAAATTGAATCTAAAATGGTTGCTGATACCTAACTTAAGCGGACGTAGCTCATTTCATATTGGCCTAGGGGAAGTGATTTTGACTTTAAATCCTTGGTTTCAAGAGTCTAATAATATTAGGACAAGTTACAACGACAGTCAAGTATGTCCGAAAATCCAATATGGCTTCCGAAAAAATTATAAAATGGCTGCTGATACTTAAAAGTGGAATAGCTCATTTTATATTCACCTGTGAGATATGAATTTGGTGTCTAAACTATGATTTCAAAGGCGAATAATACATTAGGACAAGCTACACGGGCAGTCGGTGGTCTTGTATGTCCAAAATTCCAAGATGGCTTCCAAAAAAGATATAAAACAATGTCTAATGTTGCTTACAAATAAACATAGTTCGTTCAATATCTGTCTGGGGAATATGATTTTGGTGTCTAAACCATATTTTAAAGGGTCAAGTAATGCATTAGGACAAGTTACAAGGACAGTCGGTGGTTTGGTATGTTAAAAAACGCAAGATGGCTTACAAAATGGGGTCTAAAATTGACTGTTGTTACTTAAAAATTGGCAGAGCTCATTCTATATCCGCCTGTGAGATGTGATTCTGGTGTCTAAACCATATTTTCAAGAGTCAAATAATAAATTAGGACATAGTTTGTTCAATATCTGTCTGGGGAATATGATTTTGATGTCTAAACCATAATCATAAAACCATGGTTTAATGCATTAGAACAAGTTACGAGGACAGTCAGTGGACTGGTATGTTAAAAAAATCCAAGATGGCCTCCAAAATGGGGTCTAAATTGACTGTTGGTACTTCAATATGGACATAATATAGTTCATTAATAATATACATTGGGGATATGATTTTGGTGTCTACACTAGTATTTAAAGGGTCAAGTAATACTGTACATTTGGTCAAGTTGAAAGGACAGTCAGGAGTCATTATTGTGTCAAAAAATTCAAAGATGGCTTGAAAAATGGGGGTTATAATGTTACTAAAAAATGGACATAGTACATCAAAAATACACCTGGGGATATTATTTTGGTGTCTACACTAGGGTTTCAAGGATCAAATTATACTTTGGGACTGGTTACAATTGTCCATTTTGCCTGAAAATCCAAGATGGCTTCCATAAATGGGTTCTAAAATGACGACTGTTACTTTGAAGTGGATGTAATATCCACTTGTGAGAAATAATTTTGGTGCCTACATTCAAAATGCAAGCAGGTAAGAGATGGCAACAGCACCCATTGATGTAATTTTAGAATCTACCTTGGATTTTGGACAAAATTGATAACTAACCATCCTTGTTACTTGTCCTAATGTAACAGTGGACCCTTCATACCACAGTGTAGACACCAAAAATGTTTCTCACATATTGATGTTGTATGAACTCAGATAATTTCTGAGTGATATAAGTCATTTTAGATGCCATTTTGAAAATCCTCTTGGATTTTTAGGATAAAATGGACAACTGGATATCATTGTAACCAGTCTAAACATATTTTTAAACCTTGAAACCAAAGTGTGAACACCAAAATAATTTTATCTTGGTGGATTTTAAATGAACTATGTCAATTTTTAAGTAAAAGATTCGATTAGACTCCAATTGTCGGAAGCCATCTTGGATGTTTAGACACACTGGATTACTGACTGTCCTTGTAACTTGTTCCAATGTACATGATGTATTTACTGACTTTTAAAACCATGGTTTAGAATTAGATATCAAAATAATATGCCCTTGGCATATATTACACGAAACATGTCCATTTGTTAGTAACAGGGAGCTATTCCATTTTTGGAAGCCACATTGAATTTTTGGACAAACTTGACCACTGACTGTCCTTGTTACTTGTCCTAATGTATTATTTGACCCATTTAACCATGACATAAACATATTCCAGGATATCAAACAAACTACTTTTTTAATGCAGCAACAGCAATTTTAGACTCCATTTTTGGAAGCCATCTTGGATTTTTTTATATAATGGACAACTGACTGTCCATTCAACTTGTCATAGTGTATTATTTGACCATTGAAACCATGGTCTAGACACCAAAATCATATATCTCAGATTGATAGGAAATTACCTATATGTTCATTTATATATCAACAGCCATTTCAAACTCCATTTTTGGAAGCCGTCTTAGGGTTTTGGACACGTCAGACCACTGGCTGTCCTTGTAACTAGTCCCAATGTACTACTTCACCCTTAAAACCATCCCATAGAAACCAAATTAAGCCACTGAAATTAGATGTTATTTGGTTGTCATGGCAATGGCTTAAGTTATTTGTACATCAATTAACAGCAAACATATCTATGCTTTGCACCCTAAAATTAGGGGAAATTTATGACAAAATGCAGATTTTAAACTGTTTTTCGATCAAATTTGGTGCTTTTCTTGGAAAAAAAGAGTCGTTGCCATGGCAACGGCCCATTTGCAACATTGATATTTATCATTAACTTCAAGCATTACCAAGGTAACCTCAAATTTCATCATTCTAATGAACTAATGCGAAACACTGTAATCTTTGTTCAAAATTAAAAGACTGGGTCAAACCTTGAGTTAATTGTTATAAATTGCATTTTCCACCTGTCCATTATCATGTCAACCATGTTATATTTTTTTTCAAATTAGATGTTATTTGGTTGCCATGACAATGGATTTATATGTTATTTGCATGTTAACAGCAAACATATATCTATTCTTACCCTAAAGTTAAGGGAAATGAAAGAAAAATTAGATTATACAGTCCTTTGTTAAAATCAAAACTGCTATTGTTCTTGGGTAAATGATCCGTTGCTATGGCAACAGGCCATTTGGAACATTGATATTTATCGTTGAATTCAAGTATTACCAAGGCAACATCAATGTTTATCATTTTAATTAGTTCATGCAGAACACTGACTGTATTAGTTTCCCCTAAATTAGTTGAGTAGGTCAGACCTTACGAATGCACATTAAGTTAATATTCATTGTATCTTTCACCTGTTTTTAACCTTATCATCCACTTTAAAAAAAAATTAGATGTTATTTGGTTGCCATGGCAATGGCTTAAGATGTTATATTTATATATTTAATCACAAAAATATATCGATTAGTACCTTTAAATTAGGGAAAATGGAATGATGATCATACTGTACATGTATTCTACATGTTTATCAATATTTTTACCTTTCTAGAGGAAAATAAGCTGTTGCCATGGCAACGGGCCCTTTGTAAAATTGTTCCTTTTTAAATTTAATTCAAGCATTTCCAAAGCAACATAATATTTTATCTTTATAAAGAACTCCTGCAGAACAATTTTGTATTTTTTGTTCAAATGAGGGGGTCAAAACTTAAGCATACAGATTAAGTCAATTCCAATTGTATTTTCCACCTATCCATTGTCTTGACAACCATGTTATTTTTGTAAATTAGATGTTATTTGGTTGCCATGGCAATGGCTTGAGATGTAATTTACACATTTTGCAACCAAAATATCTTTGTTAAGCACTGTAAAATTAGGGGAAATTAAAGATATATCATATTCTACAACTTTTTTTAATCAAAATTTTATTTTTCAGGGGAAAAACAAGCCGTTGCCATGGCAACGGACCATTTGGAACTATCTTAATGATCTTGAATATTTCTAAATTTCATATGTTTTCAATCGGGAGCCTGAAAATTATCATTTTGGTCATCTATATCATGTTTATTTACCATTTATATGGGAATGTATGTTGTTTTGGAGAAATTAATCCGTTGCCATGGCAACGGCCGAAAATGGGATTTATAAATTTACCTCCCATCTTTAAAATAAATCTTATAGCATATACTAATACTTGTGAAAGTTTCATGCTTTAGTCAAAATTTGCACAATTGTTGTGATTTTTGGAGCTCATCCGCTCTACTATCATATAATTGCCCGGGATAATTGCCTGCTGATGATTTTTTCCCCATAAATTATCATCTGTATGGACGAGAATATTTGTAGATTTAAAGGGGTGTAGGTGTATTTCCACACAACGTTTGGTTATGTGATAACACAGCTCGCTAAAATCACGGAACTTCGGAGTAAGCCTACTTCTTTTTTTCTTGATTTCCTGTTGTATAATGTGATTTTGGTTGTGTTTGTTCATGCCGATGTGGTTATCTGTCTTGATTTTTACATTCAATGCTCATAAAGATTTGAGAAATAAACTTACATAGTATAAGAATTATGATAACAGATTTTTTAAAGTGTTGTGCTGTGTGTTGAATTTATATGAAGTCAACATGATAATCATCATCTTCATAATTATTATCATAATCTTCATCACTATCATCATCAACACAATCATTGTCATTATTATCATCAACATTTTCACTAGCTGTCATCATCATCATAATTATTGTAATATCGATCACCATCATCATCAATATCATCACCATCATCAACAAAATTATCATCTTCCTCATCACCATCATCATTATCATCACCATCATCATCATCATTATCATTATCACTATCATCATCATCGCTATCATCATCATCACTATCATCATCACTATCATCGTCATCATCACCATCATCATCATCACTATCATCGTCATCATCATCATCACTATCATCATCATCATCACTATATATCATCATGCAGCACGATCATATAATCATCCCTCATCATCACCATCATCATCATCATCGTCATCATATCATTAGTATCATATCGGGAGGTGTACTTTGGAGAGAGGGAGGGCGTACGGCGGGGCATATTGGCGGCGGAAGCCAAAAAATTTAGGGGGGTCCATGAAATTCAGGGATGGACAGGGGTAAAAAAATTGGACAAGTATAAAAAAAAAATGTTATCAACCGAAATTTAAGGGGGGAGGGTCCGTCCCGGCCCCCACCTCAAATTTAGGGGGGACAGGACCCCTCCGCCCCCCCCCCCCCCCCCGCCGCCTATGAGGCGGGGCATAAGGTTAAGGGGTTGTACTCGATATGAATGTAAAAAGAAAGTGAGAGATGAAGAGGGAGTGAGAGAGATTGGAATCTTGGGCCCGGGAAATTAAACATCTTTATCACTGTAATGAGCCGGTACGTAGCCATGCCGCCCGCGCGCGGTACCGGTTGCGTTGGCGCCGGTTTACCGCGCAAATACCACGTGGCCGGCTAGGCTGCGAGCGCGGCGCAGCCGGCCTAATTATCGCGCATTTTTGCATTATCATCGATCGATCAACGCGCGCCCGTCGTGATTCTTGAAGCACATGTTCTGATCCAATTAGCTGATGAAGTAAATGATTCTTCATGTATATACGGAATGCTTATGAATGTTCTTTCATCCCAGGGGCATGCCGGTTCAGGACCCAACTTCGTAGAACTAGCCTAAGCCCCCAAATTAAGCCAAGGTTTAAATTAGGGTGGTGTTTTTGTCTCACTATCTCAATCAGCTTCTCCGCCTCGGCTCCGGGCACCATACGCCGACGGTATCGAGTCCGGCCAGACGCCGGCAACGCAGCCGGAGCTGGAGTACGAGTGCAAGCAGCTGCTGGTGAGTATCGGGGTTGCCGGTTGAGAGTGTGAGCTGTGTGTGTGGTATTTAATTGATGCTTAAAACTTGACACAGGTACCTAACAGTTATAGTATTACTAATACGTGGATACAGGGGGGGGGGGGTGGGGGGGAGGGGTTAAACTGTCTAGATAATCATCAATTAATTATTACCATGATTACCAGAAGTAAAGACCGGAAAATCTCCAGGAGAAGTCCGAAGTTCATTTCTGTACTAGTAGTAGACTAGTAGTACTGACACTTGACTAGCCACAGCCAGCGCTCCCCCTCCCACTCTGTCAGTAGTATACTGATGTGGTGGGAGGGGCAGCGCTGGCTAGATAAGTTTTATTGGTAGCGAAACAGCTTCCATTTTGGACTGATGACCTTCTTATTTTCATGATAAATTTGCAATGTAATTTTTGTCTCACCTGCATAGCAGAGTGAGACTATAGGCGCCGCTTTTCCGACGGCGGCGGCGACGGCGACGGCGGCGGCGACGGCGGCGGCGGCGTCAACACCAAATCTTAACCTGAGGTTAAGTTTTTGAAATGACAGCATAACTTAGAAAGTATATGGACCTAGTTCATGAAACTTATACATAAGGTTAATCAAGTATCACTGAACATCCTGCATGAGTTTCACATCACATGACCAAGGTCAAAGGTCATTTAGGGTCAATGAACTTTGGCCGAATTGGGGGTATCTGTTGAATTACCATCATAACTTTGAAAGTTTATGGATCTGATTCATGAAACTTGGACATAATAGTAATCAAGTATTACTGAACATCCTGTGCAAGTTTAAGGTCACATGATCAAGGTCAAAGGTCATTTAGGGTCAATGAACTTTGGCCAAATTGGGGTATTTGTTGAATTACAGCCATAAATTTGAAAGTGTGTTGGTCTAGTTCATAAAACTTGGACATAATAGTAATAAAGTATCACTGAACATCCTGTGCGAGTTTCAGGTCACATGATCAAGGTCAAAGGTCATGTAAGGTCAAAGAACTTTGGCCACGTTGGGGGTATTTGTTGAATTGCCATCATATCTCTATAAGTGTATTGGTCTAGTTCATAAAACGTGGAAATAAGAGTAACCAAGTATCACTGAACATCTTGTGCGAGTTATAGTAGTTTTCAAAATCAGCACTGCTGCTATATTGAATCGCGTGATGCAGGTGAGACGGCCAGAGGCATTCCACTTGTTGTTTTTAACTGAGCCGCTCACTGCACTTTTACTTTGATGTCTTAGACCTTAAACCACTTTTTGAGACCAATGTGACACCAGGGTAAAATTACACGGTTATGAAATTACACAACCATGACAACATTGGGTCAAGAGTAAAGACCTAGATAGATCTATGATTATTTTATGTAAGTGCATGTCAAACCAAAAATTGCTCAAATGACGTTTATAAAGTCAATACAATTCATGTGTTTTAGCTAGAAATCTCAAGTGTGTGATTATTTTTATTCTTATTTACAATGATCATTTTAATATGATGCTTGAGACTTATATATAGGCTATAGCTGATAACGTCACCAATAAATTTTGTTGAATAAAATAAAGATAGGCTATCTTTATTTTATTCAACAAAATTTATAGATAGCAATGGAAAAATAATGCAATACAGTACATTCTGGCATCTTATCAACTCAAACAAATGAGTAAAATCATTGACTATTTGCATCCTGAATGAAACATATCCTGATCTCCCCCCCCCCACCCTTTTCTCTCCAAAAGGTTTGAGCATGGCTCTCTTATCTGATGTACACACCAGTCTTCCAAGTCCAGAGGCTGGTGGGGAGTCGTTCTTTGTCAGGGGCAGCTACCTGTACTACCACTATGCTTGTGATGGTTTTAAAGATCAGGTAAATATAAACTACAATAAAAAAGAAAATGATCGGGGTAAATGTGGGAATACATATCTTGGAAATTCAGTTCAATATTGGCTTTTATTAAAAATAACAATGCATAGCAGTTGAGAGGCTGTGTTGTGCTTGTTTTGCATTGTATTTCATTTTGCCCTTTTACAAATACCCCTCTTGAATTGACATAAAAGTTGTCAAAGGAGCCTCATAAATTGCCTTTTTCCTTGGTTTCAATAAAAACATTTATGTAAATCTGAATGAATAAAATAAATGGCCCCTTATTGTTTGGAAGAAGTATACATTGACAGTGACAATGCATATTTCTGACCAGGAAAGTCTTGTCCAGATATAGTGTTTAGCAACATTTTTTCGGTAGTGTATGTACATTGTAAAAAACAATAATCCTTATTCTATTGAGTGTTAAACTATAAATGTTATTTCAAGTTGTGTGGACAAACTTCACCATTATCATCATTTGATATTTTTTGAGCAAAACAAATCTTGATAAAACTTTCATTTATAATAATTTTATTCTAATCTTGATTAACTTTCCTGGTTGTAGAAAAGCTTTTACGTAAGCTCTGTACAGGCCTAGATATAAAAAAAATGCTACACAAGTGAAATTTGGGTGTAGCAGTCTTTGAAAAATGTTGAGCAAATTAAATTGCAATGCAAAACCAGGAAAATTATTCCCTCAATTCATGTTCATTTCCACCCCTTTTCTCACACGATTTTCCTTTCTACAGGGATGGGGCTGTGGATACCGCACCCTCCAATCTCTCTGCTCTCACATCCGCATCGCCAAGGAGGCGAAGGGGATGACGGGTTTCCGTGATGACGAACCAACCTTGAGAGAGATCCAAGAGGCTTTGGTTGCTATGCAGGACAAACCGGAGAGCTTTGTCGGGTCGAGGGAGTGGATTGGCTCATTCGAGGTTTCACTGTGTCTGGATTTCTTTCATGATGTGAGTTGTAACTGTTATTACAATAGATGTAAAAAATAAACTTGTACATTTTCATTCTTCACTGTGCCAAGTTCATGGAAATTTCCAAGATATCTATTTTTCCTCACCGAAAGTACTGTTACATATTGATATGTAATTCTAAGCCTGGATAATGAAATACTGTCATTTCAATTATGGTTATAAGAATCATGAAGGCTTTATGGTGAATGTTTTTATTTTTTATATTCTTGAAAGCAAAGTTATCAATATTTCCATCTTCCCATAAATTCTTTAATACCTTTATAGTACCAATGAGTGGAATAGGAAAGTTCATCTGAAAAATATATATATATTTTTTTCGTTTTATGCCCCCTTTTCAGGTTAGTGGAAAGATCATCCATCTTAGTTCTGGCAGTGACATTCCTGGCATAGTTCCTGATCTGGTTAAACATTTCAAGACACTAGGCACAGCTATTATGATGGGTAAGTAAACTTTATATCTGGGCCCCTGTTTCACACACACACAAAAAAACTTACGTGTTACTAATGCTGGGAGCTGAGCCGGGCTGGAACTCAGAACCCGGCGAGTTAGGGGGAATTTCTGCCGGGTCAAGCCGGTCCAAGTTGAGAGCCAAAACAGCAGAGATCGGAAGCGATAATAAGTCTTGGAAAAATATCAAATAAACAGCAAGATAATGTTACTTTTTACCTCCATGTGTGAACTGAGCTCATATTTACTCCCAAATAAGCTAACTTATTCGATCCTTAACATGAATTTCAGCCCCATCAAGCATAGGAAACGACCTTATTTTGGCTCTGATGGCGACGTCTCCATTCAAATTCTTAGTCAAATTTTGCCAAACGTACGTAGAGGGCAGCAACAATGTTAACTACGTGTTTGCCGGTTGTAATCGCTAATTTCAGCACACATTCAAAAGAATATACAGCAAAGTGAGACCCTAGATCTGAGAATTTGAACGATGAAATCAAGATCGAAGCCGAAATAAAGCTGTTCCTAATGCTCAATGAGGTTGAAAGTCGGGTTAGGATCGTTACTTGGGAATTAATTCAGACAAAAATTTAGGTTAAATTAGCCAGGTAAAACTTTTCAAGATTAATCCAGATATTATTGATGTCATCATCCTCCATGAGTTAGTAAACATATTCGCTAATCCCTTTCCAATTAAATTAACTTGAGAATTGATACTTAAAGGAGAATGAAACCCTTGAAACCAGCTGAATCCATATCAAAGAGAAAAATCAAAGAAACATATTGTTGAAAGTTTGAGGAAGATTGAATGAATAATAAGAAAGTTATGAGCATTTGAATATTGAGATCACTAATGCCATGTAGATCCTCCTATTGGCAATGCGACCAAGATCTGTGATGTCACACACGTACAACTCCCTCATTACTTTAGTACTTATTTCACTTATATTCTCACTTTTATAGAGTCTATCACAAGGTGAGGTGTTCTCTTTATGAGAGGACAAGTAAAGAGGTTTCACAACATTATATCATTGATGAATCGTTTGTCATATGATTAGAATGAGCAAAAAGATATGTTTTGGGGTATATTTTCAGCGTCCAAAAGGAGAGAGTTGTTCATCTGTGACATCACAGATCTTGGTTGCATTGCCAATGGGAGGATCTCCATAGCATTAGTGATCTCGACATTCAAATGCTCATAACTCTTCTATTGCTAGTCCTATTTTACTCAAACTTTTGTTGATCTTATTCTTTGATTTTTCTGCTTTCACAAAAGCTAACTTGCTCCAAGAGTTTCATTCTCCTTTAATTGTGTTTATAACACAATTATAATGTAAATTACTGAAAGGTGTTTTGAAATGGATTTTAATGCAACCCTTGTAGGATTATGATATATGATTGTGTGTTCATGACATATTTTTTTCTTTAAATCAGGAATTTGTGAGGTGTCAAGTTTTTCTTTAATTCAAAAATAAAATGACTCAAATAAACTGAAAAGTTCATACTTCTCTGCCTGTCTTTGTATTATATACTAATGCTGAATTTTTTGAATGAATTATTGAATTTGTTGGGTTGGAAACCATCTCAGAAGAAGCAGCCGGAGACAGGGACACCCCAGATATTGATTGTTTCTGACAATTTCATTTTTTTCTCTTCATGTTTTAAAGGTGGAGATAGTGATGCATCTTCAAAAGGAATCTTTGGTGTTCATCTTGGTGCTTCACGTTCATATCTCCTTATCTTAGTAAGTCAATTTGGTTTATAGAGTACCAAAGTGATGACGTCAGTTGCCATGGTGTCATGGCGGCCTGGTTCTAAACAAATGAACCTGGGAGCCGTTTAATAAAGCTGTTCGTAAGTTAAGAGAGACTTTAAGAACGACTGGTGATCCTTACACGCTGAACCATCGCCAATTTATTACACCATTTTCCATAAGAAAGGATCACCAGTCATTCTTAAAGTCGCTCTTAACTTACGAACAGCTTTATTTACATATGTCTATAACGTTAACTTATGCCTTTAAACCCGAAGGAAACTTAAACAACTCAAATGAAAGATTTGTGGAATGACTGAAGACATCAACGGCGCCCTGTTATGACTCTCAGAATGATGGTAACAACCAGGGACGAAACACATCACAATTTTTGCAAATACAAATGTGTGTAGACGATTGTGCAGCTGCGACTCAGTTTAGAACTAGCTGGTTTGTTGTCACAACATCATGATGTCACACTTCGGTACTCTACAGCCAATTGGTATAAAAGAAGCTGGTCTAATTCCGAGATCATCTAAAACTTTCACTAAATACGCACTTGGTCTCTTAATTCTATTTCATTCTCCTGCACGGATGGTCCGAGTTCCACTTCATCTACTAATTATTTTGTAGTTTTTCAAATGAGCAACAGAAAGTATTAAGTCGCCTACTATAGTTTAAATTATTTATCAGACTTTGCAAAGTAGCCATTGATATTTGCAATTGATTGCAAATAAGTTTCCTGCAACACCCTTGTAGGTTTATTTAATGCCCTTTGATATTTGATACTTACTGACAGTGTGAACTATTAAGTTCACACTGAATATTCTTCTGTGCATAAGTAGGTTGACTTTCCATATATAAGTCACATATTGGGGGCGTTGCGGTCTAGCGGTTTTGACTCTCGTCTTTCAATCTGAGGGACGTGGGTTCGATTCCCAGCCATGGCGTGTTTTCCTTCAGCAAGAAATTTACCCACATTGTGTTGCACTCAACCCTGGTGAGGTGAATGGGTACCGGGCAGCAATAAATTCCTCAAATTCCAGAATGGCTGTAGGCAGCACGGCTATTGCCGGGGTAATGATAATAACATTATTGTAATGCACACTTGATTATATACATATAAGTATAGAAATCGCACAATATAAATGTACAATTATTATTGTATCCCCCGAACAGAGTTCGGAGGATACTATGGATTTGGCCTCGTCGCGTTCGCCGCAGAGATTTCCTTGTGAGCGCTCTATCAGCTGCATTTCTTCTCCGATCGTCTTCAAATTTGGCATGAAGATTGAGTATGGTATAGCGAAGAAGCCTATCGATTTTGGTGTGGGCGGAGGTTACATGGTAAGGTCAGGTCATTTTCAGGTCAACATTAAAGTTTACATGCAAGACTCTCTTATGACACCTAACTCCGCAACCGTAAGTCACTTTTCAACCAAACTTGGATGATAGATGGACTTGGGGAACCTGCATGTTATGCTGCAGTCAGAGGTCACATGGTAAGGTCAAAGGTCATTTTCAGGTCAACGTTGAAGTTAACACGCAAGACTCTCTTTCTCCGCAACCATAAGTCACTTTTCAACCACACTTGGATGGTAGATGGACTTGGGGGACCTGCATGCTAGGGTCATTGTCGCCATGATAATTGTATTTTTTTGTCAAATTTCTGTGTGAGCTCTATATATCGCAATGACGGATGACGCGGTGGGTTCGGGGGATACATGTGCTCGGCTGCGTGACCCACCGAGCATCTCTAGTTATTATTATATTTGCCTAAGTCAAAGGAAGTTTTTAGACAAGATTATGCAGAACCTGTTATACACTTCTTCTAATTCGAACAGGGCTCTGTAACACATAGGTTTGCGATGAATTGCAAATATGAAAGAACCGCACTGATTGGTCCCTGGTCAGAATTTTGAACCAGATGCACGTGTAACATTAATATTGATTAGTCAGTTAATTTAGCGATTGATCGCTTATCTTTGTGTTACGGAGCCCAGATTTCTGTGGTCCCACAGGAATAAATTTACACATGTAGGCGAAGTTGACCATGTAATCCCTATCTTGCTCTTCATACATGCAGGATCCACACTTCACTGGTCATGCAACGGTAGAGGAACTCATCAAGAAGGAATGGGTATCCTGGAAACCAAGTGATTCCTTCATGGCAAGCTCTTTCTACAATCTCTGCCTTCCGCAGTTCAGTAGTGTCTCGGACAGATGATGATCTAGCAAGACCTCTGCCTAATGGATGGCTGTAGTGGTCAACTCAAATGGTTCAACAAGCTGTACCTTTTACAGGTAAGCTGTGAGCAGTGGAGATAAGGATGTAGCAAAACTTGTGCTTGATGGATGGCTGTGATGTTCTTTTTGAATAGTTCTACATCCTGTGCCTTCTACAGTTCCATAGTGCCTCTGAGAAATGATGATCTAGCTAGACTTCTGCATGATGGATAACTGTAATGTCCATCTCTCATAGTTCAACTAGCCATACCTTCTACTGTTTAGTAGGTAAGAGAGCATGATCTAGCAAAACTCCTGGAAGATGGATGGCTTTAATGTTCAACTCAAATGGTTCAACAAGCTGTACCTTCTACAGTTCAGCTGTGAGCCGTAGAGACAGGATCATGCAACACTCGAGCTTGATAAATGGCTGTGCAATGTCTCTCATGGTAAGGTCCGTGTACAATCTATACCTTCTGCAGATCAGTATTGCCCTGAGAGATCCACATTACAGTAGTGTCCTTGCCTGAGAGATGAGGATCAAGCCAAACTTCTGCACGATGGTCGATGGATGGCTGTGACACTTGTCTCTCATGGTTCAACAAGCCATGCCTTCTACAGTGTGCAGGAGAGATGGCAACTTGATAAACTTCTGCTTGATGGCTAACTGCACAATGTATCTTGGGGTAAGGTCCTTCTACAACCTGTGCCTTCTACAGTACAGTCAGGCACCAGAGAGATGACAACTCCTGTGTGACATCTTGCAAATAAGTGTGATCAAGGGCCCGTAACATAAAGCATAGTGATTCAATTTTTAATTCAATTCAGTTCATCTTTATAGCTATTGATCATGGGGCTAATATTGATCATATGATGGTGGTCCCCAAGTTAAGATTTAACATGAATTTCTTTTTATCTCACAAAATCTTTCAGTTAATAATGTTCCTAATATTATTATGAGTAAATGTACCAAATATCTCATAAAAATTTGAAAGAGATATAGGATTTTATTGGAAAAAACCTTGGGCAGTCATTTTCAGATTGAACAAAAAAATGGTACCCCATGCCTCCATCTCGTCAAAATGGGAAGCTGAAGGCCCTATTAAGCAACAACTTGCTGCGGCTGAAAAATTACAACTTTTACCAAGTTTATGTCAACAGGCTCATTCGTGACTATTCAGTTTATGTAATGATGATAGATTTGTGTCATAAGCTAAAACAATACATAAATATTTTTATACAACAGAATTTATGTCAACGACATAAGCTATGCATGATTTTATGTCATGATCAAAATTTATGTCATTATGACATAAATTTTCATGCAACAGGGCCAGGTTTCATATAATATTTTGACATCCTCTTGTTCAAATGAGTGACTCTTGAGTTTTAGGACGAGAGTCAGATTAACTGTGTTTGTCCCTACCTAGTTCTCATAATAGTTCTACAATCGGTAGATCTAGTTAAATTCTGTATTGTTGTACACCAACGAATCGCTACTCCTGCTGGGCCAACTCTGCTCAAGGATGATCGTTTTCTCTGTCGTTGGACATAGATGCTACCTTGACGGAGAAGTGATTGCGTTGTTCTCCATCCTGCATTGGCAAAATGATTAGCGATATTCAAAGATTCAGCCTTTGCTTGAACACTACAAAAATTGATAAAAATATCCTGATGATCAGGAGAGCCATAAACAAATTGGAGTGATATGGAAAGAATAGATAATACATCATCTTTGATGACTGGTGTAAGGGTAACAGACATAGAAAAGAAGGAACACCAACAACTCTGGCACAATTGCAGTGATTATGATACTCAAAGATTCAGCTTTTGCTTGTAGACTACAAAAATTTATAAAAATATCCTGGCGTTCAAATTGGAGTGATATGTAAAGAATAGATAATACATCATAGCAGATAGCAACAAAGAAGGAACACCAACAATTCTGGCTTAAGTACAGCTTATTCAGTCTTAAATATTTTGGTCGGAATGTCTTGACCCAGGAGATAAAACGTGTCAAAAATAGGTGACAATCAAACAGATATGTCATAAAGATAGAGGATCTTATATAAAAGATATAAAAGCAAGATAGATTTCAACCAGTAGTCGTATCCTTTAAACTTTCCCCAGTCGCGATCCTCGCTGACAAACCCCTCGGTCGACAAGGAAAGCTGACACCATGTGGCCTCCTACTTCTCTTTCTGGCGATCCATGACTATGACGGGTATAGACTCTGCTTTTATTTGTTTTTCGCGATGAAAAATAAAGCTAAAACAGGTGATCAATGACATCCTATCTGATAGCAGTGGAGAGTATGGTAATGTTGGACACAGAGCTTGTAGCCAGAAGTGCCACATGAGAATCTTACCTGCAAAACCTTGTTTGAACACTAGAGTTGTTGACCACTCAACATTTCTCATTCATTCTGAAACTAAATTGAAAGTTTATTTCAAACTATCCTGGAGTGTGCAACTATCGTGAGTACTTCCTGGCCAATGAGCTGCACAGTTTTTTTTTTACCAGGTACTTGTAGTCACTTAATAACTGCACGTTTTTGGAATATCTTCCTTCACGATTTATGTCCACTCGTCAGATCCAAGTGGCCCTCCATGGAGGTATACATGTGTACCGTCTACTGCTCCGACAACCTTTGGGAAGTGTGCGACATTGAAGAAGTTCACTTGTTGCTCTCTCACTTCATCTTCAGTGCAGGGAAATTTGATGATCTGTTTGAGGAAGAAAGAAATATTATGAAAGAGTTTTCTTGTTTAATTTGAAAAATATGAATTGTGTTTAAGATGATGCCTATCTTCTAGATGTAGTAGCTCTGCTGACATTGGATGATGGCACTACTGTCCAAAACTGACCCAGTTGCCTTGAAGGGCAAGAGGAATAGCATTGTTCCTGTTGTTTGGCTGAAGCATTGCTTCTAGTCTCTCCAAGATTTAAGGATCGCACCCCTGCGACCGCTTGTAATGTCCCTTGGTACATCCATGCACGAAAAATGAAACCATTTCTGACATTTTTTGCAAAATGAATTCTGCATTTGTTGGTTGTAGAGCTGTTTGCAAATTGCAAAGTGTTTTATTTTTACTTTTTTTTGTGCATCTCCTTGCAGTTTGTTATCAGTCAATGCTAATTCTCCTGTTGATTCATGACTATGCCGAGTATAGACTTTGCTTTCATTTTGTTTTTTGCAAAAAAAGAGAGGTAAAGCTGACAGCGTTTGTCTTCATACCTGTTTTTTTTTTTTTCAATCCATGACTACATGTACAGCAAATATATTCTCAGCTTTCATTTTGTTTATGCAAAAATACCAGGCAATCCTATGTGATGGCATTGGATAAACTAAAAATTTTGTTCAAATGTTACCCTACAAATCCTGCTATCATGAGTTGATCCTGGCTATCGAGCAGAAACGCTTGTAATCTGGTACTGCGCATTACACGTCAGCTGTACATTTATGCTATTCACGTAGAGCTGTTCTGCCGTACCTAAAGCCACTCCGTTGATGCGGACATGGGTCCCATCTATTGCCCCCACAACTCTTGGGAAGATCTTGGCAGATTATTTGCACTCCCCATGTTACGATTAACCATGCCGAATTTTGCACAAGATGTGTCACTTTCATTAGTTTTCTGCTTGGCATATGCAGCTTTTCACATTGTCCTCTGTTTTTGTATTTCGATGCATAGTGAATTCCCATCCTCATGTAAGAGTCAAGAGCAAAATTGATTCCTTCCTCTTCAGTACAAATAGAGACTCAAGCTCATATTAGGTGGAAGGTATGCCAAAACACACTTCCTGATGTTGGCCTTCACATGCTTGCCATTTATAAAATTATTCATTTATTTATATTTTATGTGTTTGATCCAATAAAGGAAGAGATCCTAAGGTATAGAGAGTTCTCCAAAATGGCCAAGATATGTCTTTCTTTCAAATTTCTGTAGATACTTGCAAGGTATTGGAAATTTCCAGCGCACGTGCCTTTCTACCTGTAAATGTGGATATATTCTTTTTCTCCTTGTTCTGAGCAAAAATGCTTGGTCCACGTACATTTGAAGCTACCAAGTCGGCAGCACGTTTCCCTCCCCATATTCTGACTACTTCGTAACACTGCTAAAGTTGCTTTGTAATCGTTGAACAGGTTCCTCGGCTCCTTCCACAACTTTCTTATCAGAAGCTAGTATATCAAAGCATTGGATACATCCGTGTTTCTGGCATACCTTCCGAATTACAGAGCCAGCTGCTCAAGATAAGATAGTATCGTCTACATCTGTGGTGGCAAATGGTGCCTCATACGTCTGTCTCTGGTAGCCACTGGTCTCGACTTGCTGCTGTGATGCTGCCTGTACGGGCATTAGATCATTCACTCCTAACAAGAAAGTTTCTTTTTGGAGTTACATGTACTCTGTGCTTTACTGGGTGATCCATGTCTTTTCTGCTTCCAAACATCATGATCCGCCATTCCTGATGATATTGAATTTTGCGAGGCGATATGTTTGAGTGCGTGTGTTCACGCGAGCGCTATCTTCCGTCCTTCACCTAACGAGGTTGCATATTGGTTAATCAGTTCTGCCCAGTAACTGGCAACATCAACATGTCTATCATCACTCTTTTTCAACCCAGCTTGGAAATGATAGGTTGAGGGATTATCCCTATCGTCTCCCCCTGTAAATCTTTGTGAGAACAAATTCTAAATACAGTCCTGGTTTAATCTGTTGAGAAAGAGGTACTTGAACCTAGCCTCCTCCTTCAAGTGGTGCCATAGCTTCGTGACTGAGTCGAGGGTTATCACACAAAAAAAAAAAATTACATAAGGTGAGTGAGGTATCGCAAAGGATTTTTGAAGAGCAACCTATTGTTAGGGCCTGGTCACTAACCAATGATACTGGATGGAATCCCAAAGAAATTATGTGTGTCAAGCAATCTTTGACAATCCTCTCCAATAAAGTCTGCACTGATTCCATTTGATGAGAGAAAATAACCTAGCGGTTGCTTCCAGTTTGAAGCTACACCCCGTATCGTTACTACAAGTGC
This sequence comes from Lytechinus pictus, assembly GCF_037042905.1. Lineage (NCBI taxonomy): Eukaryota > Metazoa > Echinodermata > Echinoidea > Temnopleuroida > Toxopneustidae > Lytechinus > Lytechinus pictus. The sequence goes on from NW_026974141.1 coordinate 4,056,041, forward strand.
CTGATTAGCTGATTTGGGGGTCCTTCCAAATCTCCCCAAATTCTCCAAACCTATGACATAGTCTCTCTTTTCATCGTAATGCAGATGCTCCTTAACACTCATTTCATCTATGACCACTGAGCAGAATCCTTCCAAATCTCTCCAAATTCTCCAAACCTATGACATTGTCTCTCTTTTCATCGTAATGCAGATGCTCCTTAACACTCATTTCATCTATGACCACTGAGCAGAATCCTTCCAAATCTCTCCAAATTCTCCAAACCTATGACATTGTCTCTCTTTTCATCGTAATGCAGATCCTCCTTAACACTCATTTCATCTATGACCACTGAGCAGAATCCGTCTCTCTGGCATGGATTGAATTTTATTTTTGATGCCTCCAAAATGGCTGAAGAGAGGCATGGCTGTATTTCAAAGTCACTTAACAAACTTTTCAGGCATGCTATTGATGGTTATGTAAATTAGCTTGCGTGGTAAATTGTAACCTTTCGGGCTTGCATGGAAAAGTGATAAAGCGAATGATTTATCTCTCAGTGACCACCTCCATCTTTTTCACCTCCTACCTATATACTCTTATCTGTATACTTAAAATTTACAATGTGGATCCTGAAATATATTTTGAAGCCAATGTTATGTCTTTTACTGTGCTGATTTCTTTTTTTCATTTGGTAATTGCTTGGAACTGTTTTGTAAAGGATAAATCTTTCATCTACTACCTCCATCCTTTTTTCTTGTTCTTACCTACCCTTATCTGCGTACTGAAAACTGACAATGTGGGTTCTTAAATGTATTTAGGAGCCTCTGTTATTATACATGTATCTCTTACCATGCTGATTTCTTGTTTTGGTAATTGCTTGGAGCTGTTTCGTTAATCTCTTTCAGTGACAACCTCCATCCTTTTCTCTTTCTTTAATACCTACCCTTATCTGCGTACTGAAAATTGACCATGTGGGTTCCGAAATGTATTTAGAAGCCTCTCTTATTACATCTTTTACTGTGCTGATTTCTTGTTTTGGTAATCGCTTGGAGCTGTTTCGTTAATCTCTTTCAGTGACGACCTCCATCCTTTTCTCTTTCTTACCTAATCCTTATCTGCGCAGCGTACTGAAAATTGACAATGTGGGTCTAGAAATATATTTAAAAGCCTCTGTCATTTCTTTTTTGTGCTGATCTCTCGGTTTTTTGCAATCGCCTGGAGCAGTGTTGTGAGGCATCTTATTTTAAATTCAATTCAATTCATTTATTTGACATCCTTTAAAAACATACAAACATATGTACAAGTATACAACAACAAAGGAGTATTAAAAAGAATTTAAATCTGAGATCATAAAATAAATACATTTAGACCAGCAAAACTAAAAATAGTCATACATTAATGATTTTTGGTTGAAAACACAATTTGCATTGACTTTGTACACAAAATCACATTTTTGAGCAATTTTTAGTCTGACATACAATTACATAATTAATATTGTTTAATTTCGGAACCACGTACCCGGGTGAAGCAAAGTTGGACTCAAAAGTTGCGCAAGACTTGAAAGTAAAAAGTCAGTGAGCGGCGGGGTAAAAAAAATTCGCGAATCGTTGAGGCTCCGAGGCCCCCCCCCCCCCCTGGCCTAGATATGGTTAAAGATACAGCTGAATTGAGATATGTCACACATTATTTCAGAGTGTCCACATACTTGTGAGTTGTTTTTGGTTTCTGATTTTGCTTCAACTTATCAACAACCCTGTTTCAAAGGAAGAATACATGGAGAAAATTAATGTTCGTGGATATAAATCATTCGCATTGATACTTAGGATTCAGAGGTCTGTGGTAAACTCTGCCGATTGAGAACCAGTTGTCATTATAAAAGGCAATGACTGAAGCTTAAAGTGAAATTGCTAAATGGAAAATTTATGAGCTACATAGTACAGCAAGGCAAGTTTTAAGCTTACCGGTATTCATCACTTGGCAGCTTAGTATTTTGCTTAATAAAGAAAAAACTCAAATTTAAAGGTTTTGACAGTAGACTTAATAATAATAATAATCCGCTTTTATATAGCGCTTAATACATCGGAACGACGTGTCTAAGCGCTTTACAGATATATTATTACCCCGGTCATCGGATTCAATCAGTCATTCCCGCACACAATGTGTGCACATCCTCCACTCCCTGGGGAGTATTCCAGTCAGTCGCTAGTGAGGCGCACACAGTACTGGACAAGCTACAATGACTTTCACATCCTACCGGGTACCCATTTAGCATTTAATCTTATTACCTTTTGATTCATTTTCATTCTAATTCTTCTTTTTTATCTCATCAACCTTTGTTCATGGAGCTTCTTAATCTATACCTTGATCCTTATCTTCCTTTTTCTTGCTCATTTGTTCTTTTTTATTATTCATCAAATCAATTTCCTCTTCTCCCTTGTCGCATCCTCTTTCTCTGGTATTTCGATTGTAGAAATATCAACAAGAGAGAAATATTTTGATGAATTTTAATAATTCATCAGTTTGTTATTATTATTATCTATTCGACCAATATAAAAATGTACATACACATTACATCAGAATTTTTTTTTACAGTACATGAACATGCAAAGAAATGCTTGAACGGCATGTGGGTCAGGGGGCACAAAAGCGAAATTCATCACTGTTGCCCGAAGGCATGAACCCCCACACATGCCGCGATTTCCTCTTCCTCCTTGTCACTCGCCATCATCCTCCAACCCATTCTCTTGCATTTCCAATTTCTTACTGTTGCACTTCTCTTCCTCGTTTGCGGTGGATACAGGCTCTTCAAATTTAGTGCGTTTGTTTTTACCCGTATGATCTGCAGTAAGCTTTGATCTAAAAATTATACAAATATTAACAAGAGAAAAATGTGATGGCCCGTATTCTGAAGTCAGGTTTAACTTACAACTCAGGCTTAAATTGTGGTTTAAGTATGGGAAGCCAAAAGTATCAAATTTTTTTTATGAGGTTGTATGTTTCTTTTGTTTACTGTGCTCTTTCCTGATTCATCGATGGTGAAGACTCATCTTTTTATACTTCCTAGACAATTATGAATGATTTGAGAGCCAAATGAGCGGAAATATGATATCTCTACCGTTAGTGATTTTTTTAATGTAACAATTGGCTATCCATACTTAAACCACAACTTTAAACCTGAGTTTAAGTTAAACCCGACTATAGAATACAGGCCGATGAATTTAATAATGAATCTTTTAACAATACATGTAATGATACATTCTAACATACTTGAGAGTTTCCAAACATTGCTGAATTTCTGTAATTTGAATTCATTTGTACTTATAGCTAAGACAGTCACAGTGGACAGAGGTCTCGAATACGCAGTTTGCATCGTCAATTTTCATGAAGAATTTCTTTTTCAAGGTGCTGATGAAATCCTTGAAAATTTATCGCAAGGATTCTGATGGATTATGATAAAAACTTGGGATTGAATCGCAATCACGACTATTGAAATGTTTCTGTCTGAAAAAAAAAGAAAAATCCTAGCAGATATAAGTACAAATCTTAGGTATGTACTTGTGGTACCTATTCTGAAAGAAATCCAATCTGACAAACTTATTTGATAGTATAGATGATAAAATGTATTTATATATTGTGAGTACTCTGCATGTGCAGCAAGGAGATGCTGTTTTCGATTGTCCTTTGAGAGTTTGTGAGTTCTCTGACGAGGTGCTTTGGTCATGTCATTTCTGGGCCAATTACGCAGTGGGCGTGGCCTCTTAATGAAGTTGCTTGTTTTTATTTTTTTAGTGCAACCTTTTGATTGGACAATAACATATTCTCAAATACATGTTTGTTTTTCATATTAACCTTTATATAGGGTGTTGCAAAGAGCTTTGATCAATTCCAATTCAAACACAATCCTTAGATTAAATCAAAATTTGCAGTTAATTTGTTTTTAATTGTAACTTTTTTTAAATTGTAACTTTTTTGCAACTCGTTATTGCGCTTGATTGAATGTAATTTTCTGGTAATGCCCCATCAGTGTTTTCTACTTGGGACTACTACAGGTACTACCCCCTAAAAACATTTCATGGAATATGGGTAGCTTATTGTTATTTCTTCTAAAACATGAACAACGAAAATATTTTAGAGTTGTTGCTTATTGAAATATGTAAGAGAGCTTATGTGGCATCATATGAGTATTTTGTTATTTTGATACATTTGATTCATTGATGAACTTTGGTAACATGATATTTTTAATGAAGATTTTTTTTCCTATGTCTTCTTTCTTGTCTATAAATCTGTGCAATTGTCTGATGCAAATAGGGAAGAATTATGCACATACCACCGTATGTGAACATATTGATTTTGTTTTCAATAAAACATGATATGATTGATAATGTGAATGGAGACTTTCCTTCCTTTTCTTTGGTCTCTCTTTACCTAGACTATGTTTATATGAGAAGCCACATGTATTATTTCTTATTATAATTGATTGGATATTGTGAGAAATGATGGTTGAGAGAGGGAGACAGAGAAAAAGAGTGAGAAGAGAGAGAAAAAAAGGGGAGGGGGTAAGGTGCGAGAGAGGGAGAGTAGTAAGGGGGTGGGGAGAAAAATGGTAGACCCCTCCACTCATCACATTGTCTACCTTCATTTAGTCTAATGCCATTCCGTCCAACATTTCGTCTAACCGCCATTTGGCCCAATAGTCACTTCTTCTAATCACCAGTTCGTCTATAACTATTTCGTCTCATAACCAGTTGGTCTAATACCCATTTTCTTTTCATTAATTTCGCCCAATTAACACAGTCCAATTATACCTAATGGTATATGGACTAAATGGCTATTGGACCAATTGGTTATTAGATGAAATGATGAATGGACAAAATGGCAATTAGACCATGTGGATAGTGGACAAACTGGTAGACCAAATGATAGAAGATGAGTTGGTAATTGGACGAATTGGCATTAGACCAATTGAAAATAAACCATAAAAATAGGCGAGAGAAGGGGGAACCACTTACATTGACGAGTGGATACCATGCGCGACCAAAAAAACACGTAAAATGGATGTCTTTTTCAAGATAGGGCACGTTACGTACGTAACGTGTTAAGGGTGTCAAAAACACTAAAATGATGAAAAAAGGATATCTATTTAGCTAGGAAAGCTACGTGTTTAGGGTCAAATTTGCGGGGATGATCAAACAAAATTAAAATGTTTTATAAAGGATATCCTTTTTGCCCCAACACTAGGTGTTTAGAGTCCAATTTGCGCGAGGTGTGGAAGGTGGGGCCGTACTAAACCAAAATAATGGTGTGTAAAGGTAAAACCGACGACCGACGGACCCGTGACAACAATAAAATATCGCTGTACTTGTTTAGGGGCTCATTTCAGGGAATAGAGTATCGTTTTGTTTCCAATACTTGTTAAGGGTAGGGTTTCAGACGCCAATAATTGTTAAGGGGTGCATTTTCAGAATATGGAAGTGGCCCCCCCCCCCCCGGGAGAGAAGAGGGGAGAAGAGGCAGGTGAGAGAGTTGTGATAAATAAAGGGGAGAGACGAGGGTATACTGCGGGTTAGAGAAATGTATATCAAGGAATTGGTTTAATTTGGAAGGAAATGGAAAGGCTATGCGTGCATTTTGATCGACTGAAGGCTATGGAAATGAATCACACGTAAAGGGGTGAGGCTAGCATTCCCCCCACTTACGATATTAAAGGGCTAATAACATAAATGGTGCCCTATAGGGTTTCTTTAGCCAGACTCCACCTCATGAATATTCATGGCATTATTGGCATATTCATATGAACAGAATATAGCATAATTTCCAAAGCATAGATTAGCTCAACTGACATGGCGCGATCGGTAACACGATGCGCTATTGTGAGTATACTCTAGTCAAGATCATTTACACAGGTTCGAGTCTCGCCCTGAACAATTTTTCAAAGTTCTTTTTTTGAAAAATAGAAATTCTGACAAGACTGAAAAAGTACAAGTCGAAGATTTGTAGTATGATTCATAGCCTCCAATACAGAGTTAGCCCTTCATTAGGGGTACAAAAATACGAGGCGATCATGTGAACTCCAGGGGTGTGTGAGTTCAGATTTTTAGCTGATTTCAGATTTTTTTTTCAGCTTAATGTCAGCTTATTTTTGGCTTTCCTCTGTACAAAAAGTATGGGAGCTCCTTTTATTTCAGACTTTTTCAACGCTTCAGGTTTTTTCAGATCTCTTTATTTGTGACCACTCACACCCCTTGTTCTATTGACTCACTAAAATGTTTTAAACGAGAGATGGCGCCAGACCACTTCAACCTTCAAAGGTTGACAAGTTGGAAGCTGGATGTTCTATTTCTCTCATAAATGCACTTTCAGGCACAACACATTACAGTAACCAAATTGACTCATTAAAATTGGTGGTAAATTGCCAATTTGGCTAATGCCAACTCGTCCACTCACCACATGGTCTACTTTCGTTTAGTCTAATGCCACTCCGTCCATCAACATTTCGTCTAACAACCATTTGGTCCAATCATCACTTTGACTAATCACCATTTCGTCTATGACCATTTCCTCTCATAACCAGTAGGTCTAATATCCATTTAATTTTCATTCATTTTGCACATTTAATGATTATTCTAATTAGACCAAATGTTTATGAACTAAATGGCTATTGGACCAACTGGTTATCAGACGAAATGGTGAGTGGAGGAATTGGCAATTAGACCATGTGGATAGTGGACGAACTGATGGTAGACCAAATGATAGTACTAGTAGACGAATTGGCAATTGGACAAATTGGCATAAGATGAATTGGAAATAAACCAAATTGGTGAAGAGTGGGAAACACCATTAGGAATTCACAACCAGAGTACTCTCCCCATCACCATCCGTCTCTTCTCCCTCTCACTTACTTTCTCCAATTTCTCTCTCTCTTTCTTTCCCCTCTCTATTTCTCTCTCCCCCGGGGGGCCACTTCCATTGACGAGGAGATACCAGGCGCGACCAAAGAAACGCGTAAAAAGGATCTCTTCTTCAAGATTGGGCACGTTACGTACGTGACGTAATAAGGGTGTCAAAACACTAAAATACTGAAAAAGGGTATACATTTGGCTAGGAAAGCTACATGTTTTTACGGTCAAATTTGCGAGGGTATAAAAAAGACTAAAAATGCTTTGCAGTCCGATTTGAGCGAGGTGTGGGAGATGGGGCGGTAATTCAGGAAATATTTGTCAAGGGTACCGTTTTGTTTCCGATACTTTTCCGAAGAATATTTTTCAGAATATGGAAAATACTTAAGGGTGCTTTTCAAAACTCCATGGTCGCGCCTGGTATCCACTTGTCAACGGAAGTGCCCCGCCCCCCCCCCGGCTCTCTCCTATCTCCCTTCATTCTCCCTCTCCTTATCGCTCTGTCTCTCTTCAAACCCCCTCTTTTATGTCTCTACCCCCCTCTTCTCTCAACCACTCTCACTTTCTCTCCACGCTCCTCTCTCTTTCTCCCCTCCTCCCTCTCTCTCTCACACATTTGCATAAAACACACAACTTCCAATGCCACCAACAAACAGTATACTACGTCAGAATCACAAAATGATAGAAAACAAAGAAGAGGCAGGGAGATTCTCTGTATTCAAATTTTGGTCATGTTTAGTGTCCGATAGAGACGCACATTCTGAACATCACAATCCAGGCAAATCAAAAACGCTGAAAAGAAAAGAAAAAACCTCCATCGGCAGACAAAAATGATCCAACATGCTAGCAATGCCCCCCTCCATCTGCACAATTCCACCCTCCCGAATTGTACCCAAGATTACATAACATAATAGCAAGCTCCCCCTTCACACACATTTATGAAGCAATTATGTTCCATTTAAAAAAAAATTGAGGGTCGGAACTCAGAAAAATGGTCATACATTGTCACTTTTCCCTCAACTTGCATTATTTCAGACCAAAATATGTGTTATATACATCTTCTAGATGAATTTTGCCTTACTCGAGCTGGGGGGTGTTTCACAAAGATTTAAGTATGACTTTGAGTCGCACTTAAATGCCTAGTTGCGTCGGTATAAAAGGCATGACCGCATTGGTCAGATCATGCAAAGAGGACGCGCACTACTGCGTATTGATCAACTAGATTGCGCATTGCATTTCAGATACGTGTCGCCATTTAAGTGCGATTTAAGTCGTACTTAAATCTTTGTGAAACACCCCCCCCCCAGATTTCCGTGGTTCCAACAGAATCACCTTAACAGAGTCACGTGTAACAATGTTGCCAATTTGGAGATCAAAATGTGATCAATGAAGTCAGACAACTCGATCCTGCCCAGAAACATTGATATAATATGACCTCATATTTTTTTCAAAGTTGGAATAGTTCTGTCATGTATATTATCAAAACATGTATTTTATAATGGTGGGTTTTGTAAATGGGGAATGGGAGGGGTTTTTTTTGTAAAGAAAATTAATGCGCTTATTTCCTTCATTCAATTTCCATGACGATGCATACTTATTTTGTACGAACAAACACACCTCATTTATTGATCGCCCGACACGTGAGTAATGACCTTATCTCTTGAACATTAATTTCTTCATTTTTTAAAAAGTAGTGAATATACATACATACAGACAGACAAAATATAATTGCAATTAAAAAAATGAAATTGAAATAAATCCAAAAAAAATCAATATGACCACCATATTAAATGTATTTCTTTTGCTATTGCAATATGAAAACAATAAATCTTCAGGAATATTTACATCAGAACATCAAAATACACATGTCTGTCTTTTTCTTCTATTTTCATGTCACTCTACTAAAGTGACATTTTGTGGGATTAAAAAAAAATCATTTTTCTTCTAAATTATGAGAGTAAATAAAAAGGAACTGGCAGCATATTTCTGTTTTGTTTTTTTTGTATATCACTCATTAAATCCTTACAATCATTTATACACACGTAGAAATCTAAGGTAACCACAATAGACAAATTACAAAATAAAAGGGTTAAGTATTTTTCTAAAAATGTAGTAAGAAAAGCAGATCCTTAATGAAATTTGCTTCTTTCAAAGTCACAATTCTGGCTTGGACAGATCATGTTCGGAGCGCAGGGGAGAGGGAGTACGGTTACAAATGAAGATAGTCAAGGGGCAAATTCTAAATGGACATCTTGGGCCTGTCTTACAAAGAGTTGCGATCGATCCGATCAATCGCAACTATGGAAAGCCAGTAATATCAACCTCTAAAATGCATGTTTGTTCAAAATATTTTCTACATGTGATGTGTATTCATGCATTCATTGTTTTCTTGAAAATTCACTACGCTTCTCTTTGTTTACAAAGGACGTTGTGCAAATTTCCTATAGAAAAAATTATGACACTGATAGAGTTACGGTTGATTGGATCACAACTCTTTGTAAGACAGGGCCCTTGTCTACATCAACATTACATCTTATTTCCTTTTCTACAAAAAAGCAAAACATCTAGTATAACCCTTTCATTTTTCAATCAGGACGCCACATAAGACAAAGCTAGTGTTTGATCATAGAGCTCGTTTGTACGATTGAGTACATTGCTCATCTGCAATCAATCATACAAATCAACTCTAAAATTCATCATAAAACTTTGTGTTGGTGCCAGTTTCACAAAACTTGCTATAATAACAAATTGCCATAACAGTTAAAAGCTAGTGAAATCCTTCAATCTGATTGGCTGATAGTGAATTCATTACTGAAATTGTGCATTTTTTTAAAATTATAACAAGTCTTTATGAAACCGGACTTTCGCTGTTCAGTTTAGATTAGGGTAGGGCTTGTAAATCGGACACTTTCACTAAAATAAATCACTCTTGGAGAGTTCTATGGTAGCAAAAACAAGTGCACATAATGTTTTGCAAACTATCACAAGGTGTATTTCTAATTTTCCATTATTCTTATTGCTATAAAAATCTACATACACAACCACAGTGGTGGATTACTACCGGTTTTCAAACTGAAAAAAAAACAAAAAAAAAACAGGGAAGCATTTCCTGAAAGGACTCTCAGACATTTTATCCGGCAACAGGGTTGGGCTCAATTACTTTCTTCGATTACAATTTAAATTACGTAATTGAAGAAATGTTCAATTACAATTACGTATGAAAAGAAATGTTCAATTACAATTTTTCAATTAAATAACATTTTTTTCTTCAATTATAATTACCAATTACTTTTGTCAATTACAATTTCAATTACTTTCTAGAAAAGTCATAAATGAAATCAACTTGTATTCTGTACATAGTACCACCTATTTCAACATAATTCTAAGTTACAGAGACACCAACAAGATGAAGGGTTTAGGTTAAAAAGCACGGAGTCTGCCTGTTACTCTCTTCGATGCTGAAGCAGTTGACATGAAAAAGGTCATTAAATTAAATCATAAATTCAGTAAGTTAATTGTAAAGTAATTGAATGTAATTAAAAGTACTTGAAGTCAATTACATTTTTTACAATTACTATTACAATTACTTTCCCTTTCAAAACTTCAATTACAATTACAATTACTAAAAAAAATGTTATTAATTACGTAATTGATCAATTACCTTGTAACTGATCCCAACCCTGTCCGACAAGTCCTGTTTTATCCGACAGTTACCGTAGGAACCGTGCTCCTCAGCCAGTTAAAATCAAGGACAGTTGTCAGATCTTTACAACTTGTCAGACAAAAATATGTTGATGAAATGCTATTCTGCTCCCCAGGGGTAAATGCAGACATGAACATGACTTTCAACACACCATCTCATTGATGAATACATGGTAGTGCACATTCTTTTTTCATAGCCTGATTTGACCAATTCCGTGATGTTTTTTGAAATCACAAGCTGATTAAAAGCTAATTAGTTGTATGAAAATTAAAGCTTTCGGCGAGGGCTTGTGAAATTAAACCAACAGACTACGTTGTATACAACTTATGTCTCATAAAATGAGTTAGAATATTAATGCAAATTGTATGATCAAACAAAAAGCATGAATCGTCGACTCCCAGTCCATTATCTATTGAAGCAAGATGAAACTTTGTTTATCTTAGTCTGAGCATTTGCAGTTCAAGAGGAAGGCTGCCCTCTATTGTCCAACTCTGTATTAGTGGTTGGCTGATCAAATGATCAGAACATATATGTTAGTGGGTCTCAAGTTGGCCTGAAGTATGTAAGGGGCATGATTAATAAAATAAATTATATCTTCAAAGAGAATAATGTTATAACACTCCATTCTACCCTCGCTCTCTCTCCGTCTCTCACTCTCATTTCACACAAAATCCTATAATACAAAATTTCATACAGAATCTGTTAAAAATCATAACATATCGGGGGGGGAAAAAAATCAAAATCTTGATACACATATTTTTGAACATTTACAATCGACCCAAGAGTGAGAAGAAAAGAATAGAAATAATGCGCATGATAAAACTGATCTCCTCTGTATCGTAACAAAGACAAATATTCTGAACCTAAAATACAACATATACATTTACACGTAAAATCCTTCACACAACTCCTTATTTTTTTTTTTGTCAAATCAATGTCCATGTAGAGTCTGGAAGCACGAAAGTGCTAGGTGGAAAAACAACTGGATTTCAAGTCTAGGTGGTTAACTGTTTGCAGTCAAGAATATTTACAATGTACACAGACCAACACAAGCACCACTTCTAGTGGCTCCAAACTAGTATACAAAAAACAGCTGTTTCTTCAATATTATTCTCATTAGTATTATTAGTCGATAATGCTATATACTTCTTGCTGCATCTACAAAAAAAAAACTCTCTCAAGAGTTCCGGCCTGAAAACAGCCAATTAATTCCATCCCTGCTTTTCTCTCTACATACCTTCATGAATAGTAAAATCTACATCATACTATATTTTTTTTTAAGCTCACAAAAATCACACTGGAAAAATACTTACATCTAAACAGTATTTCATTTTCCTTTTATACAAGTCAATTTGCAAACACATTTTTTTTCTTTGCATTTTACACATTTTTTTTCTTTGCATTTTATTCATTTTTTTCCTTCACCTGCACAAGGATTTTTCTTTCTCTATTCTTAAGAGATAAGAAGTTTATTTCAGATAATATATAATCCCAATATCTATATCAAACGCATGTTTCTCTACCAGAAAACACAGACGATAACCCTTGAATGACAATAAAGCTCAATATACAGCTCATTTCTTATTGGAATAATTTGAAAATTTAAAAATAACGAATCTAGGCAGACATCAATTGGTAGCCTCACACGAGGAGAAACAGTATTGGCACAAAAATTTTGTTTGAATTTATTCATTTTTACGATTCTTACATTAAAAATCTAAATGTACATGGAACTCATTGGATTTATTATATTAACTAGAAAAGTAGAGCTATTTTTAATATACCTAGCAAAAAATATTACCTCTGAAAAATGCAAAAAATTGGGTAGAACTTCAAAAATCTGAATTCGCGCATTAGAAATAAGTATGAAGCATTTACAAGTTAAATTTATTCAACTGCTTTAGGAAGTAAATGAGAAATCTTGCATCTTGCAAAAAATGTATAAAAATATTTTTTTGTCATGGTTATATGATGAAAATTTCTGGTAATAACAAGGATGGCTTTGAAAACAAACATTTCAGTGAGATGTCAATGTCTTTAATTTAGCCCGTCTCCTGCAATAAAACACGCAGAGTTGAACCGACTTTCTACAAGTTTACCCATAACGCTTTGTGAGAGAGAGTCCACATCTGTTCCGCCTTTTACAAATCCAATTAATCATAAATGTTTGCCTTGTTCCCTTATTGTGAGATCCAATTGGGGTACTGCAATAAACTTTAATTTAATTTAATTCCAGATCAAGTGCAAATCCTAAAAATTAAAGGGGAATCCAGCCTTGGCCATAAAATATTGTGTTCGGAAGGAGAAAAATAAATTTAATAGAATGGCGAAAGTTTGAAAGAAATCGGACAAGCAATAAGAAAGTTATAGCTGCTTTAAAATTGAGATCACTAATTGTATGTAGATTTCAAATTGGCAACTGGGTGAGTAAATTATGACAAGGGGCAAGGACAACTTTCCCATAGGCCATGTACTTTATTATCAGGGATTTGTGGTTTTCTCCTAAGTATCCATTCCCCTGGGGCAGTAATCTAAATATAATCCAGGTAGTATATTGTTTTATGTCCTCATGAAAGAAAAATATAATTTGAAATAAAACTTTTGGGAAAAATGACATTTTAGCCATAATACGTATTGGAGTACATGGAAGAGTAGTCCTTGCCTTACATCACTATGACATCCCGTATGCGGCCAATTTGAAGTTTCCATGGGTATAGTGATTACCAATATTTACAACTTTTAAAAATTCATAACTTTTTAGTTGTTTGTCCAATATTGATCAAACTTTCACCTATCGCCTTGTCTGATTTTTCTTTTTCTTATAAAAGCAAGTTTTTATTTGGGTTGGATTCCCCTTTAAGAATAAGTCCTTCCATAATGAAACACAAATTCTCAGCTGATTTGCATTTTATTACAACTCAACTTTCGATGTAACTTCTGAAGGTTTCCATGGCAAAGAAGAATAGTGTAGCAGGTTTCACAGTACACCATGTATCTTTCTTGGGCAAGTGTTGGTCCTGATAAGTTTGGGTGGTCCTTTTCAGGACCAACACTTGCCCAAGAAAGATACATGTCTACTGTGAAACCTACTACACTAACTCAACTTTCTTGCAATGCCAAATTATTCTTGATTGTGTGACTTGCACTTGATCTGAAATTAATGCAAATTTCTTGCTATGCCCAATAAAATGGAACTATTTAGAGAGCCACTTATTTGATCAGACAACTGTGCGTCTGTCACAACTCTCTCTCTCTCTCGCAACGTGATTTAGGTTTGCCTAACAAAATCCAATCATTCACGAAAGCAAGAGCTCAATGTGATATCACTGTCTACTATTTGGCACACTGATATCAATGATCACCTGAAGTCCAAGGATCTCCTGAGAGGTTTGAACTACGAAAAAAGTGATGTCCATTCAATGATCTGTCTTAAATGCGAAGCTCTCAATATCACTTCCAACTTTCCATCGTCTCAACGAACTTCCAAAGTATTCCTTGCTCCAGCTTTAGTAGACCTCTCTGATCTACTTCAGTGTAGGTCCACTCTAAAATATGCATAATTCCTTGATGTCCATCAGGTTGATCTGTCACCAGCGGCCTTCGAGCTTGTGGATACTACCTGACGGAGCTGGAAGGCGTCCTACATTATTTCCCAATCAATCTCAACATTATTCCATATATTGTGCAATATCCAAACCATGTTCTTCTTACAGAAGACGCACCATTCCACAAGAAGATTCCATTTAGATTAAGCAGTTTGTTCCCATTCACAAATCCTTCAGATACCACAAGGAAGATTTCCCCGTAAACATAGACCTCTAGAGCGCTTGCACTGCACAAGCAACATGGAAGGATACTCAAACTGGTACTAACACCTATAAGATTACACACCAAGACATACCAAATTTGTCCATTTAAGGATTGGCAGCATTTTATATACCTTGTTTCCATATCAAGATTTCTCAAAGGGCACAAGACAGGACAGGGTAGGAACATTCTTACAGGTTGCATGACTTTGTGGATACTGTACACTGGTTGTCTTGGTCACTCTATAGATGGCTACATGGATAGGAAGAGTGGCGAGACAGGTTCAGGGTTTTGAAGATTGGCAGAGATGTGGATGATGATATGGCTGTCATTCCAATGACTACATTCTTAAGGGTTGTACGACTTTGCGGATTCTGTACATCAGTTGTCTTGGTCAAGACGGTGACGTGGATAGGAAGATTGGCGAGAAAGGTTCAGAGTTCTTAAAGATTGGCAGAGATGTGGATGATGGTACAAAGAGAATTGGCTGTCATGTCAGTTCCAATGCCCCCTGGGGTAGGACTGGGATCTCTTGGGGAAGGGTCGGGATCTCTTGATCCTTGAGTCAGAAAGGGAACAGGAGGTCCACGAGATTGGCAGCAAGAATAAGAACGAGAACAGGAACGGCTATAGTTGTCATTTCACGTCCCAGATCTCTTGGAGGAGGGGCGGGATCTTTTGATCCTTCACTTTGAGTTGGAATAAGAGCTCCGAGTGGCTATTGTTTAGACTTCGGAGTTCTGTCAGTTTCATCAGAACTTTGGGGAGGAGAAGGACCTCGTGAGGGCGCCGTAGCTTCAGGTACGAACGCAGCATGTCCAGGTACGTCTCCTGCATCTGTTCCACTCGCTCTCGCTCGATGATGGCTGGCCGATCTGTAGAAGAAGCACAAGGAAAGAGTGTGTCAGTGTTTTCATTCACGAATAAAATTTTGTGATGGACCTGTACTTAGTAAATAAAATATTACATCACAGTATCTCTCCAAGAGGTGGTTTTTCACAGAAACATGATGAGAAAACGTTTGGTGAAGGATACAAATGATGCACACACAAAAGAGATCGAGATCTCAAGATTGCCTCTCATATTCCAAGTTTTCCAAACTGCCGAAAGTGTTTGGAAAGAAGGCTAATTATTATTTTCAGTTTTGTATAATTTTCAAATAGTTTGACATTTCTTGCAAATATTTCCTGTGAATCATCGGAGGCACATAAAAACCTCCACTCAAGCATTGAAAACGTAACGCTTGATTTTACTTTTATCAACATCCGTATCCATCAACAAATTTTGTTTCGCATGCTTGTAAAAATCTAATTTAATATCAATTTTCATGAGGAATTACGACTCCAATCTATCGATTACTCAGTAACAGGTTCTGTCAATCACCTAGAGTGGAATAAATTTACAAGATCAACAGATTGTACTAGTGCTTGGTATATTCAACCCGTCATCTCATATTGTAAATTCACTATGTCACTTTCTCTGGCACAACATCCCTGAAGCAGGCCAAGGAATATCCTGAAAGGGAAAGTATAATTTGCTGAGTCCAAATGTATTTCCTGTGGTGTTCACTAAAGGTGGTTTCAGACCGCCTCGAAGTTTGTAAGTTCCGGGTATTTTCTGATCGGGAAATTTACCTCGATCAGAAAATAATTTTGGCAGTTTGAAAGCAAATTATGCGTAATCTCCCCGAAAGAAAATACCTGCTATATAGTAGGTACTCGTCAAAATTACGGGAACTTTCGCAGGAATTTTTCCAAGGTCGCAGGTATTTTGGCAGTGTGAAAGCAAATTACAGCAACTTTAAGCCCAGCGAGTAGTTGGCGACTTGAATTTCGCGCCTTGCTTTCTTATCAGATCATACTGCACGTGCTCATAACTTCAGGAACTTTTCCCGAAGAGTATGTTTCGGGGCGGTGTGAATGCAGGAGTAATTAACAGGTATTTTTTAGCATTAAAAAGTTCTTGTAATTTAACAGGGATTCTTGTCATTGAGGCTGTTCTAAACCACTTAGGCCCGAATTCACAAAGGTGGTTTTGAAAACCAACAGTTGAATCCATGGTGACACGACATATGCTCCTACGACAATTGCTCCGGTTTTAATATCTCAGAGGGCATAGGGTTAGAGTTAGGATTGTAATAGAGTTTTTTATTCACAATAATGTGAAGATAAGGATTAGGGTTTATTTAGTTTTGGAGATTAGGTTTTATGTTTTGCTTAACGTGCAGATTTTCCATCGGAGCAATTGTCGCCGGAGCACATGTCATGGAACCGAATCCATGGCATATGCAGATTTCCAGTATAAATTACGCTAAACTTAGCGCGTATCGGGCGCGTGTATAAAAAATGTCCAATGCTGATGCACGCTTTTGTCAGAGTGCGCCAAATTGACGCCTGTTACCATGGTTAAATACGCTATTTTATTCATGAGTCCGCGGTTTGAAAAGTGGACTCATTAATTCAAAACAGTGGACTCATTAATAAAATAGCGTGGATAACTACGGCAACAGGCGTAAATTAAGCATAATTTATACAGGAAATCTACATAAACCATGGATTCAACCGTGGGTTTTCAAAACCACCTTTGTGGATTCGGGCCTTAAAGTCTGAGGTCACCTTCCACCCCCCCATGAAAGCTCAAGACAGACTCCACTCACCTGGTGATAATATCGTGATTGCCATTAGAAGAATAAACTCTGCATAGTCCAGCTCCAGCTCTGACATACTCTTGGCAAAGTTGTACATGGGGTCGACCAGGTCCCCGATACCGCCTTCCAGGAGCTGTTTCCGTGTGTACGGCATCTCGTTGCCGAACATGATGGCATCGAGCTCTCGGTCGTACCTCAGGGCTACTCTGAGCATGATTACTTCAATGGCAGAGCCCTGAGAGAAAAGGGAGAATATGATGGTTACTAAAGGTTTCAAGATGGATCAAATCTTGGTAGTAGAATGATTTGCATGACAGGAGAAGTTTAAGGGGGAAAAAAAGAACGGCGAGAAATTAAAAGAGATTGGAGCAGGAATAACAAAGGTGTGGCTGATTACAAATATGAGATTACAGAGACTAAGCAAATTCAAAAGTGGCAACTTGGCGAGTATACTGTGACAAGTGGTAATAACTCACCATCATCACCATCATCATCATTATCATCATCGTCATCATCGTCATCATCACCACCATCATCATCATCACCACCACCATCATCATCATCATCACCATCATCACCATCATAATCACCATCATCATCACTATCATCACCATCATCATCATCATCACTATCATCACCATCATCATCACCATCATCACTATCATCATCACCATCATCATCATCATCACAATCAGTATCACCATCATCATCATCATCACCATCATCATCATTACCATCATCACCATCATCGTCATCATCAGCAGCACCATCATCACTATCATCATCACCATCATCATCATCATCACAATCAGTATCACCATCATCATCATCATCACCACCATCATCATTACCATCATCACCATCATCGTCATCATCACAATCAGTATCACCATCATCATCATCACCATCATCATCACAATCAGTATCATCATCATCATCACCATCATCATCATTACCATCATCACCATCATCGTCATCATCATCATCCTTTTTACCCACCTTTAGGAGTAATATTTGGTCTTCCCTCTTGAGCGTGAGGAAACCTGGTATGTGTTTGCTATACTCCACGATGAGCTGAATGGTTAGGATAGTAAGTTCTGTAATGTGAGCGAAACGAAGATGAAGAGCATCGTTGTCCTGATCGTCAAGATCATCCCCATCTCCGTCTTCTGACGATTTCTTGGGGTTTAACACAGGCATCAGCTGGAAGATAAAAACAAATCAATTCTCTCTCAGTTCCAATTTCATCCAACATCCATTAACCCTTATTTAATTTTGTCACAACGCCGTGCTCAGGACCTTTTACTTTGAAGTCTTGCGTATCTTTTGACACCAAATGTGCGACGCGTGGGTAAGCGGTTCGGAAATTACGCAACATTATCTAAGTGCACATCAGACTAAAAATTGCTCAAAATCGTGATCCTGTGTACAAAATCAATGCAAATTGTGCTTTTCAACCCAAAATCATAATTTATGAATATTTTTACTTTTGTTTGTTTAAATGAATTTATTTTATGCAATTTATGATCGCAAAAGAGTCCCTACAAAGTTCATCGGAAAAAACAATAAAAAATAAAGGTTCGAAAAAAAAAAAATACATATTATATAACAATAAAATACATAAGAAATTAATATGTTTGTAATTTTTTTGTATATATTTGTTAGAAATGCAAAAATTGATACTCTCACCAAAAATTAGCGTTCTGCTAGCTATATAAATTGAGTTAAATGCAAAAACACACACAAAAAAAAACAATTTTAATTTTATATTGAATTGAATTTAATTTCATACACCTATCTGCATAATTAATCAATAAAAAATAAAAACAATTAAATTTTTTTTTACAACAGTCTTGTAGTTTACATCTGGTTCTACGCGCTTGCAAATTTTCACGGCGATTGCACAATCAGCGGCCAAGATCTGAGGGGGTTACGGGGGCCCTGATGTGAACTTACCCCTGGTAATGGATTTGATGCGTCATATATATCTGAAGCCTGAACCGACTTGGAACCGTTGGCTTGTGAGTTCTGACCTTGGCCTTCTTTCCACGGCTGCAAGAAAAATAAACAGAAGTACATCTTTTAAAGGTTCATTCCCTTCCCCTAAAGAGGTAGTAGCACTGAACTACAAGACAAGTATAAGGGGCCATGCACAAACCTGGTGGGTGTTTCATAAAGCTGTTCATAAGTTACGAGCGGCTTTACAGACTGTCATCTTTTCTTGCAGTAAATGATATACACATTATATTTCATTGGCGATGAAAAGAAATGGTCACCAATCGTTCGTAAAGTGGCCAAACTTATGACCAATTTTATGAAGTTACACTAACCAGGTGGGCGTTTCATAAAGTTGTTTGTAAGTTAAGAGCGACTTTAAGAACGACTGGTTCTTACGTGCTAAACCATCGCCAAAGAACATTTGGGTGTATATCATTTTCCACAAGAAAGGATCACCGGTTGTTCTTAAAGTCGCTCTTAACTTACGAGCAGTTTTATGAAACGGCACCCAGGCCTTGATGTATGATTAACTTGATCAAATTTCAGTGCTGACAACTCTCGTGAAGAAGTGCCTTGGAAGTTGGTGGAAAAAGAGAGAGAAGACTAAAGAAGTCATATAAAGCAACAGTAAGAACTTTGTAGAATACGGCCCCCTATGAGGTATAGGGATCTATATGAGAGAACTTTCAACCAATCATTTCTTTGTCATTTATGAATGGACTTTTGTTTTGTTGTTATTATGAATATCAATGCATTGTAACATAGAAATTTATATGCATCAGCTTTTAGCTGAACACAACAACCTATCCCTCGAATCTCACCCCCAGTTGCAATCCTGAGGTGACTATCCCAATGTCCTCAGGTCCAGGAATCTCCAGCTCTTTGTGGGTGCAGACAAGATTCTAAATGACCTCTCTCTATTCAAGAAAACCTAAACCTACACCAATCCCAAATATAAGATCTCCCTCCTGGACGATCTTACCCTGGCTCTGTTTAGGTCTTCGGGTCCAGGAATCTCCAGCTCTTTCTGCATGCTGACAAGATTCTAAATGACCCGTGTCTCTTCAAGAAAACCTAAACCTACACCAATCCCAAATATAAGATCTCCCTCCTGGACGATCTTACCCTGGCTCTGTTTAGGTCTTCGGGTCCAGGAATCTCCAGCTCTTTCTACATGCTGACAAGATTCTAAATGACCCGTGTCTGTTCAAGAAAACCTAGACCTAAATCTAAACCTATCCCTCATACCTCTCCACCTATCCCTGGAAGCAAAAACCTACACGCAAATCTAAACTAATCCCTCAAAAGCTATCTTACCGTTTCTGTGCAAGAAAACTTAGACCATAATCAAAACCAATCCCTAACATCTTTCCATAACTTACCGTAACTCTCTTGAGGTCCTCTGGTCCAGGAATCTCCAACTCCTTGTGTATGCTGACAAGATTCTCGATGACCTCTCTCTGTTCGTCGGTCAGAAGCGGAATGCTCTCCTCTTCGCTCTGTTGCGGACTCTGATCGATTTGCTGCTGCTTCTTCATCATCTTCCTCTGCCGTTTTGATTTACATTGTTCTTCTGTTAACAAACCTGTTCAAACCAATAAGTAAATACCAGTAACAGATGGTGACTGATACCCCTGCCTATGACAAAACTTTTCCCTTGACTATTCGCTATAATATTCCATTACCATGGTAACACAGTTTCCAACACTTTCTAAAAATGCATCTTAAATGTCTTCACTCATCGAGGTATGTGTCAAGTCTCATAATTATTCGGTGAAAACTGAGAAGGTGGTTTGATCGCAAGATTTGGAATGGACCGACCGACCACCCACAGAACCATATACTAATTCCTACATACATGTACCCCCTTCCAACTTTGTTTGGCAGGGCTGTTATGATTGACTACAGATGATTCCAAGTTTGGTGTTAAAAGCTGGTTTGGTGTTAAGCCAATTTCTACACCAGACACAATACAACCTTAAATGAGACTAGTATTTTAACACCAAGTTTGGTGTTAAAAGCTGGTTTGGTGTTAAGCCAATTTCTACACCAGACACAATACAACTTTAAATGAGACTGGTGTTTGAAACAACAGTCGGGTTGAAAATGAAACTGCTTCTTGAAGCAAAATGCACACTTAATTTTGAATCTATCAAAGTAAAGATACTTACATTCTGCTAACATGCCGACTTCTCTGCATTTTCTAAGCCTGCATTCTTGGCATTTTCTTCTCATGTACATGTCCATTTCACAGTTACCTCCTCTCGTACATTTATACTGTGCATTCTTCGTTATACTTCTTCGGAAGAAACCTGGAAAAATTTGTTTGGAAAAGGAGAGAATTGAATGAAATAATTTAGAGCACATCAATTCATCAAGACTTAAGACAGTACGTAAGAATTCAATAGTTCTGAGTCTACGTCTTTTTAAAGAATTTCTTAGGCCCGTTATCTCAACGAGGTTTCAATTGTACCATGGTAAAAACCATGGTTTATGCAGATTTCACTTGTTATCACGCTTCAATTAGATGTTCTTTGCCAAAGGAAAGCATTTACAATTGGCCTTTTCTTTGTATACACAATGAAAGAAGTGTAATTATGTATACAAATCTGCATATCCCATAGTTTTGTACCGTGGTACAATTGACACCTCTTTCGAGAATACGGGCTACAATGTCTCCTAGAAAATTTTGAAAGAGAAGCTGAAACATTTGCAAATTCATACTGAGTATTCTTTGTGATACTTCGTTGGAAGAAACCAGAAAAAATATACTGGGGTAGGAGAGCATTAAAATTTATGTCAAGAGGAAAAAAGTTGGAGAACTTTGATGTCTTTCAAAATTTTGTATGCTACCGTAACTCACCTTTGCATCCCTCACAGCTGAGGGCGTTATAATGGAACCCCGACGCCCTGTCACCACACACTAAACACAGCTCCAAGTCCATGCGCGGCGCCGGACCTTTCCTCTTCTTGACACCAGAGGGCCCCGTACTGCCGTCCGATGATATCGACTGCGGCGATGACTGCTCTTTCATCGAGAGGGAGGGTAACGTCGAGGTGGAGGACGGGGAGACGAGGGTGGGGGATTGTGAGAAGGGGTTGCCCGTCGACTGGGCGAGCATCTCGTAGCCGGTGTCGGGAGGCTCCGACTTGATCTGTAGCGACTGAGTGGCCGGATCTGAAAGACGGAAAATGAGAGGTGATAAATGTAACGTTACTGATTTAAGTCACTTTAAACTGTTAAAACACATAGGCAATTCAAATGTATCTACATCTGGGCCCCATCTTACAAAGAGTTACGATTGATCTGATCAATCTCAAGGATATGGAAATCCATCAATGCCATAATTTTTTTCTTTAAGAAATTTGCTCAATGTCCTTTGAAAACAAAGAGAAGCATACTGAATTGTCAGGAAAAACAGTCAATGTATGAACATACGTCATTTCTAGAAAATATTTTAAACAAGCATGTATTTTAAATGTTAACGTTGCTGGCTTTCCATAGTTGCAAATGATTGGATAAATCGCAACTCTAGGGGGGGGGGATGATCACCCTCATTAATAGGCTACTGTAGAAAAAAACAATGAAAATTGAGATGGAGAACATGTCCCCTCCCTCCAGATCATTGCCAATGGATTGTACATATTCTAAAATATCTAACCTAACAAATAAGAAATAAAATCTAACAAGCTCTATGTCTCCCTCACTCTCTCTATTTCACTTGATAATCCCATCTCTCTCTTAACAGCCATACAGCAAAAAAATCCCATCCTCATAAATTATGTTAATTTTCTTTATTTATATAATAAAGTACATCTTTCAATATGTACTCAACACATTATATGAAAATAAAATTCTCTATATGGAAGTATGATCACAGAGCCTCCTATTTTATAGGAAAGATGTCTGGGCAACATTTTTTAATGGAATTTGTGAAAGTGATTAGTTCATTTCGCTATTCGAACTAAAGTAAAAAAAAAAATGAGGGCAGTCACATGTTACAGCACCTTTGCCTTCTGTACGAGCAGGGAGCAATTCCATGTTAAGGGTATACCCCTTTTCACTGAGCAGCAACAGTAAGAATACGCTCCTTTTTACGTTTCTTTTGTACAACATACTCGCTTCCTTGTGAGTGAAACGATTCACAGACCCAAGCACCTCCCTATAGTCTACTAAAATCCAGACTCATTTTAATTGAAAGGGAGATAAAAAGTGTTAAAACTGGGGCCTATTCAAGTCTGGTCTTTACTATACACGCCCAGGGTAATTTACCAAATAGGTCTTCAGTCTATCCCAGCGGGACAACAGAAAAAGAAAGGAGATCGTCGATTAGAAAAAGCTAATTATCTTATTTTCCTTTGTCCGCAAAATTGAATGAAGCTAAGCTCCCCGTTGTAATGGCACAGCTCACAAAGGGCTACAAAGGGCTACAAAGGAACGGCCTTCTTCGCAGGAGACATATTGATCCGGATGGCAAAGAGGGAATTTATTAAATACACAGTATTGATTTGAAACACTTTTGCTATATAGCCCCTTAAGAGTTTTGTTTAGATGCCGGGCATGATCGTAGATGAGACCCTTAAGTACATGATCAAGTTACTAATTTGGAAAAGTTGAGGGTTGTTCAAATGGAATGTTTGACTGCCAACAGGTGTACTTTTTCTTGACGCACCTCAGTCATGTTTACTAATGTCACTTTGAAAAGAAAATGATCCATTCTAGAATCGCTGATAATTGCTATGGACTCATAAAAGTTTATAATTTTCTTGAAAAATGAAAATCTTAACCTCAGATTAAGTTTTTTATATCAATACAACATACATGTAGTGGGGGCATCGAGGTCTAGTGGTTCTGACTTTCAATCAGAGAGTTGCAGGTTCGAATCCTCGACATGAGGTGTTTTTCCTTCAGCATAAAATTTACCCACATTGTGATACACTCAACCCAGGTGCTAGAAATGGCAGCTGGAGCTAAAGCCCGGGTCATTATAAATTGCTTCAGAATAGATTACATCGGTATATTAGAATAGATCTAGATAGATAGATAGATAGACAGACAGACAGACAGATAAACATACAGATAGCTAGATAAACAGACAGAAAAACAGGTAGATGGATAGATAGCTGGCTAGATTCATGTAGATACAAATGCCTATGATCAATATGATTATAATTATGGTAAAAATTCATTATGCAATATTTTCATCTCATAAAAAGTAGGAAAGTGACTTTCTGAGCCTGTGTAAGCAGTACGAATGAGCTGAAAGCCAAGTCTTTATTGGGTTTTAATACTGTCTTACTATACAGACCATGTCTATCTTGTTCATATGAATGCAGTAGCTGGGGTCATACAATTACATCACAATAGACCATGTCTAAAAGTTAATCTTAAGGGGTATGTGATCAATGTGAAAATTTGGAAATAACTGGGGATTAGGAAACCCCCCAATGTTTTTAAATCTTGCCAAGTATCACAACATTAAAAGAACTGTGACTTTTGGGGATAATCTGGCCCAGCTAATTTACAGTCAATGAAAAGAGTCAATCTGGTTTGATGTACTTAGTGTGGATGTACATCCTATGGATATAATTGGGAGAGTCAGAGAATGATATGAATAAAGAGAGAGAGAGAGAGAAAAGGGAAGGAGTTGGGCTTAGTTTAATTTCAACAGAATATTTCCCTTTTTTGTATTAAATCTTATGCACTTTCGTCAAACACATTTTCTTTTCTTTTTTTTATGAAATAATAGCAACGATAATTTACCTAAAGATTATCCACACAAGTGGCCCCATGCTGTAAGTTTTGTAACAAATGATAGCAATGAATGATTACATACTAAAATACCCTTTTTACACACGCTAAAATTTCCTTAACCCCGTACTATAGGTGGGGCTAAATGGCAATTTAGCCCCACCTATAGTACGGGGTTAAGCTTAGCCCACTTTCTTTTTACACAGCATTTTTGCAAAGTGGGCTAACCCCACCTTTAGTACGGGATTATTTGGCCCTGCAAAAAAGCAGGGTTATCCCAGCAATTGCGGTGCTAAGAGCGATAGTACGGGGTTAAGATCGCTAGTGTAAAACGAAAGTGGGCTAAGCTTAACCCCGTACTATAGGTGGGGCTAAATGGCAATTTGGCCCCACCTATAGTACGGGGTTAAGAAAATTGTAGCGTGTGTAAAAAGGTACGAGTGAAGTACTTGTACTACGAATGATCGACAAAAACCACTAGTCCGGGGTTAGCGAGTTTCGTGTGTGAAAAGCAAGGATTCCTTATCCGGGGTTTGCAATAACAATTTGGCATGTGTAAAAAGGAAAAAAAATAGTACGGGGTTAAGGATAGTACGGGGTTAGCGATAGTCCGGGGCTAAGAAAATCCTGTGTAAAAAGGGTAAAAGATTATCTACACACTAGTATAAGCGATTGCGAAATTCATCAAGTAGAGGCTTTTTAAAGATAGCTAGATATTTTGCGAATGGGCGAGATATAGGCTGCAAGTATCATCATGCTCTGGGTAGCTAACTTTTCAAATGAATTTCAAGCTGCATACAGTGCATAGCATTGCGTCATGATCCATTCGTGTGTGTAATTTGGTGGAAAAAACGAAGCCGTGAAAAGGGCACTGTTAGGGAATCATTATGTGCCTCCTAACAAAAAGTGAAAATATACAAGTTTCTCTCCCCCACGGACAATAATGTTTGTCATATGAAAGCACATCCCTGGATAGGCTCGCAACTAGTGAAATAATTCAGTTAAAGATACCATGATAACAACAATATTGGCCCCTATGGTATATTTAAATCTTTTCTATTCTTGACTGTTGATTACAGACAGAATTGATCTTTCCAAAATCTAAAACTGAATTTCCACGAAAACATTGAAGTATCAAAGAGATCCATGCTTCGAAAATGAATACTGAAGACATGATGTGCATTCATTATTTTGAATAAAGGAATTGTTAATTTTTGTGTTTCGAAAAAAAATGTAAACCTTTCCAGCGCAATCATGACTGGGTCACAGCACATCTTGCTGTGGAAGACTTTTGTTCAGTCACAAAAGAAGGCCTACATATAGCATCTAGAATATAAACATATATCTGGAGAAAAAATTTCTTCTGTTTCTGACCCTCACTGGGAAGGGGTAACTTCTTGGATTAGAGTTCTATAATGGTTCTGCGATAGTCTAATTCGTCCAATTGCCTACTCGTCTACTATCATTTGGTCTAACATCAGTTCGTCCACTATCCACACATAATTGCCCATATGTCCACTCACTATTTCGTCTAAAAACTAGTTGGTCCAATAGCCATTTAGTCCAAATACCATTTGGTCTAATTTGACTAAGTGTTAATTGTGCAAAAATGAATGAAAATTATATCGATATTAGACCAACTGGTTATGAGACGGAATGGTCATAGACGAAATGGTGATTAGACGAAGTGATGATTGGACCAAATGGTTATTAGACCAAATGGTTTTTAGACTTAATGTTGATGGACGGACTGGCATTAGACTAAATGAAAGTAGACCATGTGGTGAGTGGATGAGTTGGCAGTAGACGAATTGGCAATTTACCCCAGATTTCCACCCTACCTCAGAAAAAAAAATCTGTAGAGCAAAAACAGATCAGTAAATTATTATCAAACACAGGCTATTTCTATAACACGCTCCTAAATATTAAAATATCATAAAAAGAAAAAATTAATCCGTTCATAAAATCTAGCCATAATAAATCAGCCACCCCCTGCAATAAAATCAAGTGAAATATTCAACCTGTACTTTAATATGAGAAAGCAAGGGGGGGAGAAGAAGAAGTGTTCATTAATCCGAGTTCCATTAATGCCACATTAGTAAAGTAGCTCTCCACATAAGCATTGGTGCGACTAGCAAATAAGGCTATTAGTCCGAATGCATGAATGATTAAAATCTCTTATCGCAGCAGTAATATTAGATTTGACATCAGTCATTCCTGACAAAAAAATTAAAAACATAAACAAAACAAAACAAAAATAAAACTTTAAAAATAATAAAATCATACAAATATAATATAGGAAACCGAAGTAATACTAATATGTCTTGTATATATTTTAGTAATTGCTGTTAAAACGTTGAATGAAGAATCTAATATATGAAGAAATAAAAATGAACAAATAAATAACACAAAAATTGAAATAAAAAACAAAAAAATTGAATAAATTTAAATAAACATATTGCACACACATAATCTTACTTTGTTTGTCCATGTTGTTAAAAATGTAAAATGTTTTACTTTATTAAATTTTGTAAGTTGGCTTTGGTGTTGAAAAAGAGGTACTTATTGATTAAACCATTTTTCAATTTAAGACATTTGGGGACTACATTTGTTCTGTATCCAGCCACTAAATGGCAACATTTTCATTCAATCAAATTTTTATTCAAAATTGATCATTAAAATGTACAGGGTACCTAGTCCACATAGTCATATGAAAAGTGTTTAAAAAACATGGATGAGCCTCCAACATGTCTACAATACGACTCCCTGTGGGAGATCCAAGACTTCATCTAAGAAAGTTGTTTTTATTTCATTAAGCTTTTTTTTTTTGGGGGGGGACCATCCCCCCCCCTCCCTAAACAATTTTATCTATTGATTTTACTGTTTTCTTATAATTTCATAATTATGGTTGATATTGGAAATGGGATTGGAGAAAAGGAGGGAGAAAAATAGACAAAACTGATAAGACACCAAATTGGCATTTGGATTTAAACTGGCAAACGTGCCTGTTAGAATCTTTTGTTTCTCTTATATCAGAACGTAAAACCTTTTTTTTCTGGGGGGGACCTCTGATATATTCCAAAAGCAGTTGATGATGATACTATTAATCAGATAGTAATTCTTTTTTCTTTCAATTTATTTTGTATAATTTTCATTTATTACAAAGATGGGATACATGTAACTTGAAGGAGATCACCAGCAAAATCATATAGGCCTACTTAGACTAAATGAAGGTAGACAATGTGGTGAGTGGACGAGTTGGCAGTGGACGAATTGGCAATTTACCTCCACAAATACCACCTCCTAATAAAGGCTGCTTTTCTTATTTTCCTTGTCTGGTCTTAATTTATAGGTTTGACTCTTTTTGTAGACCTGCTGGATGTTTCATAAAGCTGTTCTTAAGTTAGGAGCAACTTTAGGGGTCAAGTCCACCCCAGATAAATGTTGATTTGAATAAAAAGAGAAAAAATCAAACTAGCATAACGCTTAAAATTTCATCAAAATCAGATGTAAAATAAGTTATGACATTTTAAAGTATCGCTTATTTTTCACAAAACAATAATATGCATAAATCAGTGACATGCAAATGAGCGAGTTGATGATGTCCCTCACTATTTCTTTCAGTTTTATTTTTGAATTATACAATATTTCAATTTTTACAGATTTGAAAATAAGGACCAGGTTGACTGAACCATATTGTATTTAAACAATGCTAATTCCACATGTTCAGGGAGGAATTAATTGTTTCACTTGACAATTCATATTTCATATTATAAAATACAAAAGAAATAGTGAGTGGATGACGTCATCAGTCTCCTCATTTGCATACCAACCAGGATGTGCATAGAACTGTTTTGTGAAATTAAGCGAACTTTAGAATGTCATAACTTTCTTATTTTACATCCGATTTTGATGAAATTTTAAGTGTTATGCTTGTTGGATTTTTATCTTTTTATTCAAATCAACTTTTTGTTGGGGTGGACTTGTCCTTAAAGAGCAACTTTAAGAACGACTGGTGAACCTTTCTTACACGGTAAATAATCCCCATGAACATATAATGGTGAATATCATTTACCACAAGAAAGGACAACCAGTCGTTCTAATATGCTTTTCACACTGCACTTTTTGTTCTAAATTGGTGGGGCTAAGGGGGGGTCTTAGCCCCACCAATTTCCCGGGGTTAAGCTTAGCCCACTTCGTTTTCACACTACGTTTTAGCAAAGTGGGCTAGCACGGTAAATAGTACGGTACTATCTGGCCCTGCAAAAAAGCAGGGTTAGCCGGCATATTGCGGTGCTAGCACCACAATTGCGGTGCTAAGAGATGCAGTGTGAATCGAAACCGGGCTAAGGAAAAGTGGGGCTAAGCATTAGCCAATCACAGAAGTCGAAATTGCACGTAAATTGCGCTCTGTATGGTAAAATCATCAATATCAATGAGCTGTGTGATTGCCCGGGGTTAAGGCGTTAACCCCGACTAAGCAAATAGTATGGGGTTAAGAAAGAGTGTGAATCAAAAAAAAGATAGTATGGGGTTAAGGATAGTCCGGGGTTAAGGATAGTATGGGGTTAAGAAAATGCAATGTGAAAAGCATATTAGAGTCACTCTTAACTTACGAACAGCTTTATGAAGTAGCCCCCAGGTAGCTCAAAATATAATGTTTTTAGGAAAAGAAAAAAAAGGATCCATGATATTGACAGTAAAAATCAAAGAAACATACCATCACATTCCATGTAATAATCCATTATATCCTCATATGGCGATCGAGATGAGTGAGAAAACATAAGCCACAAATGGGGAATGAGATCATAAGACAGGGTATGATAAAACACTATAAACTGTTAGGCAATCCCTGGATAAAGAAACTTGTTGATGACTGGAGTCTGTAATTCCCATTGGTTTTGTACAGGGACAAACTGGTTCCAGGAAGCAAGAGGTTAAGGAGGTACAGGTGACCAGGTGAAGGAACTGAGCAGGACTATCTTATCAAGATCCGTGACAACTTGTCAACAAGCAGCATGCTGTAAGTTACACACAGCTGACCTACATGTGCACGTAGCAGAGCGATTGCAATTGCAACGCTGCAAGCATGTCTGTCTTGCCGTTATCTCCTAAGGTATAACCTTCCTTTGCCCACCCTGTTGTGGGTGTCGACTAGCAGATCAGATGATGCCTGTCGCAGGTTGGACCTGGTGGTGGCAGTGGTCGAGGTGTCGGTGGTGATATCGCATTGGCGCCAATGTTGATCGTTGAGCTTACAGAGGTAAGCGCAGTGAATCAGGTTTTGTGCGCTGTATCAATTACAAGAGAAGAGCTGATCGTCAAAAGGACAGCCTCGTTGCGGGCACGGATTGATGATCACGCCTAAACACCTAGTACTTAACAGAGTTCAGCTGAAGGGGAAAGAGGCACTGAAAGCCTCTTTGAGGGACAGTTATAAAAGGGAACAATTCTTCCGCTATTCATTGCCCGCCCATTCATTCCCATTCTGGGGTTTTTAAAGAAGGCAGCTTTGATAGTTTATAATCCTTGCGTATTAGCACTTGTGCCATTTCATTTGGAACAGCCCTGCGGTTAGTCTCAGGACCAAACTCGGAGTGCGTAGCCCAATTTCTTCAAACAAAACCACACAGGACGGAGATCATTGATGGCAGCATACAACATAGATCACAGATACCATCTTTTATTGTTATGGCACATGAATCCTTTGTCACCTACATCATTAAAAATTCCAATTTTTATTTCTGTTTGTTCAAATTGCACAACAAGGGTCTGTATATATACTCTACAGACTGCCTGTGGTTGTTAGGTTTATACCACATTACATAATGAGCCATTGGTATTATTGATTGAGGGCAAATGCACTTTAGGGGATAACTAGTCTATCAACACAGACTCTAATACCCGATTTCTGTTTATTTACAGTTCTGCCAGCATTATTTCGCCACCATGCCTATTTATTCATGGTTTATTTTACAGCCTTTACAAACAAAGTCTCAAAGTCGAAAATATCAACAACTTTTTTATAATAGTTTTGCAAATGCTGACCAAATTACCTGAAGCTGTAAGAACAATACTGCCCCAAAAGTAGGTCATCTTAAAAAAAGTAAAAGGGCACAATTTTGTGTAATGACATAGAAATGACTCATCAGGGCTGCATTGATTAGACTATAGTGATGTTGATAGATGAGACTGAAAGATGTATTACATTTTCAAGAGAGAACTGTAGAGGGAGCTTGACAGATCAATCCATGAATGTTTAGGTACATGTTCTCATACCCCCCCCCCCCCCCACCCCCTGGAGCTCATTGCCAACCGGAACCAGATGATCACTGTTCGAGCCTGCGGGAATGAAAGAATGCCGTAGTCAACAGGCTATCTAATAAATATTCAGTTAATTAACTTCACTCTATTCAGCTCCAAATATCTCAATCATTTAATTTCAGGTCAGTTTGTTTCACATAATGACATACACATATAATAACACAATTTTCAAAAATAGTGTGTGATGTCATAAACAATTGAATTGTGAAACTTGTTCGACCCCTTGCTCTTATCCACTTCATTCAAAATTTCAGATACATATACTCGTTAACAATAACATGTAATGTATATAACCTTTTGTTCTCTCAGACTTTGATTAATATTTTTGTAATGCCCATTGATTCTTTGTCTATATGTGTGAATTAACTTGTCATTGGGGTTATTATTGTGACCTTTCAGAATTCTCGCTACCCTAAATAGCGATTTCGCCGAGATCCGGGAAAATTCCTGTAACGCGCATTGCATTATGGGATAGCTTTTCGGTATTACAACTTCCTTATCGGAAGTCCAGTGCGCTGTTTTGCCATTCAGATCAACAGTGCCGTCATGCACAACAACACAACGTCGCTTTCGCTCGGAAAGTTTGTGATCACAACCCTCTCTTTCACATTTTCACGTGAAATATATTTTTTATTTCTATTTATAATTCAAATGGAATCAAAACTGACCAAATTAGATAAAAAGTATTATAATCTGTACATATTACGCTGATTGGCATCGATTTCAGCGTGGTGGAAAACTCAGTATCGCGAACCTCGCGCGAGCATAACTCTGAACCGGAAGTGGTGATGACGACCCGACGAAGTGAAAATTATCTCGTCTCGCGCATTATGAGATTTTTGTTCCTATTTGGGGTAGCGAGAATTGTCAAATATACCAATCATAAATGACTCACTCTGGCTAAAATGTACTCAGAAAACAAGTCTGGCAATTACCATCATCTCTATTTGCACTTCTTGTAAAGCACTTGATTAGTTTGAAGTGTCTTTTTCTCTGGACTTTGTCATTTTGAAGTGCCCTCAATTCTGGCCCTCATCCTCATGTTTACACCATATTACATGCACTGATAGCATACAGACATACATGTACACACAGCTTATACCACCTTCAGTAAATCGCTGATCTGGACCAGTCTCCGGCTAAGTTGTGAAATTTTGGGTTTATGAATGGTGCGGGATATTTCAGGCCCGGGCTATATTTACACTGATTTTATCAGCACCAGACCAGCGCCAGGCCCACGTGCCAGAGTTTTATAATGGGTGATCATTAAAGTAGCTTAATATGAAATTAATGGGGCTAAGGGGGGTCTACACCCCACCAATTTCCCGGGGTTAAGCTTAGCCCACTTCGTTTTCACACTACGTTTTAGCAAAGTGGGCTAGCACGGTAAATAGTACGGTACCAGCACCACAATTGCGGTGCTAAGAGATGCAGTGTGAAACGAAAGTGGGCTAAGGAAAAGTGGGGCTAAGCATTAGCCAATCACAGAAGTCGAAATTGCACATTAATCACGCTCTGTATGGTAAAATCATCAATATTCATGTGCTGTGTGATAGTCCGGGGTTAAGGCGTTAACCCCAGCTAAGCAAATAGTATGGGGTTAAGAAAGACAGTGTGAATCCCCAAAAAAGATAGTATTGGGTTAAGGATAGTCCCGGGGTTAAGGATGGTATGGGGTTAAGGAAGTGCAGTGTGAAAAGCATATTAGTTACTGAACGCAATAGTGGGGAGCAAAATATTTGTAAGTTACTGAAAACAGTAGAGGAGCATCAAAAGGGTCAACAAAGCTAGGTCTCAGCCACACTAAGAAGCTAGCTCCAATCAACCAATGGTACATCATACAGAATAATGTGATTGGTTTTGACTAGATCACCCTGATGTGACTGAAGCATTGACAGTGGGTGATTTCAAGTTCAGTGTTGACCTTTTGATGTTGGTGTAAGGTCAATTTTTACACGATTATATTAAACACCAAACATAAGATGGAGATGGTCCAGAAAAGTCACCCACTAGTTGTTGAGATGTCAATAATGTGATCTGGATCAGTTTTACAAACTCTGAATAAGTTTTGGAGCTAGGGGAAGCAATCCAAATTTCAACACCAACACCAAGGCCAACACCGGACTTGAAATCAACCAATGCCTAGGTAGCACCTGACACCTGTGAACCAGTCTGCAAGCAGTCTTTAAACAACGATACCATGAATAGAGTGAAGACTAGACACCAAACTCTCTGTCTGTGAAGAGACAGCCACAGTACATAGTGAATCTAGTCTCACTACTTCAGACTCTGCATTATGTGAGTTTGTGCATTACGAAAATCCCCAAGGTCTGTGCCTGAAGACTACCTGTGAACTAACATTCACCATCTTGGAGGTGCCACAAGGATGTGTTGTTGGACCATTTAGCATCCAAATAAAAAAGAAGAGTCACCTATAGACATGCCGCAAGATGTAAGTAAACAAGCAGATGAAGAAAAAAAAGAAAAAAAATCCCAAGTCAGAACAAATTCTGTCCATTTGCTATTTTCCTCCTGTTTTTTCGTATATCACTAATGTTCTTTTGCAACTTTTGGGAGTAATATATTACTGATCATTTTCCCGCAGTGCCTCCATGTACATTTTCTCCACTGACATGTATATACACCGATTAATGCTCACATGCTAAAATAAGGAGGAAGAGACAGAGTTATAGAATAAAAGTGGAAAAACGATACATTGAAGAAGTAGGGATGTATCTTTCTGCATTCCCTGCAAACCTATGCTGATGCACGAGCTCGACGCCATTGTGGCAGAGTGCCACTTGCATTCCCCGCAGAAGAAGTAAAACATGCCATAAGGGAATGAGCATATGCATTGAGAAAACTGAATGTGATAATGGTTTCTTTGCAATGGCTAATGTCCTCGATTCCCCCGAGAGCTAGATAGATGGATGTCTATTTATACAAATGTTTTACTCACTTCCAACACCGCATACTCAAGTATTCTGTTTCGCCACAAAGCACTGCAAGTTTGTCACCAGAAGCAAAATGCACATTTTTTTTCAAGCTGGTCAGTAGAACAGCAAACAAGACAGTAAGATACTGTGAACCCCCCCCCCTCCCAGCTCAGTTGGAAGCTGAATGTTCTCTCATCATAAATGCATTTACCTACGCAACACATTAACCAAATTGACTCATTAAAATTGGTGGTAAATTGCCAATTCGGCTACTGCCAACTCGTCCACTCACCACACGGTCTACTTTCATTCAGTCTAATGCCATTCCGTCCATCAACATTTCGTCTGACAACCATTTGGTCCAATTACCATTTCATCCAGTCATCACTTTGTCTAATCACCATTTCGTCTCATAACCAATTGGTCTAATATCTGTTTTCTATTTTCATTCATTGTGCACAAACAACACTTAATCCAATTAAACCAAATGGTGTACGGACTAAATGGCTATTGGACCAACTGGTTATTAGACGAAATGGTGAGTAGACGAATTGGTAATTAAACCATGTAGATAGTGGACGAACTGATGGTAGACCAAATGATAGTAGACGAGTTGGCAATTGGACGAATTGGAAATAAACCGGTTTAGCTTGAGTATTACAAACGTAATAGGTGAAAATGATTATTCCTCTCATTTTCCAAGGCCCAGGGAAAATAAATCGAGGGGCTAGGATATGCCTTTTTTGCCAATAAAACAAACACACTCTTTCTTCTCTCTCTCCTTAATATCTGTATGTATGCCTGTCTCTGTCTGTCTTTCTCCATCTGTCTAGCTCTCTGTCTTCTCTTGTTATCTCTTTTTTCGCTGCCATTCCTTTCCATCCATACCTCTCTATTCAACATCATGTATCCCTTTATCTATTTTCCTTCCACACATGCCCACTTGGAAAACATTTCCCTAATTTTAATAGACTACATATTCAGACCTTTATGGACACCAACAACACTGATACCTATAATTCTTTCATTATTTACACTAGACAACGATAAAACAGATTAAAGGTTTGAATAATGAGACTATCAATATGACATACCATATGGGACTATAATACCCTCACAATTTTCAAATTACATCATGGCTAATGAAGCTGAAATCATGTCCTGGTATTCAGTATAGCAGCAATATCATCAATCTCAATTATGCTCCCAGGCAGGTCTGCAGAGGCAGACTAGCCAAAGTGCGCGTGAACCTGTCTGGAAGATGGATGGGGAGGATGAATACGAAAAGGAGACGATAGAGAGAAGGGTTAAAAGATTTTAACCTCACTTGAGTATCACACGAGGCATGATAAGCATTATCTACTCCACAAGGTGAGAAGAGATCAAAAGTACACATGAACTTGATTAAGAGGTCTATTTTGTACTATCAGAAGGGCATTATCCATAACTATTGCATGGCGCTAATGCTCTCCTGCTTCTCACCAGCAAGACAGGGCTCCATACTTATATATTTTTCCCTGGGGGGTCTGGAGCCGAAATATTGGGAGTTCACATGCATCATGCCCCCACTTCTATGTTCCAACATGTGATGATAAAGCTTCCGATACAAATAGGATGCTTGTCGGGGGGGGGGGGGCTTTAAAAGTACACTAAATTTAAGTATTTATGATGATAAAAGAACATTATAATCCTTCTCTGTATTCATCAATCAAAGAAGAACGTTTATGGCCAGCTGAAATTATGTTGAAAAAGAGATGTCATTTTGTGTTTAATTTATCAATATTCAATAAAAAAAAATCACAATTTAACAGCTTGTTTTTCATACAAATATCAAAATAAGGTCAGTTGTATAATTAAACAATAATTAGTACCTTAAACTACAGTCAGGAAATCAGGGTGTATACTAGAGAAGCTTCCGATACAAATAGGATGCTTGTCGGGGGGGGGGGGGGCTTTAAAAGTACACTAAATTTAAGTATTTATGATGATAAAAGAACATTATAATCCTTCTCTGTATTCATCAATAAAAAAAGAACGTTTATGGCCAGCTGAAATTATGTTGAAAAAGAGATGTCATTTTGTGTTTAATTTATCAATATTCAATAATAAAAAAATCACAATTTTTGGTCACATTTAACAGCTTTTTTTCATACAAATATTCCAATAAGTTCAGTTGTATAATTAAACAATAATTAGTACCTTAAACTACATACAGGAAATCAATGTGTATACTAGAGAAGTTTCATAATTAATGTGTAGTTTCTTAGGGAGTATTTCATGTAATTCTCACTGTTGTTACAAGCTTCTGAAATCCTTGTATCTGACTGGCTCAGAGCAATATCACGAGTGAAAATTCCTGACTATTTGTTTCGAGAAATACTGAACCGTTCAGTCTATGATTTTATGTAATGTCTCTTAAACAATGTCTGTAACTACACAAGTCTCATGTTCAAACATAATTTCAGCCCCTGATTTTATGTAATGTTTCAAACAATGTCTGTAAAGGCAACCGCACACCTTACGACTGGTCTGCGACCCGATTTCAGAATAAAATGTAATAGAATTTGATGCTAATATTGAGACTTGGAAGATCTTACTGTGTAATGTTCGAAATCATCGTACGAAAACCTATGATCAAATTTGTGACTATGCTATCATCCTTCTTAGAATAAAAGCGAATTTAATATCTAGTCGTAATGACGTCATAGCAGTCTTACGATTGGCTACGATTTGAACCTAATCTGGACTTTACTCCAAAATAAGGGCTTGCAATCTTTCAAAATTGTTATAATATTATTATTTCAATTAATTTCAACCTCAAATAAAATGATATGTTCCATTCACATCTTCAGAAAATGAGCAAAATGCGATTTGTTCCTAAATCGGGTCGCAGACCAGTCGTAAGGTGTGCGGTCGCCTTAAAACTAGACAAGTCTCATGTTCAAAACAATTATGAGAAGAACTACTTGGCTTGGGATAGTGTTGCAAGAAAATTGCAATTCATTCTTCGCCAATACCAAGTCCCAAATCAATTATAAGTCTTTGCAATTAATTGCATTTCATTGCAGGTATTCTTCTTGCAATTGAATTACAAAGCTTTATAAGAATCGACCATTCACAAATTTACAATATTTGCAAACGATTACAAATGATACTTGCAATCAAATGCAAATAAGCTTGCTCCTCCAAAAAGGGGAAATAAGAGAAGAACAGAGAGTAGATAGGGGAAGGCAATGGAAGGAATTAGAGAGGGGAAAATTTGACACTCCCTCTCATTCTAAAGGGCATTCCCATCGATGTCTTCGACTTAATTCATCCCAGACAAAAGTACGCATGAACCCTCACAGCCAGGCCTGCTCACACCCTTCTCTGAAGTGAAGTCGGTTGAACTGGTACAGGCTGACAAAGTCAGAGGCCCGTATTCTGAAGTCGGGTTTAACTAAAACTCAGGTTTAAAGTTGTGGTTTAAGTATGGATAGCCAATTGTTACATAAATCACTAACAGTAGAGATGTAATATTTCACCTCATTTGGCTCTCAAATCATTCAATATTGTGTAGGAAGTATAAATAGATTATTGTCTTCACCATCGATGAATCGGGAAAAGGCACAGTAAACATAAGAAACATACAACTTAATAAAAATTTTGACACTTTTGGCTTCCCATTATTTTAGCACAGAGTTAGACCATGGTCTAAGTTAAACCTGACTTCAGAATACAGGCCAGACAGTCTAGTAGCAGACCTGCCAACCTCTGGGAATGAAAAATTGTATTCTGTGATTAAAAAAAAAATTATTTTCCCCAAAAAAACTGTATTTCATTATAAAATGCGTGGCGCGCTCGCTCATCGCGGCACTCAAGCTGCATGCAAGCAAAAATGTGCACTGCTCTTGCAGATGAAAAGAAACATTGAAACATGTGTTTATCTCACCCTGGTTTTAACAAAATGATTGAAAAAAAAAACAAGTAACCTGAAATTACATTGATCCAATAACCATATTTGTGTAAGTTTTATGAAATAGAGACATAAAGAGACAATTTTTCTCAATAAATTACGATTTTGTAAAAAAAAACATACTAAATACGCCAAAAACATACTGGTTGGCAGCTCTGTGGTAGTATCATCATGTCTCTTCATTCATTTCTTAAATACAGTCCCACATATGATAAGCAAGCAAGGCGCGAGATTCGAAATTGCTAGCTCAGCAGCCACCCACAGCGCGCCCATGCCCATCCTACATGCTGGGCTAAAAGTTCCCGTAAATCGCTTTCACACTGCCAAAATACCTGCGACCTTGGAACCCCCCCCCCCCCCCCCCCGAAATTTCTTGTAATCTATTTAGCAGGTATTTTCTTTCTGGAAGATAATGCGCAATTTGCTTCTGATTGGGGTAAATATCCCGATCAGAAAATACCTGGAAATGACGAACTTCAAGGCGGTCTGAAACTACCTAGAGAGATTTGATTATTCAATCTTCGTTGGTTATACTTGACAAGAGCTTGCTGCAGCTGTGAAGCTGAACTCATTGCTAGTATACATGGTATATAAATGCATTGTATGGGGATGGCGCCTATGCATCCAAGACCTGTTTTACCACATAAATTATAAACAATTTCTAAAAAAAGAGAGAATATAATGCAGAATGGGATGTATAAGTCTATATTCCATTTCCAACAAGAGAAGACGGAAGGGGGGGGGGGGGGCGGCGATTGAGTGAGAAAACTGCATGAACATTTTTTTTTTAATCCTGACTTTGTGAATACCACTAATCCATGACTGCAACCTTTGGATGGAAAATATTGATATTAAATCAAATTGATAAAATACTATCACTTTAGGGAAACTGCCTTGAGAGTAAAACAAATCAAATACAAATACAATTTCAAATCTGATTTATGGTAGTTCAAAGCTTCAAACAGCAACAAAATCTGATACTTTCTATCAAGGCTTTAATAAGAAACTGATTTTGATTTTTCCCCTTGTTCCAACTCCATCATTAGAATATTCAAGAAACTGGGGGGTATTACATGGGAAGTTTTGTAAGTGATTTCCACTGAAAGCTGTTATAAGCTACTGGAAATCCTTGCTTCTGATTGGCTGAGGGCAGATTAGTCAGTGAAAGTCACTGAAAAACCCTTTAATGAAATCAATGCCCCTTTTAACTGTACATGTACCATGAACTGTCTGTCAGTTAGCCATCCTGACAAATAAGAAACAATTACCACACTATAGCGTTTCATTTGAACACAATCTTCTTGGGAATAGGAACATGCCTGCTAGTGTGATTGTGGTTCGCCCATGTTTCAATGGGTTTGACCTTTCTCTTGTTACAGAGGTCACAGAAGTGAGCACGGAGGTCAAATGCATTTGAATGGGTCAATGGCGATACATTATGAAAACCAGGTTTTGGTGTTGTGTGGTATGGTGTGGTGTTGGTGGAATCATGTGTGTTTCTACCTGTTCGCTGGCCTTTTGACAAGGCCTCGTGACTGGGATATATTCTTTGTCAAGTAGAGGCTGAAACAAGACTAGCGGTCGGAAAAAAAAGAGCTAAGGAAACCTAAGTGAATGCGAGATGGGAGCAACTTCAGTCGGGAGACCTTTTGGAACCAGGCTTTAACTATGAATTATTCATGAGCATGTTGATGCGCCAAGCCACACTCTCGATGTAGTCTGCTGGGCAAACCCTTCACTCGAGTTAATAAGGGTCTGAATGTGCAGCCTACTCATGCCTTGTTGTGTACTGAAGGCCCTCTCGCTCTTTGTATGTGCTAGTCTTTGCGTGGAGGCACACTTGTTGATCAAAGTTCCAATCAGGGTCTGCGCCTGCAGACT
Organism: Lytechinus pictus; assembly: GCF_037042905.1. Lineage (NCBI taxonomy): Eukaryota > Metazoa > Echinodermata > Echinoidea > Temnopleuroida > Toxopneustidae > Lytechinus > Lytechinus pictus. The sequence goes on from NW_026974141.1 coordinate 4,095,917, forward strand.
ACTCTCGATGCCTGATGAGGCCATTTGTCTGAATATTCAGACTGGCAGACTTGAATAGGAATTTGTGTTTTAATATCATTGTTTTTTAATGGTTTTTTTTCACACTGTTTTGGAGGTTCTTGTGGAAAGCCACTCAATCATCTTTGTATCAAGTGATATCTCAACGTTACTTGGTATGTTGTCTTTGCTTTAAAAAATAAATATTGAAATAAATAGTGTACTGAAAGTTAGCACAGCAAAGTTCTGTGCTAGAATTCTGTCAAGACCAACTTGGTTTAAAGGTAAATGCCAGTTGTGGTAACGATATCAAAATGGGTTCGTACAGAATCCAATGAAATGACCACAAAAGTGTCTGTTTGTATAAATAAAAGATATGTGCCAAATGATTCTGGAATAAATTGTGTAATTGCTGAGATATTAGCAAAAAAGCACAAGATTCGGGTCAAGCGTAGGGCCGACATTAAAAGCAATAATAATACACTGTCCCACGTGCGCTTATCTGTGTTGGTGATCTTCAGTGTGAACATTTTTCAGCGTAGATTTCAAGATTTCACAAAGTTCAGTTTATGTAACTGTACCAGATCTAGGTCCTCGATGATATACTGACAATTCAGCCTGGTTTTACAGACTTTCTCATGAAGTCAGTGTTTACTGCAACTACTGGAATTTCTCTTTAATACCCAAGCGCCAAATAGGACCTGCATGCCTGGAGACAAGTACTTTTGGTAGTTACATGAAGTTGAAGGGAGGTCATACGATTAATGAAGGTCATATGAATTTCATTTTTTTAAATATCAATTCTCCTTGTCATCAACCTTACACATGTAAGACATTAATTCGAAAATGAAAATGATAAAAACTCTTGGAGTATCCACATTGTTGGTGTTAACTTAAATTTGACATCAGGAGCTAATTCAATTGAAAATTTCACCCCAAAATATAACAGGTGCTCAATTATATCACTGGTAGCTTTATAGTGGCGGCTGATTAAGAAATGACTTTTTACTTCCTGTGTAGAAAGGTCATAGAAGAAAATGTGAATTCCATCTTATTTACCAATTATTTATTCATTTCATCAGATATACATATGCCCTACATTAATGCTTATACTGACTCAGACTGTAATATGGTAGTCAAATAGAATTTATTTGAAGGAAAAAATAATATTTCAAATCAAGAAGAATTATAAATGCAGTGGCGTTGAGCAGAGCTTAACTCGATAGCAGCTTCAAGCGTAATATTGTAAGCGGTTAACAAATACTTGGTCCAAAATTCACTACACAGATATTGTTAAAGAGCCTTCAAGTCAAGAAAATTTGCAGTCAGAATCAGTTCTTCACGAACTAGTGTGTGTTTTTGAATCTCGCAAGGCTTTTGCTCTTGATACTGATTTGAGTTCACATGATAGGCTTATATGCACAAGCCCCTAGGCAACAATATGGCAATTATGTTCTCATCCATAACATAATACGATCATTCATTTCAATCTTAAAAATCCCCATGAGGATTCGTATCATTTCGCATCAGAAATTCATCTTTTTAATACCATATTGCGTGTAATTGCTCTACAGTTTAATAAAGCAGGTGCATTGAAAACAGTTCAAAAGTTCACAGCCCACTCCTGTGAAATCAATTCTTTTATTTAACATATGGATGCCTGTCAATTCAGTTGAACTTCATGCCTAGTCTTAATCCGCAGTCCCCTATGTTCATATCTAGCAAAGATCGTCAGGCCAATGTGGACAAGTACCATAAATTTAATAAAAAAGGGAAAATAATTGATCAATTCCTTAATTCTTATTTTTAGTAAAAATAATGGCAGTTAATTAATCATTGATTTCATTCGATAAGTTTGGGTCCAAATTATTTATTTTGGAGTGTTTATTTATTTATTTATTTATTTAATAAATCATTCATTCATTCATTCATTCATTTATTTATTTATTCAAGTTTTTTTTTCAACAGGGTAGCCCTTTCAGTTAGCAAACTGATTTACAAAGGGTCCCTGCAAAAACAATAAAAAGCAAAGTTTGATATTACAACATATACATAAAATATGAAATAGAAATAGAATCAAAATTATACATACAATAACAAAAACATAATATTAAAAAGAAAATCAGCAGTAGATGAACTTCTGTATCTGACAATGGTTAATTCTTCCAGTTTTCGAGAGATGTGGAGACATTTCAATGCAAGAACATTGAGTTTGTTAAAAATTTGTTTTTCCATTAAAAACAGTGCTGCTGAAATGCTAATAATTGGCATGATGATTGGTCCTGCTGAAACATGCATTATTTTTTTTTGTAGAAATTATTTTTTGGTAAAAAATTACATTGAAGCAAACGTTTGTATTGGTCATATGAAACTTGACTTTTTTATATTGGGGATTGCTTTATTCACATACAATGGTACTAAAAAGTTAGTGAACCCCATCACAAAATGCATTCCTTCATGCCGAGTGTTTGAATGTAGACAACAATACTACAATGTTTTGTGAGCCCAGAGAAACAAACTTGATTAAATGTAATATTTTATCACCTGACTCCACAATAAGATGGCAGGCAGTACCTGACATTTTTAAATACTCTAATTTCTGGTGGGGTGCACTAACTATTTATCACTACTTAAATGAAACAAAGTAAATATTTTGTACATTAGTTTATTTTGCCATTCGTCATGTCACCGCACACTCCGCATCAACATATCCACACAATCCACATCCTAAAATATTCCAAGTTTTACAGCAACGGAAAGCAGACATGAAAAGAATAAGCTGAGCTCATCGTTATTGATGGATTCAATCTACAAGAGGTCTGGATGATTAGACTAGCTTTGACGGTTTAATGTGAGAATCCGAGTGAGCATTATGTTTTCATCGGGCCAACAAACATCAAAAGGGGGGCTCCAGTGGAACAATACCCCATCATCTCGTTACCGCCTTCTGTAACAAAAGCCAAAAGAGGGTGAGACCTGGGTCAAGTCTAAAGTCGCTGAATGGAATCGGCAGCGAGGGGAAATATACAAGGAAAGGAAAATACCAATTTAATGAATTTTGGCAAGTAATTTGAGCTTATTTACGGGGAGCGTGGAGTTTGGAGAGTCTACTCAGGCGGAGGTTCTGGTGTTGGATGTGGGATCGATTCGCACTGTGTTGGATTGCTGGGGTGCGAAAGCTCTACCGGTGGAGCGATCTGTTACCCCTTTCAGCCATTCTTAAACCTTTGGTGTGCACTGAGTCCGCGCTAAACTAGTCCGCACCTGGCCAGTGCTAGACTAGTCTGCACAAAGCAATAAAAATCACTGTCAGTGATTCATAGGGATATTGCGCTTTCATTAAGGACCCTTTCAGTATTAAAATTCGCCAGAAAGGGAGCCAACTGCCATCTTAACTGCTCACTCCTCATTCATACATACCATAAAAAGGTTCCAAAAACTCACATCAAATCTCAGGTTGCATATAAAGAATATTCTTTCAAACCATGTTATTGTTAATTTTACAGAAAATTAATGTTCAATTGATGGCTTAGTTAATTAAAGTTTATTAACATTTTAAATGACTATCAGGAATGCAGACCTTGGGGTAAAATCGAGGAGGGTGGGGATGCATTCAGAAACGAATTATAAATGTTCTGATAATACCCTAGCCACCTGTACACTATATTTTTTATGATAGTGGCATGAATTATTATTATTATTATTACTTATTATTTGTACTGCGCTTTTTCCATTAGGCCCAAAGCGCTTACGATGAATTTATTAAATGTAATATTTCAAAAACTACAAAGTACGAAAGAGATGAGTTTTTAATGACTTTTTGAAAATTGCTAATGTTGGAGACTGTCTAATTATTAGTGGCAGGTCGTTCCAGGATTTTGAAGCCGACACCGTAAAAGTTCTGTCACCAGCTAATGTACGAGTTAATGAATATGTGAGGCGAAGGTGATCACTGGCCGACCTAAGTGCTCTAGTTGGTGTAAACAGATTCAAGCAGTTACTTAAATACTGCGGAGCCTGTTTATTCAGTGTTCTGTAGACAATCAAGAGTAATTTGAACGTAATTCTCAGTTTAAAGGGAAGCCAGAGAAGAGAATTAAAGAGTTGTTGGGAAGGATGATCTCGGGAAACCTGTAAAATTAATCGTGCTGCCCAATTTTGTAGTCGTTGAATACGGATTAATTGATTAGAGGGAATTGTAGAAAGGAGCCCATTGCAATAATCGATACGGGACAGAACCAATGAACGAACAGCATTGAATGACAATATGAACGTATTTGTATAATTTTTACCGACTTATATGTGACTTGACATAGTCAACTGCTGGCTCTCCCTGCAGGTGGGGGGGGGGGGGGCGTGTAATATATTGCTCTACCATCAAGGGGGGGGGGGGGTGAAATATTTTGAGAGATATTCTTCACATCTACAACTGATTGCAAATTTCTGTACATGCTTTGTCGTATGTTACAACCTGATCCAGTTACATCTTTCATTCATTTAATTTGGTGAGAAAAGACAAATGCATTCCAAAATTGTTGAGCTAATTGTCATAAATTAAAGAAAATCAATTCTTGTTCAGATTCTAACTGGTACACTCCAAATTCCAAGGATTTGAAATCAACCCAGATCAGCTGTGACTCGGCCAAATATTAGATTTAAAACATGTGGATTTGGATATAAAGCTGAAAAATTTGAATTTAAATCTTTTGACATTTAAAAGTTAGTCTTTAAGAATAAAAATCAATCTTAAACACAGCTGGTGACTATTCATCGCCCATCTGGATTTATATTAAATCTTTGAAAATTTAGATTGTGTATGTACTATAACTCTCTGCTTTAACGCCCATTCTACTCCCGAGATTCCACAGCTAGCTAGGGCTCGATAAGTGCATGTTATGGTGGCCTTTAGACAATAGGAAGAAAAACATGCTTTATCTTGGATGCTAGACTACATCTGAACTTGAAGGAAAGTGCTAGGGGTCAGGAGGTCAATTGCATTGTTACCAGAGTTTTGGCAGGCCGATGGATCAGACCCCCAAACGATGGGGTCTTGCTGTGTCCCTCGTGAAAGCGCATTGCGGATAGGTTTGAGTTTGACACCCTACCCCGCTGATATGCAGGGAGAATCGGTGCTACAAATTTGCAGGTAATGTAGGGTAATGCCGGGGACAGTGTGAAGTTAACATGTCCGAACAGATGGGCCGTTCCATGTATTGAACAAGGCCCCCCTCTCCCCTCAGCCATTTATTGGCATGCATCCTTTGGAATCCACCACTCTATTTTTATAGGCTACATTTCAAAATGTTATATCCCTACAAGATACCTGCCCATTTACTTGGTATTAAAATTGTTCTTCAAGGAAATTATCAGTTTAACTTGAATGATTGCATAGTTGTTTACAAACCACCCTCATCCCTTAGTAGAAATATAATGCATCCTACCATCCTACCAACCTTATCAGCCTAGAAATAGGAATACTTTACTTTTTAAAAATGCAGAAATAGGTACATTTTCAAAAACACCTATAATTTTTTACAATAAATTGGAACATACTGGCTAAAATGACAATTTTCCTTCCCCAAAAGTAGGGGTATTCCTATTTAATAGAAATACTGGCATGCACAACAATACCAAAAGATATGAGAAAAAAAAAGAAATTTGATGTTATGAAACTTTCAAATATGTTTAGAACAAATGGATTGTAAGCTTGCAGGAAAATGAATAATATTAAAAATAATAATAATAATAACATTATATTTACCCAGGGTAGCCACTTCAGTTAGGAAACTGCTCTACCAGCGAGCCCTGCATAATATAATATGTTATTATTACCCTTCTCCAATCTAAATGCTGAGCGCCTAGCAAGAAGGCAGAAGGTCCCATTTTTATAAGTCTTTGGTATGACTCGGCTGAGGATCGAACCCACGACCTCCCGTTCATTAGGCGGACGCTCTACCACTGAGCCACCATGCCCGGTTAAGGTTGCCCTCGGGTGTCAACCAGACCAGAGGCCCATATTGCATAAAATCAAACACAAATCCTGAATAAACGGATCTGATTGGTTGAGAGTCAAGTTGCATTTCATTTCTAGAGTTGTGTTTGATTACATTTCTTTCTGAAACAGGCCATGAAAATTCGAAAGTGTTTTCCTATTCAATCAGAATCTACTCAAAGAACATTGGATAGGGATTTTGAGAGGGATTTTGCAAATGCAATACGAGGTTAGATTAATACAGAGTTTCCCATGTGTATACGTCTATCGGGTTTAGGAATTATGAGATTAACAATGCAAATGGAACAAACAGAATTGATTGTGGATTTTCACCCATTTCCTTTTGTCTATATATTTTTTGCCTATCGGCATGAAGGGCCATTCCCAGGGACTGATACCATAATGTCCTGATAATTCTTGCATAAGATGATTTCATAAGGTATTACCATGGCAACACAAACATAATGTGATTGTTCGATACAAGAATATACAAAAAATACCCCGCATTTCCATGGGAGAGGAGTTTCATGCATTTTGGTTCTGCACGTTCATGCCGTTATTTTGAAAAATGGTAATAACATATAACACAGCTGCTCAGCCTACGTCATGGTGTTTAAACACAGCATTATTCTTGAGTGATATTTTAAAGAAATAAAAAGTATTAGGACCTTCGCAAATTTTGTTAATGAAATGCAAGAAGATTTAAAGAGAAGGGGTGATTAATTTAAAACTGAATAGCAAAATTAAATAGAAACATATTAAGCCTACCTAATCCTTGCACATTGTGACTTTCCATTTATGACACATTTCCACAACTTTTTTCTTTTGCCAGAATATGCATAACAAGTGTTAACTGTCAATAGCTTCGATATAGGCAGAATTACCTGTAGTTAAGCGAATGTTTGATCAACCACCAATTTCATCTTTAGAAAGAATGATTTTGTAAAATTGATAGGTCTTTCTCATACCAAAAGTGAAAACCCCCCCCCCCCCAAAAAAAAAAATTTTTTATGTAACCCCTGTTGTGGAAATGGCAAAACACAATAATTGTGATTTTTCATTCAAATTTCAAAATCTTTTCATGTTAAATAGTAAAAATCTCCAGTTATTAAAGATTGCTCTTTAGATGCCCTTTATTGTTAAAGATAAATTCCAGTTGTGGGGACAATCTCAAAATGACTTTTTACAGAATTTAATATAATGATCACCAAAGTGTCTGTTTGTATGAATAAAAAATATGTGCGAAAGGATTCTGGAAGAAATTGTGTAATTGCTGAGAAATAAGCAAAATAAGCGCAGATTCTGTCACTTCCGTCGGGTCTTTATTCCAGCAATAATAATACACTGTCCCACGTGTGCCTATCTGTGTTGGCCATCTTCAGTGTGATCGATTTTTAGCTTAGATATTATGATTTCACAAAGTTCAGTTTATGTAGCTGTACCAGATCTAGATCCACGATGATATAGTAGTACTTAACCTTGGTTTTACAGACTTTCTCACGAAATTGGTATTTTACTGCAACTACTGTCATTTAGCTTTAAACATTTGGACCAGAAAAATACATTTATAAATATTAAAACCAAACAATGCATGTAGCCCAGTACAAACATTTTCATGTGCAGTGCATATGACTCATGCCCCCAGAAAAATTAATTTCTTACCATTTTTGTGTTTCTATAATTTCAAAACATACAATACCTTGTAGAAGTTTCATAATCTAATAATTCAAAATGATGCAAGATACCCATTGTGATAGTGCTTTTTGCTGTAAACATGGAGATAGGCCATGGAAATAAGCATATGCCAAACATCTAGTTGGAGGTTTATTTTCATTTGGTCGAATGCCGATTCATCCAATTTGCTAACTCGTCTACTATCATTTGGTCTACCATCACTTTGTCCAATGTCCACATGGTCTCATTGCCATTTCGTCTAATAACCAGTTGGTCCAATAGCCATTTAGTCCATATACCATTTGGTCTAATTAGACTTAGTGTTAATTGGGCAAAATTAATGATAATAAAATGATTAGACCAACTGGTTATGAGACAAAATGGTCATGGACAAACTGGTGATTAGACAAAGTGATGATTGGACCAATTGGTCATTGGACAAATTGGTTGTTAAAACAAAATGTTGGACGGAATGGCATTAGACTAAATGAAGGTAAACCATGTGGTGAGTGGACGAGCTGGCAGTGGACGAATTGGCAATTTACTATTGGTAAAGCTGCAAATTTTTTTCTTGAAGTACAGTCCTAGGTGGGATATCTGGTGTCTTTCATATCAGCTCTCACGCTGGGTGCAATAAGGTTTCGAAAACAAAACGTCTATGGCATGACATGTTTGAAATGTAAAGTAATTCTGCTGGATTGAACTACGAGGTCAAGGGCCGGCTGCAGGAAGAGTTGTAATCGAACGGACATAAGCGCACGCAACTTGATTTTGGGCCAAGACATGAGTGCGGCATAATGTAGACTTGTGTTTGACTTGTAAAGATGCGTTTAAACGCAACTGTTTCTGCAACTGGGTCCAGAACCAGTTATTGGTTTTGTATGAGATGGTTCAGGAAGGTATTCAAGGAGGGGGGGGGGGACATGTGGAGGAAGGACTACAGAAAATAAGTCAAGAAGAAAGATTGTATTGGTAATCGGGATGATACAGAGAGGATGGAGATGATACAGTAAAGGAGCGATGTTGGAAGTGATGAAGGAGATTAGAAGGGGGTGATAATGATGATGGTGATAATGATGGTGGTGGTGATGATGGTGATGGTGGTGATGGTGGTGATGATGGTGGTGATGATGATGGTGGTGATGATGATGGTGATGATGATGGTGGTGGTGGTGATGATAATTATGACAATGATAATGATGATGGTGGTCATGATGATGATGATGATAATTATGGTGGTGATCATGGTGGTGGTGATGGTGATGATGGTGATTTTGATGATTATGGTGATGATAATGACAATGATGGTGGTGATGATAATGATGGTGGTGGTAATGATGATATTGATTTGATTTGATTTATTTATTTCCACATTCCAATAACAAAAGTACATACAAGTGTAATCATTTTTTCTCAGCATAACATGATATTAAAGCAAATGACATAATGAATAACATATGCATATACATACATTCTAACAACCTACTTGAAATATGTTTATACCTGATAAATTTTTTTTTTTAATTATTAAAGCAAATAGCAAGAAAAAAAATATATATACATATATCCACATAATACATTTTGGAATGTGGGAGACCTCCATCTTAAGCTTAGCGCTTGAAATTGATAAAAGCCTCCAAAGGAAAGGGTAAAGAAAACCAGACAAACAGTGCAATGATGATGATGATAATAGTGGTGGTGGTGGTGGACGTTGTGGTAATGGTGGTAGTCTTATTGGTAGATGTGATAACGATGATGCTGCGGCTGGTGGTGGGGTTGAGGTAGAATTACTACAAATATGCAAACAGATCAATTCAATTCTCATAAGAATCAAACATCCTGAAAAAGGAAGAAAAAAAAAGAACAAGACACTCGCAAAATTGTGAAATCTAAAAAATCATGAGAAGAACATCACAAAATCCAAAGCTGGGAGTAAGTAATCCTACAAAATCTGAGAAAAAGCTGCAGTTCTTTCTAACTTCACCAATGCAAGAAATTTTTCTTTCTCTAAATCCATGGGAAGAGGGAAAGAAGAGAAAAGGAATGAAAGAAGCAAAAACAACTCTCGGGTTTACCTAACACAGAAGCATGTAAAATAATTCCACAAACATGAACTATGGGTCATTCCCTGGAATCGGTTTATTCCGCGATGGTTTGCGAAACGTTGTGAAACGATGAAGAGGGGGTGTTTGTGCAAGAGAAACTCCATCTCAATGCAAAGGGTAACGGGTAACATGAACAGGGTGCGTTCACTTTTTATCGGTGAATCGCTGAAAAGATTTGGAATGCAATCATGCAAATTTTGAGCCCAGAAACGTAAACATCGTGAAATAAGATAACCTTTCTGCAGGGAAAGCATTCACACACATTTCATCGAGTGCGTTTCCTTCAGAATTTCAACTTTGTTTTAGGTTGTCTTTGTAGTAAACTGGCAAAATCTGGGTCAAGTTCGGAGCAATCAAGCCTGTCATTACATGAGTTTGTGATGTCATTTAATCATGATTGGTATATTGATGTCATTCATGATTTAGATTTCAAAAAATTTGATTGCTAATTTGATGTCATTCATGATGGCAATTTAATGTCATTCACGATTGGCAAATTTGATGTTATTCTTTGAATTGAAATTTGATGTTAGCATCATCGAAATTTCTAAGGAGTTCATATGAATCAAGAAACAGTGATTCCACCACAATGATATTTGAAAAACATCCTTTTTTGCATATAAGTTAACAGGTAACTAATTTTTTTTAATGCATTTCAAAACAATGTTTCTTAGTTACAAAATTGTGGCTTGAATGCATTTTATATCTCTGTGTTTGATTCTTAACTTGTTAACCACACACTGTGGCTATCTCAGATTTCCGCTAGAAATGTTGCCAAACCAAAATTTCCTATCATCTCTGTCTGGACTCTTTGTTTCGTTTGTAAATTTTAAAAACATTGATCAATCACTGATGAACTTGGAACTCCAGGGGCCCCGTAACACAAAGCTTAGCAATGATCGTAGAACATTTTTCTACGATTGATTGCATTGAATACAATGTACAATCAATCATGAAAATCAAGCGTACGATTAATCGCTAATCTTTGTGTTACGGAGCCCAGCACATATCATTGTACGCTCATCTTCTGCTTGCATTGTGCATGCATGAATATTCCACTAAACCTTCTTCATATGCCAAGGCAAGACAATGCTTTATTGGTTTAACAAATTATTAGAGAAAGATGATAATGAGAGATTTTCCCCACACTGTATGTTTTTAGTATTAGAAGATCACTAGCAGGATATGAAAATATGAAATCCAAATTCTATACAATGTTATCAGTGAAAAAAATCCTTAACTGAAAAATGATTTTTTTAACAAAAATACTAGGATTAAAATTTCAAAATCAATAAAAAAACGAAAAAAAAAAACATATATAGAATAAAATGAAATGAACAAAAACTATACATGTTTCTATGATTGTGCATTAATTATTCAACTTGAGAGCACTGAATGTCATATTCTCACAAGAGAGAAATTCCATCTACGCTCTGCTATTATTGCAAAATTCTTTTGGTAACTTGAAACAAGGATAATGTTTTCCTATATGAAATGACATCCAATATTATTCATTTTTTGACAGTGGTTCGATTTCTGTTATGCTAAGAATATGACCATAGAGAGAGATGACAATTTGTCCCTTTTGTTTTCGGGGGGGGGGGGGGGGGGCTATCTGCCTCCAATATTTTGATCAAATACCGGTTATTTAAAAAAAATACAAGATGAAAAGAGTAGGATTTCAACCCTTCAATGGATGAGACCACATAGATAAAACATTCATTTTTTGACCACATATTACATACCCAATCCATGAATTCACACCCTCAAATAGTCCAGATTAAATGCTGATAAGAATAAACATGACACTCATTCGATGTACGTAAAGCTCACTGTTTAAAATTAATGGTGGATTTCTGGTGAATAATCTCTTCTCTTGGACATGAACTGCAATAGGTTAATAGGTTAGCAAGCAAGTAGGCCTACACTCCTGGCCTGTCTCGTTCGGACCATGGACCTATTACGAATGGACATTCAACGAATCCCCTCCTTTGACACAGAGACCGTCGCCGCTAATCCTTTTATAAACAGAGCGCTGGCAGCTGACACCCATCAAGCCGGTCGTAAAACATGCTCTCACTGATTGACAGCGGAAATCAATTGTACGCTGCTCCTACCCATTGCGATGTTGTTCGTTCACTTTATCAAAAGCAACGCACAGCAGCGAACGTTAGCGCTATGAAAATGATAGCAGAAACAAGAAAACAGGCGTGCATAAACGTATTTTTTACGTACATCGCTAACAACCGGAAATGAAATGCATTGACATCACCTTGCAGATCCGTATATCTACGGCAAAAAAGCAGTTGAAATTCGACGAAAAAATCTGCGGAAAAACGTTAAAATCTCAGCTTTTTCGGACGGTATCGATGTCGATAGTAGCGCTTACCTTCGGTCAGAAGTTGATTTTCATTTGGGCATAAAATTCCACAGGATTGATGAAATTTAACGGGATTTTTTTTGATGGACAGACGACAATCGCACATTATAGAGAGCCTAAAATAATGTACTGAAAAACCGGATATGAATTGCGCATTGCATTCTAGGTAATGTAAGGACTTTCCCTATTGGCAATCGGGGCTACAACATGACCGTCTTTGGTCGAAAGAGGGCCAGTGATCGATCGGTGACGATCATCGGGCGAAAGGAGCTTGTGTAAACAATCACCCCGGGCGGTCGTTGTAAAAACCGCGTAAAGAGAAAGTTAAGGGTTAGACAGCAATTTTGACAGCTGGAAACAGGTGGTGGTCATAAAATGCTCTCGTTGAATGTCCATTCGTAATAGGTCCATGTTCGGACGGACTAGGGTCAGTATTTTTTTCTTTATGTAACCTTGAGGTATAACCCAGATTAGCTCCGTTGTAACTTGGTAGTGTGAACAGGGTTCCTTGGATCAAACATCACATTGATTCTATACATAAAGCTCACTGTTTATAATTCATGGTGGATTTCTTGTGAATAATCTCCTCTTCTCTTGGACATGAATTGCGGGAGAGGTGAAGAGGGCAGCTGGCAAACACAACACCCTGAGCCGCGCCACTCTCCGTCCTATAACGTTTCTTGAAACGTAAACTCTCCCGACATGCCCCGAACTCCTTACTCCATCTCAATGGGTGAATTAATCTGAATCCATTGGCACTATTATTCTTATTCCGTGAATAGCCTCAGAGAGGGAGGCAATATTTCCTTCTTTTCACCTCAGTTTGCCTTGTTTTTCACTTTCCAATGTTGGACCATGGACCTACTAGAACGTTGGACATCTCGCTGTCTCCCCATCTAATTTCTGTGGCCCTTTCTCTTCTTTCTCCTCTTGACCTTCCTCCTTCTCTATTCAATATTTTCCCTTTTATTTATTCTCCTTTATCTCTCTTTCATTCCTTTCTTCCTTCTATCCTTCTTCCCTCCATCCCTCTCACCTTCATCTCTCCTCTTCTTCCTGCTCCTCCTTCTTCTTCTTCTACTTCATCCATCTACTCCTTCCACTCCTTCTCCTCCTACTATTCCTTCTTCGCCTCCTCCTCCTCCACATCTCCCTCTCCTTCTCTTCCCCTTTTTTCCCCCCTTCATCTCCTCTTTTTTATTCAGGTTTTGTGGTGGCGAAAGATAACAAGTGGAATGCCTCTGGCCGTCTCACCTGCATCACGCGATTCAATATAGCAGCAGTGCTGATTTTGAAAACTACTATAACTCGCACAAGATGTTCAGTGATACTTGGTTACTCTTATTTCCACGTTTTATGAACTAGACCAATACACTTATAGAGATATGATGGCAATTCAACAAATACCCCCAACGTGGCCAAAGTTCTTTGACCTTACATGACCTTTGACCTTGATCATGTGACCTGAAACTCGCACAGGATGTTCAGTGATACTTGATTACTATTATGTCCAAGTTTTATGAACTAGACCAACACACTTTCAAATTTATGGCTGTAATTCAACAAATACCCCAATTTGGCCAAAGTTCATTGACCCTAAATGACCTTTGACCTTGATCATGTGACCTGAAACTTGCACAGGATGTTCAGTAATACTTGATTACTATTATGTCCAAGTTTCATGAATCAGATCCATAAACTTTCAAAGTTATGATGGTAATTCAACAGATACCCCCAATTCGGCCAAAGTTCATTGACCCTAAATGACCTTTGACCTTGGTCATGTGACGTGAAACTCATGCAGGATGTTCAGTGATACTTGATTAACCTTATGTATAAGTTTCATGAACTAGGTCCATATATTTTCTAAGTTATGATGACATTTCAAAAACTTAACCTTAGGTTAAGATTTTGATGTTGATTCCCCCAACATGGTCTAAGTTCATTGACCCTAAATGACCTTTGACCTTGGTCATGTGACATGAAACTCAGGCAGGATGTTCAGTAATACTTGATTAACCTTATGGCCAAGTTTCATGAACTAGGTCCATATACTTTCTAAGTTATGCTGTCATTTCAAAAACTTAACCTCAGGTTAAGATTTGGTGTTGACGCCGCCGTCGCCGTCGGAAAAGCGGCGCCTATAGTCTCACTCTGCTATGCAGGTGAGACAAAAATGAAGGGATGTGATTCGGGTGGGGTAGATCATGGAATAAATTATGCCCAATGGTCATCTTCACAATGAAGAAGCCAGCCCAGGCACCCGCCAACCATGCGAATCCTGTCATTCTTCAAGGAATAATAAGAACCTTAGAAGATACTTGACACAGTTACGATATGCTTTCAATGCACTGACTTGAATTAACAGAGATGAGCTTTAGTTTCTCTCCATTCCTCCTCCCTCCCCTCCTACTCCTTCCTCCCCATCCTTCCTCTTCCTCAATCCTCCTTCATTCTTCAATATCCCATCAAAGTCTCTTGGATTGTGAAAAAAATAACGATTCGGGGTTCAAATCCTACCAGAGCAGGACGTCCTTTGGCAAGGCAATCTCTACACTGGGCGCGTCGTGGTCTAGTGGTTCTGACTCTCGCCTTTCAAACAGAGGGTCGTGGGTTCGAATCCTAGCCATGGCGTGTTTCCTTCAGCAAGAAATTTATCCACACTGTGCTGCACTCGACCCAGGTGAGGTAAATGGGTACCGGCAGGAAGTAATTCCTCAAAAAGCTGTGCGCACCAGAATCGGTAGACTAGCTTAGCCGGGGTAATATAGGAGCGCCTTGAGCACCTAGCAAGGTGGATAAGTGCGCTATACAAATCCTATATTATCATTATTATTTGTACACGAGTAACACCCAACCCGGGTGTAGAATATTCTATGTTAAAACAAATACTGTTGTACGAATGTGAACACAAACCATGTAACTTGTGAAATACGCCAAACCAAATTGGGATGTGAACAGTGCAGGCTCTGCATAACTTTCTCCGAAAGAGATTGTGTCTACCAATGATGACTATGATGGGTCATTCACACTTTGCCAAAAGATATTTTTTGAGAGAGAGCTGAGATGGCATGGCTCTTTTTCAGTAGAATGTGATGCTCTTTGTCTTTGCATAATGTATCATGATGGCACATTCAGACTATTCTCAAAGATGTACTGATAGGATCAGAATGGAAACAGACACTGCAAAGATCTTTTTCTTCATATAACATTGTGTCCATGTAAGAACGCCCTTAGCAAAACATTTTTGCGGACCAGTCCACATTGGTGGAGAAACGCCCTTTGCCAATGCACTTATGCATGCTGTTAAGGCAGCTTTGGATGCGCGTAAGCAAGGTGTGAAGGGCGTTCTTGCACCGACACAATGATATATCACGAACGGTCATCCAGACTATACATGAGAGTCAAATTGATGTGCTCATATAAATAAAATTTAAACAGATACATCATGAAAGATATTAATCTGACATCATGAAGGTGTCATTCAGACTATAAAAATGATATCTTCTCATGCAAGGTGAATATGAATGAGTATGATTGCATAGACGTCTTGCTTTACGGTGTTCCATAATACATTTCAATTCCCAATGACATATTTGAAACCTCTCACAATAGGAATGATTCAATTCAAGTCCCCAGATCTCCCTCCCCCCACTGAATATGAACAGAGACATCCATAAATCCTTGGAAAGACTCAGAAAATGTTCATTTTTCATCCTCCTGCAATGCGACCAACGGCGACTACACTCCGTCATACTGCAAAATTCATGAACACAGACTCTCCCCGCACCCCGAAGATTCATCTAAATTTCACCAACCGATGAAAAATACATGAATGATCATTTTCTTTTCACTCCGCTCTTCCTCCCACTCCCTAAACCTCATTCAAAAGATGATCCTCGTACACCGACAAACTCTGCCTCTCTCGATGTTGCTTTTATTTTCAAGAGCCCTAGCTGCTAAGACTTCAGAATAAGAAATTACTGCGATTACCATTCCCATCCCAAACGTGCAATTTTTTTCTCTTTATTTTATTTCATTTTTTTTGCCGTTTTTTATTTTCGTCTGAGAGATTCACGCCTTTCAATCCCAGTTGTCAGAAGACTTGATACGACAATGAGGCTGTTCTCACTACGTTCCTAAAACTAGTTTACTGGAAACTAGTTTAGTGGAAACTAGTTTATCGCGTAGTGAGAACGGTCAAAGCGGTCTTGGAAGCGATCTTCCAAACCAGTTTGGAAAACCACCTCGCGATGTAGTTTTCAAGATCGCTTTGCCTCGTCAAACTGGTTTTAGCGTAAGTGAGGACACAACCGTTCTTCGGGAAGCGATCTTCGCACATTTTGAGCGTGCTACTCCACACGACAGGTGCAGAATGCCTATGCTGCGATTTCGAATTTCGCGCGAAACGTGTCACCCCACTGAGAGCGTTTCCATAGCAACAAGAGCGCTTTACGCGAAGTGATTTTGAAAACCACTTTCGTGTGATCAAGTGGGAACGCTAGCAAAGCGATCTTCCAAAGTGGTTTCCTGAATCGGTTTCCAGTAAACTAGTTTTAGAAAGCGTAATGAGAACGGCCTCAATGATTAATGAATGGATGGAAGACTTAGGGCATAATATTCAAACTTGTGAGGGTCTATCAGGGTTCCCAGCTTTTCAAGAAAACAAAATTCCCTGATTTTTCCCTGAAGTTTAAAAATTCCCTGATAATCATTCAAACCCATTCCAAGTTTCGCATGTTTTCTTAGTTGTTGCAGTGCATTACATGTATTTTCAGTATAAAAACAATGATGTGAAACTTATTGGTACCACCATCACCAGGCATTCAAAGGATGTTGTTTTGATATGCAACAGAATATAGCAGAGTCTGACTGACCACCGTGCTTTCGTCTTTTAGGCTGATTAAAATTCCCTGATTTTCCCCTCAATTGAGGCATTTTTCCCTGATTTTGAGGGATTCTTTATCAAATTCCCTGACTGGAAAAAAGTAAAATTATTTTTTTAATTTCCCTGATGGGCTGGGAACCCTGGGTGTCTGTGCCTGGAGAGACGAGTTTCAACAACTCCCATCCCCATCTATAGTAAAAGAATATTTTCAACACAAACACAAAAGGAACAATCTCCCTCTGGCCTCTGCTAAATATAATAAAATATCCTTATTCGTAAAATTGAACATCCCAAAAAGGTATTAAAAAAAGTTGTAAATTGTAATGCACTGAAAAAATTATCAGCGTCTTAACTATATTTCCTTCGCTAAAAAGAGAAGATTAAGGCAGTGCCGATAATCATGACAAGCCGTAAAATGTTCTTAAATAGGCCCTACATACAAAAATAGGTGAAAAAGTAAACAGGCATAAACACAATCATATAAAGTAAGGAGCACGGCTAAGATGTGTACTGGAAAATTGAGAAAATCATCCCAATATAAAGTCAGATTTTGGTAGATGGTCATCTATTTACATTTACGATCCAATCAAATAACCGGTTCTACAAAGGCAAGGTCGGATAGAGTTCAAAGCTGTAGAGAGCTATGAATTGTTAAAACGCTTACACTTTTCCCAGGGGCTATACTAATGGATTTTTCCTGGAAACTGAACTTTCATTGCCCCCTCCATATCACAAATCTATATCTCAGAAAATATGACATGCTTGGTTTGATGTTTTTGATGCTGTAGTCTGCATCTGTAGACGGTCATCAGATTTTCTAAAACAGTTACGGGTTTGAGCTAATGATGAAAAGATGCAGACTGTAAATTGTAAAAAGGGAATGGATGAAGAGGGGTAGACCACCCATTAAAAGTGTCTGATTTTCTCCTGGAGGGGCCACTTCCATTGACGAATGGATACCATGCGCGACCATGGGGTCTCGAAAAGCACCCTAAACAAGTATTTTCCATATTCTGAAAATGCACCCCTTAACAAGTATTGGCGTGTGAAACCCTACCCCTAACAAGTATTGGAAACAAAACGATACTCTTAGCAAGTATTCCTTGAATTGAACCCCTATTCCACAAGTACAGCGATATTTTAGGTCGTCGGTTTTACCTTTACCTACATCATTGGGTTTAGTACGGCCCCACTTCCCACACCTCGCGCAAATCGTACTCTAAACATTTTTAGGTGATCCCCAGGCATTGGCTGGTGCGCAATGTTTTATTTCTCTTGTAATGTTTCTGTTGTATCTGTCATGTTGTTATTATCTTGCCTGGAAATTAAATATAATTAAATAAATAAATTAAACAGCCTTTGAAAAGTAATCAGATTTTACAAGGGGAAAAACAGAGGAGGGGTATTGAGGTAAAGATGAACAAAGGTAAAATTGAAAAAGAAAAAAGTGGGGGGGGGTGGGAATCATCTCTTAAAAAGCCAAACCTAACGCATGACGTTTTTAAAAAGTGTGGAAAACGTTGACACTCATCTGCCCTTTTCTATCCGTTATGTGTTTTTTTTGTGTGTAATCCGTTGAATATGACTAATGTAATTCAACTTATTTGATTTCTTTTTGTCTCTTTCAAACAAGATACTAATGGAAATGTCAGACTGCAAGTATATTCTAATGTCTACTACGAAATTGAACTTCAGTTACCCCCTGCTATTTGTAAAGATGTGCTGTTCATGGTATGTGCTTTGTCTGCTTTCCAACTGTGTAACATTATTGTTTACTATGACCAAGGGAACACGTATACAGCATAAAAATGTATTTTCGAAAGGGACAATTTCCCTTCTAATGTGTGCTCACTCAGGCATGAATTGGTAGTTAAATTTGATTTTTAAACAAAAATTAAGTCAATCGGAAAAGGAACACATTTGCCTAGTTATTTTGCTAAAACTAAATTTTCGTAGAAAAGTCATGCCAGTAGGATTTAGGAGGGAACTTCCTTTATGTGTAATTTTATGTTCAACACTTTCCACCCAGATGTAGTAAGTGGGTTCCTAGAAAGGTTAGCTGAAAAATGTGATTGAGTTTGGATTTTTCTTAAAGTTTCATTTGAAACAAGAAACATCGAATTATTTTCATGAAATTGTCACCACTGACAAGTTGTCATTATCTGACTGTTACCATAGAAACACTCAGACACCTGTGCTTCTCAATTGATCAAAACCAAGAAGATTTGTCCGATCTGCATATATATTCATATGACATGCTCCCAAAGTAAAGAAATAACCTAAATACCAAAATTCAGAGTCGACAGAGCAAATGGCAATAAAAAAGAATTGATTTGATAGAAGAGCAAGAGGGTCTATCTCATGCCCGTTTTAAAGCCATTACTACCCAACCCAAAGGAAATCACAATGTTGAGTGCAAGAAAGTCACTATACATTTCAATGCAGTGGAAAGATTGCCCTTCTGCGACTAAGATCCCAATTAACGAAATGACCATGTTGTCAGAATGTTCTAGGTGGATGATACATTAACGGTAGAATGGCCATGTGGTGAAACGATTGATCTACTTACAGGTTATAGAACTATGATGTCAAAAACATTTACAGTTGCACATTTCCTCACATAAACAAGATCATAGATTTGCTAGTAGAACATGAAGTCGTTATCTAGAAAGCTCTAAATTGGTTAATGGCTAATTGATTGTATAATGTTAAAGCTGTAAACGCTATTGATCTGAAGTGAGGGCATTACTTTTTTCTTTTAAGGGAAAATAAGTTAGAGTAAATTACCACAACAAGATGTCTTAATCCTAACCTACAAATTAAACACTTTTAATACTACTACTACTACTACTACTACTACTACTACTACTACTACTACTACTACTACTACTACTACTACTACTACTACTACTACTACTACTACTACTACTACTACTACTACTACTACTACTACTACTACTACTACTACTACTACTACTACTACTACTACTACTACTAGTACTACTACTACTACTACTACTACTACTACTACTACTACTACTACTACTACTACTACTACTACTACTACTACTACTACTACTACTACTACTACTACTACTACTACTACTACTACTACTACTACTACTACTACTACTACTACTACTACTACTACTACTACTACTACTACTACTACTACTACTACTACTACTACTACTACTACTACTACTACTACTACTACTACTACTACTACTACTACTACTACTACTACTACTACTACTCCTACTCCTACTCCTACTACTACTACTACTACTACTACTACTACTACTACTACTACTACTACTACTACTTCTACTACTACTACTACTACTACTACTACTACTACTACTACTACTACTACTACTCCTACTACTACTACTACTCCTACTACTACTACTACTACTACTACTACTACTACTACTACTACTACTACTTCTACTACTACTACTACTACTACTGTTGCTACTATTACTACTGTACATCTAATACTTCCTGGCAGATACTACATAAAATCATGCCTACCTATACTACTACAAGCAACTACAAGAACTTCTACTACTATTGCATCTGGAACAACTTGTGGTTCTGTAATGACCACTGCTGCTAATGCTTAAGGATACCACTTTTCCTCATACTACCACTACTACTACTACCCAGTAGTTGTTAAAGGAAAATGAAAGGATAGATTTATTATCTGGTCATAAACTGATTACATTTCACTGATTAAAATAAAATCAAAATGAGGCAGAACGGTTTCCTATTTCCCATGATATGCCAAATCAAAGTTATCAATATTTTGATTTTGAAAGACCCGTGGAGATCGCCATTTTGCTCATCCTCCCTATATCTCTGTGGGGGGTTGTGACGTCAGCGACGTACAACTCGGTGTCCGACCTCGGCACTCACCTTTGATTGCTAGCATAAAATACATGGGCCAGAGTGGATCTGGCTGCCGAAAATAGGTCAGTAAGGGGCACAAAATGCAGCTTTTGCCAAATTCCTGATCCGCAGAAGAGGCCAGAAATCTCTTTAAAATGATTGGCTGCACTAAAGGTGGAAAAAAACTACAATTCTTCCAAATTCAAGAGGAATGATGTTGTTCGTAGCGAGCATTTTACCGATTTCTTCGGCCGAGTATTGGGGCTCGAAGTCGTAGGCTCTCAGGCCTTCTAACTAAGTTCTATTTCAATACAAACGTCCGATAATACTTAAATCGACGGTAACAAATAATAAACAACGTTAGATATATTGAAATATAGCACAATTAACAATTTAACGATATTCAAACTTCCAACATAAAAGTCAACACGATCACTCGGTTCAGGGGCCGGCGGTCGGCACTCAAGTGTTCATTACATGCTGCCGCGCACAGAAAAATCAAGCCATGGAAGTCGTGTGTTGTGGACACCAGAAGGAAGATCCCAGCACGCGCGACCCACTAGATAGAAATCCACTGAAAAACGCGGTTCACGGTGCTAGCTATAGCTTTGTCAAATTTGCCAATTTGGATATCGTAAATAAATGTGTAAACATTTTCATCAAAACTCATCAATTTGTATTTTAAACCATAAAATAATTTGAATAGCTTTTTGATAATTATTTAAAGTGTTTTATGTGTATATATCTTGTAAAAAAGTATCTATATTATGCAAACTCGGGGTTGGTTTCAGCCTGTGACTCAGTTGTACGTCGCTGACGTCAGGATTTTGAATGAACCTCGCAACAATGGCGATCTCCATTTAGAGACTTTGAACGTGAAGAAGCCCAACTTTGAAGAGGTGGTACTCCACTCTGGGAAATCGGATTTGGGTATAAGTGGATTCATTTTGATTATCATTTACTTATCAATGATATTATGTGGTATTACATTTTGGGTTTCATTCTCCTTTAAGTACTACCAATAAAAACCACAGCCTTTTTCTGTCAACCCCCCCTTTTCAATCAATCCATCAATTTCAGGGAAACGGCATTCATTCAAGCCTTTGAAATACAGCATCGAGACATCTTTTGAGATTTTTTTTCTTACCTGCCATGCGTGAATTCACCTGCAGTCCCATGTTGCCCAACTCTGCAGCATCCAACACTCCTCTCAAAGTATATTCCAACAATTTGGGTTAATAATAATCCACAGAATAGACACTCAAAACATTCCTCAATGCAACACCGTAAGAAGCATCCAAGAAGGCTATGTATAGACTGGGGTTCTTGGATGGTAAAGGATGCGTTGTAAACAACGTTTAGGCAGCGACTGCCTCTGCGTCTCCAAACGGCTGTGGGTTTGTTGGACGAGGTGTCAAAGCTAGCGAGGCAAGTGACGCTGCCCGCGAGAGAGTGTTTTCTTTCTGCCCTATCCGTTAGACGACGACCGACGAAGAAAGACCAAAGGATAGCATCCTGCCGTGATGGGGTTGGACGCACACAGGGAGAGATGGAGACGGAGACGGAGAGTGAGCGAAAGAAGAGCTTGAAGAAAGTGTGAGGTTTTCTCTGAACTCGAGAGCTCCCAGTGAGTGGCTTTGTGTGGAGTGAATGGGTTGTGAGTGTGTTGTGTGTGTGTTGCGATTTTCTATTGGAGCGCTGTGCATTCATCAGGAGCGTTCCATTCTGGATTCGTTCAAGGATGATTTAGGGGGGTGAGGAATAATGTGACCCGATGGGGGCTTCTGAGTGACAAATCACTTGCTCTCAAGATTCAAATCATCTTTATCAAATACATTACCTTGTTTTCCTATTCTTTACCTTTTCACTTTGGCTTAAAAGCTGCTACTACTACCAATTGGGGTGATCTGTGGTAAACATTCATTAAAGGAAACCAAAACCCAAGAAGAAAAGTAATCTTATTGAAAAGAATCAAACAAGGGGAACAATTTAAAACAAGTTTCATCAAAATCGGTTATGAAATAGGCAAGTTATGGCTGATTTTGTGGAAAACCCTCCTTTTGTTTTGTACACAAATTTTCAGATTTCCCCCTTTATTTTACATATTTCACATATGACCTTGAAATATGTGGTGTGAATTATATTTTCCCATGACATATATTATGCTCAGAATGAGGCAATATGCAATTTTAAAGATAATAGGGAAAATCTGAAAAATTGTGAACAAAACAAATGGAGATTTGTCCACAAAATCAGCCATTTTGAAGCATGTTTGCCAATTTGAGGATCCCCATAGAAAGTACACCAAGACGTTTTAAACATGCATAACTTGCTTATTTCACAACCGATTTTGATGAAACTTGTTTGAAATTGTTCCTCTTATTTTACTCTTTCCAATCAGATTGCTTCTCTTCTTGGGTTTTGGTTTCCTTTAATCATTTTGTAATATTTTTAATTTGTTATTGCTTAATTTATTCCTCTATTTCATTATAATCTTTCATTTATTAACATTCAATTTATTATTGTCATCATCACTATAACTTTATTATTGTATTTTCTGTATTCATTCATTTATCTGTATCTATCAATCTATCTATCTATCTGATTTACTTTTCATTTTGCTTTTTATTTTCGTTTGTATTTATTATTTTTTTGCGGAGGGGTGGGGGTGCCTCCATCTCCCTCTCGTCTCACTCCTTCTTGACTCTTCCTTCATAGTCTACATATTCATGCCCTAACAAGTAACATAGCCCGCTTACAAAATGATGTAACTCTTATGGCCCGTATTCTGAAGTCGGGTTTAACTTAAACTCAGGTTTAAAGTTGTGGTTTAAGTATGGATAGCCAATTGTTACATAAATCACTAACAGTAGAGATATCATAATTCAGCTCATTTGGCTCTCAAATCATTCATAATTTTCGAGGAAGTATAAATAGATGATTATCTTCAACATCGATGAATCAGGGAAGAGCACAGTAAACATAAGAAACATACAACTTAATAAAAAATTGGACACTTTTGGCTTCCCATAATTTTAGCACAGAGTTAGACCATGGTCTAAGTTAAACCTGACTTCAGAATACGGGCCTATGTGTCTGAAACAAAGACTATTTATTCCTTGTGGACCAAGCCAGGAAGTGCTTTCACAAAACACGTTCCAAAAAACAAATTTTGACATAAATTACAATGCCTTGATTGCCTTTTTGAAGACACCTTACTGCCCACTTGAGACGTCTCAACTTCCTTCCGAAGAATCCAGAAAAATTTAGATTTTTCCTGCCAACATTGTGCAAGCTTAAGAACCCCCCCCCCCCCCCCCACATACATGCATACACAAAATACTAAGAATTAAAACATAGTTTTGTGGCTTTGTAAATATTTTAAGAAATATAATAAGTAATAATGAACAATTGCATAAAATGATGAAGCTTGATATGGAAACTTTCGTCAAGTTTGTAGAAATGTGATATCGTTAGTTACCACAAGGGAGATTATTAGCAAGAACCTCGAAAACCTCAACGACTAGCTCAAAAAGGGGATTGTTTTGCGTTTACGGGTGAAGCAATATCAGAACATTGATTGCACGACGTAAAACATTAATTAGTCTGTTAAATGTCAACATTTCAGAGTAGCAATGATAAAAGGCAAACCTAATATATCCAGGGATGATAGGCGTAATCGACCACAACACGAACATTATCAGAATTCTGCTTTCTTAAAAAGAACACGAGCTTAAACTGAAAATATTAAAATATATTGCCTGGGTTAAAATTAGAAACCTTCAAATACCATTTTGAAGAGAGAATAACTGAAAAGGCATAATGATCAAAAGAGAAAGATGAAAGAAGTATCGGAGGATGAAAGAAGTATCGGAAGTGAAATGAAAATGGAATGAAGAGAGTGACAGTGCATGGGGGGGGGGGGGGTCTGAGAGGAAAAAAAGGGGATGGGGGTATTGACCAAAATGAATGCTTGTGAAGAGAAGGAGTAAGAGAGAAAAGACTTAATAATAAAGTTGAAAGACGGAGAGAATATTCTGAAAAAGATTTTTTTTTTTCAATCACGGAGATGGGAAATAATAAGTTATTTCCTTTCTCCTTTTTTTGAAATATCGTTTCCTATCTACTTATTTTTGTTAATATCTTTTCCTTAATATTTTCTCTGAATGAGTTGGGGGGGGGGGGTGAGATACATTGATGCTACAGATGGAATGGTGCACGGATGAAATTAATAGACAAATATAAATGGATAGACAGAGATTGAATGGGGTAAGGATGGCAAGGGTGGGGAAAACCTGGGTTTAAATTAAACCCTGGTTTTAAGTTGCGGTTTAAATATGGATAGCCAATTGGGGCACAAATCCCTAACAGTACAAATCCACTTTATTAATACCTTGGTCACATTTGTTCTACGGCGGCCGTACGGCGAGTCAAAAACAGCCGTTTTAACATTTTTTTTGTACCAGCTATAACATATAGGTGGTTTGAACAAAATAATATGAATAAAACGGCTGTTTTCGACTCGCCGTACGGCCGCCGTAGAACAAATGTGACCAAGGTATAACTAATTTGACACTCAAATTGCTCATAATTGTCTGGAAATGATAACTGAAGTATTTTTATTCATTATGAAATCAAAAGAAAACGAAATAGTAAACATTAGAAAATATAAAATATGAACAGAATTTTTGAAACTTTGGCTCCCCATAATTTTAGCACAGAGTTAGACTGTGGTCTAAGTTAATCCTGACTTCAGACTACAGGCCATAGAGATGAAGAAACAATAGAAATACACTGGGAGTGAGGGTTGGAGGGGGGGGGGTAAGAGGCTAAACAACAACAACAGTAAATCAAAAAATAGATAAGATAAACAAAAGAATGGGAAGAGAATAGAAAACAATGGTTGAGGTGGAGATGAAATAAAAAGGGATGAAGATACAACAAGGAGAAAGACAAGAGGGAATGGCGGGTGAGAGGCAAATCCGGAAAATTGGCAGAAAATGAGAGGGGCTGGGTTTGGGAGTGAAACACCCACCCACATGCAATGGAATGCAAGGGACACCAAGTTGGCATCTTGGGTTCAATGACTTCTCGGTCATTCACCCCTCAGAGTTTGGCATGTGTGTATATCTAGTCTCACTTCCAGAACCATTCTTTTCCCTATGATACTTTACACTTTCCGACACTCTCGTTTTGTCCGACTCTTTAGAAAACAACTTTTGACTTGAAATCATTTCCCAAACGATCTCACAGGACAGTCCTGGCAAAGGGCTAGCTGAGACCCATCTTAGATATCCTCCACAGATAGGATCCATTTTCTTTTACTGTGGTAACTTTTCCATATTTTAAACGTATTCTGCAGATCATTCAATGCAGGTGTTGAGGCTTCAAAAGCATCCTTTTATCTCTGGTTTAGTGAAAACACTATAAAAACTCTGGTGTTGCGAGAGGTTCCCAATCTCAAGCGTAAAAGATGCACCATCAGGTTTATGTAACACCAAGTTGTGGGTAGGCCGATATAAAAAACAACATAAAATGCTTGATGTGGACCTCTCACAACACCAACTGAGAGAAGCAAGCCGGCCCATATTGAATATTATCATGAGAGGGGGGGGGGGGGGTCAAATCAAATTGTTGAGGATCTGTGCATTTATTAGCGAAAATAACATTTAAAAAGTATAATTCAATTCAAAACTTCCATCATCAGCACACGGATGATAAACCAGTGTTTGTGTTACTTTACACAATAAACATGGCCAAACTAAAATAGATGACCACTAATATCCATCGTACTTGAATACCCCTCCCCCCATGTCTTTGGGGTTTAGTTTTAACCATCGAAACCACAATATCCTTACAACAGCTGTTTTTAAATGTTAATAACCAATAAGTAATTCCTGTGATTTTGAATGAGAATTTGAATGATCGCATGCACGACATCCGTTCACTTTAGTGAGAAATGGATTAAAACAGAATGCAAATGGAGTGATATCGCGGCGAGAGTAGAGAGAAAATGAAGTGGAAAATAGCATGAAAATAGAATTTAAAAAACAACTGAAAATATGGTAAAAAACGGGGTTGAAAATAGAGAGAAGTGGAAAGAAAATTCATGCTTTCAACTACTGGGCACTCTTAAAAAATGAAATACACTCCTAAAAATATAGTCACTGACATGACTCCAAAAAGTGAATTGGGCTGCGTTTATGCGACCTCAAGCCAGAATCATGATTTGAATCATGATTCAAAACACAAACATGAATCACGATATCACAGAATCAGCGTTTAGACGACCTTCATTCCAAAGCTGTTTCTCCTCAGATTCGGGCCAATCCAGTGCGCATCACTAGTGCGCAGTTTGACAGAGGAAGTTTTTCGCACGTGTTTCGGCTCTCGAAAAATATTTTGCTTCCAGAATTCAATCTAAGTTTACTTCTATCATATAGGGTCCATATGCTTCTATTCATCTTGTTAGTTAATCCAAAATGGTGTTCGGAAGTGAATTTCAGCGTAGATCCAATTTAATATTGACACTCTATACTCAACAACAACTGAGATCATTGTCTGTCCAGTTAATTCATTTACTAGAACTTGAAGTTGAAGACATGACCAAAAAATGAAAAGTAGTGGACGATGCGAAGACCAACACAGAATTTGAACATGACAAGAAATGCATGCAGAGTAATCATGTACATACAATGAGCACATAGAGAGCCTTGAGCTTGGCAAGAGTCAAACCGAAAGCCGTAGCCCGACACAGTGAGGTCATATAATCATGATTCAAATCACGATATCGTTTATTCGAACATTTTCGTACGTGATTCTGCAGAAACGTCTTTCCAAACGCCCCTTTTTTCGTGTTTCATGTTTGTGATTCTAATCATGATTATATTCAATTTCGACTAAACGCAATCGTGATTCTGCAGAATCATGATTTGAATCATGATTCGAATCATGATTATAGGGTAAAAAAGTGGCGGATAAACGCACCCCAAGAGAGAGTGATTAGAGTGAAATGAATTCTCCCTTTTCAAGGATATTCTCGATCCTCAGTTCCCCAGTAGGTCCATGCCCAATACAGGTCCAGGAGAATGAAACCCTTGAAACCAGCTGAATCCATATCAAAGAGAAAAATCAAAGAAACATATTGTTGAAAGTTTGAGGAAGATTGAATGAATAATAAGAAAGTTATGAGCATTTGAATATTGAGATCACTAATGCCATCTAGATCCTCCTATTGGCAATGCGACCAAGATCTGTGATGTCACACATGTACAACTCCCTCATTACTTTAGTACTTATTTCACTTATATTCTCACTTTTATAGAGTCTATCACAAGGTGAGGTGTTCTCTTTATGAGAGGACAAGTATAGAGGTTTCACAACATTATATCATTGATGAATCATTTTGTCATATGATTAGAATGAGCAAAAAGAGATGTTTTGGGGTATATTTTCAGTGTCCAAAAGGGGAGAGTTGTTCATCTGTGACATCATAGATCTTGGTCGCATTGCCAAAAGGAGGATCTCCATAGCATTAGTGATCTCGACATTCAAATGCTCATAACTCTTCTATTGCTAGTCCTATTTTACTCAAACTTTTGTTGATCTTATTCTTTGATTTTTCTGCTTTCACAAAAGCTAACTTGCTCCAAGAGTTTCATTCTCCTTTAAGGTGGTTTCAGACTGCCTCCAAGTTTGTCAGTTCCAGGTATTTTCTATATTTGCCCTGATCAACCCAAATCAGAAAATATTAGCACCCGCTCAAAAGTAGGTCTTTGTCAAAATTACCAGAAATTTCGCAGGGATGTTTTTTTCAAGGTCGCAGGTACTTTGGCAGTGTGAAAGCAAATTACAGGAAATTTTAGCCCAGCGTGTAGTTGGGCGTGGCTGCTGAGCTAGCGATGTTGAACCTCGCGCCTTGCTTGCTTTATCAGACCATACTACACATGCTCATAACTTCAGGAACTTATCCAGAGGGGTTTGTTTCTGGATGGTGTGAATGCAAAAAAAAATTATAATTAACAGGTATTTATAGCCTGAAAAAACTCTCGTAATTTAACAGGATTCTTGTGTTCGAGGTGGTTTAAAACCACTTTATTTGGCTCTGAGGTGAGGCAATGCTTTTAATGCAACAATCATTACCAGCTTAGTGGAAAGAGATTGACAAGACTGACCTTGTCATAGCATTTGCACTGCATAAGAACATGTATTTTAAATGAACACCATGTCAAGTAAAGTTCAGGCATTTTCCATTATTCCTTTCCCTGAGAAAAAAAAGAGCATAGCTCTAGAGCACATATCAGCTGGTACTGCGTTTTCTTCCTTTTTTTAAATTCTATATTCCATTTCGCAGAGGGGTAAACTCTATATGACCTCTACCACATCAAAACCGACACTTGAAAAATGTTCAATCAACGAAGGTGATCGGCTGTCATTGGACATGGAATTGTTTCGTTGGGGCTACATGATTTTTGAACTGTATCTGACGTAGAAGTTAATCCACAGAAATTACAATGAGTGAAAAATGTGTAAATGAACTGCAATTTCACGCTCAAGTAAAATTCAGGACAGCTTCACTGTACTCAGGGTTAATAACAGTGAGTAGAAAAAAGTCCATATTTTTTGTATCATGGTTAATGCAACCATAAATTAATGGCTACTATCATCTGCAATTAAACATCGGTAGGCCTATACAATTTAGACATTTAATGGAATCACATCAGTCCAATAACAAGTTTACAGCTATGCCAGACAAAATGTAGGCAGGCCTACATGCGTTAAAGGAGCAGATACTGGTAAAAATGTATCACAATGGTGATATTGAACAAAAAAGAAAAGAACAAATGTCTGGATACAAGACTAGTTCACACAGGGCTCCCTAGCTGTCAAAGCGTGGCATATTTCACGCTGGTGAATTGCAAAGCCAAGGTCATAAATAAATACAATTAATTCCAACAGGAAATTGATTTCCATTTTTCTATTCTTTCTCTTTGTCGCTAATGAACATAGAAATCAGCAGTCCCCCTTTCCTATTGTCCCACCCCCCTGGTGCCCCCCCCCAATATCGCCCTCTATATCGATCAAAGTACTCACAACAATATATTCAAAGACAGTATCCGATAAGTATTTTACTTTACTTGAGATTTACGAAGGATTTGACAAGGACAAATATCCTTTCTGCTTCTGCTCATTTCAAGGTTGAACATTTGTAATGAACCCACAAAATTAATCAACCTTTCGGTGTTTCACAAAGATTAAGGTATGTCTTAGGGTCACATTTAAATGCATAGTTGCATGTGGAATAAAGGGCATGACCACACTGGACAAATGATACTAAGAGGATGCGCAACACCGCGTATTGATCAATAAGATTGCGCATTGTACATCATGTATGTGTCAGCATTAAGTGCGACTCTAAGTCATACTTAAATCTTTGTGAAACACCCCCCTAGACTATTTTAGTGCTTATTTTTACATTTAGGGGGCTACATTGACCTCTACCCTTTACCCTGATGTATTTTTATCTATTTCTAAAATTTTTGCTCAAGGAATAAAAGCTCAGAGGTCATTTTGGTGAATCTCTTCTCACATCTCATTTCTGTGCCCTGAAACATGTAAAAAAAAAATACAATAAAAAATCAATCATATGCCTTTATGTTGTAACTCCCTGATGTGACAATGTAGCTGAATGTTTGATGGGTTTATCAAATTAGTCTAATGCCAATTCTTCCGATTACCAACTGGTCTACTATCATTTGGTCTACCATCAGTTTGTCCACTATTCACTGGGTCTAATTGCCATTCCCTTCACTCACCATTTCGTCTAATAACTTGTTGGTCCAATAGCCATTTAGTCCATATACCATTTGGTCTAATTGGACTAACTGTTAAAGTGATTAGTGGACCAAATGGCTGGTAGACGAAATGCTGATGGACGGAATGGCATTATGATGAGGGTAGAACATGTGATGAGGGTAAATTGCCAATTCATCTACTGCCAACTCGTCTACTCACCACATGGTCTACTTTCATTTGGTCTAATGCCATTCCGTCCATCAACATTTCGTCTAACAACCATTTGGTCTCATAACCAGTTGGTCTAATATCCACTTAATTTTCATTCACATTGCACAATTAATACTACTCCAATTAGACCAAATGGTATATGGACTAAATTGCTATTGAACCAACTGGTTATTAGACGGAATGGCATTAGACCAAATGAAAGTAGACCATGTGGTGAGTGGACGAACTGATGGTACACCAAATGATAGTAGACGAGTTGGCAATTGGAAGAATTAGCAGTAGACGAATTGGAAATAAACCGCGATGAGTGGACGAGTTGGCAATAGATGAATTGGCAATTTACTGTTTGATGTATCCCTTTAATGGCACATGACCTCTCGGTCGTTGACCCTTCATTCGCTTGTGCATGTATGCTAATGGTACCCTGCACTACACACACCATACATAATGGTACCAGCCAAACTATTCAACTAATTAATTTCACAATTCAGACTACACATTCATTCAAAAATTCAATTTTCCATCTTTCTTTTTCAATGACAGCTCAAAATTAGTATGATAATGATAAGAGTTCAGGAAAAGGGGGCAGTTTTACAGAGTTAGGATTACAGCTAGTCTGTAAAGCTTTGACAAGTGTTAAACATGTAGACCTCTATAATAAGGTAAAATATATTGATCTATCATTGTAACATTCCAATCATGCAAAAGGGTAATGACGATATGGCTTATGTAGTTTCATCCTAATTTCTTTATTTTCATTTTCATTTTGAATTTGACTGCTAAAAGATTTGAAAATTCTCTCTCAGTAATGCTGTTCTCATTATATTTTTTAATAATTAGGCGTACACTTCAAACAGACTATGTACCTTTATAAGTTTCTAAATTTTTCAGCAAGCTATATGTAAATACATAGTTTGATTCAAATGTTTGAAATTAGGCCTATCCCAAAACAAATTAGACAAGGGCTAACTGTTCCATTTATCAAAAAAATAATGAAGTTTTACCCATAATTTCACACAACATTTATTCAGTGATAATCATAATCTTTTGTTCTAACAACTAAACTTAATATAGCCTTAAATTAATTCAAACTATGGAATCCAATGAAAACAGATTCACAAGTGTTATGTTTGTTCGAAATTCTCTTTAAATACTTGACTCATCATATTAAAAGATCGTTATCATTGTAAACTAAACATGATGCAAGAGAGGAATTTTTTACAAACATCTTTTATTTACCTAATTACAAAAACATATTCTCACAAACTACAATCTAATATATTGGACCCACTCTCTGGAATAGTTTAACCTAATGATCTTAAATCTTGCCCTTCACTCAACTCTTTTAAACGAAAATATAAAAAAATTCTTATAAACTCATGAATTGTTTTCTTATTAAAGCCGTTTTGTTTGCTTTTTGTGTTTTTTGCCTAGGTTAGTTCTGTTTTTAACACTTTTTTCTGTTTTCAGCCGTTTGGGATTTGCTTTTGATAGGCCGTTGGCCTTTGTTAAATTCCACATATTTGTATTCTCTGTATTTTGTGTGATCTCATGTATCCTGTAATTGTATGTATTGTCTTTTATGCAAATGTGAAAAAAATTGAATTGAATTGAATCTATATAAAAAAAGAAAATTGAAATCCAGACTGAACTGGCACTAACCACAAATAGATTTACATAACCTTGGCTGCACACCAAATGCATGATGACATACCTTTTCGAACAAACAACAAGAGAGCTTATTTCTTCAGTAAACAATTAAATCATAATCGTTGTGTTTTTGTTTAATGCATGACTAATTATGAGAGTGTACATGATGTCAGAAAGAAAATATGGATGAGTAGACGTAATGAGCGATTGTTTGGGTGGCATAATTCTAGGAATATAATAAAGGACAATGACCCCTGGCACTATTATAAAATCAAACAGGCCTATAATATATTTACCAAATCACAACATTCCATTTGTTATTTATTCTGGGATATGGTTCTATATTATTCTAAAATCAAACAGGCCTATATTTACTAAATCACAACATTCTGATTGTTATTTACTCTGGAATATGGTTTTGTATCATGTTTGCCTATTTCTAATAGTAATATGCAGTTTGTGTATCTGGGGACAAGGGATGTTCAAGTCCAGGCATCACCTTTTTTGGAGGGGGGGGGGGGTGTAGATGTATTGCTGTACACATGCATGACCAAATTATTTCCAAACACCCCCTAAACAAGTTTTTTCTCTGTGTGCAAAATAACCCCCTCAACAAGTTTTTCGCGGGCTTTATTTACACATTTTGGACAATAAACAAGTTGTCGCCAGAATATTACCCCGGGGTAAAAGCTTGGGGAAAAAACATACCCTAAACACTTTTGGCTAGTCTTTATAAAAAAAGCTTAGGAAAAAAACATACCCTAAATATGTTTGACCCCGCGATTGACCAATGACCCGTCTTTCAAAATCACCCTTTTTCTTAAAAATCTGTGTTTTTGATACCCTTAACGAGTGCATGCGCAGCCCTCGTCCAAAACTGAAAAAAAAAACCCTTTTGTTTTTTGGGTCACACATGTGTACAGCAATATATTTGACTGGCCCCCTGGTGTTTGTAGTGTAAATCTCAAGTTAATATACAAATCATTAAATGAGCAAACATCTGTTGACTCATTTGCTATTGAAAACATTGGGCGCTTTTATACCCGCCAACAATTTACCAAATGTTTGCCAGTGTAAAAGCAAAAGACTTTATAATATCCCAGGAAAAAATATATCAGTGATAATTATAATAATAATAATAATTATAATAATAATAATAATAATAATGATAATAATAATAATTGTACATTCATATTATGCAATTTCTATATGTATATACTCTACTGTGTATTACAAAACTAAGGTGAAATGGCTAACAATAAGTAAACAAAAAGAATGATTAAAATATACTTACGGGGAAAAGGGAAGCCTACTGTCTCTACAAATTATATACAAAGTGACTGATTTATATGCACTCTCTATTAAAAAAGGTAAGTTTTTAGTTGAGTTTTGAACAAGATAACAGGTAATTCGTAGCGTGAAAGCAAGTTACAAGAACTTTAGATGTGAGGCAAGTAGAATGTTAATCCTTTTTTTAAAATTTGATTTGATTAAAAAAAAGACGAATAATATTCAAGCCTAGAATTAAAGAGACTGGTCGCTGTTCATAACTAAACTATTTCTATCTGGAGCAAGCTGGTGTGAATGCGTAGGATGACTTCTAAAAGTATTTTGAGGCATAAAGAGCACTTCATGGAGATATTTCTTAGTTATTTTTATCAACTTCCAATTATCTCATTGGCTAAGATCAAGAATTAGTCGGGGGATATCACAATAGGTCCATGATATCACTAACAAGATCTTTCAATGAGATGCTTCCCTCAACTTGTTCTCATAAATCACTAATATTTTTCATTTAGAGAAATGTGAACGTGTCGAACTATATAATCATGATAATAACTAGACACCTAATTGATCAAAACTTGGCAATCAATATTCCATTATCATGTAGCTAAAATGTCACCAATGCCAAATACATTATATAGTATAGGCCACTTGAACCTGGATTGAGCAGTTCCAGCAAAGTGGAATAGCCCCCTCTATTTTCAAAATCATTACAGGTAAAGTACTTTCACTTGGAAGGATTGACTTTATTATCAAACTTTTTGTGTGAGATAGAAAGAACGGTTCACAAAATAATAATCTTTTCACAAATTTGTTTGCCAGTATTCTGGTTGGAATATTTGTTTATTGATTTATCTTTTACATCTATCTCTCTGTCTCACTTTCTTCTCATCTCAAGCACTTTCTCACTCATCTCTATCCCCCCCCCCCCTCCCACCCTCTCTTTCTTTCAAGTTTATTTTTATTGATTTCATATCCAAACATAAAGGATTACAATCACAATAAGTTAACATTATTTTTTACAAATTATCGAAAAAAAGTTACAATGAAAAATTAACATTTCTAACTATAAACAGAGTCACAAATCAAACAAAACGAAAAACAACAAAACAAATCAAAAGCAATTTTTCATGATCTCCCCAATTTCAGTATGATTCCACCCCCCCCCCCCTACTCAATCCTCTTTCAAATCTAAGAGGGTGTTTAGAAAGAGAATTTTGAAAAGTTAGAAGACAATTGTAAAATACACTTACCAGACATGTCTTGTCCCATGTGATCTGAAAGAAAAAAGAACAAAAAGACAAATAGTAAATTAAAACTATGGAACATACATTAAGGCCACCGTAGAATTCAATGTTATTGAGACACCAAATATCTTACTGCGAAATGTGTCTACAGTAAATCATCGTACGAATACCTACATGTATGTTCAAATCTGTGGCTATGCTATCATCCTTATTAGAATAAAAGCGAATTTGATATCTAGTCGTAATGACGTCATAGCAATCGTAAGATTGGCTACGATTTGAAACTAAATGACGATTACTCCAAAATAGTTGTGCGACCATCAAAAATTGCTATATTAGTATCCTTAGTTAATTTGAACCTCAAATAAAAACATATTTTTCATTCACATTTTCAGAAAATGAGCTAAATGCAATTTTTTCCGAAATCGGACCGTGGACCAGTCATAAAGCGTGCGGTGGCCTTTACATAAAACACAGAATAGCCATACATAGCGCTCAGTTACGGTATTCTGTTTCTTTTCTTCTCAATTAGAAACACTGAGCTACTTTTATCATGCAAGCACATCATAATCATAATCATCGTGGAATATAAATATATAGTAAGTATGAATATTATAAAGAGGAATGCAAAAATAATCAAAATGATGTGAAAAACACAATAAAATATATCAAATTCTTACACAATGTCGCATGATTGGCGTGCTGTCCCAGAGTATTTCCATGCATGATTCCCTGATGATAGTTATGTGTTTACTGATTTGAAATCTACGATTGCTCAAGATAATGTCACACTCATTGCCAAAGCTCTCTAGTCTCCTTCTACAGACCCCTAGCTTGAAATTGCTTTTGGTTGCCTCTCATATAAAAGGAAAGTACCCATTTTGATAATGCGACATTAAATCCTACGGCAATTGCTCCTACGGTAAATTCTCTGAAGAAATAAGGTGAGGGTGACAGATATGATAGGGTTTTAAGAATTATGTGTGGATTATTGGTGGATTTTTTTGGGTAGGAGCAATGAGATGGAACCCCATTTTTACCAGGAAACCAATCAAATCTTTACCACAAAAATTCATTGTTTATTTTTCCTAGCGAATAACCTGAACTGAAGCCAAATCTCATGTGTAATAGAGCTCTGATGGTGATAGTGTAACATTTTCCCCCTATTTTCTTCTCTTTGTGAGTTTACAGTGTTTAGGCCTGTATGGAAATGAGGTACAACAAAACCGATCAAGTTTTGAACTAAATATCACACAAAAGGCCAACTAGGGCCTCAAAATGGGATGTATAAGCGGACACTACGAAAATAAAGTTTATTATCAGAGACTAACAAGAGTACACAATTTGGCCCTGACTGCATGATTTCAAAGTTCAATGACCTTTCAGGCAAGATTAAAACTTTCCAGGAAATTCATGAAAATCATCCCAATCAAAAATCTGTTTCATACCAGAGATAATGGAAATGATTCCATTCCAAAAGCCCGCTAAAACCACCAAGGCTATTCTAAACTAGAAATATGATTTCAATTTTCTGAGGCCTCTGAGTATTTTCAATCACATCCAATGCCTCTTGCAGCTCCCCCAATTGATTTTCATGTTTTTAGATTTTTTTAGATTTAGATTTTATTTCCGTTCAACAATTTTTTCAAAATATAATCAAAGTATTAACAATACATATTCAATATAATCGATAATACAGACAAATCAATGAAATTTCGTAACAAATGTTGAATATAAATTAAACAAAACTACAATTTGTTGCAGTAATTTTATCAATGAAAAGAAACAAGAAATGAACGGATGTTTACTTTTCCTTTTTAATAATTTCTTATATTTTGTACTGTGTGTAATTATGCATGTATATTTTTAACCGAGAAGGAAATTAAAGTGCAATGTGAATAATGTACCCTGAATATTTTTGTTAGCAAAAATGTTTAAATTATTGAAAACCACATAGGTACTCAAAACAAGGAAGATATTCCTTTTTTCTGAGGTATCTGAGAAATATTAAAACACGTACATGATGTACCCGAAGAGTTTTTGTTTTATATTTTACATCAGTGTGACACAAATTTTTTCTAAACAGAGAGGATAATTCCTATTTTCCGAGGCCTCTGAAAAAAATTCAATCACATTGACAAAATACCCTAAAATTGCAATGATTTGAAATAAATCCAGATCGGCTGTTAAGTTACAAGCTGCATATTAGATTTAGATTAAAACCTTGTTGATTTAAATATAAATCTAAAAGATTTGAATTTGAATCTTTTTGAGATTCAAATGTTAATCCTTAAGATTTAAAATACATTAAAAATTTGGCTGGTCACTATTCACAACCAATCTGGATTTATTTTAAATCCTTGGAATTTAGAGTGTATTATATACCCTGTATACTTTTATTTTCTTTTTCAAATATGATTAATGACATAGTATGTCATAAATATATTTATTTGACAATGGATGCGCAAGAAAATGAACAATAGAACTTCTGATATATGACAAGGTTGCCAATTTATAACCAATCATTTCAATTACATTTGCTCTAGCTGGCCAGTGCCCCCCCCCCCCCGGCCCCCTCTATACACTCCCTCCCCTCCATCTTCCAATTAAATACTAATATTGTAGATGATATTTATTGAACGGGTTTCAGATCCGATTTGCTGTATCAAAAGGAAAAATATCCACTCTAGCATTGCAAAATGAGAATGCAAAAACGTGTAAAAGCCTTGGTTGTAACGAGTTCCAAGTACAACTGAATAATTAATGAGACAATTAGCATAGTCCGCTTATATTCTGACACAGAAATATAGAGAAGTGAGGACCGCGATCACAGGAAAAGTGAGATAGGACAAGAAGGAAAATAGTTGTAAATAGAAAAGGAAAAAAAAATTAAGAGAGCTATCCTATTTTTTACAATTTTTTGTGTGTTACCTTTGCCATCTGAAAAAATAGATAATACTGAACAAGACAAACAGGCCTCATCATGGTAAACTGAAAATGTTTAAATTCTAATTCACAGTTTGAATTATAAAACGTTTGTTAATTAAATTACTCCATTTGTTGTATTATCTAATTCTATTGTGAGGCTTATCTATTAATGAAAACATTGAAAAATTGATATATAAATTTGTCTGAAATTTTAGGCCTACTTTCACTTTAAAATTCTGAGCCCAAAAGGAAAAATATGACCAAATATTGTGGCAAAAGTACTACTGGTTTGTATCTGCAGTGGTTTGTATGCACGAGATAATACACGCATCAATACTCTCTGTGGTTTTGTACAGTTACTTTATGATAAAGGTCACAAGCGGAGAAAGTACATTGTCATTTTAGAGGCAGACTGTGCAGTGTGGTCTAGAGTCTGATAATGATATGTACAGAAATGTAAACAAGATTATATTCTCCCCCCCCCCTATCTCTCAGATAAAAGAATTAAATTGCCACAGTGGTGAACATCACCCGATAAGTAGGCCTAATCATAATTTTCTCTTTTATATACCTGTCGATAAATGAGAAAGTTATGTATATCAAAATCAGAGGGAAATCATTTCAGATTTAAAGCCGATACGAACAAAAAGCGCCATCTCGAGAACTCAACTACTCATACATGTACCTGGCCAGTTTCCTGATCCATAATGCTAGAGTAGTCTAGTAATATAGACCCACTTGCATGATAACATGTCGACTGACTACTGGTATTCAATACATTTATACTGCAGTAATTATGTTACCAAATAGCAAAACAATCGGTTTTCCTCTCAATACATTATATAAATACAATTTGGGTCCATCTATTCTCTGTAGTATTAGAAGATAACTGAAAACGTTTATGTTAAGACTACGCATTTGTAACACACAATCAATGAGAGACCACAGACAGTTCACTCTCCCTTTAAGCTTCACATCTTTAATACTGATAGTTTGAATTTGGTGCAAGATCAAAACAATGTGTAGATTATGTACACTTCATAACAGCACCACTATCCTAAATTCGAAAGGTAGTTTGGTACTACATAAGAAAACAAAAACAAACCTAAATGTGAGAATACAGGTAAAACAACAAATCAAACATAAATCAAGCAGTAGGCATGGTTTCCTACTAAGCACATCTACATGAGAAATGGAACTATAAATTTAATGTCAATACTTAAACAATTACCTGAAGAAAAGCACAATTATTTCCACTATAGCTGTCCACTCGAAATCACAATATACACAGAGAGAAAAGACATGTACCTCCAGTGCTAGAGAGAAAATGCCTCCAGTGCTACACGGAATACATTATCATCTGCCTTCGTATGCAATCAGAAATACACTCGTCATAATAAACGGCGGACGGAGAAAAAATGCCAGTAGTTTATTTCTATTTCAGGATTCCTCTCCAAGCCGAGATGGCAAAAAGAGCCTGGACGGGGAGATATTTACCAAACTTCCTGACCCGTCTCTGGCCTTCAACTTGACCGTGTGATGAGTGACCACTGCGCCCCCATGAGGGTCAAAACTAGGTCAGATAATCCAGATATAGGTTTCGAATTGCACCCCTCGCTTAAAGGGCACCGTGTTCCATCGCTTTGATTTCAAACTCGACATGTAGCGCTTTGGTTGCCAAGACAAGATCCGACAAGAATTATGAAATTCATAATGACTGGAATAATGATTTTTCAGTTCTTATTGAAGACCGGATTTGTGAAATTTATGCTATTGTGAAGATTACCTGTACAAATCAATGTTCTTTATTTTCTTGTTAAATTATTATCATCTGCACAGCCACTCTGGTCCATCGAAGCAATTTGAATCTTGTTTTGTTAATTTTTTGCTCTTATTCAAACAGGTATATTACTGTTTTGCAGGGAAAAAAATAAAGGAAATTGAACACAAAGTATCTCTGCGACAAGAAAAACTGACGCAAAGAATTGAAACTAGTTAGGAACTTATCCACAACCTTTTCCAAGCATCTGGATACACAAAGCCTGGCAAAATCCCCAAATAAGTATTCAAAAGCATTCACCGCTCAGTAATATACCACTTTAAATTTGAAGGAAAGGGCCTGTATATTGCAGAAAGTTTATTTGTTTATGTGTCATATTATATTAGGATGTATTGCATTTTCGTATTTTCTGTATTAAGGCTAAATTTGAAAGTCACTGGAAGCCAAATTTCTTTGTATGCCTACATTCATGGACCAATAAAATGATCTTGTATCTTGTAAAGTTTTTAGCGTGCCTTTAATTTATCAAGCCATGACCCAATATAGTGCACCTGTATTTAAAGGATAAGGGGTGTTACCGAGCTGAAAGATTAGGCCATCAAAACGACCATTATAAGAGACTGGAGGGAGGACTTGAAAAGCCAAAACAAGTTTTTGAATTCAAGATATTTTTTAACCATGGCTATAACAGTGCATATTAAACACAGGGGTTATAGAACTTACAGAACGAAAGAAAGGACTTTGTATGAAGAATGGCCCGAAAATGCACAATGCTCAAATAAATGTTGAGGTCCATTACCTAAAACTCCAACAAAAATGTAAAATGGTCTACAGGCTCCAACAGTAAAAACATATGATTAAAATAATGTACTGACTTTTCTATATTATTTTTTCTATCTTAGACCAAACTGCTATGATTAATCTAATGTTAGGTAAGATTCCAAAGATTAATCAATCTTATTTATTCAAAGAAAAAGTATATTTACCTTTAGGTAAATAAAAGAATTTCCATGGTTGAACGTTTGTGATGAGAAATAGAGTTTAAAAGTAAACATAGAGAATATAAAGATAATATTGGTTTTGAAATTTCTAAAGGTTTTTGGCACGTATAGGTTATGTCTGGTCATTTTTTGTCCCAGTGAGATCGCTGTGTAAAATGTCAGACAAATTCACTCTCGAGTAATTTTTACTTCAGGGGAGTTTAACATCTTGCGAGTGACGAGTTGTGTTAACATTTCATGTTTTGCCATATTTGAAGCCAAGAATTGTGATGGGGTTCCATGGTGATTTCCTTGTCACATTGTAATGTTTTTGTTCATAAACCAGTGTTAAATTCATTTGCCCATATTCTGAAGCCAGGTTTAATTTGAACTATGGATAAAAGTTATGGTTAAACTATGGATAGCCAATTGTGACATAAATCTCTAAAGGGCCGTCTGCACCATCCTGAGTTTTCAAATTAGCGTGCTATTTCTGATCCGGCAAATTATTCCGATCTGCACAATCTCGAGTTTATTTGCAATGGAAACGCAATTATCGCGCTATTTCGTCGGATTAATCTCGAGATTGCAATCCCAAGTCAACTTGGGATTATTTGCAAAATAGCGCGCTATTTTACGAATTATCGCGCTAATTCGTAGGTGCAGACGCACTCGGGATTATTTATTCACGGTGTCAGACCATAATGCATCGATGCCTCGCTCGAGCAGTAATCGCTCTTCTTGCGATGGTGGAGATGGGGTTTCTTGAATCTCCAGATAAATCGCGAAGAGGGTCGATCAGGCTAAAATCTCGAGATTGAGCAAACTCGGGATGGTGCAGCACCGCCTTAAGAGTAGACGTTCAATGTATCAGCTCATTTGACTCTGAAATCATTTTTAATTGTCTGGGAAGGATAAATCATGAGATGGTCTAAGTTAATAATAATAGCTGGATTTATATAGCGCTTTTTGCCTGAGGATACAAAGCGCTTGCTATTATTACCCCGGCTTTAGCTCGAGCTACCATCACCTGGGCTCAGTGCATGCAAGGAATTAATCCTACCGGGTACCCATTCACCTCACCCGGGTCGAGTGCAGCAGTGTGGATAAATTTCTTGCTGAAGGAAAACACGCCATGGCTATGATTCGAACCCACGACCCTCTGTTTGAAAGGCGAGAGTCAGAACCACAAGACCACAACGCGCCCATGGATCCTTCTAGAACCGACGCAGTGAATCTAGTCTCGCTAATTCAGACTCTGCATTATGCACTATGCAAATTGTGAAAGCAGCAAAAACCAAGGGTCTGTGCCCGCAGACTAAGAGAGCTGTAGGCGTTGCAAGGAATAAATAGCCTAACACCTGGCGACCAGAACTTCAGGTACT
The DNA here is from genome assembly GCF_037042905.1 of Lytechinus pictus. NCBI lineage: Eukaryota > Metazoa > Echinodermata > Echinoidea > Temnopleuroida > Toxopneustidae > Lytechinus > Lytechinus pictus. The sequence goes on from NW_026974141.1 coordinate 4,138,127, forward strand.
GCTTACGATGCCTGCAGGGGTACCAGCAAAGTGTTCACACGAGAGCAGTCTGCACCAACCCGAGTTTTTAAATTAACGCGCTATTTCTGATCCGGCAAATTATCCCGATCTGAACAATCGCAAGGTTATTTGTGATGGAGACGCAATCATCAAGATAGTTCGCTGGATTAGTCTCGAAATTGCAATCGCAAGTCAACTTCGGATTATTTGCAAAATAGTGCGCTATTTACGAATTATTCCGCTTATTCGCAGGTGCAGACGCACTCTGGATTATTTATTCACGGCGTCAGACCATAATGCGTTGATGCCTCGTTCGAGCAGGAATTGCTCTTCTTTCAATGGTGGAGACGGGGGTTTCTTGAATCTCGAGATTGAGCAAGCTAGGGCTGGTGCGGCACCGCCTATTATTTGACTAACAGTACAAAAAATTCTCGTCTGAAAGCTTCTAAGATGACTGATCATGAAGCGCAGCAGAAAAAAAGAAAAGTATGCCTGTGTCTTTCCCACCTTCAAGAATACATTTACGATGAACTTCACCCCTATTAAAAAGTGCATTGTGCTGCCGGCACAAATCGGGCGGGTGTGCATCGGAGTAAGGGCAAGGTGGCGGCTACCAGCATCACAAAGAGTGTGGGTGTTTTATGCGCTACAATGCTGCAGATAAGCCGTACAACACAAGGATGGTTTTACAGGAATATGCAGGAATGACCTATTTAATAACAGATAGACCATATAATGGACTAAATGCAGTGTCTATTTAAGATAGATAGATAGATAGATAGAAAGACAGATAGATAAATGGCATTTATTGTGATAAAAAATCAATTAGCAGCCATTTGTACAGAGTAAAATTTCAGTGAACAAACAAACAAAACAGTAAAAAACAAAAACAAAGTATACCAATGTATAATATAGGAAAGGGGATACAGAGAGAAATGTATAAGATTAAGAGGAAGAAGTAATGTCAAAAGGAGGAATGGGGAAAGATTAGGAGTAGACTTTATACCTTTAACATAATGAACATTTTAACATAAATATATATTTGAACAATGTTGACTGAATAACAATAGATTAAAGAGTGGATTGTATGAAATAATACTTGCTTTTTTCAGAAAACAAACAAACGAAAGCTATTAATTAGGGTCAAATTGATGGAGGAAACATGTATTCCATACTAAGATTTCTAAATGAAACAGTAATCTGGGTTGGGATTGTTCTCCCCTCTTGTAAGCACTTTAGGATGATAAATCTGAATATACAAAATCGAATGATATAATTGACAAAATTCAGATAAAAAAATTACAATGATCATGTAGAATATAAAAGTCTTGGGCCCCGTCTTACAAAGAGTTACGATTGATCCAATCAATCGTAATTTTATGGAAATCCATCAGTGACATATTTTTTTTCTAAAGGGAGTTTGCACCATCTCCTTAAAACAAAGAGAATCACACTGAATCTTCAAGAGAACAATAAATGTATGAAGGTACATCACATCTAGAAAATATTTGAACAAATTTGCATTTTTTAGAAGTTGACGTTGCTGGCCGTCCATAGTTGTGATTGATTGGATCGATTGTAACTCTTTGTAAGACGGGGCCCTGATGAATTAAGTGAGAATAGTTAAAAAGCAATTGAGGGATTAAAAGAATTATACAAGAGAAAAAAAGAAAAAAAAGTGAGCTTGTAAGCCTACATTAATACTTGCAACACTGATTGTAAATAGCACCACTACAGAACAGCGCACTATGTCAATGAATGAGCAAACTTAAAAGCCCCTCTTGCGATGATCAAGCAAACTACACTCTTTTAAAAAGCGTTGGTCAAAATGACCAATGTCTTGGCGCATATACATGTATGTGTCCAACTTACAAAAATGGTCGAATGAACCAATCTGTTGGTTACAATCTCCCAGAATATTGGTAAAAGACACTGTTTTTATCTGTCAGACACAATAATATTCTTCAACATGCAGATTGGTGCTGCTGTATATGACCAATCCTAGGTCCGTGGCCAGATGGAAAAACCACCACCACCAACACATGAGACCAGTAGACACACTCATAATCACCACTATCTATCCCCACAGTAATATGCTAATGGAGGTCACTTAAGGACAATCTAGTTAAGTGGTCAGACCCCCCACTGGTGTTAATCCCCCTGAAGGGTATTTACACTCATTAGGGAAAGGGATTATATAGGGGATTAGAGGAGCAGATTAACTCCTGTAATTGACAGCTTAGATAAATCTTATTCATAAGACTACAGCTTGATTCTTCCAGGATGTGCAAGAAAACAGAGTGCAAAGAATTCAGTTTATATTTACAGTAATGTGATTTCACTGAAGCATGGATATGCTGCAGTTCCCTTGAAATGTACGTCTCGTTATCTTTGCATTCAAATACACTTTGTAGATGGTTACTTTATTTTGTGGAACAGAGATAATATCAAATCAAAATTACAAACTTTTTCACCAAAATATATATATTTTTTAAACTTAAATCATAAACATTGTTGCACCTTTAAATGCAAAGAATTTCAATTATGAATTAATCAAAATAAAATTATAAATACTGGAAAAAAAAACAATATCAAACTATTTTTTCAGTTATGTTCCCTCCCCCCTATAGCATATGGTGTATGATTATAAGAAGTCCTTACCTAGTCATATACTACAACCCTATGACCATCAAATTTACACTGCTTTAGCAAAAAACATGTTTAAAAACATATAAATCTAATTCTTTGGACCAAGTATGTTAATTTCAGGTAGTGTAGTGACTTTCTACATGTAAATCTGTAAAATATAATATGAGTACAGAGAATTGAATATTTAGCAACATGAAAAGAATATACTGCCATCTAGAGGTGTCATTGTTATAGTTATTAAGATTACAAGAAAGCAAAACGGAGTGGTTTGAATGATATTAATTAGGAATAAAACAAATTAAATCAGCTCTAATTCGCCCATAAAAATCTGCAAGATTATGACATTCAATGAAATTAACAAAATATTTTGTTTATGATGCTTTACAGATTTAAATCCAACAGATAAAAGGAAATATCAATTATATAAACCAGTCTTCATCATAATATTCTTCATATTCTCAATCCAAACAAGTACATCCTTTAAAATCAAATAAAGACATCCATAACCCGAATCACATGTGAAATTGTTTGAAGAAAGCACTGGTCTGAAATAAAGGAGAAAAGATTTCCAGTAATACTACAGTCTCTGTTGTTAAACAGCAGTGCACTATCACTTATATATACCCCGATGAGTCAGTGACAGAAAATACCATCTCCTCTCAGACACTGGGAGAAAAGCCCATTTGTTTCTTGCATTGTGCGCTGAAATCAAAACGAGGTAATCTAATGGAGTTATCACATGGTACTGTCGTTAGAAAATACATTTGATCACACTGAAGATGACGGAGATCGACAAAATAAAAGGGAGGGATGATGTCATTATGACATCATTAGATCAGTGTGATATCCTTTCAAATCTGCACATCCTACAGACTATTGCATTACATAATAAAGTCACTTTTTAGTGCAACATAGTGTATTACATAGAAGTGTTGGATCCATCAACCCCCCCTTTCTCCCTGCCTCAAAGTAATGTCTAAGATAAACAGAACGGAGTACCCCTTACCCCTCCTCTGGACTCCCGATAATCTTTTTTTTAATTTTTTTTTGAGGGGGGGGGCTGACTCATTATGAAGCAATGGTCCCTTTTCTTTCCTGGGAGTTGTCACAAAAGAATTTACTAAATTTTTAAAAGATTTGTTAGCACCCCCCCCCCTACTCCAACAATATCTTGGACAAGTCACTGACACAACATGCAGTACATTGAGGAAGGGGAGTACGGGACCAAGAGAAAAAATGAAAGCACAGAACGTATGAACTTAATTCTAAATTCTTTGTACTAAATCATTGCTTGTTCGATATTTCATAAACTATCACAAAGTACTAAGTCCATTCAGATAAATTCAACTGCATATATGTGAAATATAAAGTAGCCCCAAATGAATATATTTTTGAAGGAAAAATAAAATTCTGCTCTTAACTTAAGTTTTGTTTTTGAAGCAGAGCAAATATGTTATAGTGAAACAGGATCTGGATTCATATTGTGTGTTTTGATTATGCAATCATGAATTCAATCAAAGAATTTTAGGATTATATCCAAAATCAGAATATTTGAATTTTATATGTAAAATACCTTTTCTTGCTTCTATCCAAACAAGGTTAAATCCCGGACAGACTTCCCTTTTTGCGTGGGTGTGTCAACCTGATTCTAGACGAATTGCGACTCTAAATTACCATCTTCAGACACAAACTCCATAAAAATTAATGTAAAAAACCCCAACAAACAAAATATTAATTTCTCAACCTTTGCTCATTGGTTTACATCATTGGTTGTAATATTGAATTCTATTAAAGGGATGGTCCAGGCTGGAAATATTTATATCTCAATAAATAGAGTAAAATTCATAGAGCAAAAAACCCCAACAGATAAAATATTAATTTCTCTCTTCTAGGAGTGTTCATGTGCAGATATTGACCAGTTTAAAAGCCTGGATGATTCATTGTACATTTGCACAGTTTCCCTCAGCATAATGTTGTCCAGGGTGGCATGTTATGAAACTTTCACTGTTATGTATACTGTTATAAGCTACTGAAATCCTTACATCTGATTGGGCGAATGCGAACGTGTCCTGTGAAAATCACAGACAAGGCAATTCATGAAACACTCGCTGGAAGTCATCGACAAGAGTTTCGCAAGATTTTGACGAAGCCTTGTTCACTATACATTCCTGCCCCATTATCAAGTTCTATTTCAAAATGTTTCGATGTTCTGACCCTAGTTATACAACGTTTGTTGGTTAACATTAAAACATATAAATGGAGTTGGTAAGCCAAACGCTCTCCCTGTTAGAGATTTTTAACTAACCTATATGTTGGTTCAAATGTGATCCTACCAACAGTTGGTTAAAACATAATTGCATGCAAAATTAATTTGGATTCTTTAACCAACATTTGGTCAGATCTTATTTTAACCAAATTTTGGGTTGGTTAAAAAAACTGTGCAGCAATACATGTTTTTGTATGACGTTTTCATATCACCTTTGTGCGTGTCTGTATGAGGGGGATGTCACCATACTCGGCCAACATAGTCCTAATTACCAAACAGGATATTATGGAGATAGTACAGATGGTCTGTTCCCACTGTTCCGAGTCTGAAACATCTACCAGCATCTCATTCACACTCCCACCGTGAAAACCATACCAATGCAAACACACCACCAAGTCGGATTCAATAGTTCAGATAGCTGGTGACCTCGTGTAATAACGCAGAACAAGTAGCTAGACCGGCCATCCTCCCATTTTCACACTGGGTTCACCCAGATGTCACTGGCACAAAGCAATGATCATATAGACATGGTAGATATATATGACAGTTTATGATGCGCGGTTATTGATTACCCCACTGAACTTTTCACTCCTCGTTAAGTAAAAGCAAGGGGTATATCTGGTGATCAAACCTGTTTTACTGTAGCTGAATACAAAAAAGCCTCCAAATGGCTGTAATTGGATTTCTACGATTCTGTATTCACAGCATGTTCGCTTCAATATAAACAAATTTGTGAGGTGTGCGGTGGTGAGCATCCCTTTTTCCAAAGTGCAATGATACAGTATAAACTGGAGTGCTTCATGATGCATATTGTTAGCGATTTTCACTGGCAAATTTGCTCTGAGCCAATCAGATACAAGGATTTCAGTAGCTTATCACAAAAGAAAGAGAACATCACTAGGCCTATTTGTTTTATGAAATTCTCCCCTGGGCTCATTATTCATAAAATTCATCAAACAGGCTTTAACTTTCTGTTGGGGTGGACTTGTCCTTTCTGACATTTCATTTATCATAGGCATATCATCTGTATTTTTAGTGCATGATGTACAAACACCTGGGCCCCGTCTTACACAGAGTTACGATTAATCCAATCAATCGAAACTCTATGGAAATCCATTAGTGTCTTTACTTTTTCTACAGGAAATTTGCAAAATGTCCTTTGTAAACAAAGGAGAACACACCAAATTGTCAAGAAATCAATGAATTTATGGATATACATTCATATCTGAAAGAATTTTTGAACAAACATGCATTTTGTAAGTTGACTTTGCTGGCTTTCCATAGTTGCGATTGATTGGATCAATCACAACTTTTTGTAAGACGGGCCCCAGGTAAACAAGTATCTGAGACCCATACTTTCTCTTTGCATCATCCTCAAATGTATGATGAGAATTAGTGGATGGTAAAACAAACCAATTTCCAAGAAAACCGGAAAACCGCTTAGAAGGAACTTTCTTGGCAAAGGCAGGGACAAAGCCAATAGGTGGTTTCAAACTGCCTCGATCACAAGAATCCCCGTTAAATTACGAGAACTTTTTTAGGCTAAAAAATACCCATTAATTATTCCTGCATTCACACTGCCCCGAAACACACCTTCGGGATAAATTCCTGAAGTTAGGAGTATGCGCAGTATGGTCTGATAAGCAGGCAAGGCGCGAGACTTAGCAGCCGCCCGCACCCAACCACAAGCTGGGCTAAAAGTTCCTGTAAATTGCTTTCACATTGCCAAAATACCTGCGACCTTGGAAAAATCCCCGCGAAAGTTCTCGTAATTTTGCCAAGAACCTACTATTTAGTGGGTATTTTCTTTCGGGGATATTACACATAATTTGCTTTCACATTGCCAATATTACCTGGTATTTTCTGATCGGGTAAATTTCCCGATCAGAAAATACCTGGAACTGACGAACTTCGAAGCGGTCTGAAACCACCTATTGAAACCATACTCTTTACCTGATCCAAACTAAACTCATGAAGGATACATATATTTTCCCCTTACTTGAAATTTTAAGTTTTATAACCCATTCAGAACTTATTCTGTCACAAAAAACAGAACTGAGAGATGTACAAAGAAAAAAAATATGAGATATAAAAACACATAAGAATATACTATTGAAAATATAAGTGACTCAAGTTTTGTTTGCGCCACTTTATGCATTATACAGTAATATAAGGTCATTGTGCAAAAATTAGCTATTTGGTGGTAGTTTTTATTTTTGTGAGTTCCCAAGTCTGCCACAGTGTTTTAATCATTAAAATATAGGGCAAATAATTAGTCACATGAAAATCCAATAAAATTATGTAATTGGGAATATGCATTGGGGATATATTCATGATCTGAATAAGGAAAGTTAACTTAAATTAGAAATAAGGGTATGACAGAAGAAAAATTTGTAAAGAACATCTAGAAAGAAAAAAATGGAATGTGAATGGGTTAATTTTTCTCTCAAATTTCCTCTGAAAACTGTGGTTAACGGTGAGCTAGAAGCCTGTTGGATGCAATGAGTTTTTGACCCTATTCCAATACCGCTGTCATAACCAGTTGAAAAGAAAATTTAACAACATCCAAATTCTCTTCAAATTTCCACTGTTTTGAAGCAAATAAGATGCTGTCTATTTGCTTGCCAACAATTATTGACAGACAAAATTTTTTCCTCTGATTTGAATGATGTATGGAACTGAAGATGGATTTAATGAAGTCTTATGATACGTGCACTCATATGTTTTTCACACTGCACTTTTTCCCCTTAACCCCAGGAAATTGGTGGGGCTAATGGGGGGGGGGGGGTCTTAGCCCCACCAATTTCCCGGGGTTAAGCTTAGCCCACTTCGTTTTCACACTACCTTTTAGCAAAGTGGGCTAGCACGGTAAATAGTATGGTACTATCTGGCCCTGCAAAAAAGCAGGGTTAGCTGGCTTATTGTGGTGCTAGCACTACAATTGCGGTGCTAAGAGATGCAGTGTGAAACGAAACAGGGCTAAGCAAAAGTGGGGCTAAGCATTAGCCAATCACAGAAGTCGAAATTGCACGTTAATCGCGCTCTGTATGGTAAAATCATCAATATTTATGAGCTGTGTGATTGCCTAGGGTTAAGGCGTTAACCCCGGCTAAGCAAATAGTATGGGGTTAAAAAAGACAGTGTGAATCAAAAAAAAGATAGTAAGGGGTTAAAGATAGTCAGGGGTTAAGGAAATGCAGTGTGAAAAGCATATTATAGTAGAATGACATGCAGGAAAGGATAAGAGACCTCAAAATTGTTTTACAACATTAATGAATCATTATAAATGTTATGTGAATATGAATAACTAATTGTAAGACTGTCTTCTAATCAGTAAAATTGTTTTACAACATTAATGAATCATTATAAATGTTATGTGAATATGAATAACTAATTGTAAGACTGTCTTCTAATCAGTCATATTATTTATCATGAAACAAAGATAATAACAAGCGATGAATTCAATACTCAAAAGAAAAGAAAATGAGAATTGAGCGAGTTTTAATGGCTAATGAGAAAAAAGAAATACCTCTGATTCTCCTCCCTCCAACAAAACACCAATGAAAAGTTATTGCAAATGTAAAAAAAAAGCATTTAAAAATCTGAAATATCGAACTGTATTTGTAATAGCACTATAATGCTTACGGAGAGATAATTCTCAATAAAGCCCCACGCACAAAAATCTGTGTTGGCTGAGTTACATGATGTCAACCTCCCTTCTCATGTCATTTGTAAGTATTGTAACTCTGTTTACAAGCCCCAGAGCTGGTTTGTATTGTATTTCTACCAAGGGAATCAAAAATTGGTCCAGTTTTCACACAACTAAACAAAAATTAGAAGTGTGAAGACCTAAACGGAGAGAACTATCAGAAATGAAAATTGATAAACAAAAAAAGAGGAGGAAGAGGAAGGAGACAATGAAGAAGAAGGAGGAGGACAAGGAGGATGAGAAAAAGGAGGAGAAGAAGAATGAGAAGAAGAAGAAGAAGAAAGAGGAGGAGGGGGAGAAGAAGAAGAAGAATGAGGAGAAGAAGAAGGAGGAGGGGCGGGGCAAGGAGAAGAAAAGAAGAAAAGAAGCAGAAGAAGAATGAGGAGGGGCAGGGGGGGCAAATAGAAGGAGAAGATTCATACAAAGAGAAGAAGAAAGATAAAATATGAAGGAGAAGATAATGATGAAGAAGATGATGATGGAAAAGGGAATATAAATGGGAAGAGAAACAAGAAGAATAGAAGAAAAAGGAGGAAGAGAAAATGAAGAAGACAATAGAAAGAGAAACCGCGACCAGGACAGAGCAGGTAGCGCGATGGGAAAATCGAGTTACATGGAGACGAAGGAAGAGGCAGGGTCTGATATGTATGGGAAAGGACAGAGGTGAAACCATTTTTTCCAAAGTTTACAAACCCATGCACCTGCTTCAGCTGTGCAACCAGGGTGGAGGGGGCCCAGACGAGGGCCGCCCAGTCACCGGGTTCAACGACCAAGAGGTCATTGGCACTGGAGTAGGCCAGCTATGAATGGGATTTGCTTGATATAGGTTAAGCAGGGGAGAGAGGAGGAAGAGGAGGCGGGCTAATGTTACCAGAAATAGATGAATCGGTGGCATGTTCAGGCCAGGGCCAGAGAAAAGGGTTTCATACTTCTGTTCATTCCTAATCAATCTTTGTCTTTTAATATCAAATCGCAAAGATTGATGAGGGATATGACAGTTGGAGGGGATTTCCATATCACGCATTGATTAATGCATATATATACAATTGTAGTTGATTTGCAGGAATTAATGTTAATAATAATCAATATAAATGCAGAACTTGCTAAGTGATGTCGTATAACAAGGCCTGAATTATTCTAAATTACATTGGCTTTTGAAGAAAACGGAAATGTACAATGGCGAAGGTGGCTCTTTAAAAACTTGTGAAGATTTTTTATTTTTATTTGGAAGGGGATGGGGCACTTTGCAGATACATCCCCCATAACCCCATACTTTTGTTTACTGGTTCTAAATATTTAATAACAATAACAATATCAACATTCTGCCTTAATATAGGCCTAGTGCTTAAGAAATCGGATTGAAGGTCTCTAAAGCATTTTTACCGGGGATTTAACTGTTTAGCCTACCCCAACTGTTGTTTTTCTGCGTGCTTGACAAGTGGGATAAGACTCCTGGCAGCTTGCTGGTTAATACTAGAATTTTGGTCATGGTCACGGTTTAGAATGGCTTAAGAGGAATTTAAGAAAAAGTAGTTTAAGCACTTAACTAAAGAAAGGGGGAGATGGGATCAAGGGGAGAGGGGGGGGAGAAGGGGGGGGGGGGTTAACGAACAATTCACACCTACAATACTAGGAAAATAGAGGAAGATAAGTTTCAAGTTTAAGTTTATTTTTATTGATTTCAAATCCAAACACAAAGGACTAAAATAAAAATAAAATTTATTTATTTTACAAATTATTGAACATAAGTTACAATGATAAATTAACATTTCTAACAATAAGCAGAGTCACAAATTAAACATGAGAGGGGAGGAGTAAGGGGGGGGGCACAAGTTAAGAAAAAGGCATGAATATGTGTGTGTGTGTTTGTGCAGGGGGGCACAACCAGGAAATTTCAATGTGGGGGGGGGGGGCAAGTGGACTTCAAGGTGAATAAGAGGGGTATTAATGGGTATTAACATGGACAAGACCTCACTTTTTCACACACTTCTTGCATCTGTTTTCTTTCCATTTATCTGTTGTCCCTCCCCTTTTCACTTCTTGATAAATCATGGGGGGTAGTTGCCCCTCTACCTCCAAAGTATGTGTGTGACAGAGAGAGAGAGAGGGGGGAGGGGGTGAGAGAGGACAGGGGATGAAAGGAGGAGCTCTGGGAGAAGTAAAACACAGGAAGGAAGACTTGACCCTGATGAGAGATGTATCAAACAACTGCAAGCCCCTCTCATTCTATATCAGCAACGACCTACACCAGAGAATATTAGTGGGACTGAATATTATTCTTGTGCAGAAAAATAAGACATTTACTCAGTAGGCCTATTTCCTGCATTAGAACAGTCATAAAAAGCATGTAGAATTTTTCTAATACAGGCCTCCTGATTGAATACTTGTTGGAGTTCAAGAGAAATATAAACAATATTGCAACAAAGTATATGGATATTGGTAAATAAATCGCGTGCTGAACATTCATTTTCCCTTTTATATAAAGGGAGACAACAGTTGTTTGACGTTTTTCTTATGAGTGTACAACATTATGGAATAAACTCATTTATATATATATATATATATTAGATCTATTAGATATATTAGTCACTCCAAATAAGGTCATTTTATCCAGGTAAATTTGAGACAAAAGTTATTGAATTTCGATGATAATTTATACATTGTTACATCAAATTGAATCACTTTTATCTTTTCGAATATTCAAAAGCTATGAAAGTATACTACAGACCAATATTTCCGAACACTTTGTATGAAAACTTTTGTCCCTTGAAGCTTGTTTAATATAAATTTCTTGAGAGGTTAGAAACCTGTAAGATTGATGGTGGCACAGACAAAGATCTCGAGATAAGTAGACAGCTAACACAAGCAAAGGTTGTTGGCATTACACAGGGGCTGAAGGGAGGCAAAGAGTGTGTTCACACAATAATCTTAAGGTGGAATCAGAGATGTGCATCGCAACCACAAAAGTAAAGATAATTTTCATTTATATCATATTACTGATTCACCCAGAGATATATGCGCCCATTTCGGATTTTTTTTTGGAAAAGGCATAATCGAACTGAGTATGAACAAGCCACTAGGAAATGGTGCATAGAATAACAGTTGAGAACAATGTGTACATGTATGCTGCTTCCAGCGATTTAGCAACTGTGATTCTGCTGAAACTCTTTTCAGTGTTTCGTGTTTGCTTTCTGAAAATAAATTTTTGTTGCTGTTGTAATTTTTAACATGGGGAGAGAACATTTTTTTGTTCTTGGGTGGGGGGGGGATACTTTTCTTTCATGTAACCACATCTTTGTTGGTGTTGGTGGTGATTTTTTACCTGATTGCTAAGAAAGCATGAATGCTTGTAAGCAAGCAACCAGAGGACCGACGGCTTAAGGTCCTCTCCGAAGGAACTGGTACTGAGGATTAATGCCTTACCAAAGGGCACTAGCGCACCAAGTGGGAATCGAACCCAAGTCACCGGAATACGAATCCCCCGCTCTACCGACTGAGCTATCGTGCGTCCTCGATTACATGTTCAATGCAAAATGAGATGCTATGGTAAGAAAATTAAAAACGTATCGCTTGAACACAACTTGAAGGTTGCCGAGTTTACACAGGGGCCCTGACAAGAGGCAAAGATTGATGTTTTATGGCAAGATGTGATTTATGTGAGACCCCTTCTGTGATGGTAACCCACGACATACAGTCAAATATTTCATTCAAGAGAGCTGACAAAGCAGAGATAGTCAACATTGGGTAATTCATGTAGTAAGCCACTACATGAAGTTCAAACACGCAAGAGGGAAAAGTACCCTATCTTTGAAATCAATGACTTATAGTCATATATTTCATTCAAGAAAGCTGACAAAGCAGAGATAGACAACATCGGGTAATTCATGTAGTAAGCCACTACATGAAGTTCAAACACATAAGAGTGGAAAAGTACCCTATCTTTGAAACCCATGACTTAGAGGCTGTTCTCACTACGTTCCTAAAACTAGTTTACTGGAAACCGATTCAGGACACCAGTTTGGAAGATCGCTTTGCTAGCGTTCCCTCTTGAACACACGAAAGTGGTTTTCAAAATCACTTACGTAAAGCGATCTTGTTGCTATGGAAATGCTCGCAGAGGGGTGACACGTTTCGCACGAAATTCGAAACAGCAGCGTAGGCATTCTACACCTGTTGTGTGGAGTAGCGCGCTCAAAATGTGCGAAGATCGCTTCCCGAAGTACAGTTGTGTCCTCACCTGCGCTAAAACCAGTTTAACGAGGCAAAGCGATCCTGAAAACTACATCGCAAGGTGGTTTTCCGAACTGGTTTGGAAGATCGCTTCCAAGACCACTTTGACCGTTCTCACTACGCGTAAACTAGTTTCCACTAAACTAGTTTTAGTCACATAGTGAGAACGGTGTCAGAGATAGTCAACATCAGGTAATTCATGTAGTAAGCCACTACATGAAGTTCAAACACATAAGAGTGGAAAAGTACCCTATCTTTGAAACCAATGACTTATAGTCATATATTTCATTCAAGAGAGCTGACAAAGCAGAGATAGTGAACATCGGGTAATTCGTGTAGTAAGCCACTACATGAAGTTCAAACACACAAGAGTGGAAAAGTACCCTATCTTTGAAACCCACGACTTATAGTCATATATTTCATTCAAGAGGGCTGACAAATCAGAGATCTATAGTCAACAACAGGTAATTAATGTAGTAAACCACTGTGAAGTTCAATTATATAGAGTGGAAGTGTACCCTATCTTTGATGTTATTTCTTTGAAACCAATGACTTTTAATACATGTAGATGCCAAAAACAGAAAAGATATAACAAGATATACAACACTGTGTAATTCTTGTAGTAAACCACTATAAAATTCTAACACATTGACCAAATAGACATGCACACACTATCTTTGGTGAACTTTCTTTGAAACTCATCACTTTTAACTGTATATTTTATTCTCAAAAACATGTAGATATGAAGGTACCAGACAATATATCGTCGCCTTCCCGCAGAAAGGCCATTAACGTATTTTTGCGCCAAAAAATCAAACTTTGTTTTATTGCTGCAATGGAAAAAGCATGTCATGAACTTTCTTCTGGTACCATTCTCGTACCTAAATGTGACATCATTATGACATAATAAGCAAGAACATTCCCACGTGCTTTGCATCCTTAGTCTGGGAACAAGACGCTTCTCGTTCAACGTGCGTGCGCGCATAGACCGATTCGCGCTCGGGGCCTTTCTGCGGTCACTGGATCAGCGGATTGCGCATTTTTTCTTCCCGGAAAAAGTGCGTTAGGTATTCCTTCGTAAGATTAGAAAGCGTTTAGAGTGTTTTAAATCAAACAAACAAAATATCAATGAAGAAAACATCTTGCTTTGTCAGAAAGTATGAGAATTAGGGCAGAAAATAATAAACTGCTAAAAGCACAAAAATAAGGTCAAAACATAATCTGCGTTATCTCGAAGATGTACTTTTCGCGCATGTGCGCATTAGCAGCCTTTCTGCGGGAAGGCGACGATATAGACTTTGTGGAGCAGAAAGTGTAATTTCACCCATTATAGTAAAGCATAATGTGTTCCTGCAATTCTAAGACATGTAGCATGCAAAATACATCTTCATTCGAAAACAGAGACAGCATTAAAAATGACAGCACATTTATCAAACCTTCTGTTTGATAATGGCCCAAGTTGAAGTCATTTTCAGAGAACATCTTATGACGTTTTAAAATTGAACAGGAATAAAAGGCACCTCCCAGGTGTGCAATCGCTTACATTTTACACATGTCACACTTCATTATCATCAATTGTACTTAATATGAAAAATGAGCATCTCTCATATTTCACAAATTTCTTCAACTCACTTTGAGCCTGCAAAACTGGAAAAGCATAATAATTTGTCCTCCCTCTTTCACAAGCATTCAATGTTTATTGTGAACCCCGATTGGCTAGACCTACTTTCGAAACACAGACCTACTTATAAAACACTTGGCCTAAATATCTGAGTGATTAAGTGTAACGAAGCAGTCATTATGGCGTTTAATCAGAGCATCCCTTAATTGCTTTATCATCAAGTTCCAATTTCTATCGCGATTCCGCACGAAGATGGGAGATAGAGGGCAGTGTCCACAGTGGCGTAACGGGCGGGGGGGCAGGGGGGGCAAGCTGCCCCCCCTGGCGGAGCTCACCGGGAAAAGAAAAAAAAACGGGAAAAAGAAAAAAAAAAGGGGGGAAGAAAGGGAAAGGGAAAGGAAAGAAAAAAGGGGGAAGGGAAAGGAAAAGGGAAAAGAAAACTAAGAAAAAACATAAAAAAGGGAAAACGGAAAGATAACGGGAAAAGGAAGGAAAAAGAACAAGTGACAAAGAACAATTCGCCCCGATATACAAAACATTAGCATGATTAGTAAGACAGGGAAATAAATTAAAGATGACAAAAAGGCAAACAAAAGCGGGAAATAAAGGCAGAATGGAATTAGCCAAAATCTAAATTGGAAAATAAAGAATAGGGACAAGATAACGTATACACTACCGGGCTGCCGAGGATTGAGATAACGAGCGGGAAGAAAATGGATGGTATATAGCATAATGTCGTATGAAAGTCTATCATAAACTTGCTAAATCTCCAAAGGCTCTGTCCAAGAGTCAAGACCCCGTGCAGTGGGGGCTCTTCATCTGTAACCTTCAATGGGTTCTATAACGGGCCCCTATATGGACCCTTCCTACGTTGAAGCACTGGCGTACCGGGGGGGGGGGGGGGGGGTTCCACAGCCAAGGGGAAATAAAAGAAAATAAAGGAGGCAGCAAAATGAGATGAATGAAAAAAAATATATGACATGATATTTGCTATAATGATGTAGAAATCTATCACATAATTAGAATTTCATTTTAACAGGCCTTTTTTTTCTGGCTCGCTTCGCTCGCTGGCGACTTTTTACAAATTTTCCCACATTTGCTATGGTGTGCCCCTCACAATATTTGGATGATTACGATACACAACTGCATTGAATTTATGTGTTGCGTTAAAGCTATATAAATATACACGCAATTTGATTAAAATAAGTGGCCATCTGTAAGGTTTAAAATGGCTTTGATATCAAGAGGTTCCGGGGCTCTGCCCTGGACCCCACCCATAAAGCACTGTTATATGGATGAGTTTGGACCATGGCCCCCAAAAGTTCTACAACCTAACAAACAAAATGAGGAAAGAAAGGAAAGTGTATTATATTTTTCTGAATATCACGTTAAAATCTATCTTCATGTTAGATTCTCATGAAAAGGTGATTTTTTATCTCGCTCGCTTCGCTCGCTCGGGACTTATATTAAGCTACTTCTTGCCAAAAGTGCCATACTCGGCCCCCTCAAGCATATAGAGCTTCGCCCTGATGCTCACAATCATAAGTTCATAACAAAAATCCTGTTCACCGTGGCGTACAAAAAAAGAGGAAAGAGAGGAGGGTGAATATGATATCATCTTTTTAACATTATGTCAAAATCTATCACAAAATTTGATTTTTTGCAATAAAGATGTCAAAAAATTTTGCTCGCTCGCTTATATATATATATATATACATTTTCCCGATACGCCATATCGCCCCCTCAAAATTTTTGCCTTATGACGCCATTGCCTGTTCAATGATATGACCGGGAAATTTTTGGCTCTTACCCCCCCTGGCCACCGACCCCTGTTACGCCGCTGAGTGTCCACAACTTTGATCAGACCCGAGGAAATTGGGTCAATCACTCTGGACGTTACTGATGAGGGAGTCCTTGAGAATGTTATCGTCCAGGCCCTTTATCACGAATATTGGTGATTGATGGTACGGTTGATTTGTACATGTTGATTGCACATAACGATTGCCGTAATCAATCGTAAATATCAGCTCCACAAGCAATGAATAAAGTTCGTGTTACAGGGCTCTGTGCATTGAAGTCAAAACAGGAAAGATCATAATTATATAGGCTATATAGGTCTATGATTTCCAACAATTCCTGTTTAATCTGCACTTTTGATTCCAAACCAAGCACTCATACCCCTTTCATAAACCCATCCTCCAATTATCCGCCTAAGAGTAATGCAGATAATTCAATAAAAATTGCATTCACAAACTCCGAAAATAATCCGCACAATTCTTTACGAGCGCCCGACCTGAAAAAGGCGGATAATTTTCATGGCAACTGCACACACCCCCTCCGATGGGGTTGTGTTGGAAAAGGGTGACCTTGTGACCGCACCATGGCAATTATCCGCATTACTTTGGAAATGCGTTCATAAAGTCAAAATCTGGTCCCGATGCCGCTATTATGCGGATAATTGCAGCATCGAAATAATGCGGATAACTCTGGTCCCGCTCCGATTTTACGACCAAATTATGCGGATATTATCCGCATAATTGGGTTTATGAAAGGGGTATAAATTTGCAATTAGTAATTCAAATGTTACGTTAAATTCAAGATGATGATACTTTCCCAATCCTTTCAATAAACTGGTCAAAAGTGAACAACCATCATCAAAACCACACAGGACAGAAATCACACTTGACCATTGACCTTTGACTGTGAGGTCAATTTTGGCACAGATTTAGATGTCTGATGTTTTCTCCTTACAGTAATTCTTTGTCCAATGCCTCTTCTCTGACTTTTGCTGGTAAAACAGTGCTGAATCTGAACAGTTTTAATAATAATAATAATGGGCATTCCTATAGTGCTATCTATCTAGAAATAATATATTCCAAGGCGCATTGTTTATTATTACCCCAGCTTTATCTCCAGCTGCCTTTCAGCTCTTAGTGCATTCAAGGAATTAATCCTGCCGGGTACCCATTTACCTCACCTGGGTTGAGTGCAGCACAATTTGGATAAATTTCTTGCTGAAGGAAATTAGGCCATGGCTGGGATTTGAACCCATGACCCTCTGTTTCAAATTCAGAAGACGAATCCACTGGGCCCCAACGCTCCTCATGTCATTTAGTAATTCACGGTTTCACACATTCACACAGCCCTTGGCATGTATCGCTGATTTATAAATCAAAACTCATTTATGGATAACACAAAAAATAACTGCGCTAAAAAAATCCAAAATTAATGCGAAGGCTTTCTCTATCTTCTGTCTTTCTTTTTCCTTCTCTTTGTTTTGTTTCTCTCTCCTTTCATCCCTCAATCTCTATCTCTCTCTCTCTCTCTCTCTCTCTCATCTTTCTGGATGACTGCCTAAGAATGGCAAATATGTCAGTCATTTTGAGCAGAACATGTGTCCGGAAATATTCTCTTTACCCCGTTACATCTGGACCTGACTTTTGGAATTTCCAATACCATAACCGATCATTTATCACTGTCCAAATTATTTGGTAATCAAACTCTCCTTATGAATACCTATGTACAAAATGGCAAAAGCAATAATCTTGTTACTTATCAAAAATATCAGCAGCTGGTTCTTGAATCAATTTTAACAGATTTATTTCTATTTTCTTTTTTTTCTGCAATGGACCCCTGTGATACAGGACAGTTGATATCATTCTATAAAATATTAAAAAATTAATTTGCAGCATATATCTCTTAAAGCAAGAATAACAAGTATACACATAATGTAAAATTTCCTAGTGGTTTTATTTTATAAAATAAAAAAAATTGTGTTTAAAACTAAACTATTAAACAAAGTGAATAGACTGAACTAAGTGCTTGATAGATCCATATATCTTACACTTTATTGAACGAGACATATTAACCGCAAAGTGTCAGGTTTCATTTTCAAATTCTAATCTGAATAGTTAAAATCTTCGTTAATTTGCCCTGGTATGAAGTATATGTATATTTTTTCTAGTTTCAATTAGCTTCGAGGTTACTCCAGACACTTTCCATAACAACTTTTATATCATAAAATGGGAATTGGTAATTAAAAAAAATTATGAGAGAACTACTCTACAAATGTGGTTAGGTGTACATTAATAGGCTTGTATCATAATCATCAATTCGAATTCGAAAGTTATTATAAACATTTCTAATTTGCCTGGGGAAATCCTACTTAATCGGTCTTTGATTCAAGTATATGAAAAACTATTGACCATCTATTACCAATAACCAGTGTTGGATCTAGGCAAGGGGGGGGCACGACATCATTATAGGGCATTACAAATATAAACAGTGAAAAGAACAAAGAATATAAAAAGAAAAGGCCCTTTCGATTTTTGTTCTACATGTATAAAATAATAATAATAACGGCATATTTACCCAGGGTAGCCACTTCAGTTCCGAAAACTGTTCTCCCAGCTGGCCCTGCTATTATTATTACCCAGCTAAGCTAGGCTACCGATTCAGGTGTGCACAGCTTTTTGAGGAATGACTTCCTGCCGGTACCCATTTACCTCACCTGGGTCGAGTGCCGCACAATGTGGGTAAATTTCTTGCTGAAGGAAAACACGCTGTGGCTTGCAATCGAACCCACATCCTTCAGATTGAAAGACAGAGTCTTCCGAGTCTTAACCACTAGACCACGACGCCCCCACGATATCATAAAAGCACCATAAGAAGCCACAGCATAAAAAGAGGGAGAAAAGGGCACAATTTCAGCACTCATCCCATTGACAGATGTCGTAAGGAGACGCAATTCATCAATAGTATCTGGCATTATAGAAAGGGCACAAATTCTGTATTTGCCCTGGGAGCAGTTTCCCCAGATATGCCCAGGCTGCAGTGCAGATTACTTTTAATTCAATGAAAAGAAAGAAGAAAAAAAATCCATATTTTATTGTTCGAAATAGACATGAAATGAAATACTCGGAAAATTTGCTTTGCCCAATTGATCGTTGGCCCGGCAGCCGCTGTGCAGCGCCAGATCGACAAGGCTCTATCCCTTCAATCATTGAACGCCAAACAGGGTAGCAGCAACTCCCATCTTTTAACGTCTTTTGGTCTGACGCGGCAGGGGTTTGAACCCCCGATCTCCCGGTCATGAGACGGACGTCTTACCAACTGAGCCAACACACCAGTGTTAATTTTAATGGCAAATGACTTGATGAAATACATTTCATTGCTCTAAAAAAAGTGATAAGAGAAAAAGGTTGTGGGCTTATTGAATGATTTCTGTTATATAAATTGCACTCAATAAGATGAAACAATTAAGACAGTATCACTTATCTAGAAACTAAATCAAAAGCTAAATTGGGTCCTTAATACTTCTTTCCTAGAATTGTAGGCCTATTGTTCTATGACTTTAAATGGTTGAGTTTTTTTCCGTTCTTCTCTAGTGCCCTTGAATTTGAAAGGCTAAATAACCTTGGAAATAAATTTCAGTCTTAGTCCCAAAGGTTGAAATCTGTGTGTGCCATGTCAAAGGGCAAAGTCAATGAATTAACAGTGTAGTTTGAATTAGGCCTATATTCTTTGTAACGAGAATGCATTCATAGATAAGAATGCACTATCCTCCCCGAGTCATGATATTTCATATGAACTCTTTCTTGAAACTAATGAGCAATGATAAAAGAAAATTGTGTGAACGCAGTCTCCATGTGTTCTGTCGGCATTATGATTTACAATTCACGTTTGTGATTCTAACTCGTGAAGATCGCTTGAATGCACCCTCAAAGATCACCAATCTGAGTTTCTTTGGGCCGCATTCGGAAGCCAGGGGAGCATTTCATGAAAGGACTTGTCACACGTTTTATCCGACAGTAATTACGGTAACAATGCCATTTGACCAATCATAATCAAGGAAATTGTCGGACGAAAATGTTGATGAAACAATCCCCTGGTTTAACTTAGGACATGTTCTAATTCTGTGCTGAAATTATCGGAAGCATAAAATGTCAAAATATTTTTAGAATTTTATTTGTCTTATGTTCACTATGTTCTTCATCTGGCTATAAAGGAGAAGAAAAATGAATTTGGGTATAATTCCCAGACAGTTATGAATTATCTGAGTAATATATAAGCTAGAAAGTCAAAAAGGGGCCTAAGCTTTCGATCCTAGCAGAATCTTCGTCGGAGGCAAAATGACAAACATATAAAGTGGAACAACCATAATATAGACCACAAACAAGCTACAGCAACACTAGAAACAAGGAGACAAAAGGGGCATTAGTGAGTAGAGAAGACCAATCAGGTTAGTGAAGGGGATGAAAGAAAAGGAGTAGGCAGACACAAAGGGGTAATATATAAGCTGATAAAATGAACATTTACTATCTAAAATTTGTGTCAGAATTGGCTATCTAATCAAGTTAAACTTTGGACCAGAGTACTATAAATTAAAGGAAAAAGAAAGTAGTTGCAGCAAATAATAATTTAGTGAGAAGATCTTTAAAATCAAGCTCAATTACCACCATATTATCATAGATCTAGATCAGGTACACTGAAATCAACTTGTCTTTAGGAAATCTTAGCTGAAAATTGATAATTCTGATGATAACTAACACAAAACGATATATGTGGGACAATGCATTAATATTGCTGGGAAAAAATACCTGATATTTTGGGGGATTCTGTGCTTTGCTCATTTCTCAGCGATTGCACATTTTTTTCCAGAGCCAATTGGTACATATTTTTTATTCATACATACAAACACTTGGGTGGTCATTTTATTGGATTCTGTTTGAACTCAGTTTGAGATCTTTACCACAACTAGTATTATTCTTTAAACCCGAGTTCGGCTGAACAAAGACTATCAGAATAAAAAAAATGGAACTGCTTGAAAGCAAGCTACAATGACAGACCTCACATCCAGCAGATCATCTTGGTAAATCTTCCCATTAATTTCTTCCTCTGCGCCTCAAGACACGATTAGAAATTCAAATCAGATGAAGGCTTTAGCCCCATTTATGATATATTTGTGCGCAATGTGCCTATGCATGTTTATTCTCACACTTGGCCATTAGCCTAGTCTTATCTCTCCAGTCTCTCGATCCATCTCGTTGGTAACAAAGAATTCCAATTAAAAAAAAAAAATACAGATACAATAGACATCATAATGATCCACAATAGAAGATTCCTTCTTGGAATACATTCTGCATACCAAAATATTAAAAATATAATGATAAAGAAATTTATTTATTCGCTTTGAACGAGCTCTTCTGAACAAAATAAGGTCCAGTGACCAAGACTAACAGAAGTGACAAAGCTGAGCTACGCCTGAATGAGCTCTGCTCATCACCCAGTGTCTGGCGGAAAGTGCAGTACACTTCAGATTAGCCTAAAAACAAGGCAACTTGAAGTTATCTTTCCATCCCTGCATATGTATGCCTCATGTACATTTGGTATTTACTGAAATTCTTTATGAGCACTATTTCAAGTACAGCCGATGTTTTTGCATTTTTGTAAACATTTGTTATGAAAATCATAACACATTCACAATTATGTTTTCATTTCCGAGAAATCGATTTCAATATATATATGGAATGAATGCCTGGCCAGGAAACTCCCCAGGGAGTGGAGATGGTCATTTTATGTTTGGAACAGTGATGGATCCTATGACCATGGTAATAATAATTACAACGTAAAGTGCTTTAAAAACACAAAGAATGAAGCACTATATAAATGTACATGTAACTATTATTAACTATATAAATGTACATGTAACTATTATTACTATTATAATTATTATATAATTACATAAATGAAAAATCTTAATTTTCAAAAGTAGACTCCTAATATTTTCATAAGTCGAAACCCATTAAAAATCATAGTACAGGCATCTTAATAAAAATCTGCACTGCATCTTATTCATATAGCAGGAATGCCTCAGCCTCTTTCACAACAGGTTTTCCTGCATGGATCCCCACTGTTTTGTCTCTGATGAAAGTGGTGATTGGTGATAAAAAGACGCTTGCTAAGTTGCAAGGTTCCTGCCAAAAAAGCTGCTCTGACTCGGCACTCTATATAGTTTATTCCATTATGAAATATATATCTGACATAGCAAAGACATTTATATAGAGCTATTCCCAGCTATAACCATATGTGGTCGAATTTACCCTTTTTTAGCAGTATAAAGGGTCTTTGTCAAGAGACTACCCATTGTTGATAAAAACACAAGTCTGAAAATACAGACAAACATATTAAACATCTTATCACCTATATAAGAGTATAAGAATATAAGAGCTCATGGTATCAAAGATGGAAGCTAATAAATCATTTCAGTCTAGAGGATTGTTAATAATTGCAGTTGTTGCACTTAGTGCAGTTGGAAAACACTACATATAGGCAATAGTACACTGATATAGTTTACAGGTCAGCGATTATAGATACAAATGATTCCATCCGAAGCCATATGTTCAGCACACAATGAAAAGTCATACAGGCCTTGGTTCAAACCTTCACCATTTGGCCTCAAAGCTTGAAACTCAGTCCCGGTCCTGGGGGCAGAATTTCATCATGAATCGCTAAGCAAAAGAAAGAAAAGCGCAAAAAGCACAAAGGAGTTGCTTCATATCTAAGCATAAATAGAGACAATACCCAGATATTTTGATACAGTACTTGGTGAAATTGGTAGGGGAGATTAGCTACAAAGGCATTGATTTGCTCTATCTAAACAAATGCCTATATATGGCAATAGAACCTGTATAATAATATTCATTTTTAAAATGTATTTGTTAATTTGATTATTTATCCATACATTCCTTCATTCATTCCTTTACTCCTTCCTTCATTCATTCATTCATTCATTCATTCTTTCAAATATATTTATTCAATTATTCATTATTTAGAAGTTATTTTTTATTACTTTTTATTACTTAGTTTTACTAATACCCCTTTCATAAACCCAATTATGCGGCTAATAGCAGCATAATTTGGTCATAAAATCGGAGGAGGACCAGAGTTATCCGCATTATTTTGATGCTGCAATTATCCGCATAATAGCGGCATCGGGACCAGATTTTGACTTTATGAATGCATTTTCAAATAATGCGGATAATTGCCATGGTGCGGTCACAAGGTCACCCTTTTCTAACACAACCGCATCGCAGGGGGCATGTGCAGTTGTCATGACGATTATCTGCCTTTTTCAGGACGGGCGCTCGTAAAAATAGTGCGGATTATTTTCGGAGTTTGTGAACGCAATTTTTATTGAATTATCCGCATTACTAGGTACGCTACTCTAGCGCGAGAGGGCGCGATTTTCGCGTCATCATTTTCGCGTACGAAAATGGCGACAAGCTGCTTCGGGAGCCGGTGCGAGCAATAACGGCAAGCCCTACTTGAGTCTCCTGTCTAGGATGGTAAACGTATATCAATGGGAATGAAAACGATGACATCATCTTCCCAATGCATTCAGCTATACTGCACGGTAAGCTCTTGCGACGGAGGGTCGAGATCGGAACAAAAATTGCACTAAAACAGTCTGTAAGTACAGTTTATGCATCAAATCATCATTATATGTTATTTTCATGGAATTATCAGACATATTACGCTAAAAATACATATGCTACTCGAAAATTGAAGTCGTAAGCTTTCATTTCTTACCTCATTCATGGCAGCATTTCTTGCCACCATTTGCCACGGACGAATGTTAAACGCCCTTGCTATTTGTTTCGTGGGATTTTCGTGGGAAGTTTGGCGACGCGTTTCGCGGGCTAATTTATGGCGGCTGCTAGGGTTTTTGGTTGCCCGCGGTGTGTAGTCCTGCGCATTGGAATTTGTGTAGCAGACCGTCTACCGTGATATGTCTGGTATTTCTTTGACTTAAAAAAACTTTTTCTTTTTTATAAATTAGGAATTGAAAACCAGACACAAATGTAGAAATCAGAAATACATCCCACACTGACACACATTCATTTTGATTGAATAAAATATTGAAAAAAAATGGCAAATGACGCAACAACTTTCTGAATCTTCTCGAACCTAATTTTAGCCTTTACTTTAGTCTTGATTTATTATTTGATGATTATATTCTGTTGAAAATTCATGTAACATGATTTCTTTTGGCCTAATCAAACTTAAATTTTTTATTATTTTAAAAATGAATGGCCTAGATCTAATTTAATTCATTATCATTTTAATTTTCTTTTGTTTTCATATTTTTATTTTCATTCAGATTAATTTCTTACCTCCATTTGAGCATGGCAATACTTACTGATCTGAAGTCGAGGGGCCCAACAATGAACAGACTTGGGCTGCATGAGCCGTCGAATATCTGTGGTTCCAAGAAAGCGTGATGGAAATGCCGCCTTAAAAAAACCAACCCCACCTCTGCCTCTGGGCTTTGTTCTTGGCGATCCTGCATTCCATTCAGACTGCAACTTTAAGCAGGAATTGTTCTACCAACTACTTAATTATTCACAAATGTGAATTGCAGCTTTTAAATTGACAAGAAAGAAACAATTGATTTATCTCACCCCCCCCCCCCCCCAACTGTCTTCTAACATTTTCTATCACCCCAAAATAACACTTTTTTTCTTGTATGTCTGTTTAAATATTTTTATTTAGACTTTATGTAATTTTTTCATGATTTATTTAAGAAGTATGAGCAAAAAAACAAACAATTTGGCACATGCAGTAGAGAAGAGAAGGAACATAGTGTTGAAAAAGGATACACATACAGATCTGAATATTAAAATAAATTTAAAAAAGAAATGACAAATCCACACTGACACATGAAAATATTCATTTTATTTTTTTTCCTTGTTGGCATTGGTTACATTAATTAACTCCACATAAAAATATAAATTGGATATTTTAACAGTATTAATGAAGTTGCTCAATAAAATTTAAAATTAGGTATTCTCATTGGAGGTAATGGTTGATACAGATGGGTGGGTGGACCTGCAGCCACTAGCGTACCTATGGGGGGGGCAGACTGCCCCCCCGACGAGTCACAACCCATGCAAGGGACGTATCCCTGCCCTCCCCCCCTGATGAGCCACCGGTGGCCCCCTCCTTTGAAGTTTAAGACCGAAAGTACGAAATCCTTTATTTGTGGTTGAAGACTTTTTTGCTTGTCAAATTTTTGGGCGGACGATTTTGCCCCCCCCCCCCTGTGGAAAATCCTAGGTACGCTACTGCCTGCAGCTCTATTGTTTTATTAGATTTTCATGTTTTATTGCTGGGGGGGGGGGTATTATGAAGAGCTGAAGCCAAATGATCTTATGAGGCAAGATTCAGTGTACAGCTCAATATGATGCATGTAAAGTGATTTATTAAACTTTTGAAATATCAATTAAGAACTGGAATGATGAATGATATGAATATAAGAAATATATTAAATGCATGTAAAGTGATTTATTAAACTTTTGAAATATCAATTAAGAACTGGAATGATGAATGTTATGAATATAAGAAATCTATTATATGCTAGTTCATCACAACTTTAGCTGGATCTTGCTGCAGAAAGTGCATCGTGTAGTTCTACAAATATCTCGGGTGAGAGGCAGTTTGGCAGAGCGGATGCAATGCTTCATAGGGCCCCTAACATTTCTGTGGTAAGGTCGAATCCAAACTGATGTTTTCATCAAATGATACAGCCTCCTGGCTACAAAAATTTCCTGTAGATGAAAGAGAAAACAAAATAATGAATGCAATGAAATTGGGAAAAAAGTGAGGCTAGAGGAGCAAAAACAAAAGCAAATGGTTGTAAAGTTAGTACAGGAGAGGAACAAAATGAGAAGAAAGGAACTCACAGAAAAGGAAACAAAACAGAGAGACAAACTTGAGACTAGCTCCTTTAAAAAAAGTTCTGTATGGTGTACTATGGATCTGTAAAAATATTTTAAAATTATGTAAAGTTTCAAGGATTGAGCATGCATAGGAAATCACGTAAAGGCAAGGATATCAAGTCACGAATAAAAACAAAAAATGAGGGGGGGGGAATGGGAATTACATCACCCCCCCCCCCCACCCCGCCTCTCCAAAAAAAAAAAAAAATGACTTTAATAACTTGTCAAAACTCTATCTAGTATCAGCTTATGTTATTATCCTTTTTAATGTTATTGTTAGGGATCGAGAGAAAGGATGAACGCGGGGGGGGGGTGCATTTTTCGGATTCATACTTTCAGGCATCAGTGTACTGAAGGGGAACATTTAACATAGGACTACAAAAAATTGCGGTGGACAGACAAGAAACAAGAAATGATGATTAAAATGAAAGAAAAAATTCTCGATCTCAAAACAACTTGAAAAAAGAAAGATGCAAAACCAAATGTTATCAACTCACTTACATATTATATTTGAAATCCATCCCAATGGTCTTCCATGTCGTAATTGTGCACTGTAATTCAGATAATCTAGTTAAAACATGTGAAATTAACTTCAAGTCTCAAATCAATCGTCTTGCACACTGTGCCTTGCAAAACAACAAAATACTCCGATATATGCGTATCATGAACGCACATGCATATTTATGAGCGCCGCGAAAATGACCAATCTCATTCACAAATGATGCGCACTTACGCTTCGTCACCATGCCGCGAGAAGCGTTTATGCGCGATGTAAAATCTCCGCCCCGAATTGGCAATCCCCGAATGCGCATGCGCGGTGGTGATTGATACTCGATGGTCGACAATTCGTTCGGAATGGATAATACTTAGAAATCATTTCTTAAAAAAATCATAACTTGAGTTATTCTTCATCATATGTCTTAATCAATGCATCATCGTAATGGGTGACACATTTTCTTTATGTTGAGGTAAGTTTCAACAGATTTGGATGAAGATTTGAATTATCAGTGGCGTACCTAGCATTACTCTTAGGCGGCTAATTGGAGGATGGGTTTATGAAAGGGGTATAAGCTTCAAAGCATCACAACTTGCTTGTCTACATGAGTGCAAGCAGAGTGTGTTACAGTGACACAACTTTTGCTCCTGTGACAATTGCTCCAGGCTTAATTTCGTCTAAGATGTAGGGTAAGGGTTAGGGTTGCAAAAGGGTTTTATGTTAGGTTTAGGGTATGGTATAGTGTTAAACCCAGGGTTTACATTAGTCATTCAATTAATGTGTGGAATTTAGAGCGGAGCAATTCTCGCCGGAGCTAATGTCGTGGAACTGCGTGTTACAAAAAATAAATAGAACATTGCATTTCTTTTTAGTTCTTATAGTTCACCAGAGATTTTATAGCTAGGCCTATGCACAATTTCACAATACATCATAAAATAGTGATAACCTACATTTTTTACCCTTAAATGGCATAGCGAGTAAAGTTGGATGAAAGAAATGCATGGATCTGTAGCCTAGGCATAATTACATGCGGTAAAATTACTCTTTTATATATTCTATCAATATGTATTATATTTGAAATAGTTTAGATATTGGGGGTTACCAAACAGCCCAGGCAAACGATGCAATGTAATCCAATGTACTGTCAATTATTGAACAATGTGAAAACAACCCACATGAACATCATCATGTTCCAGAATGTTTGGTATTGGGGAAGACAGCTAGTGAAGTGCAAATATTTCAATCTGTCTCATAACATCACATGGGAACTTCAAAGTCTACATGAAAAGTAATGATACCAACCTTATGCCTCAGTAGACATTAGTATGTATCAAGATTTGTTTAATAGAATCAGCCTTGCTTCAAGACAGTTTTGTTAATAAGATTTGATGTAAAATATACCCCCTTCTTGATCTCTCTCGCACTCTTGTGCTATCCCTCCCTCTCTCTCTCTCTATATATATACATATATATATATCTTCCCACATTCCTGCACCGTTGTTCAATTTCTTTAGCTTTTAAGCATTACTAAAAAGACATTAATAGCATAATTTTCTCAGGTAAAAAAAAATGAATTTATTACCTGCAACTAAAAGATTAACATGTCGATGTTAATCTTTATCGAAAATGTAAAAAGATTGAAAGAGAAAATAAATGAATTGAATTGCATTGAATTGAATTGATGTTCACCTGAAATGTGAAACCGTTCAAACTATATAGCCCAGCTTCCTGCTTTTACTGGGAATAGGGCTCATATTCATGTGTGAAGCATGCAGCAACACAAGAACTACTTCTGTCCACAAAAAACTTAATTAATTAATGAAAAAATATGAAGTTATTTTCAAAGGAACATGGCACAGTGTGAACGGGCTCTGTAAAAGAATCCACAGAGAAGGGCTAGCAAATAAAGTTCTGTTTTTCCACATTAGTGAATAACTCTGGTTTTCGACACCTCCCAAATGAAGTCCTAATGAGATCAACTGGAACAATACAGTCCCAGTTTCGATAATGTCTGCCAAACAAGCAGGAAAATAAATAACTTTTTTAAAGTTAACATTTGAGAACAGAGCTCAAGATCAAGTAAGGAATAAAAGAAGAACAGATACCAAGGAGTAGAAAATATATTTGAAAATGAACATTTCAACAAGCAATCATTATTACAAATTTGAATGATCATCGCTTAAATTTTCAACAGGAAAATGTGCATGCCTGCGATTGTATAATTATGAATTAACCACAAAATTAATTAACACATCCTACAGACAGGATCACTAAATTTTGACCTAATACTTGATATTGATGTTTAGCATTATGTGAGAGTCATCAAGGTCCTAAAGCACACCCTTGTGGCACACCAAGATTACCTTTTAAAAGTCCAAAGAAATAAAACTTATAACTGAATTAATAAAAACTGTTTTTTTTTTAATGTGATTTGAATTGGTACACTCAATTTCGTAATTGTAATTGTAATTGAAGAAAGTAATTGAGCCCAACCCTGCCAATGAACACCAGTTTTGCTGTGTACATTCCATTTATATTCAGAAGGTAACTCCATCTTCCAAGGGGGTGTTTCACAAAGTTTTAAGTGTGACTTAAGTCGCACTTATATACTGACACGTACATGCGCGATCTTATTGATAGATACGCATTAGTACGCGTCCTCATGCCACGATCTGACCAATGCGGGTCAGGCCTTACATACCGTACGCAACTCGGTATTTAAGTGCGACTCCAATTCATGTTTAAATCTTTGTGAAACACCCCCAGGTGTAAATGGGGTCACTCGAGACATCCCAGGTAAGGCTTAGGACAGGTAGTAGGAGGTAGGTAGAATAAACAGGGTGAGGCGAAGGGGAACGGAACCGATGAGAGACAGAACCAGGATAGGTGGTATGCTCTCTGAACTTTACCCAAACCGGAGAGGACAATGATGAAAGAGGGATGTGGATGGGGGCTAGAGGATAAGGGATTGGGGTGAGTGAGAGAGAGAGTGGTGCGGGGGGGGGGGGGGGGGTGGGGGGGAGAAAAAATGAAAAAGAGAACTAAATATTGTGAGAAAAGGAGTAAAAGAAGAATGAAAGATAGGAGTCAGGTTACGATGGAAGAGTAAAAAAGTATTTAAAATAAAAAAAAATAACAAGTGAAAGATCACGATGGAGCATGTTGAGAAATAGGGAAAAAATTAAAAGACTGAAAGATAATGTTTGTGAAACTACAGGAGAAAAAAAAGTTACAAAAAAGGGAGAAAGGCAAACATGAATTGAAGGAGAGAAAGGGGGTGGGAGGGAGAGGGAGGGGGGAGAGGGAGAGAAAAAAGGAGCAAAGAAGAGAGAGAGGGAGGAAGGGAACACAAACTAAAGGACAATGTCTGCTTGGTCAAAATTCTATTGAGAGTGGAAAGCTGAAAGACACTCAAAGACGTAAATCTTCAATTGAGAAAAACAGTCACTTCAAGATGTCTGTTACAAGTTTCATTTCATAGTTTCAAAACAACAGAATATACCTCTCGTTATAAATCTTCCAAGTGCAGACAATGGTGAGGATATAAGTTCAGAAATATAAACATTTAAACCTTTATAGCAGCACAAAATTCCCGTTCATTAAATGATGAATTTCAAATGAAAATTTAAATAAGCAGTGCATTTACTGATTAACAACGTCAACATCAATGCGTAAATGATGATTTAAATGAAAGTCACTTAAATTTCACAGAGGAATACACTGTTTCACAAAAGTCAGTAATTGATTATACCAGGGACCTGGCAGATTGTAAGATTGCATTCATTATTATTGACTGCACCATCAATTGCTCAGTATTGCTTCCCAGGCCCCAAAAGATTGCTTTAAACATTTCAAAATAAAAAACAATTTCAAAGCACCTACAAACCAAAACCACCACCATATGGTGGGACTGTATGGTTACTAATAAATGCAAACCAGCATGCACCGTTATCTGTGCTGTGGTATTGCCATTCAAAGAGAGAGAGGAGGGAAGGAGGATGGGTAGATATATACATATGAGCTAGACAGTTTAATGTTGTAATTGCCCGAAGCATATTATGACTAATGCACATTTTTTGTTTCGTCCACTATGGTTCCTCCATGCATGCAGGGGTAATTCTGCCACTGAACATTTACGGTGGATACTCCCGTGTATGTTTCAGTTGCTCGGGATATTGTGATAGAGCCCATGCGTCAGGATTCATGTTCAGAAAGCCAAGGTTAGTACTAATGAAGGTTGTCAAGTACATTACAAGCTCAACTGCACTAAATATAGAATGCAAAAGAATGTCATTGGCAATCAATAGGCAATCATTGGCAGAAAATGGCATTCAAACCAACATTTTGCCAACACACATCTATAGATTCAATGCAGTGGCCTACAATGTATATTTTGAGCCTCTGATGCTTATTTTTTGCATTCATTTCATTTTCTTGAATTCACGACACACTCTCTCTCTCTGTCACTGTCTGTATAATTTCTAGGTTTTTTTTCCAAAAAACCCTACAAATTATGATACTACCATTTTTACTGGGAAAAGGTCAATGAGTAAGAAAAAGCATGAAAATACCTGTTCGTGGAAGAACCTTCATGGCAAATAGCAGCCCCATCTGATTTCACTTTGTGACTAGACTGGAAGACCTTTGAAAAATGGTCCTTACAACTTTATAAAATAGTGATATCAGCTATGATATTATTTCATTTTTTCATTCTATCCAACAGACAATGAATTCAAACTTTGCAAATGAATTATCCTGAACTGAAAATGCTGAAAATTTGATCAAAATAGGATAACAAATAACAAAGTTACTGAATTTTAGAGATTTACATTATTCTGGTGAAACAGTTCTAGGCATGTCTTTATGAATATTCATTAGGCAGGCTGATGATGTCATATCCCCACTTGTTCTTTTGTATTTTATTATATGAAATTAGGTTTATTCAAAATTTTTCTACCAAGAACAACATTTAGATTGACAACTGAGTGCATTAGCTATTTATTGCCACAACTTATTTCATCATAATTGATCATGTATGAAAAAATGAAACATTTATGATTTCATGTAATAACATAAGAAAAGGGAAAGTGGGGATGTGACATCATCAGCCCACCTGGTGAATATTCATGAAGATGTGCATATAACTGTTTTCACAAAATATTGATAAAATTTAAAATTCAATAACTTTGTTATTTGTAATCCGATTTTTGATGAAATTTTCAGTATTTTGCTCTGTGAATTTTACTCTTATTTATTTAGATATAAATATTTTCAGCCCGGACCATCCCTTTAATACAGGATTCAATATTATCACCGTACCACAGCATTGAAAAAAGTACATAACCAGTATGATGCCTAGAGTTTGAGGCCATCACGGTAAGTAGCTTTGGTTTTTTTTTCTATTTGCTATACCTGGAAGCTAAAGGTAAAGCTGTTTTCCGATAATAGGATTAGAATCTCACAGAGGAATGACAAAATCTAATTATCCCCACCTTCCAAATAAAGCATAATCTCATCAAGGGAGCCTTGAACATGAACATCCACTGGGCTTTCTAATATGCTTTTCACACTGCATTTCCTTAACCCCATACTATCCTTAACCGCGGACTATCCTTAACCCCATACTATCTTTTTTTGGATTCACACTGTCTTTCTTAAACCCATACTATTTGCTTAGCCGGGGTTAACGCCTTAACCCCGGGCAATCACACAGCTCATAAATATTGATGACTTTACCATACAGAGCACGATTAACGTGCAATTTCGACTTCTGTCATTGGCTATTGCTTAGCCCCACTTTTCCTTAGCCCGGTTTCGTTTCACACTGCATCTCTTAGCAAAGCCAGCTAACCCTGCTTTTTTGCAGGGCCAGATAGTACCGTACTATTTACCGTGCTAACCCACTTTGCTAAAACGTAGTGTGAAAACAAAGTGGGCTAAGCTTAACCCAGGGAAATTGGTGGGGCTAAGGCCCCCCCCTTAGCCCCACCAATTTCCCGGGTTAAGGAAAAAAAGTAGTGTGAAAAGCATATAAGGCATGCATATTTTAGCTTCATAGAACTATCGCAAAAACTTGTACACGCTTTATGCAACCTGCTTCACTATATAAACTGATAAATGATATTGTTTTTTTATATCATAGCACTGACTACAGAGCATCGTCACTTGGCGTTTTCAGACGGATACATCTATCTCATTACCTCTGTCATCGGATCATGGCTTGCCCATGCACAATGCATGCACTATCTCCGCTCCCTGTGGAGTATTCCAACAGAGTTTCAAAACTTAATCCCTATAGGTATACTATATTACATCTACACAGGCTTTCACAATATTCAATTTCTAATAGTCATTCCTTAAAAGTTCAACATTATTGTATAATTGTTTTAAAACGATTGTATAAATTTATCATCAAACTTTAAAATAACAAGTTCATATAGTAAACCAGATCATATAAAATGTTTAATTCTGTTTCAATGTGTGCATAGAAGTCAATGCGTGGGAGTGAAGAAATTGCTAAATTTTGAGGAGAAACTAATAAGTGATATATTTTACAGTCTTTCAATTTTGCATTCAAGTGTATATCGATGGTGGTATATGACTGAAAACTGGATGACAAGACAAAACTTCCCTACTTAAGATGTGAATGACACTTGATACATAAGATAGAGTATGAACGGGGTTCAATGGGCGACACATTACACTGGTACTGGTGAACTTGCCATGCCCTCTTGTTAATTGCAAACAAGATTTCAACAGAGTCTGGGGTAGGCGTCTACCTGAACAAGTGCCAAGAATTTCTAAACTTCAGGAGCAGTTATGGCGCATAAGGCAATCAGGGTAGTTTGACATAAGAGGGGGGGGGGGTGGAAAATAATCAGTGGATGCCAAACAAGAGTGTTGGTACAAAAATGTGGTTTCAACGACTAAGAGCAGAACCAAGGTCAAGAACTTGCCCATTCTTATCTACGTCAGGGTATTGCTAGGTGGGACTAACAGTTTATTTTCATTTGGTCCAAAGCCAATTCATCCAATTGCCAACTCGTCTACTATCATTTGGTCTACCATCAATTTGCTCAATATCCATATGGTCTAACTGCCATTTCGTCCACTCACAATTTAGTCTTGTAACCAATTAGTCATTTAGTCCATATACAATTTGGTCCAATTAGACTAAGTGTTAATTGGGCAAAATGAATGAAAAACAAATATTAGACCAACTGGTTATGAGACGAAATGGTAATAGACGAACTGGTGATTAGACAAAGTGATGATTAGACCAAATGGTTATTGGACCAAATGGTTGTTGGACCGAATGGTTGTTAGACGAAATGTTGAATGGAATGGCATTAGACTAAATGAGAGTAGACCATGTGGTGAGTGAACGAGTTGGCAGTGGATGAATAGGCAATTAACCAGACCAACAATTCCCTGATATCACGAAGAGCATTGAGGGATTGGGAAAAAAAATGCTTTCATTTTTTCTCAAATGATATCTGTATAATTTCATTACACATTTTTCATTATAAAAAACTATTCAGGGGACAGGACAAATAGGCCTACATTTAGTTCATAATGATAGGCCTACTCTAGACCAAAGTTAATGGTAGTAATGGAAAATAGGCTTGTTATGAAGTATCCAATTTTCTTATGTAACAAAGGTGAACTTGGAACATATTATTGGTGCTTAATGAATTTATGACCCCTGTTACATCTGAAAGTTTCCTACCCGAGACCCGACCGAGTCCACTTGCAACCTTGACTGGATTATTGGTGGATTAGCTTCGCGAACGGACCGAGTCCGAAATGTGGTCTGTTTACATCACAGCGTTCATTCCCTCCCCTATCGGTACGGTTTCGAGCGGTATCCGATTGCTGACACCAAAGGGCGCTCTCGATCTAGGCTCTGAATAATTTGCGCGCGCTAATTGAAGTTGTTTACATTTCGTTACACTCGTCAGCTGCTACACAAAAATGACGGGGACATGTGCCGATCATTTCCAGAGAGAGTCGAAACGACTCTTTACCTTTACCTGAGATTCTGGAAGAATGCTGATGATCCCAGCAGTCGTTGAAGAAATGATCGACTTGAAATGGGATAGGTTTAAAATGCTTCCTTCTTTCCATTCAAATCAAAGACTTTATCAATCACAATTCACATGTCGCATGCCGCAAAACATTCGAAGAACGACGGGGCTGGGGAGGGGATAGCGCGCGCTATGACGTAATTTGACAGCTGGCGAACGGACCGAGATAGGTTCGAAAGCTTGTGTGCGTTTACATCTACGAATCGGTGGACCGGGGCCGGCCCGATACCTACCCGAGACTACCTCTGGATGTGGTCTCGGGTAGGTTCGCTAAAAGGTGGCCCGAGGTAGGTTTGGGATGTTTACATCTGATTTCTTTCCGACCCGAGGTAGGCCCCGGGCCGGCCCGAGGTAGGGAATCTCTCAGATGTAACAGGGGTCTATATCACCTTTTTGTGATGAGCAGGAAAATCGGACATTCAACATTTCATTTGCCCCCTCCCTAGCTCTCCCAATCCCCCCCCTCCCGCTCCCTTTCCCCAGCAGTGGAATGCTACAGAGGAAACTGATCCCTGTATCAAAGTCCATAGGGAGCCCCTTGTTTGTTTGTTTACTACTCTATGGAACTTGGATGTCTAGCCTGTAAACAGACAGTGCATGCCAAAAGGACTCAACTCCATCCTGGCATTGCTTCCCCTCACACAATGACCTAGGGAGAGTTTCACAAAGCATCTTGTCAGTGATTTTTACTGTTAAATTTGCTCTGAGCCAATCAGATGCAAGGATTTTAATAGCTTATAACAAATATCGAAAAATGAAATGCCCCCCTGATGTCATTGAAGATGCTGACTTCTGCTGAGATGGAGCAATCCCTAAATTTGACATTACGTATAGACCGGTATGTTGGCTCAGTTGGTAGAGCATCTGTCTCACAACCGGGAGGTCGGGGGTTCAAACCTCGGCCGCGTCAGACCAAATGACGTCAAAAGATGGGAGTTGCTGCTATCTGTTTAGTGTTCAACAATTAAACAGATAGAGCCTCGTCGATCTGGCGCTGTACAGCGGCTGCCGGGCCCATGATCAAACAAATTTTCAGAGTATTTTACTTGTGATGTCTATTTTGAACAATAAAATATGGAATTTTTTTCCCCCAGTGATTCATGATGCATCTCATCGGCGATTGACATGGTCAAACTTAATATCGGCCAATCAGATACAAGGATATGAGTGGTGAAAACACTTACAAATCACTTCAAGCAAACGCTCCTCATGACTCAGTTCTTAAAGTATTAAAAATATATAGGCCCTCTAGGTCTCTATATTGGCAAGTCAACTGAGCTTGCTATCGCTTTATTTCGCTCATCGCTAGATGGGATTGTTCAATTTCATTTAGGCCCTATAATTAAAAAAATATCTGCTGTTAATTGAGAGATTTTCATGAGATGTAAGGCTTATCACCGTTTTCTACAAAATGAGTTGCAAAATTTACAAACTATGACCAAATGAAGAATTGCCAGTGATGTCAAGCATTACTACCACCATAGTAGGTCCATGCTACCACCAAGTCTACCATCGCAAGTAGTAAACTTTGCTTTTTTCTCTCCTACCTCTGAGTGGAACATGGAAGCTAACATGACATGGTAATGGATGCTGGCAGAAGTCTGTCATTACGCCTTTCTGAAATGACCTCTGGATGACCCAACGTCTAGATGACAACAGGGAAAGGTTCAACAGGCTAGCAGGCATAATGAGTTACCAAGAACAACATTACATCCATCCCAAAAGGAAATTTAACATAAGTGCTTCACGCACCAATTCAAGCCTGATGTAAGCAAGCATAAATAGGTGGCCTTTTAGAGTTATTTTCAAAATTAGATTTTAAAAAATCTACCAAAAATGGATAAAATCTTAGAGGTGGAGTGCTTTTGTGATTTTGATGAAAAGGAGTCGGTTTCAGAACAATGAGGGGAGGGGGTATAACAAATATAAACACACGCTTGTCAGGTGAAATCACATTGATATGAAATTCAAAGTCCACTTAAATTAAAGCTGCAATGGACACAGTTACAAACAAATGGGATGACTGCAAACTTATACCTTGGTCACATTTGCTCTACGGCGGCCGTACGGCGAGTAAAAAACAGTCGTTTTATTAATTACGATTCAAACCACCTATATGTAGTTGTACAAAAACTGTTAAAACGGCTGTTTTCGACTCGCCGTACGGCCGCCGTAGAGCTAATGTGACCAAGGTATTAAGGATTGATATTTCCATGGAAGTAACATATTAATTAATTTTAATGTAGTCAATTAATCAATTGATAGGCAAGCTGAAATATACAGGGCAAACTTGCAATCGATCCAGCAAAACCGAGTACGATATCATTACAATACAAAGCATAAAAACAATAATCATTGTTACATTTCAGAATCGATGGCTATTGATGAATAATTTGAAATTAACCATTATACTGGTTTGTTTTTTTCATAGATGACATGAAGAGAACATTTAAGAAAAACAAAAATCTTTGATCTCAGATGATCTTTGTAGGTTTGCATGGATTTTTGTAGGTTTGCATGGTGGAGTTTAGATCTTTGATCTTTCCACAAATTATATCAAAAATTTTGGAGAACTAAACAAAATCTTTCCCTACAAAGATGCGATGGGTGCAGGTACAGACCAGACGTTGTCTTCTACATGACACCCCAATTCACACCCCCCTGTGACTTCACAACTTTCAAAGTTAATTTGTTTACTTTCTTTTGTTTACAGGTGGTTAGGTCTGTCAACAACGGGTCAGGTGTCTTGTTGCTAGGGGCAACGGCAGGAATACAGCAACTGAAGTGCCAGCCTAGTCTAGACGAAAAGCTTGTTATCACTTTGGAGGTGACGGAAATGAAGATTTAAACACTTTGAAATTCTGGATTACAAAACTCCCACACTTTCTTCAAGACAAACACAAGTTCTGGGACCCTGTTTCATAAAGTTTATGATAGTAGTATAAACTTTTACCATTATGGTAACTACCATGGAAACCTTCATACTAGGTGGTGCTGCACCATCCCGAGTTTGCTCAATCTTGAGATTTTAGTACGATCGGCCCTCTTCGCGATTAATCTCGAGATTCAAGAAACCCCGTCTCCACCATCGCAAGAAGACCGATTCCTGCTCGAGCGAGGCATCGATGCATTATGGTCTGACGCCGTGAATAAATAATCCTGAGTGCGTCTGCACCTACGAATTAGCGCGATAATTTGTAAAATAGCGCGCTATTTTGCAAATAATCCCAAGTTGACTTGGGATTGCAATCTCGAGATTAATCCTACGAACTAGCGCGATAATTGCGTCTCCATTGCAAATAATCTCGAGATTGTTCAGATCGGGATAATTTGTCAGATCAGAAATAACGTGCTAATTTGAAAACTCGGGATGGTGCAGACTGCCCTACTGATTGGCTGCTGAGCCATGTTACCAAGCTGGTTGCCATTATGACAGAGTTACCATAACCAAGGCTCCACACTAACTTTTTTTATCTCGGTGGCCTGATTGGTCCACCAAAATCATCAATCTGATATTTTTTGGTGGCCCGCAAAGCAAATTTAGTGGCCCTAAAACAATAGAAAAGCATACAATTTATCAAAACTTTGGTAGATTAACCGGGCCACCAAGTGTTGGCTATTACAGAATTTTGGTGGCCCGGCTCTCATTTTTGGCTGCCCCGGGCCACTGCTAATGTCGAGCCCTGCCATAAACATAAGTGGTTTATGAAACAGAGCACTGGTTAATGAGAATTAATCATGGAAAAAACTGTTTCAAATTGATTTAATGTCATGCAGCTCAGTATAAGTGTAAGCAGTTAGATTTTGAAATAATTAAAACAAATTCAATCTACTTTTGTGAGTCATATGCAGTGGGCAGAAAAGTACATGTTGATCTCCACACAAAGTAATGGTTGGACAAAGTATTTCAGCTTCCAGTGATAAGATTCTTCCTAAATAATATGAAAATAACTTCAAAGCATACAAAGATTTTTTTGATCATCTTAAGTACCAAGAACACAGTCCTCCCTTTGATTCATGGTAGGTTTTTGAAATTACTAATAGTACGATGTTAAAATTCCAGATATGAAGGGTTCCTTGGGGGTTTAACTACATAATTTTAGTAGCAGACCAAAGGGGTACTGGGCAAATGGTTCCATGACATTTGCTCTGGCAAAAATTGCTCCGATGGAATACCTGCCTATTAAGCCAAAATATAAAACCTTTAATACTGCCAAAACTAAATAAACCCTTATCCTTTACATTATTCTGAACCAAAGACTCTATTACAACCCTAACTCTAACCCTATGCCCTCTGAGATATTAAGACCGGAGCAAACGTTGCAGGAGAAAATGTGATGTAAGGGGGCAGATTGCCCCCCCCCCCCCATATTTCATTTAAACTATGTAAACATATACTATTCTGCAATACTAAATCCCTAAATATGCCTATTATTTTCAGAAAGCAATTTTGATTTCACTTCAATATATCTCACTGTCAAACTTTGGAATTCTTTATCTAATGAACAACATTCCTCCACACTCCTCTCTTTCAAACGGGAATAAAAATTTCCCTTCTTATTCCTTAAGTTAGTTTTATTTTTTTCCCTCTCCCTCCCCTTTATTTGTGTTTTACTGTCTTTTGCTTTGTCTGGGTCTTTAGGTCAAGTATCTTTTTTCTCATATATATAATTTATGTATTCCATTTTTTTTTCATTGGGGATTGACCTTGATAGATCAATATGGCCTTTGTCAATCCCCTCCACATTTTGATTTTCTTATGTCTTTTTGATGTAATATATTGTAACTAAATATATTTGTATTGTAATTATCTATGAATGTATTTTGATTGTTCTGATATTGTACATTTTTTACTCAATATGTGGAAATAAATTGAATTCAGTTGAATTGAATAATAGGCCCTCAATATGCAAATAAGACCATTAAAAAGCATACAATTTTTGCACCTATTTTGCTCTTTTTCCTCTTACAGATTATTAGCAGATCCATGTTTATCACACTTGGTCAACAAAAAACACCTCAAGAGGTGACTGCTCTAATCAATTGTGAAATTCTCCGACGTGGGCAATTATCTGGTGGAAATTGGTTCGGAAACAACCTCACGAGACCACAATCAAATATTAATAGGAGGAATATATCTTTGATATTACTCGCCTTCAAGAGTAACGAGCTTCGCAGAAGAGGTTTATAAAAGAACATCCCAATTACTTCATTAAAGCAGGCGATGATGAAAAACAAAGAGATGTATTATAATCCCTGAATCAAGTGGTCATTTATTTATTGCATTTATTGAAAGGCATTAAATGAATATTGAGCAATAAGCTGAATTCAAGTAGATTATATCCAGGATTGTTTAAAAATAAAATGTATTTTTCCGTGCACTGAACCCATTAAAACCTTTTGTTCAATGCCAATACAACAAACGTTTGGTGTAAGCAGTGAAAATGCATGAAACTTGCATTGTTGTCTGTGTAACTTCTAAATTTTTAATGGCATATTTCATTTTTTAGCTTCAGATGGGATCTTAGACTTCATCACGATTGTCATTCTCATCAAGTACAATAAAGTCAACAGCAACAACGTCATCATCATCTTACCAGTAGGGTCTTCCCTTTAATTCATGGTGGGTTTTTTAAAAGTTAGCTCATATGGGGGCGTCGTGGTCGAATGGTTACGACTCTCGTCTTTCAATCAGAGGACGTGGGTTCGAATCCAAGCCATGGTGTGTTTTCCTTCAGCAAGAAATTTTCCCACTTTGTGCTGCCCTTGACCCAGGTGAGGTAAATGGGTACCTGGTAGGAAGAAATTCCTCGAATGCCCGAGCACCCGATCAAGGTAGCCGTGCTAAAGGCGGGGAAATATTACATTATCATGATAAGCAGGGCCCGCTGGGAGAACAGTTCTCAGAACTGAAGTGGCTATCCTGGATAAAACACATTGTTGAGGTTTGAGGAAAATCCATTAAAGATTAAGTAATTAATTGAATTTCAAGATTTTAATTTGTGTCGTCATATAAGGGCAGTTGCCCCATATGTTACGTCATAAAAAAACGAATAAATTCCCATTTTTTAATGGTTCGTAAGGACTAACATATTTCTTCTTTCAACTGCTCGCATATGTCACAAATCAAAAAATCAAAATTAAAATAACTTTTATTGTCTTTTATAGATTTTCCTCAAACCTTCAAATATTTTTCAATACTTTTTCCTGCTATCTTTTTTAAATACTCTTTTTGTAAGGGTGAACTTTCTCTTTTATGAAAAGAACCATTAATCATATTTATAAACCATAGTAAATACAAAACAACACTAAGGCCTTGGAAAATAAATAGGCCTACATTTTTTGAATTTTTCAAAAACTTGTGATGATCATAATATAGGTTTTTTAAATGACGTGTTTTTATAGCTTGTGCTGCAAAGAGTATCAGGCTGAAATCAAGGCTACTCAACGCTCAGCTGAAGCCAACAGCTGTAGCGTGCAAGAATAGGGGGTAACCACGGCGATCGGAGGGTGGCACGACAGCGCTCACAAAGGGCCGTCCCAGGAGCGAAAACAGATTACCAATATTTTCATCTCGTCACTGCGCCGCGGGCCGACCAGCGGGATGCTGTGTATTACAAGATTTGGTTACGTCTCGGAGTAAAGGAGAGTCCATGAGGCGTCCTGGGCTCTCCTACATATTGGAGTATTGTATGAATGGCTTGTTTAGCTTAGTTATTTAACACTAAGGCTCATTTGATTATACGGCCATTCCAAGATAAATTCTTGGTCCCACATACTCGCATACATGCTGGGCTCACACACCAACGGGGTCATATCATTACGTGCAACTTTCCGTGCTACAAGTATCCCTTACACGAGAACCAAAATTAGTTTTTGTACTGGTTACCAGATTGGGGTGATCATGTTAATCATGTGAAACCGAATGGTTTCAAACTCTTGACATCTAACAGACACTTCATAAATGAGCATCTCTTAATATGGAGAACTCATGAAGTTTTAAGTCATTATTCATTTATGTGTAGTTAAGTGGTCAATGAATGGGGTATTAAAACTGACAATGAGATGTTCAACCTTGAATCGCTATGTGGGTCCTCTAGCTAACCCGATGCCAATTGGAACAGGATGGTCTTTATACAAAGCCTACAGAAATTACAATCTTCAGAAGCTAATAGGTTAAATTGTTAAGGAGTGAAGGGTTTTACCTAATGTTACATGTCTTTCTGATTATTATAATTACGATGGCAAACTTGATTTTGATTGGCTAAGGTTGGTTGAGGCCCTGTCACATCGTTCTGTACAAGCCTTGCGGGTGAGTTACAGGTGATAGCCCGCAACTCACCCGCAACAAAGTTTCAAACTTCTGCGTGTAAATCAAACTTGCGGGCGCTTCTGCGTGTGAGTTGCGTGCCAGATACTGTCAATGCGGGCGACCTGTGGGTAGCAAAATAAATCACCCGCAAGGCTTGCACGGAACGATGTGACAGAGAAAGTTATTATGGAAACATCCCAGTGTAACAATATGTATAGTTGATATAATAATAGCTGGATTTATAAACCACTTTTTCCCTGAGGATACAAAGTGCTGCTATTATTACCCTGGCTTTAGCTCGAGCTACCATCACCGGCGTTCAGTGCATGCAAGGAATTACTCCTGCCGGGTATCCATTCACCTCACCTGGGTCGAGTGCAGCACAGTGTGGATAAATTTCTTGCTTAAGTAAAACATGCCATGGCTAGGATTGGAACCCATGACCTGTTTCAAAGGCGATAGTCAGAACCACTTGACCACGACGATGTGGCGACAGCCAGGAATTTTTTTTTTTTTTTTCTGGGGCTACTCTTAAGCTCACCAGCCATAACTGCTACATTCCAATGAGAATTTCAGGATTTTTTTTTTTCTAGTTTGGGAGGGATCTTATTTAGGGCAATTTGGGGAAGAATTTACCCCGAGTCCCCATGATGTCATTTTTTTTCTCCCATTGTGTCCCCTAGTCAGTGAGATACTCAAACTGACATTCTTCTGCAAATTTCATCATCACATTTCCATTTCATTTCAGTCATCTTTTATTCATATCACCATATTTTCATAGGAATTTGATACAAGTATGCATAATTTGTTTTGGTGGATATACCACTAAAAAATTGTCAACAGTCTCAATAATTACAGGCCAATACTAGCTTAATGTAATAAAATTGAATTGATTTGCTTACAAAGATCACTTCTTGACATTTTCAACGTGCAGTCCCATGTACATTTCTGAGTGGTTACTAATTACTTGGCGAGTCGTACTAAACTGTGGTCCCACATATTCAATTAAGGGTAGTGGTCAGTAATCCAATCTCTGCATCTGAAGATAATCCCCGTGAAACTACAATGTCCAGTCGAGAACTTAATGAAGTACAAATTCCTAACTCGGTTGTGTACCTTTTTCATCAGTCAGAAATGTCCGGCACGTAAACGAGCTACCTCACGAGGGCCCAAATAATTCTCCATCTGGACGTAGACTGTGCAATTATACCAGGACTCTGCCTTACACAGAGTCAAGATTGATCCAATC
Organism: Lytechinus pictus; assembly: GCF_037042905.1. Taxonomy (NCBI): domain Eukaryota; kingdom Metazoa; phylum Echinodermata; class Echinoidea; order Temnopleuroida; family Toxopneustidae; genus Lytechinus; species Lytechinus pictus. The sequence continues at coordinate 4,181,526 of NW_026974141.1, forward strand.
AACTACAACTATGGAAAGCCGGCGACATCAACATCTAAAATGAATGTTTGTTCAAAATATTTTCTACATATGAATTATGATGTATATATTTAAGTCATCTGTGATTTGTACTGTTCAGCATGCCCCTCTTTGTTTACAATTGAAGGACATTGGGCAAATTTCCATTTGGAAAAATTATTGAGGTTGATCAGATCAATCACAACTCTTTATAAGACACTGTACTTTTTAAAACGAGTTTACTGGAAATTGGTCCAGGAAACCAGTTTGGAAGATCGCTTTGCTAGCATTCCCATTTGATCACCCGAAAATGGCACGCAACCATTAGTCTGCTGTGCAAACCCTTCACTCGAGTTAAGGGTCTGAATGTGCAGCCTACTCATGCCTTGTTTACTGAAGGCCCTGAATAGAAGCAGCAAGTTTTGTATCTGCTAGTCTGTGCGTGGAGACCCACTTGTTGATCAAAGTTTCAATCAGGGTCTGTGCCGGCAGACTAGGGATGAGGGGAGGGAGAGGGGGAGAAGAGAGGGATGGAGAGTATGAGTGTGGGGGGGGGGCGGGAGAGTAAACGTGTGTGGGGGTGAGTTAAATTGTGGGGGCGAACTGATTCCACCTGAAAACCAGACCCGCACCAGATCACGCTCCATCGATCCCAGCCCACAAGGCCCAGTATATTTAACGCAAACCACATTGCGGTTGCCATGTGGTCCTCGAGCACGCTGCGAACCATGATGGCTATATTAGGCCCTGCCCTTGAACTTCTACCAGTCCTAGTCAAAACCCTGACTGTGATTTTCACCACCCCAGGCGTAGAAACAATTTCATCATTTTAACACACACGTGGGACTTACAGCCTGTTCACACGAAGGGAAATTTACCCCAAAATGAATAATTTACAGCTGAACTTTGTATAAGGTTGAAGGCCTACATAACTTGGACTCATTCTCAGCATTTCTTAGGATAGAACTTCTGCCATTCCTAGTCAAATTCTGTTTTTTTTTTTCCTCCATTCCAGGTATAGACACAATTTCATCATTTTAACACACACGTGGCACTAACAGCCTGTTCATACGAGAAGAGAAATTCACACAAATATATGTTCAATTGTTATAATAATCTACATGAACTCATTCTCAGCATTTCTTAATCTTATGATAGAACTTCTGCCATTCCTAGTCAAATTCTGACCGTTTTTTTTTTCTCTATCCCAGGTGTAGAAACAATTTCATCATTTCAACACACACGTGGGACTAAAAGCCCGTTCACAGAAAGGGAAATTAACCCCCATAACATATTGAATCATTACAGAAGTATTCTTCTTCCTCTCTCTCTCTTTCTCTATTTATATATCTCATCCCCTCTCGTACCTTTCTTCTCTATCTCTCACTATATCTCTTGCACTGCCACTATCGCCCGATGCGGCCCACTACCCTCGCATTTCTTTTCCAGATTTATATACTTTAACAATGCTTTTCTAAGGCTGATTGTAATGACAGTGTTTAAACAAAAATGCAAAGTTGTGCCATAAAAAATCCATATCATTTTGATCATCATTGACACAAATCATTTGTACAATATTACTTCATAAAATTTGATGTCTAACTTCACTTACCTGTCATGGAGAGATGAGGATGATATTTCAAGGATCAATGAGATTCCCAAGCACATGAAAAAGAAAGATGAAAAGAGAAAATGAAATTTCGTTAGTCATATTATCGGCATCTTACTTAAAACAATTTAGAGTGAGTCACAATTATTGTTTCTCCCAGAATAATAGGTAAAGGAGTATTGGCAGCAGGCTAGTTCCGAACTTGTGAACCAACCAATGAGCTTATAGTACTGTAGTCTATACAAGCAACTCAGCAATAGCTTGTATCAATGTACTTAGCTGGTTAAATGTACAAGCCCACAATCAATTTTTTCTTGTTGTAAATGACATAACTGTTACATTGAGGAATGTGATTGTGTGGTTGGTCAAACAAGGGTCTCTTGCCCAGTGCCTATGGTTCAAAACTGAATAGAAGTGCAAATGTTACATGACAGACCCATTCATTAATAAAATTAAGCCAAAATATATTGTGTGAAACCATGAGAGGCCTGTTACAGAAAAAGTTGATGGAACGCAGTTAAAAGACCAAACTTGAGTTCCATGACACACTATTAATGGTTTAAATTCAAGTTGTACGTGATTTATGAGTTAGATGTGATTGCAGCTTTCCCTGCAAGGGGGGGGGGGTGAACTGTCATTCATGCACCTTCCCCCTCCCACTATCTTAAAATAATTCAAAAGAAAATCTCATGAGAGCGGTAATCACTATTTCTACCTCAAAATAGCCAGCAGAAAGTGTGTTAACATGATAGACAAGAACAAGACAATTACAAGTCCAAGAAGCGCTACTAAACCGAGACAACATCACTAATGGTGGTCTCTATAAACAAATCAAAAGCGAAAACTGGAGGATAGGTGGTGTATTTACAAGAAGTTTTGAACTTTGACCTTTGACCTCGCCCAAGTCTACGCTCATCCTATGCCACTTTAGACTGACAGGTGATGTCCTACACAAACAGGGCTATGCCCAAAACTGATCTCAACATCATCCATAAATGGGGGGAGGGATTGGACCCGTGCTATCATGGTGGAGGTAGAAGGGGGCAAAGGGGGTTTCAGCCCCAAAACAAGTATTCAAGTTCTGCCATGTTTTAGATATTTAATTGTCAAGTCAGGTGATAAAATATCACATTCAATAAAGCCTGTATGAAAATGAGACCTTTAGTGTGATATTGTGGATTTCTGGCATGATGGTGGGACTATAAAAAAAAAAGGGGGGGGGGTAAATAAGGGTACAAACCCCAAATTACAGGGTGTTCAAAAGTTAGTGAATCTTGCCAGAAAGTCATCATAAGATTATTCAAGTATTTCAGTTCCGCAATGTTTTAGATATTTAATTGTCAAGTCAGGTGATGAAATATCACATTTAATAAAGGCTGTTTCTCAGGGCTTGGGGAACATTGTAGTGTTGTTGTCTACAGTTCAACAGCCAGCATGAAGGAGTGCATTTTGTGGCAGGGTTCACTAACTATTGAGCACAACTAGACAACGTTCTCACTACCTTCCTAAAACTATTTTAAGGTGTAGTGAGGACGGTCGAAGCGATCTTCCAAACCGGTTCAGAAAACCACCTCGCGATGTAGCTTTCAAGATCGCTTTACCTCGTTAAACTGGTTTTAGCGTAAGTGAGGACACAACCGTTCTTCGGGGAAGCAATCTTCTGACATTTTGAGCGCGCTACTCCACACGACAGGTGTAGAATGGTTTCCAATAAACTGGTTATATAAAACGTAATGAGAACGGTGTCCCTTATGAGTGTAAAATGGGGTAATCCTAGGACCTTCAGTCTTTGGCAGAACTGTTTGGTAGAATAGTGCAAGCCAAATGTCCCCCCCTCCCTGAAAAAAAAAGAGCCATCTATCTAGCCAACTATTACCCACAACCTTGAGAGACCAATGCTACCATGGCCTTATTTCTAGATTTCATTTGTGAGGCAAGTGTTCCCACAAAGTCCAAGTTCAATATTTGCTTGGCCCAAATTTGGCTTTTTTTCCACCTGAAGTACTGAGGAAGACAAAGAACATGATTTGAGAGACGGGAAGAGGGAGAAATTGAGATAACAGAATAAGAAGAATCAAAATCTGGATGGATAAATGATTTGCGAGAGTGTACTCAAGTTCTGAACATTATTATCACTTATGTTACATTTGGATTCCGCAGGCAAATACATTATCCTAACCACAGTAATGCTTGTTGGGTGGATGTCTTCTTGCAATGGAGAAGATATAATTTCTAGTGGTGTTTGGGCAATAGTCTAACCATATCCACAACACTGAACTGAACGTTACGCTATTCACATTGTCAGACCTGAACCACACAACACAACGGTTGGCGATTGATCGCAAATATGAAAGATCAATTCTGGTTGGCTTCTAAATAGAATCTTGAACCTAATATAAGCACACAACCATTATCTGGATTGGATAGGCTTTTGCTGATTAGTGAATGTCTTGTCTCGGGTTGAGTTGGCATATGCAGTCCAGGGGTCCGTTTCATACAACTTGTTACAATAACAAATTTACAATAACAGTTATAAGCCACTGAAATCCTTCGATCTGATTGGCTGATACTAAACTTGTCATAGAAATCTTGCATTTGTGATTATAACAAGTCTTTATGAAACGAACCCTGCTGTACTCCGCCAATTTTTTTTACTACAAACTTTTGCTTGCAATACATAATTACGATAGACAAATACCGTCTTTGAAATGGATGCCAGGATAATTCACCCAATTAGTGCAGGAATTTTCTACACTAATTCTTTCTTGGAACCCTGAAAACGGAAAATGGAAGATAGGTTATTTGCATGCTGGTGGGTGAAAGGAGGGAGAACACTGTGGCATAAGGCATCTAAGGAAAAATAATCAAAACTGATGAATGCGGAGAATTGATTGTCTAGCATTTCTGGGTCACAAAATGAGAAAAAGAAGTGAACTTGGAATTTGACTTTCAACCGTGATTGCTGTTCGGCTAGAGATCGGGACCCCTCCCTGTCTTGGGTTCTGCCTACATTAGCCCAAGTTTTGAGAAAAATTGTTATCTTGCTACTTCTGGGCCCTGTTGCATGAAAGTTACTATTATGGTAACTTTGCCATCCAATGGTAACTACCATGGCAATGATGATCAACAGCCAATCAAAATCAGGGATTCGATGCAAGTTACAATAATGGTTACTTTTATGCAACAGGGCCCAAATCCAGTATACTATTCTGATCTGAATAATCACACAGCCATTAGATGCAATTATTGGGCTACTTGATGATTTTCATTCCGAGACAAATTACAATTTCTTATTTAAATAAACTATTTGGTGAATCATCAAGTTAATTCACACAAGTAGAACTTTCATTTTGGCATAGGATAATCTATTCATGATCGCATGCTAAATGATCACACACTTGTTAATAATCACGCGCAAAGTACACATCCTCCATTGCCTCATAAAAAATTAGGGCTATTTTATGAAGATCTATTTTCTTGACTCTTTGCTGCGATGGGCGAATCCAGCGAGAATTTGGAGATTGAGCAAAATCTGGCGGATGAAGAACCACCTTTCATAACACTGAGACAACCGTACATCAGCTGAAGGATAGGATCTAAAATTTGGGGAGATTTTTAGAAGTGCAGAGGGGAATGGAATTGTGAATGTAAGATCAAAGAAACTGATATTGGGGTTGAATCAGAACAAGATAAATTCTATTTTAAGAGAGAGGGAGCGAGTAATACATTGGTCACATTTGCTATACGGCGGCCATACGGCGAGTCGAAAACAGCCGTTTTAACATTTTTTTGTCCAACTACATATAGGTGGTTTGAATTAGAATTAATAAAACGGCTATTTTTGACTCGCCGTACGGCCGCCGTAGAGCAAATGTGACCAAGTTATAAGGTATGAGACAGAAGAAAAAGCAAGATAGAAGGAATCTTGGAAAAGAGGAAATGAAACAGAAAGAGAAAGCTGATAAGAAATTGAAGAAAATGTACGCCTACATAGATATGATTAAAAGAATGAGGGCAAGAGAAAGAGAGACAGAGAAAGAGAAATAGATGGGGGAAAATAGTGAGAGAAAAGGGCAAAATAGAGAGATGGAAAGAGACACAGACAGAGAGGCAGAAAAAGACAGCACGAAAGAAGGATAGATAGATAGGTAGTGAGTGCAAAAAATCTGAGATATGGAGAGAGAAAGGGAAAGAAACGGAAAAGGGCAGAAAGATGGATAGAAGGGATAAATACAACAAGTGAAAAAAAAGGAGAAAGAGAAAGGGAACAGAAGTCACCGAGACTATGCTGGCTTGTAATATGAATGCCAAGCTGTGACTCAATATTTGCATAGCCCATATATTGACGTAGGGGGAGGGGGGCAGGGAGGGCGACGGTGGCGACATGGAGGGGAGCAAGGGAGGGTTCTTTTAAATCAAAGAGGGGCAGATGGTAATTACTCTGCGAACCCTTCATTCAGACGATTGCAATCTCCACACAACAAACCATCAATATCTCATCATACTTGGTACAACAATCACAAGAAATATAATTGAATCAATTTTACTCTAAACATTAAAGGGGAATGAAACCCTTGGAACAAGTAGGCTTGTGTTGAAACAGAAAAATCAAAGAATAAGAACAAAGAAAGTTTGAGAAAAATCAGAAAAATAATGAGAAAGTTATGAGCATTTGAATATTGCAATCACTAATGCTATGGAGATCCTCCATTGGCAATGCGACAAGGAAATGTGATGTCACACATGAACAACTTTCCCTTTGATGGACTATAAAATACCCCTAAAATGTCTCTTTTTGTTTTTTCTTATGGTGATACAAACTCTTTATCCATGATGTATTCTTTAAAAATCTGTATTACATGCCCTCCTATAGAAAGAATATATGCTCTACTGATAGATGTGAAAAACGAGGCAGTTTAAGTGAAATATATACTAAAGTAATGGGGAGAGGTGTTCACAAGTGACATCACACATCTTTGTCGCATTGCCAGTTTGAGGATCTCCATAGCATTAGTGATCGCAATATTCAAATGCTCATAACTTTCTCATTATTTGTCCGATTTTTCTCAAACTTTCGTTCATCTGTTTCTTTGATTTTTCAGTTAACACACAAGCTATCTCGTTCCAAAGGTTCCATTCTCCTTTAATATACGCTTAACACCAGGAATCCAGCAATAACTATAAATGAATATTTTTAATTCTATTCTTTGAATAAAAATTGTGTTATAACAAAGGAGGAAAATAGATCATGTAATAGTTGGGTAATCAGGCTGCAGTGACAGCAGGGTAGACTATAGTACAATGTATTTTCATTAGTGATAAATATTTGATGCGGCATAAAACTATTTAAAAAACTATGTTTGTATTCCAAAATCTATTTCGGCCCTATTTATTAATATATTCATTCATTTATTTATTGTCATCCTCATTTTTAAAGGGGGCCTTCTATTGATGTTTTAATGATTTGATGATTCACTTAATATTGCATGAGTGCTAACCACACCACACAACAACGATGGCTGGGATGAATGCTGTTTGTCTCAAATACCGGATCTTGTGACCTCCTTTGAGAGACACAGGGAGACAAACAGCTGACTACCATGCACAGAGCACGCCAAAACTAAGACAAGAAATGTGATTAATTAGCAGAGTCGACAAATGACTGATGACTTCGAAAGGCTTATATAAAGCCCACATGCCTATACCACAATAGCCGAGCTAAAGGACAGCGCATTCGTAACCCTATATATGAACTTTCCTGTCTCATATTAAAGTGACATTCCAGTTTGAGAAAAGTTGGAAAAAAATTGTGATTAATTAGCAGTAGACAAATGACTGATGACTTAGAAAGGCTTATACAGCCCACATGCCTATACCACATACGTAGGTGAGCTAAAATACGGCACATTTGTAACCCTACATATGAACTTTCCTGTCTCAGATTAAAGTGACACTCGCATTAAGGAAAAGGTGAATAAAAAAATTTGGAGCTTACAAAGTTTTTTCAAGATAATTTGGGAGAAAATCATAGAAAACAGGTCACATGTGCTCTCCAAATGATCTCACATTTGTATTTTGATAATGAATAACTGAAACGGTCAGGCGATCATTAGCGTCTGGTCCCATTCATTCACTTCTGCGTACAGTGCATAAAAATACTGTTTAATTGGAACATAGGGATACCACTGGCACATATTCATGAACAAATACATCATTTATTTGAATCACGCTACACCAACTATCATTTATTTTCTAGCAAAATGAGAGGCAAGCTTACTGCACTCTGCAGCGAGGGTGACCCCAAGCCCCAAACTGGTTGTAGAAAGGTTGCACTTTCTCTCTTACGGTTGGTAGACGTGTTATGGATGAAATCACACCTCAGTCTAACATCACAGCTGACTTTCAATCCCATATTTACATACCCCAAATCTTTGTCCCCACATTGACCCCTGAAGTTCAGGTCAAATTAGACCCCATGCATACTCACCAGTGAGTCCAGGAGCGATACTATGCACGGGAAGTAAAGGGCGATCTAGTGCTACCCAAAAGCTTCATCCACAGCTTGTTCCCCCCCCCCCCATCCAATTATAGGTCCTGTTGCATAAAGACTTGTTTTAATGACAGTTTCTACCACAAGTTTATATATAAGCCAACCATATTGAATGATTTCAGTTGCTTTAAACTGTTCTCACAATCACAATTTTTAATGAAATGGGGCCCCCAGGTCAAATGAGATCCTGTCCATACCCAAAAAAGTGGTTCGCTGGAGCCCCGTCTTACAAAGAGTTACGATTGATCCGATCAATCACAAGTATGGACGGTCAGCAACGTCAACATCTATTCTGCATGTTTGTTCAAAATATTTTCTAACTATTATGTATATTCATGCATTAATTGTTTTCTTGAAAATTAACTGTGCTTCTCTTTGTTTACAAAGGACATTATGCAAATTTCCTGTAGAAAAAGTTATGGTATGGATGGATTTCCATAGAGTTACGATTGATTGGATCAATCGTAACTCTTTGTAAGACGGGGCCCAGATCAAACTATTCTGACAAATTTCTTATTCTACAAGTTTATGAAAAAGAGGGGGGGGGGGGCGCAAGGTCAAATTAGATTTTGTTTTAAAGGCGATTATAACAATAGAAAAAAAAATGATGGTCCACATCCTGTCAGTCCAAGAGCGAGAATTCAAATGGAAAAGAAATGAAAGAGCCATCTCTTTCACTATCCAGTTTTAGGCTTACATCCATGGTAAAACCCAAGTGACACTGTAAGTGCATCTATACGTTAAGTTTCATGTCTCTTGGTGTTGTTCTGAATGTATAAACAAGAAATTACTTAAAAGCGATCACCCCTCTTAATAATCAAATGTTTAAAACTACCAGCCATTATTGACACTTACTCCTTGAAGAAGTTTGTTTCGTGAAGTACAACCTCCCTACATTGCTCTACCATGGAAAACGTTCTTTCTCTGTGACCCTACAGAGTATTCCTTACAAATGGCCAGAATTATTCATCCCTGACCCCTTCGACTTCAACTTTGTTCAAGAACCTCCCGAAGAAGAATGGCCTGAACTCGACAAACTAATATCTTGTTCCTTTCTGGGCTAAATCCCCCAGTTCTAGGCCAACCCCAGCACCACCGATCCAAAGTCAATCCTCGACACGACCGCGGCAACACGTTCCCCGGCCAGCTTGGTTTCGGCTCTTGCGAGGATATCATGGCAGGCAGTTTGTTCACCTTTGCTTGGGTGTTCAAACTGGAGAAGGCGCGCATTAGCAATTCATGCCTCCTGGTCTGTGTGAAGCCGGAATGTAGCTTCGGAGCGTGTTTTATTTGAAGGTAAAAAGGGAGAGGCCGCCAGGCAGAATGCTAATGGTGAATAATGGACGGGAATACATTAATGTCCATTTGCGAAAGTTAAAGACAGCTCAATCTTGCTCCTTACTCTTCTGGAATTTTTTTATTTTATGTATGAGATGAAAGGTTCATGAACTCGAAGAGGAAGAAAGACATTTTCAAGACAAACAAGAGTTTAAATCTCATGATTGGATTGTGCATGAAACAGCCTGAATACTGTAACCTGGGTTCCGTTTCATAATGCACAATTCCTGTGACAAGTATAAAATCAGCCAATCATATTGAAGGATTTCACTAGCTTTTAACTGTTATTGCAAATTTATTATCATAACAAGTTTTATGAAACGGGGCCACAGAAAGTGATCTGGAAATGTTATTTATACTAAGGGATTTAATGCATGTTGTCAGATGTGAACAAAGAAATACTCAGGAATTCACTGGGTTAAGTACTGCAAGTAAACAGCACAGCACACAAAATTGCATATATAAGGACAACACACAAATATTCTGTCCAAATATTGCTGGGGGTTTTCAGGGGTCATATTTTTCATGTTAGATCATCTGATGAGGATTCCTTTTCCCTTTAATATGAAAGTGACGTGAAGATGAACAATTAATGTTTTCATCATCTCTCGAGAAGAGCCCAGCCAGCCTCTTCCCCCTCCCACCCCCCATGGAACCTCTTCAAGATGCAATCAAGTAACCCCTACTGGATTCATCAATGGAATTCTGAGACTTCCTGTATTCCATGAAACAAAAACAAAAACAAGAATAACACTAAGGGGATATAAATTTATTAATGAAAAAAAATTATATAAAAAATTATTAAATGAATGAATAAATCAATATATAAATCAATGAATCAAAGAACAGAATAAATAAAATGAATGAATAAATAAAAAAACAATATAAATTAATCAAATGAATAAATAAATAAACATATATATCAAGGAATAAAAAAATGAATATGAAAGACATATTAATTAATTTACAGAAGAACTGCTTTATATCCTTTTTGCATCACAACCTCACAAAGAACAAAATGATTTTTAATTATATTACCATGGTCCCATCTTACAAAGAGTTGCGATTGATCCGATCAATCGCAACTATGGAAAGCCAGCAACATCTAACATACATGTTTGTTCGAAATATATCTAGAAATGACCTATATTCATACATTCACTGTTTTCTTGACAAATCAGTATGCTTCTCTTTGTTTTCAATGGACATTGAGTAAATTGCCTAAAGAAAAAATTATGACATTGATGGATTTCCATATATTTGAGATTGATTGGATCAATCGTAATTCTTTGTAAGACGGGGCCCTGATTAACATGTGCAGTTGGGTACTTGTAACTATATCATCCTCTCTCTTTCGCAGATAATTTACAACCAGTATTAAATCTGACAACATAATTCCATCAATATTACAATCAGCTAATTTATGGGAAACCGTTCAATTAATGCTGCTGCATTGACTGAAGAAACTAAATCCATAATCTCTTTTAGATCCTACTATTTTGTGTTTGATTCATTTTGTTTTCATTATATGACAGGTAAATCCTTTGGTTTTGGTGGGATGTATTCTTCTTTGTGACAGCTTGTTTTGCTTTGAGTTTGAACTTATAAAGTCCACCAGGATCAATTGTTCTCTCCACTGTTTTCTTTTTGTATTCTTTTGTTATAGGAAAATGCCAATCACCACCCTTGCTTTATCGTTATGCCTCAATATTCATTTGTACTTTCAGCTTTATTTGTGATTTCATTCTGTCCTTGCTTATTATCTTCTGTATATTTTGTAAAGCTTCTTCTTCTTCTTCTTCTTCTCTATGAGTACAGGCCACCGTCCGGCGTATTGTCGTACTGCAATAGGAAACATAATTCTGTAGAAATAATAATGGCTTGGTACTTAAAGCGCTACAGGTGCTCTGGCATTCGAGGAATTTCTTCCTACCAGGTACCCATTCACCTCACCTGGGTTGAGTGCAGCACAATGTGGGAAAATTTCTTGCAGAAGTAAAACGTGTCATGGCTGGGTACCTAAAGCGCTGCTATTATTACCCCGGCTATAGCCATGCTGCCTACAGGCGCTCTGGCATTCATGGAATTTCTTCCTACCAGGTACCCATTCACCTTACCTGGGTTGAGTGCAGCACAATGTGGGAAAATTTCTTGCAGAAGTAAAACATGTCACGGCTGGGGATGTAAACAATGAAAGTTATTACCACTAGACCTAATAACTATCTTTTATCATTTATCTAATAAGTTCTCTAAAGCGGCCTTAGAAAAGGAGTGAATGAATTTAGCATAATTCTTTTTAAAGTATGAAGCATCACTTGTGTACAATGTACGGTGCATATTAACAGGAAAAACTAACAGTAACATTTAACTTCGCCATCAACGTCATCATCACATACATCCATAATTTACATCACCTGCCTTACCTATTGGTTTTGTAGGCATTGTCTGGGGAAAACATCAATTCCCATACTCGCTAGCCTTCAAAAATGCCAGAATTAACATAATCTCTACACGCCAGATCAAAGCCACATTAGAACGTCTGCATTTTTTCAGCCCGCACTTCTCCCCGCTCGCGGGCCAGTCACCCGTGATATGCGATCCCCCCCCCTTCACCAAACATCAAATATGTACGATTTCATTTAATTCGCAGACTTCCCAAAGCCCATTTTTCCACATCAAAGAACATGGTTCATTTAAAATGCAGCGGCCCCCACGTGCCGGGGTCTAAATAAGCACGCTCGGCGAGCACACAAACTTACTACATAGCGCTTCGGGCAATTTTGCGGCAGGTGCATGCTGGCTACACACAACCGATTTTTCTTTTTTTTCCCCCTGTGGATTGTATACACTCACATGCATGCATGAACTAGCGCACCCCCAAAGAATGTGTAGGAGTGTTTGTGCATGGAGTCCATGGCATGAATGTACGAGTGAAAACCACATTCTGACACACGTTGGTTGCGTTTGTATGGGTATGTCTTGAGCTGCAATTTACACATACGATATGCATGGAATGCAAAGAATGAGAAATGGAGGAAAGGAGGGATACTTTCCTCCTCTAATGTGGTTGTAAATCTTACTTAAGTTGTTTGCCTTGTCCATCAATTTCGATACAGATGATTGAAATCTCAATTTCCTTCCAGAGTGGCAGTTGTAGTGCCAAAGAAAATTAAAACAAGGCCATATATATGGAAAAAAAACACTGGTAGGCCTATTCAAATGTAGTCATATTAATAATAATAATAACATTTGTAGGGCGCTTTATACTGGTATTTCAAAGTGCACAGGTTGGCAGATTATGATATACAGTCAATACATTAAAAAAAAAAAGTTATGAGAAAAGGTGAGTTTTAAGTGACGATTTGAAAATTTCCATGGAGGGAGTATTTTGGATATGAGTTAGGAGTTTATTCCAGAGGGTGGGAGCAATTACAGAAAATGCACGATCACCGTATCGGGCGAGGGCCATGAACTAAATTATTGGAATATGATGAACGTAGGGATCTGGCAGAAGAGGAAGAACGAAGGGAAATAAAATTCCTTCTAGCTGGCAAAAATAATTTGATATCCATAAGCACCCAAACTCTCTCATTACTGACAATTACTGTTATAACTTTGGTTGATAGAACACTGGCACTGAAAGCCAGGGTGTCAGGTTCAAACCCCAGTCTGTGCAGTGTGATCTCCTCATATTCTTTTTTTTTTACTAAGTTTAAAACAATGTATTCACTGATCATGCAAGCAGGGGGTCCTAACTTCAAATCTCAGTCTGAGTAGTGTTATTTTCTCATATCATATAAAATAATTTGTTCGTCTACAAAATCTAAATCAACACAGGCCTAACCACTGGTCATGCAAGCCATGATCCTAGGTTCAAATCCCATTCCAAGCAGTATGATCTTCAAACAATTTTTATTTTCTATGATAATCACTCCTTGTAAGACTACTGAATTACAAAATCCATGTAATCAGAATTAAAGACATGCTACATGTATGTTCAAGAACTGATTTCGCCACCCCCCCCCCCTCCCCAGAGGTTATACTGATAAGTTAGTCTCCTTCATACATCCTCGATGACAGCCGTGGGGAGAGCTTCACAAATCGTCTTGTCAGTGATTTTCATTCACTAACTTGCTCTGAGCCAATCGGATTCAAGGATTTCAGTAGCTTATAACAGTTGTCAGTGAAAAACCATTGATTGACTATTTGTTTCATGAACCGCTCCCCTGATCAAAGGATTAACTTCGAGATTGTATCATCACCAATCTTATCACCTTACACCTGTACAAATACATTGACACCTTGCCAATCAACGGAGACCCTCTTCACACTAGGAGAAAATTAATTTCCAGAAAGGTCAAGAAACGATGGGGGGGGGCCTATCAAGAATCCCTGTGGTCTCGTTAGTGATATAATACTACCAAACACCAAGGCTATGGCAAATGTCTTATTTGTTTACACCTTGGCCTAGTGATGCAAAATGAAATATGGACCTTGTAGAAAGAAATCCGAACTTGTTGCAGAAGGAATTAACCCCTTAATGATATGTATTTCAAAGAGCTTCTGTTACTGGTTAAGACTGGACCCCTCACAAGAACAGCCACTTTGGCTAAAGTCAAAGAGGTTATCCAGATAATATTATGGAGAACTTATAATAGAAAGTAAATAAATAAGATTTACTAAATATGGAAAATTAGATAAAACTTCAGTACAAGAGAATACCATTTCTTTTGTTTAAAAAAGACATTTGCTTTAAAAAAAGGCTTAGTCACAGATGAGATAGATATAGTATCTCCAGACAAGAGCAAATGATTAGCCATGTTCAAAGATAAATTTGACAAACTTACATCATCAATTGATATGGACCCACCAAACAGGTAGTTTCAATGATAAATATTGTAGTTACACTAAACATGGGACCTGATAAAAAAGGTAGGTCGAGTGTCTGTCATACTATAGTATTTTTGAATTATCTTATCATTGTGCAAATTATATGGTGTACTGAGAAAATAAAAAAGGATTAAGCAAGGTTTTAGCAAGATACAGTACATGATAGGGATTATCAATAGAGAGATATGGTGTACCATTTTGCGATTTATCGACATGTACTTTGTTGATGTTTGAAACTTATTTATCAGAATTCACTTTTCAACTACAACAGTTATGATTTTTTTTTTCATATTCCTGTATTACTTCAATATATTCCTTGTATGAATCAATATGAGATTTAAAAAAATTGTTGGAAATTAAAATGACCTCATGGTTAATAACTCAAGTAATCTGAGTCACTGGATTATGATGTGATACACTTTTGGATTGTTGCCCTTGAAATCTTTATCACTGAAGAATTCATGTTCTCAAACTAAAGATACCATACTAAAGATACCACAGAACAGGGTAGGAAATAATGTTTACTTTTTTAAGGGCTATTTTCCCCCCACCTTGCGGTGATTGCTGAAATTTGGGGGCTATTTCTTTAATTTTAAGGGCAAATTTCTAGGGGTAACAATCAATCATTCAGTAAAAGCAAATATAGTTATTCTGCCAGTTAGAATATTGATTTATTGGCCATCATTTTGACAGATCTTGGGGCGACTGAAAGAATGGTCGCTCCAAAGGATGCATTTTGGGGGAATTTTAGGGGCGATTTGGGCTATCATGAGGGCAAAATCGCTCGTTGCCCTCAGGCTCATGTATTTCCTATGCTGCCATAGACAGACATCTTAAGCATGGTCAAATGGGAATGAACTACTGGAACCAAAACACAAGACTAGTAGGCCTATAGAAGGCATGGCTACTTCATGCAAGGAGAAATTAATAGTTGGCAGCAAACTTTGACAGATGGTCAGTTACCGCATTGAAGATCAAAGTTAATACAGAACTGTCTTAAAATTCTCACTCGAAAAATATAAATGACAACAGCAGTAGCAAAAGCTTACACCTTTATGATTGATTCCAATTCGGATGCAACACATCTCAAGCATGCAATCGAAGCCCCTTCTGTAATTAAAATTGTCATATTATGAAACGAAAAATATAAATTTAGGGATTCTGGGTTTATCCCGTTTCCAATTACCATAAAAAGGTTTAGCATAAACACTCCAGAAATTTCTCTAAAGCATTTCAAATCACCATAGATGGAGAGGGCCAATAACACATCCCTGAGGAACCCCACCTCCAATCCTTAAGAGAGCTAGAATCAAGAAAATGTACAACTCTTTCAAAAATGGCAGACCTCAATATTATTTACAAGTGCTGATTAAAACAGTTCATTGGGAATTAAACAGCTAGGGCGATGGAAATATATAAAAAAAATTATCCTCGCACTTGGATGCTTTGAATGGCACTGCACATTCTATTCGTAACAACAGCACTTTCCGGCAAAAGCATCTACTGGGTCTTGAAAGAGTGCCACTGGTCGGAATTCTTCAAAGGGTTGCTTCTTTCCTTTGAGGATTTCCAGACATCCATCCTTCTACATATAAACTAGACAGTACACCTCATCACCATGCATGGCAGATAATACCGCCTCCTCTTCCAGTAATCCAGTAATTCTCTGCTTCATATCTAATCGTTGGATGATATCATAATATGACAATGATGTATTACTCTCCAAGCTGAACGACCCTTGGTGTCAATATTGTACAATGAATGTCTCCATGAGCAGAACCCAATTAATTTCCTCTCGGCCACAGATAGTCTACATCCAAAGACTCAGACTGCAATTCAGAACGTCCTCGATGAAATAAAAAATCCTTTCAAATAGGCAGCTGGTATCAAAACTGAATGATATATAATACAAATTTCTTTAAAAATCCAAAACTTTAAAAACAAACCCCTCATCCACCAATGAATAGACATATGTAAGGTAAACTCTTCACAATGAACGTTCATGATTCACAAAATGACAAAATGTTTATCCGCAACTTCCAACCGGTCTGTGATGAGAAGACTAATAGCTCTTTGACAGACCACAAGTGCAAGTTGAACGGTTGTATTGTAAAATTTGTTATAAACATATTTTGAGATCAAAAAGATTCCATGGAATAAGCCAGAACACTATTTGTTTTTTTTTACTTTGTTTAAAGTGCTATTTTCAGGATAAGGTAACATACACAATTTTCTAAACACGAATCTGAGCTCACAAATAAATCATACAAAATGATAGAAAACCTGCAAGAATTGTACAAAACGTTTCATTTAATGATCAAAGAGTCAAAAGATCCTCTCAAATGGCTATCAGGCATGGTCTTACAACGAATTCCCCTTGTAAACAAATCATTGAAAAAGTTAACAAAAGAATAAAAAGAAAGTATACTATTAACATAATTATTGGGGAGTAGTGCAATTGTCTGCAAAAACTTACAAATTCATGATTACAAACTCAAAAGGTGATTGATTTTACCATTTTATATTTCTATTTTGACAAGTGAAGAGTAATAAAGTCCTGTGGAAAATCCTATCCTTCTTTATATCTACATCATTGGCAAACCTATAAAACTATCTTTATGCAAAAATTTATAGGCCTACTTAATAACACAGAATGGCATATTTTACTTTTAGATGATAAAATTAACACCCTGAAACCAAATTTTTGTGTGCTAGTTCACAGCACTTCTTTTCCCTTTAGATATCATATCAACTCAAGCAATTTCAATTGTCTTTCCTTTCGTTAATCATGCATCTTCATCGCAGATCTATAGCCCTAAATGTCAACCATTTTTTAGTATTTCGTAGTTTAATTGCCCTCACAAATCACACGTCTAAATTTCAAAAGAACTCCATTCCATTGCTACCAGCCATAAAGATTCTTTCAAGGTATATTGTATCTTAAGTTCTTAACATTAAAATGTGAATTATGTGATAAATGCTCAAGTTCTTAACATTAAAATGTGAATTATGTGATAAATGCTTGCACTTCAATGTTGGGCTTTAAAGGTAAATTCCAGTTCTGGTAACGATCTCAAAATGACTTTTTACAGAATCTAATATAATTACCACCAAAGTGTCTGTTTGTATGAATAAAAAATATGTGCCAAAGGATTCTGGAAGAAATTGTGTAATTGCTGAGAAATAAGCAAAATAAGCGCGGATTCGGTCACTTCCGTCGGATCTTTATTCCAGCAATAATAATACACTGTCTCACGTGTGCCTATCTGTGTTGGCGATCTTCAGTGTGATCGTTTTTAGCTTAAATATTATGATTTCACAAAGTTCAGTTTATGTAACTGTACCAGATCTAGATCCACAACGATATAGTAATACTTAACCTTTGTTTTACAGACTCTCTCACGAAATCAGTATTTTACTGCAACTACTGTAATTTAGCTTTAAACAATTTGATACCTTTATCTCATACATCAACAGATTCAGAGCCAAAATGACACTGAGCATAGCTCCTGTTTTTGAGAGGCAATTTCTTATGAAAATAGAAGTCTTGTTTTCAAGAAAGCTCTCATTATGGCTTTAATGCCCTTAAACAAGAGGATGAAAAAATTTAATGGACACAATAGACCTACAGAATATCCAAACTATGGGCCTATTGGCTAACCAAGCTTAGCAGTTAAGAAATGCCATTCTAGACTTTAAGAGTAACATTAAATTTGGTACTTGTCTCTTCACACAAGTATTTCTAGCATCTGTTCAATAATATTGGGATCGTGTTTCATGTGAAATAATAACACAAAACCCAAGCAGGCAAACGAAAAGGGGCAATTTTCGCAAAAAAAATAAATTAAGAATAACATTTATTCAGTACCAGATGATAATGGCTTTTTAATTATTTTTTTTTTTAATTTCATATTACAATTTGATTACTAAAGGGTGTTCACATCACTTTAGCAAATTTTTGCCAGCCAATGTGAGATGGAATTTTAAAACAAGAGCAGACTTAAGTGACAAAAAAACACAGACGTCAATAACCACTAGCCAATCAGAAACAAGCTAAAGGCCTATATGGCTTACAAGTGTAATCACGTCCATGAATATGCAGTGTAACTTTACCATTGGAGAGACATGGCCAGCTTTCAGTCTCAGAATAGTAGGCGTACCAAGTTTATCATGCAAGGATGATCAGCCGCAGCTTTTCTACTATTTCATCAGTGTTAAAAGCAAAAAGAAAAATATAGTTTCCGCAGGTCTGCACTGCCAGCCCATGCAGCGTGCATACACAGTAATTATGGGACATATCATTCAAAGGAAAAGTCCAAGGTTAAGAAAAGCTAATGTAAAAGTCCCTTTACACATAACTTGGTGCAGCGTTTTAACCGTGCTATAAAAATATGTTATCCCTCATAAATTGCACTAAATGACCTCTAAAGAAGCCCATAAAATGACATCCCTCAACCAACATTAGGTCATGTTATGGGTCTATTTATGCTGTAAATCTGTCACCAGCTGATTTCAAGCCAGCTCAAATATGTGACCTTTGCCTACTAGACAGGTCATAAATCCAACTCATTAAGTTCCTGACACCTTGAGAGCGCATATGCTGTGTTGAAAGATGGGACAGCAAATAGACATTTGCAACATTCACGGCAAAGGGGTGGGACTACACAAGCTTTATTAATGTCTTCCTTCTTGGGGAGTGTCAAATGATTTATAGCTATATAGGTCTGACTGTGTAAATTTACTATCATGGTAACTTTGCTACAGTATAACTACCTCCTTGGTAACTAATATGCTTTTCACACTGCACTTTTTGTCCTAAATTGGTGGGGCTAAGGGGGGGTCTTAGCCCCACCAATTTCCCGGGGTTAAGCTTAGCCCACTTCGTTTTCACACTACGTTTTAGCAAAGTGGGCTAGCACGGTAAATAGTACGATACTATCTGGCCCTGCAAAAAAGCAGGGTTAGCCGGCTTATTGTGGTGCTAGCACCACAATTGCGGTGCTTAGAGATGCAGTGTGAAACGAAACCGGGGTAAGCAAAAGCGGGGCTAAGCATTAGCCAATCACAGAAGTCGAAATTGCACGTTAATCGCGCTCTGTATGGTAAAATCATCAATATTTATAAGCTGTGTGATTGCCCGGGTTAAGGCGTTAACCCCGCCTAAGCAATAGTACGGGGTTAAGAAAGACAGTGTGAATCGAAAAAAAGATAGTATGGGGTTAAGGATAGTCCAGGGTTAAGGATAGTATGGGGTTAAGGAAATGCAGTGTGAAAAGAATATATATGGGACTATGCTGTCGAGATTACCATCAATGGCAAAATAAAACTAATGATAAGAGACCTCTGATCCAAATCTATCTTGGCCTATTTGGTCTTTATTTAACTGATCTGGTACAACCAGATTCTGGTTGTGTTCAATTAACTTTGTATTCCAACAAAAATAAGCATAGGAAATTGATTATTGATGACCCTGACAGAGCAAATTGCCATGAAGGCTGAATACTTGGATTGGAAGCAGTGAGGTTCAAATTCATCTAAACATCATTAAACAAGTAGGAATGAATAAGTAAGAATGAGTAAAATAGGATCTTGAAAAATACATCGCCAGGTGGTTTTCTGTACTGGTTTGGAAGATCGCTTCAAAGACCACTATGAACATTCTTATTACATGTTAAACTAGTTTCCACTAAATTAGTTTTAGGAGTTAGAACTGTACTAATGAGAATGTGGTCATTAGGGCCGTCTGCACCAGCCCAAGTTTTCAAATAAGCATACTATTCCTGATCCGGCAAATTATCCCGATCTGAACAATCTCGATATTATTTGTAATGGAGACGCAATTATCGCGCTAGTTCGTAGGATTAATCTCGAGATTGCAAAGTCAACTTGGGATTATTTGCAAAATAGCGCGCTATTTTACGAATTATCCCGCTAATTCGCAGGTGCAGACGCACTCGGGATTATTTATCCACGGCGTCAGACCATAATGCATCGATGCCTCGCTCGAGCAGGAATCGCTCTTCTTGCGATGTTGGAGACAGGGTTTCTTGAATCTCGAGATTAATCGCGAAGAGGGCCGACCAGGCAAAAATTTCGAGATTGAGCAAACTTGGGCTTGGTGCAGCACCGCCTATAGTGTTACAAGCTACAGAACTCCTTTGCATCTAAATCAGTGAAAATCAGACAGTTCACTTCATGCAACACTCCCACAGGTCTAAAAAATGACATAAACTTGACATTGTAAAATGTGAGTCTTGATGTCAGACTAGGAGTAGATTGTATAGGTCATTCTGATTTGGCCCTAGGGGTCAGTTAGTGTTACAAGGTACAGATGTATGGAACAGTAGGGGGTGTAGCGTGGCTTGCTTTTCACGCCCCACAGCTAAATACCTGTGTTAGGTCCATGGTTAGATGGGGAGGTTTGGGAAATAGGAGAGGGGGAGATAAGGAGGGGGTGGGGCAGGCAGTGTTGGAAAGATGGGGTAGGGTGCGGTAGGATGGGGAAATATGGAGGGGAAGGGTGCAGAAATATGTACATTTGTTTTCTGTCCAGTCATGAAGGTAGTAGCCCTCACCTTCTCCCTTTCGCATTCATCAAAATTGTCATGGTAGGTATACTATACGAATCTTGCATAACCACAAGATGAAGTAGACTGGTTTCCGGGCTGAAAAATGTTGATTTTTTTTCCAGGGCTACTTTTGAGCTCACCAGCCCAAATTTGCTAGATTGTAATTTAAATTATAGTATGATTACCTTATTACATTACATTATTATTATTGACATTGGATAGATCTGAAACAGTTCAACAACCTGCATCTGTGATAAACATGATGAATAAAAACATAGGCCTATCACTTTCAGTTCATTCACTCCTCCCCTTTCACTGAAAGTGTTAACATTAACGTGGGCGACGATAATGTTTTGCTGTAAAGACTACATGTATAATTAACATTTCATGCTGCATCCATGCACAACCAAACCAAGCGTGCATAGTGCAACACAGTGCACGGTGCCTTCAGTGTTACCACAGTCCCACACATAATCTATTCCGTTGGTTAGGCCTCCAGGCTCACTTCAGTCCCACATACAATCAATTGTGTTGGGTTAGATCACAAGAACCGCTGTCATGAGGGTCATTAACGAAAATTGATTTTCCAGTTTGGTGCAGATCGCGGCTTGAATTAATAATAGAGAGATATCATCAGCAAACCACCAAGTCTCCACAAATTCCTATCTCTGACGATATTCAGTCAAACCAATGTGTTTAGCATCACATCTTGCAGAAAGCGTAAGCTCAGCACAATCTACAGCCCTACAGGAAAGACTGATCACTCATATAGGCCTACAGAATAATCTTTGAAATATCAGAATACATTCAAATTCTCTCATTTATACAAATTAAATTAGTGGGGCCAGGCTCGATTAGACTTGTGCCATTTTCTGGTCCCATTTACCATGGTATTATTATACATGAATCAAATAACACGATGAAACTGAATAATTTCAGTCAATAAGAAATGATGGGTAGATGATTAGGCCTACAACGCAATTCATTTATAATTTTTTTCATTCACCCATCCATTCCTTTGTTCCTTCATCCATCATTCATTAATGTTTAATTTAAATCATTAATTACTTAGTGCAAAACATTCTTCCATCCATCTATTCATCCATCCATTCAATTCACATCCATCTCTTTTTTCTGAGCCCAGGACGCGAGGAATATTTCTTTTTATTTGAACAAAGCTGAGTGGGTGATCCTGCCATATACTGTACCACTGACTTCACACTGTACAAAGAAGACCCAGATGCTATAACCTTGCATCACTTTTACTATTGCTGCATAAACGCCCCCAAAAACCTAATCTAATATTAATAAGGGGGTGGGGTCGATTCAAAATTTTTAATTTCGAAAATGACCATCATAACAACCTTCCATACTTCCTTCCCCCATCCAGGCCAAAGTGGGGACACAAGGCTACCCATCGCTTGACCACACAACAACAGGAAACGCATGGAGGCCTCAGTCAGACAGAATTTATATAGTTATGTTGAGTGGTTTGTTGGTTGTTTTTCTGAGGACATCGAGGACACAGGATTTCAAGAGCTGTACTGTCTACGGGTGCGTTCAAGCTTAATTTTTTTTAATGCAGAAAAGTTGCTTAAAACATATGTACATGTACTTATATGGTAATATACATGTAGTAGCGCCTTGAGCACCTAACAAGGTGGATGTTTGAGCTATACAAATCCTATATTATTAATTACTATTATTACACGTGGATATGTTGAGTGGTTTGATGGTTGTTTCCGAGGACTCGGCATTTCAAGAGCTTGACTGTCTATGGGTGCATTCAAGCTTAATTATTTAAGGCAGAGAGAACGATTTACAACGTACATGGTACACTCATAAAGGTAGTTCATAAAGGCTGAACTTTTACTTGCTTTAACATGCCATTCAACCCAGGGGGGAGGGGTGGGGGAGGGGAGGGGGTGTGAAGGTCTACACCAAGTGAAAACCAAAATGCATACAGTATACACTGTTCCACAGAGGCTTATCCAGCAACATTGAAAGTAAATCTCAAAGGAATCTATATGAGTTTGAATTGCAATCTTGACACTGGGGTTTATACCATTTTTTAAAATTTTTTTAGTATTAAACAGGACCCTGCTTTGACTGAAACACAAATTGAAACGCCGATCCTGACCAAAAAAAGTTTAGCATAAACTTGCAATATGTGTATGTCTATTAGTATCACTACATGGACTTGTTTTGCATAGGCCTACTGAATTTCAGCCAACGCACAACACAGCCCGTATTAAGCATAGACCATCACGACTTGTGCATCCTTTGACGTGTATTTGGGGGGGGGGGTGGGCGAGTAGTGGAGCCAGGTATCAAATGTGTAGGAATTGCTTGGAATATGAACATGGGGTTGAGAGAGGGGGGGGGGAGATTGTAGAGGAGAAACAGAATCTGGACTGTACGCACCCATATGATGAGTAGTTTGATGGTTGTTTTTCTAAGGACAGCCAAGGACCCAAGACACAGGACTTTTAAGAGCGCTGATTACCAGCACTTTGCTAATAATATCTACCAGGCAGAAGACATTATTTCTGCACTTTCAAGGTTGTCTGGGAAGCAGTGGCTTTTTGTTTTCAAACTTTTTACCTTGGTCTCATTTTTTTTCTGAGGTATCCCCTTTTCTACTTTCACCTTTGGATAGAATGTAGGTGAAGTCTGTTGATTTGCTTTTTTTTTGCAAATTTTGTGGATCTATACCACACATGTAATGTTTAAACTAAGCCTAGTTTATACCTGTACATAGGCCATCGCTACATTGTATGCATGAAGGCAAAACCATATCTTCAAAACAAAATTTGGAAATATACTGAATAAGAAAAGAATTCATATTCTATTCAGGCATTAAGCATGTCAACTTGTTCTTTTATACTTCAGAATATGACAAAAGTGCAAATGATTTATTTCATAGGTCACATATGATATTAAAGAATGAAATCTTTAAAACTGAAACGTTAATCCTACCAGAACCATTATTGGCAAATGTGCATGAACAACAACAATTTGAGATTCCTCAAAGACAATTTATCCACTACATGTAGGCCTATATGAATTCTCTTGTAAATGTACTGCTATCAAACCAAGTTTGTCCCTCACAGAAATTTCAAGCTAGCCACCAACTAATCATAAGCTAGTTGCTAGCTTGCTTTGGGTGTGTTTATGCTTCCATTGCGAGGACAGAATCAGCGTTTTCAAAGCCTGATTCTGGTCAAACGACGTTTACAAATGCACCTTTTTGTGAGTTTACGATCGGCGTTTTGAAACGTCGTTTAAATGAAAGTAAGCGTGGACGCAACCGTGTTTTGGACTAATCACGTA
This sequence comes from Lytechinus pictus, assembly GCF_037042905.1. NCBI lineage: Eukaryota > Metazoa > Echinodermata > Echinoidea > Temnopleuroida > Toxopneustidae > Lytechinus > Lytechinus pictus. Next base: position 4,205,812 of record NW_026974141.1, read on the forward strand.
TGGAAACGCCGATTCTGGCCTGAAAAGTGGAAGCGTAAACACGGCCTTTAAATGTCTGTATTTTATACAAATCAAATTTTACCATGGATATTCCATCAATCAAACACATGGTTGGCAGAGAAGGGCACTTTGATTCAGGTACTGAATAGTGATATGAATATCAGGATATTTGACAGGAAAGGTGGACCAAGCGGGTCAAGTCTGCAGTAAATTGGAAAAACAAGAAACAACGCTCTCAGAGCTGAGAAAGCCATCATTGAGGTAGACTCCACCATATGGGGGAGGAAACATGTGGCCAAGCATGTTAATTAAGTGAAGAAAATGAGGAAAAAAATTGATTACAATTTCGGGGGTCTAGTCAGGTCTAGGCCATACGGCCCGAAATAGACAATTTTGTAACTTGTAAGAGGAGAGGGTAATCATTTTTTAAAGGAGTTGCTTCAACCTGAAGTTCTAATCTTAGCAATTGATCGCTGAGCTGATTTCTACGATTGATAGCCATTGTGTGTGATCATTTGTAAAAAAAAGATCACATGATCAATCGTTAAGCTTTACGCAAGGCTCCACACTAACTTTTTTTGTTGGTAGCCCAATCGGTCCACCAAAATCATCAATTTCATATTCTTGGTGGCCCACGAAGCAACTTTGGTGGCCCTTAAACAATAGAAAACATTACAATTTATCAAAACTTTGGTAGTCAGACCGGCCAGCAAGTGTTGGCTCTTAGAGAATTCTGGTGCCCGACTCTTATTTTTGGTTGCCCTGGGCCACCGGGCCACTGCTAATGTCGAGCCCTTCTTTACGTTACAGGTCCCTGATATTCTGATAACTGTTTTCAACAAGCAAATATTAATCTTTACTGTATCAAGAACAGATCTATGCAGATACCTTCAAAACCAAGAATCCGGCCAAGAATACACAACATCGTATTCACAACAATCAGATCACAGAATACTTGCACAGAACCATTTTTTTTTTCAGGGGGGCATTTCGTGAAAGGACTTGTCAGACGTTTTATCCAACAAGTACTGTTTTATCCAACGGTTACTATGGAAACGGTGACACTCAGCCAATCATAATCAAGGAAAGTTGTCAGACCTGACAACTTGTCGGAGGAAAATGTTGATGAAACGCTCCCCAGGCCTCAAATACCTGACAATTGATTAGATACTTCCATGTTTGCCTGAACCAGATTATAATAGAACTTCTCCCAGAAAATAAGTAGGACCTATCCAACGGTCAGCAATTTTCACTGACATCTTCTGTTACAAGCTACTAAAATCCTTATCATCTGATTGGCTCGGAACAAAAAAAAGTCACTGAAAATCACTGACAAGACACACTCAACACCTTTATCGCCCAGTAGCACTTTAGCTGTTACAATCTCAACTATCTCCCTGCCTCATTACATCATGGAATAACAAACATCTTATACCTGGCAGGTGAAGGTCATAGACTAAACTAATCTGGCTTGGTTTTCATCAGCCTATAGTTAGGAAATAAGCTCTATTCACACCTGCATTTATAAGAAAAAAAACTCCCAGGGAGCAGAGAAAAATGGGGCTTGGGCGATATTGCCCCCCCTTTCCCCAATCCTGAATAAACCCCTCGAAAATTTCAAAAAGCCCTGCAAAATTCTATTCACTGCAATGTTTAACCCTTTGAACCCGAAAAGCCGGAATAGCGGCTTCAAGTCATGTGATTCGAAAAGCAAAGGTTTTAGATATCAGGTGACCTGTAAAAATAACGTCATTTTCAAGATATTCAGTCGAAAACTTCAGTTTATAATTTTGTCAACCATTGGCTTTCATTTATAAGGCTTTGCATAAAAATGACCAAAATATACTACCTTATCAAGGAAGCTTGTGTGATAATACACGGTGGTGAGACGCATACGGCATACGGACTGTGCATAAGCTATTGTTGAATTTTACTTCATCAAAACAGTGATTTTGAGGCAAAATGTGAGATTATCATAAAGTACAGGAAGCTAAACAACATCGGCCGGGTACAAGCGGAGTAAGGTGCCGCTGACATAGTTGGGCTCATATCATGAGAAAAGAGATAATTTATTTAAAATGTCATGTATTCCTTCATCTTTATACAGATAATCTCGATATCGTCCCAATTAATTCAGGGTTCAAAGGGTTAAGCTTATCCAATGTTGCTTACAGATTTTCTCAATATGTTGAGAAGAGTAGCCCCCCCCCCAAAAAAAAAAAGCTTCTAAGTAATGTATTACCACTGAAAAATTAGCTCTGAACCAATCAGATGCAAGGATTTCGGTAGCTTGTAACAATATTCAGTGAAAATCACTGTTTGTCTAACTATTAAATCCTTCAAAACTCAAGCAAGAATCCTCCAGCTTGGGTTGATATTTCTTGAATCTCGATACTGAGCTAACTTTGGCTGATGGAAACTTGATTTTTCTTTTCTTGTCAATGTTTTACCAATCGTGTCTGTCTGTCCTCGGGTATTGCAATTCGAAGGACACATTGCAATAGAATTGATTATTTTGTCAGACCAAAATTGATTTCATGAACTGCTGATTTCTCTGAATAAAAGAATGCAATCCTGCATTCATGAAAGGTAATTTTTTTTTGAGCAGATGATATTTTCTAAGCACATGATGTTTCTCTTCAGTTAAATTTCCACTTCTGCAACAGCTGCTAGTGTGTTAAACACAGAGGGCCCTCGAAATATAAACCCCAAAGTAGGCCCACTTTTCATTAGTTATTCACCTGTCAATCTACGTTAGTTAGAATACTGGGCATTCATACGATAGAGATTCCATTTCCGAAAGTCTGCCTCCAATTCAAACGTTGAAACATGAATCGATTTGCCGTTCATCAACTGAAAAATGCAAACTGGCTTTCAACATACAACAAGAGGGATTTTCCCTGGTATCGCATTGCAATTAGCAACGAGCTATACATTTAATTTTTTTATGGAGCCTGTTTTTAATATAAGACTGTATGGAAACTTGTTGAAATATTTCTTAGCTGTCTAAACTATTACTCAAATTTGAGAAATACAATGTAGACTTAGTTTTTTTTTTCACAAGGAGTGAGTGTGGGTTTGTTTCAAATTGTCTCATGTTCTTTGAGCATTAAGTGTGCACTGTTTGGAATGAGCGGTACCACACGATACCGTATCATACTATCATCCCATCAAGCCACTAGAACGGTTTATTTTCAATTGGTCTAATGCAAATTCGTCTAATTACCAACTCATCTACTATCATTTGGTCTATCATCAATTTGTCAACTATAAATATGGTCTCATTGCTATTTTGTCCAATACCATTTCATTGAATAATAACCAGTTGGTCCAAAAGCCATTTAGTCCATAAACCATTCGGTTCAATTGGATGTTAATTGGGCGAAATGGATTAAAAGAAAATGGGTATTATACCAACTGGTTGATAGACGAAATGGTCATAGACGAACTGATGATTAGATGAAGTGATTATTGGATCAAATGGTTATTGGACCGAATGGTTGTTAGACAAAATGTTGATGGACTGAATGGCATTAGACTAAATGAAGGTAGACCATGTGATGAGCGGAGGAGTTGGCAATAGACAAATCGGCAGTTTACCACTAGAACAATGATCTGGGGAGAATTTCATGAAAGGACATGTCGGACGTTTTATCCGACAAGTCCTTGTTTATCCGACAGTTGCCATAGACACAGTGCCTCTCAGCCAATCAAAACCAAGGAAAGCTATCAGATCTGACAACTTGTCGGATAGAAATGTTGATGAAACACTCCCCAGGCCTGAACGATTTCCAGAGTATACCGTATAGGAGCCTAATAACATACACACAGTACCATCCCTAACTCAACAAGTTCTGCATAAACCAACCCCCGACACCAATATAGGCCTACAGGTACAGGGCATACATGTATTTGTAAATTATTCCAAGGTCACGGCTGTGTCATGCCCCTTTGACCTCCCCAGGATGCCCCACTCATCGACATTGGCCTTGGATATTTGCTTTGCCATTTTATATTTTTCACTGGAGCTGTAAGTATAGAAAAATGGTCTATGGCTTTCATTCACAATTTGCCACTCTCCACCCAGGTGTAGTAAATGGCTACCCCGGCCCATTGGAAGGAATTCCTTGAAAGCTTGAGTGACTGATCAGGGAAGCCATGCACATGCTGGTGTAATATCATGCAGCACTTGCTCTAGGCCCTATATTGGTTTGATTGGTGGGGATTTTTTACCTGATTGCTAAGAAAGCATGAATGCTTGTGAGCAAGCAACCAGAGGACCGACGACTTAAGGTCCTCTCCGAAGGACCTGGTAATGAGGATTAATGCCTTACCAAAGGGCACTAGCGCACCAAGTGGGAATCGAACCCGGATCACCGGCATACGAATCCCCCGCTCTACCGACTGAGCTATCGATAAATGTTATAATATCATTCAATATGGAAAAGTGGCATTGCTCTAAAAATATCAAAATTCAAGGCCTGCCTGTAAATCATTTATCCGTTCCAACACATAATTTAGTAAATTAATTTATGAACTAAATTAGGCTATACTAAAACCTAATGTGAATACTCAACCTATAGTTAGTAAATGCTCGAAATACTGGAAAATGAAAGGCTGTGACCAGCTCTGTAAAACCACTTTGACCATGTTGTAATAGAGACAGCAGGGGTCGTTGGAGTTCAGCCCAGAGGCCTCCTCTCCTGCTGGCATCACTAACATGTTGTAATGATTGCTATTGTTCACCACATCAACTGACACTGTTGGGGGTTGTGGTAATAGAATGCCGGCAAGTGGTATGCACGTTGTAGCCCCACCCCTTTATCCTCATCAAACACCATGTAAAAATTATGAATATCATACAGGGAAAATAAGTACACAGGGGTTCAGAGCGATTTTATCCCCCCCCCCCCCTCTCGGATATTCGGTGTGTCCCTTTTAAGTAATACAAAAATGTGCCCAATATCAAGAACGTGGCCTTACACGGTTTGCACCAAAAAATATAAGATTTCAAATAATACCAAAGCACAATTTTTTTCTCCCGTTACGCAGCGCCATATAAGTGGGCCAAAACGATCCCCATCTAGCAATTGGCTCAAATCGATGGTGTGTAATCATTCAATTCTGACGAAATTTGTTTAATTTGCTCTTATGCCATGATGAATGGCAGGTGCCGGCTGAGAGGAAGACTGAAAAAAAAGCCAATGCAAAGTCTGTCCCTCCTTGATTGATAGCTAAGTTCATGTTTACATACGCCTTCTTTCATCTACCGGACATGCATCAAACATGCCAGGACTCAACTGAGATCCCATTCAGACAAGCTAAATTAATAACACCCCATTTACATGAGGTAGTATGCAACAGAAGTGGAGCAACGATTGTAATATTAACCTGTATTAAACATGACACCCCTTTTACACTACACAGTATGAGATAGAAGTGGAGCAAAGATTGTGTTATAAACCTGTATTAAACATATCTTTAATGAACAAGTAAGGCCTACCATTTTGCGGCATCCCACATTGAGGTATTGAAAAATTATATAAGCCCCCATTCAGATAAAGGTGAATATGCAACACATACAACATCTCAAAATTTACCATAATATGGAAATGAGACAGTCACGTTTTAAATATGTATCACCCATATTTACAATAGGTAAGCTACAATCTCATTGCGCTGAACATTAAAAGATGGAACTGAGGCTAAAGTTTGCTGCGCAAACCCCCTTGCTCGAGGAAAGTGGTGTAAAGATTCTGACTGGGACTGGTACACAGAATGTCCTCTCATTCCTTGAAACAGCAAGTCGTAGTTGTACTATACTAGTACAGTGTATCAACGCTAAAAAAGTTTCAATCAGGGTCTGTGCCTTCGGACTAGACAAGTTTAAATAAGTGAATACTTATTAATACTTGATTAAAATATCAACATTGTGTTGTAAACCTGCATGAAATATATTCATGATAAAATGGCACCTTATCACACATATTCCTGGGCAAACTTTTTCACAAAGTTTGCAGCTTGTGTTTACCCTGATAAAACATGAACATGAAACGTAATTGTCATCATGGCTTCCAACTCGTTTGAAGAGCGCCTCAACAACCACTTGACCTCTGACCTTTGAGAACAGCAGCTCCAAAGGCCACAAAGATACCTGCTTTGATTTTTAATTACACACGCCCCGATTATGTTGACTTGCACCCCGAAGAGGCAAAGTCTTCATCGATTTTGATTTTGTACAAATACCAAATAAGTGGTGGCTTCAAAGTTAGCAATATCTCTCAATACCGCTTGCAGAATGGGATGGAAATTTAAACATATTGCCTGTCATTTGCTTGTAAGGCCTTATCAACCACACTGTGGAAAATTCTAATGGTACTATTTATGTTTTATCTTTCAAGGAGGAAGATGTAACAGTTAACCAATTTTGTTTCCTTCAATATTTTTCTGATGTTCATTTATTCTTTTGGCCAAATTATCTTACAAACAAGCCTACGCTTTCATCCTTTCATTTCAAACGAGTCGATGGCCGGGATGGACTTACTTTTTCATTCTCTTTTTAGTCATGTTCCTACTTTGCACATGTACATATATATATATATATATATATATTCAGACAGAATAATTCCAATCATTCAAGATATTTGAATAGTGTTTTATCCCTTTACAATCAAGAGGGGGGGGGGCTGTGGTAGAAAATTCCAATAAAACTAGCATTTGTCAAACCATAGATATGCTGAGTCCACGATAAAACTCATATCATTCATTTATCCCCCACCCCTATGTCTTTCTCTCTTTAATCAGACCCTAACATATCCTTTTGGTTTTAGCGCTATATTAGGCCAATAGGATATAGGCCTAGGGCCTGAAGCGCCAACTCTGTGGCTATATATAATACCGTACTGTTCTCGACAGCTTTATCCCGCTTCTGTGCTCAGTTCTCTCCTGCATACAACCCTGACCCCAGTTCACAAAAGGGATTTTACAGCCATGCCCTCAATAGCTAGTTACACACAACGACTTCCTCTCCAGGCTTGTGTCTTTTGTTGTTTAGTCAATGCCGTTGGCGCTAGCTACAACTACACATGTCACGGGAGGCAACCGACAGCATCACTGAAGCACTGTCCGCCCTCCCCAAACCAAAAGAGCGTTGATAATGAGGCCACAACGCCATAATCAAACAGATTTTTGGCCGTTATTTGAAATCCAGAACTTCCGATCGGGTTCCCCCGCACGTCAGCTCCAATGTTGTTCTCAGTTATGATTTCATTACTCATTCCCTTAAATGTATTAGCAGCAATTTCATAATTCTCTAAGGGGATGGGGCAGGACAAGAGAGGTACAGTACAGACAGCAGTAGGCAAATGACTTAATTCCCTTTTCAGACCTAGCAGAACTATCACAAAGGACAGTTCCCCTCCAATTTTACTGTGGCACAGGCTTTAAGTAGACAGAAACAGCAATGTAAAATTAGAGTAGTTTTGCCTTATCTTGCAGCTTAGTAATATTTTTTTCAACAGAAAATTAACATTAAAATATCAAAAAAATATTTTTTTAAATCAATGAATAGAAAAATAAAGTTTTATAATGATTGTTCACTTCACCAAGATAATTTTGACATTTAGAAAGGTCATAAAATTAGCTGACAAGGGATTAAAATAACTAAACTAAGTATCATGCTTGTTATACAAACAATCTATTACATAAACAAGTTTGCTTTGGACCTCTTGTTGTAGTAGAATCCATCCGGAAAATACTGTAATGAATATAAAGAGTTTATATAAATACGGCCTATATTCCTAAATTTCGACGCCTATTGTAAAGGTCCTACTAACAAAATGACTTTTCACAAGTTTTTTTCTTTTGGGGGGGTGGTGGGAGTGGGTGATTAGACACAATAAAAGTCATAAAATTTGATCCAGTCATTTAAATTTTAGTAAAGTACTACAGCAGCCATGAGTTAAATGGGGGTACCTTGACACATACTGTAAGGCCTACATTCCTAGGTCAAACCAGTTTTCTTTCTTTTAAAAAGGAGAGCTTATTTTGTACTTGATTGAGACGATATGCATGTTCCAAGGGGGGTTTTATCATAAGAAGGCAATAATCTTTGGACCCTACTTACTGTTGCACACCATAATGCACCATACAAAACTGTGTAGCCTTATCTAAATTATACAAATATATACATAACAAACTACCTTCCCCAAAACAAGGAAAAGACAAAGAAAAATTAATTTTCCTGAGAATACACATTATACAAAATGATTGATAGAAAAATTGTAAAGAGATAACTTTAATTGTCAAATTAAAGAAAGAGCAAGTGGAATATTGGCAGAATTAAAAGAAATGCATTATAGGATAATGGCAAAATGTAAAGTTGTTTCTAGTTTCATACTTCATAAGAATGTAATTACATTCCTGACTACTTCATCTACTTTCAAATGCAATCAACAAATGAACAATTGTAAAAGAAAAGTGCCACTTGTAAAATGACTGGTTAGTTGTTAATTAGGAGATGATAATATGCAAAATATATTTATATTTCTTATTGCCCCGGCTTATGCATGACTACCCCGATCAAGCGCTCAAGCATTCATGGAATGCAAGTATCTTCCCATTTACTACACCTGGGTGAAGAGTGGCAAAAGCAGTTCTGTGAACTCACCAATTTGCATGTCATCCTGAGCTTGATTCATCTGTATAGCCACTCTCTGCATGATTGAGGAAGGGCTACCGCACCGTGAACTGTCCACCGTGTGTCTGGCTAACATTGTTATAGAAATCCAAGCGTACAAAAGAACGTTGAACGAAATGCCGATTCAAAATCAAATGCTGAATTGAAACTCCAGTCTGACGTAAGAACGAATCTGAGCTTATGTGATTCAAGAAACGTTGATTCCAGCACTGATATCTAAACCCTAGTCTGATGTCAGAGCACTCCTAGGCAAGTCGCGTTCAAAAGTGTCCTCATTGCCTTTGTTTCTTCTGTGGGAAGACGAGTGTACCTCAGAATCTATTCAAATCATTTATCGCAAAATGAAGTAGAATATCATCTATCAATTGCGGGAATGGACAATGAAATGATTCATCAAAAATTCATTGGTATCCAAAGTAAACATGTGCAGAAGTCCTTTCAATGTCTTTTTCTTGGCAATGAATGTGCTAAGGTAATATTCTCCTTTTTCCTGAAAACACAAACAATATATATTATTTTGTGCAGTGAGCTCCTCCTACTTTATCTTATCTTTGCAATATCACTATACGAAACCAAGAAGAGTTGAGATACAGAGAGAAACAATAAATCTTCAATGCATCTGCAACATCAATACTCATCAAATGCATTATTCTCCAATTTGTTATCTGTCTCTATCCTGCTCCGAGGCAAGGTACTATTATGCCAGAGTTGGAAACCACAAAGTTGATAAACGTATGTGTGTGCTCCAAGCAAGGAGATCTCCAAGTGTCATACTGCTCGGTATTCAATTCAGTGTAATATTTATTGTAATTCCAAGGTTACCGTCGAATTCGAGACAGAAATGATACCATATCAAGTTCAGGGATCTGGGATGAACTGCTCCCGCTTTCTTGGGGTTACTTGATCTTGGTAATATGAGTCCTCCTTTGAGCAATTGTAACAAAGTGCCTTCGTGCGCAATTCCAAAGGTAGGAGTCAATCCGATGAATTAAGGATGACAGCGTGTTATCATAGTCATCAGTGACAGACATCAAAAACTTGGCTCTGGTGGTATGTCTTTTGTGGTCTCGTTTACAAAGTCCACCCGGAGCTGTAGCGGGATTATTACCTCCGTAGGTTGATACCACGGCGCTCCAGTGTTTTCTCCCCCGTGCAGTTACACGGCTCGCGGCGAGACAACTACCCCAGGGCTTAGGTCGCAAGACGACTCACAACACACCTCAGCCAGTGACAATCGCATAGGCTAGTCACTCCTGGGGAGAGAGAGGGGGAGAGCGATGGAGGGATGTCTACTGAGAGAGAGGCTGATAGACACGGAATGGGGGGGCTGGGTGGGAGGGTAACAAAAACACACAGTGTCAAAGCACGTTTTTGAGGTAACCCCTTGCGGCCAGGTAATTGGCACAGGTGAAGGGTTGCCCCTGGTTTGAATGGGGAGGGCAAGGGGAGCCTGTTATCCTTGTGACACAAAACAATGCCTGTACTATGGTGAGAGGGGGGAGAGGGGAGCACCTTGGAGTCGTGTTGGGACGGCCAGAGAGATAGTACATCACTATGCAGCCATTTGTCGTGAGGAGAGACAGAGAGAGAGAGAAGGGGAGAGAGAGAAACAGACGAGAGCTCCGGCAATGAACACGTTGAACTGTGATGTGTACACATGCATGTGAGTGTGTGCGCTTGTGTTTATTTGTGGGTTCGCTCATTTGATGTTGTTCTACACAAGGCACTTGCGTTTTCATGCTGGCTGTCGGCACACAGACAACGCTCAATATTTAGCAGACAAGGCCTTGGCTTTCAATTCCCCTCACACACTACACATTCTCTCCCACTCCCTCTCCACCTCTCCTCCCCTCTCTCTCCCCCTCTCTCGCCGACTCTCTCGCTCTCAAAAGCCAGCACACATTGGGCTTGACCTTGAATACCACCAGGGTCAGAATCGGGTCAGCCCCTTAGCCCTGAGTGGCCAATCAGAGCTGGAAGATCCAGGTCACCATTTGCATGTTAATACTGGGTTTATGACTCAGCCAGCGAGGGGATAAATCCACCATAGCTGGTGGGCATAATGGAACAATCCAGCTATTCTCAGGTTCAGGTGCACTTTGCCGGACTGGTCCATTTCATCTAGAGGGGGGTTCCCTACCCATCAAGAGAGAAACCAGGTCATAGGGCCATCGCAGGTATATCATATCTTTTCCTTATCACTCTAATAGCTCTTATTATGTCACCTTTATGATGCCTCTGCTAATTCCGCTATCTCCACTCAAGATTTCTTCTCCTCTTTTTATTTTCTAATCTTTTCTTTCCTTTCAATTACTATATTCCATCAAGGCTTCATTTTTTTACCTTGATTCTTTTATTCTTTAAAAAGCACTCGTAATTAACCTTCACTCAATTGCCTACCAGCATAATTTGGGATACATTATTGCTCTCATCGTCTTGTATTTCCCTCCGTTCTCACGATATCGTTTGTCATATAAATATATACTCATTTCATAATTTCATGCCTGTGCAATAGTAATAAATAATACACATCATTGAGGGCATTAGTACGAATTATACAAGCAGTGTACCATTTGAACACTTTTAACAGGCCCAATGCATAAACCATCCTCATCTCAAAACTATGACAGGTCAATACAAGGCATAAGCACATTTTTGTGTTAACAGAAATGACTGGTCATGCGATATATTTCAGCCAATCATTTGATTACAATCCATACCACCATTTCATAATGTTTACTATCTATTCCTTTATGCCTCAATATTAAACAATACTTAGGTCAACACGGCCACTTACGGTAGCTGCCGAAGCTAATACATAGTTCCCACTGTCACGATTTGCGCCACGCTTAAAACGGCGGTCATGATCGTGGAGCAATCGCAGTGATCTTATCAGATCAGTCGTGGCAATCGTATTCATCGTAGAAAATTTTTGAATGGTTTAAAAAAATTTGCGGTCAGTTACGAAAGGCAAATCATGGTGTATAAAATCGTGGCAGTGGGAACTGGGAATTAGCATCCGCAGCTACCGTAAGTGGCTGTGTGACCTACTGTAAGCATTATATTAAAAAAAAATGAGAGGTTGTGTTCCAACCAAATACTGTAAGCTACCACATCATTAAATGGAGGAAAAAATGCCTCTCCCTTGACATACTTTTATGTTTTTGCTTCTTCAAAGTTTTTGAAAATCACTACATAGGGTACCTACATTACTTAATATCATTGAGATAAAAACAATAATGATAATAGGCATTTTTATAGCGCCATCAATCTAGAAATAATCTATTCCAAGGCTCATGGTTTACTATTATCATAACCCCGGCTTTAGCTCGAGCTGCCTTCCAGCGCTTAGTGCATTCAAGGAATTAATCCTGCCGGATACCCATTCACCTCACCTGGGTCGGGTGCAGCACAATGTGGATAAATTTCTTGCTGAAGGAAATTACGCCATGGCTGGGATTCAAACCCACAACCCTCTGTTTCAAAGTCAGAAGACTAATCCACTGGGCCACAATGCTCCAAGATAATATTATAAGGTAATAATATAGCACCATCTATCTGGAAATCATCTATCCTGTGGCACATTATCATCAATACCCTGGCTTTCAGCTTGAGCTGCCGCGTTTTTTTCCAAATGTCTGGCAAACCGAAATTGAAACAAATTTTTTTGAAAAATCAATACAACAGGAAAAATTTGTGGTTTCAACGTGACATCTTCCATAACATGATGGATGATCACTTGAGTAAACAAAATAGTGCTTTTTCTATGGCATAAAGTACGATAGAAAGGAAACAGAGCTAACCTTGGGATAATACGGAAGTCTAACCATATATCCTGAATGAGATTGATGCAGAAACTTGCAGGAAAAAGGATTAAGTAGGCACTTAAAAGAAAGAAAAAAAAAGCTAGTAGAATACAAGACACAAAAACTGAAAATTTAACAACTAAATCATATCATTAAAATGCAGGTATCGTTCATGTTGTAGGCCTTAATTCATGTGCAGCTGTGTAATAAAATAATACACAGTTCTTGTGAACACACCGTAATATGATATAACTTCCCTATGCGATTCAAAATGACTCAGACATAGCACTTTAAAGAGAAATTCCAGTAGTTGCAGTAAACACTGATTTCATGAGAAAGTCTGTAAAACCAGGCTTAATTGTCAGTAATATCATCGAGGATCTAGATCTGGTACAGTTACATAAACTGAACTTTGTGAAATCTTGAAATCTACGCTGAAAAATGTTCAGACTGAACTTCCCCAACACAGATAAGCGCACGTGGGACAGTGTATAATTATTGCTTTGAGCGTCGGGCCCGATGCTCTACCCGAATCCTGTGCTTATTTGCCGATTTCTCGGCAATTACACAATTTCTTCCATAATCCTTTGGCACATGCGTTTTATTCATACAAACAGACACTTTGGTGGTCATTTCATTGGATTCTGTACGAACTCATTTTGATATCGTTACCAAAACTAGCATTTACCTTTACAGTGCGCACGCATTGCAAGATATGAATCATGCCAGTTATCCATTTACCTCACCCGGGTTGAGGGCAGCACAGTGTTGATAAATGTCATGCTAAAGGAATTAAACTTATTAAAGCATGTCTTTGGGTGTACTGTGGTGGTGTTGAAGTTAGAAATGGACAGCTGATCACAAAATTCATGTACATGTACAACCAGTGATCTTGAAACCAGCGTTGTAGGACGTGAGTCCGACAACACAGCGTGAAACTTGTTTCTTTGGTTCGGCGATTTTCGCATTGTTTTGAGAGCGAATTGGGATCAACTCCTATGTCCCTATGTCATTATATCGCTAAAAATTCTCTTGATAAGCAGATCAAGGAGGTGGATTCAAACCGCCTCGATCATAAGAATCCCCGTTAAATTACGAGAACTTTTTTTGGCTACAAAATACCCATTAATTATTCCTGCATTCACACCGCCCCGAAACATACCCTTCGGGATAAGTTCCTGAAGTTACGAGCATGCGCAGTATGGTCTGTATAAGCAGGCAAGGCGCGAGATTCAAAATCACTAGCCCAGCAGCCACCCACGGCGCCCGTGCCCAACTACACGCTGGGCTAAAAGTTCTCGTAAATTGCTTTCACATTGCCAAAATACCTGCGACCTTGGAAAAATCCCCGCGAAAGTTCTCGTAATTTCGCCAAGTACCTACTATTTAGCGGGTATTTTCTTTCGGGGAAATTACGCGCAGTTTGCTTTCACGTTACCAAAATACCTGGTATTTTCTGATCGGGGTAAATTTCCCGATCACAGAATACCTGGAACTGATGAACTTCGAGGCGGTCTGAAACCACCTCATGTGTCGCATGCCACTCTACTGACTGGGTGGGTGTTTCATAAAACTGTTTATATAAAGTTAAGAGTGACTTTAAGAATGACTGGTGAGCCTTTCTTACGCGCTAAACTATCGCCAATGAACATTTTGGTGTATACGATTTACCACAAGCAAGGATCACCAGTCGCTCGTAACTTTATTACGAACAGCTTTATGAAACACACACCAGTAGCCTATAATCTAGGCAGAGCCTCAACTATACCTTCGCTGTTAGAATAAGAGTATTAAGTGATGCGTCTGAAGCGGCGAGACTACAGGCAGCGCGAGGCAACCACAGGTATACCCATGTTGCTGTTGTTGTTTTCTTTTAATCAACCAAGATTTGGTGCAGAGTTCTCGTATGATATATTGTCACTGGACATTCATCAATTAAGAGAAAAGATTAAAGCCAGTTGTACTTTTCGAAGTTTTGCCACATCAGACGTATCGCTTACGCTTCGCGTAATAGCATCAGACATTATAAATCAAGGACAATAGCGGCAGCCTGCGCCGAGATTAGAGGCTACACCACTGCCTGCTTGGCATGCTTGCCACTCAAGCAGTGCCATGTTTTAAGATAGTTAATGACTTCTCTTTCATATCAAATTTGAGTATTGTTGATTACACAATAGAAATTACTTCTACCTCTGTGATCATGCATCAAGAAAAGAAACTGTATTTCTCACTCAACTCAGAATCAATTTATTTCTACATGTACTTTCAGCAATATTCCTTCCATCCATTAATAATGAAAGGATATAACATTTTCAAAGCTAGAATGTGTACAGATTTTAAAGTAAGTAAATTCCTCACGGCTCATTTCTGTGTCAGATAAGGCATGAGCTATTCTTCCACAGTACTGTACTAAGGACCCACTGATTTTTTTTTTCTTTTAATCAAACCTTCAAATATCACCAAATGGCAATGCAGATATATTTTCTTTATACAGAGAATAAATGCATGTAGAAGGCCTCATGAAAAGGTTATTTGATTGAAGAAACAAGACAAAATGATGAAGAATTCTCATGCAATTATGACAGAGAAGCTGCTGTTGAGCATTTTCAAAAAGTGCAGCACACAGCTCATGAAGTGCTAAGTGGAAGTAAGATAAAAAGGAAATATTAACCTTGGAATAATCAGGAAATCTAACCACATGGGACCGGATCTTGGTACTTAAAGCAGCAAAATTTCATTCTGAAGTTTCCATACTAGAATGAATATTCCACACAAAGTTACATTTTGATGTTTTGTTCATATTACAAGTTATGTTGAAGACACATGTACCTCTTGCAGACACCATCAATTCTCCAAATATGATGAAAATCATTTCAATGGTCACAGGAAAAGTTCAGTTTTACTTCATGGTTGCAATTCGTGTAGTCTGATAAATTAGGAACATTAAGTATCAATTTGAGAGGGAAATCATTTTTCTACAGCGTTTTGTGTACAACATATCATCTTGAAGAGAATGTCGAAGAACTAATGGGCATTTGAAAAAAAAACATGATATCGGCTATGGTAGCAAGTTTCAAAACAGATCATATTTGATGTTGGAAGAGTTAAAGTTTAAGGGGTGGGGACAAAAAGGGAGAGAACCGTCTGTCAGACAGACAATTATCGTTACAGATTCATCCAGAAAAACACTTCACAAAGACACTCTTTGTGTAGAGCAAGTTTGCATGAACTTCACCTTTTCGGCCCATTTCTCCCCCTGACACGTTTTTCTTACCATTACAAAGGATATGGGATAACTTGGGATTGCATTAGACCTGCCATGTTTGTTGTCTGCATGGAACATCTATCACACTCTATTAGGATGTGCTCAAAAGATAATTCAGCTAGGCAACATATACGATGGCTTTGAAACATGTTGAAGAAAAAGTCAGTTTGCTGACGATATGAGCCAGGAAGCACTAAAATCAAGGGAGGGTCCGGGCTATCAATATTTATATCCAAATAAATAGAGTCAAATTCACAGAGCGAAATGCTGAAAATTTCATCAAAATCGGATAACAAATAATGAAGTTATTGAATTTTTTGAAGTTTATCAATATTTTGTGAAAACAGTTACATGCACATCATCATGAATATATTTATTAGGTGGGCTGATGGTGTCACATCCCCACTTTCCTTTTTCTAAATGTTATTACGTGAAATCATAAATGTTTCATTTTTTCATACATGTGTAAATGATGTGTCTCCTCGATGATGAAATAAGTTGGGGCAATAAATAAATAATGCACTAAATCAGTTGTCAATCCGATTGTTTTAGTGCTTGGTAGAAAAATGTTGAATAAACATAATTTCATATAATAAAATACAAAAGAACAAGTGGGGATATGACAACATCAGTCAACCTAATGAATATTCATAAAACATGCCTAGAAGTGTTTCACCGGAATAATGTAAATCTTTAAAATTCAATAACTTCGTTATTTGTCATCCGATTATGATCAAATTTTCAGCATTTTGCCTCGTGAATTTTACTCTATTTATTGAGATATAAATATCTCCAGCCTGGACCATCCCTTTAAGATTTTTTTTCAAAATCAGGGTGAATAGTTTAAGTTACATGTATCATGTTCATATCAAACTGATCAGGGTTCCGTAACACAAAGGTTATTGATTAATCGTATGCTTGAATTTCACGAATAATTGTGTATTGTAGTCAACGGAATCAATCGTAGAAAAGTGTTTCTACGATCATTGCTAAGCTTTGTGTTACGGGCCCCTGGTATTGAAATAATTTAAACAAGCCAAAGATCACATATGTAGAATAATGAGAACTAGGTAGTGGATGGTCTTAGTATATTTTAAAAAAATGAAATTTGATAGTACGACATTGACCTTTGCATTGCAGTGGGTGACGTTTGGCAGTAGTTGGCCTTCAAAAAATAACCTTGAAAGAATTATGACCTTTACAGGACTAGCAATCTATAGATGGATGATCTTTGTGTCTTCTTATAGAGTACCAGAAGGGCAGTTGGCAACATTTTGATGGCCAGTGAGAGACCTTCGAAAAACAGGTGACTAGCGATCAGTGCAGTGTACCTTTGAAGTGGGAAAATGTTGACCTTTTCCTTGCAAGACGGTGACTTTCAAAACAGAGTCAGTGACCTTCATATACTATCACAGGAGATCAATTGAAATCCTCCTAGATTTTATAGAAATTATGCTTTTTTTAGAAGATTTATATCAAAGACATCAAACATGAACATTTACTTTCTTTACAAACGTCTCCATCTAAGAGCGGCCCATAATCAACTTTCGAAGGCCACTTTCAAAGGCCATTGAGAAACATACAGAGGGTATTATGATCTTGGGTGATAGTGAGTAGAGACCTTAAGAGGAACAGAATTGACCTTCAGCAATTGGGATGCTATATTTTGAGAACATTATATGACATAGGGAAATATCAAGTGTCCTTCGAAAGACAGAGTGGATTATATTTGGTTACGGGGAGTGGCCTTTGGAAGACAAAGTAACCCTTACTCATGGCTATTGTCAGACACTAAAATATAATTCAATTCAATTCCATTTATTTACATTCTCAATATAAAAAAACATGAAAAATATACATAAGATAATAAAGTAAAACATTGTCACAACATACAAAAAACATATTTATGAGAATGAGGGTCCAGCAAAAAGGAGCAGATAGCCTTATTGAATGTTGACCCAACATCCAAGACAACTTGAATAAGGTATTTCACTTACGACATATAATGTAATCTAAAATGAGTGTTTGATAAAAGCATGGAATTGGCTGAGGATAGCAATCTGTGCAATAATTGTTAATACGAATGAATCAAGAGAAATAGAAAATTTCAAGGCAAAACAGCAAGCCCTTCATTACCTCAAATGGTGTCTTTCTATTGAGTATTTCTGAACTGCAAATCCGACAGCACGGGAGGCAGCGATATCTACGGAGTGAATCAGCGCCCTGCTTTCACTATTAGCATTACAAATGAATGAGAAACGCAGCCAAATTCATCAGTCATGCAGGGACCAATCAGTGATGTGCTTTGCCGATGATCAGGGTAATTTGGAATAATACGAAAGCACAATGTCAGCTGTACAAAGTGAAGGCTACAAAGAACAGGGGTATCTGATTGACTAATTAGTCCTTAAAATCTAGTCTGTCCGTGCTTCTCCAAAACACTCATTTATTTTTTAGTTGTCCAACTCCTCTACCATAGACAGGAGTGTGGTTTAGACACCGTTCTCACTACGTTCATATAACTAGTTTACTGGAAACTAGTTTAACGCGTAGTGAGACCGGTCGAAGTGGTCTTGGAAGCGATCTTCGTAAACAGTTCGGAAAACCACCTCGCGATGTAGTTTTCAAGATCGCTTCGCCTCGGTAAACTGGTGGTTTTAGCGCAAGTGAGGACACAACCATTCTTCGTGAAGCGATCTTTGCACATTTTGAGCGCGCTACTTCACAGGACAGGTGTAGAATGCCTACGCTGCGGTTTTGAATTTCGCACAAAGCGTGTCACCCCAATTAGAGCGTTTCCAAAGCATCAAGATTGCTTACTTGAAGTGGTTTTGAACACCACGTTTGGCTGATCAAGTGGGAACGCTAGCAAAGCGATCTTCCAAACTGGTTTCCTGAATCGGTTTCCAGTAAACTAGTTTTAGAAAGCGTAATGAGAACGGTGTCTTAGACAAGAGAGCAGCTGACTCTCGGCAGAGTGTGACCTTGAATGATAAAGTTGGTAGCCTCCAGAGACTTTGGTGACCTTGAGCAGACATAAGTGACGTTTCTGGTTTAAGTTTGTACCATTCAAGGGCAAAGTGAATACCCTGAGGAAATCTGGTGCCTTTCATATTCAGGGGACTGATGGTGTTCCTCAAAGGATGAAGTCAAGGTCAGCCTCTGGTCAGTTAGTTACCTTGAGGAGAGTGTCATGGCACGGAAGACCCATCTTAGGTAATCTTATGAAAACCGCAGATAACCTCCAGAGGGCACATCTCTGTCACAGACAGAAGATATTCAGAAATAAATGGGGCAAATGCAATAATGAACCTAAACGAAATTGACGGCATTGAAAAAGAAGATCAGGGACATATACATTGTAGGATTGGTGACACAACATTTGCTCCTGCGGCAATTGCTCCAGGCTTAATTCTCGTCTGAGATGTAGGGTTAGGGTTGCAATAGAGTTTTATGTTAGTTTAGGGTTAGGTTTAGGATAGGGTATAGTGTTAAACCCAGGGTTGAAGTTGGTAATTTGATTAGTGTGTGGAATTCAAAGTGGAGCAATTTTCGCAAATGTTATGGAGTCATAGGATTGACCCGAAGAGAAACAAGTCCTGAGTTTAGAAGCAAATTGCCTTCAGACCCTGGTATTCAGAGAACATGAGAAGGATACACAAGTAGTCGCTATCCAAATATAATATAAAGGAAGCGAGTTCTTGAGACAAGACTAGCCAGGCGATCCTTGGTCAACTGGACAACCCCAAAATAATTACAAGCTGCAATATGAAATGAGCCGTGAACTCCCAATGCATCAACTTCCCTGGAAATCAACTGCAGATTGACCCGCAGACAACATGTGATTTACATGCTTTATCAATTATAACACAGAAAATAAATTAAATGCAAATTTCTTGTTAGAGGTCACAGGTCATGCTCGAAGGAGCTGGGTGGGATGAGCATTTAAAGAAATGGAGAAGTTGGGTTGAGTAGGAAGTGCGAAAAAGAGAGGCAGGAAGGGGCAAAAGAAGGAGAAATGGACAGAGGGTGGAGGAGAGTAAGAAGGAAAGAGCAAAGAAGGTGGGGGCCTGGGGGGAATGTAAAGAGTGGGAGGGGAAAAGTGGGGGGGAGGGAGGAAAAGGGGAGTGGAGGGGAAGTGGAGGAATGGGTAAAACCTGAGCAAGCAAGAACCTAGTATGGATGGCTGAAATAGGAGGGGTGCACAGAGAAAAGAGAGCCACAGAGAGAAAATAAAATGTTCAGGGAAAGAGGTACATGTAGGATTGGAAAGGAAAGGGAATGGGAGGAAAGAAAAGGAGAGAAGTGGACGGAGAATAGAGGGGAAGGAGAAGGAAAAGGGGGAAAAAGGAATAGGAATGCAATGAGAGGAAGGGGGAAATGAGAAGGAAAAGGAAAAGGGAAGGAAGTGGAGCGCCAGCGCCATCGCCAATGGACTATCAGTATCATGCAGACCTGTTATCACGGCATGCAAGTTAGTGGAACAGAATAGATTTGGACCGAAACGTATCAGTATCACACATAATGTTCGAAAATGCTCTGTTTAACTGCATTGTTTCGTCCCGGAATACAAACGACTAATGCAGACGACTGTAATTCACATTACATGTTGATAAGGTGAAAAGTTCAATCCATTATTCTATGTTCATAGACAGCCCGTACAGAAGAAGATTGTTTGGCGGCACCTGCTAGATTACCATGTTTTGTTGACAAAATTGCTGGGAGATACAGACAAGTAAGAGGCCTCATCCGATTTGATTTCTTTGTTTTGAAAACTTTAAGTGAGGCACATGCTGTAATGCTGAAGACAATAGCATGTTGAGAATCATATAGCAGTAAGTACTGCAGGTAGGGACCAAGAAGTGAACCACCAAACATTCCTAGGCACATTGGGTGGTGCAGCACCAGCCCAAGTTTGCTCAATCTCGAGATTTTAGCCCGATCGGCCCTCTTCGCAATTATAATCTCGAGATTCAAGAAACCCCGTCTCCACCATCGCAAGAAGAGCGATTCCTGCTCGAGCGAGGCATCGATGCATTATGGTCTGATGCCGTGAATGAATAATCCCGAGTGTGTCTGCACCTGTGAATTAGCGGGATATTTCGTAAAATAGCACGCTATATTGTAAATAATCCCAAGTTGACTTGAGATTAATCCTGCGAACTAGCGTGATAATTGCGTCTCCATTACAAATAATCTTGAGATTGTTCAGATCAGGATAATTTGCCAGATCAGAAATAGCACGCTAATTTGAAAACTCGGCTGGTGCAGACGGCCCTATTGAGAGGAACACTACATTTTCAGGAAATTTACACTGATCACAAAATACCTGTAATATTCTCCCAAAAAAATATCAGCTAAAGAGTAGGTAATAAAAATAATAACAATGTGCCTCGGAATAGATTATTTCTAGATAGATGGCGCAATTATAAATGCCTATCATTATTTATTATACCTACTTGTTAAAATCACAAGAACTTTCAAAGGGATTTTCCGAGGTCAAAGGTATTCTCTGTGTGTGAAAGCAAATTACAGGAACTTTCTCAACACCGCAAGGAGTAGAACAGGGACGCTGTGGCCTCGCCTGCTAATCAGACTCTACTGCACATGGTCGTAACTTTGAAAACTTATCTCTAAAGGATCCGCTCCGGATCAGTGTGAATATGGAATAAAATTATCCAATATTTCAAAGCCTGAACAATTTCTCGTAAATTTACAGGTATTCTGAAGATCAAGTGAATATGTACCTTGATGGAGAAAGAATAGTGTCCCATAGTATGTACCACAGTGCGTGTGTTCACAGTGTGGAACACATGGAACACAAAGTGATATCATTGTCACACTTTTGAATTTGAATGCCCACAGAGTGAATGACATCACATATATGCCAATGTGAACACTTGCACTGCAGATATGCCCACAGTGTGAATGACATCACTTTAATAGTCCAATGCGAACACTTGCACTGTAGACATGCCCACAGTCTGAATCATATCACATTGTACACTGTGAACACTTGCACTGTAGATACGCCCACAGTGTGAATGACATCATGTAGTCCATTGTGAACACTTGCACTGTAGATATGCCTGCAGTGTGAATGACATCACATAGTCCACTGTGAAAAATTGAACTGTATATCCCAATAGTGTGAATCACATCACATTGTCCACTACGTGAAGACACTAAAAGCACACACACACAAGTGTCTAAGGTGTGAAATTTTCCACACCTTGTTAGATTTGAGCATTTTAACAGTGTAAACTACATCTTCAAATAGTCTGCAATGTGAACACACTGAACATTCACAATGCAAACATGTCCAGTGTGAAATTTTTGTTCACACTGTTGAATTTGAGCATTTTAATGGTGCAAATCACATCTTCACATGAAGAACACACCATGAACACTCACATTGTAGACGTTTCCACAGCCTGAAATTCTCTTCACATTGGTGAATTTCAGTATTTTAATAGTGTGAACCGTATCACATAGTCCACTGTGGACACTTGCGACACACATATGTCCACAGTAAGAATCAAAACACATAGTGCACCATGTGAATACACTCTGGATGTGTCCACAGAGTGAAATTTTATTCACTGTTCAATGTGAGCATTTCAAGAAGTTCCATTACATGTATAATCATTTTTAATCCCTGGCAGTTTTGAGGAACATTGGATACCATCCTCTGTTTATTCAAGCTAAAGAAAAATGAATGAATCCTGCAGAAATAATGTCTTGGGAACAAATCTATACCTGCACTTTTCTGAACTCATGATCACAGTGCACCATGCAAACGTGAGAAAATTATGTGCAGGAAAGCAGTGTCATCTTTATCTACTCATCTCACAATGATTAGATAATAACGTCTTGTCGTTTGCGATGACGCGCACCTCCCAGATGCAAGGAACTGAGACCCGAAACGTGTATCATGATACAAGTCATGTAATTTCCTAAATCTTATCAGATGCTGTATATCGCATCACAGATCAGGCTTGAAAGCATCTGAGAGAAATCAAACATATAATTGGAGAACAAGAAAGTTCACACACAAAAAATGTAATCTGTGATTTGAATCGGGATTCAACCTACTTTTTTCACCCTTAAAAACAAAATTTGTTTTAAGTATACAGTTAAACCTGATTATAGTGGCCACCAAAGAGAAATAACAAATGTGGCCACTGGCCACTATAGACAGGTTGGCTGCCATCTAGAATTTACCATGCATTGTAGATACTGTGCAATATACTGGACATACTATGTATATTAATAACTTCAACCTTTTTATATATTGTTGCATTTACGTAGCTATTTCAAATAT
Organism: Lytechinus pictus; assembly: GCF_037042905.1. Lineage (NCBI taxonomy): Eukaryota > Metazoa > Echinodermata > Echinoidea > Temnopleuroida > Toxopneustidae > Lytechinus > Lytechinus pictus. The sequence goes on from NW_026974141.1 coordinate 4,228,905, forward strand.
GTTGATTGTATAATAGTTATTTTAAGAGTAAGAGTCATGTTTAGATGCAGCTGCAAGCCAGCTATTCAACCACTGTTGGATACTTTTTTTCCCAAATGCTTAAGATCAACCTACAGTACAGGAGTCTTTTCGATGACCCACACTGTAGAAAAAAAAAACACGGTGTTTAAAACCAACACCAGTCAGTATGTTTAAGAACCATACCCTCATGTGTAACAAATTCACCTTGGGGCTTGAATAAAGTACCAGACAGTGCTGACCTAACAAACAGAATCATTTGCTGAGCTTACACCACGGACTTAACACTTAATGCTTGGTGCTTTACTCTCACAACACTTATAGTGATTTTCAGCGTAACTGTGCCATTGACTTCCAAGGGGGACATACATGTAGTCCCCCTTAAAGAAGGATTTGAGAAACAAAAAAATATAATTTACCAACTTTTCTTTGGTTAATAAAATGGGGGAAATAAAGAAAGAAAAGCGCATCGCTGACACATGCATGTAATTCCTGGTCTCTTTGATCCCCTGCCTCAGTAAAGGTGAAACCACAGATACTGATGCAAATCCTCTTTCCTTACTGTCATCAGATCTGACAAGAACATCTTTGTCTATCTAATCCTTTGCAACCCAATACCATTAAGCAGGTTAGCAGACAATGTGTCAGTAAGAAAAGCGGGAAACTTGTGATTTGAACATTGCACGGACGAAGCAGGGTCAGGATGATTTGCAGGCCTTCTCATCACGTTATCTTCATCTTTCTGCCCTTCTTTGGCAAGGAAAGCCTGAAGAAGCGGACATCCAGGTAGTGTCACTCGACAAAGGCTAATTGTAGACAGATAAACAATTGCAATGGAGTTATTCTAGAAGGGTTGTAAGTAATGAAATGCACCCGGCATTTTGGATTCCGATGACAAATCAGTTGCGTAAGGGAACAGACTTGACATTTGCTGGAGAGTGGGGTAGTCGACGTGGAGGAGATTGGAAGGGGACGGTCGCAGGTGGTGACTGAGACGGAGGACGTTGACTGAGGAATGAATATGGGTGAAGACGTATCGGAGCTGACAGTTCAGCATACGCAAATAGCACTGGAAGACAATTTGGCATGGCTGACACAGGGGAACTCTCTGCACAAAAACAGGAAGGTCGTCGGTGTGCGCGAACAAGTCCGGGCTACAAGATGGCACCAATTACAGGACCTGCTACGAAGTAGGAAATATTGTAATTGCTCTCGTACTACTTGACATTCTTCAGGGAGAGAATGGTTGATTCAAGTTGACAGGAGATGTCATCATTTGGGAATGCTGCCCTCTAGAACAAACTCATTCTACCGGCGAGACGTGTCACTCACTTATCCATCTTGTCATTCCATTTTTTTTCTTTGACTTGATCAGCCAATGTCATGATGGAGATCTTTCCCTCATCTTGCCCAAGAGACCCTACCCTACAATCACTAATTCTGCCTTAACCCTCTAAGCACCTAAATTGAAAATCTGACAAAATAGAAACCCTACAAACCATGTTTAATATCCATGTTGATTTGCAGTTTCCATGGTGGTGATGCAGATCCGAAATTATCCAAGGAATTCACAATCTCAATGAGTTTACCAAACTCTCCTAAAAAAAACTATGTTCTTATTCTCTATGTACATGTAAACCTTTGAAAAAGTCAAAGCACCAAAGTTATGACTAAAGAGAACTGCCATTGATGCAACCTTGAATATTCAAAAGGCCAGAAGCAGATTCTACAAAAATCAGAAAGGCTTAATACAGAACGATCAGTTTCAACCTCTTCTAAGGGACCACTAATTTAACCTCCACCTTCAACCTCCAAAGTCAGTAATATTAATAATAATAATCTGCTTCTATATAGCACTTAATACATCGGAAGGACATGTCCAAGTGCTTTACAGATATTACCTCGGTCATTGGATTCAATCAGTCATTCCCGCACACAATGTGTGCATATCCTCCACTCCCTGGGGAGTATTCCAGTCAGTTGCCAGTGAGGTGCACAAAGTACTGGACAAGCTACAATGACTTTCACATCCTACCGGATACCCATTTAGCACCTGGGTCGAGAGTGGCAAAGTGTGGATTAGCGCTTTGCCAAAGGACGCCAGACCGTGGTGGGATTCGAACACACAGCCCTCTGTTTGCAAGGCAAGAGTCAGAACCACTCCACCATGGCTCCTCCTCTAGTAGTGCTTTATCAATTGAAAACTTCGAGAATAATGCCTTGAGATGTCTTTCGTATAACCCCCCAAGAAGTCAACCATTATGTTCTGGGAAATGTTTCATAAAAAGAACTTAATGTTACATACATGTACGGTAAGCAGTTGCATCATCATAATACTCAATCATTATCATCATCAGCAACATCACCATCATCATTATCACTATCGCCATGCACTGTCATCATCATCACGAACATCACTGTCACCCTCATTAATGTCATCATCATCATCATCATCACTATCATCATCATCATCATCACTATCATGATCATCACTATCATCATCGTCATCATCATCACTATCATCATTACCCTCACCACTATCATCACTGCAGTCGTCTTCATCATCATCATCATCATCATCACTATCATGATCATCACTATCATCATCATCATCATCATCATCATCACTATCATCATCATCATCATCACTATCATGATCATCACTATCATCATCATCATCATCACTATCATCATTATTCTCACCTCTATCATCACTGCAGTCGTAGTCTTCATCATCATCGACAATAGCATGCAGCACCACAAGAATCAACAAAGACCCGACAAGATCTTGAAGACTCCATCGATCAAACATCCACATCACAATGATTCACAGATCACTAACCCCTCTCAAGGTCTATATTTATATTCTAACAAATGCATCTTTCCTCCCTTATTGCCTGTTTCCAATTTAAAAGTTTGTACATCTCACTAAAAAACAAAGGGCATTATTCATAGGTCTATTTCATTAGGATTATCCATTAAGTTAAAACCACCTGTCTATAGTCTTGGAGCAAAAAATGTAAGAAGATAGCCAGTTTTCTCTATTTTTAGAATATGAATTATATCCTACAGATTTGTTGAATACCATGTTTGTCAGGAATGAAGAAGTACCAGGACACCAAGCGAAACTTTAATAAAATCTTGACTCAATGAAGATTGATGAACAATACTTGTGGGGAAAAAATATGGGGGGAAAAGGTGGGGAAGGACATGAAATTAAAGCCTTCATATAAGGCCGTCCGCACCAGCCCGAATTTTCAAATTAGCGTGCTATTTCTGATCCGGCATATTATCCCGATCTGAACAATCTCGAGACTATTTGTAATGGAGACGCAATTATCACGCTAGTTCGTAGGATTAATCTCGAGATTGCAATTCCAAGTTAACTTGGGATTATTTGCAAAATAGCGCGCTATTTTACGAATTATCCCACTAATTTGCAGATGCAGACGCACTCGGGATCATTTATTCACGGCGTCAGACCATCATGCATCGATGCCTCGCTCGAGCATGAATCACTCTTCTTGCGATGATGGAGACGGGGTTTCTTGAATCTCGAGATTAATCGCGAAGAGGGCCAATCGGGCTGAAATCTCGAGATTGAGTAAACTCGGGCTGGTGCAGCACCGCCTACACATTTTCTTCTTTTGGAGGGGGGGTGGGGGTAGGGGATAAAGGTCTATAAAGCCAAAGCACTCACACTGAAAACAAATCTGTGAAAAAATACAAACTGCTTTGGGTTTTAATGCCTTTCTGACTGACGAGGACTGCTTTATTTGTGGAAATCATTTCAGAATTTTGAAGCTGTCACATTAAATGTTTTATCGATTCCAAACAGGAGTTAAAAATGACTTAAAATGGCTTCAGATGGAATTTTATGGTTGGATTAAACATTGATTTTCTTGAATTATTTCACGATATTGAACCTGGAGGTTTGGAATTCACCCCACCGTGCAAAAATACGTAAAAAGATGGGAGTTGCTGCTCCCGGTTTGGCGTTCAATAGGCGGTGCTGCACCATCCCGAGTTTGCTCAATCTCGAGATTTTCGGCCCTCTTCGCGATTAATCTCGAGATTCAAAAAACCCCGTCTCCACCATCGCAAGAAGAGCGATTCCTGCTCGAGCGAGGCAACAGGCCAGATATTCCAAGCATGCGCACTTTCGGATCTTGGAGTTTCAACGGCGCGCGTTTTTGAATAACTTCCCGCGATATGCAATCAATGTACTCCTTTCACTAGCACTTTCGCCGAATTCGACCGGTGTTATGCAACAATCCTCTCAGCTCAGCCGCGCTCAGCGAGTGAAGAAGTATTCTTTGTTAAATATGATGGTTTTAATGTCATGGCGGAGAAGGAGGCAACGACAGAGAGAGAGGAGGAAAGAAATGCTATTTGCTCACATTTTGTGAAGGGGGGTAAACAAACGAACATTCACAATTACTGGAATCTGTACAAAAAGGAGCAATGCGTATCATCAACCCACAATTATCGTATACTGAGGCACTCAAAGAATTAAACTTAGAATTGTTATCCGACCGCAGGAAAATCATGTGTGAAAAGCAATTCCTCCAATTGCAAAAGTCAGATCATATCTTAAATAACCTCCTTCCATCAAAGAAAGAGTATGAGTATGATTTTAGGAACAGAAAACAATTTCCCTTGTCAACGTGTAAAACAAAGAGGTACAAACAGAGTTTTATCCCCTGGTGTCTGTACAACCTTCAATAACAAGAATAGTCTTAGCGCAATGAGTTTGTTTATTACCCAGTTGAAAGGATCGAGCAGTCTCTTGATGTTATACATACATTTTATATTTAAATATTGCGTATTCCCAGATTTGCTATCTTGTTAAGTCTGTATACTTGAAAGTGATACAATGTGTAATATCTTCCAGATTCATTCTTTATGCTCCCTTCCCCTTTTCCTCCTCTTCCCTCTCTCTCTCTCTCTCTCCTTCTTTTCTTTCTTTCTTTCCTCCTTTCTTCTCCTTTTTGGCCCCTTACCCTTTTTCATACTCCCCTCCTCTTTCTACTTCCTTTTTTTCAACTTCCTTTTTTCTCTTCTTCTTCTTCTCTTTCTTCGTCTGATCCTCCTTCATATTCATCTTCTTTTTCTCCTCCCTTTTCTTCTTTTTCTTCTTCTCCTTTCTTTCTCATATTCCTTATTACTTTCTCCCCATCTCTTCCTCCTTCCCATCCGAATTACCTATTAACTATCCTAATTTATTCTGAACGATCTGGTTTGACCATTTATAAAGAAATGCGGTTCAGGTTTTTTGCCCCCCCCCCCCCCCCCCCCCCCGTTTCTTGTGAGTATTTTTTCAACTTTGAATAGATATTCTTGTTTTCATTCACTGCTTATTCTTCATATCCCGTTTTCCTTTTTATGCTGGTAATTTCCCTGTTTGTTTTGGTATTAATGTACAGTTCTATATTGTTACATATTTCTCACCAGTTTTTATTTCTTTCATATGTAATTGTGTATTTAATTGTACTACTTTGCATTGTCAATAATCAAACTGTCATGGTTGCAATGAATTAATAAATAAATATATAAATAAATAAGACGACAGTGCTGTCAGTGTTGTTATTGACTATGACCATCGTCGATAATGAGCGCCTCCCCCATCGGTCTGGTCTCTCCCAAAATCCATTCACTGGTGGGACACCATAGTTGCTGATTGGGGAAACGATGAACGCTATTTGCGATAAGGTCTATTCGCGTGTATAAAGTGCATGTGTTCGGTACGATCGCGATGTGTTTATAAATGTTTTGACCAAGGCGGAAGTGGAACGCGAATTGCATTATGGACTGACGTCATGAATAAATTACCCCGAGTCCAATCTCGAGTGCGTCTGCACCTGCGAATTAGCGGGATAATTCGTAAAAATAGCGCGCTATTTTGCAAATAAACCCGAGTTGACTTGGGATTGCAATCTCGAGATTAATCCTGCAACTAGCGCGATAATTGCGTCTCCATTGCAAACAATCTCGAGATTTTTCAGATCGAGATAATTTGCCGGATCAGAAATAGCGCGCTAATTTGAAAACTCGGGATGGTGCAGACGGCCCTAGTATTTAAGGGATAGAGCCTAGTTGATCTGGTACTGCAACAGTGGCTGCCAGGCCCACGATCAACTGGGCAAAATGAACTTTCGGAATAATTCAATTCTCAGATTTCTATTTCTAACAATAAAATACATATTTTCATTTCATCTTAATTCTTCATTTCATTTCTGATGTCTGTCTATTAAAGGAATTTTCAAACTCATACAGAATATCAATTTCATATCGAGAATTGAAACATGTCATAATTCTATTGTGACAACTGTTGCCAAAATCATACATCACCATCTTACCAGCATCTGTGTGAATCACCACTCTAATTAAGGGCAGGTGTACAAATTATCACGTAATTAATAATATAAAATTACATCATTCAATTCTTCCATCTCAAGAACATCCTGTCTGAAACACAAACCCACCTGTATTTAATCCATGCACAATAAAACGAACAGAAGTCTTTCAAAAAAGTATGCCATAAAGGATTTTCTTTCTTCTTGAATTTGTAAAAGATAGGCAGTTGTCCATGGACAGAGCAACCTTCAAAGGTATTCAGCAAATGGAATCCATGAAAAAATTGGGGAAGACAAGAAATCGGTCGCACAGGTGCAGGAAACCTTTATTGAAGGTCTATAGCATAGCCACAATTACCGGATTTAGAAAAAAGGGTACCTGTATTCTGTAAATTGCATAACTTGTCCAGGCCTCGAAAGGAAGGTCGAAACATGAGTATTTTGTGCAACAAGATATTTTAGTATAAATATGAAAATGCTTATCATTGGTTGGACTCATGCAATAGACCACTTGCTACTAAAATATTAAAGATATCCATATATCTAATTTCTTTGATTTAAAAGCCTTATTACCATCTCCCAACATGGAGACTATTAATGCACCTGTCAATTTGAGAAGTGTCTGCAGCATTGGCTAGACTCTGTCTCTCGATAAGTTTGAAGGTCCTCTGGTTGCTATTATGTTATTAGCAAACTTGCTTCTTTTTTTCAACAAGCTAGCTGAAAAATAGATCAACAATCCTGTCAATCAATGCAACTACTGACACGCTAATAGTTGACCTTAGTTTATCTCTTATTTTACTCAGTGAATATCGCATCCAATCTCCACAAGGGGACATCAGACTGACCTTGCCATCATCTACTTTCCCATAGAATCTTCAGACTCTCCTAAGCAAATTAGGTAACCTGGTGAAAAGTTGCTGAACTCTTTCCTCACATCGCTTCTTTTTCGTACCAAAATAGCGCAAAATCATTTCACTTCCTTCGATGCTGCGACTGATCCAATATGGCAGGGTGTCACAATCAATCGACGTCAACGACAAGCCGCGGCTTGTTAACGCGGGATGACAGCAGCCTGACAGCTCCCTTGCAACAGGGCTTCCAGTCGGCCGTGACTCAGGGATGAGTTTTCCATGAAATTTTGGCAAATGTTTGGGGCTCTCAGGCTTCTTGAAAGTTTGTAAACTTTCCACTCAAAGCCGATCTCTTCATCAGGGTTTTCCTTACGCCATCTCATATTCCTGCACTGCAAGATTACCATGGAGTTCTCTTGCTTTGCCTTATTCTTCAATCCATAATCAGTTTTTTTTTTTTTTTTTCAATATTTTTTCTTCATTAATTTTACTCCCTTTAAAGCCTATATTTCATGCCAAAATAAACAAAATGTTGGTCCCAATAAATTTTCTTCTTGTTCTGTATGGGTTTAAAAGAAAGGGGACTAAATCTATCCAATGATCATATAAAAAATCTCTTTAAAAATCGATTATTGGAAATGATAGAAGTATGTTTTTGTAATATTCAAATAGCAGTATATTTCATATTTCTGATTATTTACCAAAATTCTAGGCAGGCTTTAAATTTGTTTGTTTCATCATTTTCTTCCACTTCTTTTAGCAGACTTCTATGATTTTATTCATTTTTCTTTTATTTGAAATGATCTTTTCATCTAAGGAAATATATCCCTTGATCCATTCAGAGAAAGTTGTAGCTTTAGGTGGATTCAGACCGCCTCGAAGTTCGTCAGTTTCAGGTATTTTCTGATCGGGAAATTTACCCCGATCAGAAAATACCAGGTAATATTGGCAATGTGAAAGCAAATTACGCGTAATCTCCCGAAAGAAAAATACCCACTAAATATTAGGTACTTGTCAAAATTATGAGAACTTTCGCAGGGATTTTTCTAAGGTCGCAGGTATTTTGGCAATGTGAAAGCAATTTACAGGAACTTTTAGCCCAGTAGGTGGTTTCAGACCGCCTCGAAGTTCGCCAGTTCCAGGTATTCTCTGATCGGGAAATTTACCCCGATCAGAAAATACCAGGTATTTTGGCGGTCTGAAAGCAAACTACGCGTAATATCCCCGAAAGAAAATACCCGATAAATAGTAGGTACTTGGCGAAATTACGAGAACTTTCGCGGGGATTTTTCCAAGGTCGTGGGTATTTTGGCGGTCTGAAAGCAAATTACGGGAACTTTTAGCCCAGCGTGTCGTTGGATGCGGCGCCGTGCATGGGTTGCTGCTGGGCTAGTGATTTTGAATTTCGCGCCTTGCTGCTTATCAGACCATACTGCGCATGCTCGTAACTTCAGGAACTTATCCCGAAGGGTATGTTTCAGGGCGGTGTGAATGCAGGAATAATTAATGGGTATTTTTCAGCCTAAAAAAGTTCTCGTAATTTAACGGGGATTCTTGTGATCGAGGCGGTTTGAAACCACCTAGTGTGTAGTTGGGCACGGGCGCCTTGGGTGGCTGCTGAGCTAGTGAATTTGAATCTCGCGCCTCGCTTGCTTATCAGACCATACTGCGCATGCTCATAACCTGAGGAACTTATTCCGAAGGGTATGTTTCAGTGTTTCGGTGTGAATGCATGAATAATTAATGGGTATATTTTAGCCTTAAAAAGTTCTCGTAATTTAACGGGGAATCTTGTGATCGAGGCGGTTTGAAACCACCTATTGAGTCACTGACTGACATGTGTTCTTGGATTTGGAAAATGGCAGAACCGTGTGGTGACAGCCACATGGTTGCCCTTAGTCACATGATAAATCAAAACAAAGCAAAGAAGAAATTAATGATGGCAAAATCAACAATATAAAATTATAAAATTGGAGGAAGGCTGCTCACAAAACTGCCAACTCAGAAAAAAAGTAAAATGTAGTCTATTTCCTTCATGTATTATAATAATAATAATAATAATAGGAATTTATAGAGCGCCATCTATCTAGAAATATTCTATTCCGAGGCGCATTGTTATTATAATTATTAACCTGGCTTTAGCTCGAGCTGCCTTTCAGCACTCTTGCATACAAGGAATTAATCCTGCCGGGTACCCATTCATCTCACCTGGGTTGACTGCAGCACAATGTGGATAAAATTCTTTAAGGAAATTACGCCATGGCTGGGATTCGAACCCACGACCCTCTGTTTCAAAGTCAGAAGACTAATCCACTGGGCCACAATGCTCCACAATGTATATTAAATAAGAGGGTTCCTAGAAACATTCTTTATGTTTGAACGGTTTTGTTTTACGTGATTATTCGTCGGCAATCAATAAGATGGAGACTAGTACGAAGCAAGACAGTTGATTGAAAAGGTTATTTGCAGTCACTGAGCAAACCATTCACCAAATTGATTTTTAAACATAAATCCAGACCGTTGTGTGTCCAATTGGAAAATTTGATTCTGCTGACAAAAATGGCTACAAAAGAGACGACATCTTGGCCATACTACACAAAATTAAGCTCCGGAAAGCATTTTATGGGGAGATTTGTTGGTGACTTTTGCTGAGAACTGTTCTAAACTTTTGAAAATCCTTGCATCTCATTTGTCACTACCAGCTCTGAGGAGCTTCTTGCACTTCGGCTTTACATACATGTATAATTCATTTTGGTGCATCTCTTCTTTTTAATTACAAAAGGGAGCTTCTCTTTGTGACACACATCAGGCTCAAGAACAGAGAAAATTTATTGTCAAATGCCCTTCGTGACAAAAAACATCCAAGTCTTTATCGAAAACTGGTTAATCAAAACAGCAGTTTCATTCTTAACTCTGGAAACGTCGAGTCTCTCTACTACTCATCATCTCTACTCGCCGACTCAAGCCAGCATCTCCTCATTAGCTCTACTACTCAAGCTGTTCTCAACTCATCAATCTTTCCTGGTTTACAGTCCTTTTCAGGACTACTTTCAAGAAAGAATACTCTACTCTCAAATCTCCACTTTCTCGCCTATCCATTTCTTCTCCTCTTCTATCCACTGTTTCTATAAACACTTCACATGGTGTACCGTAAACCACATCAGCGATTAACTCTGGACAAACGAAATATTTGCAATTTTTCGTCAGCTGCGAAACTAAGGACAAAACTGCTATTCCCGTTCACCAGTTTTCAACAAAGACCTTCCTGCTGTTCTTTGTCATTTGATGGCCATTTTCTTGAATCCTCTGTATTTCACGGACCAAAGACCCCCTAATGCAGGGTGCTACATAAGCACTTGCCCGATTGCCTGGGGCAAAGTAAAAGTTAGAGCCGGGCAAGTGTTTTGAATTTAAGACCAAAACTACTTGCCTGAATTGGGCAAGCAAAATTCTCACAGTAGAATGACCAAAATTAGGGTCGATATATGATATTGACCCTAATTTTGGTCATGGCAGGCAAGATAAAATCACTTTGGAAAAAGAAATGCAATAACAAGGTAGATCAGTTCATGACAAAAGAGAGAAAAAGGTCAATGGTTTATAAAACCGCAAAACTTTCTTTTCAAGAGGTAAAACTTTTTTTTTTCAAGGATTTTTGGGCAAGTATATTCCAACTATTTAAGAATTTACTTGCCTGACTGGGCAAGTGCTTCTAAAAAGTTATGTAGCACCCTGCCTCATGTGTAAGAATACTATGACAATCAATGTAGGCCTATTTAACATGAATGATGAAGATCTAGTCTATGAAGAGTTGAATAATGATGGTATGGGCACAAGCCCTTCATGAGATTTGCAGGTTAACTTGTTTCCAGGAAACTCGCTCTCACAAAGCACAATGCATAATTCAATGCTAAAAGTTATACGTGGTGAGACTACTCAATGAATAGACTTCCAATACTGATGTTACTGAAACATCTTTCATCCCCAACAATTTGTCTTCAGTTTGTATACTTATGAAAGCAAAGTCCTATGGAAGCATTTTTTCCCTTCAAACAGATAAGCTTTAGAAAAAGTATGTGTCAGTAAAATTTGGAAAGGGTAGAAATTAAACAAGTACAGCGATATTTCAATTGTTTTATGTCACGGACTTCAGTCGTCGGTTTTACCTTTACCTACATCATTGGGTTTAGTACGGCCCCACCTCCTACACCTCGTGCAAATCAGACTCTAAACACGTAGTGTTGACGGTTGGAGCAAAAAGTACATCCTTTATAAAACATTTGTCTTTTTTATACCCTAGCAAATTTGACCCTAAACACGTAGCTTCCCTAGCAAAATACATACCCTTTTTCATTATTTTAGTATTTTTGACACCCTTATTAAATTTGGGATGGGTATTAAGATAAGTCACCTTTTTAATAAATTATTAACATGTACTTTTCAAGGAGACCAATGATAATTGACCATTGATGAATTGGGGACCATTTTATAAATGAAAACTTTCTTGTGCTAAATGGGGACATCAACAATTTTAACATTATGGGAGTGAACTTTCATGAAATCTGGTGAAATGGTCTTTGCATTCAAATGTTTGTTAGATTCAAATCTAAAGAGATCAGGACCCCGTAACACATAGCTAAGCAATGAAAGAAAAATTATGATTGGTTCCTGGTCAATATTTTAAAGTAAAAGAGCGTGTAACATGGATAGGTCCATGGTCTAAGTTAGCGACTGATCGCTAATCTTTGTGTTACGGAGCCCAGATTCAACTTTGATGGGAAGACAATTTTAGATAATTAAATTTTTTTGAATAAGGAAGTATCACCTGTCACATGCAAAGCTGCAGGTAGCCTAGAATCAGCTCTATAAAACACTATCCGGATCTCTAATGAATAATCTTGAATAATGTGTCTGTTAAGGTTCAGACATGTAGGGCTACCACATCTTTGTTTCGTCTACGTAAAATTTCGATATAAAAAGGTATGTGTAAAATGTCTGTGCCCTTTCGAATAATGATCTCTTTGATGTAGTCCGTGCACCTTTGTAAGCTCACTTTGACAAAGCTGTGACCTTTCAGGAGAAGAGCCTGTAGGACCCTCTCTTACATGTACATACACTGGGAAAAAAGCCAATTGTATCCCATCAGTGCAATTCTTCCCTTGCTTCCGGCTCAAGACTCTGCAGCAAACAAAACGTCCACTCGCATCAATTACGCCCTTCAATATCATCAGATGCCTCCAGCAAAACAGATCGCTCTGTTTGCGTATGCCAGGAGACGGGCCACTTCATTACGCTCATGCTCATTCCAACCTAATGGACGATGTTTCGTCAGAGACATCCCACAGAACAGTCGGCCGGGCCTGCAGTCAGCGACCATTGAGGGGGCTAATTTACAAAGGCCGGCCGATCGGAAATCAGCGGAAGGAGCCTGACAGGCAAGTGCTCTCATGTTTAAGCGATGAGAGCATGATGGGCGCAACATAGTGATTAAGCAGGGACATGAAGGGACGTCTTTTGACCGTGCAGCTTGATCGGAGGTACACAGTGCCTCTTCAGTGCTTGACTTTCGCAAAAGCTGGTGAAGTGCAGGTCTTTGAACACACATATTCCTGGAAAGCCATCCAAGGCTAAGCTCAGAAATGACATTCATGAATATTCAAAGGGTTAATGGCCAGTAACAAAGAAACGAAGACAAGTTCAAGAGATCACGATGCAATTAGGCATGATCACGATGCTGCACTTTGCTTTAAGACAAGAAAATTTATAATTTTGACCTACTGTAGCATGATGAAACAAAAAATAATAAGGTGCTCGTCCTGCAGTAAGAATAGAAGGGCCTCCGTGGTTTTGCATAATTTTGTTTATTTAATTGCAAAAAAATTGCTTTGAGATTCAGGCCTTATGCCTGGCACCTTTTTTTTTTATTTTGCCCATGTGCATGTATGAAGAAACACTAGAGGGTTACTAAAATCAACTCATATCATTTCCAACATCACATGTAATCGATGCAGAGAAGGAAGACCTTCAATCCCCCCCTCCAGAAAAAAAATCCAAAAGGGGGCAAACCTCAAAATTGCTTACATGCATCATAACTAGGTCAAAACACAGATAACTTTCACCAGATCTGGAAGAAATGGGTCGACAAATTCCATTGAATTAGGGTCAAAAGGATGATTTTTCAATTTGATCTTAACAGTTCCACTCCCCATGTAGACCGACATTTACATGTGTGAAAATAAAATCTTCCAGTGGCTTTTTGTTTAAAGGTCAAGTCCACCCCAGAAAAATGTTTAAATCGAACAAGCACAACACTGAAAATGTCATCAAAATCGTATGTAAAATATGAAAGTTATGACATTTTGAAGTTTTGCTTATTTCTCAAAAAAAAAATTATGCACAACTTGGTGATATGCAAATGACAGAGTCGATGATGCCCCTCATTCACTATTTTTGTTTTTTTGTTTAAATTATATGACAACAATGACCAACTTGACTGAATCACATAATGTTAAGACAATGGTACATGTAGGCTAATCCACATGTTCAGGGAGGAATAAATCTTTTCTTCACATGACAATGAGGAAGAAATTGAAATATTTCATATTTCATATAATAGAATGCAAAAGAAATATTGAGTGGGTGGCGTCATCAGTCCCCTCATTTGCATACCAACCAGTATGTGCATATACATGTAACTGTTTTGTGAAATTGAGCAAATCTTTAAATGTCATTTCTAACTTTCTCATTTTACATCCGATTTTGATGAAATTTTCAGTGTTATGCTCGTTGAACTTTTAATAATCAAGACAACTTTTTGATGAGGTGGACTTGTTCTTTAACGTGCAAACTTAAAAATTGCAAATAAAATGGAAACTGTAGGAACATATATATGTGCAGAAAGGGGAATAGATTATCAGTCTATCATAGTCAAGATATTGTTCCACTCATACTTTTTCTGCAGGTACCTATGTCAGACGGACTATTAAAAAAGGAAATCAAAAGTACAGAGCCGCCAGGTCCTTACAACCTTCGATAGAAGTACTCATTAAGAATCCATGATGATACTGGTAGGACAGATATAGATGACCAACATGCCCATTCAGACATTAATATTTTTTAACAAGACGGTCTATTTACACTACTATACTTTGCGCAGTATGCAAAAACCTGATATTTTGGTCTCACTTCTCAAAGCACCACTTTGCATTACAGTATAAACAAGTGGAAAACCACTGGCAGTGTCACCACCAACTCCCAGCAAGAATTAAACTATGTAAAAATAAAAACAAGCGGAGTGCCTCTGGTAGTCTCACCTGCATTACGCGATTCAATATAGCAGCAGTCCTGACTTTGAAAACTACTATGAAATAATTATTCACAAATAACACCAATCATATCATACAATACTACGTTCATTGACCCTAAATGACATTTGTCATTGATCATGTGACCTATGACTTGTCAGTGATACTTGATTACCCCCGTCTCCACAATTCATAAACTTTATCCATAAACTTTGAAAGTTATGACAGCAATTTAATAATTACCTCCAATATGGCCACAGTTCATTGACCTTAAATGACCTTTGACTTTGGTCATGTGACCTGAAACTTGCTAGAGATGTTCAGTGACACTTGATTACTCTTATGTCTAAGTTTTATGAATCAGATCCATAAACTTTCAAATTTATGATGGTTATTCAACAAATACCCCCAACATGGCCAAAGTTCATTGACCTTAAATGACGTTCAACCTTGGTCAAGTGACCTGAAACTCGCAAAGTATGTTCAGTGATACTTGATTACTCTTATGCATAAGTTTCATGAACTAGGCCCATACACTTTTTTAAGTTATGCTGTCATTTCACAATCGGTTAAGATTTGACGCCGCCGCCATCAGAAAAGCGGCGCCTATCTAGTCTCACTCTACTATGCAGGTGAGACAAAAATGGAGTATGAAATATATGACTGGGCATGGCCATTCACCTACAGTACTTCAGGGGCAAGGCCCAGTAGGCACATAATTCACAGGACACCATCTCGCAGCCAGGTATTAACTAATCTATGTTTCAGTTTACAAATCTGAATGGGCATGGCCATTCAATTACAGTTTTAGGGACAATCAGGCCTACATGTAGTAGGTACATAAATCCGTAGCCAACATCTCCATAATCTACATAATTAACTATATAAGCTATAAAAAAAACTTGAGAAAAATTATGAGTGATACTCGATTACCTTTTTGTCTATTAAAGTTTAATGTACTAGACCTATGAAACTTTCAGTTATGAAACAAAACAAGTGGAACGCCTCTGGCAGTCTCGCCTGCATTACGCAATTTAATATAGCAGCAGTGCTAACTTTGAAAACTACTAAAAAATAATCATTCACAAAAACACCATTCATATAATGACATAATACCACGTTCATTGACCATAAATGACATTTGAACGGAGACTTAAGACTGTCAACTATACCCATGTCCACATTTCATTCACTCTATCCATAAACTTTCAAAGTTATTTATTTTTTTTATTTTTATTTTTTATTGATATATTCATATTCCACAATCATCAAAGTACATTTATAATAAATCATTTTAACACTGAAAAAAATGCATAACACACAGGATTTAAACGTAGCAATGAAATGAAAAAAAGTGGAGGGGCCTACTAAAAAGCAAAGCTTGTAAAATGTAGACCCCCTATCAAAATTTTATACAAGGGTAATATGATATAAGTAGAGTAAAATAATCAGCAAAATTCTATAAAATTATATATAAACACTGTAACACAAATGTATTTACACTATATACAAAATTAAATATTGACTTTAAAATAATCAATACTACCGTGGGTAAGTATGAGGTTCACAAAATATTTGATTGAATCAATAAGAATTCAGAATAAATTTTTTGATGAGTAATTTAAATCGGTTTAGATTAGCTGCCTCTTTTATTACTCTGTCCAGAGAATTCCAGAGTTTTGGTCCTGTGAAAAATACAGTTTTGCTAGAAAATACTGTTCTACTTTTGGGTAAGTGATAGTCATTTGAATGTCTCGTATTATATGAATGTAAAGTATTGTTTTTCATAAATTTCTTTTGTAGGACATTAGGTACACTATTTCTATCTAGCTGATACATGAATTGGAATAGTTGCAAGCGGTACAGGTCATTGACTTTAAAGGACAAGTCCATCCCAACAAAAACTTGATTTGAATAAAAAAAGAAAAATTCAACAAGCATAACACTGAAAATTTCATCAAAATCGGATGTAAAATAAGAAAGTTATGACATTTTAAAGTTTCGCTTTATTTCACAAAACAGTTATATGCACATCTCGGTTGGTATGCAAATGAGGGAACTGATGACATCACTCACTCACTATTTCTTTTGTATTTTATTATATGAAATATTTTTATTTTCTTGTCATTGTCATGTGAAATGAAGTTTCATTCCTCCCTGAACACGTGGAATTCCATTATTTTAACATTTTGTGCTTCAGGCAAGGAGGTCCTAATCATCAAATTCGTAAAAATTGAAATATTGTATAATTCAAACAATAAAAAACAAAAGAAATAGTGAGTGAGTGACATCATCGACTCTCTCATTTGGATGTAACTGGCTCGTTCATATAACTATTTTGTTAAAAATAAGCGAAACTTTGAAATGTCATAACTTTCTTATTTTACATCCGATTTTGATGAAATTTTCAGCATTGTGCTTGTCTGATTTTTCTCTATTTATTCAAATCAACATTTTTCTGAGCTGGACTTGACCTTTAAGGATACGTTTATGACGAAACAATTCATCTGTATGAGCTCTAAAGGACATATTGCATATTATTCTCAGTACTTTTTTCTGAAGTAGCAAGACTTTATTGAGTCTCGTTTGAGAGGCATTACCCCATGCCAGAATTCCATAATTAAGATATGGTAGAATTAATGCACAATACAACATGGATAGCGCCTGTGCTGGAAGAGCGTTTTTAAGCTTATTGATGACTCCAATATTTCTGGCCACAGTTTTGCAAATATTGTTGATATGAGCATTCCACGTAAGCTTGTGATCAATAGTAAGACCTAAGAATTTTGTTGTTTGCACTTCTTTGATTTCAGTATTATCTAAAAGTATTTGATGCGGTAGATGTTTCAATGAATGACTAAAAAGCATATAATTAGTTTTTTGCAGATTCAATAACAGTTTGTTGGCTTTAATCCAGTTTGTTACTTTTTTAAATTCTGCATTCATAGTGCTCACAAGTACATGTGGATCATGATGTGTAAAGAAAATATTGGAATCATCAGCAAAGAGAATAAATGAGAGAACATGAGATGAATTTTTCATATCATTAACATAAAGTACAAATAGCAAAGGGCCAAGAATACTACCTTGTGGAATTCCACAGGAAACTGGCCTTGTTGGAGATTCTGATTCATTTACTGTAACAAACTGAATTCTATCAGTAAGACTCCTAAACCATTGTAAAGCTGTCCCTCTGATACCGTAATTTGATAGCTTACATAATTAAATAGTATTTCATGATCTATTGTATCAAACGCTTTTGAGAAGTCGAGGAATAACCCTACGGTGTGATCAGAATCGTCAAAAGAAGTAGATATTTTATTTATCAATGTCAATATAGCATGAGTTGTATTATGTTTTTCTCTAAAACCGAATTGATTATCACATATAATACTATATTTCTTAAGGAAAGCAACTGTCCTTTTATAAATTATCCTTTCAAGAATTTTTGAGAACGAAGTTAACAAAGATATTGGGCGGTAATTACTAGTAATTAATTGGTCTCCCTTCTTGAAAATGGGTATAACTTTAGCTATTTTCATCTTCTTTGGGACCTGGCCAAGCTGCAACGATAAATTAAATATATGAAGCAGAGAATCAGCAAGAGAATGTATAATGTTTTTCACAACTCTATTTGTAATGCCATCATAACCGGGAGTCTTTTCTGCTTTCAAATTAAATACAATCTCAAGTAATTCTTCTCTATGAACTGGAGTAAGAAATATTGAACTTTCATTTTGTTTATCCAAAAAGTCCTTAAACGAATTTTCTACAGGCATAATATTTCCAGCTAACTTTGGTCCAATTTGAGAGAAATATGTATTAAATTCATTTGCTATAGAATGAGTATCTTCAACCATATTTCCATCTACACATAATTTATGAACAGCACTAGATTTGTTAATTTTGTTTAGGGCCCCATTTATTGTTTTCCATGTATTTTTAAGGTCGTTTTTATATGAATTTAATTTTTCTGAATAAAACCTCTTTTTTGCTATTCGGAGAGTAGTTGTTAAGGTATTTTTATAAGACGTGTATCTATTCCTTGAAATATCATTTGGATTTGATATATAAGAAACATACATATTATTTTTCCGATTTATAGACCTTAATATCGATTTTGAAACCCATGGGAGCTTTGGAACACGTTTATAATCGTAATTTCGATATTTCTTTAAAGGAACACAAGAATCTAAGCAGTCATTGAAAGATTTCAAAAATATGTCAAATGAGTCATCGACATTCACATTCGAGTTATAAACGTCAGACCAATCAACAGAGCTTAAATCTTCTTGAAGGCGTTCAATATTTTTATCACTAAAGTTGCGACAGATCCTATATTTCTTTTCCATTTTTGCGAGTGATTGCATTGTTTGGATATGGGTGAAAATAAGAAAATGATCGGATATGTCTGTCGTTACAATGCCAGCTTTCGGAAGAGGATGAGAGTTACAGAATATATTATCTATAAGCGTAGCAGAATGATCAGTAATACGGGTTGGTCTAGAAATAATAGGCAAAAAAGTAGAAGATAACATTAATTCAAGGAAATCATTTGTTAAAGAGTGATTACTGGTCAAGAGATTAATATTGAAATCACCAGTGATGATACAATTGTTATTTATCAATTCTCCGTTTTGCAAAAGTTCATTAGTAGCAAGTAAAAAATCTTCTATACAAGAAGTTTGAGGAGGTCTGTAGATGACACCTATTAGAGTTTTCTTATCTTTTTGAATCTTTACTTCTACAAATAAGGATTCGATGATTTCATTCATATATTCAAATTCATGTCTAATTGCATAATCAAATGAAGACGGAATATATAATGCTAGTCCACCTCCAATTTTATTTTTCCTATTGTTTATAACAATATCATAATTCGGGAGGGTGCATAAGGAATTCGGGGTTTCCGTAAACCAAGTTTCAGTAAGAGCAATAATTGGGGGATTGGCAAACTGTGTATTTTCTAATAATAATCGTAATTTCTCGAAGTTTTGGTTAGCGCTTCTTATATTCAAATGCAAAATAAAAACATCATCTTCTCCAATCAATTTAGCATAGTCTTTGAATGAATTTTCTGTATAATATGGAGAAGAGGAAAGATTGTATGCTTTATCATGAATATCGAATTCAACTTGAAGTTCATCAAAATTATTTGTAAGAATATCAGTAGAAAATCTATCAAATGGAGTATGATGATTTGAGATAACATTGCTTTTATCTTGATGATTTAGTAATAAGAAATCATCATTATTCAGATGATAAAAGGGGAAATCACGCATATTATCCACCATTATGAAATATAATATATTGCCATTTTAAAACAAAATCTTTGTAAGCTAAGCATATAAAGCATTTTTTAGATTTGATACCATCATGACCCAAAATTCGAGTTCGGAAAATACTACAGTTGTAATAGTTAACAAAATAAAGATTATCTAATACAATTATTAACGGGCGATGAAGAATATTTGCACACAAAAATTAGTAAAATGACCTCCATAAAATGTCTGGTATTGAAATATTATTGAAAGGGCAGTGAAGGAATGCAAAATATACCACGGAAAATAACACAGATATTGAACAATGCGAAAAATTTTGGGACGAGAATTTCATAATAAATGAAAAGAATACTGGAAAATCGAATAACATGGAATGGATGAAGGATAGTCCTACTACAGTTTGGAAAAGTCCTCTCTGGAATGAATGATGATGGGTTGACACTTCTCATCCTTCCTTACATAGATTCGGCCATTCTGGGTCCACAAGAACTTGTATCCGGCATCTCGGCGGGCCTTGTTGAGATCTTTCATTAGCTCCTTAGTGGAAGCGATCAAGTTTTCATTGAGGTAGATCTTGCCATCGCTGTTGTATCCAAGATCTTTTGTGCTGAGGGTCTTCAGCTTTCTTCTTCCATCATACATGATGTTCCGAGCACGTCTTGTGGTGAATCGCACGATGATTGGACGGGCTCTGTTATCAGCTTGGCGCTTGGAACCCAGCCGATGAACCACATCGAAGTCGGATGCTGCAAGCTCTGGGCTGATGTGTTTTGCAATATTGAGTATGATCCTTTCAGGAACCTCTCCCGGTCGTTCTGGTACACCTGCCACCTCCAAGTTGACTCTCCTGTGGTACTGGTCAAGATCGTTAAGCTGGAAGGTCAACTCACTGAACCTCTTCTGAAGACAGATGTTCTGCTCCCTCAGTTCTCTGTTCTCCTTTTCAATCTTCTCGGCCTTCAACTTCATTTCCTCAAATTTCTCGTTGAGGAACGACAGCGAGTTGACAATGCTACTTTGTCCCTCTCGTACACTGTCGATCGACTGCTCCAAAACGGTCAGCTTAGCATTCAAGGAATTGGAGAGTTTCCCTAGCTCATCCTTGATTAGTGATAGAAGATAGCTCTCATTCGTCTCTATGTTATCACCAGAGTTGTTTTTCGACGACTTTCTCTTCCCAGACATCGTTGACGTCACAATGACAGGAAACAATTAGAATTACGCGCACAAAGAATGGTTGCGCAAAGAGATACCAGTGATGCGTTCCATCCAGGCCAGTATGCGTTTAATGATGCGTTGCTAGGCAATGACGCGTAAATGAAGTTATTTTTAGAAGTTTATTGACACTTTCCTCTCCAAAATGATCGAAATTTCAAGCAAAAAACGTTCGATAATATCCAAATAAGTTATCCAATTGAAAAATGAGTATATCCTTGATATCCGCTATCCAGTTTCTGATACAACCATATAAATCGTTTTCACAAAATGTCAGGAAACACGGCAAAATTGCACAAAATGTCAGAGCACTTTTAAGTTCAAAAGTTATGATGGCAATTCAACAATTACCCCAACATGGCCTAAGTTTATTGACCTTAACTGACCTTTGACATGGTTTTGAGACCTGAAACTCACAGGGGATGTTCAGTGATGCTTGATTACTCTTATATCCCAAGTTTTATGAACTAGATCCATAAACTTTCAGAGTTATGATAGTAATTCAACAAATACCCCCAACTTGACCAAAGTTCATTGACCCTAAATGACCTTTGACCTTGGTCACGTGACCTGAAACTCGAGCAGGATGTTCACTAATACTTGATTAACCTTATGCCCAACTTTCATGAACTAGGTCCATATACTTTCTAAGTTATGATGTCATTTCAAAAACTTAACCTTCGGTTAAGATTTTGAAAATAATTTTCCCAACATGGTCTAAGTTCATTGACCCTAAAATGACCTTTGACCTTGGTCATGTGACCTGAAACTCGAGCAGGATGTTCAGTAATACTTGATTAATCTTATGTCCAAGTTTCATGAACTAGGTCCATATACTTTCTAAGTTATGATGTCATTTCAAAATCTTAACCTTAGGTTAAGATTTGATGTTGACGCCGCCGTCGCCGTCGGAAAAGCGGCGCATATAGTCTCGCTCTGCTATGCAGGCGAGACAAAAAACAACCTCCAAACGGTCAAAGTTCATTGACCCTAATTTAACTTTGACCTTAAATCATGTGATCTACAATGTAAACCTCATGCAAGACGACCAGAGATACTTGATTACCCTTATGTACAAATGTCATGTACTACATGTAGGTCTAAATCATTTCTATAAAGTCACAATGATATTTCAAAACTGAACCTTGGTTATTAAAGATTTCAATGTTGATACCTAAAACAAGGTCAAAATTCATTGACCCTAAATGACCTTGGTCATGTGACCCAAAACTCATCCAAAATAACCAGTGAGACTTGATTACCCTTTTGTCCAAATTTCATCTCCTACATCTGTACATGTAGCTCTAAATAAAAGTAACAATGACATTTCAAAAGCTTAACCTTGGTTTACTAAGACTTCAATATTGAAGACACCGCCACAATCGGAAAAGCAGTGCCTATAGTCCTCATATATATGCTTTTCACACTGCATTTCCTTAACCCCATACTATCCTTAACCCCGGACTATCCTTAACCCCATACTTTCTTTTTTTCAATTCACACTGTCTTTCTTAACCCCAGGCAATCGCACAGCTCATAAATATTGATGATTTTACCATACAGAGCGCAATTAATGTGCAATTTCGACTTCTGTGATTGGCTAATGCTTAGCCCCACATTTGCTTAGCCCTGTTTCATTTCACACTGCATCTCTTAGCACCGCAATTGTGGTGCTAGCACCACAATAAGCCGGCTAACCCTGCTTTTTTGCAGGGCCAGATAGTATCGTACTATTTACCGTGCTAGCCCACTTTGCTAAAACGTAGTGTGAAAACGAAGTGGGCTAAGCTTAACCCCGGGAAATCAATGGGGCTAAGACCCCCCCTTAGCCCCACCAATTTCCTGGGGTTAAGGGAAAAAAGTGCAGTGTGAAAAGCATATCAGAATATGCAGGTGAGAGAAAAATCAGGATAAAAAGTTGCTTGACTGTTTTATCAAGAATATTTCTTACTTTAAAAGAATAATCAAGATTACAAAGTCAAATATCTACTTGATGATGATTAAATTGAAACATACTCCATCCCCTTGTAACATTCAGATACATGTACATGTAGAATAATGCGAAACAGGGTGGGTTTGATTTCTTGGAAAATAAAAGTCCTAAAAATGAACATTGGGCCTACATACATGTACTGTAAATGTACACATAAAGGTCACAAAAGTAATTCTTATTCAAGCAAGGGTACTAATACTGGAACTCCAGCAAAAAAAGAAGAAGAAAAATATGTTTTTGGTTTATTATTTTACTAATTTTACTAATCACATAAAAGATTATACTATGAACAGGGCTACAAGCGGATGATCTCATGTAAATACAGTCAGGTAAAAGTACAGATGGGATCTCTTTGACCTATGAAGTTTCATACAGCCAATGACCAAACAGGAACTGAACCTTGCTGGTCAACAAGGACCACTTACCATAAGTTGGATAATTGATTCTATGGCCAAGATCATCAAGCAATAATATTTATGAAGAATTATTCATTCCACAAATATCTTTAACTAAGCAATATCATAAAACATTTTGCTTTAAATCATTTGAAGGAGGAATGGTGTCTTGTAAAAGATGTATGTGAACGGGGCTACAAATGGATGATCATCATGATCTCATGTGAATACAGCCAAGTGAAAGTACAGATTGGATCTCTTTGACCTCTGATGGACATCAAGTTTCACACGGCCAATGAGCACTTAGAAATGTATCCTTATCCTTGCTGGTCAGCAAATGACCACATACCACAAGTAGAATGATTTCATGGCCAAGATCACCAAGCAAGAATATTCACGAAGCAGAATATTTCATTCTACAAATATCTGAAACTACATAATGTCATAAAACAATATTCTTAAAATCATTTGAAAGAGGAAAACAAATAGTCAATTTATCATACTGTAAACAGTAATGGGAGAATATGCATGTACTTTATACATGCAATAAATCCATAACACTTTAATATGGATTGATACTAATGTCAATGAAACATAAATTTTAGATTTATTATCTAACTATATCGTATCTGGAGACTTGAATGTGTTTTTATTTTGACTATTTACTGTGCTATAAAGATGAATACCGAAAAAAGAATGATGCATTGATGAGTGCCTACCAGCAAAATGAGGCTTATTTTAAAAAATATACAATATTATGGACAATTGGGGGCAGATCAAATTCAATGAATACATCTATAGGGGAAACAAATTAGAGACTGTAATGAAAGAAGTAAGGGAGCCCTCTGTGTCAGCATATAGAACAGCTGCAAGTCAATGCTAAAAGCACTGATCTGAATACTGTAATAATAATATTCAGATCAGTAGCCGAGAGTCATCTCTTGAGCGACTCTGGCCAAGTGCAGACCAATGAAGCTAAAGTAATAAGCGTTGATTGTATCAACAAGGTCCTGTAATATACTGTAGTCTGTAAACGCTGTTATTTTTGCGCGATTAATTTTTCATGCTGGGCGGCTTCAAAACATATGTATCTGCCGGTTCTTGAATTCACTCTGCACACTCCATAATCATGAAGTTACTTCTGTCTGTACCCCATGTGTGGCTGGTTTCAAATAACATTTCAGGCGATAAAATTGTATTTTCTGCTCATATTCTAGCTCTACAGTGGCGTAATTCAGCATTGTTCTCACCCAATCATGAGCTTTTGTGACATTTAGCATGACGGCGGACGCAAAATGGAGGCGCTGCTGGCCTGGTATGGTATGGGGCCGAGTGCCGGGTAGAGACCGTGGGGGGTTGCGATGATACAAAGTGCATGGGATCAATCATCAATTGACCCACCTGGGCGATCAACAAGACATGTCAAACAGACCTAAACACTCATCCAATCAAGCAGCATATTTCAAGCAACATCGCAATTAAAATACCGATCTGCGCCTGTTTAAAAAAATGCTCATATTGGAAAAAAATATTATTGTGATGTGCACGATGCGATGAAGCATATTGACGCTAACTTGTTTAAATGTCGCCCTCTATAGGTCAAATTATACCTCTCCTTGACAAAAGTATACATGCAATTGAACCCCGGTTCAAAAAATGCCTCATAAGTTCGCATACACCTTTCAAAATTTGTGCTCCCCGATCTTGCCACGAAATTTAATGTACCGTACCGCAAACATTTCTGAATTTACAGTATTGCGCAATAATTGTTGGGCTGATATTTACAATTGATACACAAAAATCATTAATTACCATGATGCATAATGATTGCTCGCATGGCAGATTTTTTACGAATGATTTTTACTAATGCTGTATTCCAAAGACCATTCCCCGTTCTGCTTAGTCAGAACGCACCTCAATAATAAAAATACGATCCCTTACCCATCATCATATCAGAGTCTAGAGAACTTATTGTGGAGTCGCACATGACGAGGGGATGAAGACGTCTACACAGCAATGTCGACTGGATCTACACGGCGATGTCGACTGGATCTACACGGCGATGTCGACTGGATCTACACGGCAATGTTGACCGGATCTACACGATGCTGTCGACTGGATCTGCACGGCGATGTCGACTGGATCTGCACGGCGATGTCGACTGATCTATACGTCAGTGTCAACCTGATCTACACGGCAAGGTCGACTGGATCTACACAGCAATCATACATGTACGATAAGCTCTTAGGTTCAAAGCCTTGATGAGAGCCAACCCCTCAAGTTCTCTCGGTGAGGCCTTTCAAAACTGTAGCGGAGATAAAAGTAATTGAAAATAAAATAATTATTTTAAATGAAAGTATGCTTCAAGGTTTGTCACAACATTTTACATTAATCATCTGAGTTGATTTATCACACAAAAAATGAATGTGTAATGCTGTACTTACATGTATATCGAACCAGACACTTTTTTCAACAACAAATCACACCATTTCAATGGGAATAGTACACAAACAAAATGTTATGCAGTGCAAACTTCAAACTATTTTCCTGCAGTACACGTAAATGATGTTTTAAGGCAGGAAAACTTTCTTCCATCAATTTCTCAGTGAGTTCCAAAATTAGTGTTTAGTGCAAATTATGCGTGTAGCCTAAAAATGAATATTCAACAACAATAAATTACCGATTTAAAATCTCTTTCGTCTTGTCTCTTTTCCTCCGTCGCTTTACATTTATTCCATTTCCATTCTCTCCATTTCTCTTCCTCATTTCCTCTCCCTCTCTCTCTCTCTCTCTCTGTCCCTCTCACTCTCTCACACAACAATCAGCGAAGGATTTACTGAAAGTAGACACATTGCTACAAATCGGTCAAGTTCAAAAGGTCGTGCCCTCAGCATAGTCAAAGTAATGTTATACGAAACACAAAACCAAGACCACAATCATCTCAAAATCTGCTCCCAATTCTCTCCACACTATGTCAAAATTAGGTGGTTTCAGACCGCCTCGGAGTTCGTCAGTTCCAGGTATTCTCTGATCGGGAAATTTACCCCGATCAGAAAATACCAGGTATTTTGGTATTAAATGTGAAAGCAAACTACGCGTAATTTCCCCGAAAGAAAATACCCGCTAAATAGTAGGTACTTGGCAAAATTACGAGAACTTTCGCGGGGATTTTTCCAAGGTCGCAGGTATTTTGGCAATGTGAAAGCAATTTACGGGAACTTTTAGCCCAGCGTCTCGTTGGGCGCGGGCGCCGTGGGTGGCTGCTGGGCTAGACGTTTTGAATCTCGCGCCTTGCCTGCTTATTAGACCATACTGCGCATGCTCCTAACTTCAGGAATTTATCCCGAAGGATATGTTTCGGGGCGGTGTGAATGCAGGAATAATTAATGGGTATTTTTTAGCCTAAAAATGTTCTCGTAATTTAACGGGGATTCTCGTGATCGAGGCGGTTTGAAACCGCCTATTGTAACTCTACCCCCCAAACATACCGTCTATGTTCTCGCCAACCTACGTGAGAAAATTCAATAATGCTAAAAATGAATTTCCATCATTTTTTTAAAACTATACTGGAGAAACTTTGAGACGGCTTACTATCCAACAATTTTTCACCCTACGACTTCTACTTTTTTATGTCTTTGATGTTATGTAAACTTTGTTCCTTTGTATTTTACCACACTTGTGTTCATTTTTATGCAGAGAGCAAAATAAACTTGAATTGAATTGAACTGTAAATCAAAATTTTATGTTGGTGTTGTATCAGTACTTTGATGGACATTCATTTTGAATTTGAATTTCATTTTTTCTCTCTCATTGTGAAATTAATCTAACGTCAATTCATATTGGGGAAGATTGCATTCATAATTTTTCTATTGACACCGATAGATTTTAAGACAGTCATTTTGAATTTGATTTTTTTTTCTCACTCTGTGAATTTGAATAATAAGTTAATTTCTATTGGGATAATTGCATTCCAATTTTTTATATTGAAACCAGTATATTTTAGACTGGATTTATAAAAAATAGAAATTTGGTATTCAGAATTTTTAGAATTTTAAAAAGTTGAATTTTGACATTAGTAATTAGAACTTGATGCCTGAAATTTGAATTTTCATTTGTAATAGATAATATTTTTTCTGATAGGACAGTGATTTTCATTTCAAATTAAAACTTTGAATTTCAAAGTTGCTTTGGCAGTTGATATTCAAATTTTGAATTGAATTTGAATACTGCACAAAATCCACAGAGGACTTATTAAAAGACAGAAATCACATTAAATCCTGAACCCAAGTCAAGCCCATTTTAGTAATGAACAACACTTTGGGTAATTATTAGAGAAATAACAAAGCTACACATTGTGATGTGCTCTATACATGTATATGCAAGATGAGTGGACTATTAAAATTGGAAATCCAAAATATAAGTTGATGAAAATGCCAAACATGAATACGGCCAATTTTGAACAAACCGCGCATTACAATGAAAGCAAAACTTTGCAGGAGGTCCAAAATTGGGTCAGGGTCAAGGTCAAATATTTCTAAGGGTAGTTTAAGTTACAATCGCCCCTGCTTCTGTCAGACATACGATACCGTACAAGTGAAAGTACAAGTGCGGTGTAACTTTTCAACAACGAAATCTGACGGGTTCTTTAGTTTCGCAAAGAAAAGCACCACTTTAGGTAGATTACATGCAACATAGCTGAGCTCTGTACCTGGTTGAATTCCAGGCTTTGTTTTATTTCTCTTTCCCCACGTTCCTTTTCTTTCCCTTCTTTCTGTCTCCATCTCTCTTTCTCGATTTCTCTTTTCCTTTCTCTACCTATTTCTTTCTCTTTTCCTTTCTCTTGCTCTTCATTTTATATTTCTTTCACTTTTTTCTTTTTTTTCTATATTTCTTTCATTAGCTTTTTACTTTCTTTCTTTCTCCACCCTTCTCCCTCTCTTCTTTCTTTCTCTCTATCTTTCTTTCATGCTCTCTCCCTTTCTCTCTCTATCACTAACTCCACTTTTCTTCCATCTGTGCCCAACACTTCCCCTTTCTTTCTCTTGTTCTTTTCACCATCTAGAAATTCCTCCCTCAACAAGAATGCATGAATAAATGACCAAACAAACAAACAAATTAATGAACGAATGAATAAAATAAATAAAAA
Organism: Lytechinus pictus; assembly: GCF_037042905.1. Classification (NCBI taxonomy): domain Eukaryota; kingdom Metazoa; phylum Echinodermata; class Echinoidea; order Temnopleuroida; family Toxopneustidae; genus Lytechinus; species Lytechinus pictus. The sequence goes on from NW_026974141.1 coordinate 4,257,468, forward strand.
GATTTATAAAATACTGAAGATTTTTTTAAGGGTTTCAAGTATGTCAAAGTAAGAACTGACAGTAAAATTATAATTTATTTGGTTTTGTTTATGTTATGACATATTGTACTTTTCATCTTTATATTGTTAAAAGCCATTGGAAACCAAATTTTTTACATTGACCAATAAAAAAATCTTGAATGTAGGGAACTGCATTTTTTACTCCTACATTTATAGAGAGTACACTCCTAAATTTACAGCCAGCAGGAGTAACAGTGGTTTGTTTATAGGAACATACAGGTCCTAAAGAAACTAAAACTGACCGTAAAAATGTGTATTAAGGCACTGGTATCTTCAGAAATTTTTTTGAGAATAATACAGCGCTAATTAAAACACAATTTAATGAATAGTGAACAGATCAAGGGTAATTACCTCCCCTTAAAATAATCTGTGGTAACACTTTTTTTTTCTTCTAAACCTACAAAATGAAGAAAAAATTAAGGATCTCCTTCAAGTAATCTGAGGTAAAAACATACCATATTTCTCAGAATCTTCTTCTCAACTTACACTGGAGAGAAAGGAAGGGTAAAACTAATATCCTTGTTCAAACCATGGAAAAACAAAAGATATAACCCAACCGGAGCCTTATCTCTGATCTTCAAGGATTATTAAAAAGAGAAATACATCCTATTTCATAAACATGAAGGTACATGTAGTTATCATTTAAGAACATTATTACTTGACTAATCGTATCAGTGTTTTCATCCATTGAAAATGAACCATACACTGTATAAAGTATATCATAAAATTTGAACATTTTTTCACATTACCATATACACAGGTACTTTTGAAAAAATAACGTAACCATATAAACAGATTAATATTTTTTAACCAAATTTTCCATCATGAATTACTTTATGTATTCTCAATCATATAGGTAACTTTTTTGGTTCCTTCATGTTGATGTTATTTCATAGGTTGCTCTGCCGCAGAGGGGGTGGGGGGGTACTAAGACAGGGGCCGCGGAACCGTGTGCAAAAACGCAAAAATGACCATACGATTGTGATTTTCTGCATGGTCGGCCCCCCCACTTTGAAAACCGTTCCGCGGCCCCTGTAAGATGGGTATGCCAAACAGATGTTCTTGTATGAACTATTCCCTTTCTGTGCATTAAATATAAAAAGGAGAATGAAACCATTGGAACCATGGAACAAGTTTATAGCTTGTAATTCATCCATTTTTTCTCAAACTATTGGCGATCTGTTTCTAAGTAATTTTCTCTCTTTTTTATAATTTTCAACTGGAATCTGAAATTTCATTCTCCTTTTAAGCATTTCTGGTGCAAAATCTTCAGGAGAGGATAAAGAAGGTTTTCTCAGAAATTAAATATCAATTCTTCATAGAATATCTTTTTTATAAAAAAAAATACATGCACCAATAAAAAAGAATGAAATCACTGGAACAAGTTAGCTTGTAATTCATCCACTTTTCCTCAAACATTTGTTGATCTGTTTCTAAGTTGTTGTTTTTTCTCTCTCTCTTTTATATAATTTTCAACTGATATCTAGAAGTTCATTCTCCTTTAAGCATTTCTGGTGAAAAAATATTCAGGAGAGGACGAAGAAGAGGGTTTTGCCAGAAATCAAATGTTCATTCATAGAATGATATATTTTTTATTAAAAAAATACATGAACAATGTTATTTACATGAATGACAAAGGCTCATATTCTCCATGTTGTATTTTTTCCCTTCTCCCTGTCTCTCTCTTTCCCCTGTTTCCCCTTTCTCCCTTCCTTCTCTTTCCTTTCTTTACTTGCCACTCTAAGTCTCATTTTTTCCTATCCAGTTGATTTCTTCCTTTTTGCTTTTACATGGTCTCTTCCATCCTTTCTCCTTGGTTATCTCTCTCTACTCGTTTTTCATTCTGTCGTATGAGTAACTATTTTGCTAATTTCTTTTTATTGTTTTGCAATACATGTTCAGTAATATTCCTTTAGTGTAAAATATTTGTAAATTTATACATCATTAGTGTTTATTTTTGTATTTTATATTATAATGTACATGTATTGCCAGTGGAGGACAAATTTCTATGTTTTTAATATCGACCAGTAAATGAATCTGAACATGTATGGAGGCAAACAAGGCCTTTCATGAATGGAGAGGACTGGACAATAATTGAAACTGTTGAATGAAATAAATTCAATTGGGATGTCACTACACTGCCTCCACAGAAACAGATAGATGGGCAGATGAAGCAGTTTCTAGCCTGGAGGGGTGTTAAACTGTCACTTTAAATAGCGCAATGTTCCGTTGATAAGGAGAAGTTTGCTACAATTAAATGGACATAGACAGTTGACATAGGCCTATAGCAGCAGGATGTATATTTTTAGATATTTGCAGATTGGGTATTGGGGATCTGCATTTTGACCATTTCCAAGTATTCTTATTTTTTTTTGGCAAACTAATATCTATTTGATATTCCTACTTTTTAATATCTTTAATGTTTGTGTTAAACACATCCAAAACTTGTGGTGTTAATTGGTTTACATAGTTGACCACAGTAATCATTTTACTCTCAGTGATAAATGTTAATGTTAATTCAACACCTGTGGTAGTTATCAAAACACCTCTTGATGTTAAATTTTGGTGTTAATTCAACACCTGTAGGTGTTTTACAACACAACTCGGTGTTAATTTTGGTGTAAATTCAGTACCTGTACCAGTAGTTAAAGGAGAATGAAACTCTTGGAGCAAGTTAGCTTTTGTGAAAGCAGAAAAATCAAAGAATAAGATCAACAAAAGTTTGAGTAAAATAGGACTAGCAATAGAAGAGTTATGAGCATTTGAATGTCGAGATCACTAATGCTATGGAGATCCTCCCATTGGCAATGCGACCAAGATCTATGATGTCACAGATGAACAACTCTCCCCTTTTGGACACTGAAAATATACCCCAAAACATCTCTTTTTGCTCATTCTAATCATATGAAAAACGATTCATCAATGATATAATGTTGTGAAACCTCTGTACTTGTCCTCTCATAAAGAGAACACCTCACCTTGTGATAGACTCTATAAAAGTGAGAATATAAGTGAAATAAGTACTAAAGTAATGAGGGAGTTGTACGTGTGTGACATCACAGATCTTGGTCGCATTGTCAAAGGGAGGAACTACATGGCATTAGTGATCTCAATATTCAAATGCTCATAACTTTCTTATTATTCATTCAATCTTCCTCAAACTTTCAACAATATGTTTCTTTGATTTTTCTCTTTGATATGGATTCAGCTGGTTTCAAGTGTTTCATTCTCCTTTAAGTTTTGGTGTTAATTCAATACATGTACCTGTGGGTGTTATCTCAACACCTCTTAGTGTTAAATGTTGGTGTTAATTCAATACCTGTGGGTGTTATAAAAAATACCTGTTATACATTTTGGTATACCTGTTGGGGTTAAAGTTTGGTGTCAATTTAAAACCTGTTGGTGTAATCATAACACCTTTGGTTGTTAGTTTCATTCTCTAGTGTGTAATTTTAGCACCTTAGGGTGTTGTCCTCTTGGGACACCAAATGGGGTCAGTTTTAACACCCCATCAGAGAGGCAGGGAAACACTGTCATTCCTCTCTATTTTTCACATTTCTCCCTTGTATTTATACATACTCCCACAGAAAATTATGCTTTTTTTTAACATATTTCATCCCAATAAATTGTTTCTTTCTTTCAAAGAGAAAGTTGAGAGACCTGCTGTTATTAACAAAACATGGTCCATTTATAAAATACTCAAAAGTATCCAGAGTCGTTTGATTCTTTTTTGGGGGGTAGAAGTTTAATCATTAAAACCAATTACCCCCTAGTCCCTTGCTAGTGCTCTCTTGCTTAGCCTTTAATATTGAACACATAATGATATAAAAGTCTAAATACAGAGGCTAAAACGTGATTTTTTGTTTTATATTGTAGAAAGTCAACAGTGTGAGGATCAATTTTCTGCAATTAATATCAAAATAAGTCATTTGGAAGCATTATACATGCAGATGTATGGTAATGCACTTGGTATTAATGACGTCAAAGAGACATTGCTATTTATCAATTACCGGTACATATAGATACCCATATGTATCATAATTTGAATGCGTCGAGTGCACATGAAGAAAAGCATACAGGATTGTTCATAATTGAAAGGATTAATTGGAATAATGGAGAATCAAAATTGGAGACTTTATCAGTTGATGATTCCACATCTACTCTAGGGATCCATGTCATAAAATTTGTTCAAATAACAAATTTACAATAGCAGTTAAAAGCTACTGAAATCCTGATTGGCTGATAGTAAATTTGTTATACATTGTAGATATTGTGTATTTGTTGCTTTAATATAAAACGGGACCCGATTATGTAATGAGTATGCATGTAATGATCTCAAAGTGAATTTTAACAGAATAAAAAGAGCGGCCACCCAAGTATTGACAAACTAAAAATTATGTGTCAAATTATTCTTTCTGTTGGAATAGTTAATAACCTAGCATGGTGGCTCAGTGGAAGAGTGCCCACCTCATGAACAGGAGGAAATGGGTTCAGTCCCCTCAGAGTCAGACCACAGACAGACTAGTAAACACAAATGGGACCTTCTGCCTTCTTGCTAAGCGCTCAGCACTAAGATTGGAGAAGAGTAATAATCAAATATATAAAAGGACTAATTTAAATGACTGATCATAAAGGCCCCTAATGGAATCCAAATTCATATAACCCTATCTAATACTAATTATATGATCTATGTAGCCATTTTGTGAAACTAGGCATAATAACTTCCTTATTTTACTTCCAATTTCGATACAATTGTTTGCGTTGTGCTTGTTTGTTTTTTCTCCATTCATTTAAAACAACTTTCCATTCACATGAATATGGCCTTTAAGTTCAAAAAGGCTTTAAGATAACAACTCCATGACACTATTCTCACTACCGTCCTAAATCTAATTTACTGGAAACTAGTTTAACGTGTATTATGAGAACGGTCGAAGCGGTCTTGGAAGTGATCTTCCAAACCGTTTCAGAAAACCACCTCGCGATGTAGTTTGCCTTTGCCTCGTTAAACTGGTTTTAGCGCGAGGACACAACCGTTCTTCGGGAAGCGATCTTCGCGCATTTCGAACGCGCTACTTCACACACTGTATACGTGTGGAATGCCTACGCTGGGGTTTCAAATTTCGCGCGAAACATGTCACCCCACTGAGTGTTCCCATAGCAACAAGACCGCTTAACGTGAAGTGGTTTTGAAAACCACTTTCGGGTGATCGCATGGGAACGCTAGCAAAGCGATCTTCCAAACTGGTTTCCTGAACCGGTTTGCAGTAAACCAGTTTTAGAAAGTATAATGAAAACGGTGCCTACCTTTCCATCGACATCGCACATTATAAAGACTTACCATCCTTTTAGCTCTAAATGGGCAATATTTACACTTTCTGCTCTTGCCCCTAGAGCCTCCCATGAAACCAAATTGGATTCTATTCCATGATTAAAGTGCAGAGAGACAAGCCCTGATGTAATTAGGCACAGACTGAACTTGTGAACTTGCAACTTTCTACATGTTTGCCTGTGTTGGGTATTCAGGGTTCCCAGCTTTTCAAGAAAACAAATTTCCTCATTTTTCCCTGATGAAGCTTATTTTATTTATTTATTCTTGTTTATTTCATTTCCAGGTAAACATTATACTCGAAACAATAGTCTAATTCAGTACATTGAAAATAATCCATCATAATATCCAACATACAATATCAAAGTAAAAAAAAAACATGCACAAAAAAAGGAAAGAGTACCAGCTAATGCCTGGGGATTATTAATAGAAATCAAGTTTCTGTTGAAAGACTCTCCTCATTAGCTAATGCTAAAAAGGAAGTTTTAAAATTCCCTGATAAATATTTAAACCCATCCCCAGTTTCGCATATATGTTTTCTAAGTCGTTGCAGTAACTTATGCGCATTTTCAGTAAATATAAGACTAATAGTACCACCATAACCAGTCATTCAATGGATGTTGTTTTGATATGCAACAAAATATAACAGAATCTGACTGACAACCATGCTTTCGGCTTATGGGACATTCAAAATTCCCTGATTTTTCCCTCATTTGAGGCATTTTCCCCTGATTTTAGGTATTTTTTAATCAAATTCCCTGATATTTCCCAGACTGAAAAAAATTAAAACAATTTTCCCTCATTTCCCTAATGAGCTGGGAACCCTGATATTATGAAGGGTGTTTTCACATGATATCTTTGATGATTTTAAAGAGTTTTCATCATAAATATTTTCATTAAAGCATTTTTGTTTTTATCATTTTTATCAGTGAATCTTTGTGCAATTTCTATGTGAATATTTTTTATTGTAATTGTAATTTGTGCCTTCTATAATGAACTGATTTGAATTGATTTGATTTGGTTTTTCTTAACCAGCCTACACCCCGCACAGTATAAAGACATGGATCACAAAACCAAATTGCAGGGTCTTCACAGAAATACATCTAACTTTATTCAAAAAGTCATATATATATATATATATACATGTACTGCAGAAAAAAAGCTGTAGGGAAAACCCCCTTCTGATCAAATTTGCTAGACATAGGTTATTGCCAAGACATGCATGCATCCATCTATCAAATTACTCTGTTATGTAAAAAGTGATGGAGATGATAGGTATTACATGTAGGGCAGAAATTTATGAGACTGCATTAATAGGATAAAATTTGTATGAGGATGTTACAAAAAAATATGTAAAACACAAGTGATGGGGACGATGAGTAGGGGTGGTCTAAGGTTATTGTCAAACGAGCCTGGATCCATGTATGAACACACACACTAAATTGTGTAAAAGACAAGTGATACAGAACTGAGGTGACTACCGTCCAGGGAGCTTAATATCATGTATGAACACAACTAAAACGTGTAAAAGACAAGTGATTTGATGATGAGTAGGGTTGACTGGACTAAGGTTATCATTTTCAGCAAGCCTGGTTTCATGTATGAACACAACTAAAACGTGTAAAAGACTAGTGATTTGATGACGAGTAGGGTTGACTGGACTAAGGTTATCATTTTCAGCAAGCCTGGTTCACGTATGAACACAACTAAAACGTGTAAAAACAAGTGATATGATGAGGGATGGACTGAGGTTATCATCCAGCAAGCCTCTTTTCACATATGAACACAACATAAAGAAACCGTTCTCACTATGCTTTTTAAAACTAGTTTACTGGAAACCGGTTGAGGAAACCAGAAAGGAAGATCGCTTTGCTAGCGTTCTCATTTGATCACCCGAAAGTGGTTTTCAAAATCACTTCGCGTAAAGCGATCTTGTTGCTATGGGAACGCTCTCAGTGGGGTGACACATTTCGCGCAAAATTCGAAACCGCAGCGTAGGCATTCTACACACAGTGTTTGGAGTAGCATGAATGTGCGAATAACAGTTGTGTCCTAACTTACGCTAAAACCAGTTTAACAAGGCAAAGCGATCTTCAAAACTACATCGCGAGGTGGTTTTATGAACAGGTTTGGAAGATCGCTTCCAAGATCGCTTTGACCGTTCTCATTACACGTTACACTAGTTTCCACTAAACTAGTTTTAGGAAGGTAGTGAGAACGGTGTCTAGGACGAGTAAAAGGCAAGTGATGGGGACGATTCATGGAGGTGTCCAGACTGAAGAGGAGGCTAAATTCACAAATGAACACACACTAAACGTGTAAAAGACGAGTGATGGGGACGATTTGGAGGGGTGGACCGAAGTGATCATTCATTCAGCCTGGTGTCACGTGTGAACACACACTAAACGTGTAAAAGACGAGTGATGGGGACGATTTGGAGGGGTGAACCGAGGTGATCATCGTCCAAAGAGCCTGCATTCATTGATGAGGTTTGATGTAATTCATCGTAGTTGAGGCATCCTTTTACAAAGAAGGGTGGGTGGTTATACAGGACGAGTGTTATACTACAAGTTGATGGAGTAGAGAAGCAAACACATGACAAGGAATCTTAGAAGAGGATAGGTTGTACCTATTAAAATTGAAGCACACCTTTTCAGATCCTCAAGAATTGAAGATCATCTTCAATTCTTGAAAAGTACATGTAAGCAAAAATGATGATCAGCATAGCTTTCAGCTTGCAGAAATTGTTCTTTGCACATAAAGGACAATAACCAGCAACATGTGGCTTTAAGAATCAGGGCCCCTCCATTGAAAAAACTACTTGTATAAATATCCATGTAATAACTTTGCAATAATAGTTTAAAGCTACTGAAATCCTTCAATTTGATTGGCTGATAGTGAACTTGTATTAGTTTTTATAAGAAAAGTGCATTTTTTTTCATTACTACTGCTTTATGAAAAGGGCCCCCTGGAAAGGTACATTGTAGAGAAAAGTAGAAAATACTAGCAGAGTACTATTCAGTTTAATACTGGAAAACTAAATTTATGAATATCCCATTTTTCCGCCCCTCACCGCACCCCATAGGTTTGATATTGGGCTGAAGAATAGAGGAAGCTTCTCGAGCAATTAGATGAGGCCGGGATCGCGTGACCTTGAACTTCATACAGATTTGCATCCCAGACGAAAGGGCTTTTCTGCTCCAATGAACGGCACCAAAGCCAAGCGAGGGAAGAGGGAGGGAGGGCAGAGGGAGCGAGTGGGGACCCTAGAATAAATCATGATGTTTTATGATGCTGGTTTGAAAGAGGCGAGGTTCGCTGCATTCATAATGCATGACCTTGAACGTTAAAATCTCATTCAGCTCATTCTTAGAAGTCCAGGGGCCCGTCTTACAAAGAGTAATAATTGATCTGATCAATCGCAACTTTGGAAAGCCAGCCACATCAACATCTAAAAATACATATTTGTTCAAAATATCTTTTATGAATGACCATATTCATATATTCAATGTTTTGTTGACAATTCAGTATGCTTCTCTTTGTTTTCAAATGACAATGAGCAAATTTCCTAGAGAAAAAATTATGACATTGATGCATTTCCATATACCTGAGATTGATGGGTACTCGTAACTCTCTGTAAGACGGGGGCCCAGGCTAAATAATGAATCAAAATTGCAGAAAAGCATCATGTACAACAGACATTAATCGCAAATAAATCTTACCTGCTCATTACCTATCGGTGCAATTCTATCATGATTTATTACAGTCAGAAGGAAATGAAAGGTTTGTTCGATGTTCAAACTTGAACATTTTTAATGATTTATTTTTCAGCATACTTTGTTACTTTGTGAAGAAAAGTAAACATGCAAGTACTTCCATAGTTTCAGACCACCTCAAGTTCGTCAGTTCCAGGTATTTTCTGATCAGGATATGATCTACCAAGATCAAAATTTACCAGGTAATTTTGGCAGTGTGAAAGAAAATTACGCATAATATCCTCGAAAGAAAATATTAAAATAGTAGGTACATGTATTTGTCAAAATTACGTGAACTATCGCAGGGGATTTTTCCAAGAACACAGGTATTTTGGCAGTGTGAAAGCAAATTACGGGAATGATCTTAGCCCAGCATGTAGTTGGGCGCAGGTGCCGTGGGTGGCTGCTAAGCTAGCGATTTTGAATCTCGCGCCTTGCCTGCTTATCAGACCTAACTGCGCATGCTCGTATTTTCAAGAACTTTTCCTGAAGGGTATTTCATGGGGTGGTGTGGATGCAGGAATAATTATCGGGTATTTTTTGGCCTTAAAAAATTATTGTAATTTAACAAGAATTCTTGAGATCGAGGCGGTTTGAAACCACCTATTTCAACAGTCAGAGTGCTGATGTCTTTCATGAAAGCATTCCCCCCCCCCCCCATAATTATAATATTGGGGTAGATCTGGGGAGCGTTAAATGAAAACACTTGTCGGACAAGTCCAGTTTTATCCGACAGTTACCATGGTGGTTCATAGCCAATCACAATCAAGGAAAGTTGTCAGATCTGACAACGTGTTGGACAAAAATAGTGATGAAACCATATTGTAATGTTCAAGACCTTGAACCTGATAAGAAATGATATTGCATGGTTGAGCATGGTATATCAAGGTAATAATGCCTGCATATGGGGGCCCTTCCCCAAGAGCTTCTCTGAGGTATTTTTTCGTGATGGGGTTGGTCTGAATATGCCTATGATAATGTTCATGACCTTGAACCTGATGGCAAATGATAATATCATGGAATAAGCAGGGAATAGCAGATATATTGCCTTAAAATGGGTAGGCCCTACTTCTCCTAGCGCTTCCCTGCTGTATTTTTCGTGATGGGGTTGGTCTGAATATGCCTATGATAATGCTCATGACCTTGAACCTGATGGCAAATGATAATATCATGGAATAAGCAGGGAATAGCACAGATATATTGCCTTAAAATGGGTAGGCCCTACTTCTCCTAGCGCTTCCCTGCTGTATTTCTCATGACAGGGTAGGTCTGAATATGCCTATGTTAATTTTTATGACCTTGAACCTGATAGCATATGATATATCATGGTATAGCACAGATATATTGCCTTAAAGTGGGTTCATCAAAGTAGGCACTACTTTCCTCTTCCCCAATGTATTTTTCATGGTGGGGTACATATAGATCTGAATAATCATATGATAATGTACATGACCTTGAACTTGATACTTAGCAAATAAATATATCACAGTAGAGCATGCAATAGCTTGGTAATATTGCCTTCACATGGGTTCATCCGGAGTACTCCTCATAATGCGATAACCAACCCGCCTCCCACGCCAAAATTGGAAGGCAGACTCGTCAAATCATTTTCCATCTACACACGCTTGATCACAATAACGACCTTGAACATACGCTGTACATATCATGCACCCAATGCAAGCTACATGTAATGTACGCTGTACAGTACATGAAATATACAGATACTCTGGCACATAGGGGAATATGAAGTATAAAGTTATTGCACAGAATAGAGTTCAATAGACCATATGACTGATGTAATATATGAATTGGATAATCATACAGGCATTATATGCCTACTGTGGTATATTATTTGCTAAGTATCAAGTTCAAGGTCATGTAAATTTATTGATTTGTTGTTTAAAGGATTGGCATTCATTACCTCTTATTATACACTTATATTCATACTTTGTTTCTATTTTTTGTACTTGTTTTATTTACGTTCTGTTTAAAGTGATTGGTTAACATTGGTTTGACTTTTTAAAAATCTGAGCTAGAAGGTCACACTTGTCTGTGTCTGTGATATGTTACAAAAATGAAGCCCAGAAAAAATTGCGTTCGAAAATGATTATTTAGTGCTTCAAAAATTGAAATATAAAGTTACCGAAAACACCATCTTAATTTCATCCCATACACTTATGTGTACTATTTAGGCGTCTATAAGACGCCTATTTACAAAATCGGGGTTTGCCTTGTAGTTCTAGCTTTTCATTTTCAATAATGGTTGTTTTCAGGGTTTATTAGTTCTAATACATGCACTTGTACACATGTTTTATCTTGGTTTGAAATTTTTTTAAATCGGCTGCTCACAAAGTTAAACAATACCTTTAAATTGTAAAGCGCTTAGAAACTGTATTGTAAAGCGCTATATAAAAGCTCCATATTATTATTATTATTATATAGATCTGTACGTTCTAAAATCTGGCATTGTATGAAGAATTTTATTACTTGTATTCCAGCGAATAAGATATTACACTCAACATGAAGTGCGCTGTTCTTTATTGTTAGTCTCCATTAGGCTTAGTCTCCATAATAATTCAGCCAGTTGCCAGCGACAATAATTATTTCAATAACATTATCTTGTAAGAGTCTTTTGTATTCACATTTTTCTTTGTCAAACAATTGCATAAATTTGGAAGTTTAGATTGCATGAAAATTTAAAGAGTGATTATCGTGATCAGAATCATTGAAAAAAAAGGTGGGAGTACAATTACATGTATTATTCCGAAGAAGGCATTAAAACCGGGGGCATTTCATGAAACAATCAGTTACTGCATCTTGATTGGCTCAGAGCAAAACTGCCATTTCATAATGCTCCCCTGAAATGTATCAACTGACTATATATATACATTGATATTCAAGCAATATTTTTCTTACGAAACATGCCATGTTTATAACATACATGTAAGATCACTTGCTAGCTAGCGTTCCCATTTGATCAGCCGAGAGTGGTTTTCAAAACCACATGCAACGTGGTCTTGTTGCTATGGGAACAGTCTCAGTGGGGGTGACACGTTTCATGCGAAATTAGAAACCGCAGCGTAGACGTTCCACACACCAGTGTGTGAAGTAGCGCGCTCAAAATGTGCGAAGACGGCTTCCAGGAGAACGGTTGCATCCTCACGCTAAAACCAGTTTAACGAGGCAAAGCGATCTTGAAAACTACATCGCGAGGAAGTTTTCTGAACTTCAAATATACAACTTTGAAACAATATTTTATCATTCAAGAAGAATGAAGGATTTTTGTCACTCCAAATACTGTATAAATGATATTTCTCTAAATTACTCTCATAATTGAGATGCATGATGATTGTTTGTTATTTTAGATGTGAATGATGTCTATATCATAATATGCTATAGGGGTATTATTTTAGTTACAGTATTAATTTATGTTCTGGTTTTTATTCATGCTTATTTCGAGTCATGTTTTAGTTAAACGAGTTACATGCATATGATGTTATTTAAGGGACAAATAAAGTTATTAAACAAAAATATTAACAGAGATAGCAGAAATGTCACTCACACAATAAATTATATCACTCTTTAACAGATATGTTGCTTTTAATCTGTTCATGACCAAATTTGTTTGCTAATTTACAACAGATTCTCTCCGTCAAGGTGCAGCAATCAATAAGTTATCAATTAATTTGAAGAATTATTATCAATTTGGGGGCTAAGGTTTGCTTGTAACAGTTTGCTATATAAGTCTTCATGTCTAATACAAGAAGTAAACAATAATTTCAAATCAATTAGGCTAGTTTTTATTTTTGTCAAAAGTTCATTAGAATTTTAGAAAAACAGTGACCATAAGACTTTTTATAGGCCTAACCCTTTCCCACTACCTAAATCCAGGGTTACTCTAGAGTTAAGCTGGCCAAACCACCTTGCACAAATGCACACACATGCTTCCGTGTGTGTGTGTGACCTTCGGATTTGTGCGGCCGAATCTCTGTGAACCCCTTTCTCACCAGAGTTGAATACATGTATAACCATCTCTTCACCAGGCCATAAAAGGATCTACATTGTAATTGGGAAAGGGGTATAGTAGAAGAAGATTATTTGAACATGTCGCAATAATTCAACATGCAGCTTGTCAAGCGAGACAGAACATCATTGATTTTACACCGTTGCTTTTGAAGACTCTGGACGGTTTAACGCAAATGCCGAGAGGAAGCCCAAGGTCACGGCTAAATTACTGTTGGAACCAAGATTCCCAAACTCAATTAAACAATCCAAAACCTCTCCTAATCTAATATCAGATGACGGTAGGCCACAGCCGAATTGAGAGGAAAGAAAATGGAGAAAGGGAAAGAGAAAGAGAAAGAGAGAAAGGGAAAGAGAGATAATATAGGCCTGTAAATAGAGAGAACGAGAGGAGAAATAGAGGATGAGAGAGAGGGAGGGGGGAGGGAAGGAGGGGAGAGGAGAAACAGTGAGAAAGAGGGACAAAGTGTAGAATAGGCCGACTATATGTAGGGAGACCAAACACTAGACATTTGACAAAGATACCAGCATCTGTGCTGGATTCGAACAATTTCTTGTCTGGAACACAGTTTTATTACACAGTCTACCACAATGCGTTCATGCCATTCTTCACCCGTGGTAAAAACAAAAGTAAATGTGTACATTAGATGCTAAAGGTGCATTTGCAAGATCATTCTGCAAAATCAAACATTTAAAATCAATTGATTGCGACAGTGAGATTGATCTACACCCGCTTTGTCTACTATTTATTTGGTCTCATCCAACATGGTCTAATCCCAGTTCGTCTACTATTTGGTTTAAAGCTAAATGATAGTAGTTGCAGTAAAACACTAATTTCGTGAGATAGTCTGTAAAACCAAGGTTAAGTATTACTATATCATCGTGGATCTAGATCTGGTACAGTTACATAAACTGAACTTTGTGAAATCATCAAATCTAAGCTGAAATACGATCACACTGAAAATCGCCAACACAGATAGGCACACGTGGGACAGTGTATTATTATGATTGCGATAGTGAGATTGATCTGGCTGTTTGAGCTACAGCCAGGGTAATAATATCCAAGTCCTTTGGAAGCGCATAGAGACGTTATTCATAAATGTGTTATGCGCTATACAAGAACTGACTATTATTATTATCATTATCTACACCCGCTTTGTCTACTATTTATTTGGTCTCATCCACCATGGTCTAATCCCAGTTCGTCTACTATTTGGTTTAAATGTCATTTTGTCAGCCCTTAAAACCTTTTTAAATTGGGTCTAACCTCAACAAAGTGACCTCACCAATACATCTTATCTTTTCCTTTATTTTCTGAAGCGCATAGAGACATACAAGTATTTTGTTATGTGTTATGCGCTATACAAAAGCTGACTACCGGTAATAGTATTATTATCATTTTATAGCCCATTTAATAAAAATAAAAATAATTTTAAAAAATTATTGTATAGCGCATATCACATTGTGATTATTACGTCTCTATGCGCTTCCACAGGACTTGGACATTATTACCCCGGCTTTAGCTTGGAGATCGTACATTTTTAAAAAGTTGAGCAAAACTTTTACAAATAGTACTGGGGAATCTTCTGTCTACACAAATTTTGGTTGAAATTCTGCCCAACTATTGATTTTTTGTGTTTGCATTTTATAGGTGAAAACTACAGTGTTGGTTTAAAACTACCCAGATTTGGGTAAAGTTAACCATTTCCTGTGTGGACAGTATGTTGCCCAACTTTTTTTAGAGTGACTGTAATCCTTAATACAGCGCACATGCAATTCCTACTAGGTACATGTACCATTTACCTCACCTGGGTCGAGTGCAGCACAATGTGAATTTAATTTCTTGCTGAAGGAAACTACGTCATGGCTGGGGTTTGAACCCACGACCCTCTGATTCAAAGTCCAAAGACTAATCCACTTGGCCACAGCGTACATAGGCAAACAATGAAATGGCAGCCTACAAAGCCCTGACATAGCGTCCCTCAGGATTGAAAGTACCATCCCGGGGAAACTTTCAATTTAAAGGACAAGTCCACCCCATCAAAAACTTGATTTGAATCAAAAGAGAAAAATCCAACAAGCATAACGCTGAAAATATCTTCAAAATCGGATGTAAAATAAGAAAGTTATGACATTTTAAAGTTTCGCTTCATTTCACAAAACAGTTATATGCACATCTTGGTTGGTATGCAAATGAGGGAACTGATGACATCACTCACTCACTATTTCTTTTGTATTTTATTATATATGAAATATGATATATTTTGATTTTCTCGTCATTGTCATGTGAAATGAAGTTTCATTCCTCCCTGAACGCGTGGAATTCCATTATTTTAACATCGTGGTTCAGGCAAGGAGGTCCTAATTGTCAAAATCGTAAAAATTAAAATATTGCATAATTCAAACAATAAAAAACAAAAGAAATAGTGAGTGAGTGACATCATCAACTCTCTCATTTAGATGTAACTAGCTCGTTCATATAACTATTTTGTGAAAAAAAATTGAAATGTCATAACTTTCTTATTTAACATCCGATTTTGATGAAATTTTCAGCATTTTGCTTGTCTGATTTTTGTCTATTGATTCAAATCAACATTTTTCTGAGGTGGACTTGACCTTTAACAGAGTGTAGCCCCAAAAATTTCGTCCTACCAAAGCTGTGGAGGGGAAATGGGTGTATTAAAAAGAAATAACAAGAGTGTCTTGAAAGAAGACAGAAGACTACATGTAGCACAGCACAATTTCCAACAAGAGACATATAAGGCACAGCTTCCAACATACCCCCTACCCTTTTGGCCAATTGTAACTTGAAAACCATCGCACTTTGAACGCTATATCAAGTAACAACAGAGCAAAAAAAATGCAAATGACGAATTCTGCCTTTACAGAGTGTATGAACATGAAGCAAACAAAATAATTTGATTGATGATAATTTTGTTCATTCTCCTAGAAATTAACAGATTCACTTCCCATCACATGCAGGTCATGTTTCCCTGATATAAAAATTACATTATAAAAGGCATCACACACAACTCATTTGGAAATAGAACATTAAAGCTAAATTTCAATTACATTAGTTTTTGTTAATTAAATCTGAAATTATGTTTGATGTTTTGAATGCAGTGCTACACATGATTTGCTGTATTTCAGCAGATGTGTAGTAATTACATGTAGCTTTAATTGGATGAGCCTGCGCCTATGTTTTTTAACAGAAATATGGCGCAATATAAATGCTGTGGATCATCATCATCATCAGCATCATCAGTAGCATCATCAGCATCATCATCAGCTACAGCATTAGTGCTCCCCAATTAAAGTCAGAAGTCATAGCAGGCCAAAATCTCTCATTACCACCACATACTACCCGATTACCCACATCTCAATGACATACATGTATGTGTACTACATGTACAAATTTGACTTACCTCCGGACTTTCATACAATACTTGTTTGCATTACAAAATATCATACAATGTGTGTGATATACATGTTAAGTTGTTCACTTTACAGATGATGATGCTTGAATGGGGAGGGGTCTGAGCTGTGGGCGCATCATAGTCTAGTGGTTCTGACTCTTGCCTTTCAAACAGAGGGTCGTGGGTTCGAATCCTAGCCATGGCGTGTTTTCCTTCAGTAGGAAATTTATCCACACTGTGCTGCACTCGACCCAGGTGAGGTGAATGGGTACCTGGCAGGATTAATTCCTTGAATGCTTGAGAACCTAGGCAGCCCAGCTAAAGCAGGGGTAATAATAGCAGGGCCCACTGGGAGAACAGTTTTCGGAACTGAAATGGCTACCCTGGGTATTAATATACCGCTAATAGCTGAAAGTGTGGAGGCTGACTATGCAAAAAATTACAATCGGATGGTCATTTTCCATGGCTCTTTTGAGCATTTCGGGGCAGTATTGCCCCCCCCCCCCCATATATTTTTCTGATGACAAAACCTGTAATTGCAATTAAGTAGTATTGAATTCCCCATGAAGGAATATTTATAAAGAATTTTTGCTTTGCTTTAATGGAGATGACCCTTCTGCATTGCATGCTACACTGTGCGTGTACTTTTCATGGTAAATTGCCAATTCGTCTACTGCCAACTCATTCACTCACCACATGGTCTACTTTCATTTAGTCTAATGCCATTCAGTCCATCAACATTTTGTCTAACAACCATTTGGTCTACTAACCATCTGGTCCAATTATCACTACGTCTTATCACCATTTCGTCTATGACCATTTCGTCTCTTAACCAGTTGGTCTAATATCCATTCCATTTTCATTCATTTTGCACAATTTAACACTTAGTCCAATTTATAGACCAAATGGTAAATGGACGAAATGGCTATTGGACCAACTGGTTACTAGACAGAATAGCATTAGACTAAATGAAAGTAGACCATATTGTGAGTGGACGGACTGATGGTAGACGAGTTGGCAATTGGATGAATTGGCATTAGACGAATTGGAAATAAACCCTTTCCACAACCTCCTGCCCAAATCTGCAACACTGAATAAGACTAAACATTGCACTGAATGGGATTTTTTTTGGGGGTGGGGCTTTTATTATTCTCCGGGGCTCTTGTGGGCATTTCAGAGGCAGGATCGCCCAAGGTCTGACCGAGCTTGATGGATCTCAAGCTCAGAAGCTTTGTGGCGGATCCATTGAATACATTGTACATGTATATTGATCATAATCACTGGCCATGGACTAGTGGTAGTGGTGATGGTGATGATGATGAAAATGGTGATGACGATGATGAAAATAAGGAAATTGTAACGACACTGGCTCTTCAACTTTCTTTAATTCTTCATGTTAGGACACATACCAATATACATACAGTGATATTTCAGAGTTCAGACAATTCAAATGATTAAAAAGAGCATGCATGATTTTTACTAAAATTACATTAATTTTGTGAATGTCCACAACACACGACTTCTATGGCTTGATTTTTCTGTGCGAGGCGGCATGTAATGAACCCTTGAGTGACTGAGGCTATGTCTCGTCTGCTCTTTCTGCCAATAGTATCAATATCTAGGTAGGCCCTATTCTAGTTTGGAAGCCTTTCAGGCTATTACCTTTAGATCTACTTAAAATCCACTGTCATGAATCGATTACACAATGTCAGTTATCTCGTGTTTATCAATCGTGCCTCGTTCTAACACTAATCTATGTATCCATGCATACTCTCATAATCGATTATGACATTGGATTGTATGGTAGTGAGTCCAAACTTAGCGTGTCCATACTTCACTGACGGCCATTATCTAAAAAAAATAGCCAATATCCTTAAAGGGGGATGAAACCTTTGGAACATGTAGACTTGTTTTGAAAGAGAAAAATCAAAGAATAAGAACAAAGAAAATTTGAGAAAAATCGGACAAAAATGAAAAAGGAATGAGCATTTGAATATTGTGATCACTAATGCTATAGAGATCCTCCTATGCGACAAAGATGTGTGATGTCACATGTGAACAACTTTCCCTTTGGTGGACTATAAAATACCCCCAAAATGTCTCTTTTTGCTCTTTCTCATGGTGATACAAACTCTTTATCCATAACGTTTTCTTTGAAAATTATATTACATGCCCTCCTATATAAAGAATACATGATCTACTGATAGATGTGATAAAAGAGGCAGTTCAAGTAAAATACATGTATATACAATATTCATTATTTGTCAGATTTTTTTCAAACTTTCATTGATCTGTTTCTTTGATTTTTCTGTTTTCACACAAGCTATCTTCATCCAAAGGTTTCATTTTCCTTTAGTTTAAAATCAGACCTTATCAACATGAAAAGCGACTTTAAATCTTTTATAATTATACCCTTTGGTGTAAGTTTCTTTAGGACGAGTTCAGTATTCATGAAAGTATTGACAAAAGATAGGCAAATTTATCACCCTTAGCACACATTCACAAGCCTCACAATATCATCATTTTGCAAGCAGATTATGAGATATCATAAAAAATGTGAGTTAAATGGGGTACTGACCGATTCTATAGCATTTTCCGTCAATCTGATACAAATATCTCACCTTTTGAGTTTTTGTTTAAATCTCCACACAACTTTGGTCCGTGAAGTTAGGTCACACTTTTTTAGAACGGATTTCCAGCACAGCGCGCATTCGTCGATCAGAATAGGATTTTGAGATCGCGATACCGACGAAACCCCTTGACCTTCTTCATATTTTCTTCAAGAATTTTATAGTTTACGATCTTGCCGTCAATTTGATAGGCTAGCTATTATTTGTATTGGTTTTTTAATAAGATGTGAATATTTTTTTAAGGAGGTTTAGCCTAATGTCATGAATAATTTATTTTTTAAATGTCCGCGAAGTTTGGACACCCCATCATAATAATAACTCTGGTCTCCGCCTTTCGACGTGAAACGGGTTTAGCAAGATTGGAGCTTACTCCATGGTTGGTGGATAAACTAAAGTAAGATACGACTAACTTGTCCCGGACCCAGTCCCAGTGCCCTTGCCTTGGTACTCAGGCTCAGCCGGCCGGTTCGAGTAAGTAGCCTGTGTAAACCCATACTAGAATCGCACACTAACAGTACACAATACACTGACACGGTCACAGCTCAGCCGGCCAGCCACAAATCAGGACAGTCGAACTGCACATAGCACAACAAATATCCCGCGATTGCCACCATTCATGTTCACAATTGTCACATATTCAAGACAATACCACAACCTTCACCTTTGCATTGACGAAGATCAAATGTAAAAAGATAACAACCTACTCACGTGCATATCACAATTCAAAACAAATTTTCGGATTGGAAGCCCTTGGGGCTGGAGCTCTGAGGACAACAACCGATCGTTCGTTCACCAGCGGGGGTCTTCGTCTGGCGGCCATAGATATGCCGATCGAGCGTAATTCTAAATGCTCGATCCGGGCGCGGCGCGGGCGCTCGGGATTTCGGCGGCTCGGCGACTATTTTCGCTAATGCTATTCATTTATCGCAATATACTCGATTCCGACGTTAAGGGGCGCTCTTACACATGGAGTTTCGTGTAACATTTTGCATGATGTCGATGTCACAGTGAATGTGTGTGATTTGGGAATTATGAAAATACATGACAGAAAAAAAATAATAAAATATAAATACAACTGATTCACCATGTGAAGAGTTTGTTAGCAAGAGGGGATAGATCCGCTTTAGACCATTGATCTGAGAAAATCATGTTTTTTTTTAATTCTTCCATATTGCAATATTCTTATGTGAAACAAAATCGTCTTTTTATTTTTTATTTATTTTATTTCCAGGCAAAAGACAATAAGAATATATACAAGAGGAATAAATTACCACCGACTAGTGCCTGAGGATGACTAAAAGAAAAACTAGTTTCTGTTATGAAGCTCTCCTCACTAGTCGGGGTTTACAAATATACAAAATAAAATCAGATAAAATGGCAATATATGTTTAGATGCATTACTTAATAAAACAAAGAACTTAATAATAAAGAGTGTTTGTTTCCATGTGCAATTATAATATCCAGTCAATATGAAGTGTTAACGTATTTAAATAAACAACTTTATGTTATTATCAGATAGTCAAGCCTATGGAGATGGAGTTGCATATATTGTGAGAACTTCAATGTTACATAAGCAGAGAATAAGCAATATAGTCGAACGTGACAACAATGATCATGCTACAAAGTAACACAACAGTAAAATATAGTATCAAAATAATTGTCATATGCATGTATACAATACTCAGAGAGAGAGAAAGAGATAAAAGTGGGGAGGGAGAGAGAAGAAGAACGAAAAGAAGAAGAGGAAGAGAAAGAAGAGGAGGGGAAGGAGGATGGGGAACAAAGAGTTTAGAGAACTGGGGTAGAATGAAAAGAAAGAGAGAGAGGCAATAAAAGAGACGAAGCATGACATACAAAAATGCAAATTCTACTACCATGAATACAGTTGATAACCTAACATACAGGAATAAACATTATGAACAGTACAAGAGCAAATAACTGCATAACAGTACGGTAATTAACAAAATGCATAAAAAAAGGGCACAATATTTAAGCTAAGAATATAAGGCTAAATACATGGCCATTTAGCCTGCACAGAGTGAGAAAACAGAGAAAAGTAAGACGAATGAAGAAGGGGAAAGAGAGAGAAATTAGAGGTCTAAAAGGAGACAAGACGAAAACAATACTCTGCATGTCTCATTAAAACGCATTTTCAATTGGAGGCATGGAGAATAAGTGTTCACGTAGAGCATTAAGGAAAGGAGTCACAGATACACCAAGGCAAAGATCTCTGATCTCTGAAGGGATAGCTTCCCAGAATCTGGGGAAAGAAAAGAAACAAGAAAATTTCAGGGCATTACATCGTGCGAATTCATGGATGAAGAGTAACTTGTGAGAGTTCCGAGTTCTTGGCCTGGGTAAGATATGAGTAGGTATGTCGTAAGTTCTAAACAACGATTTTACAACAAAGGCGGTAGATAGGTAGACCAGTCTGTTATACAATGGTGGGAGTTCTAAGCTGTGTAATCTTTCATCATAAGATAGTGAATTTGCCCGATCATAAGGAAAGCAGAAACGTGTGAATCGACGTTGAACTGCTTCAAGAGAGGATATGTGGTTTTTTTGATGGGGTAGCCAGACTGGTATACCGTATTCAATTATATAGGTCGACAAAGTGAACAGAACAAACGTTTCAAAATGAAAGGATTTCGTGAATTCACGATCCTGCGGATGAATCCTGACAGTTTGGAACATTTGGATACAACAAGATTCACATGCTTTGACCAAGTCAAATCATGCGAAAAGACCAAGCCAAGGTATTTGGCTTATTATAAAAGCAACTTACCATGTGAACATGGGTATAAAAGAAATCGTGCCTTTCTTCATATTTTTTAAAATATTTTTTCTCCAAAAATTACCTCTGTGGATCTAGCCCCCTTTGCAAACAAACTGAAATGGATCCAATCTCTTCTAAATTAAAAACAAATAATTTCTTTTTGACATTTTTATTCACGTTCTAATGGGAATTTTAACTTTTCTTTGAGATCATCAGAGCAACATACTAAAAATCGACTGTGAGACAAAAAAATATATCAAATTTAATGAAAAATGGATATAACCCCTTTTGCAAATGAAATTTTCAAAAGAGTTTGTTTGCAAAAGGGGTTAGATCAATTTTAGACCATTCCAAGAAAATCATTTTTGTTTTATTCTCCCATATTGCAATATTCTTTTGCGAAATTAAATTGTAATAATACCCTACCGTATGAACATAAAATTAAGTCTAAAAGAAATCTGCCCTTTTTTGTATTTTTTTCCCACGGTTACCTTTGTGGATCCAGCCCCTTTTGCATACAAACTGAAATGGATCTAACCCCTTTAAAAAAGTTACTTTTCCTTGACATTTGTGTTAACTTTTTAATGGGAATTTCAACTTTTGTTTGGTATCATCTTTTAGAGCTACTAAAAATCTTTTTTGAGAAAAATAAAAAAAATCAAATTTGATGAAAAATGGATCTAACCCCTCCTGCCATTGAGCCCTTTATATAAACTTACGGTTGTACTTTGAGACTTTAAAGGGAGTATAGACATACATTTTATTTGAACAATAATGTTAAACTTTTATTTCATCAGAAATTCAACATTGCTATCTAATTTTGTGCAATTTGTTGAAAATCATCATTAAAAAAAATGATCAGTTCATATAATGTTGTAGGCCCTATAAATTTTTCAATTGTGTAAAACTGCAAATGATGTATACAATTATTTACTATTGTCTATTTCAGCTGATTAACTTAAATCCATCAGAAAAGGAAAGAATATAAAATGCAATGATATTTTCTATAAAGGTCAGAATTTTTGCTTGCTTGCTTGCTTCGCTCGCTCGCAGCATCTCATCCCCCCGGCATCCCCCAATACACTAAGTTGGACCCCTCATTTTTTTTTCATAGTTCATTACGCCACTTTAACATGCCTCATCCATAAATCTCAGTATTTTGTCATGTTTCCTCATCCTCAACAAGCGATAATAATTGGGAGGTAATAAACCTTCATTTTTTAATATATACCAAAAAAATAATCCACGGTTCACGTGATCGTAAATATTTTATTTCCACTAATGTATACAAATTGTAATTCTCACGGATGTTGAAAAATGTACATATGTCCCCCTTATTTTTTGATATCCTTTCACAGTGTGAAGAAGGAAAATAAGCAGCAGCAGAAGAAGAAAAACACTACACTACTACGACTACTACTATACTACTACTACTACTACAAAGAAGAAGAAGAAAGAAGAGGAAGAAGAAGAAGATGATGAAGAAGCCAAGAAGAAGAAGAAGAAGGAGGAGGAGGAGGAGATAATGACAATAATAATAATGATAAGAAAATAAAAAGAAGTAATCAGAGGGGGAAAATAAAAAAGAAAAAGATTTATATAGGGAAGTGAAAGATAAAAGAGAATGAAATCAAGAAAATGGCAAATACGGATAAAATGTCTGAATTGTTCCACTGAGTCAGCAAAATGTCGCCTTGTACTCATCCACGCTAACTTGAAAGAACGAAAGAGAATGAATCAGGGACAAGTACATAAATCGTCGTAAAAAAAACAAACGAAATGGCTCGTTTTGGGGATTGTTTAAAAAAAAAATGAAATTAGCTTGTTTGGGGTTTTATGTCAAGATGTAAAACACAAAAACGGACGATGATACTGTCTCCCTCTACGTTGATTAATTACAGTTAAATTCCTCTGCAGTTGGAAAGATCTGTCCCGAAAACCAAACCGTCCACTCAAAACCTTGTTTTGTTACTACCATTCTTTATTTTTTTGTCGATTTCTGCCAGGAATAATTGGTGAGCCACTTTAAATTTCTGGAACTGTCACTATTTTGTAACTTTCTAACTTTCTAGATGGGTAAATTTAAACACGTATTGCCCTTTTTTTCACTTTGACAAGGCAACAAACATTTTTGTTGGTATGTGGGACTGAAATAACTGGCACAAAAAGTGGCAGGAGGCCGCTTCTCTGCCTGGCTGAGTGACGTGAGCCGAGACTGACTGCGAATGTGACTGTGTGAGTGACTACTGACTGTGAGTCTGACTAACTTTTTTTAGACTCAGATTACGAATAGAATTTGATTGGTTGCTTATGTCATAGGCGTAATTGTACTTGATGCCCCCAGGGGACATCAACTTTTTTACCTTTTGGTACTCCTTGATTTCCCGATGATTCTTCGTTACCAAAAAATGTAAACATTTCTTTTCTCTCACTATAAAAAAAAATAGAAAGTAGTTCCGGTTTGCGCTAGCGCACCCCATATGAGATGCGAGTACAATTGCGCAAACAGGTGCATCTAGATGAGCGCGCATCCTTGCCTCCTCATCTATCCTCTTATATTACTTGCACTTGATGCCCCCAAAATTGATGAAAGCAGTGATCCGGCAAGTAATCCTAGAACTAGTAGAAGTGTTGACAAATTAACCTTGATAGCTAGAGAATAAACTCTCCATTATTACTTGTACTTGATGCCCCCAAATTTTCCAGTTATTCAGCACGTTTATTCAGAAGTTTACATTCCACTAACCCCATTTTCCCCTCTTTTTCTATTTTCTAGCCGCGCAAGCCTTCATAACATCGTCGAAACGAATTAACCTTGTTGGCTAAATTAACCTTGATAGCTAGAGAATATCTCTCTATTATTACTTGTACTTGATGCCCCCAAAAATTTCAACAAAATTAACCTTGTTGGCAAAATTAACCTTGAGAGCTAAATCTCGTCTCTCTTATATTACTTGCACTTGATGCCCCCAAAAAATTCAACAAAATTAACCTTGTAGCCAAAATTAACCTTGTTGGCAAAATTAACCTTGATAGCTAATGTAACCTTGAGAGCTAAATCTCGTCTCTCTTATATTACTTGCACTTGATGCCCCCAAAAATTTCAACAAAATTAACCTTGTAGCCAAAATTAACCTTGTTGGCAAAATTAACCTTGATAGCTAATGTAACCTTGAGAGCTAAAGCTCGTCTCTCTTATATTACTTGCACTTGATGCCCCCAAAAATTTCAACAAAATTAACCTTGTAGCCAAAATTAACCTTGTTGGCAAAATTTACCTTGATAGCTAATGTAACCTTGAGAGCTATAGCTCGTCTCTCTTATATTACTTGCACTTGATGCCCCCAAAAATTTCAACAAAATTAACCTTGTAGCCAAAACTAACCTTGTTGGCAAAATTAACCTTGATAGCTAATGTAACCTTGAGAGCTATAGCTCGTCTCTCTTATATTACTTGTACTTGATGCCCCCAAAAATTTCAAAAAAATTAACCTTGTTGGCAAAATTAACCTTGAGAGCTATAGCTCGTCTCTCTTATATTACTTGCACTTGATGCCCCCAATTACTTTATTTGTTGCGCGATCAACCGAATCACGCGCGGATGGATATCAACTCGCCGATGATAAACAAGGTCGGGTCGAGGATCCACGAATCAAGGTAAAAAAGTTGATGTCCCCTGGGGGCATCAAGTACAATTATGCCATGTCATAGATCTAAACTGGGTCTGGGTAATTCTTCATGAGGAATCTACTTTAAATTTACAGGCCGGAGGCAGCGTAGCATAGCTCACTCAGGTCTCAGACTAGTCTTAGTCGGTTTGAGAGCGCATGTTTTCGGATCGATACGGTATAGACTATAGTCACATATTGTATTACCGGACACTATTGTGATTCCGGACGCGCATATTACTGCGTTAGAAAATAATTTTGTACCGTAAGACTAAGACCTTCGCAATTCAATTTCACAGAGCAAAACATAAAAGTTAAAACAAGATTGCAAAAACAAGGCGAAAAATCCAACTTTTACCTTATTTATCTCTAAAATGACAGAAAAAGCTTAAAACATCATATAACATAGTTTTGCATTAACAATTGATATAGGCCTATATTCTAACGGAAATATGGGCCTGATTTGCAGAATTTCAATCTCGTCCGCTCCTTCGATCGAATGTTGAGTTGAGGTGTATTGTGGGTGATCGTAATTGCCTATAGTTCTCAAGAAGGTACCCCTGCGCGAGGTTTACTGTGAGTAGAGCCATCGACGATCGGCAGCGCATCGATAGAACTTGATGAGCGTCACGATACGAACAGCGGCGTAACAGGGGTCGGTGGCCAGGGGGGGCAAAAGCCAAAAATTTCCCGGTCATATCATGGAACAGGCAATGGCGTCATAAGGCAAAAATTTTGAGGGGGTGATATGGCGAATCGGGCAAATATATACATATATATAAAAGCGAGCGAGCAAAAATTTTTGACATTTTTATTGCAAAAATCCATATTTGTGATAGATTTTGACATAATGTTAAAAAGATGATATCATAATTATTTCACCCTCCTCTCTTTCCTTTTTTTCTCTCTTTTTTGTACGCCACGGTGAACAGGATTTTTGTTATGATTGTGAGCATCAGGGCGAAGCTCTATATGCTCGAGGGGGCCGAGTATGGCGCTTCTGGCAAGAAGTAGCTTAATATAGGTCCCGAGCGAGCGAAATCACCTTTTCATGAGAATCTAACATGAAGATAGATTTTAATGTGATATTCAGAAAAACATAATACACTTTCCTTTCTTTCCTCATTTTTTTTTGTTTGGTTGTAGAACTTTTTGGGGCCATGGTCCAAACTCATCCATATAACAGTGCTTTATGGGTGGGGTCCAGGGCATAGCCCCGGAACCTTTTGATATCAAAGCCATTTTAAACCTTACAGATGGCCACTTATTTTAATCAAATTGCGTGTATACACTAAAAAAAAATTAGTAGAAATTACTTAATAAAATTGTGGCAAAAAATTGCCTTAATTTTTTCAAGTATTTATGACTTTGGCAGTTTTAAGTAAAATTTACTTATTTTCTTTGCTTCCATTTTACTCAAAAGATTTAGTTACAATAACTTAATTCAATTAAGTAAAACAATCACTAAAATATTTGAAAATATCAAATGGGGGAGTGGATGGACTTTCGTGATTCGAAAGTCCGCTCCCCCATCGTCCCACTTTTGGTGGCATCATTTTCATTTTATACATGTTTTATCCAAATATTAGACTTTGTGAATTGTCACTTACCTGTACATGTATAGGTACTGACATTGATATTTATACGCGATCGTTTCATTCTTACAAATAAAACAGTGAGAATAATTTTCTGCTAAATGACTATTTAATGTTGCCTTTTCTTTGATTCAACAAAAGAATACAATAGTTAGCACACCCTTATCCAAAACAATTTCAAACACAAATAGAAATGACAGTTATTAAAAAAAAACACATTTACTTGCTCTAATGAATATTCATGCATTATTTAAATATGGCGTTAATTGAAAATATAAGTACATTCAACATGATTTTATAAGTAATAATCATCTTTGCCTAATTGAGTTAGATTTACTCAATCAAAGCAAGCTATCAATACGTGAATTTTCTTAAATGTATATTGAACCCAAATAAATCAAGTAAATCAAGTAAATTAAAAGACAAGTTGAAACTACTTAAAAACAACGAAAAATAATTACAAATTGTAAATTCTACTTAAATACATTAAGTGTTAACTACTGATTCAATGTTTTTTTTTTACAGTGTATTTATATAGCTTTAACACAACACATAAATTCAATACAGTTGGGTATCGAAATCATCCAAATATTGCGAGGGGTACACTGTAGCAAATGTGGGAAAATTTGTAAAAAGTCGCCTGCGAGCGAAGCGAGCCAGAAAAAAAATAGCCTGTTAAAATGAAATTCTAATTATGTGATAGATTTTTGTCTCACCTGCATAGCAGAGTGAGACTATAGGCGCCGCTTTTCCGACGGCGACGGCGGCGGCGACGGCGGCGTCAACACCAAATCTTAACCTGAGGTTAAGTTTTTGAAATGACAGCATAACTTAGAAAGTATATGGACCTAGTTCATGAAACTTGGCCATAAGGTTAATCAAGTATTACTGAACATCCTGCCTGAGTTTCATGTCACATGACCAAGGTCAAAGGTCATTTAGGGTCAATGAACTTAGACCATGTTGGGGGAATCAACATCAAAATCTTAACCTAAGGTTAAGTTTTTGAAATGTCATCATAACTTAGAAAATATATGGACCTAGTTCATGAAACTTATACATAAGGTTAATCAAGTATCACTGAACATCCTGCATGAGTTTCACGTCACATGACCAAGGTCAAAGGTCATTTAGGGTCAATGAACTTTGGCCGAATTGGGGG
The DNA here is from genome assembly GCF_037042905.1 of Lytechinus pictus. Lineage (NCBI taxonomy): Eukaryota > Metazoa > Echinodermata > Echinoidea > Temnopleuroida > Toxopneustidae > Lytechinus > Lytechinus pictus. Next base: position 4,285,879 of record NW_026974141.1, read on the forward strand.
TATCTGTTGAATTACCATCATAACTTTGAAAGTTTATGGATCTGATTCATGAAACTTGGACATAATAGTAATCAAGTATTACTGAATATCCTGTGCAAGTTTCAGGTCACATGATCAGGGTCAAAGGTCATTTAGGGTCAATGAACTTTGGCCAAATTGGGGTATTTGTTGAATTACAGCCATAAATTTGAAAGTGTGTTGGTCTAGTTCATAAAACTTGGACATAATAGTAATCAAGTATCACTGAACACCCTGTGCGAGTTTCAGGTCACATGATCAAGGTCAAAGGTAATGTAAGGTCAAAGAACTTTGGCCACGTTGGGGGTATTTGTTGAATTGCCATCATATCTCTATAAGTGTATTGGTCTAGTTCATAAAACGTGGAAATAAGAGTAACCAAGTATCACTGAACATCTTGTGCGAGTTATAGTAGTTTTCAAAATCAGCACTGCTGCTATATTGAATCGCGTGATGCAGGTGAGACGGCCAGAGGCATTCCACTTGTTACATCATTATAGCAAATATCATGTCATATATTTTTTTTCATTCATCTCATTTCACTGCCTCCTTTATTTTCTTTTATTTCCCCTTGGCTGTAGAACCAACTCCCCCCCCCAACCCCCGGTACGCCAGTGCTTCAACGTAAAGCTTAATGCAGGAAGGATCCATATAGGGGCCCGTTATAGAACCCATTAAAGGTTACAGATGAAGAGCCCCCACTGCCCGGGTCTTGACTCTTGGACAGAGCCTTTGGAGATTTAGCAAGTTTATGATAGACTTTCATACGACATTATGCTATATACCATCCATTTTTATTCCCGCTCGTTATCTCAATCCTCGGCAGCCCGGTAGTGTACGTTATCTTGTCCCTATTCTTTATTTTCCGATTTAGATTTTGGCTAATTCCATTCTGCCTTTATTTCCCGCTTTTGTTTGCCTTTTTGTCATCTTTAATTTATTTCCCTGTCTTACTAATCATGCCAATGTATTTGTATATCGGGGCGAATTGTTCTTTCTCACTTGTTCTTTTTTCCTTCCTTTTCCCGTTATCTTTCCGTTTTCCCTTTTTTATGTTTTTTCTTAGTTTTCTTTTCCCTTTTCCTTTCCCTTTCCCCTTTTTTCTTTCCTTTCCCTTTCCCTTCCCTCCCCCTTTTTTCTTTTTCCCGTTTTTTTTTATTTTCCCGGTGAGCTCCGCCAGGGGGGGCAGCTTGCCCCCCCTGCCCCCCCGCCTGTTACGCCACTGGATACGAACGAGCATGATATTGGAAAGTGCCATGGAACATGCAGCTAACAAAAATAAATAAAATAAGTTATCAAACACGAATTTATTACTCCGTGATGATATTTGTAAATATTTTTACACATACTTTTACATCACAGAGCCTTGAAATGGTCCCAATACATGCCTAAGCGAGACTTGTAAACATGGATAGAAAATCCATATTTAGAGGGTGAAATCGGAAGAGAATGATTAAACAAATTATGAAGAAAATAGATATGAGCAAGCATTGCTTGCACCATGCAGTACTGCCTATACTGTAAACCTTTTTATCAAATAATGTGTTCTTGATTGATAAATATCCATTCTTCATTAAACCTTGTCTTTGTTCTTGTTTTGTGACTTCCAGGATATATCCTCAAGTGTTGCAGTATCAAGGGGTGCTGTATCTGCAAGTTTACTTTGGTTTGTAGAGCTTTTGACCAAGCTGTTCTGATTGTTCTGCAGCATACTTTAATACTCACCTTTTCTTTGTTCTTATGTCTTCCAGGATATCCACAAGATGCAAGTGTCGCAGTACCGAGGGGTGCTGTATCTGCAGTACTTTCTTCTGTTTGTAGACCTTTTCATCAATGCATTCTGTGACCTTCTCAGACTTGACAATGTCACCCAGCTGGTCCTCTTCATGTAAGTTGTGTACATTTTTTTTAAGGGAAAGTTGTCCCTGACTTGGAGGGTTTATTTCCAATTCGTCTAATGCCAATTCGTCCAATTACCAACTCGTCTACCATCATTTGGTCTACCATCAGTTCATCCACTATCCACATGGTCTAAATGCCAATACGTCCACTCACCATTTCGTCTAATAACCAGTTGGTCCAATAGCCATTTAGTCCATATACCATTTGGTCTAATTGGACTAAGTGTTAATTGTGCGAAATGAATGGAATTGAAATGGATATTAGACCAACTGGTTATGAGATGATATGGTGATAAGATGAAGTGATAGTTGGACCAAATTGTTGTCAGACGAAATGTTGATTGACAGAATGGCATTAGACTAAATGAAAGTAGACCATGTGGTGAGTGGACGAGTTGGCAGTAGACGATTGGCAATTTACCACTTGATTTGATTTTCATTTGTATTTCTTCTACATAACAATGTAATATAACAAATATATATTGACAATAAATCAGGCATAGGCTATATCATTTAGCATAAAATCAGTAGCAGAGGATGGATTGCCATTGTAACAAAAAAATGCTTGAAAATATGACAAACTTGAAGTTGCTTTAATAAAAGTAGAAAAATAACAGAATCATCTTGGCGATTAGTCTTCGGACTTTGAAACAGAGGGTCGTGGGTTCGAATCCCAGCCATGGCGTAATTTCCTTCAGCAAGAAACTGATCCACAGTGTGCTGCACTCAACCCAGGTGAGGTAAATGGGTACCGGTAGAAAGTAATTCCTTAAAAAGCTGTGTGCGCTATGAACGCCTAGCTTAGCCGGGTAATATAGGAGCGCCTTGAGCACCTAACAAGGTGGATATGTGCGCAATATAAATACCCTATATTATTATATTATATAATTTGGAATGTATTATTAGAGTTTAGGTTTGTGATGTCACATGTGAACAGCTTCCCCATTGGTCATGTGATATAAATTCTATAAATGCATATTTCTCAGAATAGAAGAGAAAATGTAACTTGCAGTGATCTAGCAAGACCCATTTCAATGGTGGTCACTATTTCAAGGCATTACAAAAAATTTTCAGGCATATTTGGTGGTCTTAAAGACAAAACTGAAGTGAACATCAATGTAATAACAATCTGACATTAGCAAATGTTTGAAAATGAACTAATTTATCAAATATACTGGTAAGAATGTTTAATGTAAATTATCAAATAAAACAAGATTAAAGATTGAAATGAACGCAAGTGCAATTCCTCTTTGCAAGTAGTAAGTTTTGGAACACTTCATTTGAAATTAGTGGTGGACATAAGCAGTGTTTTTCATGACGAGTGGTGGTCAAAAATCTGTGCTGGTTGGGCCCAACCACTGCCGTCCACTACTGTAGCAAAAACACTGGTCACTTGTGCATTCATTATATCATCAGGTACATCATAATTTCAGGCTTCAGTAAGACACTAAAAATTTACCCCAAACATCACTTTTTGGCCCATTTTCATAGGACAAACAATTTTCCATGACACAAAAATGTTATGAAACCTGTATTATGTGTCCTTGTATATAATAACCCGTTCCCACTGTCATGCGATCCTTTACGAAAGCTATGATTGGCCTTTTGTAACTGATTGCGAAAATGTTGAACCGTTCAGAATTTGTCTACGATCAGTAAGATTACCACGACAGATAATGTACGATCTGATACGACCACTACGATTACTCCACGATTAAGGCCGCCGTTTGAATCGTGGCACAAATCGTGGTGGTGGGAACTATGTATTATTAGGAGAACAACTGATCGTGTGATAGACTAGATAAAAAGATAAAAATAAAGTGAAATTTGTACTAAAGTTATGGGAAAATTGTACATGTGTTGACATTACTAATCTTAGTCGCATTGCCAATGGAAGGATCTGCATAGCATTAGTGATCTCACTATTAAATGCTCTTGTCATCCATTCAATCTTCCTCAAACTTTTGTTGATCTGTATCTTTTACATGAACTCAACTGGTTTTGAGGGTTTCTTTAATGCTTTTTCTTGTAATCATTTTTCCTTTCAGAATCCAAGACATTGCTCAGATCTTTGCAACCATTGTCATCTTTCTCATGTTCTTCAACACCTACGTCTTTCAGGCAGGGCTGGTCGGCTACCTCGTCGTCAAGTTCAAATTCACCATCGTAATCGTCTTTGTCTATTTCATGCTTTGTGTGGGACTGCATGTTTGGACAATGGTAAGTCTGATTTCTAACAAATCCTCGGGCAGCTCAGAAAAAGCTGTATTTTAGAAATAGGGAATGTTGATAACATCATTTTATCTGAAAACAGGCTCCTATACCTGTATAAAATGCTTTCGATTCAAAAGAAGTTTGCTACGTTTTTATGTTATGTCATAACTCTATAATTGAATTTTTTATCAAGCTCTCCTCAAAATTGTTGCATTTTGAGATATGATGTTTTAAAATTCCACAGACAAAATATGGTACTCCCTCAAAAACTTTGTTCTAATATTGTCATATTTATGATACTCTTCTGGGTCGCCTAATCACAAGGGAAATTCCTTTCTGGCTGCAATCCGCTTTACAATGTCTCTTTTTTTTGGGGGGGGGGGGGAATGTATATGTTGTAGTTTTAATCGATATTTAGTATTTTTAGGTGTGAATTTTTTTCTCCAATAACAGGGTATATGATATTATGATAAGCCCTTTCTTTATGGTGATACACATTTGAATAAAAGTTTAGGTTGAATTCTAGAGCTCTGTAAAACTTATCAAATCTATGTAGATGTGATTTTGATATTGTTTAAGGTGACACAACTAGTTTGACATGAAGTATAAAAACATTTCCCCTCTTTTTACTGCAGACACTACGATGGAACAATGTGGATGCGTATATATGGAACAATGGATACCAGGCCTTGTATGTCTTTCAAAGAGTCGGTAAGAATAAATTCACAATGGGGGGGAGGAGCTTATTCAATATACTATTGTATTTTCCAACATTTAAGAGAATCAGTTGGATGTAAAAGCCCAAATTCACAAGAGTTGTTTCAATAAGCCAGTTCGTAGTTCCACTCTGCGCATGATCAGAAGATTCTGCGCATGATTAGAGGAAGGTTATTTGTACTAAAGTGACATGGTGGTTTAAAAATTAACGAGATAAGCACCAAATTCGATGTCTTGATTATTCATATATTCTTTTGAATTGTGTTTTTCATTCACATCCACAAAAAAATGCGTCCATGAATGACTGGTATATTTCACAGTTTGCCAAGTACATTGTACAACATCCTCTAGTATGCATTCAAAGTAGAAATGCAACAAATAACTTCACAGAGTGTTCATTGATGCGCTATTCTAGTCACCTGGACTATTCAATTTCTTCATCCCGCTATGTAAGGCATGCATAAGTAATATCTTGCTTTGAAATCTACCTATCTTAATGGAAAAAATGAAAGGTCATTTGACCAAAATTGTCCCAGAAGTAACTACGAACTGGTCTATTGTACCAAGCTACAAACCCATGGACTACATGTATGCAGACTTCTTGTGTTATCACGCTCAGTAGCGTACGCAGGATTTTTGGAAGGGGGGGGCCTCGAGTTAATGAAAATTTGACAAGCAAAAAAAAAAGAGAAAAAATCAGGTCTTTTCATAAAAAAAAAAAAAAAGGTTTTCGAAAAAAACCTGAGGGGGGGGTTTGAACCCCTGTAAACCCCCCTCCCTTGCACCTGATCACGCTGCATTCAAACGCGAATTTAGTGCCTTTTGCCTAAATTGCACATATGTAATTGGACCTTTCCTAGTGTATGCGATGAATTTACACAGAATCCATGGTCCATGGTTCTTTTACCAAAGTACAATGTGGGCCACTAGTGGGTGTTGCAAAAAACGTGCAATCAATTCGGTGGATTCAAAATAAGGTGCGCCATCTATCGCTTGCAGCGGACAGGCTGAAATTTGCAATGCCTCACGGGAAAAAGTCCACATCTGCTGTGTGCACTAGTAGTGCATGCATGTGCATTGTAATTATGCAGCGCTGGCCAATGCAGCTCGGCCGGCTTGCTTTAATAAAATTATGCTGTTTACCAGGGTCCAGGTGGTGGGAGAAAAATTTGCCTGCATATGGGCTATTCCACGGTTACTCACGTTACATTTGGAGACACCTTGACTCATACTTGGAGCTGTATCTCCATTATTATTAACCGTATCAGACATCTGAGCAGTGCAACTTTGAAACATTGTTGCCTGCTTAAGACTGGGATCAAATGGCCGGTCAATAAAATTCCAATTGTTTATCCACGGGCCCAATTTATTGCCCGCTCAGGAAAGTCAATGAGAAAATGCGTGGAAATGTATCGGGCAATAAAAGACAGCGCTAATATCAGGTATTCTACGCGATTTTGTACGCGTCCTTGAACCGCGCAGTGCTATACGTCATAATGGTAATCAAGTTGAGACAACGCTGGATACTGCGTCCCTAGGCCAGAGACGCGTCATTTCAATAACGTCACAATGGTAAAGTTCAGAGGCCCAGTCGATCTGCTCAACACGAGAAACTAGATTCTCATTCTCAAAATTTAAAATATCTAAATTTTAACGATTTTTGCTCTAGATGTCTGATTTGGTTAATAATAGCAATATTGACTGGCCTGGGGGCGAAAGGACATATATCGCCCTCACTTAATTGATATCACCCTCGTCTACGACTCTGGCGATATAAATCTAGTTTGGGCGATATATGTCGTATCGCCCCGAGGCCAGTCAATATTGCTTTATTATTGATAGGAACTAAACATCTCTTTATCACAACATAGTACGCAGTCTGACTATCCTTTGTATAAAAACAAAACTTGGGAAATTTCATTATGCTCCTGGCAAATCTTTGAAATGTGTCGGTTACTCATGTTACATGATTTGGACATGCATAAAATGAAAAGTGGACATAAGTGAAAAGTGTCCTCATGCAAGGCTTTTATGAAAGTTGATTATATCCATTTCAAAGAAGTATATTAGGGAGACAAATTTGTATATAATTAAAAAAATAAAGAACACATGGTTTTTACTAGGCGTGCAGATAAAGTGGTTACTCACGTTACGGTTCAGATGGGCTGTATGTACAAAGACACATTGAGCTCATGTCCACCAACCTATGGAATTGCCCATATTTCTTTTCAAAATTTAGACTGTTTTTGGTGAATTCGTGCCATATGGTTTTCATTTTGAAGCATCACAGTCACTTAGAGTACATCTGTCCATCCATCTGTCTGTCATCTGTCAATCCATGTTCTTGAATTAGAAATATTAAAATGTTGCAGAGTATCATTTTTGTCAATGCAGAGTAGTTGAGAATTGTGTTTTTATTACATGACCTATATGAAATCCCCTATGATATCATCTATCCATCAGGTGCCGTATTTTACTACTACTACTACAAGCGCACGGCGTTACGGCTTGGAGATCCTCGATTCTACCGCGACTCTAGGTGGCTCCGAGAACAGTTCGACAAAGTCAGATGAGAAAGGACCTAACTCCCCTCGTCTTCACCCACCATCTCAGTGTGATATATGTACAGTATTTATAACTTTTTGCCACTCAAATCTTGATTTGTTTTTGTACTGCGCAATTGGACTTACAGATTTTCATGGAGAGGAAGGAAACCCACCAAGATACTATGTTGGTTATGATGAAGCACTGAAAAATTGAGAAAAATAATGAAAAGAGTTTGAAGAATATCCATCAAATAATAACAGAGTTATGTATTTGAAAAATATTTGTTTTGGGAATATCTCATGCAAGCAGCTTCCCCCATTGCCTTTGTCGTATAAATTCTATAAATTCTGATATTGTAGAAGAAAAGTTTGGTGTGCAGAGAGAAACTCCACTTTCTGTATCTGGGACAATTTATCCTGATAGCATTGGTAGACAGAAAATATTGGAATAGATCCTGCAAAGAGTTTGAAGAAAATCCATCAAATAATAACAGAGTTATGTATTTGAAAAATTTTGTTTTGGGAATGTCACATCGCATGCAAGCAGCTTCCCTCAATGTCTTTGTCGTATAAATTCTATAAATTCTGATATTGTTGAAGAAAAGTTTGGTGTGCAGAGTGAAACTCCACTTTCTGTATCTGTGACAGGTGATCCTGATAGCATTGGTAGACAGAAAATATTGGATTAGATCCTGCAAGGACTACACCCAATGAGATGTAAAGGCCACCCCACACCGTACGACTTGTCCATGATCCGATCTTGGAGCAAATCGCATTTTTCTAATTTTCTGAAAATGTGAATTAAAGTTGTGCTTTTATTTTAGGCGCAAATTAACTGTAAGAATACTAATATCACTATTTTGGATTATTGCAAGCCTTTATTTTGAAGTAAAGGCCAACTGAGTTTCAAATCGAAGCCAATCGTACGATAAGTATGACGTAATTATGACTAGATATTAAATTTGCTTTTATTCTAATACGGATGATAGCATAGTCACATATTTGAACATAGATATTCATACGATGATCTAGAACATTAAGATATTCCACGTCTCAACATTGCCATCAAATTCTACATTTTATTCCAAAACCGGGTCGCAGTCCAATCGTAAGGTGTGCAGTGGCCTTAATGCATTTCGGAGTGGCTTATGTACAAAATCATGTTATTTTGTTGATTTGAATGTTTTATTTAAATCATGCAAATAGTTTGTCTATCAAAAAAATAAGTGATAAAATTAGTTCAATATTCATAATTTAGCCCTTTGGAAAAGCCAAGATGTATTTTGAATTTGTTTTTTCACTTAATTTATTGCTGTCATCACCGCATTGCTTTTCTTTAGAAGTTGTTTTCAATTGAAATTTGAATCCAAAATTAGCTCTTATTAAAAAAAAATTTACGCTTTCAGCACAGATTACAATTTTGCTGTAACAAGTCCTAGCACACAAAATGATCATAAAATCAGATTGCAAATGCAATTCAACTTCCCAGTGATTGTCCGGGAGCTGCTAATATTGATAAGGCGGCAGTAGCAGGAGTACATCTGGATCCTGTCTTACAAAGAGTTATGATTGATCCGATCAATCGTAACTCTATGGAAATCCATCAGAGTCATAATTTTTTTGTATGAAATTTGCACAATGTCCTTCGTAAACAAAGAGAAGCACAGTGAATTTTCAAGAAAACAATGAATACATGAATATGCATCATAGCTGGAAAATATCTTGAACAAACATGCATAATAGATGTTGACGTTGCTGGCCATCCATAGTTGCGATTAATCGGATCACTCGCAACCATCTTTGTAAGACAGGCCCAGAATGGTATTGTCAATATATCCCTCTTCCTCAAAATGACTTCATCTGAACTGAGTTGTGATTGATCCGATCAACCACAACTATGGAAAGCCAGCAACAGCAACATCTATTAAAATGGCATGTGTCTTCAAAATATTTTCGAGATGTGATGAATAATCATACCTTCATTGATTTCTTGAAAATTCATTTTGCTTCTCTGTTTACAAAGGACGTTATGCGAATTTCCTGGAGAAAAAACAATTACAAAAAGAGTGAACTTTAGGACAAATATACTTATACTGTAATAAACACAGCATTTATTATGAGCCATCTATCTTGCGGACTATTGCACCTCGGAATTTCCGAGGTGCAGATCAGTTCACATATGCTTCAATCTATGTTATAATAATCACAATGTGTTAATCACAATTAAGATAGGTGAGTTAATGAAACTGATTGGCATAAGGTTTCTGTATGATCTGGTAAAGAGCCAAGTTTTGGTATCAATCTAAAAAGGCATCTGAAAAAACAGAAATGCAGTTATGACACCAATAATTAAAGTATAAAGATATAAATACTAGTACGTGAAAAGAGTATGACTGTTGAAATTATTGTATAACTTATTTTTTGAAAGACAAACATGAAGATAAAATTCCAGTTGTGGTAACGATCTCTAAATGAGTTCAATCCCATTACCACCAAAGTGTTTGTATGTAAATATATGCCAAATAGCTATGCGAAATTGTTGAGAAATGTGCAAAGTAAGCACGAAATTCCATCAAGTGACAGGAATTTTTGAAGCAATATACACTGTCCCACATATGCTTTTCTGTGTTAGTGATCAGCAGAATTATCTATTTTGTGCTAAGATTTCATGATTTTACAAAGGTAAAATTACATTAATGATAATATTTTGACAATTAGGCCTAACCTTGATTCAAAAGACTTTCTCATGAAATAATTGTTCGCTGCAACTACTGTCTTTTACCTTTAAAATGAAACTTTAAACCACTAATTCACATGATCTTTTAGCCTGTTCTCTTTTCCTTTCTGATGTGTAAAATGATGTATTGACTGTCCATGCATGTAAATCAATCTTTTACTTTCCCTGAAAATTTCAATTTTTACAATTTACATAATATAATATGTGGGAGAGCTGCTTGCATGTACCCTACATTTGTATATTCTTTTTAAAAGATTGTAAATCTGGTATTCATTGGTAATTTTTGTCAAAAGTTCATTGAAATTTTCCTGTTTATTTGCTGGCTTTATTTGAGCCAACTTGATGCCAGGATGAACTGTATATTTTAAGTTGGACTTACTTATGAAAAGTTGTACTTAAGTCAAGAAAGGGTATAATCAAGACTTCTGGTATCGTCCAGCACCAAATAATATTCATGATGGTGAAAATAGTCAAATTGACTTGTTGCCAAGTAATAATAAGACCCCCCCCCCCCCAATTAAGAAAGTTTGTTTCATTTTCCAGGGCCAGTCATTTTATTCACCTTCATTTATCTTTTCACCTTGACACAAACAGAAGTATTCTTTTATGTATGATTGGACGTACGTTTATTTAATTGTAATTTTTGTAATGGAGCATTATTGCATGGTATTTATTGATAGGAGAAGTTTGTACACGTATGTGAACATGATCAGTCGGTGAATTGATTTTGGATTTAAAAATGATTGTAGAAATTAAAAAATTGATGAATATTCAAGTGTAGACACTGATACCATTAAAGTTCGAAATTGTTCTAGAATCGTAATGGACTCTTTCGTACCTGTTTCATGAATTCATCCTCAAATAGTCCACATTGAATGCGGATCAGACTGATGCAGCTCAGATGTAGAAATTTCCTGATTCAGAAACAGCACTATTAATTTGGTGTTTAGCGTTGTGGCCCAGTGGATTAGTCTCCGGACTTTGAAACAGAGGGTCGTCGGTTCAAATCCCAGCCATGGCGTAGTTTCCTTCGGCAAGAAATTTATCCACATTGTGCTGCACTCAACCCTGGTGGGAGTTTCATAAAGCTGTTCGTAAGTTACGAGCGACTTAAAGAACGACTGGAGATCCTTTCTTGAGTGAAGTGGTGTACACCAAAATGTTCATTGGCGATGGTTTAGCGCGTAAAAAAGGATCACCAGTCGTTCTTAAAGTCGCTCTTAACTTACGAACAGCTTTATGAAACGGCCCCCAGGTCAGGTGAATGGGTACCTGGCAGGAATTTATTCCTTGAAATGCCGAGCGCTGGAAAGGCTGCTTGAGCTACAGCTGGGGTAATAATATCCAAGTCCTTTGGAAGTGCATAGAGACGTTATTCATAATGTGTTATGCACTATACAAGAACTGACTATTATTATCATTATTGTTGAATGCAGCAAGAAATAATTATATAATATTGACTGGTCTTGACGGGAACATCAAATATATTGCCAGCAAAAGAATCATATTGGCCCGAGTCTTTAGACGAGGGCAATATGGGTCTTTTAAGGGCAATATATTTTTGATGTTCCCCGAAAGAAGAGCCAGTCAATATTTTCATTATTATCCAAATAAGATATCTAGAGCAAAAATCACAATAATGGTGTTTTGTTTAAGAATATAGTTCTTTTGTGTCATGTTAATATCAGGGTCTAGGCTCTGCACTTTACCATTATGACGTACTTGCAAGCGCCCAGATCCAGTGTTGGTTCTTGTTCTTGGTGCGCGGAACATTATGAAGCGTATCTCTTCATACGCATCATCAAAGGCCCGGATGACAGACCAGGGAAAATACAAAGGTATATTTTGCGTCGTCTCTGCGTGCAAAGTCAATACACGCATTGAGACCGAGGAAAATACAAACAATATATCTATCCTTTCCTGATATTCAGAAAATGTAGGGCAATACGACTTTGTTAATGACCAGCTCAGATGTCTGATACGGGTGCTAATGCAGCTTATTGTCATGGTATTGTCAAAGTCAGTGTAGTGCCTGCACATGGTTAACAAGACCTTGGACACTACAGAATAAGCCTGGTTATACATTTGAGAATCCTGTTCAGGAGTTCAAAGATGGGACAGGGCGCAGGGTTCCATCTTACAAATTGATCCAATCAACCACAACTATGGAAAGTCAGCAACGCCAACATCTAAAATGCATGTTTATTCAAAATGTTTTCTAGATGACGATGGATATGGAAAGCCAGCAACACCAACATCTAAAATGCATGTTTATTAAAAATGTTTTCTAGATGACGATGTATATGGAAAGCCAGCAACGCCAACATCTAAAATGCATGTTTATTCAAAATGTTTTCTAGATGACGATGTATATGGAAAGCCAGCAACGCCAACATCTAAAATGCATGTTTATTCAAAATGTTTTCTAGATGACGATGTATATGGAAAGCCAGCAACACCAACATCTAAAATGCATGTTTATTAAAAATGTTTTCTAGATGACGATGTATATGGAAAGCCAGCAACACCAACATCTAAAATACATGTTTATTAAAAATGTTTTCTAGATGACGATGTATAGGGAAAGCCAGCAACACCAACATCTAAAATACATGTTTATTAAAAATGTTTTCTAGATGATGATGTATATGGAAAGCCAGCAATGCCAACATCTAAAATGCACGTTTATTAAAAATGTTTTCTAGATGACGATGTAGGCTATATGGAAAGCCAGCAATGCCAACATCTAAAATGCACGTTTATTAAAAATGTTTTCTAGATGACAATGTATATGGAAAGCCAGCAACACCAACATCTAAAATGCATGTTTATTGAAAAAAAAATTATAGATGACGATGTATATGGAAAGCCAGCAACACCAACATCTAAAACACATGTTTATTCAAAATGTTTTCTAGATGACGATGTAGGCTATATGGAAAGCCAGCAACACCAACATCTAAAATGCATGTTTATTAAAAATGTTTTCTAGATGATAATGTATATGGAAAGCCAGCAACACCAACATCTAAAATGCATGTTTATTCAAAATGTTTTCTAGATGACGATGTAGGCTATATGGAAAGCCAGCAACACCAACATCTAAAATGCATGTTTATTAAAAATGTTTTCTAGATGATAATGTATATGGAAAGCCAGCAACACCAACATCTAAAATGCATGTTTATTCAAAATGTTTTCTAGATGACGATGTATATGGAAAGCCAGCAACACCAACATCTAAAATGCATGTTTATTCAAAATGTTTTCTAGATGACGATGTATATGGAAAGCCAGCAACACCAATATCTAAAATGCATGTTTATTAAAAATGTTTTCTAGATGACGATGTATAGGGAAAGCCAGCAACACCAACATCTAAAATGCATGTTTATTCAAAATGTTTTCTAGATGACGATGTATATGGAAAGCCAGCAACACCAACATCTAAAATGCATGTTTATTAAAAATGTTTTCTAGATGACGATGTATATGGAAAGCCAGCAACACCAACATCTAGAATGCATGTTTATTCAAAATGTTTTCTAGATGACGATGTATATGGAAAGCCAGCAACACCAACATCTAAAATGCATGTTTATTAAAAATGTTTTCTAGATGACGATGTATATGGAAAGCCAGCAACACCAACATCTAAAATGCATGTTTATTAAAAATGTTTTCTAGATGACGATGTATATGGAAAGCCAGCAACACCAACATCTAGAATGCATGTTTATTCAAAATGTTTTCTAGATGACGATGTATATGGAAAGCCAGCAACACCAACATCTAAAATGCATGTTTATTAAAAATGTTTTCTAGATGACGATGTATATGGAAAGCCAGCAACACCAACATCTAAAATGCATGTTTATTAAAAATGTTTTCTAGACGACGATGTATATGGAAAGCCAGCAACACCAACATCTAAAATGCATGTTTATTAAAAATGTTTTCTAGATGACGATGTATATGGAAAGCCAGCAACACCAACATCTAAAATGTATGTTTATTAAAAATGTTTTCTAGATGATGATGTATATGGAAAGCCAGCAACACCAACATCTAAAATGCATGTTTATTAAAAATGTTTTCTAGATGACGATGTATATGGAAAGCCAGCAACACCAACATCTAAAATGCATGTTTATTAAAAATGTTTTCTAGATGACGATGTAGGCTATATGGAAAGCCAGCAACACCAACATCTAGAATGCATGTTTATTCAAAATGTTTTCTAGATGACGATGTATATGGAAAGCCAGCAACACCAACATCTAAAATGCATGTTTATTCAAAATGTTTTCTAGATGACGATGTATATGGAAAGCCAGCAACACCAACATCTAAAATACATGTTTATTCAAAATGTTTTCTAGATGACGATGTATATGGAAAGCCAGCAACACCAACATCTAAAATGCATGTTTATTAAAAATGTTTTCTAGATGACGATGTATATGGAAAGCCAGCAACACCAACATCTAAAATACATGTTTATTCAAAATGTTTTCTAGATGACGATGTATATGGAAAGCCAGCAACACCAACATCTAAAATGCATGTTTATTCAAAATGTTTTCTAGATGACGATGTATATGGAAAGCCAGCAACACCAACATCTAAAATGCATGTTTATTAAAAATGTTTTCTAGATGACGATGTATATGGAAAGCCAGCAACACCAACATCTAAAATACATGTTTATTCAAAATGTTTTCTAGATGACGATGTATATGGAAAGCCAGCAACACCAACATCTAAAATGCATGTTTATTAAAAATGTTTTCTAGATGACGATGTATATGGAAAGCCAGCAACACCAACATCTAAAATACATGTTTATTCAAAATGTTTTCTAGATGACGATGTATATGGAAAGCCAGCAACACCAACATCTAAAATGCATGTTTATTCAAAATGTTTTTTAGGTGATGGTGTATAGATTGTATTCATTCATTGGTGTCTTCACAATAAGCCAGTTCACGGTTAGCTCATGATCAACTTTTCTCAAATGACCTTTGTGATTTTTCATTAGGATAAGCACTATCATTTTCAAATGTAGATGTTGCGTAAGCTTTACCGGTAGAGTATTAAAATTCTAAGAACAAAAGGCACTGTATATAGACCAGGTGACTAGAATAGTACATCAGGGATAAAGTTTGGAAATCTGTTTTATTGTCTGCCTTTGGCACATTTGACTATTGTTTAGGCTACTGTCAAATACCAGTGATTATGAAGGCTCTATTTATTGCTCTTCAGCTTGGATGTGATAAATATTTTGAAAGGAATACATGAATAATAATCATCAAATCACAAATGCCTATGTCAGTGAATTTGAAAGCCACCTTCATGGTTGTCTCCAATGACCTTTTTCTGCTCGTGCGCAGTTTACAACCGTGAACAGGCTTATTCAGTGTGCTGGTCTTGTGTTTACTTTCCTGTAGATAGAAATTATGACATTGATGGATTTCCATATACATTTAGATGAGGTTGATCGGATCAATCACGACTCTTTGTAAGACGGCCTGGATCTAGTCCTGCTAAAGGCAGCACTCGAAGAATGCAGATTATTCTGGTCCTCAACGCTAATTAAGCTGCATATGATCTGCATCCACAAATTAACAATAATAGTGATAGCCATTTATGTAGTCCATTTATCTAGAAATATGTATTCCAAGGCGCTGTAGCTCGAGCTGCCTTCCAGCGCTCAGTGCATTAAAGGAATTGGTTACCCATTCACCTCACCTGGGTTGAATGCAAATTTCTTGCTGGAGGAAAACATGCCATGGTTGGGAATCGAACCCATGTCCCTCTGATTAAAAGACGAGAGTTGTAACCACTAGACCACTACACCCCCTACATGAAAGGGTTATAAGACAATGCCAGTCTTGGCTATGGTTTAAAGCATCTTTTACCTCTATTCCAAGCTATTTCTTGCTGGAAGAAAACCCGCCTTGGCTGGGATTCAAACCCATGTCCCTCTGATTGAAAGACGAGAGTCGTAACCACTAGACCACGACGCCCCCTTCCTGAAAGGGGTAAAGACAATGCCAGTCTTGGCTATGATTTAAAGCATCTTCCTTTATTCCGAGCTAAATGATGAGAGTAAGATTTAGTCTTGATCTTACAGACTTTCTCATGAAATTAGTTTACTGCAACTACGTTTGCTTGTCTTAAAGGGAAAGACAGTGTATTTTGAAAATTGTCCTTTTCTCCATATATTGTGAGCTGCTGGCCGTTGTAGAGAGGGAAAGATTTGAAATGAATAGAGGCTGAGAGGATTAAATAGAGAGAGAGAGAGATAGGGGGGAAGAAAGAAGTAGAGGGAGAGAGGGGGAAGGAGGGGGTTAATGGCTTGCTTTGCTCTCTTGCAGACATACAAAAATCTTGTCTGATAGCAAGTGTACATTTCTGCGAAGCAATATTGCTTTAAAAATGTACATTTGCTATAGGACTGGAAAGTGTCATAATTTTTTCTACAGGAGATTTGCAAAATGTCCTTTGTAAAAAAAGGAGATCACACCAAATTATCAAGAAATCAATGAATTTATGGATAGGGATCTATACATTCATATCTAGATTTTTTTTAAATAAACATGCATTTTTTATGTTGACTTTGCTGGCAATCGCAACACTTTGTAAAGCCCCCATCACACTTATTCGGAATCAGCAGGAATCAGCTGGAAAGAAAAAAATATTCAAAAAATCTAGAAATTTTTGGGAGGAACTTATGAATTCACCAAACTGGAGTTGAAATTCAGTAAATTGACCAGGTGTATCATCATACACTAGTCAAAATGAACCGCAATGGAGTCAGATTGATAATTCGTGCTACGTTCTTGGACATTCTAGGGGCATTCTAAATATCCTGACTGCATTTCGAAATATTTTTGTCATTTCTTTTGGCCGTCCCGAAGGTTTTGGTCATGTTCAAAACATTCGAGGGATATTTTCGAACGGTGTTCGGAGTAGATTTAAATGACCAACTGGTGGTCAAACAATAGTCCTTTCATTCAGGCCAATTCTGCTTGATTCGGAATAAGTGTGATGGGGGCTTCGTAATTCCGAAGGTTCTTTATTCCGAAGGTTCGTAATTCCGATACACGTAAATTGCCTATACCTCGATGTTCGTTAATCCGAAAACGTAAAAGGGTTCGTTAATCCGAACATTTGTGGCGTTATTCCGAAGGGTCGATAATCCGAAAACGAAATAAGGTTCGATGTTCCGAAGGTTCGTCAATCCGAAAGCGAAATAAGGTTCGTTGTTCCGAAGGTTCGTTAGTCCGAAAACGAAATAAGGTTCGTTAATCATTAGTTTTCGGACTAACGAACCTTCGGAATTACGAACCTCATTCCGTTTTCGGATTAACGAACCTTCGTAATTACGAACCTCACTTCGTTTTCGGACTAACGAACCTTCGGAAATACGAACCTCATTTCGTTTTCGGACTAACGAACCTTCGGAATTACGAACCTTCGGAAATACGTTCTTCGGAATAACGAACCTTCGGAATATCCGAACCTTCGGAATAACGAACCTTCGGAATTACGAATGCAGTATGCGGGCTTAAGAAGGGGCCCAGGATTGGTTGTATGCTGTCCTATACAACCACCACCAATGGTAATTCCATTATAGTGTGTGGATTTTCTATCGGAGCAATTGTCGCCGGAGCAAATGTCATGGAACCATAATATATACATACAATCCTCTTTTTCATCCCACACTCAAAATTATATTGCTCTCACAAATATTCACATCCGTTACTTGGTATTCTTATTCTTATTTTAGTATATATTTCACTTAAATTGTCTCTTTTATCACATCTATCAGTAGATTATGTGTTCTTTCTGTAGGAGGGCATGTAATACAGATTTTTAAAGAATACATCATGGATTTGTATCACCATAAGAAAAAGCAAAAAGAGACATTTTGAGGGTATTTTATAGGCCATCAAAGGGAAAGTTGTTCACATGCGACATCACACATACTTGTCGCGTTGCCAATGTGAGGATCTCCATAGCATTAATGATTGCAATATTCAAATGCTCACAACTTTCTCATTGTTTGTCCGATTTTTCTCAAACTTTCTTTGTTCTTATTCTTTGATTTTTCTGTTTCGACACAAGCCTAATTGTCCCGTATAACCACCACCACTTCCACGGGCCCACATCAAGTAAACCAATTTCGATGTAGCAAATGCAAATGTACATGCTTAAAAGAATATTGCTTCTTATTTTTTTCCTAAGAACTTCCCACTTGTGTTTGATTCCCCTTCCAAAGAAAAACACTTAAAATATCAGAACATCAACGATAAGGCCAGAATAGTATTGTCAATATATTCCTCTTCCCCAAAATGGCTTCATCTGAACTGATTTAAAACAGAAAAAAATATTTTTGTGTTCTGCTTTAAAGGGGAATCCAACCCAAATAAAAACTTGTTTTTATATGGAAAAGAAAAATCAGACAAGTTGATAGGTGAAAGTTTGAACAATATTGGACAAACAACAAGAAAGTTATGAATTTTTTAAAGTTGTAAATATTGGTAATCACTATACCCATGGAGACTTCAAATTGGCCGCATATGGGATGTCGTAGTGATGTAAGGCAAGGACTACTATTCCATGTACTCCAATACATATCATGGCTGAAATGTAATTTTTCCCAAAAGTTTTATTTCAAATTATATTTTTCTTTCATGAGGACATAAAACAATATACTATCTGGGTTATATTTAGATTACTGCCCCAGGGGAATGAGTACTTAAGAGAAAACCACAAATCCCTGATAATAAAGTACATGGCCTATGGGAAAGTTGTCCTTGCCCCTTGTCATAATTTACTTACCCAGTTGCCAATTTGAAATCTACATAGTATTAGTGATCTCAATTTTAAAGCAGCTATAATTTTCTTATTGCTTGTCCGATTTCTTTCAAAATTTCATAAATTTGTTTAATTAATTTTTCTCCTTCCCAACACAACATTTTATGGCCAAGACTGGATTCCCCTTTAAAGGGGAATCCAGCCTTGGCCATAAAATGTTGTGTTGGGCAGGAGAAAAATAAATTAAACAGAATGGTGAAAGTTTGAAAGAAATCGGACAAGTAATAAGAAAGTTATAGCTGCTTTAAAATTGAGATCACTAATACTATGTAGATTTCAAATTGGCAACTGGGTAAGTAAATTATGACAAGGGGCAAGGACAACTTTCCCATAGGCCATGTACTTTATTATCAGGGATTTGTGGTTTTCTCCTAAGTACTCATTCCCCTGGGGCAGTAATCTAAATATAGCCCAGATAGTATATTGTTTTATGTCCTCATGAAAGAAAATTATAATTTGAAATAAAACTTTTGGGAAAAATGACATTTTAGCCATAATATGTATTGGAGTACATGGAAGAGTAGTCCTTGCCTTACATCACTATGACATCCCATATGCGGCCAATTTGAAGTGTCCATGGGTATAGTGATTACCAATATTTACAACTTTTGAAAATTCATAACTTTCTTGTTGTTTGTCCAATATTGTTCAAACTTTCACCTATCAACTTGTCTGATTTTTCTTTTCCTTATAAAAACACGTTTTCATTTGGGTTGGATTCCCCTTTAAGTCGTCAATACAGGAACTGAGACATTTAATTCACATAGCTTGACATACTTCCCCGTGGATGGAAATATATACTTATATCATCTTCACTTACATAGCGAAGGAAAACTGAGAAAATTGTCCTTCATATTGGTTACATTTTAAAGGGTACATACCTCCAGGATGAAACTGATTAAAGTTGATGAGACGACTTCGCACCACCCAACCTCATGGCCTGAACATCCAAGAGGGGAACGACTGATTTTTCTTTCCTATCCACTTTCAATTTATATATACATATATTTTTTCCCCTCAGCTCTTTTGAATAGTTACATTATAGTTTCTTACTCTACTTTCCTCCCATATCTCATACAAGCTCAGCTCCAATTTTTCCTTCCTTATTCAGGCGATATAATAATTATTATATATATATATATATATATTTGTTTTTTCTCCACTCACCTCTTTTAGATTTACCACATTTGCTTATTTACATGTATACTATGGTTTCTTCATAATACACCCCCTCTCTTCCATATTTGCTTTTACCTTTTTAGGCAATTTGCTTCCTCTTTTTCACATATACAGGTTTTTTTTTTTTTTTTTTTTTTTTTTTTTTTTTTTCCTACTATATAGTCTTATGTTTTTTTCCCGTCACACCTAGCGGATTACAATATCAGTTACACCATATGTGCATTTATATATTTTTTCATATACTTTTCTTTTTTGGATATATTTATATACATATCACTTATAGATACATATTTACACTTACCTTCTTCTCTTAGTTTGTTTAATGCTTTATCATATATACTTATATGTCTTTTGCACATTATCAGTTGTTCCCCATTCTTTTTCTTTTTTCCCCCACTCTTATGCACCAGTTTATTAAGCCTTTCTTTGTAACCTGTTTGACCCACCTCTCACTAATTCTCTTGTTTTTCATCCCATTATCACTGTTTTGTTCCAGATCCTGTTTGATGTTGCCTGCCTCATTATTTTAATCCCTCTTGGCTTGAGGTCTTTTACTGGCCTTACTTACACTAACTTCCCTTTGTGTCTGCCTACTCCTTTTCTTTCATCCCCTTCACTAACCTGATTGGTCTTCTCTACTCACTAATGCCCCTTTTGTCTCCTTGTTTCTAGTGTTGCTGTAGCTTGTTTGTGGTCTATATTATGGTTGTTCCACTTTATATGTTTGTCATTTTGCCTCCGACGAAGATTCTGCTATAGGATCGAAAGCTTAGGCCCCTTTTTGACTTTCTAAATTGAATAAAGCTAGCTGAGCAAAACCATGAATATATACAATATTTTTTTTAATTGATAAAAACATAAAGTTACCTAATTTTTATGTAAAAAAAATGAGGGGCCCAAATTTTTACTGACTCGCGAGGGAGTGAAAATAGCCTGTTTGAAATAATAAAAAAAATGTGAGTAATTTTGACATATTTATATGCAAAAATAATTTCAGAAGAAACTTTTCTTCTTTCCTCTGTAGTTAATTTTGGTTGGAGAACCGGGGGAGGGGCTAGTGTCCCCATGCTATTGAATTTATCATAATTGCATAATTTTCAGTGTGGATTACTACTTTAAGTTGTGAGTATAGGCCTACCAAACAAGAATTCTTTCCCCAAAAATGTTTTCGTGTGCCGTTGTTCTTGGAGCCCGTTTTGTGCCAAAAGGCCCATGACAGTGACGTACGGGGGTGGGGGGTTTGGGGGGGGGGGGGCTTGGAGACACTTGCCCGGGCTGTCAGACATACTGCAATGAGATACCTAACCTTGTTTGTAAAAAATATAGTACTTAAAGAACAAGTCCACCCCAACAAAAAGCTTAATTTCACAAAATAGTTATATTCACATCCTGGTCGGTATGCAAATGAGGGAACTGATGACATCACTCACTCACTATTTCTTTTGTATTTTATTATATGAAATATGAAATATTCTTATTTTCTCCTCATTGTCCTGTCAAACAAACTTTTATTTCGCCCTAAACATGTGGAATTAGTCAAGTTTCAGTCAAGTTGGTGCTTATTGTTAAATCTGTAAAAATTGAAATATTGTATAATTCAAACAATAAAAAACAAAAGAAATAGTGAGTGAGGGACATCATCGATTCTCTCAATTGCCTGTGACTTAATTGTACATATAACTATCATGTGAATAATAAGCGAAACTTTAAAATGTCATAACTTTCTTATTTTACATCCGATTTTAATGAAATTTTCAGCATTATACTTGTCTGATTTTTCTCTATCGATTCAAATCAACATTTTCCTGAGTTGGACTTGACCTTTAAACTCCATGCAGCCACACGTGTATGAAAATCACCCTTATTTGACAATGCTGGGTGCACGCTTTTAAATACTGGATACGCCCAAGATTATTAATTCCATACCTCTAAATTAATTCCACATTATATACGGTCCAGACAATATAAAATCTTATAAACCATATAGGTGACACGACATTTGCTCCAGCGACAATTGCTCCGGACTTGATTTCGTCTACGATATAGGGTTGGGTTTAGGATTGCAATAGAGTTTTATATTAGGTTTAGGGTAGGGTTTCAAATCCAAGGTTAAAGTTGGTAATTCCATTATAGTGTGTGGATTTTCCATCGGAGCAATTGTCGCCGGAGCAAATGTCATGGAACCATAATATATACATACAATCTTCTTTTTCATCCCATACTCAAAATTATATTGCTCTCACAAATATTCACATTCGCTACTTGGTATTTTTATTCTTATTTTTTTTAGCAGGTGTTTCTGCATTAAACATTTTCCCACATGTATTGTATATCATCAAGGAGATATCACCTCCTTGATATCATGTGAAAGCAGACATGTATAAAAATGAAGCAAACTCAACAAACAAACATCCCAAAATCATATACCGTCCGTACCGCTTTAACAATCCGTCCTATGCATGGGCATGGACTACCAGGGGCGGATTCACACTGTAAAAACTGTGGTGTTAAAACTGACACCAGTGGGTGTTAATAGAGGACCACACCCTCTGGTGTTAAAATTACACCCTGGAGATTGAATATAACACCAAAGAGTGTACATGTAACAACCAAAGGTGTTGCAATAACACCTATAGGTGCTAAACTAACACTGTCAATATAACACCGGTGTAAAATAACTGGTGTGGTCCTCTATGTACACCGGTTAACACCGCAGTTTTTGCTGTGTTGCATAATTTTCCAAAAGGGGGACACATTTTCTCGGAGGAAAAATTTGACAAGCAAAAAAAAGGTATTCCCTTTCAGGGGCGGCACACTTCTGTTATAACGGCATGTTTACATTGTGCTTCTCAAAGAGGGGGGGGGGGCAAGGGCCGGCTGTGCCCCCCCCCCTGGATCCGCCAGTGTGGACTATGGTATGCATCTATCGACGTCATCGGTTCTGCACCGGCAGGCATGAAATTTGGGATCACGAAATTTGCGATGCATAATTCAGTGACATCCCCAAGATACCAATAAATATGCCTACCATGTCTCCAATAAGCAATGCATTATTTATAATATTCATCAGAGTCTGTATACTACTTACGGGTTGGGGATGACGGGGGGGGGGGCAATTGCTCCCCCTTCACCTTATTAAAATTGGGGAGGGATCGAGAGATGGAAAATGTATAGGACTGAAAATATAAATGTATATTGAAAATGATTTTGGTTGTTTCTTCAAAAGTTGAAAATTTTGTCACCCCCACATCTTATCGAGTTACAAGGGCGCCTCCTTGTGTCTATTTTAAAAAGAGCTTAAAAAATTATCAAGGATTGAACAATAATTCTTTGAAGACATAAATAAATAAATAAATAAATAAATAGATAGATAGATAAATAGATAAATAAATAAATCAATAGATAATGAATGAATAAATAAATAAATAAATGAATAACAATATTAGATTTGTATAGCGCACGTAATAATTATAAAGACCTACGGTGATTCCTCATCCATTAAATGAGTTCATCGTTGTCTGAACTGAATTTGTTACAAAGGATATAGGTTTCGTAAACATTGGAATTATATCAAAACGATAGAAAATGATATAGAAGGCTTGATTATTCTCATGTCAGTTATTAATCGAGTTATTAATATACGGAAACTGTTTTGAAATCCAGTTGCGAAGAAACTCGCTTTTCTTTTTTTAATTCATCTGTCGTGGATTCTTACCTTCCCTGGCCCGTTTCATAAAGAGTTACAACTCACAAAATTATGTTTCCTTTCCCATCAGGGGCGGAGCCGTGGATTTTTGAAAAGGGGGTGCACATTTTCCCGAGGAAAAATTTGACAAGCCAAAAAAAAAAAGGGGAGGGTCTTTACTATCAAGGGGGGAGGGCACACTTGTGTTCAGTGGCGTAACTAAGGGGGGGGGGGGGGTCATGGGGGCACGTGCTCCTCAATCGGTTGCCCCCCCCCCAAACAAAAAACGGGGGAAAAGGAGAACAAGAGGGAGAAAGAAAGAGAAACGTAGTAGGGGGGGGGGAGAAAAAATTATTATACATTATATTGCATTATGTTATATTATATTATATCATATTACATGAAAAATGTTTTTTATAACCATTATGAAGCATGTTATGCTAAATGCCTATGTGTCCTTTATTCCTGGTGCTCGCATTGTCTGTTTAATGAGATTATAATCCTGTTGTACTAAAGCATCCCATTCAGTTCATACGGTCTATATACACCAAATATATTTCCTCGCACTTCAAGTTATCATGTTTCATGTAGCGACATAGTATGCTTCTTTTTCATGACTACTTAAAGTGATGGCCCCCTTTTAAGGACTGAATATATAGAGAAATCCGGTCCACGCTTACGTTTGCATAAGTAGATTGGTGAGATATGTCTGCTCTTCATAAATTCCTAAAAACGATTCCTAAAATGTCCCTTTTCTGGCTTGAATATTAACAATTTTATGAAATCGGTCATTGGATAATACGAAAACAGCTGGCCTATTATAATTAGGTGACTCCTTTTATTCCGTTCTAAGAATGTGATGGAAAGTCAATATTTTGAGCGCTTCGCGCGAGAAATTGAGAGTGAGCAAGGTGCAGAAAAGGAGGAAAGTGAGGAGAAGCTTAAGAGCAAAGTTATTCAATGTGCAGCAAAAGCTGGAGTAACCATCAAGAAAGAGGACCTTTCTACCTGCCATCGCATAGGGAGAAAATCAGAAGGGAAGGTGAGGCAGATTCTGGTTCGCCTTGTGTCAAGGAGCAAGAGAGATGCCATCCATGCTGGCCGTTCAAACTGAAAGGGGATAGCAGCATGGATGGTGTATACATCAATGAGGATATTACCCCCATGAGATTTGCTGTCCTAAAGACAGCAAAAGCAAGTCCTCTTGTGAAGAGAGTGAGTACGCATAACGGGAACATTGTATGTAAGCTCACGGATGACAGTTACAAGACGATCGCTTCTCCGGACGATCTCTTCGATATTGGCTTGGACACTATCAACTACCAAAACTTCAAGCTACATTATATGGAGTAATAACTTGACTAGCCTGCATATGTCTGATAAATATGTCTGATAAATATGAATAATGGATGATACAAATATTTCTTACGAGTTATTACCATGTACTATTGACAAAGTCCTAAATTTTGAGACATCCCTATCTTTGAAATTAACCCACATAAATATACGCTCTTTAGTGAAAAATATTGATAACCTTAGACTGTTGTATGAAGATAGTATGAATACTAAATTTGATATAATTGGCTTATCAGAAGTCTGGAATGCGTCTAATACCTCTGTTTTAAATTTACAACGGTATACTCTTGAAGTAGATGGTCGCAAGGATGATTTGAGAGGAGGAGGAGTCGGAGCCTATATTAAATCAAATTTGAAATATACTCGCTTAAGTTATGACATTATTGCCCATGCAGAATCTCTGTGGTTACAAGTTAATATTACTGATGAGCTAAAGATAATCATAGCCGTGATATATAGGAAACCAAATACAAATGTAAAAGAATTCCAAGATAGTCTGTTAGATATACTACAAACAATTAAGGTAGATAAACGTAAGTGTGTACTGTTAGGTGATTTTAATGTGAATATTTTAAGTATAGAAGACATAGCTGATGACTTCACTTCTTCTCTACAATGTGTGGGTTTAGAACAATTAATAAAATCACCGACAAGAGTAACCAAGGACTCTTCAACTTTAATAGATCACATTTATTCAAATGTTGATACTGTTGAAACTCATTCAGGGGTCATACATACTGATATCTCTGACCATTTTCCAGTGTTTGTAGTTTTCAAGAACATGGCCAAGTTATGTTCAAATCAAAAGAAAATTACCTATCGATGCTACAGAAAATTCAATATTGAACAGTTTAAAGAAGACCTTTCTGTCTTCAACTGGGAAGAGGTATTAAACTGCAATGATGTAAATATTGCATACTCTACATTTTGCAAGTCTTTCTCATATATATGTAACAAACATGCACCTATGAAAACTAAACAAATTGGAAAAAAGAAAGATATTAAAAAGAAGGTCTGGATAACTACAGGAATCATTAAATCAATACGTGTTAAACAGAAGTTATATGCAAAAGTCCTAAAGACAAACTACAATGAAGATATTGTGAAGAAATATAAAAAATATAGAAACTTGCTCACTAGGATTTTAAAGAATGCAAAACGTACTTATTACACCAATTTACTATATGAAAACCGATGTAACACGAGTAAGACATGGGAAATCATTAATGAATTATTGGTTGGAAAGAAAAAAAAATCAAGGGTTGTTGAAGTAGACAGGCTTATCAAAAAGGTCAATGGAGACAATAACCTCATTACATCTATTTATTTATATTTATTTATTTTGTTTTATTTATTTTATACTGCAGGGTAGGCCTGTTCAGTTCTTAAAACTGCTTTACAAAGGCGCCCTGCAGTTTAAAATACATGTCAAGATAACTATGAACAACAACAACAAACAACATCAAAAATACAAAATACAAAATATCTAAAAAACATCAGAAACAATTAACACCAAAATATAGAGTGGGAAGTGACAATTTAAACATACATAGCATTGTAAATCAAAGGAATATCATTTCGCTCTTTATCAATTCGTATGAAAGGCTTTGCATAATTTTTTAAAAACTAACAAGGAGGTACAAACTTGTAAATTTGAAGGAAGTGCATTAAATAATTTGGGTCCGACATATGCGAAAGATTTTCTTTTATGTTCAATTCTAGCTTTGGGAAGCTGAAGGGGGCATCGTAAAGAATACCGTGTCCTGTATTTCACGGGCCGTTTACATACTAAAGGTTTTAAATAATTTGGAACTAAATCATTCATTATTTTATATACAAGAACACAATACTGATATTTTATACGCTGATCTACTGATTGCCACTTCAGTGACTGCAACAAAGAAATTTGTGATGTATTATAATCTTTTTTCAAAAGCATTCTGGCATATTTATTTTGAAGTTTTTGTATCTTATCTAAATGTATTTTTGCACTGCTTCCCCAAGATGTAATACAGTAATCAATGTAAGGTAAAACCATAGAAAAGTACAGCTTCTTCATAATATCAAAGGACAGTAAGTGCTTAATCCGCCTTACACAACCTATTGCCCGAGATATTTTACAAACGATATTAGTAATATGTTCGCACCAAGTCAAGCCCGGATCGAGCATGACACCTAAGTATTTAATCTTTTTTACATTTTCTAATTGTATGTTCCTGAATTTCACTGACAAATGAGCACCCCTCAACTTTTTCTTTTGACCAAATACCATGGCTTTTGTTTTTTGCGGGTGTAAATGCATATTATTTAAGTCTAGCCATTTACTTATTGAATCAAAATCATCTTGCAAATACTTTTGTACCTCCTTAATTGATTCACCGTGATTAAAAATGGCGGTATCATCAGCATAAAGAGACATTTTAGAATGTACATGCAATTTCAAATTACACATGTCATTAATAAAAATACAAAATATCAATGGACCCAGTATAGATCCTTGTGGGACACCTGATTTTATCTTCAAAAATTCACTGCGACAATTGTTAATCATTACAAATTGCCTTCTGTCTGTTAAATACGATTCCATCCAGTTGTATTCATTGCCAGTAATACCATAGTACTTAAGTTTTGCAAGTATAAAATTGTGAGGAATAACATCAAAAGCTTTGCGTAAGTCCAAGAAAATACCACCAGTAACATGTTTTCGGTCCATTTTATCATACAAAAAGTCTGTAATCTCAGTTAGACAAGTGGCAGTAGAATAAGACGGTCTGAAGCCAGACTGACAATTTGCAAGTAGATCATTTACATTTAAGTACTTATACAATTGATCATGTATTGCTCTCTCTAGTATTTGGACAGGACTGGAAGCACAGAAATTGGTCTATAATTGTCAATATCAAATGATCCTCCCTTATGTACAGGAGTAATTCTTGCTGTTTTAAAATCTTCTGGAATAACACTAGTTTGTAAAGTTGCATTAAATAAATGGGTTAAAGGGCCAGCTATACTCTCTGCTGCCAGCTTAAGAAACTTAGGGTGAATGCCATCTACTCCGACCGCTTTCGAACAATCAATATGTAATAGTTCTTTCAAAACATACTCCTTTTTTATTGCATAAAATTTAAATTCACAATCTGGAATAAACAGAGTTTGTAAATTGTTTAATAAATCTTTCGAGAAATTACCCGAAGCGGCTTGCAACCTTGAGCCGACTTCATTAAAGGCTTTGTTTAGAACGTGAGCTATTTCATTGTTAGGTATTTGATCATTATCAATTGTTAATTTAACATCATGACTCGTGGTTTTATTTTTCTTAGGTATAAGCTTCGATAAAATGTTCCAGTTCTTTTTTATGTCATTTTCGCAGTCCTTAAATTTGTCCTGATAATACTTCTTTTTCAAATTTTTAATCAAGTTATTAGCTCTGTTACGGGAAAACTGAAATTTATCTATAAATGATATTGTCAATGAATTCAATAACTACTTTGTAAATATTGGTCCGAATCTAGCAGATACTTTGCCAAATGAAAATGTGTCACATAGACGTTACTTAGGGGCAAGAGTTAACAATTCTTTATTTTGGAAACCTGTGACTGAGGATGAGGTTTTTAATCATCTTGTAACTCTAGATGAAAAGAAAGCTTGTGGTCATGATAATTTACCAGCACGATTGTTAAGAGATAGTGCTGTTTACATTTCAGGTGTCCTGGCATATATCTTTAATTTAT
This sequence comes from Lytechinus pictus, assembly GCF_037042905.1. NCBI lineage: Eukaryota > Metazoa > Echinodermata > Echinoidea > Temnopleuroida > Toxopneustidae > Lytechinus > Lytechinus pictus. The sequence continues at coordinate 4,314,849 of NW_026974141.1, forward strand.
CTTTAGAATGTGGGAGGGTACCAGATGAAATGAAAATAGCAAAAGTTACGCCTTTCCACAAAAAGGGACCAAAAGATGAACCTGGAAACTATAGACCAATATCTGTTTTGCCAGTACTCGGAAAGGTTTTCGAAAAAGTAGCAAACGGGCGATTAGTACAGTTTTTAGAAACAAACAATGCTTTTTACCACCACCAGTATGGTTTTCGTAAGAAGTACAGTACTAAGTTGTCATTAATAAATTTGTCCAACACTCTCTTAAAAGCAATTGATGAGAGTAAAGCTACACTTGGGATATTCATTGACTTCAAAAAAGCATTTGATACGATCAATCATAATGTCTTAATCAACAAACTCTCTCACTATGGAATACGCGGTCTCCCGCTTAAATGGTTCGAAGACTATCTTAGAGGAAGATATCAGTTTGTTCAATATGAAGAGACAGTCTCTAAGAAAATGGAAATCACATGCGGTGTTCCTCAAGGTTCGGTCCTAGGACCAACATTATTTTTACTGTATATAAACGATCTACCATCTGTTTCTAATTATTTCAATTTCAGATTATTTGCAGACGATTCTAATCTATTTCATACCTTCCCAGCTGGACAAGATGAAATTGATGTAAATGAAGTCAATATTAACATAAATAAAATACAAGAATGGTGTGTTGCAAACAAGCTTACTATCAACTCTATGAAAACGAAATTCATGTTGATTGGTAGCAGAAGGAAAAATATTAGACTAGCTGGTAAATTGGAAATAGCCGGAGAGGAGATTGAAGAGGTTAATGAAGCAACTTTTGTAGGTATAACAATAGATAAACATCTAACTTGGAAGAACCATATTAGAATATAATTCATGTATACGTAAAAGAGTAGGAATTATATTTCGGTTGCGACATTTTGTACCAAAATATACATTAGTATTATTATACAAGGCATTCATAGAGCCACACATAACTTATGGAATCGAGGTGTGGGGGAGTACTTACAAGAGTAGCTTAAATTGTATATTTTACACCCAAAAAATGGCAGTACGTGCCATCACATTCAGTGAGTGGCGAGCTCATACACGTGTATTATTTCAGAATTTAAAGATCCTAAATGTATTTGAAATGCACAATTTATCTATATGTAAATACCTTCATGTATGACCTGGGTAATAATAACTTACCTCACTCTTTAGTAGATTATTGCGATGTAATAGAGCATAGATACCCAACAAGACAAAAAGAAGGTCGACAAGTACATTTATACCAAAATTACGGACTACTCAAGGACAATTCTCTCTATCTTTCTTAGGAAGTGATTACTGGAATAATGTACCATTAGCCATCAAACTAAAAGTATCCAGAAACGATTTCAGGAATTCATTACAAAATCATTTATTAAATCAATAACTTATCATATTGCTCTGTATATAACATAAAATGTTACACTCATAATTTTATTTTGTTTTTTTGTAGTTGTTGTTTTTGCAGTGTTTAAAAAAAAACATACTTTAAAGTTCAATATTCGCCTATATTACTAATATGTGTAGGGGCCAGGCTCGACTAGCACTTGTGCTATTTTCTGGTCCCTTTTATCAGCTCTTAACATATACATGTATGTTTCATTTCTGTAATATTTATATGCATGACATAATAATGTAATATGTAAACATCTGTAAATATGATGTTATCGTTGGTGAATAAAATAAAATCAAATCAAATGTCAGCATATAGGCCTAACTACCCGTTTGTCTCAGTCGCAAGTGTTTCTTGCTCAAAGGAGATAACCAATATCTGTTCGTGAATTGTGTAGTGACCGATAAAAGTGGTCATATAATAATATGAACCAAAAATTCTGGGAGATTCTTAGAATCTCGCAGGATTTTGGGGCTAGACTAACCAATGATTGATTCTGACCATATTTTTCGGTCGGACACACGTACATTTTCACCATTCCTTTTTTAGAATATAGGGTCGATCAGATAGACCCTATAGGATTTGTGAAAAATATTCATTCATCCATTCATTCACTCATTCATTCATTCATTTATTCATTCATTCATTTATTTATTTATTCATTCATTCATTCATTCATTCATTCATTCATTCATTCAATCAATCCTTCATAATTTATTCATCCATTCATAATGTTATTATCCATCCATCCATCCATTCATTCATTCATCCACCCCCAGATCCATCCATCCATTATTCATTTCTCATTATGGTTAACAAGATTAAAGAAACAGGCATCCATCCATCCCGGTCCATCCATCATCCGTCCGTCCACCCTCGGATATCCATCCACCCACCCATCCATTCCTCCCTCCATTTATCCATCCATCCATCCATCCAATCGATTACTTGATTGATTGATTATATAATGATTGATTGATTCATTTTTCCATCATTCTGGGGTGGATATTGCGGCCCGCGTGTGTTTTTTAAAAAAGTTTGCTGACAAAATGAAAATAAGGAAGTCAAAAGGGGCCTAAGCTTTCGATCCTAGCAGAATCTTCGTCGGAGGCAAAATGACAAACATATAAAATAAATCACAAAGGCACTCCGAAATTGAAGCACACGTCGATCTAACGCGCCGTCGGAAAGCTCGCACAATATGTACGGCAGGTGCGCCCGCGGCGGTCGATGCGTACACCGTACACACGCGCGTTAAACGTAAACTCACTCAATTACGTTATTTACCAGTCTATTGTTATGTTCAGATGCGATGTTGGCGTCCACGTCTTCAAGACATATCGGAACTCGTTCCTTCATGACGATATTTTACCATGATTTTTGTTTAATATTTTGAAACTAAATGTCGAACATGGTTCCTAGGAGGGTCGTCGTGACGTTGATTGTGTTTGTATCTGTTATAGCTCTTCTTGTTCTTCACGGAATCAGTAAGGAATATACGGGTATCCTGAATTCGCAAAAGTAAGTGAGAGTGAATTGTGTATGCAGGGTATTGCAGATGCTGTGACGAATGTACCGATACATGTACGCATTAGCTTCCCGGCCTGTTGAATGGGGGAATTGAAGGCCAATGCACGGGAAGGATGCGGGCAATTGACTCGGTATTTTTTGTCAGTTTGATTGCTTGATCTTTTGCTTCCTTTATCTAAGTTTTTGCCCGTTGTCTAATCAGATCAGTGGCAGTGTAGTTTACCCTTTAAAAAGCCTGGTACGAAAGGTATAGATCTAGTGGTTAAACTTTTATGCTCAATGACATGTCTGTCTGTATACAAATTTTGTAGGATGGGGGTCCGGGGGTTGGACGTGTCCGGACACCATATTTTTTAAGCCTTCTTTTTTGTCTTTGGATTACACTAAGAATATGAATTCAATATTTGTAGTCATCTTCTACTTTGTTCTCTATAATATTTCCTTACATTTTGTGCTAAAAATTGCTCAAACTTTGCTTGTAAATTTTTCCAAATGACTTTCTAAAATTGATCGTCCGGACACACAACCTGTCTGGACACACAACAACTGGGTATTCTAATAGTCGATGTATCCATTGTCTTAGTTATACTTGTAGATCCAGATCTATTTGTTTTGTATGTGTAGGTTAAACTTAAGTTCAGTTACTAGCTTTTATCCACAGAGCTCCAATACCGTACAGCTTTGTTTTTAATAGAATGATCAAGAAAGAGGAAAGAGCATTGTTATTCTTTGTAATAATAAATGTATAGGATGCAGAAAATATAGTGTAATAAAGTCAAAGGCAGCCTCTTCTCACACACAGGTTTGTCAACAGTGTTATGAAATGTTATCGTAAAAAGGCTGCACAGCAATTACTATATCTGTAGACCAGATAGCCTAGGTCTAGAGCAGAGTCTACTATATTATTGAAATTTCCAAGCCAAGGTTAATAGTGAAATTGAACACATCAAGTCTTAATTATGTTTGGTCAATCATCTCAGTCACATGATGATAGGTCTATGTGTCATTGTAAAGCAGTGGATGTTCAACGCCCGGGTAAAATTTCCCTTTTCCTCTTCTTCGATCTTCGAGCATGTTTAAGAAAGGGGGGGTGGGGAGGGAGAGAGGAAAGGGAATAGAGGGAAAATGCAACAGGGATACGTACTGTACATCACTACATGTATGTAAAGAGCAGTAAGGAGGAAATCCAATAAAGGGGGGGGGGGGGATGAAGAAGCTAGAAGAGGAGAAGGAGAATGACTATAATGTATTAATTGGCCCAGGGTGCTACATAACTTTTTAGAAGCACTTGCCCAGTCGGGCAAGTAAATTATTCAAATAGTTTGAATATACTTGCCCCAAAATCTATTTCACTTGCCCGAAAAAATCCTTTAAAAAAAGTTTAACCTCTTCAAAAGAAAGTTTTGCGGTTTCATAAACCATTGACCTTTTTCTCTCTTTTGACATGATCTGATCTACCTGCCGTGGACAAAATTAGGGTCAATATCATATATTGACCCTAATTGTGGTCATTCTACCGTGAGAATTTTGCTTGCCCAATTCTGGCAAGTAGTTTTGGTCTTTACTTCAAAACACTTGCCCGAATCTAACTTTTACTTGCCCCGGGCAATCGGGCAAGTGCTTATGTAGCACCCTGATTGGCCTATACAAATTGTTGAATACAATAATAGTTAATGAGTAGTAGTAATAATAAAAAGATAACAAAAGAATAATAATGATGATGATAATATTATTTGATTAAACTTAAATGGATACTCCAGGCCAAGAATATTTATATCTATTTATAAATAGAGTAACATTCACAGAGCAAAATGCTTAAAATTTCATCAAAATCTGATAATAAATAACGAAGTTATTGAATTAAGTTTAGCATTGTTTTGTGAAAATATGCACCCCATCATGAATATTCATTAGGTGGGCTGATGATGTCACATCCCCACTTTCCTTTTTCTTATTACATTAAATCATAATTGTTTCATTTTTTCATGTATGTGTGAATAATGCGCCTCCTCTATAATGAAATAAGTTGCAGCAATGAATATCTAATGCACTAAATCAGTTGTCGATTCCAATTTTTTAAGTTCTTGGTAGAAAAAAATGAATAAACCTAATTTCATTTTAATGAAATGCAAAATAACAAGGGGAGATATGACATCATCTATTTGCTCATTGAATATTCATGAAGACATGCCTAGAACTTTTTCACCAGAATAATGCAAGTCTTTAAAATGCCATAGCTTTGTTATTTGTTGTCCGATTTTGATCAAATTTTCAGTGATTTGTTTGTCTGATTTTCCTTTATCTGTTTAAATCATATTATTTTCAGCCCGGAGTACCCCTTTAATAATAATGAGAATGAGAAGAAAAAAGAAACAAAGAAAAAAGAAAGAGAGAGGGGGAGAGCACAAGCGCACATGATGCAATCAGATCAATTGTATATGGTTTCATATGAGAAAGGAGTCACAGCACTGACATTGTTGGAGGATATAAACAAATACTTCAGCTAGAAAATGTTCAATTTTCACATTGATTTTGGTCCATCTGCTGTTGTGAGTGTGCAAATATAAAGCATATCACTTGCAATGGGTGAGCTACATATACATGTACATAATATACGGTAAATTCGATTTTCAGGTTCCAATTTGATTTACAATGTACCAAGAAATTGCAAAGGAAACATTTGATTTTTTTCAATGAAAACTTGAAATGAATAATATTTTGTATCAGGGAGATGTGTGACATCTGAAATTCTGAATCAAATTTATAATGACTTGATTTAAAAAAATGTTCAAGGCATACTGTCTGGCAAGTATAAAATTGAATATATGTATTTCAACATTGTCTGCCTAACTACTGTACCTTGTCTGGAAAAAAATATGAGTCCATCAAATGTCAGTGTCAGTAGTTCAAATTTCTACCACCTTTGATATGTTTCTCCCTTTTTTTAGGGGGTAAAATAAATGAATCTGTTTTGCTGTGTTTTATCTAATCTTTGAATTGATCTCAATGCGTCCTCTGACCACAACCACAACAAGGATATTGTACTTTTGTTGGTGATGTGGTGACTACTATACATTCACATTGAGCTACATGTACTGTCCTCCGTTTGCTTGGAAGTCTTGATGGGAGAATATCCGGCTTTTGATGTGTTTGGGACGGAGTCCCTGGAAATTTCTCTCATGAAAGATTTACATGGATGAATGCACAACAATTATTTTGATAATTGACCATGTTACATTCTTCTCGTACATGTACAAGATGTGTCCTCTGACCACAACCACAACAAGGATATTGTTCTTTTGTTGATGATGTTGTGACTAGTACTGTACATTCACATTGACCTACATGTACTGTCCTCCGTTTGCTTGGAAGTCTTGATGGGAGAATATCCGGCTTCTGATGTGTTTGGGATGGAGTTCCTGGGAATTTCTCTCATGAAAGATTTACATGGATGAATGCACAACTATTATTTTGATAATTGACAATGTTACATTCTTCTCGTACATGTACAAGATGTGTCCTCTGACCACAACCACAACAAGGATATTGTACTTTTGTTGGTGATGTTGTGACTAGTACTGTACATTCACATTGACCTACATGTACTGTCCTCCGTTTGCTTGGAAGTCTTGATGGGAGAATATCCGGCTTTTGATGTGTTTGGGATGGAGTTCCTGGGAATTTCTCTCATGAAAGATTTACATGGATGAATGCACAACTATTATTTTGATAATTGACAATGTTACATTCTTCTCGTACATGTACAAGATGTGTCCTCTGACCACAACCACAACAAGGATATTGTACTTTTGTTGGTGATGTTGTGGCTACTGTGCATTCACATTGACCTACCTGTACTGTCCTCCGATTGCTTGGAAGTCTTGATGGGAGAATATCCCGCTTTTAAAGGAGAATGAAACCTTTGGAACAAGATAGCTTGTGTGAAAACAGAAAAATCAAAGAAACAGATCAACGAAAGTTTGAAAAAAATCTGACAAATAATGAAAAAGTTATGAACAGTTGAATATTAATGCTATGGAGATCCTCAAATTGGCAATGTGACAAAAATGTGTGATGTCGCCTGTGAACAACTCTCCCCATTTAATACTTTAGTATATATTTCACTTATAAAATTGCCTCTTTTATCACATCTATCCGTAGATCATGTGTTCTTTTTGTAGGAGGGCATGTAATACAGATTTTTAAAGAATACATCATGGATAAAGAGTTTGTATCATCATAAGAAAAAGCAAAAAGAGACATTTTGAGGGTATTTTATAGTCCATCAAAGGGAAAGTTGTTCACACGTGACATCACACATCCTTGTCGCATTGCCAATGTGAGGATCTCCATAGCATTAATGATTGCAATTATTCAAATGCTCATAACTTTCTCATTATTTGTCCGATTTTTCTCAAACTGTCTTTGTTCTTATTCTTTGATTTTTCTGTTTCGACATGAGCCTAATTGTTCCAAAGGTTTCATTCCCCTTTAATGTGCTTGGGGCAGAGTCCCTGGAAATTTCTCTCATGAAAGATTTACATGGATGAATGCACAATATGTTGATCATTGACCATGTTTAATACACTCTTGTACATGTAGGCCTACACAAAGGATGTCAACTGAAGCACAAAAGACTTCCTCTTTTATGAGGAAATTAGTCATTCTTGATGAGACAAAAAAAAAATCTTCACAGCATCAGATTACAGTATACATGTGTAGCATTCATAACCAGAAACAGGAAACTAATTTTGGTGTCTCACAGACACTGTAATTTCAGGTGACGTGTGGCAGAAAATCTGGTTAAAATATGGTTAAAATATACACTGTAGGATACTCATGAATATTATATTTTTTACTAAAAAAATACTTGAGCCAACATGGTCGTTTTCTTTCAAGACTTTTTCAGGGAAGTCCTACATCATAGTTCAACTTCAAAGCATGGTAGGAAATTATTTTTTTCTTTAAAATCGGAGCAATTGCAGAATTTTGTTGACTATTTCTATTTTTAATAAGGGCTACTTTTTAGGGGTAATGTCAAGCAATTTTCAGTAAAGCAAATATTCTACCTGTTACATGTAGGTTGATTTTCTGAATAATCTTGAATATTGTTTGTGACAGATCTTGAGGTAATGCTAGAAAGAATGGTCGCCCCAAAATATGTATTTTGGTGGAATTTTAAGGGTGATTTGGGCTTTTCTTCGGGAGCCCTCAATTATTTCCTACATGTTTGCTGGTTCAAAAAGAACACTATGAATGTACTGTACTACGTTTATATACTGTACATGTACATACATGTATACACATCTATGTACTTTTAGGTACAGAGTACCTGTTCACTTGTAAATATGTGCACATCCTGCCAGGTGTCCGAGTCATTCCCAGGAAAAGCTCAATTTCAGTACATTTGATTGACAAGTATTAATGTTGAGTCCATACAGTGACCTCGCCTTTGTAAACTTGTCCAGGGGAGCATTTCATGAAAGATAAGTCACAGATTTGCACTGACTGTCATGGTAAACTACTGTGAATCCTTTGATTTGATTGGCTGAGAGCAAGTTTATGGATGAATGTCACTGACGTAACTTCTCATTGAAACGCTCCCCTATTGTGTAAGATTTCCTGAACCTTAAAAGACAAGTCCACCCCACAAAAAAGGTTATTAGACTAAAAACAAATAAATCCAAAAGTATTATAACACTGAAAATTTCATCAAAATCGGATGTAAAATAAGAAAGTTATGACATTTTGAAGTTTTGCTTAATTTCACAAAACTTATATTAGAGGTGGGCTATAGAGGGTCAAATTTAGGTCACATTTTCAGAACATGCTCATCACACCCTAGTTTGATGACTTTGTGCCTACTGACACCACTTTTGAAAAAAAAAATTGAAAAAATGCGAAATCCGGGGTGCCCTGGCCGAAATCGTAAAAAATCCAAGATGGCCGCCGTTTCGCCTTAAAAAAATACATTTTTGACTGTAACTCAGTCATTTTTTTGTCTATTGTAATAGTTTTGGTGTCTAACCCTATGTTTTAGGGGTCAAAGAAACTGAGTATAATGATATTTTTGGTGTAAAATCTATTCTTCTACATTATACTCACATTTTCCCCATATTTAATGTTAAATTTTCCTTCTCCTTCACCCCTACCCCAACTGCAAATTTTGTACTTTATTTTCTGTATTTTCTTCAAGTCATGCTAGCTATGATACTCTTAATAATCAACTGTAGCTATGAAAAGTGTTTTTTTGTACTTTAAACAGTACAGCGAGAAATATACAAATAACCTACATACATGACTGTGTCACGTACCTAGAAACCTATATGTGGCTGGTGAATTCCGAGTCGGCAGGCATGGTAACTGTGAAGCCAGTACTAAAAAGTTAGTATATCTGCTTTAAAGTACCAATTATTTGATCATCAGACCTCTAGTCAGAGAGTACTATACAATTCCACTGTGTTTTTTATTTGGAAAATGACTTGAATGAGCCCTCTATGATAGGCCAATTGTCAAGCACAAATGTAATGTTTTTGCTGGAAGATGTATCCTATGAGCCAATTACATTACAATGTACATGGAAGAATCTGCATCGGCAGTACTGTCTGTACTGAGCGTGCTTTGGTCATCTCCAGTGCTAATGCTGATCTGTCCCTTTAACTCTTGGAAGTCTATTTCTATGTGCTCTATCTCACATCCCTCATGATGTTGGTCTCGACACATACCGAGGCACCAGTTTCGTTCATCGTCGTAATCCCATATCACACTGCAAAACTCATTGATGTCCACTTCTTTATCAGTATTTTCTTCAAGGTTGGAATGGGCAGTTGGCTGTGTGATCTCATTGGGTGGTTTTAGATTGAATGCATGTCATCTTCAGTAGGCAAATCAGGGGCAGGAAGATTATCAGACTCTCCTCCAGTCAATAGAAGAGTCAAGTTCACCTTCATTTCTGTTTCACATAGTTGGTTGACCTTATCAAGTGTGGGCGCACCAAGTAATCTAGATGGGATATGTGTCTGCGATATGACAGCTCTGCACGTAACATAGTTTTAAGCTTGGTTGGATCTTGGGTATCCAGGCAATCCTGAAGCTCATCAACGTTTGTTAATTGACCTCACCATTTTTTTACATTTCTGTAAGAGCCTATGTACACACCCGGTACTCTACCGCTTGTTATGCTTGGGCCACATTCCGCTGAAGCTTTTCCTGAGAGAGGATGTTTTGCTCTTCCACCCATTGCTGCTCACTCTTATTCAACACTTCTGCAATGTTATGGGTCACTTTTTCCAGTTATTACACCAGCCTTGTTCAAGGTCATATCATCACAAATACCCTTGGCAGTGAAGTTTCTATTGGAAGCAGCAGCAGACTGCCTTGCTATTTGTCAAAATTTGACAGATCCCGCTCACACTGCAATTTGTTTAAAGGTAGATTGGTGAGATCTTCTGGTGTGAGTTTGTGGAGTTCAGTTGCTCTAGGTTCTGCCAAACCTATTTCTGCCGTTTGCTGAAATCCATACTCACGTCCTCTCTGACATGTGTGAGTGGCTAAATCTTTGGCAGCTTGATGACACATTTGCTGCAAATACACTCCTACAGTGTCTCAGGTTTTTCCACTTGGAAAGACTAGAGTATGGTACCTGGTATGAAGACAGCATGTCTTCAATGTTATTTAGCAGATCATCATGAAGACGTGGGAGGATGGTCACTAGATCATTCTGTCAGCTGACTTCTACCATGTTAAGGAATGTGTTATGCAGTATGTGAACCAGGCCAATACCTTCAATATTATCATGATTAAATCACACTCAAGGTACAGATGGCAGGCTTGAACAAGTAGGTTGTTGGATTTGGTGTTCTGCAATGTTGCTTCATACTCCGGGATGTGATATACATGTAGAATGGCTGCAGCAGTGTATGCCATAAGAGCAAATCGGCGTTCATTGAAGAGGCTGTTCTTCTTGTTTTGCCTGCAGATGCAACCTCACACTCGAAGGTCTCCCACATCTGCACATGGATGACTTGTGTCTGGCATAACTTACTAGTTTTGTCAGTGCCTGTAATGCTGCTATGACCACACTCTTCTTGAGGAAGGATTTCAGGGTCGGCATGTATGCAATTATTTTTTCACGAAGCCCTAACTTGGCTTCTTGCTGAACAAGGGTAGAGATATTGCCTGCATCATATACCTCACATCTGTGGCTCACACACAGCAAGTGTAGAAGGATGTGCTGACTATTAAGGGATGCTGCCATTTGATGCTTGTACATGTAGTAATATTATAAGGAGATCGAGTGGTAATAGTGATGCATTTACATCACATGCAGTGATGAAGGGAGCTTTGCTGTAACTACTTGTCCATACATGTACTTACAAAATAAGCAAAGTGAATATAAAATTTGGGATAATGGGCATGAGACAAGAAGGGAAAAAAAGAAGGCTTAAACTGTTCATTGTGATGCACACGTCATCTATAGGAATCAATATTGTAAGAATTCGCATTTTGGAGAAAATAAGTAGAAATTTGATTAAATACTGATATAACATGAATTTTAACACTAATATATGAAAATGAATACTATAAATGGGTTTAGTGACCCCCAAAACATAGGTTTAGACACCAAAACTAGGCTAAGGGATGAAAAAATGACCGAGTTATGGCCAAAAACATGTTATTTTAGGCAATTCGGCGGCCATCTTGGATTTTCGGGTTTTTCGGCCAGGGCACCCTGGATTTCGCATTTTTTTCAATTTTTTTTCTGATTATGGTGTCAGTGTGCACTAATTCATCAAACTAAGGTGTGATGAGCATGTTCTGAAAATGTCACCCTCTATAGCCCACCTCTACTTATATGCACATCCTGGTGGGTATGCAAATGAGGAGACTGATGATGTCATCTACTCACTATTTCTTTTGTATTTTATTATATGAAATAAAGGAATATTCTATTTTTCTTCTTTAATATTGTCAAGTGAAACAACAATTAATTCCTCCCTGAGCTTGTGGAATTCATGAGCATTATATGATTCAGTCAAGTTGGTCCTTATTGTTAAAAATCTATAAAAAATGAAATATTGTATAATTCAAACAATAAAAACAAAAGAAATAGTGAGTGAGGGACATCATCAAATGTCTCATTTGAGTTGTGCATTTTACTGTTTTGGGAAAAATAAGCAAAACTTTATTAAAAAGTCAAGTCAACATTTTTCTGGGGTGGATTTGACCTTTAAAGGTCAAGTCCACCCCAGAAAAATGTTGATTTTAATAAATATAGAAAAATCAAACTAGCACAACATTGAAAATTTCATCAAAATCGGATGTAAAATAAGAAAGTTATGACATTTTAAAGTTTCAATTATTTTTCACAAAACAGTGATACATGTATGTATACACAACTTAGTGACATGCAAATGAGATAGTCGATGATGTCCCTTACTCACTATTTCTTTTGTTTTTTATTGTTTGAATAATACAATATTTCATTTTTTACAAATTTGACAGTAAGGACCAACTTGACTGAACCATATAGTATTAAACAATGCTAATTCCACATGTTAAGTGAGGAATTAATACATGTAGTTGTTTCACTTGGCAATGAGGAGAAAATTAGAATATTTTATATTTCATATAATAAAATACAAAAGAAATAGTGAGTGGATGACGTCATCGGTCTCCCATCTGCATACCAACCACGATGTGCATATAACTGTCTTGTGAAATTAAGCGAAACTTTAAAATGTCATAACTTTCTTATTTTACACCCGATTTTGATGAAATTTTTAGTGTTATGTTTGTTGGATTTTTCTCTTTTTATTCAAATCAACTTTTTGTTGGGGCGGACTTGTCCATTAAATAAATCTTGCGGGGGGGGGGGGGGGTAGGCCTTTGCTCAAATGAGCAGGGCCTACATGTATTAAACCTGTGGAATTCTTTTCCACAGAGTTTGAAAACCCAGACTTTGGCAACTGCCTTCAAGGGCAACTTGAAAACACACCTGTTTTAGAGTGCTTTTTTAGAGACATTATTCAGACATGTGTATAGCTTTTGTTGTTGTTCTGCTCTGAAGCGCCTTGAGCATAAATCAAGATGGAAAGTGCACTATACAATTCTCATGTACATGTATTATTATTATTGTCAAGAATGTCCTTTAAAAAAAAAGTATGCAGATAAATAATACTCTAAACATACATGTACACGTATGTATAAACCCAAACTACATGTATACAGTGACTTAGATAATTCAAGCTTATTGCATTCATTAATTTGACTTTTCCTGGAAATGAAAGAGAAAATATTCAGTTTTCCATGGAAACCTTTAATACTTTGTTTGCACTTTATGACTGAATAACAAGCAACATGCAGCCTGCAGATAACTTTTTTGACAAATTCGGTGAAGCGATTAGTTACTAAATGATGCGTTTGTCAGAATGTCAGGAAATGCAACCTTTCAGTATTGGGCACAAAATTACTGAAAAGGGCTTCTGAAGGTGAACCATGTACAATGTACAGTCTATGAGGCTGTTCTCACTACGTTCCTAAAACTAGTTTAGTGGAAACTAGTTTAACGCATAGTGAGAACGGTCAAATCGGTCTTGGAAGCGATCTTCCAAACCAGTTTGGAAAACCACCTCGCGATGTAGTTTTCAAGATCGCTTTGCCTCGTTAAACTGGTTTTAGCGTAAGTGAGGACACAACCGTTCTTCGGGAAGCGATCTTCACACATTTTGAGCGCGCTACTCCACACGACAGGTGTAGAATGCTTATGCTGCGGTTTAATTCGAATTTCGCGCGAAACGTGTCACCCCACTGAGAGCGTTTCCATACATCATGTAGCAACAAGAGCGCTTTACGTGAAGTGATTTTGAAAACCACTTTCGTGTGATCAAGTGGGAACGCTAGCAAAGCGATCTTCCAAAGTGGTTTCCTGAATCGGTTTCCAGTAAACTAGTTTTAGAAAGCGTAATGAGAACGGCCTCTAAACCTCACATAGTAAAAATCAATTTTTACGTCTCAAAACTGGAGCTGCTATTATTGGCAGCTCTTTTATTCAAGCAGCTGTCCATTTCAAATGGTAGTACAAAAGAAACTGTAGCTGCTTTATTGGCAGCTCTTTTATTCAAGCAGCTGTCCATTTCAAATGGAAGTACAAAAGAAACTGTAGCTTCTTTATTGGCTTTGATATCAGGGCCCCCATTCATAAAACTTATGATAAAAAAAATCACAATAATCGTTAAAAGCTACTGAGATCCTTCAATCTGATTGGCTGATGGTAAACTTGTTACAGAAATTGTGCATATTTGTAATATCATAACACGTTTTAAAGAAACAGGGACCCAGATGTACATGTAGTTTCTGTGTTCATGGAAAAACACAGAGTTATTGTTGATCTGTCATTTGGTGAAAACCGATTGAAGTTCAAGCTCATTCATGATGAAATATCAATTTACATTAATTACAACAAAGTTTTTTTGTGTGTGCAAAGAAATTGGCTACAGTACATGTACATGTATGATTGCAAGAGATAAAAGTGATTATTCGTTAATTGTTGAATCCAGATTTGGACACTATTCTGGATTTTGATCGGTAAGGTATGTAAATGAAAATTGAAAATCAAATTGTGAGAATATCATAATTCATAATATGGATAGGGCCCACATACAAAGACTGAAGATTAAAGACCGGGGACCAACGCGCGCAGTCGCATGAACATGGCACGTGGTCCTCGACCTTCGTTTTCCAAAAAGGTTGTTGGGTGTCTGGAAAACAAAGTTGGAAGACCGGGGATGCATCTATGATCAAAGGGAAAGTTCACCCTGACAAAAAGTACATTGTAAAAATAGTAGAAAAAAGTAATTAAAAAAATATTTGCTGAAGGTTTGAGAAAAATCCATCAAAAAATAAAAAAATACTAGAATTTTGATTATTCTATTTGTGATGTCATATATGCGAGCAGCTTTACATGTACCTTCATGTATATCCTATTATAAAAAGAATAAATAAAATGTCATTTTCTCAGTTTTTACTTTACCTTCAGTATATCAATAGACAAATAATTTCATATCCATTTCTAAAAAGAGAGAACAAGAATAATAAAGTCACCGGAACCATTAAAAAATTGAAATTCATGCATTTTATATTCTATAACATAGGGCAGGGGCTCGTTTATGATGTCACAAATCCAGAACTTAAAATTCTAAGAACTTTCTTTTATCTTCAATGGATTCCTCAAACCTTCGCCAATATTTTTTCATTATTTTTTCTGCTATTTTGACAACAAACTTTTCTTCAGGTTGAACTACCCCTTTAATTGACGTCTGTGCCTGCAGATTTCGGACGGTGATTCACCCGCAAATAGTACCACCTCCTTCAGACAGGATATGCTTCCCCAATCCAAGTACATGTATGACACCGTTCTCATTACGCTTTCTAAAACAAGAATACCGTACTGGAAACCGGTTCAGGAAACCAGTTTGGAAGATCGCTTTGCTAGCATTCCCATTTGATCACCCGAAAGTGGTTTTCAAAACCACTTTACGTAAAGCAATCTTATTGCTATGGGAATGCTCTCTGGGGGTAACACGTTTCGGGCGAAATTCAAAACTACAGCGTAGGCATTCTACACACAGTGTGCGGGATAGCGCGCTCAAAATGTGCGAAGATCACTTCCCGAAGAACGGTTGTGACCTCACTTACGCTAAAACCAATTTACGAGGCAAAGCGATCTTGAAAACTACATCGCGAGGTGGTTTTCTGAACCGGTTTGGAAGATCGCTTCCACCGTTCTCATTACATGTTAAACTAGTTTCCAGTAAACTAGTTTTAGGAAGGTAGTGAGAACGGTGTCTACATGTTGAAAGCAAAATGGTTTGTGGCCATGTTCGTAACCCTATTACATGTACATCTACATTACTACATTCATACATGTATACTGTACATGTTAGTCATATGGTATTCCATGACAGTCTGTATACAGTGTAGGGACTTGTGTATAAAATGACCAGGATACAACCGTACATGTACTGTAGACAATTCGCTGAAAGATAAGATGAATAATAAAATGCAATCTCAGAATTTTTTAACCAACTTGAGGTTGGTTCAAATATACATGTAAATTGATCAACTGTTTAATCGATTAAAAAAAATCTCGATCCAGTTTGCATCCAGTGTTGTTTTGTAACCAACAGTTGGTGGAAGTATGGTGGTGAAGCGGTTCAGACACTTGCCTTGCGATCAGAGGGTCGTGTGTTCAAATCCCTCCGCACCCTAGCGCCCTTTGCCAAGGCATCAATCCGCACTTTTCTGACCTCCATTCAGGTGTTAAATGGGTGCACGGTAGGATGTGAATGCCTACATATACATGTACATGTATGGCATATGCCTAGGAATAGACCAGTTCGTAGTTACTTCTGGATATTTAGGTCACATGACCTTTCATTTTTTTTTTTCATTAAGATAGGCAGATTTCAAAGCAAGATATTACGTATGCATGCCTTACATAGCGGGATGAAGAAATTGAACAGACCAGGTGACTAGAATAGCACATCAATGAACACTCTATGAAGGTATTTGTTGCATTTCTACTTTGAATGCATATTAGAGGATGTTGTACAGTGTACTTGGCAAACTATGAAATAAACCAGTTATTCGTGGATGCATTGTTTTTTGTGGATGTGAATGAAAAACACAATTCAAAAGAATTATATGAATAATCAAGACATCGAAGTTGGTGCTTATCTCATTAAATTTTTAACCACCATGTCACTTTAGTACAAATGACCTTCCTCTGATCTTGCGCAGAATCTTCTGATCATGCGCAGAGTGGAACTATGAACTGGCTTATTGAGTCTTACATGTAGAACTCTTGTTGGAATGCTCCCCAGGGAGTGGAGACAGTGCATGCATTGTGTCAGGATTTAATGTCCGGGGTAATAATGATGACAAAGTAAAGCGCCTAGAAACAAATTATTACTATGGAATGTCCTATAAATGTAACTGTTATTATTAAAGTTGGTCAGTTCATATTTGAATGAACTTTATACACTATGAAGCTCATTTGGTAAAAGTGCTCAGTGATACATGTATGGTGATACACACATTGACGGGTACACGGGTGTTAAAGATGTGTGACAGGTACTGTGCAAGTAGGTTGCACAGTTGCATTGTCCTATTTCTCTCTGACTTCTCTTCTTTTCTTATCTTCTACTTTTTCTCTTCTATCCTCTATGATCTCACTCTCCTCCTTTCCTTCTCTCTCTTTTCTTCTCGTACAGTTGTGCAATACATATTTTAACAGTTATGATTGTTTGTCAAATGTATTATTTATGCCATTTATTGTATTTATGTTTGTTATTTTATGCCCGAAAGCAAATTTTGTGTATTCTTATGCATGACAATAAATTATCTTGAATCTTGAATCTCTTGAATCTAAAATGTGAATAACAGCTATCATTGTTCAGATAACTGCCCATGAACCTGTACTGTAATGTATCCTATTCTACAGCCTTCATGTACTTCCTATATAAAACAGATACACCAGCATGCAAGTTTTTGGCCCAGTATGATTTCACCTTCCTTTAGACAGTCAAGCTGACCCTATATGTACTGTACATCATATGCAAGTGAAAAGTCATGAATATAAAGGCGACCGCACACCTTACGACCGGTCTGCGACCCGATTTTGGAATAAATCGCATTTTGCTCATTTTTTGAAGATGTGAATGGAACATATCATTTTATTTGAGGTTAAAATTAATTGAAATAATAATATTATAACCATTTTGAAAGATTGCAAGCCCTTATTTTGGAGTAAAGTCCAAATTAGTTTCAAATCGTAGCCAATCGTACGACTGCTATGACGTCATTACGACTAGATATCAAATTCGCTTTTATTTTAAGAAGGATGATAGCATAGTCACAAATTTGATCATAGGTATTCGTAAGATGATTAAGAACATTACACAGTAAGATATTCCAAGTCTTAATATTAGCATCAAATACTACTACATTTTATTCTAAAATCGGGTCGCAGACCAGTCGTAAGGTGTGCGGTCGCCTTTAGATAAAGAATTATTTGCCTTGGTCGATACTATGAAGTTGGAGCCAATTCACATTTAACAATTATACATTCGACAAAAGTAAATAAAATACATAAATAGATAGCTCTATAGAAAGATATATACATACATGTAGGTGTGTTCAATGTTGATTTTCGAATTTAAACAGCAACCTGAATCATGGTTGAAAACTCAATTACAAAACACGAAATACAAACACGATCAGCAGTGCACTGTTCAGTGTTGAAAATATAAAACCGATGTTGATCGTCTTTCAATTTTCCGCTGTCGTTAGCGCAGCTTTTATAGTGCGCCGTTTGACCCATCACAAGAAAGGTAAGTTCTGGCACCTGTTTGTGTAGGCTTCCACTGTGAGAGCAAATTTAACGACGTTTCAATTGTGAATACATTCACAATTGAGTTCCAAAACTCAATTATGTTCAATGTCGCATTCGCAATGCTCAAGGTCGTAAAATTTGAGCTGATCACGTTTACTTACAAACGCATCTTTTTCGACGTTTAAATTTTCCCCTGAATCATGATTTGAAAGACGTTTACTTTTCCGACCGGGATAAAGGACATTGAACATATCCTTTGTTTCTCATTTTATCTGCGTTTTGTAATAAATAGAGAAAAATCAAACTAGCATAGTGCTGAAAATTTCATCAAAATCGGATGTAAAATAAGAAAGTTATGACATTTTAAAGTTTTGCTTATTTTTCACAAAACAGTGGTATGCACAACTAGTCGAGTCAGTCGATGATGTCCATCACTCACTATTTCTTTTGTTTTTTATTGTTTGAATTGTACAATATTTCATTTTTTATAGATTTGACAATAAGGACCAACTTGACTGAACCATATAGTATTAAACAATGCTAATTCCACATGTTCAGGGAGGAATTAATCGTTGTATTACTTGAGAATGAGGAGAAAATTAGAATATTTCATATAATAAAATACAAAAGAAATAGTGAGTGGATGACGTCATAGTTTCCTCATTTGCATACCAGCCAGGATGTGCATATAATTGTTTTGTGAAATTAAGCAAGACTTTAAAATATCATAACTTTCTTATTTTACATCCGATTTTGATGAAATTTTCAGTGTTACGCTTGTTGGACTTTTCTCTTTTTATTCAAATCAACTTATTGTTGGGGTGGACTTGTCCTTTAAAGAATTGAATTAAAATTGAATGTCTCTTTTGCCAGCTCACAAATGTCCCCTCCTCAAAGGTCAAGTCCACCCCAACAAAAAGTTGATTTGAATAAAAAGAGACAAATCCAACAAGCATAACACTGAAAATTTCATCACAATCGGATGTAAAATAAAGAAGCAAGATAAGGAAATATGATAGGTATGCTCTGGGCTGAGAATATATCTTAATAAATAGAGTAAAATTCACAGAACAAAATGCTGAAAATTTCAAATCGGATAACAAATAACGAAGTTATTGAATTTTAAAGTTGAGCAATATTTTGTGAAAGAAGTTATATATGCACGCTGTCATGAATATTCATTAGGTGGGCTGATGATGTCACATCCCCACATTCCCTTTTCTTGTGTTATTACATGAAATAATAATTGTTTCATTTTTCATACATGTGTATTAAAATGATGTGTCTCCTTTATGATGAAATATGTTTCAGCAATAAATAACTAATGCACTTTTATAATCAGTTGTCAATCCAATTGTTTTACATGTACACATGTAGTTCTTGGTAGAAAATTTTTGCCTAAACCTAATTCAATATGATAAAATACAAAAGAACAAGTGGGGATATGAAATCATCAGCCCACCTAATGAATATTCATGAAGACATGCCTAGAACTGTTTCTCCGGAGAATGCAAATCTTTAAAATTCAACAACTTTGTTATTTGTGATCCGATTTTGATCAAATTTTCAGCATTTTGCTGTGTAAACACTATTATTGAAATTTGAATATCGTCAGCCTGGAGCATCCCTTTATATGTCATTATTTCCCAATCCCTGAACTATTTACATGTATGTAATTTACATTACAATATTTTATACATATAATTAAAATTGACAATGATGAGGTCAAAAGTTTACATACACTCATGAAATTCAGTGAAATTTGTTCGCTTGCCAAACATCGTAAAATTTACAATATATTCAGAAATATGAATACTACTGGCATGACAAATTTGGTATCAAATGAAAGAGCGTATTATTAAAAAGCACTTTAACATAATTTGGATGCCGTTGGGATTAAAATATATCTTAAATTGAATTTTCTTTGAAGAAAAAAAAGTAATGTGCATGCTAAATGTATTCTATTGTTATTATATTTTCAAACATCGTTTCATAATTCGTAGAAATAAAAAATGTCAGATGTATGATTTATATTACATTTTCATGATATGTCACCACTGAACCAAAAGTGTAATCTGAAATGTTTGTGTTGAGAAGTAACTAGCACAAATATGAAATGTTTAAATTATCAAATCTTTATTTTTAATTTGTCTAAAATATGAAGATTTTTTGGTAAAAAATGGCACCTAAATATTTTTCAGCTCCTGATGAAAAAGCAATGTGATGAAGGGGCATGACACGCTCATTTGTTTGATATCAAATTTGTCATGATAGCACAAATATTTGATATAAAGATACAGTAAATTTTATGATGTTTGGCAAGTGTCAACTTTTCTTTGAATTTCCTGGGTGTATGTAAACTTCTGGCCTCAACTGTGCTGTTATTATAGGCCAATTTATTTCTTTTACCGATCGTTTTACTATGTACCTATAATGTTTCCATGCTTTTGAATTACTTGGATATTAATGATGTCTTACCCTTTTTTTATATGCCTGTCTATACTTTTATGGCATCACGCTCGGTGTCCGTCTGTCTGTCCGTCTTTAGTTAACTTTTCCTTGTAAACGCGATAACTTCAGTTTGACTTACCCTAGGCTCATATAATTTGGTGTGTATGATACTAGCATGAATCCCAGGAAGCCTATTGATTTTGAGGTCAAAAGGTCAAAGGTCAAGGTCACAGTGACATGTTTACATCTTACCCTTCTGAAGTCCTTGTTAAAGTGTTTACTTTAGTTGAACTTAACCTAGGCCAATATAATTTGGTGTGTATGATACTAGCATAGATCCTAGCAATTCTATTGATTTGAGGTCAGAAGGTCAAAGGTGTAGTCGCCACACAGCAAAAACTGCGGTGTTAACCGGTGTACATAGAGGACCACACCAGTGATTTTACACCGTTGTTAAATTGACAGTGTTAGTTTAGCACCTATAGGTGTTATTGCAACACCTTTGGTTGTTACATGTACACTCTTTGGTGTTATATTCAATCTCTAGGGTGTAATTTTAACACCAGAGGGTGTGGTCCTCTATTAACACCCACTGGTGTCAGTTTTAACACCACAGTTTTTACAGTGCACCTTCCACTTTTCTTGCTTGACCAATAACTCCATTTTCTGCGTTACAGACGGGCGTATTATGTGCTTGCCTTAGAGACACTCTTGTACCTCGTTTTTGTAATTTACTATTTAATACTATAATGTTTTTATGCACCAGGGCCAAGATGGAAAATGGTAATTACGTGTCCGTATATATCTCTGATCTTATGAACCTGTTTTATGCGCTTTTTGCTTTTTGCCATAGCAACTGAGAAAATGCGTTTACTACTGCGTATGCGTGTTGTTTATAATAGATACAGTATGTGTGAATAAATAAATGAATTTTAAATAAATAAATGAATAAATAAGTTTCACTTTATTTCACAAAACAGTTATATGCACATCCTGGTTGGTATGCAAATGAGGGAACTGATGACATCACTCACTATTTCTTTTGTATTCTAATTTTCTCCTTTTTATATTGTCCTGTGAAACAAAGTTTTGTTTCTCTCTGCACATGTGGAATTACCATTGTTTAACATTTATGATTCAGCCCAGTTGGTCCTTGTTGTCAAATCTGTAAAAAAATGAAATACATGTACATGTATTTCATAATTCAAATGATAAAAAACAAAAGAAATAGTGAGGAACATCATCCACTCTCTCATTTGCATGTCACTGAGTTGTGCATATAGTTATAACTGTTTTGTGAAAGATAAATGAAAGTTTTATTTCATAGCTTTCTTATTTTACATCCAATTTTGATGACATTTTGAATCAATAGAGAAAAGTCAGACAAGCATTATGCTTGTCTGACTTTTCTCTATTGATTCAAATCCACATTTTTCTTAGGTGGTCTTGACCTTTAATGTTGTTTTTCTTTTGCTATTCTAAATATCTACATTATCATTATCGGTATCTTATTTCAGATCTGGATTGGTTGATGTAGCCCGATTATGGAGAGATTCTGGGCAGAAAGAGGTGAGTTTTTAATTCAATTATTAAAACGAAAAGGTAAAATTTCATGTTAGTCTAATTCTGGCAGACATGTATTCAAAGGTGAAAATCAATACCTTTATGAGCATTCACATTCTTTAAAGAAGAGCTTTAAAGAAGAGGTCTACATCTTGCTTTTTTCAAGTTTGAATTGATTGTATTAAAATAAATGCCATTAAATTGTGTTCCCCATTGAAATATGCAAAAGGAATGTTTCTCCATTTGGTGGTCTTTATATTATTACACCAGTTTCACTGTACTTGTACATCTACTGTAACTTGCGATTGATAACAATCTTAATGAAACATTGCCCAGTACAGATATATTAAAATAAATGATTGTTTTTTTTCTTCTCTCTTTAGGGTTCTGGACAAGACTCTTACAACACAAGCTCCGTTCAATGGCAGCCAAATTTACCATTTAAAAATGCTTTGAGCCAGGAAGAAAGAAAAGATACGCAAAATTTAGTCAGGATTCTGGAGGCCGACGGCCCCGACGCGGAGTCCAACCCCTCATGCAAGAGGAGGAACAACATTGGTTTCTTTAAAATGCACAAGTGCGGAAGTAGCACTGTACAAAACATACTGATGAGGTACGGTGTGCGTCATCTTCTGAATTTTGTTCTTCCGCCCTCGGGGAATTACCTTGGGCAAAGTTACTTCAACAAGCGTTTTATGATGTCCTTTCCAGTCCATGAATATAATATCCTCTGTCATCATACGCGCTTCAGCAAAGAAGGTATTTATGATCGTTATTAATTTCTGTTTGTAAATTTGTTTTTTGTTTCTTGGTAAATAATTTATTGGTGTGTTTATTCAGTAATTCATTTCATTTTTACGTAAGTTCTATAATTATTTTCATTTTTTCAGAAAATTCTTTCGTACATCATATTATAATTTTATCGCTTGATTGAAATAGTCATTCTACTTTTAATACATTATTGATTACAATTCTTTATCTTTGAAAATTGTTATAGTGTCACGACTTTGTCTTCAATTATTGCTTTATTTCTTAGTTTTCTCTATTGGAATTTAAAGCAGTACAGATCAGCATTTGTGGTCAATAAAATAATATTGATATACTTTTCATAATCGACAATATTTTAGGCAGATCAAGTTATTATTATTTATATACATAATCAAATAACCGTTTTCAAGTTTTTGATATTTTCAAATTTAATTAAAATTTTGTTACAATAAAAATATTGTCCTTCACTATTACTGCATCTCTTTTTATGGCTGAACCGGTAGGTACATTAAAAGAATATTTTAGGAGCTTTCCATTGGCAATATTTTTTTTCAATTTATTAGTGTACTATTTGAGTACATGTACACACACGTTCATGCTGTCATAATTTATTTTCTTGCAGACTTTGATCAATATTAATTCATTTATGAACATTCATGTACCTCTACTGTAGCAAATCCAGTTCCATACAGTACTTAAAATTTAATTTTTTTTATTTTCCTTCTCAAGAACACTAAAAGGAACATTATATTGTTTTATGAGCTTTCCTTTCCAACTTTATAGGCAGCATTTGGATTAATAGACATTGTATTGTGTTATATGATAATCAATATAACCTTGCTATTCTTTTATTGATTTTTACCAAACCATAATTATTTTCTTCCCAAGCATAAGGGAGCCAAACTAATGACCTTTTTGGGCATTTTTTTTTGCTCTTATTATAAAACCAACTGGACATCAAGGGCTAATTTTAAACATACTGTACTATGCATTTTCCTATTTGGAATGATTATTAGAAAGAATCCATGATATATTATATCTGTCCGTGGATTTTCAATTTTTCACCAGACTAATATTATTTTTCTTCCCAATCCCAAGCACAGGTAACATGAACAATTATTAATCATGATATTTTTCCTTTCTGTTTTTTTGTGTGTGAAAACCTACTGTACACGTATATTTACCTGATGTCTGGGTTTAAAAGGAGTTGGTTAATTTTCAAACACACCCTGTACATGTAGTTGAAATTTATTGGACCTCCAGCATTGTTTTGATTTATTGTAAAAAAAGAAGAAAAAAAAAATCTGTAATGGTTGCCCCCAACACTGTTGACTTTTCATGTTGAACTCCATGTAAATATAGGTCTACAACCTATACATGGTGTCCCAGAAAAAAGAAACCTGTTTTAAAGTTGAAAATCTCAATGATTAAAAATGTTTGAATTGCTTTCAAGAATTTAAATCAATAGTATTAAAATAGTGATATCTTTTTTATATTTTGTGCAGTACCGAAAATGTAGTGTGCCATGCTTCAATAATGACGTGTACAGGTATCCATATACATGTACAAGTTTTCATTATAATTTTGTATAATTTTGACTAGCTTCTGACAACTAACTTGAAAAGTTTATGACAAGCTTGTCACTATCTAGCCCTCAATATCAGGGGTGTGAGAGTTCAGATTTTTATCTGATTTCAGATTTTTTTCGTTTTGATTTTCAGCTTGATTTCAGCTTATTTTTGGCTTTCCTCTGTACAAAAAGTATGGGAGCTCTTTCTATTTCAGACTTTTTCTACAAGTTTCAGCTTTTTTCAGATCTTTTTATTTGTGACCACTCACACCCCTGCAATATTCAAACTAGCTTGTTTTCTATACAAGCTAGTACACTAGCTAGTCACAGGAGGTTTTATTGCAAGCTTGCCGCAAGCTACTTTGAGCGAGCGAGTGTGCAAATCTTTAACATATTTGGAACGAACTAGCTAGTCGCAAGCTACAATGTAGTTGCAAGATGTTACAAGCTAGTTTTAAGGCGAGACTGCAGCACTTATTTTTTGAAAAAAACACACTTAGATTGTGCAAAGCTAGTGACGAGTTTGCTTTACTCCTTTTCCATTAAAGGTCAAGTCCATCTGGGCAGAAACGTGTTGATTTGAATCAATAGAGAAAAACTAAACAAGCATAATGCTGAAAATTTCCTCAAAACATGTAAAGTGAGAAAGTTATTACATTTCAAAGTTTCGCTTATTTTTCACATTTTTATAATAGTTATATCCATGCACAACTCAGTGATATGCAAATAAGAGTCAAAGATGTCACTCATTATTATTTTTTTTTAATTGTTTGAATTATACAATGTTTCATTTTTTACAGATTTGACGATAAGGGCCAACTTGATTGAACCTTAAAATATTAATAAAGCAATGGTCATTCCACAAGTTCAGTGAGGAGAAATCTTTGTTTCACAGGACAATAAGGAGCAAATCAGAATATTTCATATTTCATGTAATAAAATACAAAAGAAATAGTGAGTGGGTGACATCATCAGTCCCCTCATTTGCATACCGACCAGGATGTGCATATAACTGTTTAATGAAATTACGCAAAATTTAAAAATGTCATAACTTTCTTAATTTTTTTAAAACCGATTTTGATGAAATTTTCAGCGTTATGCATGTTGGATTTTTCTCTTTTTATTCATAACAACTTTTTGTTTGGGTGGACTTGTCCTTTAGGCCTGGCACTGGGTCATTCCATCCAGCTGTGCTCCAGAGAAGAAGCAGATGTTTATTGCGCTGGCAGGGAGCCAGTCAGCCAGAACCAAATACATACATGCAGTAAATCATTCATGCGTGGCAGATTATGGATAATAAACACTTGTATTTCAAAACCCTATTGTTATACACAGTAAAATACTTTCCAATCGAAGTGGGATCGATAGGTTACATTTCCCTTTATAACACAAAATGACTGAAAATGCTCCTAAACGAATTTGGCAAACCGACCCCTTACAAAATATTCAGAGATAACTTATCCAAGCTTGCAATGACATCATCTTTTGTAATTAACTATTCCAAAAATAATCCCAAATGGGAAAATGAGATTCCTCTGCGTACAACCTAGTTGTTACTAGTAGTGAATGGTGTAAATTAACACTTATTACATTACTGACTAGTTTGCATATTTATTTTCTTTTTCATAGATAATAGTTTTATTCTGTTTCCTTTAAAAAAAAGTTAACCCATTTATTATTCTGAATTATTATTCAATTCTCTACTCCGAGTTTAATACTTTGATTGTAATATATTTTCAATTCAGTAACTCCTCTAATACTTTATGCTCCCGTTACTACATGTATTTTATGTTTGATATGCCCTGTCTGTTTCAGTAATGCGACCGTGTCCTGGGGAGCGTTTCATGAAGGACTTGTATGATGTTTTATCCGACAGTTACCATAGTAACAGTGCCTCTTAGCCAATCAGAATCAAGGAAATTTGTCAGATCTGACAACTTGTCAGACAAAAATGTTGATGAAACACTCCCCTTGGCTCTCTTTTCTGATGTCTAAATCAATGTATAAAATGTATCTGCATTATATACAGTACTGTTCCTTTTAATAATTATATTGCTTTCTGTTCAATAAAGTGATGCAAAACAATATCAACTGGAGTCTGAACGTGCAGACTAGTAATAAACGTGCAGGTACTTGTACGTAGATCTTCACTAATTAGTTTTTTTTTAATGTGTCCTTTCAGCTGTTGCTTCATGGAAAGCAAATATTGAAAATGGATGAAGAAAAACAAAGTTACTCTATTAATCAGTTTCTGTCTGTCTATTAAAAGTTAAAAGGTTTAATGGGGTCAGTTACTCTACAGGTGGGTGTTTCATAAAGCTGTTCGTAAGATAAGAGCGACTTTAAGAACGACTGGTGATCCTTTCTTTTGTTAAGTGGTATACACCGAAATGGTCATTGGCGATGGTTTAGCGCGTAAGAAAGGTTCACCAGTCATTCTTAAAGTCGCTCTTAACTTCTAAACAGCTTTATGAAACGGTCCCCAGGTACATGTATGTTACATAGTTATTGAACTTTGTTCTGTCAAAGATTACATATGAAATTTATAATGTTTGATCTGGGAATTTCAAACAGTTTTTTATGATCAGATTTAGGGCATCTCTTACCAATATTTAAAGGACAAGTCCACCCCCCTCAAAAAAATAGAAAAATCCAACAAGCATAACACTGAAAATTTCATCAAATCAGATGTAAAATAAGAAAGTTGTGACATTTTAGAATTGTGTTTCATTTCACAAAACAGTTTACTGTACAGTACATCCTGGGGTGGTATTCTGAAAACGTTCTTATCTTTGTTCTTATCTCAATGAGATAAGAAGACGCTAAAATCATTGCAAATCGGTATTCTGAAAATCTTCTTAACGCGTTCTTATCTCTGTAAGGACTGCCTCCTTCTTATCTTCAACACGCCCATTTTTAAGATATTACCAATCAAAATGCGCTTAATATTGGCAGTTTAACCAATAAAAGCGTTCCTTATGTGAAGAGAATATCATTGGCGCTGCGCGTGCACTGTTTCTTGCGCACTGCGCGAAATATGCATTTTATACGCAATGACTGATTATTATTTCGAGACACGTGCACAAAATAAAGAAAGAAAGAAAGTAAAGAAAAAAGGTAAAGAAAGCAGTTACGAATAAGAATAAAACAGGAAGAAAGAAGTAAAGTAAGTAGGTAAGTAAGAAGACAGAAAAGGGTCAGAATGAAGCAGAAATTTAAAAAAATAAAAGGATCAATGCAGAAAACAATGAAAGAAAGAAAAGGTAAACGAAAGAAAGCAAGCAAAAGGAACTTTAAAGAAAATTTTAAAAATGAAAAGAAATAAAAAGGAAAGAATACAAGAAAAAAAAAGGAGGAATACATAGAATGATAATCAATGATAAAAAGAGGAATATAAAATTGAAGGAAAAATAAAGAAGGAATAGGAAAAAAAACTTAAAGGGGAAAAAACGAAAAAGTACAAAATAAACAGATTAAAAGGGATAAAATGAAGGAATAAAAAACCAAAAAAAGTTAGAAAAAACAAATGAAAGAAAGTAAAAAAGGAAGGAATAAAAATATGTAAAAAGTGAAGGAAGAGAGAAAAAGGGAAAATGAAGCAAAGAAATAAAGAAAGAGAGGGAGAGAAAGAAAGAGATAAGAGAGGGAAGATAAAAGATGAAAGGAAAAGTAAAGCAAAATTGAAAACTAAATAAAGAAAAAAAGAAAGGTAAATTCAAAGAAGGAAAGAAAAAGAAAGGGAAAATAAAAAGGTAGGAAAAATGAAGAATGAATGAAAAAACGAAGAAAGATTAATGGAAAGAATAAAGAAAAAAGTGAAGTATAATTTACCCTAAAAATGAAGAAATAAAAAGATTACAAAAATGAATAAAGTGAAGGAAGAAAGGAAAAAAAAACAGAAAGAAAGAGAGAAAAGGTGAAAGAAAAAAAACTTAGTAAAGAAAAAAAGGAAAAAAATCGGAAAGGGAAAATAAAAAAGGAAAGACCCCTCGGTAGACCAGCAGCACCATGATTGATGTTGCTGAGCAGGGCCATCCTCCCGTTTTTCATTTATCAATTCACATGTATAATTTTATATGTATTGTTATTTGTTTTTAACGGAAATAAATTCAATTAAAAAAAAAGAAAAAGAAAGAATAAATAAAATAACGCAAAAAAAAATAAGGAAGAAGTTAAAAGATTCAAAAGAATAAAACAAAATGAAGAATGAAAGAAATGAAAAAAGACAAACAGATAGAAAGGAAGAAAAAGCGAAAAGAAATAGGCCTAAATGAAATAAAGAAAGACAGAACGAAAGGAAGGACGAAAGAAAGAAATAAAGAAAAAAAGAAAGAAAGAAAAAAGGGATAGAAAAAAGAGACAGGCAAAATAAAGGGTGAATGAAAGAAAGGTTGGGAGGAATACTTGTTACTACCAGTGGCCATCGATTTTTAGCAAGAAAGAAGGCGGACAGCGTAAGATGTGATAACCCTCTAGCTATCTTAAATATTATCATAAATATCGTAAAGAGATAAGAAAAAAAAAAGATAAGAACGTTTTCAGAATACCACTTATCTTTATTTTGTTCTTATCTTTTAGCGCGCTTTTGTATCATATGCGCAAATTATAAATTTACGCGCTCAGCATCGATGGAAAGCAAGATAAGAAAAAGATAAGAACAAAAGATAAGAAAAAGATAAGAACGTTTTCAGAATACCAATTTGAGAACGTGACGTAGATAAGAACAAAATTAAGATAAGAACGTTTTCAGAATACCGCCCCTGGTCCATATGTAAATGAGATGACTGATGACGTCCCCTCCTCACTATACATGTAACTTTTGTATTGTACTATATATGAAATACAAAATAATCATTAAGTTTCCCCTTATTGTCATTCGAAAGAAAGTTTTTTTCTTCCCTGAGCATGTGGAATTACCAGTGTTTTTAATATTCCAAGGTTCAGTCAAGTTGGTACTTGTAAAATTTGTATTAAAAATAAATATATTGTATAATTCAAACAAAGAGTGTGAGGGACATCATACATGTACTCTCATTTGCATGTCACTGCATTGTGCATATAGCTTTTTATTTGAAAAATGAGGAAAACTTCAAAACGTCATAACTTTCTTACATCCAACTTTGAGGAAATTTTCACTTGATTCAAATCAACATTTTCCTGGGGTGGACTTGACCTTTATTTTTATTCTACTGTACATGGATATGACAGGTGCGGTATCTTGAAATTCTGTATGGAGGTACATGTAATATATCCCAACTCTTGTAGGATTTTTGTTATAGCCCATTACCATGCTTAAAGGAGAATGAAACTCTTGGAGCAAGTTAGCTTTTGTGAAAGCAGAAGAGTAAAATAGGACTAGCAATAGAAGAGTTATGAGCATTTGAATGTCGAGATCACTAATGCTATGGAGATCCTCCCATTGGCAATGCGACCAAGATCTATGATGTCACAGATGAACAACTCTCCCCTTTTGGACACTGAAAATATACCCCAAACATCTCTTTTTGCTCATTCTAATCATATGACAAACGATTCATCAATGATATAATGTTGTGAAACCTCTGTACTTGTCCTCTCACGAAGAGAACACCTCACCTTGTGATAGACTCTATAACAGTGAGAATATAAGTGAAATAAGTACTAAAGTAATGAGGGAGTTGTACGTGTGTGATCACAGATCTTGGTCGCATTGCCAATGGGAGGATGTACATGGCATTAGTGATCTCGACATTCAAATGCTCATAACTTTCTTATTATTCATTCAATCTTCCTCAAACTTTCAACAATATGTTTCTTTGATTTTTCTCTTTGATATGGATTCAGCTGGTTTCAAGGGTTTCATTCTCCTTTAAAGGGATGGTCTGGGCTGAAAATATTTATATCTTTCATAGAGTAGAATTCACTGAGCAAAATGCCAAAAATTTCATCAAAATCGGATAACAAATAATAAAGTTATTAAAGTTTAGCAATATTTTGTGAAAATAGTCGTCATGAATATTCATTAGGTGGACTGATATGTCACATCCCCACTTTCCGTTTTCTTTATATACAGGTACGTTATTACGTAAAATCATAATTTTTTCATTTCATACTTGTGTGAATAATGTCTCCCTTATAATGAAATATAAAGTTGCAGCAATAAATATCTAATGCACTATAAATCATTTGTCGATTCAATTTTTCTAGTTCTTGGAGGAAAATTTTTGAATAAACCTAATTTCATATGATAAAATACAAAAGAACAAGTGGGGATGTGACATCAAGAATATTCATGATGACTGTTTTCACAAAATATTGCTAAACTTTAAAATTCAATAACTTTGTTATTTGTTATCCGATTTTGATGAAATAATCGGCATTTTGCTCAGTGAATTCTACTCCATTTATTAAGCTATAAATACTTTCAGCCCGGACCATTCCTTTAATATAAAGGGGTTTTATGAAAGAGAAAAATGTGTGTGTGGGGGGGGGGGGGTGGGGAGGTGTGGGGAGTATGCACTCAAATTATATTTCGATGGTGCTGTGCCTTGCAAATCCGCGAAAAAGATATTACTGGGTCTTCCCTTATGGTCCTATGCACGTACAAATGGATAATTTTTTTTTTGGGGGGGGGGTGAGGGGTCTTTGGAGCGGGACTGAGCATTTTTTGTTGTTGCTCTGAGCTAGTTTTGGTTATCTCTATAAATAGAGGACTCAAACTGAGGTCTGAAAAGGGGGGTCATCAAAGCTTTAAATGTCCCCATACACCGTTATACTGTACATGACTGGATTTTCCTTCCATTTTTGTAGGGATCTTTTTTTATTAATTTCAATTTTTTTTTCAAATTCTAGTAATAAATCTTACCCACAGAATGAATATCAAATCTAAATCTTAAATTGCATCATTTTAGAACTTGTGTTATATGGTCCATTTCCGTTTCATCTGACAGTACATGTAAATCATAATTTTGAAAAAGAAACCATATTGTTAGATTTACTTTGACTAATTACCTGCTGTATAAACAACAGATGTTGAACGTCAAATAAAAAAAAAATCTCGACAGCTGGGCAGTTGTACATGACCCCTTTCATACTACACTGGGGTATTTGATCCCGATCAATACTCGCTACATGTACACTTGTACATGTACATAAACCCTGCTCTTTTTTCAAGGTAGCAAGAATGCATCCAATGGGTTTCGGTTTCAATGACGATGTCATGAATATAATTATTGGATATTATTTTGTACGATGAGCAGTGAATGCAAAGGATTGACCAATCATGTTGCAGGGGTTTGATATCCGTTCTACCATATGTTGCTTCGATCATGACCTTCAAGGCACATATCCAATTCTTGCAAGTCTGTATGCATACATGTACATGTACCAGCATAATACAGGTATGCTAGTCTACAAGCACATACTCATATTTGACACTTTAACCAATATTATACCATGTCTAGAGTGAAGACTAAACGCCACCCTCTCTGTCTGTGTAAGATTTAAAGGTCAAGTCCACCCCAGAAAATAGTTTATTTGAATCAATAGAGAAAAATCAAACAAGAATAACGCTGAAAACTTCATCAAAATCGGATGTAAAATAAGAAAGTTATGACATTTTAAAGTTTCGCTTATTTGTCAGAAAACAGTTATATGCACAATTCAGTGATATGCAAATGAGAGAGTCAATGATTTTTTCAGGTATTTTTTTCTTTTGTTTTTTATTGTTTGAATTATACAATATTTCAATTTTTACGAATCGGACCCTCTTCTTTGAACCACAAAATGTTAAAATAATGGAATCTCACATGTTCAGGGAGAAATTATTATTTTTTTCACATGGCAATGAGGAGAAAATTAAAATATTTCATATTTCACATAATAAAATACAAAAGAAATAGTGAGTGAGTGATGTCATCGGTCCCCTCATTTGCATACTGACCAGGATGTGCATATACATGTAACTGTTTTGAGAAATTAAGCAAAACTTTAAAAGCCATTACTTTCTTATTTTACATATGATTTTGATGAAATTTTCAGTGTTATGCTTTTTAGATTTTTCTCTTTTTATTCAAATCATTTTTTTGTTGGGGTGGACTTGTCCTTTAAGTATTGGTAGAGCCAGCCACAGTACATAGTGAATCTAGTCTCACTATTTCAGACTCTGCATTATGCACTACAGTATGCAAATTGCGTATTAAAACGAAGGGTCTGTGCCTGCAGACTATCATGTAGCCCCCCCCCCCCCCCCCCCGACATGTATGATCACAGAAACAAATTCAATCCACCCTATCTACATGTACACACATACAATATACATGACAGTTTGGTGTGGTTTAGTTGAGGATCTCTGGAAAGATTGATGAATTCATTGTATTCCAAAGCTTATTTTCCCAAAAAGAACTCTTAATTTGTGGAATCCAATTTTTTTCACTTTCACTTTCACACTTATAGCAGTGAAATTAAGAAAAAAAATGAAACTAAAATGAGGAGTCCATGGCTTTAATTAAAGGAAAGTCCACCCCAACAAAAAGTCGATTTGAATAAAAAGTGAAAAATCTAACAAGCATAACACTGAAAATTTCATCAAAATCGGTTGTAAAATGAGAAAGTTATTGTATTCTAAAGTTTTGCTTAATATCACAAAACAGTGATACGCACATCCTGGTCGGTATGCAAATGAGGGGATTCTTATTTTACTTCCGATTTTGATGAAATTTTCAGTGTTATGCTCATTTGATTTCTTCCTTTTTATTCAAATCAACATTTTTCTAGGGTGGACTTGACCTTTATAAAGTATTAAATGAAAGTTGGAAACGCTGGATGAAATTCATTTTTTTGTGCAAGAAAGTTGTAATGTATTATCAAGTTCTATATTAAGGCAAAAAAGGTGTGGTAATTTGATACTATGTATAGAGCTACATGTACCCGGTACATGAATATGGGTGGTATAATATTTGTGTGCAAAAATACATACACTGTCCTACTTTATAGGATATGACACTTGTTGTTCCCCTTACAATGTTACTTTATGCAAAAAAAATTGATCTATCCCGGGGATCTTGTATGATTTAATTGTTATGTTTGCCAAAATAAAAATAGAAACAAATGATAGAATCTTTAATAGTCTGCAGGCACAGACCCTGATTGGAACTTTGATCAACAAGTGTGCCTCCACGCAAAGACTAGCACATACAAAACTTGCTGTTCCTTCAGTACACAAGGCATGAGTAGGCTGCACATTCAGCAGACTAGTAGAATCTAGTGTGGGGTTGTGCCTCGTACATTAACCTGTACCTCTGTTTAATCGTGGGTGAAAGAGATGAACGATGTTTGATATTTTGTCAACCGCTTTCAAGTGCCAAGTTTTTAGATTTGCTTTAATACTGGTACTTATCATCTCAACTACATGTGTTTAAATAGCTTGAAATGTCAAGTAGTCTAGCGTGTTCTCTACTCTTCAAGTAGGATAAACTTTGACACCATTCTCACTACCGTCCTAAAACTAGTAACTGGAAACTAGTTTAACATGTAATGAGAACGGTCGAAGCGGTCTTGGAAGCGATCTTCTAAACCGGTTCAGAAAACCACCTAACGATGTACATGTAGTTTAGAAGATCGCTTTGCCTCGTTAAACTGGTTTTAGCTAGCGTGAGGATACAACCGTTCTTCGGGAAGTGATCTTCGCACATTTCAAGCACGCTACTCCACACACTGTATGTGGAATGCGGTTTCAAATTTCACGCGAAACATGTCACCCCACTGAGAGTGTTCCCATAGCAACAAGACCGCTTTACGTGAAGTGGTTTGAAAACCACTTTCGGATGATCAAATGGGAATGCTAGCAAAGCAATCTTCCAAGCTGGTATCCAGTAAACCAGTTTTTAGAAAGTATAATAAGAACAGTGTCTTTGGTAAAGTGGCCCATTTTACATTGAAAAAACTTTTCGTATTACATGTAGTTCACATTTGTCTTAAACATAGAAGCACTACAGTGGGTTGTTACACCCACATGTGTAATAAATGCTCACAAATGTAATACACACAAATGTAATAATGCACACAAATGTAATAATACACACAAATGTAATAATGCACACAAATGTAATAATACAAACAAATGTAATAATGCACACAAATGTAATACACACACATGTAATAATGCACACAAATGTAATAATACACACAAATGTAATAATGCACACAAATGTAATAACACTTCACCCACAAATTGTATGTAATTACACAAAAAATGTCATGGGTTTAGTAACACCCCCCCCTTCCCATTTCCTCTCACTTGCCTGAACCATTTCCTGCTAAACTTAATTCGCTGTGAATCAGTTCTACATTAGTGATGCAGGGAGGGATCTTAAAGAGATGACAATAAGGACCAACTTGACAGAACCATGAAATGTTTAACAATGCATTGCACATGTTCGGGGAGAAATAAAATTTTGCTTCACAGGACAATGAGGGAAAAATTTGAATATTTCATATAATAAATTACAAAAGAAATAGTGAGTGAGTGGTGTCCCCTCTTTCGCATACTGACCCAGGATGTGCATATCACTGTTTTGTGAAATTAAGCGAAACTTAAAAATGTCACAACTCTCTTATTTTACATCCGACTTTCATGAAATTTTGAGTGTTATGCTTGTTGGATTTTTCTCTTTTTATTCAAATCAATTTTTATCGGGGTGGACTTTGCTTATCCTTTGCTTAATATCCTTATCCTCTAAATCTATTAAAACCAATGCCCTCGCACAAAGATTTGATGATGGTGATCGTGCATTAGCTGTCATTGCTCGTGCCCTCTTGAACAAACTCCCAACCCATATCCAAAATGCTCTGTCGAAATATTCAGATCTTATCTTATACCTGATACCCCTCTTTTTTTTCTTTACAAGTATATTTTGTTTTATGGACTCATTGTTTATATTAGTAGTCAGCCCACCTGTGCACTTTGAGACATCTATATATTATATCACCCTATAAATGTCATTATTGCTTTCATTATGATTGTATCGGATTTGGATGCCACCTTGCTATTTCGGATCTTTATGCTTCGAGATAGTTCACAAGCAACTGACCTAGTCTACAAATGTAGACCCACATCTGCAGTGTGTGTATCACAGCTGATTCAACGAGTCTGCATGGCAGACTAGGTCTACTGAGGCTGCTTCGCTCGCCCTTTCAGGCTGGTTTGCTTTGCAAACAGCAGATCCCACCTCACGAGCCATTCAGAGTCTGCATAGCAGACTACAACTGACCTACAGTGTAGGCTGTTCTAGGTCAGGGGAGTGTTTCATCAACATTTATATCCGACAAGTTGTCAAAATTTACAACTTTTCTTGGTTTTGATTGGCTGAGGAGCACTGTTACTATGGCAACTGTCGGATAAAATAGGACTTGTCAGATAAAATGTCTGACAAGTCCTTTCATGAAATGCTCCGCAGGATCATCACCCAGGACGCAATTCCTTTGATGCGAATTTTGAATTTTGTACAGCAACCTATGGGAGAGGGCTGTCCTCCCCCCATCCCCAGACAGACCAAAAATATCACAAAGTTGCTGTGCATGCCCAGAACTATTAAAGCTCTGTGTGGAATAGTTTGTAGAGAAGCATTTTTGGTAGCTGTGAAAGGTGGTAAATTTGTACAGAGTTATGTGTGAATCTTAAAACTCTTGGCTTGGCACCAAGAGTGTTACCATAGGAACAATAAAGAACGATATCAAATCAATACAGCTTGATGATGGAGACTGAACACAAATGAAGGAATCCCTTGAACTAGTTCACTCAATTTGGCAGAAACTGTTTTGAATGGTGTCTTAGATTTGTTACGGTGTTTAGGATCTGAATGAATCAGATCAGTGAAAATGTTCCAGAAATTAAAGGTCAATTCAACCCCAGGAAAATGATGATTTGAATAAAAAGAGAAAAATCAAACTAGCAAAACGCTAGAAATTTCATTATAATCGGATGTAAAATAAGAAAGTTATGACATAAATAAAGTTTCGTTTATTTTTCAAAAAACAGATATGCACATCTCAGTGACGCGCAAATGAGACAGTCGATGATGTCCCTCACTATTTCTTTTGTTTTTTATTGTTTGAATTATTCAATATTTAATTTTTTACAGATTTGACAATAAGGACCAACTTGACTGAACCATATAGTAAAGACAATGCTAATACCACGTGTTCAGGGAGGAATTAATCTTTGTTTCTCTTGACAGGGAGGAGAAAATTAGAATATTTCATATTTCATATAATAAAATACAAAAGAAATAGTGAGTGGATGCATCATCGGTCTCCTCATTTGCATACCGACCAGGATGTACATATAACTGTTATTTTGAATTAAGTGAAACTTAAAAGAATTTCATAATTTTCTTATTTCACATCCAATTTTGATGACATTTTTAGTGTTATGCTTGTTAGATTTTTCTTGTTTTATCCAAATCAACTTTCGGTTGAGGTGGACTTGTCCTTTAAGTGTTAATGGATTGGGGTCTTAGATTTGTGACTCTATTGAGCAACAGAAGAATGAATCGAATCAGTGGAATCGGGTAAAGAAAGTGAGTGTGAATGGGGTCCCAGATTTGTGACAGTATTGAGCAACAGAAGAATGAATCGATTCAGTGGAACCGGTAAAGAAAGTGAGTGTGAATGGGGTCCCAGATTTGTGACCATATTGAGCAACAGAAGAATAAATCAATTTAGTGGAAGCGGGTCTAGAAAGTGAGTGTGAATGGGGTCTTAGATTTGTGACAGTATTGAGCAACAGAAAAATGAATCAAATCAGTGAAACCGGTCAAGAAAGTGAGTTTGAATGAGGTCTTAGATTTGTGACAGTATTGAGCAACAGAAGAATAAAACGATTCAGTGAAATAGGTTCCAGAAAGTGAGTTTGAATGAGGTCTTAGATTTGTGACAGTATTGAGCAACAGAAGAATGAATCGAATCAGTGGAATAGGTTCCAGAAAGTGAGTGTGAATGAGGTCTTAGATTTGTGACAGTATTGAGCAACAGAAGAATAAAACGATTCAGTGAAATAGGTTCCAGAAAGTGAGTTTGAATGAGGTCTTAGATTTGTGACAGTATTGAGCAACAGAAGGATGAATCGAATCAGTGGAATAGGTTCCAGAAAGTGAGTGTGAATGAGGTCTTAGATTTGTGACAGTATTGAGCAACAGAAGAATCAATCAAATCAGTGGAATAGGTTCCAAAAAGTGAGTGTGAATGAGGTCTTAGATTTGTGACAGTATTGAGCAACAGAAGAATCAATCAAATCAGTGGAATAGGTTCCAAAAAGTGAGTGTGAATGAGGTCTTAGATTTGTGACAGTATTGAGCAACAGAAGAATCAATCAAATCAGTGGAATAGGTTCCAAAAAGTGAGTGTGAATGAGGTCTTAGATTTGTGACAGTATTGAGCAACAGAAGAATGAATCGATTCAGTGAAATAGGTTCCAGAAAGTGAGTTTGAATGAGATCTTAGATTTGTGACAGTATTGAGCAACAGAAGGATGAATTGAATCAGTGCAACTGGGTCCAGAAAGTGAGTGGGAATGAGGTTTTTAGATTTGTGACAGTATTAAGCCACAGAAGAATGAATCAAATTAGTGGAGCCGGGTCAAGTAATGAGTGTGAATGGGGTCTTAGATTTGTGACAGTATTTAGGAACAGAAGAATGAATCGAATCCGTGGAATCAGGTCAAGAAAATGAGTGTAAATGAGGTTTTAGATTTGTGACAGTATTAACAGAAGAATTAATCGATTCTGTGGAATCGGGTCAAGAAAGTGAGTGTGAACGAGGTCTTAGATTTGTGACAGTATTGAGGAGCTGAATGAATCAAATGAGTGGAACTGGTCCAAGAAATGAGTGTGAAGTGGCTCTCAGATTTGTGACAAAAGCGAGGAACTGAATCTAGGGTAATTGAATATGAAATAAGTTTATGAAAATGACATGTAATAAAATCTTCAAAACTGGTTTCTATTAGGCTTCTTGAAAGCCTTGTTTGAAGCAAATGTCACACAAACTTCTATTTAAAAAAAAAAACTCTTGTAGGGAAATAGGATTACTCTTTGACTTTTGAATATACATGTAAAAAAACATTTTTTTCCCTCAAAAGTGCAGTCTCAGGACATTTGATGGTGGCGGGGCTGCAAAATGATCTAAAAGTATCTTGTTTCTCTTCAAATGTTCAGTATTTTAATACCAAGATTCAGGTTTTTTGTGTGCATCATTTGTGTATTCAACACAGTTCACTGTTTTTGTTGTTGCTATATTTCGATCTTGAGTAGATGTAAAACTACCCATGCACATAATTTACATTTTTTGGGTGTGTGTCTGGATCTAATGGGTTTGGTGTTTTGAAAAAGCGATTTGTAACTTACGAGTGACTTTACAAACGACTGGTGATTCTTTCATATGTAGTAAATAATATACACCAGGGGTGGTATTCGGAAAATTGTCTTAACTTTTCTTGTAACATTTTTTGTAAGTCAGCAAGATAACAGCTCGCTAAAATTCTCTTAAATTGGTATTATGAAAATTGTCTTATCTCTGTAAGGACGTCCCCTATTTCATCTCTGACACGCCCAATATTTCATCATCAACCAATCATTAAGCTTGTTATATGCTTACATGTAGGTCAACCAATAGAAGCGTCTCTTCTGAAAAATAATGAAGCGCATTGTTGTTATGAGGTGTAATTTCCTTGCGCCCCCGACGTTTTATGCTTGTGCGCTTTTGTGCTAAAAATACACGTGGCTCTTCTCAAAGACATATTTCTCTGAAAAGATTCATTGTCTAGAACACCAATTTTTAATTGCTGAAAAGTCTACCAATCCGTCGTAATAATGTCTTTGGAATGTCTCCTTTTGTGAAACATGATGTTCTTGCGGGATGCAGCAAGAAATTATTATTGCAGACGGACAAATATCGCATGCAACAATAAGTTACAATAGCCCCCTACCTCTTGTAAATTTTCTTGTATTTTCCATGGAAGTTAACAGAACTCAAAGATAAGAGAATTTTCGGAATACCTTTTATCTCGATATGTTATCTTGCGCAAAGGGATATTTATGCACCGTTTTTAACTTTACGCATAATTCTAGCTCTGACATCATAATAGCGCTCAGCGAAAGATACAAGAATTTTCGGAATAGGGAATTTATTGTAACTCTAAAGATACAAGAATATTTCTCTTAAGACAATTTTCAGAATATGGCCCCAAATCTTCTTTGATGAGAGATGTAGCGCTGAAGGAAGGATCACCGGTCATTTGTAAAGTCGCTTGTAACTTACAAACAGCTTTATGAAACACTCACCAGGATGTATAAACGCTGCAGGGCCCTACTTTGTCCAGTTTGGTTGCATTGATAGAGGAGAGTTACCTTTCCCAAAGCTAACATAGACGGCCTGACACCCAAATTCCCAAACCCAGTGCTAATCTTTTCAGCCCACCCATATCAATACTGGATGTCACGCACGTAAAACATTCCCCGTAGACTTGTGTGTTAAAATGGCACTTACAAAAAATTCATAAAAAATAAACATGAAATCAGAGGGTCAATTGTTTACTACCATTGGATAGGATATATATAGAAAAGGGTATCGTAGCCAGCTCATTTTAAATATAAATCGCCATTCATGAAGATAACAATGATAGGATCAAATTCGTCAACTGAAACAGTAAAATAGCCCTAATTCTTCCGCCAGTCAAAAAATATCTTCCCAATTTGGGCATAGGAAGTTCAGTAGTTACCATTTCTAGAATCAGTGTTAGATTTTAAATCATATTCATACACTTTTGTCAATCAGCAATATCAAATTGAAAAAAATTCGAATGGGTTCGGTCGAACAAATATCTTTTGCCTTCCTGTTGTAATTAGGCTCATGGCACCACTGGATTAGAAATTTGGGGAGTCAGTCCCTCTTCGGGGAGAGGTATAATAACCAGGGGTCCGTTTCATAAAGCTGTTCGTAAGTTAAGAGCGACTTCAAGAACTACTGGTGATCCTTTCGTGTGGTAAATGATATATTCATTGGCGATGGTTAAAGGACAAGTCCACCCCAACAAAAAGTTGATTTGAAAAAAGGAGAAAAATCCAACAAGCAAAACACTGAAAATTTCATCAAAATCTGATGTAAAATAAGAAAGTTATGACATTTTAAAGTTTCGCTTAATTACACAAAACAGTTATATGCACATCCTGGTCGTTATGCAAATTGGCAGACTGATGACGTCACCCACTCACTATTTCTTTTGTATTTTATTATATGAAATATTCTAATTTTCTCCTCCTTGTCAAGTGAAACAAAGTTTTATTTCTCCCTGAACATGTGAAATTACGTTATTTTAACAGTTTATGGTTAAGTTAAGTTGGTCCTTATTGTCAAATATGTATAAATTGAAATATTGTATTATTCAAACAATTAAAAACAAAAGAAATAGTGAGTGATGGACATCATCGACTCTCATTTGCATATCACTGAGTTGTGCATTTAACTGTTTTGTGAAAAATAAGCGAAACTTAAAAATGTCATAACTTATTTTACATCCAATTTCGATGAAATTTGCAGCGTTATGTTTGTTTGATTTTTCTCTATCGATTCAAATCAACAATTTTCTGGGGTGGACTTGACCTTTAAGCACGTAAGAAGGGATCACCAGTCGTTCTTAAAGTCGCTCTTAACTTACGAACAGCTTTATGAAAGGGCCCCCAGGTTAGCCACTTCAGTTCCAAGAACTGTTCTACCAGCATTCCCTGATTAACATGTTAATGGTACAGTGTATTGCTTCCCTCTACCAATGGCCAATTTGTACTAGGTCCTACTGAGCAAAAATACATCTGAGGTGAGAGAGTTTGCAGGGATGATCAATGGCCTTCTTGAATGAATACCAAGTTGATCATATCAATGGTACCACTCGATGAGGGTAGATGGGGAGAATGAGTTTCTGAATTGATCAATTAGTGCTCTTATTGGGTTGAAGCATGTAAATGTACTGTTATTTGTCACCTACTGTATCAAAAATTCGTGTTATCTTTGAAGTATTCAAATTATTTAGCATTGATGTGTCATTTTGAATTTCTTAGGTCGAGTAAAATTCTAAATATTCCTTATTTTTGTCTGTTATGGTGTACGCTTACTATCCAAGCTGCATGGGGAATTTACCAATCGATACAGAAGTTTGAGGTTCGGGCATTGGTCACGTCTTCCGTATGGTGACATCAAAAGTTGGCCCAAGACATGAATACTCATATTGATAAATGTCTTTACAAAATACAAACACACACACATTTTCTTAATTTCTTATTCTTTTTCTCATGCAGGTTTTGCCTCGGTTTTGCCCGCCGACTCGGCCTATGTGACTATCATCCGAGATCCTGGCACCATGTTCGAGTCCACTTACACCTACCTTCAGTATCAGCACAGGTACGGTGTCCCACTGACCGGCTTCCTGGAGAACCCGAGCCGCTACTACGAACCCAACGGTGGCAAAAACCATGCCAAAGACTCCATGCTCTACGATCTCGGGCTGGAGGAGCAGTTCAAGACCAACGCCGCCGAAGTCGACCGGAAAATCCAGCGCATCTCCACCGAGTTTGACCTGGTGATGATGACGGAGCACTTCTCCGAGTCCCTTATACTCCTCAAAGAGCTCATGTGTTGGGACTTCCAGGATATCGCTTACTTCAAGATGAACGCCCGCAGCCCTTCATCGGTGAAAAGCGTCAGCGAGGAGACCATGAAGAAGATCAGGAAATGGAATGACGGTGACACAAAACTTTACAATTACTTCAATAGGACATTCTGGGACAAGGTTCATGCCTTCGGGGAGGAACGTATGCGCAGGGAAGTCGCCAAACTCGAAGAGATGAACAAGATGATGAAGGATCGGTGCATCGACAAAGTGATCACCAATGACCAACATGTGTGGCACCCATCAGGTATCGCGGTAGAAAGCTTCAAGCTGAAACCTTCAGTAGAACATGATGAAGACTGCCAGATGATGGCCAAGACAGAGCTTCCTTTTACTGCCTATGTCCGACAAAGGCAGCTTGCTAAGTACTTTGGGCACAAAGCGCCCGTGCTTTGATGACGGCTGAAATAGGCAAATCAAGTCATGACATGGACATGAATTTAATGTAATTTCGAGAAGTATTATGCCTTGCAATATGACAGCAACTTTTTAAAATGATGTCATGAATGATGTCCTTATTCTTTTATTATCATTCTTGAATGGTATATAGGGGATTTGTCCTAGAACCTTAGAAAGTGATTTTAGATTCGCCTGTTGACATATATGTAGTTGGGGACGTCATTTCAAGGCACTGCCCTTACAGCGAATGTCACATCCTGTCCCTCATTCGCTATCGAAGTCAAGACCGTGATAAAAGAAGTGTCCGAAATCTTGCAAGAACTTGATTTTGCATGAGTGATGTCATCACTAGCTGAATTCTCTTAGCTGTATGTGCCAAGTGCAACTTTGAGGCTTTTCATCTACATGTAGTCATTGGAGTCACTCGACTATTCCTGATAATCATGTTGCGGAATGGTTATCATACATGTAGTTTTTACTTTTGCTATTATTTGACCCTTTGCTTTTATTGACCAGTGGTCAACCACTAACTTGATTACTGGTTCAAACCAAGCTGATATTCTTACTATTATCCATTACCGAGGCTGTCTCCGGAGAAGTATTTTATGAACTGTTAAAAGCTACTAAAATCCTTGCACGCCATTGGCTCAGAGCACATTTTTATCCCAATATATATATATAAAGAGGCATTATTTATTACTGAGGCTGTCTTTGGAAGAGCATTTCACGAAGCATCTTCTCAGCAATCTTCCCTGAAATCTGTTGTAAGCTACTGAAATCCTTGCTCGTGATTGGCTGAGAGCAGAATTGCCTGGGGAAGTCACTGCCAGTGTGGCTCACGAAATGCTCATCATGTATTATTGCTGAAGATTTGTAGCCAGGTGGCATGTATATGACGTTGAGGTTTATGTTGGTTCACCAAAGCGGGGCCCTGTATTATAAGGCATGGCGATTGATCGTGGGTCTAATTTTTACGATCGATTGCATTGAATATTGTGTATGATCAATCGTGCAAATCAGCCTCCACGAAACCATGGTTTCAAATGGTGGATTCAAAGCCACATTTCTAAAAGGCCCTTCATGAATGAGGACCAAATACTGTGCTTGAAGTTGCGAATTTTTCTTGTCCTGCCCGATATTGTGACATTGTTCTGAATAGAAAATTAGAGTCTAGAGAACTGACCTTTATATTAGTCAAGCGACTGCCATTTGTAAGAGATGGCCAATGTTTTAAAGCAATAAAGATTTTTCAAATGAGATGCAATTGTAGCATACTTAACAAAGTAGAATTTTACTATTTAGGCAGTACATGTACATGTAGATAGCATTGTAAGAGTTTTTAAAGTGGGAATTCCTCTCTTTTCATAATACATGTAGAAGCTTATAACTTATTTGATATTTATTTTGAAAGCAATAATGGCTTATGGAGATTTCTTTAATATTTTTGGCGAACAGGA
Organism: Lytechinus pictus; assembly: GCF_037042905.1. Classification (NCBI taxonomy): domain Eukaryota; kingdom Metazoa; phylum Echinodermata; class Echinoidea; order Temnopleuroida; family Toxopneustidae; genus Lytechinus; species Lytechinus pictus. The sequence continues at coordinate 4,359,077 of NW_026974141.1, forward strand.
ATAAGTTATGGATTCATTCTTGTGTATTAAATCTGAAAGAGGAGTGAAACGACCATTAGGTATTGAACCCAATGCTAATCTAAAAAGGACTATTTGCTAGTTCAGGGCATTCGCTCAGTATTTAGGTGACTAATTCCCACCCAGCCCCCCCCCCCCCCCCGCGCATACCCAAAATTCTAGATTTCTCTAACTATGGAAATACCAATACAAATATATCCTTGCTTTATCATTGTTAACTTTTTTCTACATTTAGGGGGCTAAATCACTCTAAGGCCCCATGTATATTGGAAAGTGTCCCATTTTAATTCTCAAAATCCTATATTTTTTTAACCATGAAAATATCAACACAAATTGCTCTATTAAACCATAAAGTACAATTTAACTATTTATATATAAATACCAAATAATGTGAGGGACCTTGTTCCGCATTTGCATACTACATGTAAATCACACTCGGACCCTAATGTATTTTGAAAATTTACACGTACATATACATGTAAAATAAAGCGAGTTTTGACAGCAGCTTGACAAGTGGCAATATGCTTGATTGGACATTGTGTATTATAAAAACCTTTTTTATATTTCTTTTCATATTTATTTGAATATTATACAACGCAAAATTCAAGATTTAACGATTTTCAAGAGTGAATCTCACGAAAGGGTTTTGAATTGGGTGATTGTTGTCAGAAGCTAGCATACTCTAGCATTATGTATTATGATAAACTGTTTTAGATTCATTTTCTATGTATTATTTTTATATTTTCAATGCCAAATAAAAAAGAAAATTCAGAGTGCAGCTCATGGAATGGTTCTGAATTGGGCATTTGTTATTAGAAGCATACTTTAATATTGGGTATTATTGATTTCCTTTTAATATTCACTTGAATTATCATACAACTTAAAATTGAAAATTCAGGCAATATTTAGAGTGAACCTCAACATTGTCTTGAATTAAGTGATTGTTGTCACAAGCACACTCTAACATTACATATCATAACAAACTTGTACAGATTATTTTTCATATTCATTTTAATATCATAAAATGCGAAATTCAAGATTCAACAATTTACAGAATGAACTAAAGAAACGGTTCTTAATTAGGCAATTGTTGTCAGACTCTTAACGTTACTTATGATAATAAACTATTATTGATTCTTTTTTCATAATTTTAAAAACTATTTTTCAATGCAAGATTGAAAATTTAATTGATTTCAGAGTGAAATTCATGAAAGGGTTTTGAATTGAGCGATCAATGTCAAGACCATCATCATCTTCAAAACATGTTGATATATGATTATAGTAGTACATGTAATAATAATGATTAATAATGATAATAATATTCAATTTTCATAAAATAGCACTTTAAATAGGTTGAATGAGAAAAAGAGAAAGAGAAAGAAAAGAGAGAAAAAAACAAAACAATCATATTCAACCTAAATACATTATTATACAAATTTGAGACTGAATTTGGAAAATTAATAATGCATTGAGTGGTACATGTAGTAGGAAAATTTAAATTTATCTTGCTGAAGCATTCTTCCTAAATGCATCCCACTTCCGTGCATGTACAGTACGTTGTCTTGGTTCCATTGATTCGTTTGCAACGAACATCAGGTACATCTTAATATGGCGATATATATATATATCTATTGTATGAATTTACTGTACATGTGTCTCTATGGTTATGTGTGTACACACACCCACATCAAGCTCTGGCCACAACAAAGGGTCCACTGAAAACTAATCAATGTCATTCAATATACCCTGAACATGTTTTTATAGGAAGAATTCTTCAGCTTAATTAATTTCCGTTCTTGGAGATGCCCAAGGTCAATATTCAAAAGTCGGCATATATCGGTTGTTTAGAGTAATGTTTTACCGTGAGATATTCATTTCATTTCATTTACTGGTAACTTAATTTTGTTAGTTTCATTTTCAACTAAGCATAGCTATGAACATAATAATGAACTGTAGAAGCAGGAGGATTTGGGAAGAAACATATTCACTCCTTGGCAATTGTTTGACTTACTCAACATCGCGTTAGACTTAACTTGGGATTCTCTTTGTACCGAAATGCAATAGCAAGTGGGGAAGAGATTTCGTCCATGCGGGGTCCTCGCTGTGGAATTCTTTTCCTGCGAGAGATCAGCAAAAGCCATTCTGTGGAAATGATTAATATCAAACTACATGTAAGACTATCAGTCAGTATGTAAAATAATTTGCTGTATTGTATCTCCTCATTTATTTTTTCATATCACTTGCGGACCCTGGGGGATGTTTCACAAAAATTTAAGTATGACTTAAATCGCACTTAAATGCCGACGTGTACATGATATGCGACGCGCGATCTTATTGATAAATACGCAGTAGTGCACGTCCTCATGACACGATCCGACCAATGCGGTCAAGTCTTTCATACCGTATGCAGCTCGATATATAAGTACGAGTCTAAGTCATACTTAAATATTTGTGAAACACCCCCCTGGACATTTTACTTGATATGGAATTGGCACCCTCTATTGTATAAATTACATTATCAACATTATCATTTATCAGTATCTTATCCAATCCAAAGGACGTTTTATATAGTGCCTTTCCCTTCGTTTACAAAGCACTGCACGCACACTACTCTGGACATGTAATATTGTGACAGCAATTTCTCGGACCAGATTGCGCAAACATGTGAAATGTACATGTAGCTCTTCCATGTCGACCTCCAAAGATGAACCATTGTACATTGTCCGAAAAGATGTGCCTAAGGCACAGTTAACTCCATCCATCTAACGTAGTATATTTGTGTGCAATCTTCTCCGATTCTCTGCCAAATATGGAAAAAAAAGGGGAATGAAACCACTTCTTGTTTGCGTTTCAAGAACCTAAATGCCAAAGACAACTCTGAAACGTGCTGATATGGACAATAGAAGAGATGTGTGCTGAAAGTATTGATTTCATGCTGGTTTTATTTTTCATATATTTTTTGATACTCGGACTTATCTGTGTTGAATTAGTGAAAATTCAGATTTGTAAAGGCGACCGCACACCTTACGATTGGTCTGCGACTCAATTTTGGAATAAAACGTAGAATTTGATGCTAATATTGAGACTTGGAATATCTTACTGTGTTATGTTCCAAATCATCGTACAAATACCTATGTTCAAATCTGTGACTATGCTATCATTCTTCTTAGAATAAAATCAAATTTAATATCTAGTCGTAATGACGTCATAGCAGTCGTAAGATTGGCTACAATTTGAAACTAATTTGAAACTAATTTGGCCTTTACTCGAAAAATAAAGGCTTGCAATCTTTCAAAATTGTTATATTATTATTCTTTCAATTAATTTTAACCTCAAATAAAATGATATGTTCCATTAACATTTTCAGAAAATGAGCAAAATGCGATTTGTTCCAAAATCGGATCGCGAACAGTCGTAAGGTGTGCGGTGGCCTTTAGATTTGAACCGACTAACTCCAAGGTTCCTGTGGTCACGATTCCCAGCCAGCTTGGGGCTTGTACCACAAAGCTTAGCAATCATTGTAGAACTTTTTTTTTTTACGATTGATTGCATTGACTACGATGTACAATTAATCGTGAAAATCAAGTGTACGATTAATCGCTAATTTTTGTATCACAGGACCCGGGGTTTTGTTATGTGGAGGCGTTGTGGTCTAGTGGTTATGACTCCCGTCTTTCAATCTGAGGGACGTGGGTTCGATTTCCAGCCATGGCGTGTTTTCCTTCAGCAAGAAATGTACCCACATTGTGCTGCACTCAACCCAGGTGAGGAGAAAGGTTACCGGTACCTGGTAGTTCTGCCGCATTACTGTAGAGTGTTTAGAGACTTTTGAGAAATAAGTGTTAAGCGCTATATTATCAACTATTATCTATTATTATTCTTTAATAGGGGTAAGTATGAGTGACAGTGACTTCATGGAAGGCCCGAATAGACGCTTTTAGGAGTGTAACTTTTACAGATTCTTTTATAAATGTGTTTAAAACAATGATTTATTTTGTGGGATGTAGTTAAAAAAAGATAATCTGGGTAAATCTAAAGTAAGCATTGATGCTGTCTACACCATCGTGTATGAACAGAGGCTGAGGAAATTTGGATTATGTTACTGTATTTGGGATTTGAACCCAAGTCCTTGTGTTTCAAATTCCGGACAGTTCTCCACTGGGCCACTCCTATGTAGTCAAAATGTATACAGTGCAGTCAAACCTGTCTATTGTGGCCATCCATGGGAAACAGAAAAAAAAGGCCATTGTAGACAGGTGACCTTCATGGGCAGGTTCTAAACACATTTTCCTTTCAAATTGGAGAGGATTCAGGTGGCCACTAAAGACAGGTTGCTAGTTGTCACTGCAGACAGATGCACTGTAAAAATTCCAGTGTTGATTTAACACCAGCCCAGAATCTATATATGTCTACACCAGAGAAGTGTTAAACAACGCCAGTTCCCTTTTGGTCTAACACCAGATAGTTGTTTATACAACACCAATTTGTATTAAAAACAGCATCGGTTTGATTCCAAACTGGTGTTGTTTCAATACTTCTCTGGTGTGGACATATATAGATTCCGGGCTGGTGTTAAATCAACACCGGAGTTTTTGCAGTCTGGTTGCTAATAGAGCAATGGAACTGTACTCATGGGAAGTTAAAGGTAAAAGAAAGTAGTTGCAGCAAACAATTATTTCACGAGAAAGTCTGTAAAATCAAGGTTAATTGTCACCATATTATCATATATCTCTAGATCTGGTACATTAATGTAAAATTTTCTTTGTGTAATCATGAAATTTTCGCTTGAAACCGATAATTCTGATGATCACTAACACAGACAAGCATATGTGGGATAGTGTATTAATATTGCTTGGAAAAATACACAACATTTGATAGAACTCCGTGCTTATTTTGCTAAATTCTCAGCAATAACGCATTTTCTTCCATAGCCATTTGGCACCTTTTTAAATCTATACTGTACATACACACACTTTGGTGGTAATTTCATTGGATTCTGTTCGAACTCATTTTGAGGTCGTTACCACAACTGGTATTTAACGATTCAACCCGCGTAAAGGGTAATGCGCCTATATATATTTTTTGCAGGAGTTTCTGCATTTATTGAAAAGTCAAAATAAATTTACAATACATAAACATAAATACACAAACGTAGCACGACATTAAAGTACATTGCAAAGTGACAAATTTATAACAGTGTCACAACAAAAATTTAGACATGAATACAATTTAAGGATAAGACTAAGTAGTGAAAAACAATGCAGTGGCAAACAATATAAAGCAAAATAAATGCTTGAGTAATAGCAGCCATGTTGAATGTATCGAGTGTATACAGTCAAGTAATGATACTTGAGATAGTAGTATAAGCCAGTTCGTAGTTCCACTCTGCGCATGATCAGAAGATTCTACACATGATCCGAGGAAGGTCATTTGTACCAAAGTGACATGGTGATTTAAAATTTAATGAGATAAGCACCAACTTCGATGTCTTGATTATATATTGATATATATATATTCATATATTCTTTTAAATTGTGTTTTTCATTCACATCCACAAAAGACAATGCGTCCACGAATGACTGGTATTTCACAGTTTACCAAGAACATTGTACAACCAAATATGCATTCAAAGTAGAAATGCAACAAATACCTTCATAGAGTGTTCATTGATGTTCTATTCTAGTCACCTGGTCTATTCAATTTCTTCATCCCGCTATGTAAGGCATGCATATGTAATATCTTGCTTTGAAATCTGCCTATCATAATGAAAGAAATGAAATGTCATTTGAACAAAATTGTCTATGAAGTAACTACGAACTGGTCTATTGAGTTATTTGTTTGATTACCCATTTAAATGTATGTTGAAAGGTCTCTTTATTGCCATCATAAATCAATCGTGGCATAATTTTTCATACTTGTATGTTGAAAGGTATCTTTATTGCCATCATACAAATCAATCGTGGCGTATTTTTTTTATACTCGCTGGAAGAAAAATTTGAATGTATAACGGTAATCTAATAATCTAAAATGTATTTTGTATTATCAGCAAACAGCAGTTTCAAAATAGCAGTTATAAATAGACTCATCATTCTATGCATGATTATGAATGCATGTGGCTTAATGTTATGATATGTCAATTTTATAGTATAACAAAATACATGCATCATTATCATAATGTCATGTGATACAAATATGACCAAATAGTTATATTAATTGCATCAGAATGAGTAAATGCATTGGAATTTGGAGCAGGGGCCATTTCACAGACACCTACATGTAAGTAGATTTGCAAGGAAAAAACAAATTAATTGCAAGTCACTTTTTAGGTCTCCAAATCAGTCATATGTTTTGCAATTAATTGTTATTTAGTAGTATTAACTTACATGTGGGTCTTTTTTCACAGAGAGTTAAATGTGAGTATGTGAGCATTGCAAGGAATTTACAATCGATTGTAGGTTAACTTTTAGGCTCCCAAATCAATCATATATGTTTTTTTGCAATTAATTTTATCTTTGATTATAGAGTACCGAAGCGATGACAGTTGCCATGGTGCCATGGCGGCCTGGTTCTAAACAAATTAACCCGCCGAATGAAAGCATGTTTCTCATGGGAGAAAATGGCTGCTATCGGAATTTGATCGCTTGCAACCTATTTTTCAGACGAGCCTAAGTGTACAGATGATCATGAGGTGCGGCTCTGTTTAGAACCAGCCCGCCATGACACCATGGCAACTGATGTCATACTTCGCTACTCTATTGTGGCTCTGGTACTTGGAACAAGGAGTATGAATCGAATCAATACAGATAAAATTGATCTTTCGATTGTAACTTTGGACTTGATAAAGCCATTGATTGCACATGCAAGTTTTTTGCAGCACACCCCTCATCTATGTGTAGTATAAAACATCACTGTATTGTCCAGATTTAGGGGCCTCATACAAATATCTAACAAAGAAATGACATCATGCTCTAAATGCAATGTGTTATAATCAACTCATTGTGAGAGAGAGAGAGGAAGTCTATGAATCTATTTTAATACCAATTACCAATTATTGACTCATTTTGAAAAGGGGGCTTAGCGTGACAACCAGAATGTGATATTAAACAGGGGCCGCGGAACCGGGGGGGCTGGGGGGCTTCAGCCCCCCCACTTTTTCCCAAAACCGTGTACAAAAACGTAAAATTGACCATATGATTGTGATTTTTAGCATGGTCAGCCCCCCCCCCCACTTTTGGCTCAGCCCCCCCCACTTTGAAAACCGTTCCGCGGCCCCTGTTAAAGTTATTGCTTGTACAGACTTGTTGCGGCAATGGCGGACAACAGATCTCTGCAACAAGGCTCAGCAAGAATTTTGTGTACAAAGATCTATACCTACAATGATGTTGTGGCAATTAACCTTAAATTGATTTTCCAGACTTTCTCAATGAGTAATTTTTGCTGCATCTGCATTCCTATTAGCTTTAAACTGTACTCTGAATTCTTACTGTAATTAATCTAAGGTTTAGATTTTGGCCTCACAAAGCTCTCACAAAAATATATCATTCCTCCAGCTGAATATATGGCAAATAATTGTTATTTTGTTGCTTTATCCAAACAATCTTTTGACCATCAAATATTTTTCATGAAGACCAAACATTTACCATACTTTGGATCCATTCCAACATGTTTTGCAACTGTGTATTTCAAAAGAGTGGAAAAGCTATGAATTGTCGTTCTGTGTTAAAGAAAATCATATTATTTTATCTGGTCTGATCTGGCCAATGCAGGAAATGTGTTCTCTCTCATACTTGTTGATGTATTCGGATAATTTGTACAAGGTGCGTTCAGACATTCTGCAAGAAAACTCTGTGAGTTGTTGGCCCGTAGTCTGATCTTGGGTTTAATTCAAACTCTGGTCCAAAGTTGGGGTTGAGCTATGGAAAGTCAGATGTGAAACAAAGCTCTCAGTAACAGTTTAGGCTCAATTTCTCGCCTTATTGGACACACAAAAGCGTTCATAAGTAGGAATAGTATCTTAGGATATTAAACAAAAGAAACATACAATGAAATCAGAATTTTGATGTTTTTGCTCACCATGATTTTAGCACTTAGTTAGACCATGAACTGAGCTAAAGTTGACTTCAGAATACAGCCCTTGTATACAAAGTCCATTGGACGATATTCAAAAGAAACAAATAGGCCCAAATTCACAGAGGTGGTTTTAAAACCACCAGTAGAACCCATGGTTTATGCAGATTTTCTGTATAAATTATGCTTATTTACCGCATATATTAAAAAATGTCCAATGCTGATGCACGCTTTTGCCACAGTGCCATGGTTAAATATGCTATTCTACTCTATGAGTCCACTGTTTGAATAGTGAACTCATTAATTCAAAACAGTGGACTCATGAATAAAATAGTGTACTTAACCATGGCAACAGGCGTCAATTTGACCCACTGTGACAAATCGCATATCGGCATTGGACCTTTTTTAATATACGCGGTAAATAGGCGTAATTTATACAGGAAATCTGCATAAACCATGGGTTCAACGATGGTTTTTAAAAACCACCTTTGTGAATTTGGGCCTTAATGGTTCAGAGTCAAAACTCACTCGTTTTAATAAGGTGACAAATAAAGGCTGACCAATCGAATTCCTTGATAAGGTTAGCGTAAACTAATTTGTCCAGAGTCGTGCAGACAAACTTGTGACATCATTTAACATGGCCCATGAAGTCATAATGAAATAATTATGAGTATATATATATATATATGTATCCTGTATATAGAATAGCTATATTTGCTTTATGTAGTGCTTAATACTTACTAATCAGAAGGCTCTGATTGTTCTACAATAATACGGCATACATTATGCTAATTACCCTAGATTTAGAATTGTATGATTAATGATTTAATAATTTCATTATGCTGTCATGAGTTTTGGTTGTGACAATTTGGATGATTTTGTGGAGACTTGAAATGAACAATAGTGGAATGATTTGTTTTAATATATTTGAACACTGAAAATCATTCCATGGCTTTGTTAAACAGTTTCTTATTGAGGCCATAGGGGTAACTTCTTTTCACTGCTATACACTTTTCAAGGATATCACTGCGAAAAATGCTGAAGTTAAATCAATTGAATGAAATTGATATTGTAGATTATATATTTCAGAGTCATTTATAACCTACACAAATTGAATATCATACAATAACATTATTAACAGTAACATTATTACACTGTAAAAACTGTGGTGTTAAAACTGACACCAGTGGGTGTTAATAGAGGACCACACCCTCTGGTGTTAAAATTACACCCTAGAGATTGAATATAACACCAAAGAGTGTACATGTAACAACCAAAGGTGTTGCAACACCTATAGGTGCTAAACTAACACTGTCAATTGCCTATATTGTATACAGGTAATACTCATGTAACTGATTTATTATGTTCCATTGATTTTGTTGTTGTTGTCCTGTTAAGGAAAAGTATGCCTTTTACAGAGAAGATATTAATAAACTTGCTAGTATTGTCGTGAGGTTTAGACCAAGTGGGTATTAGACCAATTGTAGGGTAGACCAAACAGTAATTAGACCAAATTGATAGCAGACCAAATGGGTTTTAGCCCAAGTGATACTATTATAGACTATTTGAAAAGTAGTCCAACTGCAAGTGAATTTAGATTGTTCCAGTATATATTGCTATGTATTAATGCACTGCCAATATACAGAGAAGTATTATTACTATGAAGGAAATTTGAAGAAACTTTCCTTTTAGTTCAGTTGAAGCTTGCAGGTAGTCTTGTTCATACCTAGACTTGGTCTTCAATCAAATGGTCTACTCAGATAGTCTAATTCCTCATAGACTGAACCCTTTTTGCCCACAATCATCTAGGTCTAATTACCACTTGATCTAAACCATTACTTGGTATAATACTTTTCCATCTGTCATTTTGTCAACAATTTGCTCTCTCAATATGTTGAGAGATTTGTTTTATTACTGGTAGATGATTACTTTCTGATGTTTGCTTTGCCATGTGAACGCGATCTCAAGAGATGTCGTTTTTTATTTGCTGGTGGATAATTACGTTCTCTTGTATTCTTTGCCAGATGAACTTGATCTCTCGGTATTGCAATTGTTGACTGGCTCTATTACACAGAAAGATACAATCATTGTTGATTATTGACAATCATTTATCATTTTTATTCATGACTTGTGCAATTTTCTTGTTATTGGACAGTACCCGGAGCGGGTAAATGCAGTCGGTAATAATAATGATGATAATGATAATAGTATTTCAAAGAAGTATGGGATTATGAAAAACAAGTAATATAGGGGGAGATATCTTGCATAGCATCGTATATCATTTGCTAAATGAGTTCCTTTTGCCCTTTGCTTATTTTTTTCCCATACACGCATTTGAAATGAGTTTTTTGTTCTTTATTTTAAACCATCCATGCATTTGGTTCTGCCTAATTTGGCCAATACAGAATATCAGTGACTTCACAGAATATTTGATTTTTTTATTTCTGCATTTTGGATATCATGGTTTGATGGAGTGTAATGAAAAAAAAAAATCAAAAATCTGTTCGATGGGAATCTGTTCAAGGGGTCTGTGATGTGGCCATGTAATATCCTCTTATTACGCAGTGTTTAATATTAAAAGAAGAAGTTTGTTTTGAATAAAAACCCAAAATATAATGCAAACTATTTGTGAAGGTTTAGAATTGTATTAAAGGAAACCAAAACCCAAGAAGAGAAGCAATCTTATTGGAAAGAGTAAAATGAGAGACATCGAAATTGGTTATGAAATAAGCAAGTTATGGACGTTTGCCAATTTGAGGATCACCGTAGAAAGTACAACAAGCATTTTCAAAGTTCCGTAACTCGCTTATTCTATAACCGATTTCGATAAAACAAGTTTTAGATTGCTCCTCTCATTTTATTCTTTCTGATAAGATAGATTTTCTCCTTGTATTTTGGTTTCCTTTAGCTTTCTTAATCTTGGATGGATTTTCCTCAAACCTTCACCAATATTTAAAAAAAAATCTGCTATGTCAGAGATGCGGCAACTGCAGATCACCAATGCATGCAAGGCGATTGCTTGAGCTTCTAAGATGGCTGCACAAAGACATTAGTGCACAAGGTCTATGTGAATATAATGATGTACTTGCTTTCGCAAGATTACCCTCATCTTCCCCATCCTTATCCCCCTTCCCTTCATTCCATCTCCTCCCCCCTCCCTTCATCTGGGAGTATTCATTCCATTATATGTATTGGCCTGTATTCTGAAGTTGGGTTTAATTTAAACTCTGGTTTTAAGTTGTGGTTTGACTATGAAAAGCCAGTTATTGAATAAATCTATATAACAGAAGAGGTTCAATGTATCAGCTCATTTGACTCCCAAAACATTCTGAACTGCCTGGGAAGGATAAGTATGACAGCTGTCTTCACCATTAAAGAATCAGTAAAGAGCACAGTAAACATGAGAAGCATTCACTGTAAACACAATTTTGAACCGTTTGGCTTCCCATAATTTAAGCACAGAGTTAGACCATGGTCTTAAAGTGATTGGTTAACATTGGTTTGACTTTAAAAAAATCTGAGCTAGAAGGTCACACTTGTCACCCGTTTCTGTGATGTTACAAAATGAAGCCCAGAAAAAATTGCGTTTGAAAATGATTATTTAGTGCCTCAAAAATTGAAATATAAAGTGACCGAAAACACCATCTTAATTTCATCCCATACACTTATGTGTACTATCTATTTACAAAATCGGGGTTTGCCTTGTAGTTTTAGCTTTTCATTCTCAATAATGGTTGTTTTCAGGGTTTATTAGTTCTAATACATGCACTTGGACACATGTTTCATCTTGGTTTGATAATTTTTTTAATCGGCTGCTCACAAAGTTAAACAATACCTTTAAGTTAAACCCGACTTCAGAATACGGGCCATTGTGTTTATTTTGTGCTTGGTAAAGGCTGCTTTCTTTTAATGAATTTTCACTAAATTTGTGTAGAATTCTCGCTGAATTATTCGCTGAGGTATTCTTTTGTAAATTTTACAAAGCTAGAAATATGTATATACAGGGTATGCATGAGAAACATTGTTGATATTTCATATTTATTTTAAATTTTCATGTTGTTTATAGAGTTGTAATAATGATCAAAGATGAGTTAGTAATAACCAGGACACATTTGCTAATAATTGTGTGTGACAGAATATTGTAATTACATGTAGTTCTCATTTAATCCGCATGAAATAATTATATTTGACCTGTAATAAATTACTCTTGTGCTTCGACTGATCTGTCCATGATTTTTACTACCATTTTGACCATGGTCATCTTGTACTCCCTCCTTATCATCATAATCATACTTGCCATATGATTATTCATAAATCATGTCCGACCATAAATTATTAGGGGGTATAATATAAGCCACCCCCACCTGAAATATTGATGGGGGGGGGGTGGTATATCCCCCATCCCCAATGATCGACCCCCATGACTGCGTTACTGATAAAAAAAATTGTGTGCATGCTTGTATTTGAAGAAAGAAAAATAATGAAAGTAAAATAGTGAAAAAAGAACGGTCTGCAAAGAGAGAGGTGGGTGAAGTGCTGAAAGGAGAGGTGAAGGTCAAGAGAGGGGAGGGGGGGGGGGAATACGCCTTTCATGAGTGAAGGCATAAAAACGGACGTACTGAGGCTTTTGAACATGCACTCATCGGAGTAACATCGCATAAAGATATGGAATACAAGTCAACATTGAAAACAACATTAAAAACAACCTTAACAAAATCGTCAGTCATTGAAATTGAATGACAGATATCGTGTCGACCCAACGGCATTCTGAAGTTTGCAATTCGACAGCATTCTGTATGAAAATAGTGATCAAACATGTCCATTTTCCTATCCACAAACTGAAGAAGTCAAACCGCACATAACCTGGAAGAAGAGTAACATATGTTACTTTACCAATATACTTTGTGATTTAAGGGATGGTCTTGGTCCAGACTGGAAATATTTATATCTCAATAAGGGAGCTTCATATGCTAAGGGTTCGTGAACAGGGCCGTAGCCAGAAGCATTTTGTTGGGGGGGTGTACCAGCTAAATTTGCCAACTAAATTTGGAGTGACAGCGCCAACGTGAGCACAGGGGGAGTCTGGTGGGGATGTGCCCCCTACAATAATCACATGCTAAAAGATTTTGAATTATTAGAATTGAATTTGTTATTTTTAATGGACCTTCTGTGCAAGATGTCTCAACTAAAATTTTAAGAGTGCTACTGCTAACAGTGGCGTACCGTGGGTCACGGCATGGGGGGGGGCACCAGCAAAAATTTTGAGTCATTAAGTGGGCGCGCGAAGCGCGCTCAATTGCCAGGTATACTGACCTAATAGAGACATTTTAAGGACTGTGCCATTAAACGGATATGTATCTTAGTGAAATAATGCGAGCGCGAAGCGCGAGCTGAAAATGTTTGATATTTAGTCGTAAGGGACATTATACGCAAAGTTTTGTAATCATGATACGTACCTGTCTCACAAAACAAACAATGCGAGCGCGAAGCGCGAGCTGAATTTTTTGGTATAACTTAACCCTAAAAAGAGACATTTTAAGGACTATCTTTTGGAATTTATGAAGTGCGTACGTATCTCATCATAGTCATCTAATGCGAGCGCCAATCGCTTGCTGATTTTGTTAGAATTACACTGGCACATGAAGCACTTTTTGTGGTCATTGTAATCATGAACATGATACGTATTTCACTAATGAAATATTGCGGGCGAGAAGCGCGAGCTGACAATTTTTGAAATTCAGACCTGAAGAGGGGCATTCTATGGCTTGTTTGTAGGAATTTATTATTTCACTAATTAAGTGATGCGAGCGCGAAGCGCGAGCTGAAAATTTGTTATAATTAGATCAGAAAAGGGGACCTTTTAAGGACTGTCTTTAGGAATTCGTGCACTGCAAAAACGCCGGTGTTTAACACCAGCCTAACTGTATCTATATCGGTCCACACTAATGCGAACGTAAGCACAGACTGGAAATGTTTTATGAAGGCCTTAAAAGGGGGCAATCACCTTAAGTATATAGTCATGAAAAAAGCATATGTCACTACATAAAACAATAATAACTTGAAGTGCGAGGAGATAATTTGGTGCATAATTTTTATGGTCTTAAAATATAACAGGACTATATATCTCACTAGTCAGACAATGCGAGCACCAGGAATGATGCAACCCCAACCTGCCCCCACTCCCACCCATCCCCACCCCAAGCACATTCTGACACCATAAATTAAAAAAAAATCTTTGGCGACAGAATTTAGTAAAAATAACTAAGAACATTTTTGTGTTTTTTGCCAACTGCAAACTTGTAGACAAGTCTACAAGTTGTAGACTTGTCTTCATGAATTTGCCAACTGCAGAGTTACCAGTTTTTACAAGTCTTGTGTTCTGTTCTTTTCAGATCTGAAACGGGGCAGTACTTGTACATCACTTTGCTGACCGGTAGAGCGTATAGTGTTCTGCCACTTTAAAAGGCCCACTTTATAATTTGCCAACTATCTTTGGCTTTGATTATTCAACTTAAACCTTGGAAATTCATCCCACCCCATATTAATTTACCTAGTCTTACCTCTAATTTTACAAAACTAATGTGTTTGTTAAATCGTCAATAATCGTGGTATAATTTGCAAACTCACAAGCTTGATATTGGGGGAGGACCGGGGGCTTACTTAGTGTGTTATTATAGCTCCATCTGCTTTGTCCTTTGTATTTCGCTGACTAGTAGGGCTCTAAGCCTGGCTACAAGGACTTGGATTTGCCAACTGGTTGTCTTTACTCTATAAGACGTAACCTTCTTCGAAGTTAGTACCCCTATTTTTCTTTCCTTTTTTCTTTCTTTCTTTCTTTCTTTCTTTCTTTCTTTCTTTCTTTCTTTCTTTCTTTCTTTCTTTCTTTCTTTCTTTCTTTCTTTCTTTCTTTCTTTCTTTCTTTCTTTCTTTCTTTCTTTCTTTCTTTCTTTCTCCCCCTCTCTCTCTCTCTCTCTCTCCTTCTTTCTTTTTTCTCTTCCCTTCTTTCCCTCTTTTTCTCCCCTATCCTCCATTTTGCCAACTGGTACATGATTTTGCCGACTGCCATGAATGTTGGGGGGGTGTCACACCCCCCCATACCCCCCCTCTAGCTACGGCCCTGTTCGTGAACGAATTGATTTTAAGATCCTCTTGCTTACTTTTCAATGTTTGATAAAATCATCTCCAGTCTATCTTCAACAGTTAATATCAGAATACTCACCCTCCCGCAACTTGCGCTCATGCAAAAAATCACTCTTAAAAGTTCCTGCCATCAACACCCAATCTTATGGTTCCCGATCTTTTTGTTCAGCATCCCCTCAACTTTGGAACAACCTACCTCAGAGCATAAAACAAGCAGACTCCACTGACAAATTCAATTCTATGTTAAAAACTCATCTTTTCGTTAAATAGATCGTCCTTAGCATATGCGGCTTCAACTGTCTACTTTCAACTGTTAACATGTATGATTTGATTTTAGCTGAAATTTCTTGTCTTCCTATGTATTTTCCTTAAGCGCTTAGAGACATTCTTTGTGATAAGCGCTATATAAATGATGTTAATTATTATTATTATTATTAATAAATAGAGTAAAATTCACAGAGCAAAATTCTGAAAATTTCATCAAAATCGGATAACAAATAACAAAGTTATTGAATTTTAAAGATTTGCATCATTCCGGTGAAAAACAGTTTTAGGCATGTCTTTATGAGTATTCATTAGGTGGGCTGATGATGTCATATCCCCACTTGTTCATTTGTATTTTATTACATGAAATTAGGTTTATTCAAACCTTTTCTACCAAGAACAATTGGATTGACAACTGATTAAGTGCATTAGTTATTTATTGCCGCAACTTATTTCATCATAATGGAGACACATTATTTACACATGTATGAAAAAATCAAACATTTATGATTTCATGTAATAATATAAGAAAAAGGAAAGTGGGGATGTGACATCATCAGCCCACCTAATGAATATTCATGACGATGTGCATTTAACTGTTTCCACAAAATATTGATAAACTTTAAAATTCAATAACTTCGTTATTTGTTATCCGATTTTGATGAAATCTTCAGCATATTGCTTTGTGAATTTTACTCTATTTATTTAGATATAAATATTTTCAACCCGAACCATCCCTTTAATGGAATAAAGTCAACCATATATTTATTACTTATATATATATATATATATATATATATAAAATACAGGTCAATCCATAGTTGTGTGCCCCCGGTAGCTGCGCAAACCCATTTACTCGAGGAAATGGTCTGAAAAATTCCTGCCAAGGAAGGTCCCTCTCGTTCAACAGAATGTTGCTCTTCTT
This sequence comes from Lytechinus pictus, assembly GCF_037042905.1. NCBI lineage: Eukaryota > Metazoa > Echinodermata > Echinoidea > Temnopleuroida > Toxopneustidae > Lytechinus > Lytechinus pictus. The sequence continues at coordinate 4,375,491 of NW_026974141.1, forward strand.
CTTCTGTCTTGTGGTATTGGCAACCATAAAAACATTACTATTTTTGCCACTGCTTTAACTTGGAGCCTTCTTTGAGAGGATGAAAAACTTCTTTCCCTTCATCTTTTTTTTTCTATTTTACTTTCTTTTTCTCCTTATTTTTTTCTCCTTTTATTTTCTTTTCTGTTAATCTTTCTTTTTTCTATATCTTTTGTCTTTTTTTCTTCTTTCTTTCCTTTTTTTCTGTACCTCTTTTGTTTTTTTTTTGTTTTTTTTTTGTTCCCTTTCTTTTTGTGTGCATAATTCTATGTGCTAGTCTTGTATGAAGACTCAATTGTTGATCAGAGTTTCAATCAGGGTCTGTCTCTGCAGACGAGTACTAAACAGTAGAGCATGATGACCTGTATACGGTATAAGCAAGGAGATATCTCCTTGGTATAAGTTGTCAAAGTTTGAGGTTACCATGGAGATAACTTCTATCTGTAAGTCTTCACTGAAACCTGACCCACTACTTCAGAGTGGAGAACGCTAAAAGTGAGGTCGTAACTAGTAACATGGACCTACTACTCTGACAGTAGGTCCATGCTAGTAACAAGCAGTGTTGCCAGGTTCGAGCTGAAGAAAATCCACAAAAGGCACTCGAAAAATTCCCAAATCGGACCCTTAATCCCCCAATTTTTAAAATCACAATAGTTTCTGGAAAAAGTGAGGACATTTATAATGGTTATTGCCCAAAACTGTGTTGGTTTGTTCACACCATACACAGCAGTTTTTTTTTAGGTTTCGATCTCTATGGTTTCGATGAAAAGTAGATCGGCAACACTACCATTGTATCGTACAACCAACTATTGGAACTGTTGGAACTAAGTACAATGCATTACCACTTGCCTCATTAATATCATCTATGTCCAACACGCGGAATGTAATATCGTCATATATAATTATATATATATATATATATATATATATATATATATATATATATATATATATATATACCAAAATCTATCTCAAAATTAACTTTCTATATAATTAAAGGTCAAGTCCACCCCAGCGAAATGTTGATTGAATAAGTAGAGAAAAATCAAACTAGCATAACACTGAAAATTTCATAAAAATCGTATGTAAAATAAGAAAGTTATGGCATTTTAAAGTTTCGCTTATTTTTCACAAAACGGTGATATGCACAACTCAGTGACATGCAAATGTGTCAGTCGATGGTGTCCATCACTTGCTATTTCTTTTGTTTTTATTGTTTGAATTATACAATATTTTTTTTACAGGTTTGACCATAGGGACCGACTTGATTGAACCGTCTAGTATCAAACAATGCTAATTCCACATGTTCAGGGAGGAATTAATCACTGTTTTACTTGACGATGAGGAGAACATTAAAATATTTAATATCTCATATAATAAAATACAAAAGAAATAGTCATAAGTCTCCTCAATTTGCATACCGACCAGGATGTGCATATAACTGTTTTGTGAAATTAAGCGAAACTTTTAAATGTCATAACTTTCTTATTTTACATCCGATTTCGATGAAATTTTCAGTGTTATGCTGGTTGGATTTTTCTCTTTTTATTCAAATCATTTTTTTGGGGTGTACTTGTACAAGTCCACCCTCAATAAATGTTTATTTGAATCAATAGAGGACAATCAGACAAGCATAAGGCTGAACATTTCATCAAAATCGGATGTAAATTAAGAAAGTTATAAGAAAATTTATAATTTTGCTTATTTTTCACAAAACAGTGATATGCATAATTCAATCATTTACAAAGGAGATAGTGGATGATGTCCCTCACTATTTCTTTTGTTTTTCTATTGTTTTAATTGTACAATATTTCAATTTTTTTACAGATATGACAATATTGACCGATTTGACTGAATCACAAAATGAACAATGTCAATACCGTAAGTTCAGGGAGGAATAAAACTCAATTTCGCATGACAATGAGGAGAAAATTAAAATATTTCATATTTCATATAATAAAATACAAAAGAAATAGTGAGTTGGTGATGTCATCAGTCCCCTCATTTCCATACCGACCAGGATGTTTTTTATAACTGTTTCGTGAAATTAAGCGAAAATTTAAAATATCATAACTTTCTAATTTTACATCCGATTTTTATGAAAGTTTCCAGTGTTACGCTTGTTGGATTATTATCTTTTTATTAAATAATCTCAATTTTTTCTTGGGGTGGAATTGTCCTTACATTTTTTTTCCTTACAAAACTCTCAAGCTTTAACAGTAATTTATGTAATTTGTTACAAACTAGATAGTGAATTGCGAGGCCTGTCACATTTTTACGAGTTATTTTTCTTCAGATATGGGGTTTGAATCGCCCTTTGCCCTCATTAACATATTCATATTCTAAGTATACATAAATTCATGACCCACATGCACACACTTGCACCTCTTTTTACCAAAAATGATTTTATATTCTTCCCAACCGAGTTTTTATTTTTCAATATTTTATATTTCGTTACATCATTTTCTTAAAATATAATTCATAATGGTTTTCATGTAGCCCCCTCGAATCCTTTGATTTCTCCCCCTTGTTTCACTTTCCCCTTATTTTTTTTGTTTTGTTCAGATTTATCAAATGAATGTAATCAAATATTGGAGATTCCTTTATTTATTTTTCCTCGTTTGAACTAGGGGTGTGTTTTATGACACTGATATTGAAATAAAAACTAATGAATTAGGCAGAGTAATTTCCATTAAATATTTATTATTTTGAGGAGCTGTAATTTTTGGTCTCGTTTTGTTTTGAATTGCGTTTAGTGCTCTCTATTCTCTCTCTTGCAAAAGGCTATTAGTTTTTATGTGTTTGTAATTCATGGAACTGTAACTTTTTTTTTGTACTTGTTTTGTTTTCTGTTTGTTTTTGTTTTTGCATTTAAAACAAATATGTAATAGATAATTTTATGGAAACACCCACATTTTCAACTTTGAGATCTAAAAGAGAAAATTATTGTACACTATTATCAGATGTCGGGAAAGTCAAGAGTGTTCACAAAAGGGGTGAATGTGTGTGTGTGTGGGGGGGGGGGGGGTGGGGTGTGTGAGAGGAGAGAGCCGGGGGTGTTTCATCAAAGTTGTTAGCACTGACTAAATGGTCAGTGCTGACTATTTCAGTGAAATCCTTGGTTTTGATTGGCTAAGAAGCACTGGCCTCTGACTGTTGCTATAGTAACTGACGGACAAAGACAACTTTCATGAAACGGAGCCCAGAAGGGCGTTCGCACCTGTTATTACCACGCGATTGCATAGAGTTATACACAGCCAAATGGGCACTGGACGAAGTGGGAATTGGACACGATTGGACAAAATGGATATTGGACCAAACAACATTAGACCAAATGGCTAATGTGCGAGTGGCTTTTGAATAGTTCCAACTCTAGGTACAGCTTTTGGCGGTAGTCTACCACTTTTTACACATTTTGACCGCCTATCGATTGTACTTGTCATTTCTATAGAAACTACCGCTTCTTAAAAGAAAATTTTGATAAGAATATCTCAATATTATCGAAAATTGACAGTATGATGATACGGAATCTACCTTTTCATGCCGTCAATACCTGTAAAATGCAATTTTTTTTTCTCTCGGTCGGTCGCACTTGACTCTCTTGCACTGACCAACTGCATGCACTTCACTACCCTATTGGAGCAGTGTAAGATGTGCATGCAATTTATTCGAAATAGCACTATCCCATACTCGCTAAAATAAAATTGCCGAACGAACTCTAAAACGAGCATAAAACATCAAGTCCCAGAATGAATACCTGAATAATGAACTAAGTAATTGAAACGAATATGCTTATTTTTTCACCTCGTCTATAACTTTGATAATTATGTAAATACCAATAATGATTGTATCTAGGGAAACTTATTTTTAATATATTTTATAATTCAGCCAGGTCTTGTATCTTAATAGTTTTGGCGAGGGCATATTCGATAATCTAGCTGTTACAGCACTGTCGTTGATACACTCTCCCCCTGAGGATTGTAGGGATATGCTACTGTTGGTATGTGTGTGTGTGTGTGTGACAGAGAGAGAGAGAGAGCGAGAGAGAGATGTAGTATGTTTGTTTACTGTAGGGGAGGGATAATAAATAGGTATCCAATGCTATAGGGCCTATCTTGTTTGGATCCGGAATGGGGGGGGGGGGGTAGTTCAGTTGCAATATAGTTCACACTCTGTAACCCAATATAATTTCATCACATAGAATACTATTGCCATATGAAGAGTTTGGTTGCAAAAGGGGTAAGGTCCACTTTGAACCATTCTGAGAAAAACCATGTTTTTTAATTCTCAATTATTGCAATATTCTTATGAGAAACTAAACTGCCATGTCATGATGTACTGCCCTATCATGTAAACAAGAAATTGGGTATAAAAGAAATCTACCTGTCTTCATTTTTTTTATATATGTCTTTAAAAATTATCATTGTGGACCTAACCCCTATTGCAATCAAACTGAAATGAATCCAATCTCTTTTGATTAAAAAAGTGATTTTTCTTTGCCACTGTTATTCACGTTTTCATGTGAATTTCCAATTTTTTTTATGTATCATCAGAGCGACTAGAAATTTAGAGGTTTTGAGACAGAAAACAATAAAATTCATGAAAAATGGACCTAACCCGTTTTGACAAATGAGCTCTTCAAAAGAGTTTGGTTGCAAAATGGGGTAAGGTCCACTCCAAGAAAATCATTTTTTTTAATTCTCCCATATTGCAATATTCTTACGCGAAACTAAATTTCCATGATACCCTACCATGAGAACACAAAATTCGTTATAAAAGAAATCTACCTGTCTTCATATTTTTAAAAATATACTTTTCCAAAAAAAATCTGTGTGGACCTTGCAACCAAACTGAAATGGACCTAACCCCTTTTGAAAAAAGTGATTTTTCTTTGCCATTTTAGTTCACTGTTTAATGGAATTTTCAACTTTTCATTGGTATCATCTTATAGAGCTACTAAAAATCTATACATTGAGACCAAAAAGATCAAACTTGATGAAAAATTTACCTAACCCCTTTTGCAAGTGAGCTCTTCATGCATATTCAACTTTTAATGGTGCATGCGACCATGCATGATTGTTATGAATTTCACTTAAAAGTGATCTTTTATCAAAGCATGCTTAATAATTTCCTCTTGCAAAATGAATATTTCTTTATTTTCTCGATCCGTTTTCAGATTCATACTCGAATCCCTTCCCCAATCAATACAATCAATGCTATTCAGCTAAGCGAAAACAAGTATTATACAGTCATAATAATAAATGGAAACATAATTCAAAACAATTGTTACTAAGAAATGCAATGAGCGTATCATTTCATTTGGGGATTCTCAATTTAGACTGCTGCTCTCATTGTGCCAAATTCCTTAATTTTAAAGGCATGAGTTTACATTATAAACATGTTATTAAAAAAGGAAAGATGAAATATATACATGGATGCCTTTCTATCAACTTAGAAATTCTGAAGCCAACAAAAAAATCAAAAGAAATGATTTTGATACATAAAAATCGAAGATTTTGTGTAATTTCTATCGTGCCGATAACAATAGAACACATGACCATGATCATGTGACCTAAGTATTGTGCAAAACTATCATTCATACTTGATTACCCTTATGTCGATGTTTCATGAGCAAGTACCATAAACTTCCTAAGTTATGATGCCACTTCAACACATACTCCCAACACGGCCAAAGTTCACTGACCTTTAAATGACCCTTGACCTTGGCCATGTTCCTGAAACACACACAGGGTATTCAAGGATACATTGGTGCTCTTATGTCCAAGTTTCAAGAACTAAATCCATAGACTTTTAAAGTTATGATGACAATTCCACAAATAACCCCAACATTACCAAAGTTTGTTGACGCTAAATGACCATTTACCTTGGTCATGTGACCTGAAATTAGCACAGGATGTTCAAGGATACTTGATTGCTCTTATGTCCAAGTTTCATGAACTAGATTCATAAAATTTCAAAGTTATAATGACAATTCCAAAAAAAAAAAAACCCAATATGGCCAAAGTTCATTGACCCTAAGTGACCTTTGACCTTGGTCATGTGACCTAAAACTTGCACATGATATTCAGGGATACATGGTTGCTCTTATGTCCAAGTTTCATGAACTGGATCCATAAACTTTTAAAGTTATGATGACAATTCCTCAAATAACCCCAACATGGCCAAACTTTGTTGACCCTAAGTGACATTTGACCTTAATCATGTGACATGAAACTCAGGAAGGATATTCAGTGATACACTATTACCCTTACGTCTAAGAACTAGGTCCATATACTTTTGAAGTTATGACAACATTTCAAAACTTAACCTTGGTTAAGATTTCGATATTGATTCCCCCAACATGGTCTAAGTTTACTGACCCTATATGACCTTTTGACCTTGATCATGTGACTTAAAACTCGGACAGGATGTTCAGTAATACTTGATTACCCCTAAGTCCAAGTTTCATGAACTAGGTTCATATGCTTTCTAAGTAATGATGGCCTTTAAAAAAACTTAACCTTGGTTAAGATTTCAATGTTGACGACGCCGCCGTCGCCGTCGGAAAAGCGGCGCCTGTAGTCTCGCTCTGCTATACAGCCGAGACAAAAAAGCTTATTTATACTAGAAATGTGAATTTAACACCTTTTCTAAAATGTGACGTTTGGCATTATCTTCAGACATTACAGGAGAGGGGGCATCAAAGAATTGAGCATATATTAAGTTTTAAATTATTTATCTCAAGATTAAATATTCTCCCAATTTCCTTACTACATAATGTTCAATTATCTGTTTTTATGAATTCCTATTGTAACAACCCTTTTCCTAATAATTTTGATATTTTTTTTCAAACCAAAATAGATAAACATAATACTATAAATTTAGCTGCTACTCGTGCGATATATGGTCATTATTCTTGCTCAAAAAATAAATTTTATGTAGGGGTCCATTACTTGGAATAATCTCCCTCAAAATATCAAACAGTGCAAAACTGTACAAAGCCTTAAAAGACATTTGAAAATCCATTTAATGCAGAAATTATAATACTAATAGTATACTGATATAGATTCAATTATATTCACGTTATGTTTGTTTGTTCTATATTTCCAGACTGCATTTGTTTTTATTGTGTTGGTTTGTGTTAATTTCAGGATCATTATTTCCTTGTCACATTCTGTGATCCTTCGACTATTCTCAAATATTCTTTTTTATGTTAAAATGTATTTTATTTGAAATATCCATATTTCTTGATTTGTATGTTTTTTAATGAAGATTTTGGTAAATAAAGTTTCAATTTCAATTTAAAGTGAATAATAAAGCGTGACTGATATTTTGATATCATCATGATCATATTGAAAAAAAAACACCTAATGTGACATAATGTGAACATGAAAATGAATTTGTACAAATTTTATGTTAAGCAAAGTAATTTTCTATTTTGATCTTCCTCATAGGAGACAACAGAATATACTCTACATAAATATATAGCTTATCATATCTCATATAGGCTTATGATCAAATTACAAAACTAACAGATAAGTTCGCTGTGCGAAACATTTATGACTCATCACTTGAATAGTCATTAACTGATAAATAACATTACAACAAATATATATGGTAATGGATATGTGCATTTCACGATAACTATTAGAATATGAAATATATATATATATATATATATATATATATATATATATATATATACAATGTATCAATTAATTCATTAAAATTCATTTTTTCCTGACCATCGCTATCAGAATACCAGCCCATGTGACACATGTAACAGTATCCCGTTTATGTGATTTGTTCAACTGATAACCTATAATGTATATTCAGTTAGAGGGCGCACTCATGCTGAGTAATAAAATACCCTTCCTACCTGTAAAAAATCTCTAAGTACCCTCTGATGTCCGAGTCAAGTAAAACCACTTAACAACCCAACCACAACATGAAACAACATAGAGTGAACATAATCAAAATGTACAAATTTTACACAGTCACTAAGCAGTAAAAACACATTGTTTAAGTCTGTCACTCTAAAAACAAGTTGTTTAAACTTTTTTTGTAATTGTTTAAACTTTTTAAACAACTTCTTAAAAAAATTAAACAATAGTTATTAGAGTGATGGGCTTAAACAACGTGCTTAAAATTTGAAAGAGCGTTTTTACAGCAGTATGTTATATTGGAGCTTTTTTACAAAGTGATTACACGTTCACATTGTATCCTTTCATTATTAGTAGGAGATAACAGGGGGTCACCATCATATGCATTATAATGATCAAAAGCAATAGAAAAATTCGTTTCACGTACCTGGAATTGGAGAAGAAATAGATATGGAAATTGTGACTCATCAACTGATTAAATTATGAAGTCATTACATGATGAAATAAACATGAGAACAAAATTATATCCGACGCTTTAAGGAAATATGTTGATGGACATATACCGTACATTACTGTACATGATAACTACGAGAATATGAACAAAACACATTTAAATCATAAAAAATATACATGGCTATGCTTCAAGGATATGGTTGCTTATAAACACACATACATGAATCGTTGGCCTATGATGGTCTCTCAATCCGGTGGAATGGGTTAGATGACAAGTCAGAGCGCTAGTGCCCTTTAATACGATATTATTATCAGGTCCCTAGGAGAGGACCTTAAGCCGTCGGTTCACTGGTTGATTACTAACAACCAACCAATCGCACTTTCTCCGCAGACCAATATAATAATCCCCACCAACATGTTTTATATATACACCCAAAGTTATTTACATAATATAGATCAATACAGTAATGAAGGGGTACTCAGGCTGAGAGTGACAAACAAAAAACTGAAAACTGAAAATTTTATCAGCATTGCGTTACTTTGGTGACACTGTTATAAGATTGGTTACTGCTTTGATTTGTAATATCATCATTGTTGAAACATATTTTATACACAATGCATTGTGATGTCCGTTAATGAAATAAGAAATGGGAAAGTTAGGACCACACAACATCAGCCCACCTATCACTGGTCAGTGCATGAATAGAGCTGTTTTCACAGAACATCGCTAAACTTACATATTGATTAGTTGTTTTATCAGATTTTGATGAAATTTTTAACGTTTTGCCATTTTATACTATGGAGTATTGACAGAAGCTTATTCAAACTCCCCTTTACTAGCCAGTGGAAGAGCCTACTTGGTTGAGTAACTCCTTAATTTGTTTATGAATAGACCAAACCTGACTGCTAGAGTAGGCAACCCCTCACTGTGTTTGATAGCTATTGTGTGTGTGCACTGCATAGGGCAATGCAAGCAAATGCTCAGCAGACTGCAGATAAGCAAGCATAGGGTGCAGCAGCACCTTTCAGCAGCTCCTTGGCTGGGAAAGCCAGCACTTTGGTGCCACGCCTTTGATATTTGGAGTGGCATGTAAGCCAGCAGTGGTTGGTTCACTGGTTGGAATTCAAGGTCCAGACTACGGCCGTTTTTCTCCATGGTTTATCCACGTCTTTTGACGTTCCGTGTCTCCATGTATCGCCAAAGTTCTCCTAGTTTAGCTACGTCCTACGTCTTGTGACGTTCACGGCCTCTTCGACGTCTTACGACGTTCTACGATTGCTACGTTATCCACGGGAAAGTCCCGAGATCTAGGTTATCCGGTTTCTTCTAGTTTGGCAAGTTCATCGCATTCGCGAGTTCATCCTCATATCGTCTTCCATTCGGCACTGCTCATCCATTTGCGTCTGACACCGGGTGATGAGTGAAGACTTGAGAAACTGAACTTTCCCCATAATATAAAGTCGGTATATGTATAGTATATACATTGTTTTCATAAACACACACAGAGATTATGCTCTTTTCTTTGAATAGGAATAGCAGGTCACAATACTTAGTTTATTTACATTATACTAATTTGAATTGAGACAGATTGTTCCAAAACTTATTGATACTGGTTTATTGAACTTTATGTTTTGACAGCTTGTGAGCCTCGATAATGGCAATATTGATATATATAATAAATTCATTTTGATTGAAAGGTACAATTTTATCTTATAGTTTAATTCTTGGGTGGTCAAACAACCTGTTTAGACTAATAAGTCAAGTTCACATCAAACACAATGTGACAATTTGGGGGCTTGTCCGAGTTGTTTAGGCCATAACATACCCTGTTGGTTGAATTAATTGGTATAGGATTTGATTGTTAGATTTGTATAATGTACTGATGAAGATAATCTAGGATTTTCTGTTTGTTTTATTGGTCAACAAACATAAGATTTAATTGGTCGATGACATGACCCCTTGCAAAATTTGTGATATGTACTTATGAAAAATTTTCTGTTCAATTTTCAGAATTTAGCCGAAATCCTTCAAGTTCTTTGTGTCAGTGGGCCAAGGACCATCCAGTGCACCAACACTCCTGCTAGCGACGAGCATGCGCAGCAAGGTCAAGTGCGAGTAAAGGTTTATTTTGGATTGTCGGTGAGTTGCAAAATTGAATATGTATGAAAATTGTGCCACACAAGTTATCAAACACCCCTATAAGAAATAGTTGATATAGTATATAGTTACTCAATAGTTTTTTGACTTAGGTAGTGGTAGTTTAAACCTTTAAACATGAGTACTAAGTGGTTTGAGATTGGCAAGGAATTAGGTCTGTCAGGGCCTGAGCTTCTTTCATTTGTAGGAGAAAGGGAACAATTAGAGCGAGAGGAACGTAGGGCTAATAGAGAAGTTAGGAAAGAGGAAGAAAAAATTCTGGAGATGAAACTTGAATTGGCTCGTGTTCAAAGCCAGAGTAGGTCTGATAGTATGATTGATAATGGTTATGGAAACGGTCGTAGTTTGGTACCAACCCCGAAACTCCCTCATTTTGTTGAAGGAAAAGATAATATGGACGCATATCTCAAAAGGTTTGAGAAGTATGCGGAAGTTCAGTCATGGCCAAGAAGTAGTTGGGCCATTAGTTTAAGTACACTCTTGCAGGGTAAGGCACTCGATGTGTATTCAAGACTTCCAGCAGATAAAGCTGAAGATTATGATGCCCTCAAGGAAGCATTGTTGTTAAGGTTTGAACTTACTTGTGACGATTTTCGTCAAAAGTTCAGGTATTCCAATCCACAGTCTGGGGAGACCCCCACTCAATTTGTTGTTAGGTTAGAACATTATTTGAGTCGTTGGATTGATCTGTCAGGTACGCAACGTACATTCGATGGTGTAGTAGAAATGTTGCTCAAGCAACAACTGGTTGAGAGAGGTGGAACCTCTCTAGGTCTTTTTCTGAAGGAAAGGAAACCTAAGAATATTTCAGAGATGACTAGTCTAGCAGACACGTATGTAGAGGCCCATAGTGGTCACTTTGGAATTACCAGGAAAAATAAGAACGATAACAAGGGAAAGCCACAAGGTAGTAGGTACCCTTAGTCAGACAGTGAAGTTAAAACAAGTCCGGGGAACTTAAGAAATTCACTTCCTGAACGGAAAAGAATTGGTCCGTGTTTCATCTGTAACAAGATGGGGCATTTAGCAGCTAAATGTAACACTAAATTACAAGGTGCAAGTCTAATTTGTAGTACTGATCATTCAAAAAGTAGTAGCCAAAATCAGAAAAGAGAATCAACTCAGTATGAAACAAATAGTAAAGTGTCAGTTGATAGTAGGTCAGATTCTTGTGCAACTTGTTCGCTTGTTAGTCCAGATATGGAAGGAAGTGAGACACTTGGACTTTTGTTAATGTCTTTAGTTAGTGAGAAAGATAAGTCGGAGTTAATAGAGATACCTTACAAAAATCACCGATGATGTGTGCTGCATGTCAGCGTCGTTGGCGTGGTAAGTTGACTGTTGTTGAAGGTAGGATTGGATCACACAAGGTTGATGTTCTTTATGATTCAGGATGTTCCGGTGTTGCGGTTAAGAAAAGTCTTGTGAGGTCAGATCAAATTATCTGGTAAATATAGACAATGTGTTTTGATAGATCAGACTCTGCGTAGGTTTCCTACTGCTAATGCTCATATTAGCTCACCTTTGTTTGTAGGTACAATAGAAGCACTGTGTATAGAGACACCAGTTTTTGATGTTATAATAGGGGACATTGAAGGTGTCCGTTCCGTGAGTAATCCCCATCCAGATTGGAAAATGGTAGTTCAGGGTGACGATATTACTCAAGGTCATGTAAGGAATGTAGATTCCAATGGTAACTCTAATTCTGAGGATGAGATAGTTGAAGTTCATGATGATGATATTACTCAAGGTCATGTTAGGAATGTAGATTCCAATGGTAACTCTAATTCTGAGGATGAGATAGTTGAAGTTAATTGTGATGATGGTACTAATGTAGGCCTAGCTGTGCAGACAAGGTCTCAGAGTCGAGAAGCTCGACGCCCCCAGCGGCCCTTGAAAGTTCCATCTCAAATCCCAGATGTTTCTCCTGAAGAAATTAGAAGAGAAACTGCAAAGGATCCTAGTTTGAAGAGAGCGAGAGAACTCGCTCAAGTTAGTTTGTCAGATGATGATAGGAAGAACACTTATTTCGTAGTAGATGATGGACTGTTGTACAGAATGTTTCAACCTAAGAATGAGAGAGGTAATTCTGTGAAACAATTGGTAGTCCCTCAGGTCTTTAGGAAAGTTGTGTTGTCACTTGCTCATGAAGGAATAATGAGTGGGCATCAAGGCATAGGCAAAACCACTGAGAAGATTTTAACTTGTTTCTTCTGGCCCGGCATTCATGCCGATGTTACTCGTTTCTGTCGCTCTTGTGACATTTGTCAGCGGACAGTACCAAAGGGAAGAGTTCCCAAAGTGCCACTTGGCAAAATGCCCGTAATAGATATTCCATTTCTCAGAGTGGCTATTGATATAGTAGGCCCTATCCATCCAATGACTACAAAGAAGAACAGGTATATCCTGACCATTGTTGATTATGCGTCTCGCTATCCAGAGGCAGTCGCATTGCCAAATATCGAAACAACCACTGTAGCTGAGGCTATGGTTGAAGTGTTTTGTAGGGTAGGAGTTCCTCAGGAAATCCTTACCGATCGTGGAAGTCGGTTCACGTCTGACATGATGAAGGAGGTGAGTAGGTTGTTGTCAATAAAACAATTGACCACAACACCCTACCACCCCTCTTGTAATGGTTTGGTTGAGCGTTTCAACCAGACCCTAAAGCAAATCTTGAAAAGAGTTTGTGCGGATCGACCCAATGATTGGGACAGGTACATAGGACCAGTGTTGTTTGCATATATATCAGCCCCTCAGGCATCCCTTAGGTATTCCCCTTTCGAATTGATCTATGGTAGGCAGGTTAGAGGTCCCCTAGAAATACTCAAGGACTTATGGAGTGATGAAACTCATGATCCCGAGTTGAAGACTACTTATCAATATGTAGTCGATCTTAAAGAGAGATTGAAGAGTACTCTAGAAGCTGCTCATGATGAGCTTCGTAAGGCAACGTCTAGAAGTGAAAGGCACTACAATGTTAGGAGTAGGCAGCGTAAATTTGACCCTGGAGATAAGGTACTTATCCTCCTCCCCACTGATCATAATAAGTTGCTCCTCCAGTGGAAAGGTCCATTTAAGGTTGTACACAAACTTGGCGATAATGATTATCGTCTTGATGTTAATGGAAACCACAAGACATTCCATGCAAACCTTTTGAGGAGATATATTGATAGGTTTGACAAAACAAAGGCAAATTCAGATAGTAGTAGTAGTAATAATCCAGATCCCAATGTTACTGTTGCTGGGTTGTTGGATGTGATTGCCCAGGCCACGATCGTCGACCATGAAGAGAAAGACGACGAGGACAATCCATCTCCAACATCAAACCCAATTACTATACAAGTTCCAAGATTGGAAGCGAAAGAGACTGTTGAAGATGTAAAGTTAGGACCTAACTTAAAAACTAGTCAGCAGCGTCAGTTGAAGAGGATACTTGGTAGTTATAGAGATGTAATGACTGATTTACCTGGTAAGACTCGGTTAGGTGAACATTCGATTCGGCTAACGTCTGACGACCCCGTCCGACAGAAGCCATATCCAGTTCCTCATGCCCTCCGTGGCGTAATTGATAATGAAGTTGAGAAGATGATTGAGATGGAGGTAGTAGAAAAGTCTAATTCTCCATATTCATCCCCAATTGTTATTGTCAAGAAGTCAGATGGGAGTAATCGCTTTTGCATAGACTTTAGGCGGTTAAACCGCGTGACTGTTTTTGATGCTGAGCCCCTTCCGAATACAGAAGAAATATTTTCTAGTTTGTCAGGGTCCCATTTCTTTTCGAAGCTAGACCTTAGTAAAGGATACTGGCAAATTCCCCTTTCTGATGAGACAAAAGAGAAGACTGCGTTTCAGACTGCGAGTGGTCTGTACCATTTCCGCGTAATGCCGTTTGGACTAGTTAACGCGCCGGCGACATTCAGCCGAGTAATGCGTAAACTACTTGCAGGTATGAAACATGTAACAAACTACTTAGACGACATCTTGATCCACACCCCTACATGGGAAGAGCATCTTGTTATTCTACAGGAATTGCTGAGAAGGCTGCGAGCATTAGGACTGACTGCTCGGCCCAGTAAATGTCAACTGGGTTGTCAACAAGTAGAGTTCTTGGGCCACCTCTTGCAAGATGGCAAGATTCAGCCTATGAATGACAAAGTGGAGAAAATCAAGAATGCAACCAGGCCAGCTACCAAGAAGCAACTCAGGGCGTTTATTGGACTGGCAAGTTACTACAGGCGCTTTATTCCACATTTCGCGTCCATAGCCTCACCCTTGACCGATAAGACGAAAAATCGGGAACCCAACCTAGTTCAGTGGACAGAACGTGAAGAGAAGGCCTTCACGACTTTGAAGAATAGTCTTGTCCAACGACCCATTCTGTGTCTTCCAGATATACATCGTAGGTTTATTGTCAGGACCGACGCCTCGTCGACAGGCATTGGAGCTGTGCTCCTTCAGGAATATGATGGTGATAAACACCCAGTCGCCTTTGCAAGTCGTAAACTCCTGACAAGAGAACAGGCATACTCTACGATTGAGCGCGAGTGTTTAGGCTTAGTCTGGGGAATCAATCAGTTCCAGGTGTACCTTGAAGGTAAAGAATTTACCCTCGAAACTGATCACCAACCCCTCCTCTACCTAAATCGCACAAAATGCATTAACAATCGTGTAATGAGATGGGCACTAGCCCTCCAACCATTTCGGTTCCGTATCGAAGCTATCCGCGGATCTGACAATGTCGGAGCCGATTTCTTGAGTAGAGTTTAATTTAATCTGATGTTCTACTAGCTGAAGTGAGCTAGTGTTTTTTTCATTATCTTGATCTATAGTTTTGTGTTGAAAAAAAAAAGATTGTCTAACACCATGAAGAGATATTAAGTAAGTAAAGAGATTTTTTTGTTTTAAATAGGAATAGATATATATATATACACACATATGCATTGTTGATGATTTTCTTTGAAGAAGAAGAAAAAAAAAAAAAAAAACCTCGATCCCAGAAAAGGAGTCGTGTTTAATTTGATTACTGACGATATTGAAACAAAGACAGGAAGTTAATGTTATAGTTGAAATAAGCTCTTATATTTTGGTTTTTGCAAAATGTGATACATTTTTTTCAAATAGGGGGTAATTGTCAGAAGCTTATTCAAACTCCCCTTTACTAGCCAGTGGAAGAGCCTACTTGGTTGAGTAACTCCTTAATTTGTTTATGAATAGACCAAACCTGACTGCTAGAGTAGGCAACCCCTCACTGTGTTTGATAGCTATTGTGTGTGTGCACTGCATAGGGCAATGCAAGCAAATGCTCAGCAGACTGCAGATAAGCAAGCATAGGGTGCAGCAGCACCTTTCAGCAGCTCCTTGGCTGGGAAAGCCAGCACTTTGGTGCCACGCCTTTGATATTTGGAGTGGCATGTAAGCCAGCAGTGGTTGGTTCACTGGTTGGAATTCAAGGTCCAGACTACGGCCGTTTTTCTCCATGGTTTATCCACGTCTTTTGACGTTCCGTGTCTCCATGTATCGCCAAAGTTCTCCTCGTTTAGCTACGTCCTACGTCTTGTGACGTTCACGGCCTCTTCGACGTCTTACGACGTTCTACGATTGCTACGTTATCCACGGGAAAGTCCCGAGATCTAGGTTATCCGGTTTCTTCTAGTTTGGCAAGTTCATCGCATTCGCGAGTTCATCCTCATATCGTCTTCCGTTCGGCACTGCTCATCCATTTGCGTCTGACACCGGGTGATGAGTGAAGACTTGAGAAACTGAACTTTCCCCATAATATAAAGTCGGTATATGTATAGTATATACATTGTTTTCATAAACACACACAGAGATTATGCTCTTTTCTTTGAATAGGAATAGCAGGTCACAATACTTAGTTTATTTACATTATACTAATTTGAATTGAGACAGATTGTTCCAAAACTTATTGATACTGGTTTATTGAACTTTATGTTTTGACAGCTTGTGAGCCTCGATAATGGCAATATTGATATATATAATAAATTCATTTTGATTGAAAGGTACAATTTTATCTTATAGTTTAATTCTTGGGTGGTCAAACAACCTGTTTAGACTAATAAGTCAAGTTCACATCAAACACAATATATATTCTGATATTACTATTTTCAGCCAGGAGAACCCATTTTTAAAGGAATTTTACTGATAGTTCTATAGCATCCGTGACTAGTCTGTGTATTCCTACGAATGTCACATGATGGATCCTACCATTGAAATGCGATATTATGAAATTATGATAAACGATAGAATATTGAACCATGAAGGTAACAGGATAGCTGGGTGAATACATGTTACACAATATTGGACTGTGATGCTATATGGTGTGAGACAATCTGGATTACAGTGATACCTTGATGAAATATAACTTATAAGCACAAGCAAAGGCGAGCATGTCTGGGGAGAGGGAAACCAAGTTACACCAACTCAAAACCAATGTCATATCAAGTGCTTTGAACTCAACTCTTTCCTTCAGGTTCAGACCATCAAGATTTATAGAGCCTGATCACATTCTTCCTATCAACACTCGCTACATACACACTGTCTTGCTCATCCACGGTAGCATACAGGTAGACATACTCTGGAGCTTGTAGAGACTCACCAGCATTCATCCCTGTCATAGACCGTCACCACGCTTGGATTTGGATTGGCATAACATGAACTCGTGACGATCAAACCCGTCCTGGTGATAGATGCCTGCCAAGTATTGTGCTTTGTTTGAACAGTGTGTTAACGAGTGGATCCTGTCGGGTCATAGATATAGACTTGTTTTCACTAGCGTACCTACGGGGGGGGGGGGCACTCTGCCCCCCCCCTGACGAGTCACAACCCATGCAAAAACGTATCTTTGCCCCCCCCTGACGGGCTTGAAAAACCTTTTTTGCCCCCCCTGACGAACTTTAAGACCTCTAATGCCCCCTTGACGAGCTTGAAGACCTTTTTTTTTTTTGCTTGTCAAATTTTTTCTGGAACGAAATCCTTTATTTGTGATCGAAGACCTTTTTTTTTTTTTTTTTTTTTTTTTTTTTTTTGCTTGTCAAATTTTTGGGCGGACGGTTTTGCCCCCCCTGTGGAAAATCCTAGGTACGCCACTGCTTGTTTTCCATAGTTAGTAATGATGATCTCATCTGTTGGACCCCTGTTAACTCTGAGAAAATTTACACTGTCTCTCACGTGGATTTTTGCTTTCCTGGAGCCAAGGGGAGAGTAGATGTGGGCTTCTGTAGAACCAGTGGACACGCAAAACGCCCCGTCCCGTTGCAACACCTGGTCCAGGTCATAACATTTCATGTCACTTAAGGGTGTGTTTCTATACCGCTGCGTTTCACCACTTGAATCAATGATATCAATACCCAGTGCACTCCACCCATACCCGATAGCGACAGTGCTATGGGAGTGCCTTGTCATACCGAACGTCACTCCCCGTAGATCAACACACTGAATGACTTCCATCTTGGGATCTGATCCTGAGATGCTCCCGAGGTCAAGACGAGTATCGTCTGCTGGTTTGAACCTCTTCTCCTGAGCTTTCTTCTTAATAGCTTCCGCAGAAGTGTGATCAGTAACCTCCTTCAGTATGGCATCCAGCTCCTCAAAGAGCAAGACATGAGCAGATAGAGTGTCTGTCTCAAGATGACCTAGTCTGCCAATATCTACCAAAGTAATTGAACTACAAATACTCTTGATCCTCTGTCGATCTTTTGACTTCAAGACGTTGAGGTCGTCATCAAAACTATGCTTTAAGGCATTTATTTGGTCGGTGAGATTTCGAAGATTTTCTTCCAGCTCCTTGGCCTTGATGCTGTAGGCTTGCCTGAAATCATCTAGTACTGTAGTGTCTGCACTGCAGTATGCACCTCATGACGTTGTATTTACAGCCCGATAGACCGCGGGTCCGATAGTCCGCGGGTCCGATAGTCCGCGGTTTTTCTAAAATTATGATAAGGATATAGTGAGATCCAATGTTATCAAGAGGTCAAAAGGTCAATGATACGAGTCCATGGGGTTCTAAAACGATAACCCAAAGGACAATCCGCCCCTGACAACTACTTCAAGGAAAATACTATCCCCATATTTTTATCGTCGGGGACTGTTACCCCCCCCCGGAAATTTACCCTCTAGACGCCAATTACCCCTAGTACGGAGCCTTTCAAATGCCATTGACTTGACTACATGGCGAGATATTTTATCTTGCCATGTCGACTAAATAAGCTTATTATGTCCGCATGGCGAAATACGTTATACTGCCAAGTCCACATTATACAAAGTTATACGTCAACATGGTGAGATATGTTATCTTGCCAAGTCGACTTGTAACAAGTTATATGTCAACATGGCGATATATCGGGATTCTTGCCGGGACTTGTACACTTCATATCTCGCCATGTCGACATATCGACTTGCCAAGATAGAATATATCGCCATGTCGAAATAATAAGCTTATTAATTATACATGGCAAGATAAAGTATCACGCCATGTCGTCACGTCGATGGCATTTTAAAGGCTCCGTACTAAGGGTAATTATCCGGGGTAATTGTCTGGAGGGTAAATTTCTGGGGGTAACAGTCCCCGGCGGTAAAAATATAGGGATCATATTTTCCTTAAAGTAGTTGTCGGGGGATAATTGCCCTAATTGGGTTATTGTTATAGAACCCAGGCGCGGATCAGGATTTCGTGAGAAGGGGGGCCCAAATTTGACCTGATTCTTGGCGCCCATGTGTACTTTTCGAAAAATGGCGCCCACTCCCTCCCAGCCAGGCTAACTTAAGTGCCTTAAATGGATTTTGAATTATCTTATAATCTCTCTCTTTTTATTCTCTTCCCCCTCTTTTTTTGAGCTGGGGGTGGGGGGGGGGGGGGTGAGGCAGTTCCCCCTCGGCACCCCATGGATCCGCACCTGATAGAACCCCATGGTCTCGTATCATTTGACCTTTGGACCTCTCGATGACATTTGATATATCTGATCATAATTTTACATACACTGCGGACTATCGGACCCGCGGTCTATCGGACCCGCGGTCTATCGGACCCGCGGACTATCGGACCCGCGGTCTATCGGACCCGCGGTCTATCGGACCCGCGGTCTATCGGGATGTCCGTATTTCTATGTTCTGAATGTTCTTCTCCAGCTCTGCTTTCTTGTCAGCACATCGCTTAGCAAGATATGTCACCTAAGAATTGAAAGTGATAAGTAAAAACAGCGAGTTAGATCTGGAAATATTCCTTAAACATGTTAAAGGTGAAAATAAGAAATATCATAAAACAAAGAATGACATACGATATTCTGAATAAGCTTGAAAAGAGACCACAAGCATATATAAATGTCAAATTGAAACAGTTACGATAATAATCACCACAGTAGTTCAACATTGAGAATAAAGAACAAATGAATAAGATGCAACAATATTTATAATATTGATGATGGTATTACAAATAAAAAACATCATTATTATTGTGTATTCATCAGCATCCAGTAAAAGTATAAGTAGTAGTAGTAGTAATAGTAGTAGTAGTAGTAGTAGTAATAGTAGTAGTAGTGGTAGTAGTAGTAGTAGGAGTGGTAGTAGTAATAGTAGGAGTAGTGGTAGTAGTAGGAGTGGTAGTAGTAATAGTAGTAGTGGTAGTGGTAGTAGTAGTAGTAGTGGTAGTAGTGATAGTAGTAGTAGTAGTAGCAGTAGCGTACCGTGACTCGGAGGAGACAAAGCATTGGGGGGGCAAAGCATTGTTCACAGACAATGCAGTGCCCCCCCAGTGCTTTGTCTCCTGCGGTTCAAGGTACGCTACTGAGTAGTAGTAGTAGTAGTAGTAGTAGTAGTAGTAGTAGTAGTAATAGTAGTAGTAGTGGTAGTAGTAGTAGTAGGAGTGGTAGTAGTAATAGTAGGAGTAGTGGTAGTAGTAGGAGTGGTAGTAGTAATAGTAGGAGTAGTGGTAGTAGTAGGAGTGGTAGTAGTAATAGTAGTAGTGGTAGTGGTAGTAGTAGTAGTGGTAGTAGTGATAGTAGTAGTAGTAGTAGTAGTTATAGTAGTAGTAGTAGTAGTCCAGTTATTATCATTTTCGTCACCACTATCATAATCATGACCAAAAACTGTAATGATCATTGCTGATTTCTCTTTTCGACATCATTGATCACCCTTAATATTTAAAGGACAAGTCTACCCTCAACAAAATGTTAACATTAATAAAAAGAGAAAAATATAACACGCATAACACTAAACATTTCATCAAAATCGGATGTAAAATAAGAAATTATGACATTTTTAAATTTCGCTTAATTTCGCAAAACAGTTATATGCACATTCTGGTCGGTATGCAAAGGAGAGGACTGATGGCATCACCCACTCACTATTTCTTTTGTATTTTATTATAAGAAATATTAAATATTTTAATTTTTCTCCTCATTTGCCTGTGAAACAAAGTTTTATTTCTAACTGAACATGTGGAATGACCACTGCTTAACATTTTATGGTTCAGTCAAGATGGTCTTATTGTTAAATCTGTAAATATTTAAATATTATATAATTTAATAAAAAAACAAAATAAACAGTGAGTAGGGGACATCTCATTTGCATGTGACTAAATTGTGCATACATCACTTTTTTGTGAAAAATGAGTGAAAGTTTTAAAAGTCACACCTTTCTTATTTTACATCCGATTTTGATGAAATTTTCAGCATTATGCTTGTCTGATTTTTCTCTCTTGATTCAAATCAACATTTTTGTTTAGGTATAGACTTATAATCATCAAAAACTGTAATAATCATTGCTGTGTGTTCTTATCGACTTTAATGATCAACCTCAATATTTACATCAGTGTCTAACCATGCTAAATCTACCTATCGTACGCAGTAAAAATGCTGTTTGAAATGTATATGGAACGCTGTTTAACCTTACCGCAGTAATGTAAACAGTTTTAACAAGTCTTTAAACTCTTAGACAGCAAAGTTTGATTTTAGCTTATAATTGTCAATGTAAGGTTCAAATAGAAAACATCGTTATATAAAATTTACGTTTAAAATGCTGTTTAATTTTCATACGAGACTGTTAAATAGCAATTTTTTTTAAATAGTTTAAACAAGTTTTCAAACTCCCAAAAGCACAGTTTGATTTATACTATTTGATTTTCAAAGAAATTTCTTAAACTTTTTAATAACTAAAGGTTCAATAGTAAACAGCGTTTTTACTGTGATAATTATGAATAAATTTACCTTCCGTCGCAACTCCTGCTCAAAGTCAACCTGTTTCTTGATTTTATGAGCTTTATGACCAACTAGTACGCACTTGTGACAGACATGGACCTTGCAATCCTCACAAAACATATCTTTGTTTTCTTGTTTGTGGATGGAGCACTTCTCAAATAAATGACCAATGCTGATCTTCCCTTCGATGACATCATCCATGGATACAATCTCATGACCGTCAAAGAACATGGTAAGCTGTTGATGGGAATGCAGACACTTATCACACATATAACAATGACAAGTTAAGCAGAAGGACACTGCGTCTTTCAGAGACTTGCAAGCGGTGTATTTCTGGCACATCTCAAGGACAGCATTCATCCCTCCACACTTGGCGTGGTAATCGTCTACGCATCCATTCATGGAGACATTGAGGCGGAGATCATCGACACGGTTGTTGGACAACTTGGTGATCTCCCTGCAGAGAGGACAGACCATGTGATCAAGGTCCTGGTGGGTTAGATCGTATTTCTTGAGGCATCGCCTACAAAATATGTGTCCACATGTAGTTAAGATTGTCGCCTCGACAAATATATCAAGACATAATGGACATATCAGGTTCGGTGAAGAGCTTGAAAATTTGTCTGATTCACATCGCTAAATCAATTAACGAACATGAGATTTAAATTCCGACAAATACATGTAACATACAAGTCAAGTTAGTACTAACGTATTGAAACGCCATGCAGGTTCGCATTACAACACAATGATCACTTCATGTTATTGCTAATGTGTAGTTCAATACAAATTCAAATCAACTATACAAGAGTAAAAAAAAAACACATGCGATTCGAACTTCCTGTAAATAGTACCGGGTATTCCCAGCTAAGTTTGAACCTGACTAACTCATCAAAAGAAGAGGACGCAACTTTAACTGAGGGAATAAGGGTTTACTAAGATGGCTGAAAATTGAATTGGTGATAAGCGTAAGAATTTTATTTTGTAAAACTTTTAGTTTGTCAATGTAAGTCTCAAAAGTATAATTGTCCCATACAACATTACAGTAAGTCAGATAGGGAAACACAAAGCTGATATTTATGTAAAGTTCCTAGAAAAGCCTCAGACAAAACACTAAATCTTACAGTCTTAACAATCTTAACAATCTTAATCTACATATAGCACCTACACCTCGATAAACCGTTGTACACACTGACTCTATGGTGTTTCTAAATCAAAAGTTCATCGATAATTACCCCTAGAAATCGAACATGGTCACTACGAGCAACACTGTGGCCCCTAACATTAAGAACAGTTTCTGGAATAATTTTGCCTCTAGAACCAAAAAGTAATACTTGGGAAGCACTCCTCATCTCATGGACAGCAGTAACTCCACTCTGAATCCTCTGGAGATGTTGTACCGCATTCCTTGCTCGTGTCCACCGCTGTACTCTCCATCCCTTCACAGCACGTTCGAATTTGTAATGGTTTAGATACCCCACATCCATACTTGTCACCGACCCAGACGTATACCCAGACATCTGGTGTTTTTCATCGTGGATACCAAGACATCACTCAGTCCGACTCCGGTGTGTCGGTGTGATCAATGAGGCTGTTCTCACTCAGTTCCTTAAACTAGTTTAGTGGAAACTAGTTTAGTGGAAACTAGTTTAACGCTAAGTGAGAACGGTCGAAGCGCTCTTGGAAGCGCTCTTCCAAACCAGTTTGGAAGACCACCTCGCGATGTAGTTTTCAAGATCGCTTCGCATCGGAAAAGTGGTTTTAGCGTAAGTGAGGAAACAACCGTTCTTCGGGAAGCGATCTTCGCACATTTTGAGCGCGCTACTCCACACGACAGGTGTAGAATGCCTATGCTGCGGTTTCGAATTTCGCGCGAAACGTGTCTCCCCACTGAGAGCGTTTCCATAGCAACAAGAGCGCTATACGTGAAGTGATTTTGAAAACCACTTTCGTGTGATCAAGTGAGAACGCTAGCAAAGCGATCTTCCAAACTGGCTTTCTGAACCGGTTCCCAGTAAACTAGTTTTAGGAACGTAGTGAGAACAGCCTCAATGGCTCCGATGCAGTCAACTTACGTAAATGTGATAACTAGTCTGGACCCCCCCCCTTATAGTTGAAGGGTCATCTTTCCTTTCATCTGCTACTGACCAGACCCTTTTTTCTGATCCTGCTGCTCCTGCGGATCCCATCCACACTTCTTAAAAGGGTCCTTCCCAATGAGCTCTTGGTGGATATCCTGTCACTGTCTGAAGCATCTCCGACTAGGCCCAGCTCGGAGGGACGTCTCCCCCTTGTGCCAAGAGGACTGAAGAGGCTTCTTGTTACCATTCCTAGTTCGAAGAGGTCGACATCTCTCCAGGCCGCCCTCCAGACCCAGCTGGACGGGACGTTTCCCATATGTGTCAAGAGAACTAGTGAGTCCTTTGTTATCACCCCTACTTCGAAGAGGTCGACATCCCTTCTGGCCGCCCTTCAGGGTTGATGATTTTTTTTGGGTCAATTTATTCTATAAAGGTTAGTTGTGATCTATGAGCTAGCTCTTTTTGCCAGCTGAGGATACTTAATGGTTGTTTACTTAATAACATCCCCTTTTTATATTTTTAATGCCGAGTTTAAATTGGGTAATACTAGGTTGATAACAATAATTGCATTTTGGCAAGCCAGCTTAT
The DNA here is from genome assembly GCF_037042905.1 of Lytechinus pictus. Classification (NCBI taxonomy): domain Eukaryota; kingdom Metazoa; phylum Echinodermata; class Echinoidea; order Temnopleuroida; family Toxopneustidae; genus Lytechinus; species Lytechinus pictus. The sequence goes on from NW_026974141.1 coordinate 4,399,879, forward strand.
AGCGAGGGAGCGACGCAAAAAAGTAATTTTCTTTCAATACCAGTAGGTAGAATCCCTTTAATTAATGTTGCCGTTTTGAAGTATATTCGTGTTCGCAAAAATAGGTTAAAACCGGAAAAAAACGTTTTTAAGAGGAAGGAGGTAGTGCCTTTTATATGTGTCTTGTTTTTCCATTAAAAAAAAAAAAATCATTTTTTTTACAGAGGTATTGTAATTTATCGGAAGCGGGGGTGGGAGATCAAGGAATTATACTGAACATGGGGAAATTCATTTGCTTACTTTACCAGCATTGTGATAGTGCATGAATGTATTCTGAATTTAGACTGTGTTCTAAAATTTACATATTCTTAGAGAACTTGAAGACATGAATGGGATACTGCATTTCTCAATATGTGTACATGCATATATATTGTCGTTATTCATTATTGTTTTTTTAAGGTTCGGGTGGGGCCTTAAAGCACCCATTTACATAGAGACGTGCCTCAATTAGCACATTGGTCAAACTAGGGGGAGGGGACAAGTCCCCCACCCCACCCCAAAATTAAAATTATAATAATAATAAATAAATAAAAAATTAAAAGAAATAAAATGTGAAATAACATAAGATAAAATAAACAAATGAATAAATGAATAAATAAATAAATAATTGGATAAATAAATAATAAGGGTGGGGGCACAATAGGACATGCCCTCCAAATATTTGGAATTCTATTTCGATTGATTTATTTTTGACTATCGTATACGTGTAATAACTTTACCTACACGTCAGACAATGCATAAAGTGATCATTTCCCCCTCCCCCTCTCTCTCTTTCTTCTCTCTCTTTATATACCTCTCTCTCCCCCTCTGATTGCCTTTCGGACTCTCTCTATCTCTCTCTCTTCATTTCGTAAACTTACGAGTTCGTATTAAAAGATGGAACAAACTCAATTGAATTTGATTACATTCAGAATTCAATGAAATCTTGATATCAATAGAATCAATTCAAAATGATAAATTGAAACTTCGTAAGTATGCGATTTACATGAATACTGATCAATCATTTTGTTAGCAAGCTCTCTCACTGTCTCTCTTCTCCTAAACTAATAAATCACTTGACTTTATGATATTATTATGCAGCTGTAGCTATTGTAGCGGTAATATCAGATTGATCATTATTTCTACATTGCTGTTTGGTTAGGTTGGGTTGGGTTTATTATCAGAATAACACCAAGATAATATATAGAGTGTACAGGAATAATTACAAATGCGAATGTTTTAACATATACAAGATACAGATGGATCACTCTATTCAGAGCCATTCATAATGATGATGTTCTTCCGATAGAGGTCTAATCACAGTAATGAGAGCAATAACGTGACAATATACATGAATGAATGACTAAAAACGTATTTGTGTATACATTTAAAAGCAATATAAGCATGACCCAATGAACGCATGATAAACAAAGCATATGAATAATTTACTTTAAGCCCCTCTTCACCCATTAATACACAAAATCATTTAAAAATGTAATATATGTACATGGCACATACTTATGTGACATATATACTTAATAACGTTGAAAGACTAAATTGCCAATGAAAAGAATAACTCAACTGCATGTATTTCCCCTCCAAAAATATTTACACAGAAGAAAAGCTAATTTAGGACAGATACAATACAAGCATAATCCTTTAATTTCATGCAGGAAATACAGTATGGAACCAAAATGAAAGTTCTATTAAATTGTCATCTACTTTTTCAAAGGTTTAAACATACCCCCAACATCTGCAGATGAGGTGTAAAATAATTCCGAGGAAATATATGCATATTCAACTTTGAATGGTGCATGCGACCATGCATGATTGTTATGAATTTCACTTAAAAGGGATCTTTTATCAAAGCATGCTTAATAATTTCCTCTTGCAAAATAAATATTTCTTTATTTTCTCGATCCGTTTTCAGATTCATACTCGAATCCCTTCCCCAATCAATACAAATCAATGCTATTCAGCCAAGCGAAAACAAGTATTATACAGTCATAATAATAAATTGAAACATAATAATAAAAATAAATGTTACTATATAAGGAATGCATTGATCATATTTGGGAGTACTCAATTTCGGGCTCAATTTAGACGGCTGCTCTCATTGTGCCTATATAATTCCTTCATTTTAACACGAACCATATTTTTACTGCCTGGATACAAATGATCAGTGTTTGCCCAGGCATGAACAAAAAATAAAACAATTGGTGTCACCTGATAGAGAGAACTTTAGAACACCAACTATTAAAAAAAAATCTTCTTCATATTTAGAAATATGATTTTGACATCTTTTCTGAAATTTATTTATTTTTCATATAAAAATTAAATAAATCTTCAGACATTTCGGGAGAGGAGGGCATCATAGAATTAGTCATATATTTAGTTTTCAATCATTTATCTCCATAAAGTGAATAATACAGCGTGACTGATGAATGTGACACAGTGTGAATATGATAATGAAAATGTACATATTTTATGTTAAGCAAAGTGATTTTATATTGTGATCTTCCTCGTAAGTGACAACAGAGTATACTCTACATAATATATAGCTTATATCTCATATAATCTTATGATTAAATTCAGAAACTAATAGAAAAGTTCGCTGTGCCTAACAATGATGAATCATCTCTTGATTAGTCATTACATTATAAATAACATTTAAAAAATATGGAAATGGATATGTATACTCCACGATAACTATTAGGATATGAAGAATATATATATATATATATATATATATATATATATATATATATATATATATATATATATATATATATATATATATATATACATATATATATATATATATATATATATAGGTACAAATCACATCAGACCCCAAAGTGTTTGAGGCTGACGCTGCGAACCTCGGTGAACTTTTCATCAGACGAGGCTACCCATCTAGACTTGTCCACCATGCCCTTACCCAGGTTAGAAAAAAATCAAGAGAGGATCTCCTATCTGCAGAACCAAAACAAGGGACTAATGAAAGGATCCCTCTTGTTACTACGTACCGTCCCCAGGCCAAAAGGTTTGCCAATACCACAAAGAGGGAATGGTCTGCCAATATCAACCTAGACCTTAAACTCTCAACCGCTATGGGCGATCCTCCCCTTCACTCACAACGCCAGCCCCTAAGCATTAGAAAGCTACTAGTAAGCAGCGAACTGCCCAAGCCTTCGCACCCAAAAGGCAACAAAAGATGTGGTAAGCCACGATGCCAAGTGTGCACTCACTTAACCACCGACGGCACAGTAAAAATTTCTCAGTCCCTTACTGTCCACCCCCCTAACCACACATGTGACGCACAGAATGTCTTGTATTGCATAATGTATACCAAATGCCCGGGGGTCACTTACATTGGTGAAACCAGCACCAAATTTCGCACCAGATTCAATAACCACAAAAGCTCCATCACCAAAAACAAAAAGGACTTTCCTGTGGTCGACCACTTCAACCTCCCGAATCACTCTGTCAAGAATATCAAAGTCTGCATCTTCGGCGGAGGATACAGATCGGCAGAGGAACGGAAATGGGCTTATCTGAGACATATCGTCAAAAGCCGCACGTTTGAAAGCGGCCTCAACAAAGATCTGTCTTGGCTCAACGCATTCACATTCTAGATAATCATATCTTTCTCCTCTTTGCCTTAATTTCCTTAATTCAGCTATCATGTTTATTATGATCTCTCTGTGCAATGTGCAGCGTGCGCGGTCTCAGCTAGACACTCTTATTATTACGAAATATTTTTATTGTTACGAAACCTAAATCATACTCTTTTATTATTACGTAACTTACGTCATTAATGATCTTTTACCCAAAAGCGCGCAATATACAATCATAACAGCATTTTGGGCACCTAGCAGCGGTTACCCTAGTCCTGCTGAGATCGCGCACGCTTTAATAAAAACAACTGTCATTCAAACTTGACACAATTCACGAATCTTCCCTGAAGAAGGTAGATGTCTACCGAAAATTTGGAGAGTGAATAAAAGAACTTAATTGTTGGCATTGCAAAAATTGCATTACTCGTGAATTTGTTTCGCATTTCTGATGTCTTATTATTATTGCCAATACGTGGAAAACCAAGATGCTTATATATATATATATATATATATATATGCTTATTATATATATACATATATAATGAGATGAGGCGAGGCCAACTCAACAGATGACGCAGGACACCATTATTTGCTTTAGCTTTCGTCTTTTAATTGAGACTTCGTCAGAAGCGTCTGAAAAATATAAGGAGATACAACATCCAAGTTTGTTTTGCACATCAATGAATTATCACAAAGTTGAATATATTCCATAATGACAAATTAATGAATGAACAGATAAATAAATTAATGAATAATAAATAATTAATTCAATTAAAATAATAATGATATAAATGAAGAAGACATACCTGTAATTACAGACTATTGTGATAGCTAAGTATGACCGTATCCTATCTCGTTCTTTAGGAAAGTGGCAAAAATTGCACAATGAAAACATTGGTTGCTAGGTGGTGAAAGCACAAAGCGCATTGGTAATGCGCATATAATTTATGTCACAATGAATATGAATATTCATGATTTCATTTTCATTCATTTCATTCATTTATTTATTCATTATTATGTTATTAGATATCGTAAGCTGGAGGATGATGACGAAAACATTGTTTCTTACAAGCATAGTAATTAAATCTCTATGAAACGATATAAATTTTGAAATCAAATTGAGTAAAGATTATAAATAAAATTGTTGATAATTCGCGTAATGACCAAAGGTCTCACTTCTCAAGCTTAGTTCATCTAGAAAGCACCTAACAAATACATAACAATACGTATAAAAAATATCATTTAATCATTTAATTAGTGACACTGATGTAACAAATGTGACACACGATTGAGGTTAATTAGAAAATATCTATTCTTCTACATTAATGCCGTTTGGTACAAGTGTCTTAAGTTTCAGAATCCAATATGACTCTCGTTTGGTTTGAGTATGATTGATTCATGCTGTTTTCTGATAAGTTCTATTCCTACAATTTGAATATCATCTGTGGAATGATTATCAGAACTGAAGTGGGCAGCAATTGGGATTTCCTTGCGTCTACTCGTGTGATATTTCTTTATATCTGATCGTGTGTTGCACATTCTTGTGTACATTGTATTAGTAGTCTTCCCGACATACTGTTTGTTGCAGCGTTTGCAAGTAATGAGATATAATACCCATGAAGATTTGCAATTGATTTGTTGAGTAATTGGGAATTTCTCTCCTGTTACTGTGCTTACGAAATATTTAGTGTTCAACATGAATGGACAGATACAACAGTTCTTAGCTTCGCATTTGGATGAGCCCATGTGTTCACTCTGATCGTTTTCAGAGTTGACTGAAACACGGGACGATACTAATAATACCCCTTTCATACTGCCCTCTTCATTTTTCACCGGCGAACTTCGCCGGGGAACTTCTCCGCCTCGCATTCCTCACTTCCCCGGCGAAGAAAAAAAATGTACCCTTTCGCACTGACATTTCTTCCCCGGCGAAAGTCAACGGGCGATTTCAGAACAAACGAAAGAAAATTGTAAACATTACTTCTTACCTATTACAAAAGGTATAAAAAATATCAATTGCAACATATTTTGGAAGTATTTAACAATATCACCTTGTTTTTATACATGTAAAAATTGCTTTTTAAATAAATATTGTTAGTAACAAAAAAATTATGTTCGAGGGTATCTACTTTGCCATAGCATTCAGCTGAGCTTGCAACTATGATGCGCGGAATCTCGGTACAGGGGACTTCGGGAGAGAAAAAAATTGACCTCTGACGTCATTAAAGAGGAGAAGTTCTCCGGTTTGCTTTCATACTGGCCTTTTCACCGGCGAACTTCGCCGGTGAAACATTTTCGCCGGCGAACTTCACCGGTGAAGTTCTCCTGTGTACCTTTCTGATTCATACTGGACACTTTCCCCTTCGCTGGCGAACTTCGCCGGTGAAGTTCGCCAGTGAAACGCGCGATATTGCGATGTCGACAGAGCGGTAGCACTCTTGAGTGAGCTCCTGAAAACATACTATATTTTGGTGGAAAATTACATGCCTACTTGGATCAAATATTGCCAAAATGGACGTTAGACAGAAAGAGTACAATCTACGGGGGCAACCAGGTAAAAAAGCCAATAATACTGGGTCTAAAAGGAGGGAAACTGGTCAGAAAAACTTGGGAATCGCAAGCCACGATACGCATGACGCCACGTTGCCTCAGGGTGCCACGGCTGGCGCCAATTTCGCCGATACCTCCCGCACGTCCAGCACCAGCACGGTACACGATGTAAATGGACCGCCGACCCCCAACGCGGTACCTACTGAATTAATGGCATTCATGAGCGACATTAGAGACATGTTTACCAGCTTCACCTCTCAGGTAAATACCAAACTTGATACGGTTGTTAATGAGATAACGAATTTGAAAACTGAAATGGAAGCAACAAAAAAGGTCATTTCTGACATAGAAACTAGCCTAACAAGTACATCTGGTCGTCTACTCGCCATTGAAAAAGATGACCTGCCCCAGCTACGTAATAACATAGACAAGAAGATTGAGGAGCTAAATGAGAAACTAACCCTTGGTGAAATTCATGATCGGAAACTTAATTTGTTGGTGTATGGAATGGCCCCCCCAACTGACGAAAAGATATATGACACAGTTCATCAAACAATTTGCTTCTTCATGAACATTTCAAAGCAGGAAGCTATGCAGATACCTCTTGTAAATGCACACCGTCTGCCCTCAACACCCCGGGGAGATCGTAATTCTAACCGCCAACCCCCTGCGATTATCATCAGATTCGGCCGCATGATGGACAGAGACCGGCTTCTTCAGGCCTACGAACGACGACCGCGCCGGCAGCCGGACCCCCCTGGCAGCAGAGCATCGGACCCTCCGTCGCCTTTCAGTCGGGTTTCCATCCGTACGGATTTGCCTCCCAGCATGAAAAGAGAAAGAGGAAGATTGGCAGCAATTGCATACAACATTCGTAAGAACAATAACCTGGCAACCAGGATCAAAGTCACTGGAACCAAGATTTTGCTACAAACACGCAAACCTGTAAGGAATGTAGGCACGCCAGATCGATGGGCTAATTGGTCCGAGTAATCTTCATCCAAGAGCACCCATGTAATGTATTTGATTTGTTTATACATCATAGTCATATTTTATTAACTTATTAATTTGGATGTGAGTAAACTACAATTTTTTCACATGACCATTCGCTAAATTTTGACTTTTTATATGTAGTAAATTGCATACCACGGTTCAACTTATACATCTTGACATAATTATGCCCAGTGAAAAAAATTCGTCCGTATGAGAAACAGGTTTTACTTCTGGAGTTTACTCAACATTTCGCATTTGTTGATACCAGATTTCAGTGAAGATTCCAGTAAATGTATACCAGGCACTTACCTGTACTGTATCTATGCTGATGGAAGTAGCAACCAGATAGCATTCTCATTTTCTTTTAAATATCAATCAAAACTTACATCTCCATTTAAAGCATAAGAATTTTTTCTCTGGGGCCTATTAATTTACACACACACAAAAATTATAGTAAAACATATGTGCATTGAAAAAATGTGACTCTTTTTTGCTAAAATTTACGGGAATTTTAAGTATTGAACATCCTTAACTTGACTAACTCCTGGCGGTGCTTGTATTCATATAGCATTCTCATTTTCCTTTAAATTTAAGTAAATTTAAGTAAAATTAACCATTGTAAAGAGGTGAATGATTTTGTAAGATATAACTTAGAATTTTATCATAGGCCGTAGAGTAAACATTTCCTTATTTTGCTCTTCATGAAATCATGTATGCGTAATATACAATGGGAGAGAAAGTATAGTACTAATGACTGTATGATCTTTTTTTTAAGATAGTAGAAGAATATTTTCATCTAGATCTTTTTTATAAACCCCTCTGAATTAAGATTCAAAACTTCAACTGAGTAAAATTTGGACATGCTTAGTGTCGGTTGAAACTTGGAATTGTTTTTTTCACCCTCGTGGTTTTAATTTTTCAAAATAATACTCTATGGGCATGATGGGTTCACAATCCAATAAACGGATGGTCATGTGCATTATAGACTTGCCTTCGATTTTGAATCTTGATTCATTTATATCATCATGTGCATAGAAATGTTTGACCTTTTGTATTACAATTTCTTACAGTTTTATTGACGTAGTCATTCACATGATTAACACAAGCTCTTTTGATAAAAATATAAATTATAATCATGTTAATCATGGTACTTTTATTTTAGACCAATGGAGGAAAGAACCTGGTCATTTCAGATGATTTTTTTTCTTTGCATTTTTAACTTTTCTGTTTACAAATGCGAAGGATGTTAAAGTAATAACCATTTTTTTTGTTGCTAACAGTATTGGACAGAAGATGTAAGCTAGTTCAATGATGAATTGAGTTAGATTTATTTACTAATTCTACAGTATGAAAATGACCTGCAGCCAGTAGAGCATTCTTTTTGTCTAAATAATTTATCCGGTAATTGAAACATGATAAACGATGTGTTTTATAGGTGTCGGTCAAATTTTGAAATTGGTTCCTAACTTCGTGTTATATATATATATATATATATATATATATATATATATATTTTTTTTTTAATCTTTGAGTTTTAATTTGATCCACTTTTGAAGAAGAAGAAAAAAATCTTTACTGATCATAATCATAAGTGTACATTGCTGTTTTAAGGTCAAAAGAGGAAAGAACTTTGTAATTGTCATGTAGGTTTACTCTGTTCACTGAGGACATATAAGGACATGATTATTTGTAAAAGCAGTAACCATTCTACATAAGAAAAAGATAGCTTTAGTTAATTTGTTTTTGACAAATCAACTATGATTAATGTACAGTGTAACATGATCTGGATCTCAGACGATCATTCTTTTTATTCATCAATTCAGCGGTATTTCGATCAAGCCAAACAAATTGTATACCAGGTGTAAGAGTAGAAGTTTTATTTAAATGTACGAACACCATAACTACATTCGAATGCCTTTTCACCTTCTTTCAGTTTTCTGGGAAGCATGCCCTGAGTAATTTGAATTTGTGTCATTCCTTATTCTATTCTTTATATGGGAGGCTTCCCAGCTTGTTTTATTCACGGGAGCTCACCCAACTCTTTTATGCTTATTTAGTACAAAATATTTACGATGCAATTGACATCGTATATAATTGCCAATGTTTACCTGATGACTTTTCATGTGTTTGTGCTCCTTTTCTTCATAGGAATGTGTATACCGGTAACCAGTTTTTCTTTGTCCAATTGTTATTCTCTCCAGGTCCTTGCCTCGCTGACACTCAGAGCACGCGGTCTCGTCGGTCTCTTCAGGAAGCGACTCTTTTGCATTTCGTGTTTTTCTCTTTCAATTCCCAGTGATTGAAAATTTCCCCTTTTCAGTGTTGAATGATGATGAGTTTTACAATTTGTTTAGGCCGAACAACGAAACCCAAAATACTAACAACAATTCTTCTTTTGAAAATCTCGTATCAATGGAGATGAATTTAGCTGCAGATTTAAATGAAAATAACGACAATAATTATCCAAGTTCGAATTACTTTACAATATCCACTTTCAATTTATATATACATATAATTTTTCCCCTCAGCTCTTTTGAATAGTTACATTATAGTTTCTTACTCTACTTTCCTCCCATATCTCATACAAGCTCAGCTCCAATTTTTCCTTCCTTATTCAGGCGATATAATAATTATTATATATATATATATATATATTTGTTTTTTCTCCACTCACCTCTTTTAGATTTACCACATTTGCTTATTTACATGTATACTATGGTTTCTTCATAATACACCCCCTCTCTTCTATATTTGCTTTTACCTTTTTAGGCAATTTGCTTCCTCTTTTTCACATATACAGATTTTTTTTCTTTCCTACTATATAGTCTTATGTTTTTTCCCGTCACACCTAGCGGATTACCATATCAGTTACACCATATGTGTATATATTTATATATTTTTTCATATACATTTCTTTTTTGGATATATTTATATACATATCACTTATAGATACATATTTACACTTACCTTCTTCTCTTAGTTTGTTTAATGCTTTATCATATATACTTATATGTCTTTTGCACATTATCAGTTGTTCCCCATTCTTTTTCTTCTTTTTTCCCCCCACTCTTATGCACCAGTTTATTAAGCCTTTCTTTGTAACCTGTTTGACCCACCTCTCACTAATTCTCTAGTTATTCATCCCTCTATCACTGTTTTGTTCCAGATCCTGTTTGATGTTGCCTGCCTCATTATCTTAATCCCTCTTGGCCTTACTTACACTAACTTCCCTTTGTGTCTGCCTACTCCTTTTCTTTCATCCCCTTCACTAACCTGATTGGTCTTCTCTACTCACTAATGCCCCTTTTGTCTCCTTGTTTCTAGTGTTGCTGTAGCTTGTTTGTGGTCTATATTATGGTTGTTCCACTTTATATGTTTGTCATTTTGCCTCCGACGAAGATTCTGCTAGGATCGAAAGCTTAGGCCCCTCTTTGACTTTATAATTTACTCCATTGGCTCTCTTTTATTAGATAAGCAGTTTTCAGCAGCTTCTTTTTGCCATTACTTTACAATAAATCAATTTAATTCTCTTGATAAATCTACAAATACACTTTCAATAATGCACATGAATATAAGGAGCTTGAGCTCTAATTTCGACAATTTACGCCTTTTATCCGATTCATCTTCACAAACCAAAATGTCCATAATCGCGCTAACTGAGACATGGTTATCACAGGAATCTGATGGTTTATACTCACTTCCTGGTTACACATTTGTAGAAAACCATAGGGGTAATAGACGGGGAGGAGGGGTAGGTATCTATATCAATGAACAACTAGAATATTTTACTCACAATGATCTTAATTGTATGAATGAAATTGCTGAATCTCTTATCATTGAACTTCGGGTACCAAACTCTAAAAACATAATGATCGCAGTATTTTATAGACCTCCTAACTCCAACACAAATAATTTTTTTGAATACTTGCAAGACTTTCTACAAAATCCGGTTTTCTATAATAAAGATTGTTATGTGGTAGGTGACTTTAATATAGACATATCTAAATCTAATCACAATAGGTCACACGAATTTTTGGATATCATGCTTTCATCATCCTTTTTACCATTGATAACAAAACCCACTATATAGGGTTACTAACCAATCTGCAACCCTTATTGATAATATTTTTTGTAATGTTCCTCCTTTACCCGAGTCTGGAATAATTTTATCTGATATTTCTGACCATTTCCCGATATTTTCAAGAACTCCGTTTAGGTTAGCAAAAAAAGATACCCCGCAACATAAATTCCGACGACTAACACCAAATAATTTACAGAGCTTAAAAGATGGTCTTGAATACGCGGATTGGTCTGAGGCATTCAGTTCTCAAGATACAAATACAGCATATAATATATTTATGAAAATTTTTACTTCAAATTTAGATAGACATGTACCATTGGTCAGTAAATGTAATAATTATAAAAAGAGTCCAAGACTTCCTTGGATATCGAAATCAATATTACGATCAATAAATCGCAAAAATAACTTATACTATGCCGATAAAATTAATCGCTCAGAAAAGTCACATCGTAAATATACTACATATAAAAATACCCTCACTAAATTATTGCGGAGTGAAAAACGAAAATATTTCACAAATCAATTAATTCGTTTCAAACACGACATCAATAAAACATGGAAAACAATAAACACTGCCATAAATAAACAAAGCACAAAAGCACGCATAAAAACAATAAAGCACAATAATGTTGAAATTCATGATTCTTTTCGTATAGCTGATATATTTAATCAATACTTTACACAAATTGGAAAAAGTCTTGCAGACAATATACCATTAACACAAAAAAAATTTACGGATTTCATTCACCAACCAAATCCTAATTCATTATTTTTAGTACCAGTACATAGAAATGAAATAATAGATATAGTGAACAACTTAAAAAACAAAAAAAGCTGTGGTCACGATGGTATTGACAATATTTTATTAAAGAATGTTATAGAATATATTGTTGATCCATTTGTATACATATTTAACCTTTCTTTAAGTAATGGCGTCGTGCCTGACAATATGAAAATATCAAAGATAATACCAGTGCACAAAAAAGGAGAAAATATTAATGTATGTAACTATAGACCGATAGCTTTATTACCTACTTTGTCTAAAGTTATGGAAAGGGTGATCTACACAAGATTATTAAATTTTTTGAATAAATATAATATAATCTCTGATTTTCAATTTGGATTTCGCCAAAAACATAGTACATCTCATGCCACTCTCTCATTTATTGACAAAATCACAAAAGCTATTGACAACTTTGAACATACAATAGGTGTTTTTCTGGACCTCTCCAAGGCCTTTGACACTATAAATCATGAAATACTGCTCTACAAACTTGAAAATTACGGAGTTCGTGGGAAGGCCTTGGAGTGGTTCAGAAACTACCTCGTAAATCGTAAACAATTCGTAAGCATAAATGAACAAAATTCTTCTCTACAAAATGTTAACTGGGGTGTTCCCCAAGGCAGCCTCCTGGGCCCTCTTTTATTTATAATCTATATAAATGACATCCAGAACTCCTATGAAATATTATATTATGTCCTTTTTGCAGATGATTCAAATGTACTATACTCTCATCCTAACCCCAATATTTTAATAAATGTACTGAACACTGAACTGGATAAATTGGTACAATGGATTAGGGCTAACAAATTGTCAATTAATGTACAAAAAACGAAATGCATGCTTTTTAGCAATTCTTTAGAACAATTGCCATTTAATATCAAATTGGACAATAAAGACATTGAAGTTGTTACTACAACAACATTTTTAGGTCTCATAATAGACAACAAATTATCTTGGAAAACACACATTGACTTAATATGTCGTACAATTTCACGCAATATTGGTGTTATTAACAAAGTTAAGTTTTTTCTTCCAACTTCCTCCCTAAAAATGCTTTATTCAACATTAATTTTACCATATTTAAATTATGGAGCAATTGTTTGGGGAAATACACACTCAACCTACCTTGATAGAATATTACTTTTACAAAAGAAGGCATTGCGTGTTATTTTCAACTTGTCCTGGAGATCTCACACAGATGAGTTGTTTTTTAACAATAACATTCTAAAAATAAAAACACTGTACCAATATAACTTAGGTCAATTCATGTATCAGTTAAACAATAATATGTTACCATTCATATTTAATTCTTCATTTAACAAAAACAAAACTCTTCACAAATATCCCACACGTCAATCAGATGAATTCCATTTACCACTACCCCGGACCATCCTTGCAAAATCTATTTTTACTTTTGAAGGCCCTAGACTCTGGGGAACTATTAATAAAAACATCAAAGAATCACCAAGCCTTAAGTCTTTCAAATATAAGTTCAAAAAATTTCTCCAAGATAACCATTAAATTTAACTCTTCATCACTCAAACTCTTGTATTTTTTTAAAAATCAAACATGATTATCATGTCACGTACGCTTTTCCATCTTTTTCGTTTTCCTGTTGATCAACGAGGTCCAGTGGCGTAACTACGGGGGGGCATGGGGGGCACGTGCCCCCCCCAATCGGCTGGCCAAAAAAAAAAAAACGGGGAAGAGGAGAAAAAGAGGGAGAAAGGAAGAGAAACGTAGTGGGAATGAAGAAATTATTGTTCATTATAATGTTATATTATAATTATGTTATGTTATAATATATAAGAAACATTATTTCATAAGTTTATTTTGCAAAGGCCTAGATGTCTTCATTGTTCCCGGTACTCGCATTGTCTGTTTAACGTTTTTAAGTCAATATACACCAAATATATTTTCTCACACTTCGACTTATTATTGTTTTATGTAGTGACATATGGTTCTTTTTCATGACTACTGAAAGTGATTGCCCCATTTTAAGGTGTTAATATAAAACATTTCCTGTCCGTGCTTACGTTCGCACTAGTAGATTGGTGAGATATGTCTGCTCTTCATGAATTCCTAAAAATCAGTCCTTAAAATGTCCCTTTTTCTGATCTGAATATCAAAAATTTTCAGCTCGCGCTTCGCACTCGCATCATTTGGTTAGTGAAATACGTATCGTATGGTCTCAGTGAATTTTTACGAACAGGCCTTAGAATGCCTCTCTTCAGGTCTGAATATCCTAGATTTTCAGCTCGCGCTTCGCGCTCGCAATATTTGATGAATGAGATGCGCAGTATCATGATTACAATGACTACAAAAAGTGCTTCATGTGTTTAGATGTAGCAAAATCAGCAAGCGCTTTGCACTCGCATTAGATGACTATGGTGAGATATGTATACTCTTAATGGATTCCTAAAATATAGTCCTTAACATGTCCTTGTTTGGGGTCAATATTTACAAAAATTTCAGCTCGCGCTTTGCGCTCGCATTGTTTGTTTAGCGAGACAGGTATGTATCATGATTACAAAAATTTACTTATAATGTCCTTTTTTGGTCTGCATATCAAAAATTTTCAGCTCGCGCTTCGCGCTCGCATTATTTGAGCAGTGACATACATATTCGTTTAATGGCACTGTCTTTAAAATGTCCCTATTAGGTCAGTATACCTGGCAACTGAGCGCGCTTCGCGCGCTCACTAAGTGACTCAAATATTTTGCTGGTGCCCCCCCAATGCCGTGACTCACGGTACGCCACTGACGAGGTCCGTCTGTGAGTGCTGGGGCTGGATTCTGGAGACCTTTAATCTCTCTTTTTCTTATTTCCTTTTCTATTTTAATTTCCCCTATTTCCTTTTAATTTAACTGGTTCATGCTCTAGTTGTTATTTTGATTTTTATATGTTATGCAACTACAAGAATATTTATTAGGAGGCTGCACTCTACAAGCTCCGCTTTTTAGCAGCCTCCTCCATTTCCAACCTGATATGTAATAATCTTGAATATAATTTTTGTACAGGAATACTTGAAATATGTTTTGTTATTTTTATGTTGAAATGTACAAAATAAACTGTAATTGTTGAAAATGGAAATAAACGAAATGAAATGAAATATGAAAGGGGTGTAAGTCTTGAAGAGAGCAGCATCGTCTAAATGCAATAAGGGGCGGTTCTGGAAATATTTCCTTTGTCACTTCAGATTGGTGAAGAATGTCCATGTGTTTGCGAGCAATTTGGGCAACTTTACGCAGGTTGGGGTGATAGGTGAGCACAAGAGGTGTTCTCTTCATTGTTTTGTCTTTCTTCTTATAATGTAAGAGTGTCACAAGTCGAGTTCCTAAATTGTCATTTTTTAAATATATTTTTCTTACTTTTATCTCCCAAAATGTAACCGAGGAAAAGATTCCTCAATATTTACGTTTAAAAAAATATTGGTCAATGATCGGGCCAATTCAAATGTCTATAGCAAAATAGCTTCGTGGCGAATTGCCGCCGATTTTCTTTCTTAGCGCTCGTCGCTATGGCAATTATGCAAATTAGTTCACCGAGCGTACGTGGATCGTAATTCCTGTACGAATGTATGTACGTATACGTATGTGCCACGCCCTAGTTGATACGTCGGATAAGGTGTATTGGTTGGTGTACAAGCTAGTAGCAGGCATTACGTTTTTTGCTTTCGTTGAGTGAAGATATGTAGTTGTCTGAGTTTAATTCCTGCCAGTCGCCATTTTTATGTTTCCTGAGTTGTATTTTCAAGTTGTTTAGTCACCAAATGAATCTTCAGTAATTATTTACCAAGTTTTTAATCAACTTATGAGACGTGTAGAGAAGTCGTCCTTTTTGGTGTGTCTGAAAAACTCACTGCGGTGGTAAGCAATGATTGTATTTATTTATCTCTCTGTAAGGCAAAATACGACTTTTGAAAGCATTTGAATGCTAAAGATAGTACTGATTTTAAATTAATAGTTATTGAGTATTGATGTAGATTAAACTCAATTACCAAATGGAAAAAACGGAAGAAATGAATAGCCAATGTGATAGAAGCATGTTTTGTAGATCATTTCCATCATTGATTGTTAATTTGTTATTCTTATGAAATGTTTTAAAGAGCATATGAAAGGATAATTTAATCTTTTGAAATGATTTATTTATAAAGATTTGTTTACCTCGATCTTTAATGCGTTAGGTAAAATGAGGAAATGTAATCCAAACGGACATGATTGGCATGTATGCTCGAGAATGAATGCGAATGTTTGTTTGGGTAAATATAGTTCTTAATCTCAAAGATCCTTTTCTCGAAAGACATTTTGGATTATTGTTTTAATATAGAGTTCCATCGTCGGGACTGGAGTCGGCTACCCTATCGGGTACGATTATGCAGCCAATACCGATCGTCAAGGACAGCTCAAGGTCGTCGTTTTGGGACGTCGCAACACCGTTCAGATCACCGATTTGTCGCAGAAATATCGACAGCGCCATCACCGGCAAGAGTTGGAACCGTGTTTCAAAACCAAGGGGCCCCACCCTACCGCGAACTGATAATCAGGTTTCGTGTGAATGCGTGTGTGTGATTGGGTGTGGGTGTTTCATTTAGTCCGTGAATATTTTTCCTCTTCAATTCAAATATTATTCAAACTCTCCAATGTATTTTGAATACTCGAGTGTTCGATTATGTTTTCCAAGCTTTCGTAATTAATAATAACTGTTGATGTTATCAAATTTCAGTGTTCTAGGGAAGATGGGAATTAATAACCCACTCTGTTGTAAACTGATATTGGAACGAGAACTTACTAATTAAATGTTATTATAAAATTTACTCAAAGTGTCAGGGTTTTGTTGTACTGAGTATCCGTTCACAAGTCTACCTCTCTCTTTTCTTTCCGGACCCAAATATAGGGCCGTGACAAAGAGGTTTTCCCGAGGGATTTCTTTAGCCTTGTTGATGGCTTTGCTCACTGAATGAGGATTGTAATTACGTTTCTGGAGATGTTCTTGCAGATCTGCGATACTAGATTCACAGTTGGTAGTAGGGGAGAGAGATAGGGTTCCCATGCACCCGAATGATATATATTTTTAACCTACATTTTTGTAATCCGTAAGATGTGTAGTGAATGAATTTTGATGTTCCCAAAACGAAATATTGTCCCATGGGGTTCAAATTCAAGATGGCGTCCAAAATGGCCGCCATATTCATGGGATTTGGTTTCTCGTACATAGATTCCGACACAAACATTCATTTGCCACAAAATTAGTGTCATATGAAAGATAAATAAATTTTCTACAAGTTGATACTATTCATAGGTGATGAAAAGCTAATTCGGCTGAGATTTTGATAAGAAAAGTGCAATTTTGAGAATTTTTTCCAAAAAATTGAAAATTTGCGAAATACATGATTTACCATAAAGCTAAAGAAAATAAAGGAATCGCCTCAAAAATTTCTAGAAAACTTTCCTAATATACAACTATTAAGTGGATGAAATTCCAAAGTGATATCGTTTTTAGTCACAAACTTATAATGTCTCAAACTTGAAAATTCAATTTTCAGAAATTTAGCTTTTTTACTGCATATCGGAGACTTGGATACACTAATGTATATTGTCACATTTTCAACCCAGAAAATGGAGATAGGCCTTAATAAAATGCGAAATTATCTATTATTTTGTTGGTAGAATTAACTACAATCCCTTTATTCTTCGATTTAAAGTCGGTTGATATAGTTTTTGAAAGAATTAAGACTTTTAACCAAAATTTGTATGTTTTTGGTTAAAAAAAATGCACATGCACTGTTATTGATCAGATTTATCATAAATGTTAGTAATAAATTCACAATCTCAACATTCGATATGAAAGAGGATGTATCAACGAGAATATTGGCAGGCTTCATGCCACCATAAAGTATCTTCATTTGCTTCAGATAAAAGGAAAATATGCTAAATGTATTAAGCGATTTTGCGCTAAAGTGATGCCAAAAAGCAACCTCAGTGTGGCAGTCACACCCATGAAAACGATTGCAAAGTGATGAATGGTATGTCATTCAAATAATACAATAGCTTGGATCAGCCTCTCGCATCGATTGTGTTGGTATGACTAACACACCGTAATGTACAGTATGTAATGTGAATGGTAATAGAAATGTGATTCAGAAGGATGTAAAGGCAAAAAAGGTGTTTCTGTTACATTATATATAAATTTATTTAATGAAGTCTTTTGGAAACAGTTATAAGATACACTTGCACTGCAGGTAATAGAGATGAAGTTCTTACACATCAATACACAACTCAAAGGAATATGTCGAAGCTACCCCCACTTTATCTGTATTTTGAATCTATGGCCTGTATTCCTAAATCAGGTTTATCTTCGAACACAAAATTAGTGTCATATGAAAGATGAATAAATTTTCTACAAGTTGATATTATTCATAGGTGATGAAAAGGTAATTCGGCTGAGATCTTAATAAGAAAAATGCATTTTGAAATTGTTTCCCCCAAAAATGAAAATCTGCAAAATACTTGATTTACCATATATCTAAGGAAAATAAAGGAATTGTCTTGAAACTTTCTAGAAAACTTTCCTACATAATAATATACAATTATTAAGAAATTGAGTTGTTTTTTTACTGAATTTTACAGACTTAAATGTACTATATTGTCATTATCTTGACCACCCTTTTCAACATATTGATTAGTTTTTCTAACCTACACCTTTTCAATCCTGGAGTCGTATACTGAATGAATTGATTTTGATCTTCTGAAAACTTTAATATTGTCCATTGGCCGCCACCTTGACGGCCATCTTAGATTCTGACAAAAAACTCTTAACAGAACTTTTCAATTCGACGTCATAGGAAAACAAATTACAAATGTTTTGAGGGTATTCTGATTATGAGAAATTAATTGAGTGGGTTATCTTTATTCTTTACGATTTGAATTAAACAATTCTGATACATTAAAGTGCCAAAAATGACAAAAACCTCTGTTGACCAATGTAAAGAAGGGGAAGGTCTTTTTGGAACATTGAGATGTGTATGGTTGTGTTATTAATCTATTTAATATTTTCAAAAGTAGAAAATGTGGTGACGAATCAGTACCACGGAAAAGGCCTCCTGTAAATTGCATTTTACAACTTGCAACAATTAACTTATATCATGTCAAAATGTAAGCTTTATGGTTCTTAGGGAGGACTTTAACAGACAGGCAGTCAATCTTAGAAGTCATTGGCAGGCTCATGTGCTAGATTTGGGCGATCTTTTTTAACTAAAACTTTGTGCCAATGTGATCTTGGAACCCGGGGGGGGGGGGGGGGGGCACTCGACCAAAAAAGTGGTAGGGGTGTGCCGCGGGCGAGACAAAAAACGGGGGCCTTGGAGCGGGCTCATTGTAAAAAGGAGGGTCCTCGGAACGGGCTTCGGAACTACAAATGTTTGTGAAAACGGGGGTCCTTGGATTGGCTTGGAACAGGGTCGCCTGCGTGCGAGTGCGTATGCATCCCTATGGAACGTACTTGCAGCTAGCCCGGCGGCACGACTGACGGGCGCGCTAGCGCAGAGGCGATGGTCGGACAGCGAGCTGCGGCCGCTTTTCACCAAAATTGCGACCGGAACGGCGTAACGGAAAATATGCGAAGCCCTGGAGCGGATTTTTTTCTTCTTTTTTCTCGAGAAGAAGAAAATGCTATGCTCTGGAGCGGCTTTCTTTGTTCTTTTTCTCAATAAGACAAAAATGCTATGCCTCGGAACGGAAATTTGAGTGTAAAAATGGGGGTCCCCTCCGCGGCACATACCCACTATGCATTATATACTGAGTGCCCCCCCCCCCCGGGTCTTGGAATATTTATTCCTGATCCAGAAGTTGTAAACTTTGGACTGGAAAAGCAATTTTGCTTGCTGCAAAATTTTAAGAGATTTTTATTCTCTTTGATAAAAAAACCACGGAATTTTCTTGGTTGCCATCCGGGCAACCATGATGGCAGTTTTGGTTGCCAACGTCACCCCGGCAACCGCTAATTTCGAGTGGGGATGGTGGATGGAATTTCCCTCACGTGTGATCTGTTCCTTCTCAAGATTCCTCCGCTCGGCTTTGATACTTCGTAAGACCTGGGTTCCTCACAGACTTTGGATGCTTTAGCTGGTATCCAAGTGTGTTATCTTGGATGTATAACTCTCACTGGCTGTCCTACATGTAGAGGTGGTAGATTAGAACTTGCATGTCGATAATGCACTTCCTTCACCTTGTCTTGCCTATTCAAGAGAAAATCAGTGGTAGTAGAATCTCTCGAGAAATAGTGACTTGATAATGTGGTTCTGATGGGTCTACCAAATAACATTTCTGCTGGTGATCTCAAGTTACTTTCGACTGGTGTTGCTCTCAGGTTCATCATTGCTAGTTGACTGTCTTGGCCAGTCTGAGAACATTTTGTCAAATGATTCTTGACTGTACGAACCATCCTCTGAGCTAATCCGTTTGATCTTGGAAAGTGTGGAGAAGAAGTAATGTGCTTGATATTCCACTTCTTTTCTTCTGCTGCCTTGCTTGATGTTTCTGGCATGTTTCACTCTGCTTTATCAACTGGTCGATGTCCTCGTTGATGTTTGACAAGAACTCTGTCTCACGAGCAAGTCGTCTGGTACTTTCGATTCCCATGTGTCCTAGGTGAAGCTGTCCAAGGATATCATTCCTCAGTGACTTCGGTACGATGACTTGACTTCCCGTTAAGAGTACTCCATGTGATAATCCGATGTTATCTCTTAAGTATTGTTCAAATACCTAGCAGCACATGTTCCTAATTTGTGGGAAAAGTCAGCACCACTTCGATAACTTCTCCACAAGGAAGTACCGTTTATCTGGGACGATGATCATGAACATTCCTTGAACAGCCTGAAATGTGCAGTATCATCAGGTGCATGTCTACAGTTCTATGGCTGCGTTTATGCGACCTCAAGCCAGAATCATGATTTGAATCATGATTTGAATCATGATTCAAAACACAAACATGAATCACGATATCACAGAATCAGCGTTTAGACGACCTTCATTCCAATGCTGTTTCTCCTCAGATTCGGGCCAATCCAGTGTTTCGGCTCTCGAAAAATCTTTTGCTTCCAGAATTCAGTCTATACCTAATTTTATTTACTTCTATCATATAGGGTCCATATGCTTCTATTCATCTTGTTAATTTATCAAAAATTGTGTTCGGAAGTGAATTTCAGCGTAGATCCAATTTAATATTGACACTCTATACTCAACAACAACTGAGATCATTGTCTGTCCAGTTAATTCATTTACTAGAACTTGAAGTTGAAGACATGACCAAAAAATGAAAAGTAGTGGACGATGAGATGACCAACACAGAACTTGAACATGACAAGAAATGCATGCATAGTACATAATCATGTACATACAATGAGCATATAGAGAGCCTTGAGCTTGGCAAGAGTCAAACCGAAAGTAGCCCGACACAGTATAATCATGATTCAAATCACGATATCGTTTATTCGAACATTTTCGTACGTGATTCTGCAGAAACGTCTTTCCAAACGCCCCTTTTTTCGTGTTTCATGTTTGTGATTCTAATCATGATTATATTCAATTTCGACTAAACGCAATCGTGATTCTGCAGAATCGTGATTTGAATCATGATTCAGATCATGATTCTAGGGTGAAAAAGTGGCGGATAAACGCACCCCTAGGCATTTCTGAACATCCTCTTTGTCCTTGGGTAATAGTACTTGGGTAATGTGTTGGCTTCTACCTTGCTAGGATCTGGGTAGATATCTGATCTAGTGCACTTGGAGCCAAAGAAGTTGATAGCTTCTTTCTTGATTGTGCACTTGGAGCTGTTGAACACCGAGTCTTCTTGCTTTGCCGTCTCCATGAACAAGTACATATTCTTGTTGTGTTCCACGTTGATCTTGATCTTGTCCTTCAATTAGTGTGCTGCACTTGCGTGGTGCGTCTATGGTAGGTTTAGCGATGTCCTTGACATGAAGCATCGCTTTTCCTTTGAAACTACCAATAGCATCGAAGTGCTCTGGAAATGCTTGTCTAGATCCTTATCACTCGTGATAGGTGTTTGTTTAGGTATAGGGTTAGGTGTAGGTGTGTCACAATTGTACATTGAGTGAATTGTGATAACTACAAGTTCAGTGCAACCTAACAACCCAAGGATAGCTGAAACCTTGACATCTGGTACATAGAATGTCTGTGTTGACCATTTCGGACTGTAACATTTTATGTCAAGTGTACCTTTACATTTAATTGGAATCTCACCATAAGCTTCAAGTTTTACTGGTGTTTGTTTCACTAATGATTCCCACTTTGAACTTTATATTTCCTTGGCGTACGTACTATGATAGTCTTAGTACTTGCACGTGAGTCAACTCTTAGGTAGAGCTTATGTTGACCGACTCTGTGGGCATATGTAAATGTTAGCAAATGCTACTGTACCTTCTGAATTTACAACTGTGTGTGGCCCATTGGTGTGTATTGTGTCAAATTATGCAAAGTTGGATAGACTGTCTTTAGACTGATAATGATCATGATCTGTGATAGTCTCGTGTGCTGTGTCCATTTCGCTGATTGGTTAGTTCTTTCGACATTTTGATTTTGATCGTGATTTCTTTTGTTTTGGTAAACGATCATCAGATATCATGTCAGATCTTCGGTCATCTGAACTAAGTTATGGTTGTCTAATTATGATCACTTTTTGACTGGCGACAGAATTACCCCCAATGACTTTTACTGACGTGGAGAGCCAATTTCATTAATATTGACCCCTAAACGGTTCATAGTTGTCTGAGAATGATAATTGAGGTTTTTTCCTTCATTATGAAAGCAAACGGAACAGAGTTGTAAACATAAGAGATATACAATAAACAGAATTTTGGCTCTTCATAAATTTAGAAAAGAGTTAGAACGTGTTGGAAAATAAACCTGATTTTGGAATACAGGCCATAAATTCAAAATACAGATAAGGTGGAGGTAGCTTTGACATGTTCCTTTCAGTTGTGTATTGATGTGTCAGAACTTCATCTTTATTACCTGCAGTGCTAGTGTATCTTATAACTGTTTTCAAAAGACTCAATTAAATAAATTCTTTATGATGTAACAGAAACACTTCTTTTGCCTTTACATCCTTCTGAATCAGATACATTTCTATTACGATGCACATTACATACTGTACATTAAGGTGTGTTAGTCACACCAACACAATCGATGCGAGAGGCTGATCCAAGCTATTGTATTGTTTGAATGGCATACCATTCATCACTTTGCAATAGTTTTCATGGGTGTGACTGCCACACCGAGGTTGCTTTTTGGCCTCACTTTAGCGCAAAATCGCTTAATACATTCAGCATATTTTCCTTCTTTCTAAAGCAAATGAACATACTCATGGTGGCATGAAGCCTGCCAATATTCTCGTTGATACATCCTCTTTCATATCGAATGTTGAGATTGTGCATTTATTACTGATATTCATAATAAATCTGATTAATAACAGTGCATGTGCATTTTTTTTACCAAAATCATACAAATTTTGGCCAAAAGTCTTAATTCTTTCAAAAACTAAATCAACCAACTTTATATTGTAGAATAAAGGGATTATAGTAAATTCTAACAACAAAATAATAGATAATTTCGCATTTTATTAAGGCCTATCTCCATTTTCTGGGTTGAAAATGTGACAATATACATTAGTGTATCCAAGTCTCCGATATGCAGTAAAAAAGCTAAATTTCTGAAAATTGAATTTTCAAGTTTGAGACATTATAAGTTTGTGAATAAAAACGATATCAATTTGGAATTTCGTCCACTTAATAGTTGTATATTAGGAAAGTTTTCTAGAAATTTTTGAGGCGATTCCTTTATTTTCTTTAGCTTTATGGTAAATCCTGTATTTCGCAAATTTTCATTTTTTTGGAAAAAATTCTCAAAATTGCATTTTTCTTATCAAAATCTCAGCCGAATTAGCTTTTCATCACCTATGAATAGTATCAACTTGTAGAAAATTTATTTATCTTTCATATGACACTAATTTTGTGGCAAATAAATGTCTGTGTCGGAATCTATGTACGAAAAACCAAATCCCATGAATATGGCGGCCATTTTGGACGCCATCTTGAATTTGAACCCCATGGGACAATATTTCGTTTTGGGAACATCAAAATTCATTCACTACACATCTTACGGATTACAGAAACGTAGGTTAACAAAATATATCATTCGGGTGCATGGGAACCCTATCTCCCTACCAGACTATGGCTTCTTCGGAACAAATGCGCCTTATTCGGATTGTCTGGCTATAAGGAATGCTATTGAAAACATGGTGTGGGTGAGATGAATCGGGAAGAAGATAAGCATGGGTGTCCGTCGGTTTGGAGTAGAGAGAAGTTTGTAGAACGTTCTCTTTTATGTAAAGTAGAACATCAAGAAAGGAAACTTGATAGTTAGACGTTTCAAATGTGAATTTGATTGTTGGATGGAATGAATTGGCAGCTTGGATAAATTGGTCAAGAGACTCCCTGTTTCCAGACCAGAGAAAATTAATATCGTCAATGTATCTACACCAGGATTATCTGCAAGGCTGTTGTGAGACTGAGGAGAGGAGTTTCTCTTCTAAGTTTGCCATAAAGATATTGGCCATGGCCGTACCTTGGTTCTGAATGTAGAATTCCCCTGCTAACTGAAAGTTGTTCAACTTCAGAATTAGTTCAAGTAATCGAACCATATCACAAGTATATATATCAACTACTTCGTTAAAATTCATTGTTTTTTCCTCATTATATCAGAATACCACCCAATGTGACACAATGTGAACATAACAAAGAAAATGTACAAATTTTACACAGTCACTGCGTTATTTTGGAGCATATTTACAAAGTGATTACATGTTTACATTGTGTTCTCTCATGTTAGTACGAGATAACAGAGTATACTCTATATATCGATACATGGGATCCTGAACCTATGCATATGATCAAATTCAATAGAAACTTTCGTTGTGCCTTCTTCATACATTTGTACATGTAGGTGGGGGGGGGGGGGGTCTTATGTATATTATCAAGTTCAATTGAAAAGTTTGTCGTTCCTAACAACCTGGTATTGGACAAGAAATGATTATCCAAATTACGATTTATCTCCTGATTAAATGAAGTCATTACATGATAAAATAATGAATGTTTATGAGTGCAGTGGACAGAATACTTCATGAGGTGAAAGATGAAAAGATCCATTCAACGAGGCGTAGCCGTGTTGAATGGATCATTTCATCTTTCACCGAATAAACTATTCTGTCAATTGCACGAATGAAGGAACATTCATTATTTGGTTTATATGACACTTAAAATTAAATTATTTTTTATAGGAAATCTATCAATTTCGATACAAGATATGATCATGCAGTGTGAGATTCGGCCTGTTGATTGTCGCATATGGATACAATGCGCGCGTGCAATGGACAAAATCGTATGGATCTAAAATTGCACTATGAATGGACCTTAAATTGCACGGTCGATGACGTCATTGTAAAATGGACCGAATGATCGATATCAAACAACAAATCAATTGCCATGGATCTATCTAGGTGTCATATAAACAACAATGACACATGAGAACAAAATGTATCCACACTTTAAGAAAATATGTTGATGGATATTCACATTACACGATAACTATTAGAATATGAAAAAAAAAACACATGTGCATTATACTGTAGACATATAAGGCTATGATTCGAAGATGGCGCACAGACATGACTTACTCTTGCCTTTCAAACAGAGGGCCGTGGGTTCGAATCCTAGCCATGGCGTGTTTTCCTTCCAGCAAGAAATTTATCCACACTGTGCTGCACTCGACCCAGGTGAGGTGAATGCGTACCCGGCAGGGATAATTCCGTGAATGCTTGAGCGCCTATACGCAGCCGAGCTAAAGCCGGGGTAATAATAGCAGGGTCCGCTGGGAGAACAGTTTTCGGAGCTGAAAGTGGCTACCCTGGGTAAATATACCGCTATTATTATTATTATATTATTATAGACCTAGTACACTAGAGGCCTTTGGTACGATATTATTATCAGGTCCCTCGGAGAAGACTTTAAGCCGTCGGTTCCCTGGTTGTTTACCAACAACCAACCCATCGTGTTTTCTTAGCATTCCAGTAAATAATCCTCACCAACATA
Source organism: Lytechinus pictus (assembly GCF_037042905.1). Classification (NCBI taxonomy): domain Eukaryota; kingdom Metazoa; phylum Echinodermata; class Echinoidea; order Temnopleuroida; family Toxopneustidae; genus Lytechinus; species Lytechinus pictus. The sequence continues at coordinate 4,426,095 of NW_026974141.1, forward strand.
CTCTATATACACAAAGAAATTATTTACACTGTAGATCCATACAGTAATGAAGGGGTCCTCAGGCTAAGAGTGACAAACAAAAACACTGAAAACCTGATCAAAATTGGGCAAGGATTTTTTAAAGCATTACGTTACTTTGGTGAAATTGTTATAGGATTGGTTACTGCTATCATCATTGTTGAAACTTATTTTACACACATGTATTGTGATTTTATTTTATGAAATAAGAAAAAGCAAAGTTGGGACCACACATTATCAGCCCACCTATCACTGGTCATTGTGTGCATAAAGCTGTTTTCACAAAATATCGCTAAACTTACAAGTTGAATAGTTGTTTTATCAGATTTTGATGAAATTTTCAGCTTTTGCCCATTTATACTATACATGTATATAACATATTCAGATGTTGCTGTTTTCAGGCTGGAGTAAACATTTAAAAAGATTTTTCTGATAGTTCTATCACTTCTATGCCTCACATTATGAATCAGTTTATTATTTTATTATTTATGTCATTGAACATAACGATCAATGTATATGTATATGTATAAATGACAAGGATTTGTATGGTAAATGTTTGTTATAAATATATAACAAGTGGAATGCCTCTGGCGGTCTCACCTGCATCACGCGATTCAATATACAGTCAGACCGCAGGTCCCTTTGCTAATGAGCAAAAAGGCCAGATTCATCCAAATCATCTCGTGGCTGAATCCTCCTCCTTGCAAAATCTCGTGATTCGTGAGATTTTCTTTCTCTAAGAATTTACCTGTTTTAACCTCAAGTTAAATGAAATATTATTGCACCATCAGATAGAGTAAAAGTTACTCTTTCATATTGGTAATTTATTTTGTATACAATATTTTGTTAAATAAGTAAATTTCTGGCCCGAAAATGTGCCTCAAAACTGAAATTTCTTCCCCTGTTTTCTTTTGTAAATTGTGCAAAACTTTTTATTTTGAGCCTCAATGATATCTCTATCACCATAAAGCTGAATTTCTGTACTTTCTCACAATGCCACTCATGATATGCGGCACCTTTTAATCGGGTCAAGATCACACTTTTCCCACCAAGGTACAAGACGAAATTTCTGAAATTTTGTACTTGCATGAAATCCAGAGTTCTGATTGGCTGGATAAGGTTCACAGAACTACAGGCGCGGGGTATTTGAGGAGATTACCACATGGGAAGTGTGACCTTCCCATGAACCCAGGCACTGGGACCGTTGGAATTTGCCATTGTGTGGTCTCTTTGACCAATCAGAGTGCAGTATTCTTGTTTTCAAACTGCTTTATGTACTTGGCAAATGAAAAGTGTGATCTTGACCCGATTAAACCAATTCTTATTTTGAGACCTATATCATTTCAAAGCATACATATTCAGCTTTATCATGATATAAAAATCATTTGGGCTCAAACAAAAATAAAGTGTGAAAATAGCAGCTTTTGTCAGGTAAAAATATTTATTTTGCAGCATATTTAGGATCAAAATTTTAACCTATATTACAAAATCTTTGAATAAATCCAAACACATGACCTAAAAGAATGATTCTTCGTCTTTACAATGGTACCAAATTCATGAAATTCGATGCACAATTAGAGCAGCAATGACCGAATGAAAAGAGGTGTTTTGGTCCGCATCAAGCTCATTAAATATGCAAAACATCTCAAGTCATGAATATCACTTGGATGAAAGAAGCCACTTTCTTGGGACCTGCAGTCTGACTGTATAGCAGCAGTGCTGACTTTGAAAACTACTATAACTCGCACAAGATGTTCAGTGATACTTGGTTACTCTTATGTCCACGTTTTATGAACTAGACCAATACACTTACAGAGATATGATAGTAATTCAACAAATACCCCCAACATGGCCAAAGTTCATTGACCTTACATGACCTTTGACCTTAAACAAGTGACCTAGAACTCGCACATGATGTTCAGTGATACTTGATTACTATTATGTCTAAGTTTCATGAGTCAGATCCATAAACTTTCAAAGTTATGATGGTAATTCAACAGATACCCCCATCATGGCCAAAGTTCATTGACCTTTGACCTTGGTCATGTGACCTGAAATGCGCACAGGATGTTCAGTGATACTTGATTACTCTTATGTCCAAGTTTTATGAACTAGACCAATATACTTTCAAAGTTATGATGGTAATTCAACAAATACCCCCAATTTTGCCAAAGTTCATTGACCCTAAATGACCTTTGACCTTAATCATGTGACCTGAAACTTGCACAGGATGTTTGGTGATACTTGATTACTATTATGTTCAAGTTTCATGAATCAGATCCATAAACTTTTAAAGTTATTATGTTAATTCAACAAATACCCCCAATTCGGCCAAAGTTCATTGACCCTAAATGACTTTTGTTTGTTTGTTTGTTTGTATTTATTTCCATAAAAAGATAAAATATATACATGCTCAATTTAACATAACATACAGATCATATGGAGGATGACCTTGGTCATGTGACGTGAAACTCATGCAGGATGTTCAGTGATACTTGATTAACCTTATGTCCAAGTTTCATGAACTAGGTCCATATATTTTCTAAGTTATGATGACATTTCAAAAACTTAACCTTAGGTTAAGATTTTGATGTTGATTCCCCAAACATGGTCTAAGTTCATTGACCCTAAATGACCTTTGACCTTGGTCATGTGACATAAAACTCAGGCAGGATATTTAGTAATACTTGATTAACCTTATGGCCAAGTTTCATGAACTAGGTCTATACACTTTCTAAGTTATGATGTCATTTAAAAAACTTAACCTTCGGTTAAGATTTGGTGTTGACTATAGGCGCCGCTTTTCCGACGGCGCGCCGTCGGAAAAGCGGCGCCTATAGTCTCACTCTGCTATACAGAGTGAGTCAGAAAAAATGTCCCACTTTTGTAAAGTTGAATTGTTTAAAATATGAATATTTAATCATTAGTTTCATGATATGTCTTGATAGAGGTATCCTCCCAGTACATTCAGGAACCTTTTTCATTTGATCCCCTGCACGCATGACTGAACAGCGGACAATCTTTAGAAGACTGTCAGATCTCACTTGCGCGAAGTTACTGGGTGGGGAATAAAACACTCTTTTGAACAAAGACAGTCCGACAGACTGAAACACACACACACACACACACACACACACACACCCTTACGCACACACAAACACATACACATGCACACGCACTGGCAGACCCACTCAAACATACACACACAAGCACACGCACACACACACACACACACAAGCACACAATTACTGCAAACGTCGGTGAATAAAAACACAAACAATTAAAAGGGAATTTTTGTATTTGTTGAGGTAGTTTATTGTGGTTCAACAATGAATCTGTTTGGTAGTGAATGTGTTTTAAGGGGAAAGATTGTCGGGAATTGCCACTTAAGCATTCAGCGATCTTGCTAAAAATCAATGCTTAATCAAAAAAGAGAAAATTATGAACCAGTTATTACCATGTGTGTTGTGTGTGTTTGTGTGTGTGTGTGAGCATGCCAGTCTGTCTGTCTTTGTCTAAAGCACTGTTTTATTCCCCACCCAGTAACTTGGCGCAAGTGAGGTCTGACAGTCTTCTAAAGATTGTCCGATGCGTGCACGGGATCAAATGAAAATGGTACCTGAATGTACTTGGAGGGTACCTCTATCAAGACATATCATGAAACTAATGATTAAATATTCATATTTTAAACAATTCAACTTTACAAAAGTGGAACATTTTTTTCTGACTCACTCTGTACAGGTGAGACAAAAATTACTTGTATTATCCTTTGTTTAGTTGGAAAGAAAACTGAATTTGAATTTGCAAAAAAAATGATGCTACATGCACTGTTAAAAATAATTTAAACAACGCTGTTTACTATGTGAATCACACAGTAGTTGTTTGAATATTTTAGACAAGTGCTTAAAATCTTAAACAACAAAGTTTAAATTTGAATATTTAATTGTCAATAATTTTAACATAGTTGTTTAAGATTTTAAACATTTGTTTAAACTGTTTAAACAACTACTGTGCGATTCATATAATGCAGCGTTGTTAAGATTATTTGTTACAGTGTGTTGAGGCAATGTAGTAGGTGCATGGTGTGAGATAATCTGGATTACAGTGATACCTTGATGAAATATAACTTCTTGTCACAAGCAAATGCGAGCATGTCTGGGGAGAGGGGAACCAAGTAACACCAATGAATGTACACTGGCATATCAAGTGCATTGAACTCAACTCTTTCCTTCAGGTTCAGACCATCAAGATCATAGAGCCTGATCACGACGCTACTATTCTTCTTATCAACACTCGCTACATACACCCTGTCCTGCTCATCCACGGCAGCATACAGGTAGACACCCAGTGGAGCTTGTATAGACTCACCAGCATTCCTTTCCCTGTCATAGACCGTCACCACGCTTGGACCGACCATACATGAACTCGTGACGATCAAACCCGTCCTGGTAGTAGATGCCTGCTCCGTAACGTGCTTTGTTTGAACAGTGTGTTTACGAGTGGATCCTGTCCGGTCATAGATATAGACTTGTTTTCCAGAGTTAGTAATGATGATTTCATCTGTTGGACCCCTGTTTACTGTTAGAATACTTAAACTCTCTCTCACGTGGATTGTTGCGTTCATGGAGCCAAGGGGAGAGTAGATGTAGACTTCTGTAGAACCAGTAGACACGCAAAACGCCCCGTCCCGTTGAAACACCATATCATAAAATTCCATGTCACTTAAGGGTGTGTTTCTATACCGCTGCTTTTCACCACTTGAATCAATGGTATCAATACGTCGTGCATTCCACCCATAAACGATAGCGACAGTGCTATGGGATTGCCTTGTCATACCTGACATCCCTTCCCGTAGATCAACGCACTGAATGACTTCCATCTTGGGATCTGATCCTGAGATGCTCCCGAGGTCAAGACGAGTATCATCTGCTGGTTTGAACCTCTTCTCCTGTGCTTTCTTCTTAATAGCTTCCGCAGAAGTGTGATCAGTAACCTCCTTCAGCATGGCATCCAGCTCCTCACAGAGCAAGATATGAGCAGATAGAGTGTCTGTCTCAAGATGACTCAATCTGTCATTATCTACCAATGTCATTGAACTATAAATACTCTTGATCCTCTGTCGATCTTTTGACTTCAAGACGTTGAGGTCGTCATCAAAACTATACTTTAAGGCATTTATTTGGTCAGTGAGATTTCGAAGATTTTCATCCAGCTCCTTGGCCTTGATGCTGTAGGCTTTCCTGACATCATCTAGTAGTGTCTGCACTGCAGTGTGTACCTCATGACGTTGTATTTCTATGTTCTGAATGTTCTTCTCTAGCTCTGCTTTCTTGTCAGCACATCGCTGAGCAAGGTCTGTCACCTACAAATTGAAAGTGATAAGTAAAAACGAGTTATATCTGCAAATATTCCATAAAGGTGAAAATAACAAATACTAATACTATGAAACAAAGATAAATCATGCAGAATAACATACGATATTCTGAATAAGCTTGAAGAGAAACAACGTATAATTACAAAATTGTATGTCATATTGAAACAATAACGATAATACCATCAATGTAGTTCAAAATAAAGAACAAAGAAACGAATTAAATGCAACAGCATTTGAGATGCTGATGATGGTATTACAAATCATTAGGTATCATTGTCAATCTGTATTCAACACCATCTATATTGTTATTTTATTTATCAATATTAATTTTTAATATTATTAATCACTATGTCATTATTATAACTATCATTATTCGTGTTATCATTAGTAGTAGTGTTATTATCATCATTATCATCATGATTATTGTCATTGATATTTCATCATCTTTTTTATTTTTACTATTACTGTTCTTATTATCTTGATATTGTGATTATCATTATTATCGTCATCACAATCATAATCATTATTAAAAGTGGTATGATCTTTGGTGTTAATTCTTATCAATTAATTAATTTTCATCATCTTCTGCTCAATGATCGCCCTCAGTATTTATAACCATGTTAAATCTACCTATTATACTCACTTAAAATGTTGGGCAACATACTGTCAACAGTGTTGGGTAATGTTTGTAAAAAAATATATACATGCTTATATATTCTGGGCAATCATTAGCCAATTGAGCAAATTTATTACCCAATTATTAGTTTTTATTACCCAACTTGGAAGATTTTAACCAATAGTAGTATGGATAGTATGTTGCCCAGTGATGGTTAAAAATTGGGTCTTTTTTGCCCAAAAATTTTAGGAGTGTACGCTATAAAAATGTTGCCTATTTTTGCACAAGCTGCTTAACCTCACATTACTTGTTTAAATAGTTTTTTACGTGTTTAAATCAAACAGCTAAGTCTGATTTTTGATATTTGATTCTCAATAAAAATTAAGCATGGTTGTTTGATATTCTAAACTACTGTAAGGTTTACATAGTAAACAGCGATGTATATACAGTAATCTTAACCAGCGTTTTTACTGTGATAATTATGAATAAATTTACCTTCCGTCGCAACTCCTGCTCAAAGTCAACCTGGTTCTTGATTTCATGAGCTTTATGACCAACAAGTACGCACTTTTGACAGACATGGACGTTGCAATCCTCACAAAACATATATTTGTTCTCTTGTTTGTGGATGGAACACTTCTTAAATAAATGACCAATGCTGACCTTCCCTTCGATGACATCATCCATGGAGACGATCTCATGACCGTCAAACAACGTGGTAAGCTGTTGATGAGAATGCAGACACTTATCACACATATAACAATGACATGTAAAGCAGAATGACACGGCGTCTTTCAGAGACTTGCAAGCGGTGCATTTCTGGCACATCTGGCGGACAGCATTCATCCCTCCACACTTGGCGTTGTAATCGTCTACGCATCCGTTGATGGATACATTGAGCCGGAGATCATCGACACGGTTGTTGGACAACTTGGTGATCTCCCTGCAGAGAGGACAGACCATGCGATCAAGGTCCTGGTGGGTTAGATCGTATTTCTTGAGGCATCGCCTACAAAATGTGTGTCCACATGTAGTTAAGATTGTCGCCTCGACAAATATATCAAGGCATAATGGACATATCAGGTTCGGTGAAGAGCTTGATGCTTTCTCTGATTCACACTTCTCAGCCATCGCTAAATCAATTTTCAAACATGAAATTTAAATTCCAACGAATATAATATATATATGTCTATCGGTATTGATGCATTGAAACGATAAGTTTAGGTTACAACGCAGTGATACAGCTTCATGCTATAGTGTACTTCAATACAAATTCAACACACCCACTTTGAACATCTATAACAATAGAACTGGGAATTCCCAGCTTCCTTTGAACTTGACTGCGCGTTATATATTCATTCATCGATAGAGGGGGTGACATTATCACTTAAGGCATTTTTATCTTCACGACAAAAATCCCAGAATGGATGATTTGATATTTCCAATATTGGATGTGCATCTCCATTTCTCTATCAAGAAGATATTTTTTTAGGTTACCTGACTTGAATGTTCCAATTTTCCTTTATTAAAAGACAGCATATCCCAAACTTGGAACCATCTAAGAATTTCTCTACTATACGATATATCCTAACAATAACATCAACCTGAAGTTATTTTTGTCTATCATGTCCAGGGGCGTAACGGGGGTTTGTGGGAGGGGGGGGGGGGCATAAGTTTCCTGGTCATATCATGGTATAAACAGGCAATGGTGTAATGAGGCTAACATTTTTAGAGGGCCAGATATGGCGTAACGGGCAAAAATTGTTTTTGATAAAAAAAGTTACGAGAAAGCGAAGCGAGAGAGCAAAAAGTTTGACATTTTTATGACAAAAAAAAAATCAAATTTTGTGATAGATTTTGACATTGTATTCAGAAAATACAATATTTCAACCTTCTCTCTTATTTAATTGGTATGTGAGCCACTGTAAACATATTTATTTTCATGATTGGGCACGAGCATTAAAAAATATAAGTGGCAAAAATTTGCCTGATATAAATCCCGAGCGAGCGAAGCGAGTGATGAAAAAATACACCTTTTCATGAGAATCTAACTAAATTTGAGATAGACTTTGACATGATATTCAGAAAAATATCTTAAACTTGTCCTTTTTTATTTTCCTCCTTTCTTTTTGTTTGGACGTAAAACTTTTAGGGGCCATGGTCCAAACCCTTCCATACGACACTGCTATGCGGGTGATGATCTCTTGATAATTATCAAAGCCATTTGAAACCTATACAGATGGCCGCTATGTTTAATCAAATCGCGTGTATATAGGCCTTTATAGCTTTGACACAACACATTAATTCAACGCAGTTGCGTGATAATCCAAATATTTTGAGGCGGCACACACCATAGGAAATGTAGGAAAATTTGTGAAAAGTCGTCTGCGAGTGAAGCGAGTCAGAAAGAAAAATTGCCTTTTGAACTGAAATTCGAATTATGTGATAGATTTTTACATCATAGCATAATTATAATATTCATTGTTTTCTATTCAGTTCATTTGGGTGCCTCGTTTTGTTTTCCTTTATTTCCTTTTGGCTGTGGACCCCCCCCCCCTGTATGCCATCAGTGCTTCAACGTGAAGCTTAATCCATACAGGGGCCCTGTATAGAGCCCTTTGAAGATTACAGATGAAAATCCCCACTGCATGGTGTCTGGGACAGAGCCCCCGGTAGCTTTGGAGATTTAACAAGCTAATGATCGACTTCATACACAGTGTTATATGTCACCCATCTTTCTTTTCCGTTATTTACTTTCAATCCTCGGCAGCCCTGTTGTGTTATCTTGTCCCTTTTCTTAATTTTCCATTAGAACTATAATTTCCCGCTTTTGTGTTTCTTTTTGTCATCTTTTGGTCTATGTCCCGTTCTTACTATAGTCATGCTAATTAGTATTTCGGAATGATTTGTTCTTTCTCACATGTTCTTCTGTCCTTCCTTTTCCTCTTTGTGTTTTTTTTTCTTCATTTCACTTTTTCCCTTTCCCTTTCCTTTACCCCATTTCCTTTTTTCTTCCTTATCTTTCCCGTTCTTTCTTTCTTTCTTCCTTTCTTTCTTTGACACCTGTTTGCCTGTTTCGGCCAGAGAGCATTAGATAATGTATCGTTCTCTGGTAGGACGGGTACACGGGTGTTAGAGATGTGTGACTGGTACTGTGCAAGTAGGTTGCACAATTGCATTGTCCTATTTCTCTCTGACTTCTCTTCTTTTCTTATCTTCTATTTTTTCTCTTCTATCCTCTATGATCTCATTCTCCCCCTTTCCTTCTCTCTCTTTTCTTCTCGTACAGTTGTGCAATACATATTTTAACAGTTATGATTGTTTGTCAATGTATTATTTATGCCATTGTTTATCGTATTTCATGTTTGTAACTTTATGCCCGAAAGCGAATTTTGTGTATTCTTATGCATGACAATAAATTATCTTGAATCTTCTTGAATTTTTTTCTCCCTTTTCTCTTTTCCCGATGAAATCCGCCATGTCATAATATAATTAATATAAACGAGATTTTTAGTAACTTTTGAGATTCAAATCACATTCAAGAATATTATTTACAAAGTTTCAATCAACTGTCACATAAACTTTGTGCAAAATAACCTGTTCTGTCTATAATCTTTCTCACAAGCATGATTATTTCTATACGGTTTATCACAATGTACATCAATATCATTTCAAATAATATCTGAAGTTCTTCACAGTTTTTGTTTCTTTTTTTTTTCAAATAAAAATAAGAAATCACAAATTAGCTCACCAATGGCTTCTTCAATACAGGCATAAAAACGGCATATTTTCTGCTTAAATCTGACCTCATACAGGCTCGTAAAAGTTTCAGCCAATACCTGTCGAAAAAAGCTGCTATAGCAGTGAAAAAGGGTTTATTTTTAGTTTAAAGTCAAAATTCAAAGTTGAATCAACATGAAAGTTAAAATGGTGACTGCCTCAGATTGCAAATGTTGGCTTCACAAAGTCTAAAGATGCAATGCCAAGAAAATTAAAGCTACTGGGATCTCCTCCCAATCTTCTAATTACCCAAAAGTATTCCAAGCAGATGCTAAAAAGAAAGGCTCGCTGTGCTCAATTAAAAAGGGCCTATACAAGTTTTTTTTTACACGATACACAGTAGATATGCAAATTAACTCAATCAATTTCGCAAAAGAATCTCTCACACACATTTCTCATTGTTGCATAAAATCTTACATCTTTTTGACACCAGTCTGTAGCTTTGTGTTTAGTCTCTAAAACTGAATTAATTTTATTTTTCTTCTTCCCTAAACTCCCCCCTCTCTCTTTCCCTCCCTCCCCCGCTTTCTCCCATTCTCTCTGTTTTATTTTCTATTGTCTGTGTTTATTATTTTTTCTTTGTCTGTGTATATATATTTTTTCATTCTGTTTTTTTGTTGTAATTTTTCCAATGTTTATTTTTGTCTCCCTTTTTTGTGTTCTTTCTTTCCTTTTTAAAGTTTTTTGTGTTTGTGGTTTTATGTTGCTCCGTCTTTGTATATTTTCTATTTTTTTGGTTTTTTTTAACACCTCAGTAATAGTGGCTCCCGTTCCTTGTCCACTATTCCTTCTCAAAAGTTAGTGAACCCCATCACAAAATGCACTTCTTTATGCTGAGTGTTGAATATAGACAAAAGCACTACAATGTACAGCGAGCCAAGAGAAAAAACTTTATTGAATTTTATAATTTATCACCTGAATTCATTATTACATGGCAAAACTTGAACATTTAAAATACATATTATGTTCATTTTTGGTAGGAATCACTAACTTTGGAGTTCCACTGTCACACTGTCTAGATCAGCGTTTCCCCCCAAAACAAAATTATCGAGAACCACTTTGATTCTCAGATTTTTTTCGAGGCCCACCAACCAATATTTTAAGAAAACGTCAATTTTGATGAAAAAACAATGTTTCGTGAAATTTGAACACAAAGCTCTAAAGCACATTCGAAACAAACAGTTTGAGAACTAATCTGTATCGCAAATGTCCGGTAAATGGGCAACAATAACTACATTCACAAAATGCATGCACACAATGTTCACATAAGGTGAGATCGAAACCATCATAGTGTGCATGTGTAGGCTTTGTAACATACATGATACCTAAGCGTGCTTTAGTTTTGTTTGACCCACGTAGACCGATCGGACCATGGAAGTAGTTTTCTACCTCCATGACTGGGCATATGTTCGGACACGTCTATGAAATATAGGCCCTACTATAATTTTTCCCCTATTATTTTTTTTTCCTCCATCTGGAGTTTGTCGCGGTCCATCGGGTGAGAAGTGCTGGTCTAAATAAATGACAAGATTCTCATTAACATGGTCAAGAGATGAATAAAATTTCTACTAGATTTTTTCTATAGTAAGCCATATATGTAACTGAGTGATTATGATTCATTTTCAATTATCTTATTACGATTCGACAATGAAAAAAAAAATACTTCAATCAAGAACAGATTACACACTCTCAATCATAAACGACTTTGTATTAAGTGTACCCGAAGTAATGTCGCCGTTCAAGAAGTTAGAATAGCGCCATCATACACAGTTTTGAAACCAGTCTTACTTTCTGGAAAATGATTTCGAAAAAAATGATATTATTGTTTTGATGTTTCTTTCCTACTCTTCTTTTCATCTTTGCTCCTTTATTTTTTTAATTTCTTACTTTTTTTTCTTTAATTCTTTCTCCCTTTCTTTCACCCCCCTCTCTCTCTCTTTCTCCCACATTCTCTTTCTTTCCTTTCTCCCTCTGGGTGATCGTACATGGCCCTTTTTAATAATAATTTCTACATCAAAGTGTCCACCTAGAGTTTTTTTTCCTTAAAGGACAAGTCCACCCCAACAAAAACTTGATTTGAATAAAAAGAGAAAAATTCAACAAGCATAACACTGAAAATTTCATCAAAATCGGATGTAAAATAAGAAAGTTATGGCATTTTAAAGTTTCGCTTCATTTCACAAAACAGTTATATGCACATCTCGGTCGGTATGCAAATGAGGAACTGATGACATCACTCACTCACTATTTCTTTTGTATTTTATTATATGAAATATGAAATATTTATATTTTCTCGTCATTGTCATGTGAAATGAAGTTTCATTCCTCCCTGAACACGTGGATTTCTATTATTTTAACATTTTGTGCTTCAGGCAAGGAGGTCCTAATCGTCAAATTCGTAAAAATTGAAATATTTTATAATTCAAACAATAAAAAACAAAAGAAATAGTGAGTGAGTGACATCACCGACTCTCTCATTTGGATGTAACTGGCTCGTTCATATAACTATTTTGTTAAAAATAAGCGAAACTTTGAAATGTCATAACTTTCTTATTTTACATCCGATTTTGATGAAATTTTCAGCATTGTGCTTGTCTGATTTTTCTCTATTGATTAAAATCAACATTTTTCTGAGGTGGACTTGACCTTTAACTTAAATATGTATTTAATTTTGATGATTTGTTTGATAAAGGTTATTTTATTCGCATGTCAGTTGAGATAAATTTGCTGTTTTGAATACATATAGATTAATGAAAACATTATAATCTTATTCTATTTTCATTGTGATCATCGCGTGCGTTCAAAAGCAATTTATATCTCAATTATCCTCACATACCCATGTACCGTAAGCCGTCATTACCAAATTTATCTCTGCTTATCACCACCATACGAATTAACGATGGTTATAACGTTATAACTTATCATCACCGTCACTAACATCGTCGTCGGAATCACCATCTTCATCACCACCATGCCACCTTCGTCATCATCATCGTCTTCGTCGTCGTCATCACATAATGGTTAGTCGCGTGCATTTGAGTGTCCGAAAGTCCCCACACACAGCTTCAACACAGGGAACAGTGGTTATCATGAACGTAATATTGAAGAAATCCGGGTATATCTTTATAACTATTAATAATCTCACACCAGATTGATAATAGTGTGAAAATGTTATCCAATTCCATTAATTTGATGTAAATATTATTACAATTAATTCAGTATTTACGTCTCGCTGTTCATTTGAAAGTGTCCATGTTCACAACTCTTGCTATGGCAAACGGTCTAAAACCACCCATATTTTCGAGACGCTGGCACCTTTGTTTCCCCCCTGGAATATCCCTAAGGGTAAAAAAGGTCGAGATTGATTGTCATCTCAATGCTAAATAGATAACCTACAGTTTGATCTATAATACTTTATGACTGGTATAATGGTTACATCTCATTTTTCCCCCCAAACTTTGAGATCGAGCAGGCAGAACATGGCATATTTCTGTGTACAACGTCACGTGACTAACGTATGATAGTTTCCGTTCCGAGACCCTTTTTATTTGAAACAATTAATACAGTCTAATCAAACTTTATTAACGCATTTAATGTTGAAAGTAACAATGTTCTTGTACTATAAAGCTTTGACTACTGATATTTATAATATAGCTACAGTTTGAGGAAGCAAATATCGAGTCCGAAATTGATTTTGATTTGCAATAGGGTCTGCGTAAGTATACTATATACTAACAGGCTAGCATCGTCTGCTACGTAAACCAAATGAGCGAATATGACCGAAACTAACCATTATGTATCATCTGTACCACCATCTCCATCACCACCACCACACCACTATCTTCATCACCATTGTCGTCGTCGTCATCATTCTCATCACTACTACCACCACCACCATCATCATAATTACTATCATCATCATTACATCATCATCGATATCATCTTCACCACAGCTATTATTAAAATTATCAACATTAATACCACCACGACCAACAATACCTTCATCATCATCATCTTCATAGTCATCATCGTCACCATCACCACCAGCCCTATCACCACCACGGCTACCATCATTTAAATAATCAACATCATCATTTATCATCATAATCATTACCATCATCATCATTATCATCATATATCATCGTAATTATTACCATCATCATCATTATCATCATCACCACCATCATCACCTATCATGATCATTACCATCATCATCATCTATCATCATAATCATTACCTTTATCATCATCACCATCATCATTACCATCATCATCATCATCACCACCACCACCATCATCATCACCATCATCACATCGTCTATCATAATCATATACCATCACATTCGTCGCTATGACGCTTATAATTATCACATACCCGTGTACCGTAAGCCGTCATTAGCAAATTTAACACAAATGTATTCGAGATGACACCCCCTCCTCAACTTTTTTTTTTTACTAGAAACCCTCAGATTTCATGTTGGTGTCTCACTGATTATCTATTAAAACTTTTTACCAGAATCTGATAGTGTTAACTATACATGTATTTTTTTTTTCAACCGAAATTAGTGATAAACAGTGCTTGGTTTTAAGTAAATCATCTTCATATTCCACTCTCTTCTCGTTCCCCCTCTCTCTCACACACCGACTACCCCCCTTCATTCTTTGGCAAGCGCTCTATGTAGTTAGTATTCAACATGTTAAAAGTTTGAACTGACTCGATTCAATTTTATTATATTTAAGATTTAATGAAAAGAGAAATCCATTGATTCAATTCAAAAGGAATAATAGCTATATGCTCGATATACTTCAATTCTATTCAAATATACATTGGTCGTTTTTAGATAGAAAAATCTAGATTGTCCTCTCGGAATATTCTTCCCTCGTTTTCTATCTTCACCATTTATATATCTCATAAAATAATCGGATATCCATTTGTTGTCTCGTTGCTTTGATATATGCATTCTAATACATATAGGCCTAAGAGAATAACACAATCGAATATCAAAATGTAGCATATGTATAATGTAGTAATGATTTGCAACTTTAGGGGCCTTTCTTCTGTATTGGTGATTCTTTATTTAGGTAAACAAGATATTTATTATACAGTCAGCATATTACGAGTTAAGATATTTTTCTATATTCTTATATTTTATATATACCTATACCATTTCCATATAAACAGTATTATAAGTCTACCAGGGTCCCGTATAAACACAAAGGTTAGCGATTGATCGTATGCTTGGTATTCATGATTAATTGTACATTGTAGTCGATTCAATCAATCGTAGAGATATTCATTTTAGATGCTTGTTAAAGTTCGTGTAACAGGCCCCAGAAGTGCATTTCAAAACATGACGCCCATTTGTTCTTTTTTTCATGTTGAACTAACTAGGCGAGATAACACAAAGGTTGGCGATTAATCGCTAAATGAAATAGCCAATCAGGATCGCTTTTGCATGCGTATTTTGCTCACTAGACTGAATAGGAACCAATCAGAATTGTTCTTTCAAATTTGTGTTACGGGGCCCTGATGTCACTGGTTATACATTCAAAATACATTCATCTCATAGCTACGCATAGTCACTAATAGTGATGCATTCACGGCATCAGGAAATATATATTATAAACTAATACAAACCTTACCGAAATTATAAAACTATAAATTTTGTAATCAATTTACTTTTGATATACTCTTTCCCCAATGGACAAACAGAGTCGTTCTAAACATAGGTCATAATTATATACAAGATAATCTCATACACTAACATCTGAGAGAGCAGTAACACGATAACATGCATTTCTAAAATATAAATCGTGATATTTACACAAGAAAACAATCATTTATACATCGAATTCAAAGTACAATAAAATGTTTAAAAGAAAATAACCACAAATCGACCTGGAGTTGTCCATCTACGTTAATTTTATCTCGAATTAGTGTGTAAAAAGTAGTTTTTTGCATAGCTTTAAAGAAAGGCTGTTTCCATGATCCTGAACTCGCAATCGAAAAGAATTTTGTCGTTTGGGGCTTGTACTAAAAAAAGCTAGTTGCTATTTTTTTTTCAGATCAAAGTTTACAATTATCTATTTTTGCTTGATTAAACTTCCATTTTGAATTTCGAAATATGGCGTGGTTTAGTTTAGTTTTTTTTTTACACCAATTTGTTAGGTGAAAATTCGGGATAACGATTGCATAAATATTCTTTTAAAACTGCTCAAATTTAGGAATTTTTAATGGGTGTCAAATTTTGGGATCTGAAGCGATCGTGGTTACACACTTGAAGGTAGAGAGAGAACACCGGGCAATAAAAAACCTGAGTATACTAGTCGAACAGCAATCGTTTACTTAATCTGAAATTAAAGATAGTGAAATCTATCTGTATAACTTTTCGCTCATAATTCTTAGAAAGCCTCTACACCATAATATAAAGATAATGCAAGACTTGTAATTATACTTTACACTGTAGTACATTTTATTTCTATATGCAATATTATGTATATAAAAATTGAGATCAAGATTATATTAATACACGCTTATTTTGACAAATGAATATAAATTATCTATTCATATCTCCACCTGTTCACTAATATACGAATAAATTATATATTCATATCTCCACCTGTTAACCAATATACGAAGTACTATTATATTGCTATCATTCCTTTTCAGAGGGACTAATGACAAATTCAATGAAGAAAACAAAAAATTCTTTAGATGTCTTGTAAACGCTCTCAGAAGAAAGGAAATGTAATTGAAATATTTTCAAGACTACTATGAAACAATACCTTTTAAAAAGATAAGTTTTTATCGGCAAATGTTGTTTTCTCCCCCCAAATAAATTGTTATCAGAGGTTGGTATCTTTCCCTTTCCGAAAATAAAAAGCAAGAAACTTCTAGACGGTCCAAAAGGAAGGATCTTATCAGTCAATCATCCACGATAATTTAACTGAATAATATGCAAATAGCGAACAGGCAATTATAGACGGGTCAATTTACGACCAGAAATACCCTTACCCGGAACAAATTGCAACAAATAATTTTTCAACGGTTTTTTGTACTATTTGACCTCAGAAATAACATACTAAAAATCTACCAAAATCCGCATCCGGGAAAGTGGTAATTTTCAAGATGGCCGCCATTCACTCAAAATGGATTCAATTGACTCATTATCCACCCAAGAATCCTATTTCGGTTCATAATCCATGGTCTAGGGGTAAAAATGTTAATAAAGGCTAAAGTGAATTGTAAGCCATCCAGTGTACCTGGCAAGTCCAAGATGGCGCCCAAAATGGCTGCCGTAGACTGAAAATCCACAATTCATCTAAGTGGCTTTAATTTGGTTTTTATTCAACTAGTCCAGTAGATATGTGAAAAAGATGCTCGAATCTGGCAGAAAGTGTGAAATTTGGTATTCAGGGGTATTTTTGGGCGCTGATTTCAAAAATTGCCGGCCCCAAGCGATTTGACCATCGGGTCGGCCGCCATTTTGAAATCCAAGATGGCCGCCATGAAAAATGATTAAATGTAATTTTCTTGAGTTTTACATGACGTATGACACTGAAATTTGGCATATAGGGGTATTTTTAGGCACTGATTTCAAATATTGCCGGCCCCCAGCAATTTGACCATTTGGTCGGCGGCTAAATGGCCGCCATTTTGAAATCCAAGATGGCCACCATAAAAATGATTAAATGTCATTTTCTTGAGTTTTACATGATATGTGACACTGAAACTTGGCAAATAGGGGTATTTTGAGGCACTGATTTCAAATATTGCCGACCCCCAGCAATTTGACCTCCAGGTCAGCGGCACAACGGTCGCCATCTTAAAATCCAAGATGGCCGCCATGAAATATCGTTGCAATAATTTTCTCTAGTTTTATATGAGCTATGGTATTGAACTTTAGCATATACAGTGTAGGTGTAGTTTAGGGCACTTATTTCAAATAGTCTTATCACCAGGTCAGCCGCCATCCTAAAATCTAAGATGGCCGCCATGAAAATCACTAAAAATCATTTTCTTGAATTTTACATGTGCTCTGAACTTTGGCAAATAAAATACCTATTTTTGGGTGCTGATTTCAAATATTGCCAGCCACAAGTGATCTGACCATCAGTTAAGCGGCAAGATGGCTGCCATGAAAAACCATATCAAAATAATTTTCTTGGATTTTACATTATATATGACCCCAAACTTTGGCATACAGAAGTACGTGGCACTGATTTTTGCCGGCCACCAGCAATGTAACCATCGGGTTTCGGCAAAATGACCGCCATGAATTAAAAGCAATGATAATTGTCTTGAGTTTTACATGAACTCTGGCCCTGAATATTTAGGCACTGATTATTGTCAGACCCCTGTTTGGTTGCCATTTTGAAATACAAGATGGCCGCCATGAAAGATAATTTGCTCAAGTCTTACGTATGGCCTTTAACACTTTGAATTAGGAGAAAAACTTGATCTTTGCATCCTTGATCAATGAAAAAAACCATAATAAATAGATGCTATTTTGAATTCCAATATGGTTACCAAGTTTGAATGGTGTACAACATTATAATGGTGAGTAAAACCCATTGTATTGGCACTGAAAACAAATCCAACACAACCACATCTTTGTCCGTTGCAAGGATTATAATACTTTGGCACCCTTAATTGCTGATATAGATGTTACGTAAGTATGAAGCACCATGAATACACAAACCAGCTAGCTTCTTCTGCAGTTACACATTTGAAGTGGCTTTGGTTAAATAATAACCATCCGGAACAATCATTTTCTGTTGAGAGGCTGTAAATTATTTCTTTGAGTTTTTTATGATCTGCAGTATTGCATTTTGACATATCGACGGAGTGCGGGGTGCTTTTTTCAAATATTGCTGGCCCTCAGCGATCTGATCCCCCGAGTCAGAAGCAAAATGTCAGCCTTCTTGAAATCCAAGATGGCTGCCATGCAAAAAATCATAAAAAAAAATCAAGTATCATAATTATAACGTAATGTATTATTTTAAAATTTGGCATCTAGGGATATTGAAATTGCCCCCAGTAATCTGTCCAATAGATATGCTGCAAAATGGCCACCATCTTGAAATCTAGAGAGGATCGACTGTCATGAAAATTCATTACAATCATTTTCTTGGTTTTAAATAATTTGAGGCACTGCATTTTAGACATACAGGCAGGTTTTTGGCCTGCTGGTTTCAGAATATTGCTCAAATAATTGTGATATTTTATTACAAATCGACATGAAGAAAACTGCTCCAGAATTGAAGTACTAATGGTTATATAGTGGTATGATGATGAAGATGAATTAATATTAATGATGGATGATAATAATACATATTTTATTGTTCAAAATAGAATTCAGTAACAGAAATGCTCCGAAAATTTATTTTGCCCATACCCTGTAGATCGTGAGCCGGCAGCAACTTAGCAGCGCCACATCGGACGTTGCTCTATCCCTTAAAAAGGGAAGTTCACCCCGGAGAAAAGTTTGTTGTAAAAACACAAGAAAATATGACATAAAAAAGATATAATGTTAAATCCATCTAAGATATCAGAATTTTAAGTTTTTGATTTGTGACGTCATATACTGTACGAGCAGCTGCCCCATTATGTTGTGTGATATAAAATGCATAAATGGTTCATCATGGGTACATTTTTTCTTTCTGGAGCAGGTGTGAAATAATTTGTTTGTTGATATACTGAGGGTTCAATAAAAAACATTTCATTTTTTTAGGAGGCTACATTTCATTGATTTTTGTACTATAAGAAACATGGGGGAACTGCTTGCATCTGACGTCACAAATACACTAAATGAAATTCCAATAGCTTTTTAAATATGTGATTTAATTTCCTCAAACCTTCAATATTTTTTTCATTTTTTATTCTGTTATTGTTTCAATAAACTTTTTGTCAGGGTGAACTTCCCCTTTAATTCGTTGACCGCCAATCAGGGTAGAAGAAACTCCCCTCTTTTAACATCGTTTGGTCTGATGTTGTCGGAGCTTGATCTCCCGATTGTGAGGCGAACATGCTCCCATTGTCAGATTGTCGAACACACGATGGTTATCAATTGAATCGTTCCAAAGTAATTCCTGGAGATCTGTAAGATTCACTGTCAACCGTCTAGCATATAAATGATTGATAGCAATAATAAATGGATTACCATCAGTTATACCATACATGAATTTTGATTCGTGCTATTGTCATATTGTACTTATTTCCCCCCACAATAATCAATATTTAGAACTAAGCTAGGTAATCATGTCCTTTGTGTCATGATGGGTCATATGGGAATTTAAAATAAAGTAAAGTGTGTTATGTGTTATATGTTCATTATCTATCCATATTTGAAATTAACATACAATACAAGTTTTTGCTTTATAATACCAATTTACAGTGTCACAGGTAATGTAGAATTCAGGAAAACATTTTTGAAAGATATTTCGTAGTAGCCATCTTAGATTTCAAAGTGGCGGTCATTTTCAGCTGACCCGGTGGATCAATCACTGGGGTAGCAAAATTCTAAAACCAGCAGGCCAAAACATGCCTGTATGTCTAAAATGCAATGCCTCAAATTATTTAAAACTCAAGAAAATTATTTTAATGAATTTTCATGACAGTCGATCCTCTGTAGATTTCAAGATGGTGGCCATTTTGCAGCATATCTATTGGACAGATTACTGGGGGGAAATTTCAATACCCCAAGATGCCAAATTTCAAAATAATACCTACGTTATAATTATGATACTTGATTTTTTTTAATGATTTTTTGCATGGCAGCCATCTTGGATTTCAAGATGGCTGCCATTTCGACCAACTAAAAATGTTTCCAATTGGATAACAGCTAACAAGCTTTCTCTTAACCTAGAAAAAACTAGCTACATGCTATTTAGCAACAAGATTACGACTGTACCAAAAGATGTAATTTTAAATAATACTGTCATTCAAAGAGTGCGATCTACTAAATTTTTGGGACTGATCATTGACGAAAAACTTTCTTGGAAAGCACATATTGATAATATTTGTAAAATCATTGCTCGCAACATTGGTGTCATTAGAAAATTAAGTTACTTCTTACCCCATTATATTTTATTATCATTGTATTCAACGTTAATTTGACCTTACTTGAATTACGGAGTTGTAGCGTGGTGTAATGCAACGAATTCTCAAATTAATAGACTTTTTATTTTACAAAAAAGAGTGATTCGTATTATTAGTCATGCAGAATTCAGGGCACATACAAATATTCTGTTTTTGAGAAATAAAGTCTTGAAGGTTAAAGATTTATATTCTTTTCAACTCGGACAGTTAATGTACAAGTTTATCAATAAACAATTACCGTTACCTTTTAATAATATGTTTGTAAAAAAATGATACAATTCATAAGCACTTCACTCGCCAGGCGAGTTCCTTTCATTTACCTCTGAATAGAACATCGTTTGCACAGAAAATATTTGTTTTTACTGGTCCAAAATTATGGAATTCTTTTTCAAAGGATATTATACAATGTAATTCAATACAAAATTTCAAAGGAAAACTTAAAAAATATCTTCTGAATTCATATTAGATTATCGTTTTTTTCCAAAGTAATGTAATTCAGAACTTAATATGTAAATGTGTTTATTAATTTCTCTTTGTATATATGTTTAATCGTTTTATGATTTCTGTATAAAGTGTATACTGAATCATTTATTATTATTATAATTTATTCATTCTTATTTTTATTTGTTTATTTTCTATTCATTATATATATATATATATATATATATATTGTTTATTTCTTTATTTTATCCTATTTTTTATTCATAAAATTTACTTATAAAAGGGGGCCTTCACCCTACAAGCTCTGCTTTTTAGTTGGTCTCCTTCCCTTTCGATTTCATGGTATTATTGTATTATAAAAAATGATTTAAATTTTATATTTTGTAAATATGTACATTGAACTATCATTGTAAATGTAAAAAGATTGAAAGAGAAAATAAATGAATTGAATTGAAAGTTGAATTGAGGTATCACGGGCCTAAAACATTTCCCATAGACTCGTGTGTTAAAAAGGCGCTCTAAAAAAAAAAAAGGATGAAATTCGAGAATTGAATGTTTACTACCTGTCCAGTGGATAGGATATGTCTTACATTCCATATATGACCAGAAAAGGGTACCTCGACCAGCTCATTTTAAAAACAAATCGGCATTTATGAAGACTACACCTGACAGGATCAAATTCATCACTTGATACAGTAAAATGGAAATACTTCTCCTGCCAGTATTAAAATAGTTCCAAAGTGGTGATATATCTTCCCAATTTGAAAAAAAAGGAAGTTCAGTAAAGTTACCCTCCCTAGAATCAGTGTTAGATTATCAATCATATTCATTCATTTTTGTCAATCAGCAATATCAAAATTAAGAATTGAGAATTAAATGGGTTGGCTCGAATGAATATCTTTGGCCCGTATAACCCTGACTCAGGGGATCAGACCACTGAGGGCCAGCAATATTTGAAATAAGCTCCCCACACTACTTTTATATGTAAAAGTGCAATACCGCAGATCATATAAAACTCAACGAAATAATTGCAATATTTCTAAGGCAGCCAGCTTCGAATTCAAGATGTGGGCCATTTTTCCGCCGGCCAATTGTCAAATTGCTGGGGGATGGCAATATTTGAAATCAGTGCCTAAAAGTACCCCAACATACCAAATTTCAGTGTCACATGTCATGTAAAACTCAAGAAAATGACATTAATGATTTCTCATGGCGGCCATCTTGGATTTCAAAATGGCGGCCGACGCGATGGTCAAATCACTTGGAGCCGGCAATATTTGAAATCAGCACCCCAAATTAAGCCTATATGCCAAATTTCAGTGTCACATATCAGGTAAAACTCAAGAAAATTACATTTAATGATTTTTCATGGCGGCCATCTTGGATTTCAAAATGGCGGCCATTTAGCCGCTGACCAAGTGGTCAAATTGCTGGGTGCCGGCAATATTTGAAATCAGTGCCTAAATATACCACAACATACCAAATTTCAGTGTCACATGTCATGTAAAACTCAAGAAAATGACATTAATGATTTCTCATGGCGGCCATCTTGGATTTCAAAATGGCGGCCGACGCGATGGTCAAATCATTTGGAGCCGGCAATATTTGAAATCAGCACCCAAAAATTAAGCCTATATGCCAAATTTCAATACCGCAGTTCATATAAAACTCGAGAAAATGATTGCAATAATATATCATGGCGGCCTTCTTGGATTTCAAGATGGCGGCCATTTTGCCGCCGACCAAATGGTCAAATTGCTGATGGGCGGCAATATTTGAAATCAGTGCCTCAAAATACCCCTATATGCCAAATTTCAGTGTCACATGCCATGTAAAACTCAAGAAATTGACATTTAATGATATTTCATGGCGGCCATCTTCGATTTCAAAATGGCGGCCGACCCGATGGTTAAATCGCTTGGGGCCGGCAATTTTTTAAATCAGCGCCCCAAAATACCCCTGTATGCCAAATTTCACACTTTCTGCCAGATCCGAGCATCTTGGCCATTTTTTGTCACATAACCGCTCCACTAAATGGTTTTAAGGGTAAAGTAATACAATGGAACAAGTTACAAGGACAGCCAGTTGTCTGGAGTGTCCAAAAATCCAAGATGGCTTCCAAAAATGGAGTTTAAAATGGCTGATGATAATCAAAATAGACATAGTTCATTTCATATCCGCCGGGGACATATGATGATTTTGGTGTCTATACCATGTTTTTAATGGTCAAACAAGATATAGGGACAAGTTACAAGGACAGTCAGTGGTCCAGTATGTTAAAAATCCAAAATGGCTTCCAAAAATGGAGTCTAAAATTGCTGTTGCTACTTAAAAACCGACATAGCATGTTCAATATCCAGAAATATGATTTTTGTGTCTATGCCATGGTTAAATGGGTCAAATAATACATTGGGACAAGTAACAAGGAAAGCCAGTGGTCTGGTATGTGCAAAAATCTGCGATGGGTTCCAAAAATTGTTGCTGAAATGGCTGCTAATACTTAAAGCGGACATAACTCATTTCATTTGGCCTGGGAGATGTGAATTTATGTCTAAACCACTGGTTACAAGGGTCAACTAGTACATTAGGATAAGTTACAATGACAGTCAGTGATCCAATGTCCAAAATTCCAAGATGGTCTCCAAAAATGGAGTGAAAAAATATCTGATGTTACTTATAAAATGACATAGTTTGTTCAGTATCTGTATGGGGAATATGAGTTTGGTGTCTAAACCATGGTTTAAAAGGTCAGGTAATACACTAGGATAAGTTGCAAGAACAGTCAGTTGTTTGTATGTTAAAAATCCAAGATGACTTAAAAAATGGGGTGTAAATTGACTTTTGTTACGTAAAATTATACACAGTTTATTAGAAATACACCTCGGAGATATAATTTTACTGTCTACACTAGAGTTTAAAGGGTCAAGAAATAGATTGGGTTAAGTTGAAAGGACAGTCAGGTGTTAGGTATGTCCGAAAATTGAAGATGGTTAAAAAATGGGGGTCTTAAATGACTGTTGTTACTTAAATGTGGATGTAGAACATTACAAATACACATTGTGGATATTATTTTGGTATCTACACTAGGGTTTCAAGGGTCAAAAGATACTTTGGAACTGGTTACCATGATATGCAGTTATCCATTTTGCCATAAAATCCAAGTTGGCTCTTTAAAAATTGGTTCTAAAGTGACTGCTGTAACTTAAATATTGATATAGTTCATACAATATCCACCTGTGAGAAATAATCTTGGTGCCTACACTTCAATGCATGGGGATACATTATCATTATTGTTTCATGAGTTGGTAACAGCACCCATTTTTATGGAATTTTAGAATCCGCCATGGATTTTTTGACAAAATGGAATACTAACCATCCTTGTTTCTTGTCCGAATGTATTATTTGACCCTTCATACCAAAATTAAGACACCAACATTATTACTAACAGATAGATATTGTAGACCATTATTGAGTGATATGAGTCATGCTAGATGCCTTTTTTAAAAATGCTCTTTGATTTTTAGGCAAACTGCAAACTGGACAACTGCATATTCATGTAACCAGTTCAACCATGAAACCATAGTGTGGTTGATTTTAAATGAACAATGTCAATTTTTATAATAACAGCAGTCATTTTAGACTCCGATTTTTGGAAGCCATCTTGGAATCTCGACATACCAGACCACTGACTGTCCCTGTAACTAATTTTCTGACTTTCAAAACCATGGTAGAGACATCAACATCACATACCCTTGAGTTATATCCATTTTCAGTGAATGGCGGCCATCTTGGACGCCATCTTAAAAATTACTACTTTCCCATATTGCGGATTTTGGTAGATTTTTAGTATGTTAATTCCTGAGGTCAAATAGTACAAAACACCGTTGAAAAATCATTTGTTGCAATTTGTTCCGGGTCAAACCATATATTGACCCGTCTATTATGATGGACATGGTACGAAAATTTCGTATGAAGGGAAAGCAGAATGGTCCAACACTGTAGAGTGTACTCTTTCTACTTATTTCCCGTTTATACCCCTTATATTTTCAGTAGTATGTATGATAGTGATTCTATTGATTTATTTTTAATTACATTTGCTGATTACTTTGTTATATGTTCAATAAATATATTATATAATTATATTTTTGTTTTTAAGTTAGTAATTTTGCTATCACTTGATAATTACAATGTTAAGCATGATATGCCTATGTTTGTTGCAGACTAATCAAATCAAACGTTTCCTTTTTTCTAGTTATCTTTGCAAGGTTGGATGGAGTCCGCCCTTTCTTGTGAATAACGATTAATTATATTTTTCATATCTATATTCTGTATTTTGCATATTTTGTACACTGTTCTGTCAAATTTATATGTGAATCTTTTTACCGTGTACAAACATTTATAATTCAGCAATTGGCTGCCAATGATATTTTGATGCCGAATAAAGACCATTATTATTATTGAATACTATATTCAATAATCGGAAAATTTGTGCAAATTGGATTGTATTGTAAATTGTACTGTATCTATATCACATTAACTGATTTTATCATTGGATGAAGATATCACATGGTAAGTAATATACATGTACTGTAGTATTGAATATCGACACGTGTTAAAGTAGATTTTGTGGAAGGATGAAAGCATGTCAGTTTCCATACTACATGGTGTGATATAACGTGAATTACAGTGATACCTTGATGAAATATAACCTCTTGTAACAAGCAAAGGCGAGCATGTCTGGGGAGAGGGAAACCAAGTTACACCAATCATAGTCGAATGTCATATTAAGTGCATTGAACTCAACTTTTTCCTTCAGGTTCAGACCATCAAGATCATAGAGCCTGATCACGACGCTACTATTCTTCCTATCAACACTCGCTACATACACCCTGTCCTGCTCATCCACGGCAGCATACAGGTAGACACCCAGTGGAGCTTGTATAGACTCACCAGCATTCCCATCCCTGTCATAGACCGTCACATCGCTTGGATCGCAACACCATGAACTGGTGACGATCAAACCCGCCCTGGTGGTTGATACCTGCCCCGTCGTGTGTTTTGTTTGAACAGTGCATTTAAGAGTGGATCCTGTCGGATCATATATATTGACTTGTTGTCTTAAGTAAGTAATAGTGATTTCATCTGATGAACTACTGTTAACTCTGAGATAATAGTTAATCATATTGTTTGTCACGTGGATTTTTGCTTTCCAGGAGCCAAGGGGAGAGCAGATGTGGGCTTTTGTAGCACCAGTCGACACGCATAACGCCCCGTCCCGTTGCAAAACCAGATCATAACAGTTCATGTCACTTAAGGGTGTGTTTCTATACTGCTGTTGTCCACCATTTTAATCAATGATATCAATACCCAGTGCACTCCACCCATACCCGATAGCGACAGTGCTACGGGAGTGCCTTGTCATACCGGACATCCCTTCCCGTAGATCAACACACTGAATGACTTCCATCTTGGGATCTGATCCTGAGATGGTCCCGAGGTCAAGACGAGTATCATCTGCTGGTTTGAACCTTCTTCCCCTTTGCTTTCTTCTTAATAGCTTCCGCAGAAGTGTGATCAGTAACCCCCTTCAGCATGGCATCCAGCTCCTCACAGAGCAAGATATGAGCAGATAGAGTGTCTGTCTCAAGATGACCCAGTCTGTCATTATCTACCAAAGTAATTGAACTACAAATACTCTTGATCCTCTGTCGATCTTTTGACTTCAAGACATTGAGGTCGTCATCAAAACTATGTTTTAAGCCATTTAGTTGCTCGATCAGATTTCGAAGATTTTCATCAAGTTGGTTGGCCTTGATGCTGTAGGCTTTCCTGACATCATCTAGTAGTGTCTGCACTGCAGTGTGTACCTCATGACGTTGAATTTCTATGTTCTGAATGTTCTTCTCCAGCTCTGCTTTCTTGTCGGCACATCGCTGAGCAAGGTCTGTCACCTACGAATTGAAAGTGATGAGTAAAAACAACGAATTAGATCTGGAAATAAAATTCCATATAGGTGAAAATAAGAAATACTAATACTCTAAAACAAAGATAAATCATACAGAAT
This sequence comes from Lytechinus pictus, assembly GCF_037042905.1. Classification (NCBI taxonomy): domain Eukaryota; kingdom Metazoa; phylum Echinodermata; class Echinoidea; order Temnopleuroida; family Toxopneustidae; genus Lytechinus; species Lytechinus pictus. The sequence continues at coordinate 4,453,488 of NW_026974141.1, forward strand.
GACATACGATATTCTGAATAAGCTTGAAGAGAGACAACTTAATTACACAATTGTATGTCATATTGAAACAATAACGATACTAATCATCAGTGTAATTCAACATAAAGAATAAAGAACTGGATTAAATGCAATATTTTTTATACTGATGTTAGTATTACAAATTATATATAATTATCAATCTGTATTCAACACCATCTATAATTATTGTTATTTTTTTATCAAAATTTATTTCTGTATTCTCATTCATTATACCAGTATCATAACCTATATTATTCCTGCTACCGTCATCATTATCATTATTTTATTATTATTGTTATTATCTTTTCTATTTTTACTGTGTTAATGTTCCTAATATCTTGATATTGTGATTATCATTATTATCGTCATCACCATCATAATCATTATAAAAACTGGTATGATCTTTGGTGTTTATTCTTATCAATTGATTAATTTTCATCATCGACATCAATGATCACCCTCAGTATTTATAACCACGTTTAATCTACCCACACTGTTAGAAAAAACAGAAAATTTTGCAGAAGAAAAATTAAAAAACAGATTTTACAGAAAGAAGTAACCAAATCATTTTGTAAATTTTTAAGACAGGACAGATTTTATACAATTTTTATGGAATTTTACAGATCAGTGTGTTTTAAAAAGGGCAAAAACAGTTTTATTACAATAAATTTGTAAGGTTATATACACCAAATATCTATTTTCTGTAATTTTACACGAATGCATGTAAGATTACAAAGTGCAGTAAGATTGCAGGTGTTCTCAAGACTCTGCTGCAGGATTTTTTTTTTAAGTAGACATTTTAAAGTGTTTAAACTCTTAAACTGCTCATTTGAGTTTTAATATTTGATTCTCAATAAAAATTAAGTCTAGTTGTTTAAACTTCTGAACAAAATAAATGAAAGGTTGAAAAAGTTGTATTTTAAACAGCGTTTTTACTGTGATAATTATGAATAAATTTACCTTTCCTCGCAACCCCTGCTCAAAGTTAACCTGGTTCTTGATTTTGTGATTTTGATGATCAACGAGTACGCACTTGTGACAGACGTGGACCTTACAATCCTCACAAAACATATCTTTGTTCTCTTGTATGTGGATGGAACACTTCTCGAATAAATGACCAATGCTGACCTTCCCTTCGATGACATCATCCATGGAGACGATCTCATGACCGGCAAACAACGTGGTAAGATGTTGATGACAATGTAAGCACTCATCACACATATAACAATTACATGTTCTGCAGAATGACACGGCGTCTTTATGAGACTTGCAAGTCGTGCATTTCTGGCACATCTCAAGGACAGCATTCATCCCTCCGCACTTGGCGTGGTAATCGTCTACGCATCCGTTGATAGAGACATTGAGGCGGAGATCATCGACACGGTTGTTGGACAACTTGGTGATCTCTCTGCAGAGAGGACAGACCATGTGATCAAGGTCCTGGTGGGTTAGATCGTATTTCTTGAGGCATCGCCTACAAAATGTGTGTCCACATGAAGTTAAAGGAGAACTATATTGATTATGAATGTTGTCTTATTATATGTCAATGGAAAGGTAATGATGTGGGGATTATCAGTGGGTCATTCAAAAATAACGAAAATAATACATAAGGTGAAAATCGCCGATTAAAAAACGCTCAAAATGCCTCTCCGAAATATGCCTCGCATCGGTCTCTGAATTGACTTGAATTTGATGACGTCACTTTCTGTACGAGATGCGTGATTGGCTCTCCCACGTGAAGCTCCACTTGCATGCAAAACCTGTTGCGAGGGTACATTTTCTCCACACTGTCACTGAATACTTCGATCACGAAATGAAAGAAAACCCAGAATTTTATCTAGATTTGGATTTTCAAATTGATGATTTTGTAGATGAAGAGAATGATGATGAAATGAACAACAAAGTGACGTAGTTGGAGGTAAATTGGGGGAATTACGCCGATGATGATGAGTCGGACAATTCAACTTGCAACACGATCACATGCCGATTCGCTACCTAACTCATGCAGCTGCTAAGTGCTAGCTACACCGCGCGGGCCAAATTGAATTCATGAAAATGAATTACCACACTGTCCAGACAGAGTCTCTTACTTCTGTGACTATGAAGAAGGAAGATAATGATAAAACTGTACTTACAAATAAGTGAATGTAATCCGAACCTGAAGGCAACTCAACGAATAGCAGCAGACGATATGCACCGACGATAAACTTCATGTGGCTGGGATAGATTGTCACTCGTTCTGTTAGATGTAATTTTTATCTCATTAATTTGACAAAATTACGAAACTCGGGGAATTATTTATCTATATAAAAATATAGTAACATCTCGTATTATTTTTTACTTCCCAGCCATCGCTAAATTAAGAGATCTAATTAAATTCCAACCACAAGAACTATTACAACGAAGCCAACTGTGCAGTTAGATACAAATTACTCGTAGTGCTACAATGGTAAAAGCACACTATTGTGAATTGAAGTAGGAACGTTCTATTAATAGAACGTTCCTAGCGTTATGTATGCATAATTCCATCGAAAGAGGGGGCTGTTTTCATTCGGCTTATATACAACAATGATCTGTGTACACGAAAAGGGAACTTTTTAAATTTGGTTTTGAGACAGATAATTTGTGTTCCTTTTGTAAAAAAGAAATTGAGTCTTACCAACATTTATTTTTTTATTGTCCTGAAGTTAAGAGATTATGGGAAGAGATGAGTAAAATATTATAACTGAATGAACTTGGCAGTGACAGTTTGAAAACAATTTTCATGGGGATATCTGGAAATACTACAAGAGTAACTTTAATAAACTGTATTATATTCTTAATTAAGTATGTTATTTTTAGTTCAAGAAAACGTGGAATATATCCAACCGTACAGAAAGTGACACATTTGGTTAAAGAGTATAGAGATACGGAATATCAAATAGCGTTTAAAAGGGGGAAGCTGGGGTGCACTTAAGGAGATGGGAACAAATCAAAGCATACCTTTCTTAATACTATGGATGTATTGGTTGCTTCATTTTGTTTCTGTTTTGTTTTGTTTATTTGTTCAAATACAGATAGTTGTTCCAGAGCAGGATGCATCGTGTGTGGGTTTACGTGTGTAGATGGATGTGTGAGTTTTGTGACGGGGAAGAGTGGGGGGGGGGGGGGGGGGGGGTTGGGGCTGTGGGCTGTGGGTTGTGTTGAGTTGAAGTGAGCTTGTGTGAGTGTCTGGGGAGAGAGATGAGGGGGAGGGGGTATGGGGGTAAGGTGAGTGTGTAGGGACGTTTTAGGATATAACCTTCCTCTAATTAACCTTTAAAATAATATTTTATCCTTTTTTATTCTTGTACAATTAATATGTTCAAAAGAGATTATTTCTTTTCTATTCTATTCAGGAAAAAAGCCATCTTTTACAAAGTATGGGTTTTTTGTCGATTGATATGGGGGTTTTCCCCCTCTGTTTTCACATTGTTATAGAAGAGAAATTTGGCAGTTTAACTTCATTTGTAATCATTTAAAAAATATTTGTAATCTCATTGATATTGATATATTTATTTGTTTGATTGTTTATTTATTGTATACATGCAAAGAATCTTTATTTACATGAATTGTGATTGTAAACTTATTGATTTGAAAGAGGAAGAAAAAAAAAAATAATAATAATAATGATCTAAAAGCATCGTATCACTTTTTTGTATTACAAACAATGGTAAAAGCACACTATTGTGCAGTAGAAACTTCCTATAAATAGAACTGGGTATAATAATTTCATTAATAGCCTGTGTGATGCTGGCTCCATGTGACTACCTGATGACTATGTCATCAGAATTGTTCTTCCACTACAAACTCTTGTCAGTTTTATCTATTACAAAGGTTGATTAGTCAGAATGTAGATATTCCTATTTTCAATTGGTTATCTAGATATTCGAGATTTATCGATCTGTGTTGGCCTTGGCATTGTTTGACTGAAGTAACACAGCCAAAAAGCTGTTTAAAACCTTTATACATACCACGCTGTTTGCTATATCAACTTTAAAGTAGTTGTTTAAACGTTATTTAAAGTCTTAAACAACATTAATAAATCAAGCATGTTACTTTAAACCGTTTAACAACTACGGTAAGTTCATATAGTAAACATCGTTGTATTAAAACAAAAAACAAACTTTGTCATGTGAAGGACTTAGTTGGATCATAAAGTTGGATACTGCACTCTAAAAACAAATCAGTCAAAAATGACTAATTAATAGGGTCAGCTGGGTGCAACTATTATTCTACTCATATTTGACTATTTTCTAGTCATATTTTACTAGAACAGAGTCATTTATGACTAGAATATTGTCAGAAATGTGACTATCAGTGATTGCCATATCAGTTGCACCGAGCTGACTACTGGTCTAGTCAATTTGACTGATTTGTTTTAAGAGTGTTGGTGCTTTAATTTGTAGTTGAAATCAATATTTCAATATAGGATGTGATCTGGAATATTGGTCTCGCGATTATACCTGGAAAAGAAAATCTTTTAAAATGATTGTTTTGGTTGAAAGGTTCTTTAATAGCATAGGCGGATACAGGGGGGGGGGGGGGGTAGGGGCAGAGGGGCCCGGGCGCGATTTTTTTTCCCAAACAGGTTTACCTATTACGGTCATATGCTGCCTCCTGATTGGTACAAACGCGTATGGTGTTATGAATATTCATGACGGAGCAACGGTAATGCGCGTGCGCCTAAAATGATCGAGCTACCAAGAACAATGCCAATGGCGGCCACAACTTATCTATGCGACCACAATCTCTCTAAAGAAGAGTAGAGAAATCTTCTCCAAGAATCATCAAGACCTTAATGATCGAGCTACCAGGAACAATGCCAATGGCGGCATGCGACCACAATCTCTCTAAAGAAGAGAACAGAGAAATCTTCTCCAAGAATCATCAAGATCTTTATGTAAGTCCATTGGGCCTAGAGGAAATAATATTATTTTATTAGTAGGCTAGGCCTAACGTTAGGCCTAATTAGTTAAGACTATAAACGTAACAATGTAGTTAGGCTTAATAGCAACTTAGCACTGATACATGCAAATTCTTGTGCACACAAATCCAGTGGGTGTATCACAAATCTGTCGGAAACGGGGCGTTTAGTAAGGATTTTCAAATGGGGTGTCCAAATTCAAAAGCAGGGTGTCCAAAAATTCAGCCACAATCAATAATGGACAAAAAGGGGGCAAGGGGGTAGCATGCCCTTCATATGGAATCTTCGAAAGATGGAGAGTGCTTTACGTTACTTTTTTTAAACTATAATTCAGTACAGTATTCATAAAATTCATAACACATATTTGCATTTATGTCTTCCCCCTTTTTTTTGAGGAGGGGGGGGGGGGTAGGAAAAGAAGAAAGGAGAAGAAAAAGAGGAGAAGGAGGTGGGCTAGAAGAATAAGTAGACTCTAGACATATTGCTAGGAAGAAGAAAATGAAGAATAATGAAAATGAAGAGGAAAAAGGGTAAAAGGCATGCAGAAGGACAGAAACAAAAAAAAAGAGGAAGGGGTTTGAGTGGAACATAAAGAGGAAGAATAAGGAGGATGCATACAATTAAGATGAGAAACTGAAGGATAAAATGGGAGAAATAAATAAGAGGAAAAGGAATAATAACGAAGATGAAAGAGTACATTTCAAAGAAAAGGAAGAACAAAGTAGATAAATGAGAAATTAATGAAGAGGAAGAATAAAAGAAGGCGGAAGAATATGTGAAGAATTAGAGGAAATGAAAATAAAAGTGAAGAAAAGAAAAATGAAATGGAAGAAAGGTAGGAGACATGCAGGAGGGCATAAAGCGAAATGAAGAAAATAAAGCATTGAGGGGGAGGAGAAGAAATAGAGGGAGATAAAGAGGAAAAAGTAAAGGAGATGTGGAAGCAGAAGCCTAAAAGTAGAAGAAGAGCAAGAAGGCCCCAAAATGGAGAAGAATAAGAGGAAAAAGGAAGAATAATAAAGAAGGGACAAGGAAGATGAAAAGGTAGTTGAGAGAAGATAAAAAAGAAGAAACTAAATATAAAAAAAGAGAAGTTCAAACTGTCAACAACAACAAAAAATAGAGGAGAGAATGAGAAATTGAAGAAGAAGAATAAAAAACGAAAAAAAGGTTGAGAAGATATGAGAAGAAATTAAAAGAAAAATGAGAAGAAAATGAAAGAAAAAAATAAAGAAACATGAAAATCTAAAGGACTGAAAAAGGATGAAGAAGAGGATGAGGAAGAAGTTGGGAAGCAGAAAAGAGGAGAAAGGAGAAAAACAAAGATAAAAGTCTGGAGAGAAAGGAGAAGAGAGAAATAAAAATGAAAGAATACATGCAGGGAGAGAAGAGGAAAATGTAAGAGAATATAGCGAAGTGGAGAAAGGGAGGATGAGCAGATAAAGGAAAAGAAGTGAAGGAAAATATGAAAAGGAGAAGGAATGATAAAGAAAAGGACAAAGTTGGATGATGAACAGAAGAGGATCAAAGATGCAGAAAAAGAGGAAGAGGGATGCGGCAGAAAAAGTTCTAAGGAGAATTAGGAAAGATGAGAAAATTAGTGAGATGAGAAAAAATCAGCAAACTTAAGAAGGGAGAAACTGGAAAGGAAGAAGATAGCAAAAGATAAGGAAGGGGTAGAAGTAGAAGATCAAACAGTTGAAAAGTGTGATATATAGGGCCTCGATATTTGCCTTGATTTTAATCATAATTTTATGTGATATGTTGGGACTTTGAGTTGAGTTTTAAGTGAGTGTGCCCTAGGAACCATGCCAGTATGTTCATTTCAACTGCATGGCCGCATTCACATCACATACAACTGTACAGCATAATTCTGTTCACTGACAAAGCAACTCGACCAGCATGAATGCCTTAATTATCAAAGTTTGAAAAGAATGTCAAGATGTAAAAAATATTAGAATCAAAGATGAATAAGTTAATTATTAAAGAGGCAAATATAACTTGCAGATTCATGTTTAAAAAAGACTACATGCACAAATTTCTTATACTATTTAAGGGTGTCCATCAAGTGATTTTGACCAAGGCGTCGTGCAAATTGTCCAGGGACCAGGGCGTCTGAAAGATGAAATGGGCATCCAAAAGACACCCAGGAGCCCCTCTGCCTAAAGCACTGGGACTGGGAAACCCATTGGATTTGTACACAGGTCAAGCACACAATTGTTAGCTTGGGTTAGTCTATAAACTTAGACCCACTAGCTAGATACACGATAACACAAGCGTAGGCAGTAATTTAAAATCTATAGATGTCTAATGTTAATTCAGTCAACCAGTGCCATTATAACTGTGCACCAAATCTAACACAGTAACGTCTGGGAGGCTTATATTTTTAAGTTGAAATTAGATCTAACTCTGTGATCTTAGTAGCCTAGGCCTAGTATAATTAAAGTAAATTTTGTTGGTATTTGAATTTATTGTCAAAATAAATTACAAAACGAAAGGGGCCCAATTTTTCTTTAGAGAGAGAGAGAGAGAGAGCCGGAGTCTATTTCTTTAGACTAGGTCTAACATTAGTAGTAGACTCTAGTTTCATCAAGGGCAAGGCAGTTTATTCTGAATCGGCAAAGTGGTCCAGGTTTTCTCACATTACAGTATGAAATGAATTCTAAGGATCTCTCCTCTGACATTATATATTCTGGTGTGGACTCAAAGTTTATACAGTTGAGTTTAACTTAATATTTTACCTATGATGAGGATCAGACTCTTGAGGTTTTGAATCCCCCACTTGTGCTTTTCGAAAAAGTCTTTGAATGTATTTTCTGTTTTTGGTTTCCACAATGTGATCAGGTAGCGTATTCTAATGGGTAGGGGCATCGATCTTGGGGGTGGGGGGGGGGGGGCAGTTACCCCCCCAAATAATTTCAACAATGTGAAAAATTATAATGAATATATAATCTAAATGGCCATGTGTCATGAGGTCACCCACCAAAAAGGGTAGTGCTGTTACATATTTTGGTTTGAAGTTTTTCTTCATTATTTTCAAAACAAAGAAAGCTCTTTCAACAAACTCTCACCCAGTTTGAGTCTGAGTCTAAGCCTAAGTTAGTAAGTTAGCACTGGCTTACATTTGATACAGGCTCTTTTGGTTTATGAAAGGCATGGGAATTCACTTTATTCTTAGTATCCTCAACTGAAAAGCAAATTTTAATCAACCCTGACGTTTCCATACAAACATTCTTCACAGGAATCCCTTCCACCTGACTATGACTACCACATTTGCAGTTATCAAGAGGTTGAGGACAGCAAATATGAGGCAGAGTTCAGAATTGATATTTGCAATGAAGATGATGCTAAACTGTGGCTGGAAAATACCAACAGCTTTCCAAACTAACATTTCGTGTTGAAGCAACAAAAGCAAAGAATGGATAGGTGAATCTGTCCAAGGTGTTCTACCGATGCCAACACAAAACTCTTCCTCGGTCTGAAACATCTAGTAAGAAACTGTCGTCAAAGAATACAAATTGTCCAGCAAAGCTAATTATGACTGCGCCAATATGTTATTGTATTTGATGTGTCTTGTGGAATGTCGCCCTCTGCGAGGGATGATGTCTTATCGGTCTTTACGATGGCCGCGCACTGTAAATGAGGTTTGCCCCTAAGTCGGGTTAGTAAAAGTGTTATTACTGTAACTGGTTTCCCATCTTCTTCTTTACTTAATGTCGTGGTGACAGCTGGGATTTGAACCTTGCCTGCTCCGCACACTGATGGGATTCATGCTATCCGAGCAACCAGTTGGTCGGCAAAAATGTGTCGTGATAGGTGTAACAATTTTTTACTACCTCAGTGCCGTAGTCCCACATATTGAATGGCTGTTCCCTCACCGAGGTCAAGACCTCGCCCCCAGGCCCGAGAGCGAGGCCGCCCCAGTCAAGTTGGTTCTTGTACTTTTCTGTCAGAGTTTTCTAACATTTCTAGTAATGCAATTAGTAAATCAAGTCATTACACTATCAGTAAATCAAGAAATCACACAGTAAATCAAGAAATTAGAGTTAGACATAGTAAAATTAGTAGATTTTATTGTTTGGATGATGTTGAACCTGTCGGTGACAGGTCCAGTCATAATGGTAGTTATTGTGGTAATGAGAATGTACCAGAAGATGATTATGAAGAGGAGAATGAACCAGAAGATGATTATCATGATTATGGTGATGAGAATGAACAAGAACAAGATGATTATGATAAGGAGAATGAACCAGAATCGGAAGATGATTATGAGGTTAAGAATGAACCAGAAGATGATTATGTTGATGAGAGTGAACCAGAAGATTATGACAGTTTTCATTGTGATCAAGTTAGGTATAAGTTGGATGATTCCAGACGAAAGTCATGCCTAGATCTACAAAGCCAATCATATCCTCAGAATCAGATTAGAGTTTTACATGTACACTTAAGCCATAAGCTTAACGATAATCAAGCTGTGTACGATGATCATGAATCAAGAGATAATGATATCGGTAGTAGGTCTAGTAAAGAGATGTATGATAGATCTGCTATTATGACATGAATGATGACCACAAGTGTGATGCCTGGTATGATGTACCTTAATTATCAATATGTGTCGAGTCCTGAACGTATCCAGGCTACCGATAGTTATAGCATGACACCTACATCGATTCAGACTAGTCCTCCCGCCTTAGTTCATCATAGGCCTAACGTAAACCAAGTTGTGTGCCCACTTTGTCTTAATGCTAGTCGGCATGGTTACCGCCACCATATTGGTGACTGTCCATTCTTACCTGACCATGAAAGGCGCATGATTACTCGAGCTCGCAACTTGGGCCGCTAGCATTCTCGGCTACACCAATTTCCAGACTTGTAGTGATACCTGCGATGAGTCGATTGTTGATCATGACCCTGGTTGTGATCATGTTCCAGGCTATGTTGACTGTTCATCGTATGCCGTGGATCGTTCCTCCATAGATCCTAGTTTACATCTTGGTTGATTTGATGACTCGAAGTCAGAGTCAGCGATTCAGGGAGACCCTCACTGGTGCAATGGACTATCATCAGAGTCAGATGAGGTCCAAGGTCCTCACAGTACTCCACATAGGTCTGTGGCTAGTTCATTCGTTGTGCCTTATCAGGCCCCCGTGACTCCCTTCGTGGAACTGTTCCATGGTGATCGGTGTGTCCGTGTGAGCATTGTCTGTGGGTCTGCGGAGGATTTGATTCAACGTTCTGTGGTCCAAGACCTTGGGGCTGAGATAACCGCCACTTCCCTATCAGTTCAACCTACTGACAATTCCTCCCCTCTTGCGATTGTAGGTGAGACCTGTCTCACATTCACAAGGGACAACATACATTTTCTCTTTAAAGGATTAGTGGTAGAGTCTTCGGATGTTGATGTACAGGCTGGAATTCCATTCATGGAATTGCATGACGTGTCTATCCGCCCGGCTAAGCGCGCAGTATCATTCGGTGATGGACCATCGTATCCGTACGGTCCTTCGGCCATCCCTTTATCCGATGCGCTTGCTGCTGACTTACCTGACTCTACGTCCGATGGGGTTGACCAATCTTACCTTGTTTCAACTCCGGACTCCTGTAATTGTGAACGAGCCCATCCTGCTGTTGCAGACCAGTCATCTACAAGTGAAGTCGTTAGAGACATCGAACCTGTTGTTGACTCAGACCGACATCCTATAGCCGTGGAGCCCACCCGTGAGCTTATAACACCTCAACAGTCATTGGCTCCTGATCATGACTCTTAATACCCTATAAATTGTGCAGTCCATGACTCATCTGATGTTTCTGTATCTCAACCCGATCGTAGTCAGTCATTGGATCCTACATTGTATGATGACAGTTGGTGCCACCTGAATGCCCTTCCTCTTTCGACTCCTGTGGTCAAGGGTTATTGTGCTCTCATGCACAACATCACCGTCGCCGAGCATCATCATATGGCTCCTCATCCTTGTATCCTACGTATCAATGACCCTCCTGGTCGACCCCCGGATTCTCTTGGTGATGTCCCCAGTGATGCTTCAGGTCCTACCAGTGATCCCCGGTGCTGCAAGATGTTGGATCCTCAGTTCAGGTGGCCAGACACCGTTGTGCCCTTCACTTGTGCCTTCATGATGACTTCACAGAGTCGGCCATGTCACCCTGTTGGAGAACACATTGGACTTCCCCCAGGTCGTCCTCCAGATATTGACTTTAAATCACGCAGGACCCCTTACTAGATTGCCGACTGATATGACCCTTCTTCAAGAGACCCTTTCAGGAACGTCGATGGACAAAGACTTTGTTTTAATGTTCCATCGCATTCTTATCTGTGAGTGACACCTATCTATGGATTTCAATACAGAGGACTCATTCATGTCAGTATATGAACTGGTATCCTTAAGCTCATCATACTGATATGGACAGTATATACTCCAGTCTTCTCTGTTTTCTTCTTTTCCTGATTTGTGCATGTTTTTGATTCGTATAATTTCAGCCTTTGCTGATATTTGTATATATAATGTACCAGTGGACCATATTATTATTGTTTTGATTATTGCTAAATAAATTGTATCCCTTTGGTTATATTGGGTACCATACAGTTTTTTAGGTGTTACATAAATTGTTCCCTTTTACGTATAAATTATTTATGACTACAAGTTATTGATTACATGACACTTATGTTTATTTTGGTAATTTCCATCTCAGTGGTGAGTTGGTAACCCGATATTTATAATTACTTGTTTTTTTTAATTACATGTATTTTTGTCATACTGTTTTTTATTAAACGTTGAGATATTAGTATCGGGATGTATAGTGGGAGCCTGAATGCCCCTTTTTATCAGCTATTTTAGGTTAGCTATTCATTGGCAATTTATAAATACAACGTTTACTTTCCATAGTTTATGGTAGTCCGGTAATCTGCTCTTACTTTGGCATGTTTTGTTGGTTCGCCTTTAGACATTGCGATTTTCATAGCTGATTTGTGGAGGCTGGATAGTGCCCATTGTACCTTCACCATTTTTTTTAATTACTGGAACAATTTGTACACTTTCATGTTTTTCTTTTTTACCTACCCCATTTTTATTTGCTTTATGTGACCCTTTGCCTATTTGTTTACATTATTTTTAGTGTTTGCTATTACTAGTATGTGCAGAGACTGCCTTTTGCTGAGCAGGATTTGTGGGCCGGTATCCTTACATGTTCTTACAGTTGGAAAATGTATCATTAGGTTGTTTATGTGCTTACTATGATAGGATTGTTTGTCTTCAGTATGCAAGGCAGTGATGTTATTTATTTGCATTCTATTTCGCATTAGAAACAAAAATAATGTAAGTCGCATTTTACATTTTTTGTATTTGCACATTTATGTATCTATTGGTGCATGGGCTCATAAGTGTTCACACTGATGGTATATGAATGTATTGTGTATTGCTATGCCCTTTTAGTTTTGTAGCATTTGCAGTATCCACAATGATTGTGTTTATGGATGCATTTTATTTAGTGATACCTTTTTAGCTTTTACCCTAGTCCTGCTTTAACCGACTGTTTTATAGCGTGTGTTGACAATATTGATGTTGCTACATGAATTTGACTGTTTTACAGGTTTTAGCTTTTTTAGCATACATGGATATGTCTTGACGGCTATTATTGTTTTCCCCCTTTTTAGTTAGTTTGATATAGGTCCTGTTGATGGACTATTTGGTATGTGTTTTGCCCACAGGTAGAAGGGTAGATGAGATGTTGGTTATTTATTTATGTGTTTTGCCTACAGATAGAAGGGTAGATAAGATGTTGGTTATTTATTTATTAACGCTTGTGGTATAAAGGCTAAAGTTACATAATGCCTTTTAATCAGTTTTATGTAGTAACCATGGGAATGGCCAATGCTTTGTATTGATACTGATCTGTTAACTTTAATACTTTGATTAATATGTGTTACCTTCCTTGCAGGTCTATCGGTATGTTTTTCGGAATTCACAGAATTTACATATATAGTTTTGTTTTACCTTTTAAAGGAGTAATTGATTTTGTTTAGAAAGTAATTGTCCCCAAAGCCAATTGGTTGGAGGTCGACTTAATTCCTATGGAAAGATAGAGAAAAGTGGTTGCGCCAATATGTTATTGTATTTGATGTGTCTTGTGAAATGTCGCCCTCTGCGAGGGATGATGTCTTATCGGCCCTTACGATGGCCGCGCACTGTAAATGAGGTTGCCCCCAAGTCGGGTTAGTAAAAGTGTTATTACTGTAACTGGCTCCCCATCTCCTTCTTTACTTAATGTCGCTGTGTATGCAAGAAATAAGTACCAAATACAAATATTGCATCACAATTTCTGTTAATGAATTGAGTTGCCTTTTTCCCCTCCAGAATTCTATGGAGATAATGAGGCACACTTGTTTGTAAAAGTATCAGTCTGTATTAATATCTACTGAATATTCTATCATTGTGACCAAAGTGATGGTGAATTGGGTTGCTGCAAATATAAAGTATATATTTTTATCTTGTTTTTAAATGCACATGGGCCTATACTACCAGTTCTATATGTGTAGTGCTTAAGGACGTTCCACAGTTAAAGTGAAATCCATGTCATTTTCACCAAACTTTGCACATAGATACTTTAGAACCTGAATATTTGAAATATGCAAAAATTAACATAGGTCCATGTGCTTGATTTTTTGCTATAGAGCTTCAAAGTTCACCTAAATGGATGTTCTTAAGAATTGCGCATTCAAAAGAATTTGGCATTTTTAGACCTCGCAAGATCATTACAATGAGTTTAAACCTATATTACTCAGTCAAGATACATGAAAAAGTCATCAAATTTTGCAAGAGAGTTAATCATTTTATTGTTAGAATGGAGAATCTATTTATATTGCTATTTGTTTGCAATTTTAAGTCTAACAGCACTGTCAGTTCTTAAAAATGGCGTAAGAGATAACAAAAACCCAATCTCAAAAATGTGAAATTTTTAATAACAAACTACAAAAGTACAAAAAATGCTGCACTTTATTCAAAATCCATGTCATTTTTACCAAAATTTGCAAAGTTGTAGAGGAAGGTATACATGAGAGATGCAAACATTAAAAAATAGGGGTTCATGTGCTTGTTTTCAAACTATCAGTATTTTTATTAGAGCAAATGTGCTTTTTAAACTCCGAAAATGCGCCAAATGCTTTGTATCTATGAGAAGAAAAAAAAAACATTCTACCATTTATTCAAACTCGGGGTCATATTCGTGATTCTTGGCAGCATTGCAGAGTAAAGTATATTAAAATTGTAGACATTTAAAAAAAAATGGTCCATGGAATAATTCCAGTTTTTTAGCTTCATAAAATAACGCATCGGATCTTTAGTTAGCATGCAGATGATGAGAAATATCAGCTCATAACCACAGCTAATCAATCACCTGTTCATCCATTGTGACGTCAGCGCGCAGAGTGTAAAATATGCGCAGATCATAATGCGCACAAACATAACTGTGGAACGTCCTTAAAAAGGTAGGTCTGTATGTTCGTTTTATAAAGGTCAACAGATGCATTTTTTGTTGTTGAAAGTAATCCTCTTTAAATAAAAAAGACGTTGAAATGTTTTGAATCACGCTTAAACAAAGTTTTGTATGCATACAAGGAATACTTTATACATTAAAATATTTGTTAAAATTTAAGAAACTATCAATATTCATGAGTAACATGGAAATTACTTGTAGAAAGTAGCAAGCATAGCATTTAATCATAACTTTATTATTGATGAAAAGTAATTTGATTCAATAACTTTAAGACATTAAATGAGATGTTGATATTCACTTGAAGTTGATTGTGAACACTCAAATACTTCAATCACTGCCATATAAACAAAATCATTCAAGCAAATGGTACCAAGTTAGGTTTGGAGTCAATGAAGAAGATAGGCATAATGCTCAACAAATGCTTTGAAAATTGTTTAGGACTTCTTTGAGGCACGAAGTAGTCTTGTAGGATACTAGTAGAATGAAGGTATATTTTTAATTTTTTGAAGAAAAAAGCAAGAGCGAAATTTCAAGAGAGATATCATCTCAGGCATATGATCATTTTATTGACTAATTTAATTGGCTAACTTAGATTTTAGTTTATTCAAGATATCTTTTGTAATCACAGAAAGGATAATTGGGTTTTGTTCGTAATTTAAGAAAACGGTGACATAGTTCACATGTTTTAGTAAGAAAAATATATAATTAGAATAAATGTATCAACAAAGAGAGTTTATTAATAGAACAAAATCTTTAAAATATTTTACCCCAAAGTCATATTTCATTTTATGTGAAAGGTAATGCTAAATTGTTGCACATTCATGTCTGATTTCAAACCTAAAAAAAGTGAGAGGTTAGGTTTTAATTTGAATTGGGATGTTTTTTTTAACAAATGCCTAGATATTGTCAGCATATTGTCAGAACAATGACAAATAAATTTAAGGTTATTTCATAAATGTACTTTTTGTAGATTAGTCTCACAAAATCAGTGACACATGTAATATCTGATGATAAATGGAGCCTCAAAATTTAGTTACACTAGTACAAGTGGTAAAATTAATGTGTATGAGGATTGTATATTGAATAACAGAGAATGTAAAATCATATCCTACATGTACATATGTCATACGTGTATCAAGTTTAAATCATTCATGGAAATAGTTCAAAGCCTGCTGTACCTGTTGTTTATAATTGAAGCAAGAATTGTTGAAAGCTGAAATTAATGCAATGAAATTGAAATCCTTTCTTGCTTTGATTCTGCTTTAAGATGGATGATCTTGAGAAAAGAAATATGAAGATATAAAACAATATATGGAAAAAGTACACAGTCAGGAGTTTATGTTGTGTGATGAATCAGTATGATGTGTCCTCAGTACATGTATATATAGAGTGTGTACACAAATTATTTGTACATTGTACATTGACAACATTTTAAAAGAAGAAGATGACCATGTTTAAGATAAAAATTTCATAAAGCAAGGGTTATATTTAATTATATATGAAATTGAAGAGAAGGAATACCCAATGTTTTTCAACTAGTTGTAAATTGTGATCCTTCATGCATGAATGATAACAATGGATTGAACGCAATAATACATATTTTTGGACCTGTTTGTGATTATTGAAGCATAATTTGCAATGGTTCCGTGATCATGATTTATTTCATATTTCTGAGAGATGCGATGATATGCTTTAAAGGCACTGCAGTTTTGAAAGTTTAACAACTTTCAAATCAAGTTGTCTGGCCTATGTAATTATATTCGGATGGGTGAAAAACCAACAAAGAATGCAAAAATATTGGAAGTCACACATGTTTTATCCAGATATCTACGGAAATTTAATTTAGCATATCAGAGACGCAAAATTACAGCACGGTGCTTTATGGAGGAGATATTCCAGATTTCAGCTTTTTTCAAGCACGACAAAGCGTAATATTTTCACAGCTTTATTTATGTATCCAATTTGTTATTCAGATAGCCTCTAGAACCTGGCAGCTGATATATATTTTTTGTATTCGATACAAAATTCCAGGATTCTTAGTTGGTTTATTTATTTTGTGAAGAAATGAATTATGAAATGAGCATCAAATTGTATTTCCAATACAAAAAGCAATGAGGCAACCATAATAAAATGTTCAGTCATTTAAAGATGTTTGCATATGAGTAATATCTCGGTTGAAATAACTAGCATCATATACCAAGCTACAGCATATTTCATTTCTCAGAAAAAATAAAAATACTGTAAGTCATGATCTGGAAAGTATTGCAAGTTATGCTTCATTGATCACATATTGACCTGAAAATATGCATTATTGCATTTCATGCATCATTTTGATGCTTTTAATAATCGTTCATGCATGACCGATCATGATTCTAAAATATGTGAAAAACAAAGGCTACACTTAATACAGTATGACATATAATTCAGTTGATTTCATAACAACGGTAGGAATTTTTAATCTTCAACATATCTTCTCATTTTACAGTGTTGTTAATGTACATTGTACACATAATTCCTGTAGACACTGTATTAATAATAAATTAATAATGAATGCAGGTGTTTGACATTATGTAGAGCATGTACACTTTATTTAACGTCCTTTTTTTTGCCAGGTTCTTCTGTCACAAAGGAACCAGACTGAAGAACTACTGATATGTCAGGATGTCAATGCATGGTGGCTCTCACCTACACCTAACAATTTCCTGTCTCCAAGGACCATCCTGATATAGATAATAATAAACATTGCATCTATTGTGTACTCTTAAAAAGGTGGTTAGTGTATAAGTTTCTTTAAAGTGGTTTATTGATTTAAAAAAAAAATCATTCACAGCTTATGGGCTGAATTGCAGATTTTTTTTTTGCAAAATGATATAGTCTTAATAGATTATGATAAATAATTGGATTTACGATTTTAATTTCATTGATCAAAGATATACTTTAATTAACTATTTATTGCAGGGAACCCATACTAACAAGCTTTGCTTTCCAATGGGTTCCCTTTTTTAATTTCTGTATATTATATTTTGTGTTTTGCTATACATTGTAACTTTTGTTAAATTTTGGAATGAAAAAGAATAAATGCAATCAATCAATCAATATGGAATATACATAACTTTGTAAACATGACAACAGCTAACTTCACCATTGCATTAAGAATCGTTTACAGATTCACCCCACTATGAAAAGGAGAATAACAAGAGCGATGAAGTAAAAAAAGAAGGGGAAGAGAAAGAAAGCAGGCAAAAGATAAGGGAAGAGAAAGAAAAAATAAGGGAGCACAAAAGAGGGTAAGAGAGAGAGGTAGGGATAGGGAGGCTAAAGAGAGAGAGTGAGAACAAAGAAAAACTTTAGCAAGAGAGAGAAAGGAATGAAGAATTAAGAGAAGGGTGGCGAGAGAGAAAAGTTATTAAATGGCAGGAACAGATGGCTTTGGTTTTGCAATTTGTTTAGTGAATAATGAAGAATCTGCCATAAGAAACTAGGTTCACTAATCCTTGCCATCCTCATCCAAGACGAGCACACAGTATGTGGGTATGGTACATGAGTAGAGCTAGTCAGATTTAGTCTACGATTGCAGACTCTGCATTATGCACTATGCAGAATTGCAAACGCAAAGTCAAGGGTCTGTACCTGCAGACTAGGAACAGATTTGAGAAAATGAAATACAATAGGTGAAGGAAGAACAGAGAAGTTAGGGGATCATGGGAATCAGGGTACTAATGGATAATTCGTTTTTCTTTTCCAATCATCGCAGAGCAAAACGGAAATCAGCCTCGTGGTTCGGTCTTTGAAAACACAAAAACGAAATCACAACGAGAAAAACGTGTTGTGATTTCGTTTTTGTAGATCAAAAACAGAATATTGAAATCAGAAATACTTTTGGGCTCTTTCTGATTTCTCATTCTATATTTGCGTTTGTTATATATCAAAAACAAAATTAGAACACGCTCTCCGCTCCGTGATTCTGTTTGGAATAACGGCAGACAGCGAAAACGAAATCGGAAACCCGCTTTCCACTTCCTGCTCTGTGATTTTGTTTTTCGCACAGCCAACAGCCAAATCGAAATACGGTTTCCGCTCGTCTCTGAGCAGACTTGTCCTTTCTTTCAAGTATATTAAAGAGCGCCCTCTACGTTTTTGATCATTATACACGTGCATGCGTGAATATTAAATCTTCTCTCATAAATCTATCAAGTAGTATTTTAATAACTTACAGGTTTCTTTACAGATGTTTTTTTTTGTGATACAATAATCAAGAAATGGTGAATCATTTGTTTGATTTTAGGTTGTACTGTTTTTGACTATTATTTTGGATTATTATTAATTAGACATATATATTAAATATGTACATAAATGTAAGAGAAAATAATATATATATATTCCTTATAATAATCATGGTATCAATCTTGTTAGAAAAAAAATGTATATCAGATATTTTGAGAACAAATTTAATTGATTTAGAATTTATTCATGACATTGTTTTACTTAATTTTCGTTAAGAATTGTCAAATGTATGGATGTGTTGATCACAATATTTGTACATTCAAAACCAAACTTTGTAATTATGATGTAATTTGATTTGATATCGCTTTTTAATTTATGATCATGAATGTAATATTCTACCATGTTCAATTTTGTTTGATAAGAGAAGAGAATAAAAGATTATAAAAAAATGCAGCGCAGTGCATGCATGTTGACCGGCAGGAAGTTGGTTGGATATTCAAAATTCAAACTGTAAAGATGGACAGTTTGATATTCAGGTTCGATATTAAAATGCGTGTGAAGTTGGACCAATATTCGATATTCGATATTAAAAAATTAAGGGTTTTGAAGACTAGGGGATTTAACAGGTGAAGCTCGTCTCGGCAACCATAAAAACACTGGCATGCCCAAGTGCAAGAACATTTAGGGGACCAACTTGAGTGAATAAAAGGGCATAACATTTTTCATTTTTGATTTTTTTTTCAAGGGGCCCCCAGGGATATCCCAACGGCCTTTATATGCGTGAAGCGCACATCATAATATGCGGGAAGTGTGAAGTACGTTGTGGCCTGTGTCAATGGCCCGCTTAAGGGCCATCGAAGTTCTATGTTTCTAGACGTTCTCTTATGCTAATTCATGCTTATATTTCAATATAATTATGTTGGCATTAAGTAAGTAATAATTCAATCAATATATTTTGGCTTAACAAAATATGCATGCATATGAAATTGACTGGCATCGTGGACGGAAATCCCAGGTGGGACGCGTCCCCCACTTTTTGGAAGGGGGGGGGGGGACACAATATCAAATGTCACTCACTATTTGTGGTCTGACTTTTATAATGGAAAAGTATATCATTCAAAATCGAAATAGTGTCGTCAAAATGCTTTAATTTACCAAATTATCAATTCTAAAAAGAAACAAAATTTCTCGCGTGGTCGCTCCTCTCCCGCGCTCTATCTAATCTTACAAGATTTTGGCCATGACAAATCCATACGTTTAGCATACTTCAAAGGTTATATCCGCTGCATCATGAAAATATGGTTATACTACTTCCATTTATGAATAATTACGATACCAGTGACTTTTTAAATGTGGATATGAATTTCATCATAAACCAATCAAAGCATCCTTCGAATAAACTGGCGTGATTGTGTGTGAAGGGGTCACATCCTAGAATCTCTGTAGAAGTGGGGGATAAGTTATACAGGTAGAGGTGTTGCGGCTCAGTGGATAAGTCTCCGGACTGTGAACCACAAGGTCCGGGGTTCAAATCCCACCACAGCACTAGCGTCCTTTGGCAAGGCGTTTGTCTACATTTGCCACTCTCGACCCAGGTGTAGTAAATGGGGACCCGGTAGGAAGGAATTCTTTGAATGCTCGATGCGCCCGATCAGGGTAGTCGTGCTAAAGCCGGGGAAATAGTATGCAGCGCTTAGAAACATTTGTATTAAGCGCTATGTAAATGTTGCATATATTATTATTATTACACAAAATATAGGCATACCCTATACTTCAAGTTAAGTGTACGATGAGTTAATATTGATCAAATCAATGCCGTTAATGAAACACAGAGGCAAGTAAGGACAGCAATATTTCCCGTACACTTTACAATTTTATCCGTTTATCATGCTTATAGAAGACTTTGAATCACAGTTATTCCATAACAATCTCATAAATAAATGAATGAATATACACAGTAAAAAAAATTATACAACGCTGTTTACTATATGAACCTTACAGTAATTGTTCAAACAGTTTAAACAAGTGTTTAAATCTTAAGCAACAAAGTTTAATTTTCAATATCTAATCTTCAATAAATTAAACATGATTGTTTAAACGGTTAAACAAATACCGAATGTTCATATAGAAAACAGCGTTGTATAAAATCTAAAACAGCGTTTTTACTGTGCATGCCTTTTGAATGTTGCATCATCTCTAAATATGTTCTTGAATATTATTTAAAATCATTACTTTCTGCAACATTTTCATTTCAATTTGCATCAATGTACTATTTAATTCAATTCAGTTGTTTTATTTTCCACTCTCAATTTCATATTTACAATTATGATACTATTGATATAGTAACATATAATCACATTTGAATAATATACAAAAATTGATAACATTATAACATCACAATAAACAATTATCGAATTGAAATATAAATAATTGAAAGGGAGGGAGGGCCAACTGAAATGCAGAGCTTTTCCAGGTTTCTTTTTTAAAAGTTTATGTTGTGGCCTGTGATTGCCTACAATCATTTCATAAAGCACCCTCAATCCCGATAATCACGATCCCATTTTTTATCACTCTCATCTCACCTTTAACCAGTGAGCAAATGAGTTTTCATTGAACAAAATCTCAATCCTCATTTGCTCACTATATTTTTTCTCTTCTTATAATCCTTTCCCTCTTAGACATGTTAGAGATTACATTATTGATAATTTGCTGTTATCATCCTCTGCGATATATGCATATCATTTTAAACGACTGAAACAAAGTTACCTTTTCAAGGCTGGCTCACTACTTGCTGCATTTTTCTAATAACTACACTTACTCTGAAAGACAATTTTGGTCGTCATTCTGCCTTCCAAATATTAAAAATTTGCTCGCTCGCTTCGCTCGCTCAATGTTTACTATATTTGCTATTGTATGAAATATGAAAAATTCAAATTTTCTCCTCACTGTCGTGTGAAACAAAATTTTATTCTTCTCTGAACATGTGGAATTACCATTATTTGAACAGTTTTTGGTTAAGTCAATTTGGTCCTTATTGTCATGTAAATATTGCATAATTCAAACAATAAAAAACAAAAGAAATAGTGAGTTAGGGGTATCATAGAATCTCTAATTTTCATAGCACTATGCTGTGCATAATAAGTGTAAAAACAAGCGAAACTTAAAAATGCCATAATTTTCTTATTCTACATCCGATTTTGAAGAAATTTTCAGCGTTATGCTTGTTTAAATTTTCTCTATCGATTCGAATCAACAATTTTCTGGGGTGGACCTGACCTTTAACTGGTGATTAAACTTTTACTGTGTCAGATTAAAAATACTTGAATGATTTGCCACTTATAATTAGACAGTCTCCATCAATAGCAAATTTCAGAAAGGCATTGAAAACCAATCTCCTACGTAATTTATTATTTTAGCATTTTGCAATTTCTGTTGACTATTAATTCATTGTAAGCACGTTGGGGCCTATGGGAAAAGCGCCATAAAAAGTAAAAAGTGACATTACTAATAAATCGAAATGAAATCAAATTCTCTCTCATAATGAAGAAATCTTCTCATTTTGTGTATTCTGATGGTGTACAATAGTTTACAAATTGATTAAATTATAACATGCAATTTATATTGTTGATGGCACAGACACATTTCCCTCCGGCGGCCGTACGGCGAGTCGAAAAACAGCCGTTTTAACATTTTTACCTGCTAAATATAGGTGGTTTGAATAAACATGAATAAAACGGATGTTTTCGTCTAACCGTACGGCCACCGTATAGGGAAATGTGACTGCGCCATAAGTCACTTCGTGCGAGTCTTTCACGCTGATCCTATGTACAAGGTCATGATGTTGTTATATATAGGTAGAATTGTAAGAGCAATTACATTCATTTATTTTGTTATTTTCTCTTTAAGGATATTCATAGCATATAATGATTAAGAATATTCCAGATTGTCTCAGTAAAGCTTTGTTAGACATGCATATTTAATGAGATGGAGTAATTTTTGTTATTTCTGGAATGTACAAAGATACACAATAGACTCCTAGTGGTAATGGAAATGGACAATATGATTAGCTATGTTGTTTACATTGTTAATTTCACTGAGGTCATTTAAGAGTCTTCCAGATGTGGACTATTCTAGAAAGAATGATAATGTTCTTTTTGTAGACAATACTAGAAGCTTCCAGAATAGTGGAAATTTATATATATAAGCTGGCAGTTTCTTCAAGATCATCATAGATTTAGTTTTAGTTTAGATTTATTTATTCCGTTCAAAAAAATATATAATTGAAGTAACAGTGTAAATACATGTTCAAAATAATACATACTAAAAAAATACATACAGTTCAATGATATTTCATAACTTTGGATTGCACATCTAACTCTTCAAGAGATGTAAGATCATTATTTATTTTTGCTTTGTTATGATCTATTTCCTGTAATAAAAAAAAAAGGGAATCAAATTTAAAACTAAATTTTCATTGTTATTTGTTGCAGTATCGTAACAATGTCACTTTGCCCTCCATTTCAACGAGGGGACCCTTTATATCTCATCGCCAAAGTAGTGACGGTGTGCTTGAGATTTTACACGCTAGAAATGTTGTATGTAGTCTGCTAGTACTATATAGGGCTCCCCTTGGACATTGATATTACAACCTCAAACTTGCGCACAATCCGCTAACTGGGAAAGATTCATACCCACTTACACATACAAGTGATGTTTAATTGGTCTAAATGGGACATAAAGGGTATGTTGATTGGGGAGGTCCCCAGTCTGTATTTAACAGATAAGACAATGTCCCCATTTAGAAGGTCATCATAAAACATCACGCACTTTTTGTTATTTTAAATGATATATTTCATGCTCTGAGAAATCTAAATTATGTAATGAATCATACATAATCTAACCAATGAAAATAAGAATGTTACATGGATGATTTTTTCATCAGTCTACCCAGAACAATTACTGTCTTAATAAACGACTTACCTTATATCTTTTAATCTAAATTAAAAATTCAAATATTCACTTTTTGTATTGTGCTCTTATCCAGTTTATCGCTCTAACATTAAAAAGGATATAAAAGTTATAGCCCTATTTCTTTTAAACAAACAAGTGCACACCGAGTTACCAATAATGCATATAGCATTTACATTTATTTGAAAGCAGGATAAAAGAGCATTGTACATTAAATGCCTTGCTCACGGGCATAGGTGCTGCGGCCGGGGATCGAACCCCCAACTTTCTATGTATAGCCCAGGGGCCGCGGAACGGTTTTCAAGGGGGGGGGGGCTGACCATGCAAAAATCACAATCTTATGGTCATTTTTACGATTTTGTACACAGTTTTGGAATAAAGTAGGGGCTGAAGCCCCCCGGCCCCCCGCTTCCGCACCCCTGTAGCCAGGCGCCTTAGACCACTCGGCCACGTTATGTTAATCGATCGTATACATGGAGCAAATATAGGTTTAGCATGGGCACATGAAAAGTAAGATTGCACATATCCATTAAAAATCAAAACAAACAAACAAAAAAATCACATTGATCGACCATACAGATACGTAATATGCAGAAGATGGTTTTGATGATTTTAATGCTATACAACAGATACCAGCTTTTAGGTTAGACAAGCTTTAGTAATCACTTTGTTATAGTTTCTCCCATCCTCACTTCAGCATGTCCAGTGAGTCGACTCATTGACCTCCCATTTCCTTCGCCTGGGTCTTGCGTTCTCTTGCAACAACTTGGGCCTATATTTCCCCAGAGTTGAAGCGCTCTTCCGCGAACCTTGGCTGATGTCGATATATAGACAGGTACATTCCACCAACAGCTGCAAAAAAGAATAGTGCAGGCTAACGAGAGGACTTTATCGTAGATCTGACCATTTAGTCCAGGATCCAAGATCGGTAATAAGATGGCGATCAGCATTGGAACGACAGAAACGTAATAGAGAAGAGTAATGGTGAGTACGGTTCTCAGTCCTTTCAGTCCCGGTGTACCCGAATTAGCGTTAGCTGGTCCCGGGTCGCGTGCGGATGGCAACGCATTACTGCGCCTATTCACACGCCTGGCTATGATCAAGAGATGGATGTTGGTGTAAGTTAGACATCCGAATGGTATTGCGTAGAAGAAGATGGACATTGCGAGGATAACGTAGGCGTCACTTCCGAAGGCTGCATCGTAGGTTTGCAGGAAAAGGAAAGTTTTATGTTCGCACCAAGTCTTTATGAAATCGGTAAATGGGAATCGGGGAATTGGAAAAAAGGCTGCGGAAAACCCTATGAACACAACATCCATGACTGCAAGGAGAATGTGAAGTCTTTTGACCGTTGCAATGCGGATATACTGGAATGGGTATGAGATTGCTAGATAGCGCTGAAGATTCATAAGCGCCACATGGTAGGTGGAACTTAACAACATGAAGGTTCCGATAACTGGTGTTAACTGGCAGAACATTACGGAGCCTTGTCCCATTGTAAAACTACCGAGAAAACCGATGGAAATGCTCAACAAACCACCGCTAAGCATGTTTGCGAAAGCGAAACTGCAGAATAGCTTCCGACTGACATCCTCAAATTCGTGGCGCCATCGTTGTAGGACAAGCAAGGCGAAAGAATTGAAGACGAGCGTAATCAAAGCTAGCAGACCATTCAATGACGAATATATGTATTCCCACCATCCAGGATTAGCTGAAATTGAATAAGTCGTATTGAGATCCATTATCATTCCCTTTTCTCTCAAACACGAGAACAAATCGCTAACCGTTGTAGCCACCTCTCGTTACCCATAGGTCCATCTCATGGTAAAGAAATTTCCTAAACCAAGGTCCACGTATGAATCAGATCTGTCACATGCCACATTTTATACTCCATGGAGATTGACCATCACCACGATCAGGGTCCACAACTTGGTGGTGAAAGGGTCGCCAAATAATTCACGAAATGACACGCCATTTATAGCAAGTATAATGCCTTTGCATATTTGTTATCAGGTGTCGTAACATTGAAAGCTTTAGCGAGACTCGAGTAATTATCCTTATTATCAAGATGTCTTGCTCAATAGAATCGCAATGGGCCTTATTGGAATAAAAAAGCTCTGTTCTCAGTTGGTCTTTCCATAATTTGAAAATAATAAACCTAACAGTAAGTTTGGCTTAATAGGCCCCACCTTCAGACAAAATTCGTCATCTAATTTTGCAGAAACTGCAATAGAAATTGACTTACGAAAGACCAAATTCACCCCTCGTGTTACCATCAACTACAATTATTCTCTTCTCCTCGCTCTTCTTATTTCACCTCCTGTTCCTCACACTTAAATTACATTCGGGCTTCTCGTTTACCTTTATCGAAAAGGTGCCATTTTCTGTCATTATTCTGCTCAAGGATTGGAGTCCGCTGTACAATCCATTTAAATTAAGTAATCTACTATTACACTCCTCCGTCGCGAAGCAGACGAGCGGAAAAGAGCTGCCAGTTATTGCAAATAGAATGAGTGGCAAGCGCCGTTTTCCCTGGTGCTCACGAACGTTTTGCCAAGGTTTTGCAAGGACGCGAATGTCAAAATATGACAACGTCAAAAATTCGTATTATGTGCGACAAAACTATGCAAAACGTGCGCTTAAAATATTCGGAAGCTTGGAGCCCCCTCTCATCTGCTAGTATTTTTTTTTTAACCATTTCAGAACGAAAATCCACTCCAACATTGTCCAAGCGACCCCGACTTCGACCGACCGACTTTAAACCCGACCAAACAACCGTTTTCGTGCTGTAAGTTGTGCAGTCATTGGCACCCCTCTCTTCGCATGTTTGACGTTTCTCTGTTTCGCCAATTCATACATTTGATTTTCTCCTCATTCCAAATCGTCTCATTTTCCCTTTTTTCTATCCCTCCTCCCATGCAAGGTTCAAGACTATTTTTTAAGGGGAGGGGGCTTCAATCCCCTAACCAAAAACGCCTCCCTCACCACACCTGCCAACTCTTTCTTCTTCCTAGGCGTCTTTCTTCCCTCCTTGTCTTTATTGCTACCCCTTGTCTACCTAGCCACCTTTCTCTCTACCATGTCTACACCGATTTCCAATTTATCTTCCTACCTACCTTTCTTTCTTTCTTACTTCCTTCTTTCCTTTCTTTCTTTCTATCTGCCTTTCTCTTCATGAGGTATTCTATTAATTACTTCAATCTATGAGCCTGTTTACCTCTTTTATTATTAAAAATAAAATAAAACGCATACACGTTTGCTCTACTCGTTCACCACAACACGTCCCTCTCTTTCTAATTACCCTGTTCCAACAAATGAGACAATATCCCCCTTCAGTGCATATCCTCCTGTCTGCGTCAATGCTCGTAATAATGCAAACCCTTTCATTAAACCTGTTCCTCGTGTCAAAAGCAAATCTTTTTGAATTATTGACGTTATGCCATCATTTCGAGGTAATAAGTATTAGCTATCTCTGTAACAACAATAACTTTGCCCTGTTTTTTAGGACAGTAAACAGTCACAGTGTCAATTACTGTCAAAATGGTATTGGAATACGTTTATCAATTTTTCATCATCAGCGACATAATAACCATCAAGTAATATCCCTCGCCTCTCCTATTAAGTAGAGGGCGGGGGGGGGGGGGGGTGGTAGGGTGATGTTTGTATCCTGTTGATTTAATTTTATCTCGATGAAAGTTGGGTGCATGTATTACAAAAGCCTTATAGTTGACCACGAGACAGGAAACGCGTAAATAGGGGTCAAAGATTACAAGAAAAAAATATTCGTTTAGGGAGGGGATATGCTCAGTCTACGAAATGAAATTTGTCCATGGCTAATGAGTTAACAGGAGACTACTGTAATAATATCCAAGTCCTTTGGAAGCGCATAGAGACATTTATTCATAATCGTGATATGCGCTATACAAGAACTGTTTATTATTATTATTATTACTGTATGTTTCACCTGGAATGGCAGACAGTCACGAGATTAGCACTTGCAATTGTATAATGACAGCAGTTCTAAAGAAAGGTGTTGGAGAAACAGCCTTGTCGGGACGAGCTCTAGGCCTACACAGAAGCTGTAAAAGAATTGACACCAAGATTACCACATTGCACGGTGTACGAAGCTTCCTTTAAAATAAGGTTCTTCTTATACTGGCTTGGCCACCCCTAAGAATTCATGTAGGCGATGAAAGGGATGTCCCTGTGTCGGAAAGGATGTAAAGTGCCGAGTGTCCTATACTTAAGGAAGGTGCCAGTAAAAACGTCCATTCCGATTTTGGATCGAGCCAATGCATTTTGCCAGTATTCTACGAAATACCTTGACAGACCTTTGCAGTCAAGGCTGATATCAACATTGTTTTCCAATCTTTGATTTTGAATATGGAACATAAGAAAAAATGAAAGGGAAGCTATTGTGGTTGTCTGCGTTCCCAATCCGTACCGAACACATTCTCATAAAACGAGCGAAGGCTTAAAATGCCAGACTAAAACTTTCAAAAGTTTTATATGGTAATTATAAAGAATAGTTCACTGAGAGTATTATACAAGGAGGCTGTACTTTTTCAAGCCAGTGTACCACCTAGAGCAGAATCAATGTCGAGAAGTGACGAACTGGAGAGATTAAAATTGTCACAGCGATAACGACACGTTTCTGTTTCTGTTTATGGTAACTCCCGTTGTAACTAGGCGGGACGGTGTTTTGCTGGTAAACGCCAAGCTGGTATATAACCAATTACCTATAGGAAACATTTTACGTCTAGGTTAATCAGACATAGTGGCTGACGTTGTAGACGACAGATATCACTCTCGGGCCTTTTTATCAGAGTGGAGACAATGGCAGAGTTGGGATTCGAACTCACAACCTTGCGATTATGAGTACAATTAATGCTATAACCACTGGACCACATGACCCACGTTGAGCTGAACAACAACCAAGATGTCCACCAATTTGTCCTCCTCTCTTACTGCAACAAACGACACGCATCACTTTCATGTTGGCTGGTCAGATTACATGTCGGCAACCTTCTTCGGCTTGATGACAGTCCTGACGTTCGTCTTTAATCTCTGTGCATTGGTCGTTCTGCATCGATGGCGCAACGAATTTGAAGAAATAAGTCGAACGCTGTTCTTTAATCTCGCCATCCTCAACCTATCTAGTGGTGTATCTACAGGGATCTTCCAAGGCATGCTCATTTATCTTGACCGAGGGGAGGTTTCTGAACGGTTATGCCACTTTTTACCGTTCATAGGCACCTACATGGTTTTCACTTCTACGTATGAGGTAGCGCTTCTGAATCTTCAACGCTATTTGGCGATTTCCTACCCATTCCGGTACGTCCGTTTCGCGACAGTCAAACGAGTGATTGTATTGTGCACTGTCTTCGATTTCATATTCATTGGCATGGCCATTCCATTCCTCCCAGTTCCTAATTTCCCGTTTAATGTTTTCATCAGAAGTTGGTGTCACCAACATACAATACTCTATAACAGACTTGACGATGGTACACTGGGCAGTAACATCTATATCTACTACGCTATGTACGGATTGCTATATATAACTCCATTCATGGTGATTACATACAGCAACGTCCGCCTCTTGATTATCGCTAGGCGAGTAAGTCGACGACGACACCACGTGGTACCAGTACAGCATAACGAGGAAGCAGGAAACATGAATTCAAGCACACCCGGTCTTAAGGGACTTCGGACCGTTCTCATCATAACCGGTCTGTTTTACCTATCCATCATTCCTCTTTTAATCTCAATAACTTCTTTGGTCCTGCCGACGCCGCTTAGTGTTCAGAGTCTCAACACCCTCTTCGTTGTTGCCAACGCGTTCCAGATATGCAGTTGCTGGTGGAATGTTCCAGTCTACATGTCAACCAGTGCTGAATTACGTCAGAGGGCTCTACAGCTGTGTCAGAGAATTAATTGTTTCAGGAAAGCGTGATAGAGAGGGTGATGTGGTGTCGTGATCAGAGAATTCGAATCATGATCGTTATTCCTCTTGGATTTATAATCATTCTTTTCGTTTTGGCATGTACAGTATCTTTGGTTATGTATGCTCTGGATCCCAGGGAAGAACATCGTTGTTGTATTAAAGGAGAAATATATTGATTATGAATATGGCCTTATTATATATCAGTGGAAAGGTAATGATGTGGGGATTATCATTTGGTCATTCAAACATAACGAAAATAATACATAAGATGGAAATCGCCAATTAAAAAGCGCTAAAATGCCTCTCCGAAATATGCCTCACATCGGTCTCTGAATTGACTCGAATTTGATGACGTGTATGTGTGTACGAGAGACGTGATTGACTCTCCAACGTCAAGCTCCACTTGCGTGCAAAACCTTTCGCGAGGGTACGTTTTCTCCACACTGTCACTGAATACTTCGATCACAAAATGAAAGAAAACCCAGAAGTTTATCTAAATTTGGATTTTGAAATGGATGATTTTGAAGATGAAGAGATTGATGAAGTTTATAGCTCTACTGAGCAACAAAGTGACGTGGATGATGGTAAATTAGGGGAATGACGCCGGTGATGATGAGTCGGACAATAATATTGAACTTGCATGCCGATTCGCTACCAACTCATGCAGCTGCTAGCTGGAACGCGGGCCAAATACATGAAAATGAATTCCAGCATGACCACATCCAGACAGAGTCTCTTCCCTCTATTAACAAAATTTACTTTATATCACAAAAATAGTCAATTCTTCTCAATTTCGCTGATTCAAATCTGAAGCATGTTGATTGAAAGGAACATTTTGATAAAGGACATCAGCTAACAAACGCCAAGAGGAGAATAATGTTTCCTTTGTTAAAGATCATATACGCCTTGGTATCAGATATTATCATAACACCTGTATATTCTTATTAATCAGGATACGGCGACTATGATTACATCAAAAGAACGTTCGCGTTAGTCGTCCATTTCTCATAGGTTCATGCTATTACTAAAGGCCGTTTTGATGCTAACATCCGTCATTCTGAAATGCAGTATACACCATTCCTTTCTTCTTACTAATACCTCAGTCACATTTCCTTTACGGCGGCTGTACGGCGAGTCGAAAACAACCGTTTTAACATTTTTTTTACCAGCTACATAAAGGTGGTTTGAATAAAAGTGAATAATACGGATATTTTCGTCTAACCGTACGGCCACCGTTTAGGGAAATGTGACTGCGCCATAAGTCACTTCGTGCGAGTCTTACACGCTGATCCTATGTACAAGGTCATGATGGTCTTATATATAGGTAGAATTGTAAGAGCAATTACATTAATTTATTTTGTTATTTTCTCTTTAAGGATATTCATAGCATATAACAGTATAATGATTAAGAATATTCCAGATTGTCTCAGTAAAGCTTTGTTAGGCATGCATATTTAATTAGATCGAGCAATTTTCGTCATTTCTGGAATGTGCAAAGATACACAATAGACTCCTAGTGTTAATGGAAATGGACAATATGATTAGCTATGTTGTTTACATAGTTAATTTTACTGAGGTCATTTAAGAGTCTTCCAGAAGTGGACTATTCTAGAAAGAATGATAATGTTCTTTTTGTAGACAATATAAGAAGCTTCCAGAATAGTGGAAATTTATATATATAAGCTGGCAGTTTCTTCAAGATCATCATAGATTTAGTTTTAGTTTTAGATTTATTTATTCCGTTCAAAAAACGATATAATTGAAGTAACAGTGTAAATACATGTTCAAAATAATACATACTAAAAAATACACACAGTTCAATGATATTTCATAACTTTGGATTGCACATCTAACTCTTCAAGAGATGTAAGATCATTATTTATTTTTGTTTTGTTATGATCTATTTCCTGTAATAAAAAAAAGGAAATCAAATTTAAAACTAAATTTTCATTGTTATTTGTTGCAGTATCGTAACAATGTCACTTTGCCCTCCCTTTCAATGAGGGACCCTTTATCTCTCATCTCCAAAGTAGTGACGGTGTGCTTGAGATTTTACACGCTAGAAATTTTGTATTTAGTCTGCTAGTACTAGGACTCCCCTTGGACATTGATATTACAACCTCAAACTCAAATTCATACCCACTTACACATACAAGTGATGTTTAATTGGTCTAAATGGGACATAAAGGTTATTTTGATTGAGGAGTTCCCCAGTTTGTATGTAAAAGGTAAAAAAAATGTCCCCATTTAGAAGGTCATCATAAAACATCACGCACTTTTTGTTATTTTATTATTATTTTTTTTTAATAATGTATATATCATGATCTGAGAAATGAAAATTATGTAATGAATCATACATAATCTAACCAATGAAAATAAGAATGTTACATGGATGATTTTTTCATCAGTCTACCCAGAACAATTACTGTCTTAATAAACGACTTACCTTATATCTTTTAATAACAATTGAAAATTCAAATATCCACTTTTTGTCTTGTGCTCTTATCCAGTTTATCACTCTAACATTACAAAGGATATAAAAGTTATAGCCCTATTTTTTTAACAAACAAGCGCACACCAAGTTACCAATAATGAATATAGCATTTCCATTTATTGGAAAGCAGGATAAAAGAGCATTGTACATTAAATGCTTTGCTCACGGGCAAGATTGCACATATCAATAAAAAAAAAAAAATCACATTGATCGACCATACAGATACGTAATATGCAGATGATGCATATGGTTTTTATGATTTTAATGCTTTACAACAAATACCAGCTTTTTAGGTTAGACAAGCTTTAGTAATCACTTCGTGATAGTTTCTCACATCCTCACTTCAGCATGTCCAGTGAGTCCACTCTTTGACCTCTCATTTCCCTCGCGTGGGTCTTGCGTTCTCTTACAACATCTGAGGCCAACATTTCCCCAGAGTTGAAGCGCTCTCGCGCGAACCTTCGCTGATGTCGATATATAGACAGGTACATTCCACCAACAGCTGCAAAAAAGAATAGTGCAGGCCAACGAGAGAACTTTATTGTAGATCTGACCATTTAGTCCAGGATCCAAGATTGGTAATAAGATGGCGATGAGCATTGGAATGACAGACACGTAATAGAGAAGAGTAATGATGAGTACGGTTCTCAGTCCTTTCAGTCCCGGTGTACCCGAATTAGCGTTAGCTGGTCCCGATCCGCGTGCGGATGGCAACGCATTACTGTGCCTATTCACACGCCTGGCAATGATCAAGAGATGGATGTTGGTGTAAGTTATACATCCGAATGGTATTGCGTAGAAGAAGATGGACATTGCGAGGATAACGTAGGCGTCACTTCCGAAGGCTGCATCGTAAGTTTGCAGGAAAAGGAAAGTTTTATGTTTGGCACCAAGTCTTTATGAAATCGGTAAATAAGAATTGGGGAATCGGGAAAAAGGCTGCGGAAAACCCTATAAACACGACATCCATGACTGCAAGGAGTATGTGAAGTCTTTTGACCGTTGCAATGCGGATATACTGGAATGGGTATGAGATTGCTAGATAGCGCTGAAGATTCATAAGCGCCACATGGTAGGTGGAACTTAACATCATGAAGGTTCCGATAACTGGTGTTAACTGGCAGAACATTACGGAGCCTTGTCCCATTGTAAAACTACCGAGAAAACCGATAGAAATGGTCAACAAACCACCGCTAAGCATGTTTGCGAAAGCGAAACTGCAGAATAGCTTCCGACTGACATCCTCAAATTCGTGGCGCCATCGTTGTAGGACAAGCAAGGCGAAAGAATTGAAGACGAGCGTAATCAAAGCTAGCAGACCATTCAATGACGAATACATGTATTCCCACGTTCCAGGTTTAGCTGAAATTAAATGAGTCGTATTGAGATCCATTATCATTTCTTTATCTCTCAAACACGAGAACGAATCTCTAACCGTTGTAGCCGCCTTTCATTACCATTAGGTCCATCTCTTGGTAACTACATTTCCTAAACCAAGGTCCACGTATGAATCAGAACTGTCAAATGCCACATTATGCTCCATGGAGATTTACCATCACCACGATCAGGGTCCACAACTTGGTGGTGAAAGGGTCGCCAAATAATTCACGAAAAGACACGCCATTTATAACAAGTATAATGCCTTTGCATATTTGTTATCAGGGGGGCGTTTCATGAAAGGACTTGTCGGACGTTTTATCCGACAAGTCCCATTTTATCCGACAGTTACCATAGGAACAGTGCCTTTCTGCCAATCAAAATCATGGAAAGATGTCAGATCTGACAACTTGTCGGCTGAAAATATTGATGAAACGCTCCCCAGGTGTAGTAACTTTAGCGAGATTCGAGTAATTATCTTTATTATCAAGATGTCTTGCTCAACAGAATCGCAATGGGCCTTTTTGGAATAAAAAAGCTCTGTTCTCAGTTGGTCTTTCCATAATTTGAAAATAATAAACCTAATAGTAAGTTTGGCTTAATAGGCCCCACCTTCAGACAATAGTCGTCATCTATTTTGCAGAAACTGCAATAGAAATTGACTTACGAAAGATGAAATTCACCCCTCGTATTACCATCAACTACAATCATTCTCTTCTCCTCGCTCTTCCTATTTCATCTCCTGTTCCTCACACTTAAATTACATTCGGGCTTCTCATTTACCTTTATCGAAAAGGTGCCATTTTCTGT
This sequence comes from Lytechinus pictus, assembly GCF_037042905.1. Taxonomy (NCBI): domain Eukaryota; kingdom Metazoa; phylum Echinodermata; class Echinoidea; order Temnopleuroida; family Toxopneustidae; genus Lytechinus; species Lytechinus pictus. The sequence continues at coordinate 4,487,775 of NW_026974141.1, forward strand.
CATTATTCTGCTCAAGGATTGGGGTCCGCTGTAATTTAAATTAAGTAATCTACTATTACACTCCTCCATCGCGAAGCCGACGAGCGGAAAAGAGCTGCCAGTTATTGCAAATAGAATGAGTGGCAAGCGCCGTTTTCCCTGGTGCTCACGAACGTTTTGCCAAGGTTTTGCAAGGACGCGAATGTCAAAATATGACAACGTCAAAAATTCGTATTATGCGCGACAAAACTATGCAAAACGTGCGCTTAAGATATTCGGAAGCTTGGAGCCCCCTCTCATCCGCTAGTATGATTTTTTTTTTAACCATTTCAGAACGAAAGTCCACTCCAACATTGTCCAAGCGACCCCGACTTCGACCGACCGGCTTTAAACCCGACCAAACAACCGTTTTCATGCTGTAAGTTGTGCAGCCATTGGCACCCCTCAGGGGCCGCGGAACGGTTTTCAAAGTGGGGGGGGGGGGGGGGCTGAGCCAAAAGTGGGGGGCTGACCATGCTAAAAATCACAATCATATGGTCATTTTTACGTTTTTGTACACGGTTTTGGAAAAAAGTGGGGGGGGGGGGGCTGAAGCCCTCCAGCCCCCCCGGTTCCGCGGCCCCTGCCCCTCTCTTCGCATGTTTGACGTTTCTCTGTTTCGCCAATTCATACATTTGATTTTCTCCTCATTCCAAATCGTCTTCTTTTTCTTTTTTCTATCCCTCCTCCCATGCAAGGTTCGAGACTATTTTTTGAGGAGAGGGGGCTTCAATCCACTAACCAAAAACGCCTCCCTCACCACACCTGCCAACTCTTTCTTCTTCCTCAGCGTCTTTCTTCCCTCCTTGTCTTTATTGCTACCCCTTGTCTACCTAGCCACCTTTCTCTCTACCATGTCTACACCGATTTCCAATTTATCTTCCTACCTACCTTTCTTTCTTTCTTTGAATTCTTTCTTTCTTCTTACTTCCTTCTTTCCTTTAATTCTTTCTTTCTTTCTATCTGCCTTTCTCTTCATGAGGTATTCTATTAATTACTTTAATCTATGAGCCTTTTTACCTCTTTTATTATTTTTTTTAATTATAAAACGCATACAGGTTTGCTCTACTCGTTCACCACAACACGTCTCTCTCTTTCTAATTACCTTGTTCCAATCCCCTTCAGCGGCATATCCTCCTGTCTGCGTCAATGCTCGTAATAATGCAAACCCTTTCATTAAATTTGTTCCTCGTGTCAAAAGCAAATCTATTTGAATTATTGACGTTATGCCATCATTTCGAGGTAATAAGTATTAGCTATCTCTGTAACAACAATAACCTTGCCCTGTTTTTAGGACAGTAAACAGTCACAGTGTCAATTACTGTCAAAATGGTATTGGAATACGTTTATCAATTTTTCATCATCAGCGATCTTATAATAACCATCAAGTAATATCCCTCGCCTCTCCTATTAAGTAGAGGGGGGGGGGGTGGTAGGGTTATGTTTGTATCCTGTTGATGATTTGTAAATGAAGCAGGTTTAATTTTATCTCGATGAAAGTTGGGTGCGTGTATTACAAAAGCCTTATAGTTGACCACGAGACAGGAAACGCGTAAATAGGGGTCAAAGATTACAAGAAAAAAAATATTCGTTTAGGGATGGGATATGCTCAGTCTACGAAATGAAAGTCGCGCATGGCTAATGAGTTAACAGGAGACTACTGTATGTTTCACCTGGAATGGCAGACAGTCACGAGATTAGCACTTGCAATTGTATAATGACAGCAGTTCTAAAGAAAGGTGTTGGAGAAACAGCCTTGTCGGGACGAGCTCTAGGCCTACACAGAAGCTGTAAAAGAATTGACACCAAGATTACCACATTGCACGGTGTACGAAGCTTCCTTTAAAATACGGTTCTTCTTATACTGGCTTGGCCACCCCTAAGAATTCTTGTAGGCGATGAAAGGGATGTCCCTGTGTCGGAAAGGATGTAAAGTGCCGAGTGTCCTATACTTAAGGAAGGTGCCAGTAAAAACGTCCATTCCGATTTTGGATCGAGCCAATGCATTTTGCCAGTATTCTACGAAATACCTTGACAGACCTTTGCAGTCAAGGCTGATATCATCATTGTTTTCCAATCTTTGATTTTGAATATGGAACATAAGAAAAAATGAAAGGGAAGCTATTGTGGTTGTCTGCGTTACCAATCCGTACCGAACACATTCTCATAAAACGAGCGAAGGCTTAAAATGCCAGACTAAAACTTTCAAAAGTTTTATATGGTAATTATAAAGAATAGTTCACTGAGAGTATTATACAAGGAGGCTGTACTTTTTCAAGCCAGTGTACCACCTAGAGCAGAATCAATGTCGAGAAGTGACGAACTGGAGAGATTAAAATTGTCACAGCGATAACGACACGTTTCTGTTTCTGTTTATGGTAACTCCCGTTGTAACTAGGCGGGACGGCGTTTTGCTGGTAAACGCCAAGCTGGTATATAACCAATTACCTATAGGAAACATTTTACGTCTAGGTTAATCAGACATAGTGGCTGACGTTATAGACGACAGATATCACTCTCGGGCCTTTTTATCAGAGTGGAGACAATGGCAGAGTTGGGATTCGAACTCACAACCTTGCGATTATGAGTACAATTAATGCTATAACCACTGGACCACATGACCCACGTTGAGCTGAACAACAGTCAAGATGTCCATCAATTTGTCCTCCTCTTTTACTGCAACAAACGACACGCATCACTTTCATGTTGGCTGGTCAGATTACATGTCGGCAACCTTCTTCGGCTTGATGACAGTCCTGACGTTCGCCTTTAATCTCTTTGCATTGGTCGTTCTGCATCGATGGCGCAACGAATTTGAAGAAATAAGTCGAACGCTGTTCTTTAATCTTGCCATCCTCAACCTATCTAGTGGTGTATGTACAGGGATTTTCGAAGGCATGCTCTTTTATATCGACCGAGGGGAGGTTTCTGAACGGTTATGCCACTTTTTACCGTTCATAGGCACCTTCATGGTTTTAAGTTCTACGTATGAGGTAGCGCTTCTGAATCTTCAACGCTATTTGGCGATTTCCTACCCATTCCGATACGTCCGTTTCGCGACAATCAAACGAGTGATTGTATTGTGCACTGTCTTCGATTTCATATTCATTGGCATGGCCATTCCATTCCTCCCAGTTCCTAATTTCCCGTTTAATGTATTCATCAGAAGTTGGTGCCACCACAAGACTTTCATCTATAACAGACTTGACGGTGGTGCACTGGGCAGTAGTATCTATATCTACTACGCTATGTACGGATTACTATATATAACTCCATTCATTGTGCTTACATACAGCAACGTCCGCCTCTTGATTATCGCCAGGCGAGTAAGTCGACGACGACACCACGTGGTACCAGTACAGCATAACGAGGAAGCAGGAAACACGAATTCAAGCACACCCGGTCTTAAGGGACTTCGGACCGTTCTCATCATAACCGGTCTGTTTTACCTATCCATCATTCCTCTTGTAATCTTAATAACTTCTTTGGTCCTGCCGACGCCGCTTAGTATTCAGAGTCTCAACACCCTCTTCGTTGTTGCCAACGCGTTCCAGATATGCAGTTGCTGGTGGAATGTTCCAGTCTACATGTCAACCAGTGCTGAATTACGTCAGAGGGCTCTACAGCTGTGTCAGAGAATTAATTGTTTCAGGAAAGCGTGATAGAGAGGGTGATGTGGTGTCGTGATCAAAGAATTCGAATCATGATCGTTATCCTTCTTGGATTTATAATCATTCTTTTCGTTTTGGCATGTACAGTATCTCTGGTTTATGTATGCTCAGGATCCCAGGGAAGAACATCGTTGTTGTATTAAAGGAGAAATATATTGATTATGAATATGGCCTTATTGTATATCAGTGGAAAGGTAATGATGTGGGGATTATCATTTGGTCATTCAAAAATAACGAAAATAATACATAAGATGGAAATCGCCATTTAAAAAGCGCTAAAATGCCTCTCCGAAATATGCCTCACATCGGTCTCTGAATTGACTCGAATTTGATGACGTGTATGTGTGTACGAGAGACGTGATTGACTCTCCAACGTCAAGCTCCACTTGCGTGCAAAACCTGTTGCGAGAGTACGTTTTCTCCACACTGTCACTGAATACTTCGATCACAAAATGAAAGAAAACCCAGAAGTTTATCTAAATTTGGATTTTGAAATGGATGATTTGGAAGATGAAGAGATTGATGAAGTTTCTAGCTCTACTGAGCAACAAAGTGACGTGGATGAAGGTAAATTAGGGGAATTACGCCGGTGATGATGAGTCGGACAATTGAACTTGCATGCCGATTCGCTACCAACTCACGCAGCTGCTAGCTGGAACGCGGGCCAAAATCCATTAAAATGAATTCCAGCATGACCACATCCAGACAGAGTCTCTTCCCTCTATTAACAAAATTTACTTTATATCACAAAAATAGTTAATTCTTCTCAATTTTGCTGATTCAAATCTGAAGCATGTTGATTGAAAGGAACATTTTGATGAAGGACAACAGCTAACAAACGCCAAGAGGAGAATAATGTTTCCTTTGTTAAAGATCATATACGCCTTGGTATCAGCTATTGTCATAACACCTGTATATTCTCATTAATCGGGATACGGCGACTATGAATGCATCAAAAGAACGTTCGCGTTAGTCGTCCATTTCTCATAGGTTCATGCTGTTACTAAAGGCCGTATTGATGCTAACATCCGTCATTCTAAAATGCAGTGTACACTATTCATTTCTTCTGACTAATACCTCAGTCACATTTTCTTTACGGCGGCTGTACGGCGAGTCGAAAACAATCGTTTTAACATATTTTTGTACCAGCTACATAAAGGCGGTTTGAATAAAAGTGAATAAAACGGCTGTTTTCGACTCGCCGTAAATTCGCCGTAGAGCAAGTGTGACCGAGGTATTAGGAGACGAATATCACTACTTGTCAGTCAGTAGGCAGGTCCCAAAAAAGTGGCTTCTTTCATCCAAGTGATATTCATGACTTGAGATGTTTTGCATATTTAATGAGCTTGATGCGAACCAAAACACCTCTTTTCATTCTGTCATTGCTGCTCTAATTGTGCATCGAATTTCATGATTCTGGTTTCATTGTAAAGAAGAAGAATCATTCTTTCAGGTCATGTGTTTGAATTTATTCAAATATTTTGTAATATACGTTAAAATTGTGATCTAAAATATGCTACAAAATAATTATTTTAACCTGACAAAAGCTGCTATTTTCACACTTTATTTTTGTTTGAGCCCAAATGATTTTTATATCATGATAAAGCTGAATATGTATGCTTTAAAATGGTATAGGTTTCAAAATAAGAATTGGTTTAATCGGGTCAAGATCACACTTTTCATTGTCCAAGTACATACAGCAGCTTGAAAACAAGAATACTGCACTCTGATTGGTCAAAGGGACCACACACTGGCAAATTCCAACGGTTCCACTGCCTGGGCTCATGGGAAGGTCACACTTCCCATGTGGTAATCTCCTCAAACTACCCGCGCCTGTTGTTCTGTGAACCTTATCCAGCCAATCAGAACTCTGGCTTTCATGCAAGTACAAAATTTCAGAAATCTCGTCTTGTACCTTGGTGGGAAAAGTGTGATCTTGACCCGATTAAAAGGTGCCGCATATCAAGAGTGGCATTGTGAGAAAGTACAGAAGTTCAGCTTTATGGTGATATATATATCATTGAGGCTCAAAATAAAAAGTTTTGCACAATTTGCAAAAGAAAACAGAGGAAGAAAAATCAGTTTTGAGGCACATTTTCAGGCCAGAAATTCACTTATTTCTCAAACTATTGTATACAAAATAAATGACCAATGTGAAAGAATAACATTAACTCTATCTGATGGTGCAATGATATTTCATTTAACTAGAGGTTAAAACAGGTAAATTATTAGAGAAAGAAAATCTCACGAATCACGAGATTTTGCAAGGAGGATGATTCAGCCACGAGATGATTTGGATGAATCTGGCCTTTTTGCTCATTAGCATAGGGACCTGCGGTCTGACTGTTGTTTGTTTGTCCTTTTTCAAAAAGAGAGAATTCTATTGTTAACACAGATTATACGCCGTACCATGTTCCCAAGTGTATTGGTCATGGAGAAGACTTTTAATACTATAAAACGGGCGTCCTTAAAAAATAGCTCAATTTTTCACCTCATTATGTTAGAATTTTGTCACAAACAAAAGAAAAAAGAATGTATTCTTAATTCATTTAGGACTTCTAATTCTTGTTCAGTTCGTACCCGAAGTGGTAGGTCAGTGAAATGACCAGTTCGTTTTCTTGAGATTATATAATGTGTTATATTATATGGATATGAAGTTATAATTGATTGCATACAATGTATGCATACATTTGTCTTTTTGTTATATGTTGTACTCTCATACACCGAGAGGGGGTCGATAAAGTGAATGAAATCTAATCTTATTAACGTCACAAAGGATGAATAGGGCATTTCGATCTGTCGTTGAGTATGATGTGCTTTCACATCAAGCTTGCATTGGTCGCGATCGGTCGCTGATGTACCTCTCCTACCGTACTCAGCGACCAATCGTTTTTTACCAAAACAATCGGTCGCTGAGTACGATGAAATGTTTTCACATCATGATAATAATTTTTCATTGTCTTTTAAATTGTCAATTTTATAACTTATTTACAAATTTTACTTAATTTGATTTTAGTCACATGTTTTTGAAGTAATTTCCTTTATTTTTATGATATTCTTTGTCTTTTTAACTGCCTTTTGATCTTAATCTAGGTTTTTTTTGTTTCAATTCATTTAATGTGATATCATTGATATGTCATGTAATTTTGATTGTGTGCTGTATTTACTTTATACTAATTGTATTTCATTTATTTTGTAAATCTTTCTATGTCTAAAGGGCTCTTTTGTAAAGCAGGCCTCTGGGCTCTGAAAGGACTACCCTGTTTTTAAATAAAAATGAATAATGATTTCATCGGTCGCTGTGACCGTACGCAGCGACCGTACCTTGATGTGAAAGCAGTAGACATGGTAGAGCCCACAGAAACTTTCCTTTTATTTCCGTGGTAGAGCCGACCGTACTCAGCCACCAATCGTTTCTCATGCTTTTACATAATAATTTCATCGGTCGCTGGGTACGGTCTCTGCAACCGCACCCAGCGATCGTACCTCGGTGTGAAAGCAGCATAAGACGTAAAATGTTTCCTATGTAATGAGTTATGCGAGCTTGGTCTTATGCACCAGGAAGCCATGCTGCCGAGTTCCTACGGGAGTTACGGGGGTAACGACTTTTGAAGAGGGGTGCTGGCGTTGCTGCATTGTATAATTGAAATGAAATTGCTTCATACGATGTATATTATTGATCTCATATTTTGTACAAGATAACATTATTAAAATTTCCTTCTTTACAATAAATTATTTTATCTGGTTGAACTAATGAAGAAGAAAAACCGCCATGATAATGGATTTTTGTGACTGGAGACTAAATTTTAGCAACCACGTATACCTAAGATGGTTACAGCAAAAAAATCCATGAAAACACACGAGAATCGAAAATCACTCAAAATCATAGACAATCTTCTCCCAATGCTTATCCAGTCTATTCTTATATCCAATCACTGAACAAGCAGTAACTACATCTTCTGGGAGACTGTTCCACACATCTATCACTCGGTTAGCAAAGAAAAACTTACGCACACCAAGACGCGAATATCTTTTCTCTAGCTTTAAGGAATAACCACGTGTTTTCAGTTTCAGTTTCAGTTTTATTTTTTCTCATTTCCAACAAAACAGTATACAAAATCCATCATAAATACATTTATAACAATTGAAATGTATAAAGAAACATGTAACACAATATATATATTTATCTAAATTATACATTTGAAACTTAATATGGATCATTAAATATTTGTGGCTGAAAATAACATGCTGGAAATGGAGAGGTCCACTGTGAAGCTGTGCTTGTAAATCGTGGACCCCTCAAAACAAATTATTCATTAATATTAAATTACATTATTAAAATAATTATAGTGGCCAAAAGAGGGGAAGAAAAATGTGAAATAAACAATAACATGATGCATGAAATGAGTAATTTACGAAGAATAACCACAAGGAGAGACGATGAGAAGAACATATCTGCATGTGGACTAAAATAAGAGAATGTTTCACAGGTGATGTATAACGAGTATGAAGTAGACGCGCAAAAGAAACGGATCAAAGTGTATGCCTGGTTGAGCAATGGTGACGAGTTCTTCGATATCAACAATAATAACAATGATAGTGATAATAGAGATAATAATAATGTTGATGATATTGATAATCACAATAATAATAGTAATCATGATACTTATAACAAAAATAATCATGATAATAGTGATAATCAATAAAAGAAGGGACAATCTACGTACAACAGGGAGAGCTAGGTTTTGTAATTAGCCAATAAAAATGTCTTAAGTTTTCTTTTGAAGACTGCGAGTGAAGGGGAGTTTTTCAAATCTATGCACAAAGTATTCCAAAATTTAGGACCTTCAAAAATGAATGTATTTTGTGCTGAAAGTGTTTTTAGTAAAGGTAAATGAAATTCTTCAGACTGTCTAGTGGGATATTTATGAATAGTTTGATTCTTTATAAACATATCATGAAAAACTAAGGGAAGGGTACCAGAATTGAATTTATACATAAATTCTCCAAGATGAAACAAGTAGAGATCGTTTACTTTGAGAATATTATGTTCAAGGAAAAGTGGATCTGAGTGGGCACGAAACGGAGCATTGCAGATTATACGAATTACTTTTTTTTGTAACAATATAATTTTTTCTAACAGAGTTTGATGAGTGTTTCCCCAAAGCAAAAGTCCATAATTTAGGTAGGGTAAAACAAGAGAATAATAAAGAGTAAGCAAAGATCGTTGTGGAAGATGTGATTTTAGTCTGTTAATAATACCAATATTTCGAGAGATTGTTTTGCAAATATTTTCGATATGTAATTTCCAGGAGAGCTTGCTATCAACCAAAACACCTAAGAATTTTGTATGAGAAACCTGCTTAATTGGGGTATTGTCAAACATAATTTGAGTCGGTAATGAAGCTAAGGAGTTACTAAATAATATGTAATTCGTCTTCAAAAGGTTTAATGACAGTTTATTTGTTCTTATCCATTCTAAAATATTTCGCAACTCTGCATTGACGACATCAACAAGAACATTTGGATCTCTGTGTGAAAAAAATAAGTTAGTATCATCTGCAAATAAAATGAATGACAGTGAATTGGACGATTTATGAAAATCATTTATATAAAGAATAAACAACAAAGGGCCTAAAAGACTCCCTTGCGGAACACCACAAGTAATATTTCTAAAATCAGATTCGTGCTCATTTAAATATACAAATTGTTTCCTGTTAGAAAGGTAACTCCTGAACCAATCCAAGGCCTTTCCACGGACACCGATATGATTGAGTTTATAAAGTAAAATGTCATGATTTATCGTATCGAAGGCCTTGGAGAAGTCCAGGAATATACCAACTGTGTGAGAAGAAGAGTCAATTGAATGAGCAACCTTTTCTACAAAAGTCATTAAAGCGTGAACAGTACTATGTTTCTCCCTGAAACCAAATTGGAAGTTAGAAAATATATTATTTTTCTTCAAGAAAGTTATCATTCGAGTGAAAACTATTTTTTCTAAAATTTTGGAAAAAGAAGACAATAACGAGATTGGCCGATAGTTACCTACTTCAAGTGTGTCACCTTTCTTAAACAATGGTATGATTTTAGCAAGTTTCATGGAATTAGGAAATGCACCATGCAGCAGTGATAAATTAAAGATGTGGACCAATGGATCTACAATGTAAGGAATAATGGCCTTTAAAATAACGTTACTGATTTCGTCAAAGCCGGAACTTTTTTTATTTTGTAAGTTGGAAACAATGTTTGTGACTTCATGTCTATTCGTAGGAAAAAGGAAAATAGAACTTGGATTAGCAGGACCTAAAAAGTCAGTAAAACACCTGTCAGAAGGGGGGATATTTTTAGCCAGATCGTTACCAATTGAGGAAAAGTAATTATTGAAAATATTCGCTATATATTTTGGATCTTCAAAAATTTCATTATTATTCCTGATTCTATTTATTTCAGAAACTCCTTTAGTTAAGTTCATCGCCTGTTTGATGATTTTCCATGTGTTTTGGGTATCGTGTTTGAACATTTCCAAACGATTTACAAAATATTTTCTTTTTTCTAAACGAATGATATTGATTAATGTGTTTTTATAGGACGTATACTTGAATTTTGCTTTCTCAGTACCTTTTAATTTGTATTTATAAAAAAGATTATTTTTTCGATTAATTGAGCGTAGAATAGATTTTGAAATCCAAGGAAGTTTTGGTGTTTTTTTATAATTTGTTTTGATTTTTTGTTTCGGCATAACTATGTCCAGCTGATTGCTTAATATTTGGGAAAAAGCTTCATATGAATTATTTATGTTTTCATTTATGTAAACACTCGACCAATCATAATTTTCCAAATTAATACCAAGACGTGCCAATCTTTCGGCGTTAACTTTACGTCTGAATAGTGAGGAACTATTGGTATTTATAGGTTGTCTCAGTGGATAGTGCATTGCAATAGGGTAGTGATCAGTAATGTCCGAAATTATTATATAAGAATCAGGATGTGGGATTACATTTGAAAATATATTATCAATTAAAGTGGCAGATGTATTCGAAACGCGCGTTGGTTTGGAAACTAGTGGCAGACAAGAGGCCGATAAAATCAACTCAAGAAATTCTTGGGAAACGTTGTTGAGTTCATGGTTCAATAAGTCTATGTTAAAATCTCCCATCAGAAAAAAATCTTTATTGTCAAAATTAATATTTCTTAATAAATCTGAAAAATATTGTAAAAATTCTTTAGTACTAGAGCTAGGGGATCTATAAATAACACCGGCGATGATATTCTTATTTCCAGGAATCAAAATTTCAATGAAGAGGGATTCAATAATGTTGTTGCAAACAGAGATTTCATTCAAAATAGTATAATTAAGTGATTTGCGAACGTAGAGAGCAACACCACCACCAACTTTATTTTTTCTATTTTTATTGATGAACTCATAATCCTTTATATGAAATGGGTGGTTTAAATCGTGATTTAACCAAGTTTCCGTAAGGCCGATCAGAGAAAGTGGGTTTGACATGGGCTTATCTATAAGTGAAAGAAGGTCATCAAAATGTCGATTCAAACTTCTGATATTTAGGTGAAGTAAGGAAAATGTATTTAATTCAAATTCTTTCAAGACACGGGAAAACTGATTGACGGTTAAATAATTAGTAATTCCTCGTTGGGCTGGGTCATCGAAATCAAAATCAAACTCCAAGTTTACTGATGAAGAATTCATGCTATCTCTGATAAGATTGTCGTATAAATTAGTAGAGGTAAGAGAGGCATTATTATATTGCATAGGTCGATGTAACTCGAAGAAATCGTCATCACTAAGCCTATGGAAAGGCAATGATTGTCTATCAAACGAATCAGACATCGTCATAGATTAAAAAGTATTTTCTCATTACAGATATTTGGCGATTAAAAGAAATCATGTCTAAAATAGCGCTATCAGTAAGATATAGAGGATGTGGGGAATGAACAACGTCCACATGAAGTAAGGTTGGAGACGAGTAGATGGATAACAAATGCAAATGGAAGAAAGTGGTGATAAAGAACAAAAAACGATTGGAGAAATGAACACACGATGATGATGATGATGATGATGATGATGATGATGATGATGATGAATAAGAAAGGAGATACAAACACAGAGTCTCTGATGGCACAACAAACTTAGGGCAATCTAAAGGCTGGAACATCATAGGAAAGAATAATCAGCATTAGAGCAAATAACAAGAACTTGTATAATGAGGGATTTTGATAGAATAGAGGTATAAATCATCAAATATACTTGTAACAAAATTCATTCTAATGAGGGAAAAATGGCAACATTTTCTACAAAGTAGCAAATACTACTATACTGATAAAACAACCCTTATTTAGATAACTTGGAAGATATTTCATTCGCACCACTAAGGACAAACGAAAAAAGGATAAACATATAGATTGAGGATGTATTCTTTAATAGATAAGTTTACGCGTACGAGAACGTAAGTCAGTATCAAAAGCCACATAGATTCACGCCGCCCCCCCCCAAAAAAAAAAACATATAAGGCTATCCGCACAGAAAATATAGAAGTATTACTTACAATACGTATACTGTGACCTTATAGAAAGAAACAATCATTTTGAAATGAACGAGTGCCAGAATAATCCAACATTTAATCGTGGCAAGTATTTTGATTTGTAGGATAAACATGACTGTATAAACAATATGATTACGTTCTAGAATATGAACGAAGTTAGCATTTTGTAATATAAGAAGACATGCGCTACTCAGTTATCATGACAATGGATCAATGATAATCATTGCATATACAATAAATCATTGTTCAGAATAAACGAATGAAAAGAATTTGACGGCATTTGTGTTTGACCGAACTAAGAACTGTCCATCTGACTAAGCTGTTAAAATACATCTTCTCGATTCTAATCGTTAAAAAAAAGAAGAAAATTGAGTAAAAAACAAATCAGCGTGACATAACTGCTTTACTAATGTTTTATTCACATCAAGATAAAATCAGGTTTACTAAGAGTAGCCTGTGCCAGGTATGTTTACCAGGCCAGTAGACGATTTTACATTTTGTAGGCACATCTGCTTTAAAATAATAAATAAAAACTTCAGCAATAGGAATCTAATGAACCACTTTCGCAATGTGTTGATTTTCTTTTTTTTTTTTTTTTTTTTTACAAATTTGCTCAGTGATCATCCACTCAACCGACAAAACCCTTCCAAAATCCAAACGGTCCAAATGCAAACGCGGGCACAAACACTAGGTCGGGCAAACATTAAGATTCACTCAACCCAGCAACACACGGTGCATGCAATGTGTATCATGAATACGTATAACAAAAAAATGGCAGATGTAAAGGATCTGAATATAACGAAGAAGAATGTAGAAAAAAAAATTAAAAAGAAGAACCGATCACAAGTACGAAAAGGTTCATTATCCATGTTCATTACCAGTTAATGTATGCAGGAATTCAGCATGTGCATTAATAAAAAGTCAGCAGGAAAAATACTGCGATGACCAGATAACACTGATCGATGCCAATGAAAAAAGCTATTATTTGATTGTAAAAAGTATGTAAGACCCATAAACAGGTAAGTTTGTTGTGCTAATACAGCTCAAATGAAAATGATTTGAAGCTACCATACTGGATAATCCTTATCTTAAACTGCACCATAAACTTAGTATAAAGATAATTGGTGGAAGCTTAATGCCCGGAAAACAAAATATACATTCGGAGCATATACTATTTTTGTATAGAGACGTATTAAAGACAATATAATAAATGTGAACAATACTGATATAATGCAGAAATCTAATCATCAATGATAAAGGTTTTGTGACATCTGCATTATGCGTACTATTGAAACATCAGGTCAAACGAGATCAAATCAACTGATGATCCTCAAGTGCAATATCACTTGCTTTATTCTAAAGAATAAAACAAGTAATAATTCTGTGTTACATATTTCAAATTTTAAGTAAACATGAACAGGCATTAAACATGTTTATGCTATAGCATGTATAGTAGGAACCAATTTACTATTATTAAAGCATGCAAGTGGAAAAATCTTATTAAGATGGATGTATTATGGTCACTTTCCAAGTTATCTATAGTTTTTATGCAATATTTTGAGTTGTCAAAAACCTTGTGAAAAAAGGAATGCTTGCGAAATACAAAATATGTTTGCGATAAATATCACAACACATACAGCTAGTGCACTATTTGGTTTTGGTATTATGAATATGACAAGAAAATGCTTTTCAAAGATGAATTGTGGGACATAAAAATACCAAACATGCTTGACATGCTAAAGGAGACAAGTGGCAATACAAATCATGTCTAGCATTAAAAACAATGATTTACCTGAAATTAGTCAGTGCACGATTCTAAAGAGTATCCTTTTTAATGAAAAAAAAATGCATTTTGATAAAGAAAATATGGACGATATTCATTATCATTAACATGACTATCATGACAAAAGAGAAAAACAATTTTTTTTTAATGTAATGTAGTTTTCTTACTCTATGGACTGTTGATATAACTCAAGACACGTTAAGTTTTAGGCATGGCAAATAAGCGCTGCTAAGAAAATAAAAATTGATTTTATCATTTCTCTGAAGTTAACGGTTCAAAGACGAGTTATGATCTTGTTGGAAGCATGTAACTCAGTATATCTATCTCAGCTATCTCGGCTCGTCCACAGGATGAGTGAGCTAAAGCAAAGATGTCATGGTTAGAAGCGAAAATAACAAGGACTCACTTAGAAAGAGGCACTTGAAAATTCTGCATTCTAATGCATTCTCTAGGTTCATCAAAAATGGAATCTGGATAATAAATCAGTGTTAACTCACTTTAGTCAGACATTTAGGCATTACTTGATGCTTTATTGGCTGATATCAAACGTAAACCATTAACCAAACCTCTTTCAATTTGGATGTAACACAAAATATAATTGAGACAGTAAATAATCTGGTTGAAAAGCCTTTTTTTTCAGGATTTTTATTGCATCACTGACGAAAAAACGTAGACACTCAGATCCACAATAAATGTTAAAATAGATTCATCACTTACATGTGGATCAAAATCAGCAAAGCATTCCAGACTGCATCACTCGTCCCAGTTGATCCATGGCGATTGGGCCGAACCATTTTGCGCTTTCTTGCGGGTTTGGAGATATAGGTTGATTCCGTTGACGCGAATTCTCGTAGAAAGCTGTTTTTCTTTCCTAATCTTGTAGGCGATTGAAGCTAAACGTCCACGTTCACGTTTCATATCCGGTGGGAGATCCGTACGAATCGTAACGCGATCGTAGCAATTCTCAGGTGTCTGCTGCGGTTGAGGTTGCTGGGAGGTCTGTTGATCTGGATGAGCGGAATTAGCAGGACGTTGACGGTTGGGTTTCTCGAAGGATTCAATCAGTCGATTGCGGTCTTCCATAAAGGCGAATCGAACAATAATAGGGCGTGGCGGCGGCGGCGTTGACCTCCCAGGGTTTCCTTGTTTCGGGCTCGGAAGACGATGTGCATTGACAAGTGGCGTCCTAGCTGCCTCGGGGATAGGGATCTGAAGGAATTTGGCAATAACTTCGTATACTGCAGAATACACATTTTCACTTTTCTTTTCCGGGACTCCATACAACAGCAGATTTTGCTTCCTATCATGTAGCTCTAGCAGCATAAGTTTCTCTTCTATTTTTTTGTTTTTATTCTCAATGGTTTCCAAAATTTGGGGGATGGTTTCCTTTTCGATCTCTCTAATCTTACTTGTGTTGAAAGTAACCGCGTTTTCTAAATCTTGTAAGACTTTCCTCGTTTCACCAAGTTCAACTTTCATCATCCGCATATCTAAGCTGACGTTATCGAAACGCGAATTCATTTCTTTACTCAAATTAGCAAACATTTCCTTCATCTCTGGCAAAAGATTAGACTGACCTGAAGCCATTGCGTGATATTCTGGGCTTGCTTGGGCGTTGGCTGTTTGAGCGGTCACGTGACTGTTCGAGCGTCCACTGGTATTTGAATTGCTGCTATGTTGGGGCGAACCACTCGGGGACCTCTGGGCTGGGTTCTCGGTGCGTGCCGTGCTGTGCTTAGCAATTCCTGATGCCCCAGCTTTGCTGGTCTTGGAGGCCGTTAATTTACCCTTTTCCTGAGTTTTTACTGACGCTTTGGAGTTAGAAGACGATCTAAGGGTATAGGAACGTTCCTCATTAGGCATGACTCGAAATAAGGTCCTCTAACATATTCAAAATCTTGAAAATTGAGAGCTCATATGCTGATGACGTCCGCACGTTACGAATGCATAGTTAAAAGATTAGTTTTAAATATATATATTCGTCAGTATCTTCTCTTTCCCTCACAACCTCATGACACAAACACACACCCTCACACACACACACACACACACACCCTCTCACACACACACTCACACCCTTACTCACCCTCTCCCGAAAACTCTACAACTACACCCAACCCACAAACAAATACCGTGTGTATGCACGCATACACAAGCACACCAACTCACCCACAAGAGATTTCTCGTGTCACATACAAACATACACGCACCCGCCCACATACAATATTGAATCTTCTCTCTGCAAATAATAATGTGCACATTAAATTCAAACTGTGAAACTCATCTAAGGTAGATATAAACAAATAGGCGGCTATATAATGTAAGAGAACCTACCTTGCCCAGTCTGTATACACATTTATATCTCTCGGTCACCGTCATCTTTGTTCCTTACAGCCCCATGACGCATGCACAAACTCCCACACCCACCCACACAAACACCCACACACTCCAATCATACCTTCACTTCATTTAGCTATATTCACTCTATCCATTTACCTTACCCACCGCATCTTATTGATACACTGTGAAAACTGTGGTGTTAAAACTGACACAAGTTAATGTTAATAGAGGACCACACCCTGAGGTGTTAAAATTACACCCTACAGATTGAGCATAGCACCAAAGAGTGTAAATCTAACAACCAAAGGTGTTGTAATAACATCTATAGGTGTTAACCTAACACTGTCAATTTAACACCGGTGTAAAATAACTGATGTGGTTCTCTATGTACACCGGTTAACACTACAGTTTTTGTTATGTACGTATCAGCAGGTTCAGAGGGGAAGACCATGGATTTTACATATATATAATTTGAAAGAGGCTGTCGATATTCACCCCCCTCATATTTGTTTAAAATTTTTATGTTGCCATAGATAGATAGTCACTTCAATTGGACATAAAAATATCACACGTCTACCTCCTTCACCCCTCTCTCTCTCTCTACAGTGCCAAATGACCTGTGCACCTGCCATGTTCCTCTTTTTATTTCACTTCCGTTTTATTTGGACATCCCTTCTCTCCCTCCCTCTTTCCTTTGCCTCCCTTTTACCTCTTATTATAATTTTATAATTACTAATTTAAATCTATCATTATTAATGTTAGCATTGTAATCATCATCTAAATTACTTTCTATTTTTTGTTGTTGCTTATTCGCTTAATTTCGGTATTTTGTAGATTACTTATTTTAAGATCGTTTTCCGCCCGTCTCTTGTATATAGGTTATGCTGATTTGTATTGAAACTAAGTTTAAAGACTTGCCTTTTATACCAGCTCGGCTTTTCTTGGCAAGTTCAGTTAATTATCTTCAACATTTGTTATGAAATGTCATTGAACTGTATGTACTATTTTGAACATGCATTTGCACCGTTATTTCGAGTATATTATTTTGTTGAACGGTAAACAAATCTAATCCAATCTCATCCCTTTCTCTCATTTTCTCTGTAATTGCGCTTACATTGTCAACATTGTACAAAAATCAAACGAAAATTTCCCAATGCCATATTCAAGCTTTTAAAATACTTGAGGATCAGTGCTTATTTTGTGGCGTGCTCTGATGATAAGGTCATTTAATTGGTCAGCATGCCGTTATTTTATAAGAATTCGTTGCCTCAAAGTCAGACAAAAAACTGTTTTACTACAACAACTTGTACTTTGATTAGATAGCCTTTCCCGTTACTCGGTGGTGCACTTAAATCTACACGGGAAAATCGCAGTTTTTTTTATAATTTGGATTCTTTATCTGAACGGGTGCCTAATGGACAGGGATGCGTTTTCGCAGTTGGATGAAACCTGATCAAGGATACATCATTGACATTAACTGTTTTTTCTTCCCCCACATGCCAACCCATTTTAATAGACTGCTTTATACGTCCTAATTCTTCAGATACGCAAGCCCGCCTCACACTATGCGATTTGTTGCGGTCCGAATTTCAAATTAATTGTGATAACATATGATATGGATATTCCAACTAATAAATTTAACGGAACAGAGTTCAGAATAGTGGTAGGACTACTGAAATCGAAATTAAGTCCAGTTAGAGCCTCCCTGAATGAATAATAATAAAAAAATCAAATTCCAAATCGTAATGATGTCATCATCGGCTGCGACTTGAAACCGACTTGGACTTTACTCCGACCGTAGGGCTTGCCGCAAAGTGAAAATATGATTTTAGTTTTCCTAACAATATGCCAAACTTTAAATCAAATAATTTTACTTCTTGGACCTTTCATACTTAATGCAAAATGCGATTTCTTGAAAAATCGCGTCTCACCGAATCGCATAGTGTGAGAAGGGCCTAGTGAACTGGTAGTCGCGTCATAAACTTAAGGAAATACAACAGGAGTGGTGCAGGTAATCGATTAATCGAAGTACAATTCTATGACGTGACTAGACATTGATATTAAGCATAGAAGTCCTGCTTTAATAAGGTTCTTTTGAATGAAAATTGATCAAGTATAGTTAAATTTGATTCAAGAGTGTCAAGAAAAGGGCGAAATTAAGGATGATGTGAGATTTCATTTCTCATCAAGGAGAATACTGAATAATCCAAAAGACCGGATCTACAGGTTGCCCTTGATAACATGGACAAGAAGAACTTCCCGATTGTACAACCACATATAAATCAAACCAGGGGCCCGTTGCAGAAAGAGTTGCAATCATTCGCAACTCTAAAAATCATGCGTAACTTTATTTTCAACCAATCAACAGCGCGCATTTGGGACTTGCGATTGATTTTTTGACTTGCGTTTAAACGCAACTCTTTCTGCAACGGGCCCCTGGGATATCATTGTGCAAATCATCGAAGTATTGTACTATAAAGGCAGACGCTAATTTGCCCAAGTTGGGATAACACGTAAGAAATGCTCTGCAAAGTCATCGAAGCTCTTGAATTGATCATCGGATGATACCGCACACCGATATCTATAGATAAAGCGGACAGATTCGTCAGTTTCAAATCAAGATTTAATTTGCTACGAACCTTGGACTTGAGCTAGATATGTATTTGCATTTTTTAATCTCATGCCTTCAACAACATCCTGGGCCCTGTCTTACAAAGAGTTATGATTGATCCAATCAAACATAACTCTATGGAAATCCAACAGTGTCATAATTTTTTTCTACAGAAAATGTGCACAATATAATGTGTAAACATAGGAGAATACATTAAATTGTCGAAAAATCAATGAATTTATGGATATATAGTCATATCTAGAAATTTTCTTGAACGAACATGTATTTTATATGATGACTTTGCTGGTTTTCCATAGTTGCAACTGATCGGATCAATCGCAAATCTTTGTAAGACGGGCCCCAGATGTCGGAGCTTGTGCTATTTAGCTATAATTTTATACAAGCCGCTTTTAATGGCGCACTGTCGATCGTAACGATCCTCTTCAATTATTTTGCTTTGGCCATTCTTTACCGTTGGCACCTAGGAGTTTGAGGATGTAAGTCGAATACAGTATAAAAGTCTGGCCGTCACTAATTTCATTGATGGCGTGTTGTTGGGGACCTTTGAATGCATCTACGAAAAAAAAAAATCCCTTTTCGCCACTGCCTGCATTCATTTCCGTTTTGCATATAGCTTTTTTTTCCCACCGGACATGGTGACTCAGTGGTAGAGCGCCCTCCTCATGAACGGGAAGTCGTGGGTTCGATCCCCGATCGAGTCGTATCAAAGACCTTTAAAAAATGGGACCTTCTGCCTTCTAGTCTGGCGCTCGACGTATGAAAATGGAGAAGGGTAATGAAAACATGTTATGTTATGCAGGGCCCGCTGGAAGAACGGTTTACAGCTGAGAGTGGCTACCCTGGGTAAATAGGAGTTATTATTATTATAATATGAAACATTAGAATTTAAAAGGTGTTTTTATCAAGCTGTGATTAGTATGATATGATGATTATTATGTATTTTTTAGGAGCAAATGTTTTTGTACTTTTTAATTTGGCAAAAGCAGGAAGAATAAAAATTAAAAAATGTATCGAAGTGTTAATTAAAGTAGGGTATGTTACCCACGGTAAAGGTCAAGGGAGGACATTTTTAATTCTTAGCAGTTTCCATCGTTCACATCTAAATGAAAATGTCGTTCAATGGTCTACACAGTTTCCGAGTCAGTCATTACATCCTTTACATTATCCTTTATTCTATCATAAGAAGTCATTATGTACTCCTTTACCGGTATTCCAGGCACGATATACAGACATTTGGATGGTCTCAAAAGTTCTAATAAGAGTCCTCTGAATAGGGTCCCACTCTGCATGTATAGTCTCCCCTCCATCCTTGGATTCCTTCTCACACCTGCTTGAATATGTATGTTCTCAAACATATAGATTCTTGCCCCCGTCAGGAAAAAAAATATATAACTTGCGTGTGTCCGTGTGTGGGTATATTCATTGATTTTATTTTTTTCCGCTTTTTTGTACAAATTTCTGTCACTTTAATGTCTGATTAGAATTCATAACGGGAAGATTAATTATAATTTTATTGTTATGAGATGGCAAATTGAGGATGAATTTATTATTTTAATCATGACTTTGTAGATCTCATAACGTCCTACTATATCGTGATTTAATGTATGCTTCGTGTTCCTTTAATTGGGTATGCCTTATAAGATAATATTTTGTCTGCAAAAATCAATCCACATTAATTATACAGATTTAGACGCTACTGTTCACCCTGAACTATATAGTTGTTTAACAGTTTAAACAAGTGTCTAAAATTTTCATGATGTTTAAACAACAACTTATATCTTATTTACTCTAACTATACATTTTCACTTCAACACGACACACGAACGGACATAGCTAGCTGCTAGCTGTAGACACGTATTGGCCAAAGTTATTAGTTAATTATTTATCAATTACTCTGATATTGACAATCAAAGCCGATGGAATCGACACACGCTTCCCATTTACGCTCACCTGTCTGCATCTGCCAGTATTTCTCGTCATTATTATTTTAGTATAACTTATTATCTATAGCCAGCATATTCATTCGTTTTGCTTATGTTATATCACTATAGACATTTGAAAAACCTAATCTTTGTTTTGATTACATTTTCACCTCATGTTTTTTTCTATAAAATTGTATCATCATGGTCATTATGACTTAAGTGTTGACACATATGCATGTGTCACTTTCGTCAACTTGAAATCTTATTTACACTATATCTTGACTGTATTGAATTTGACCTGGGACTAAGCTGGTCCATTGTTAATTGCGATAGCTTTATCACGAAATTTAGTGGTGCAACAAAAAAGTATTTCATAAAAATTACCACTTCAGAAACGACCAAAATTCAGTGCTAGCAACTTCTTAATTAAAAAGAAAAAACAAACAACACATGTTCATTGCATTTTTGATATTTCGACATTATCATACGTGCATTTCGTTCGTTTTCTCGTCTGCCTAGTCGACCCGATCGTGTCTTGGAATCTATGAGTGATGAGGGAGTTTTCGAGTTTTCTCACCGCGACGCAGAACTCTTTCAAGAACATAGGACATTTGTTGTTAAATGCAACCAAGAAGTCTATGTAGAAAATCGGTGAATCAAAACAGCACACTGCAAAAACTCCGGTGTTGATTTAACACCAGCCCGGAATCTATATCTGTCCACACCAGAGAAGTATTGAAATAACACCAGTTAGGAATCAAACCGATGCTGTTTTAATACTAATTGGTGTTGTATAAACACATATCTGGTGTTAGACCAAAACCAAACTGGTGTTGTTTAACACTTCTCTGGTGTGGACATATATAGATTCCGGGCTGGTGTTAAATCAACACCGGGGTTTTTGCAGTGTAGACATATATGTCCATTTGTTTTGTGTATTCAGGAGTCACTGCAAACACTTGATATCTTTCCTTCTATTTCCTTCTTAAAGGAGAATGAAACCCTTGAAACCAGCTGAATCCATATCAAAGAGAAAAATCAAAGAAAAATATTGTTGAAAGTTTGAGGAAGATTGAATGAATAATAAGAAAGTTATGAGCATTTGAATATTGAGATCACTAATGCCATGTAGTTCCTCCCATTGGCAATGCGACCAAGATCTGTGATGTCAGTCACACACGTACAACTCCCTCATTACTTTAGTACTTATTTCACTTATATTCTCACTTTTATAGAGTCTATCACAAGGTGAGGTGTTCTCTTTATGAGAGGACAAGTACAGAGGTTTCACAACATTATATCATTGATGAATCGTTTGTCATATGATTAGAACGAGCAAAAAAGAGATGTTTTGGGTATATTTTCAGTGTCCAAAAGGGGAGAGTTGTTCATCTGTGACATCACACATCTTTATCGCATTGCCAATGTGAGGATCTACATAGCATTAGTGATCTCGACATTCAAATGCTCATAACTCTTCTATTGCTAGTCCTATTTAACTCAAACTTTTGTTGATCTTATTCTTTGATTTTTCTGCTTTCACAAAAGCTAACTTGCTCCAAGAGTTTCATTCTCCTTTAACTGTTTTTCCAACCTAAGGTGCCGGACGGAAACTTCCTTCTTTTATTGTATTGTATCTTTAATGACTCTGGCATGGGGCAATGCCTCTTAAACGCCCTCAAACGAAACTCAACAAAATGTTGCTACTTCAGAAAAAAAGTACTGAGAATAATATGCAATATGTCCTTTAGAGCTCATACGGATGAATTGTTTCGTCAGAAACGTATCCTTAAAGTTAGTGACCTGTACCGACCGCTTACAACTATTCCAATTCATGTATCAGCTAGATAGAAATAGTGTACCTAATGTCATATAAAAGAAATTTATGAGAAACAGTACTTTGCATTCATATAATACGAGACAGTCAAATGACTATCACTTACCTAAAAGTAGAACAGTATTTTCTAGCAAAACTGTATTTTTTCACGAGAACAAAACTCTGGAATTCCCTGGACAGAGTAATAAAAGAGGCAGCTAATCTGAACCGATTTAAATCACTCATCAAAAAATTTCTTCTGAATTGTTATTAATTCATTCAAATATTTTGTGAACTTCATACTTATCCACGGTAGTGTTGATTATTTTAAAGTCAATATATATTTTCACCAAATATAAGGAAAAAATAGCCCATGAACAAACAATTATCAAATATGACCGGAAAGGGCATCTTCCCTAAAATATTTTGATACCATATTTATGTACTATATATTCACGCTTGGAAGCAGTGGCGTAACTTCGGGGGAGGGGGGGGGGGGCACGTGCCCCCCCAATCGGCTGCCCCCCCAAAAAAAAACGGGAAAAAGGGAGAAAAAAGGGATAAAGAAAGAGAAACGTATGGGGGGTGGTTGAAGAAATGATTGTATATTATGTTTTATTATATCATATACATTTATATAAATAAATAATTATATTATATTATATTATATTATATTATATTATATTATATTATATTATATTATACTATATTATATTATATTATATCATATTATATTATATAATATAATTATTATATTATTATTATATTATATTATATTTTTATATTTATATAATTGTACTACATAATAAATATTGTTTTTTATAACTTTATTAAAAACATAATATGCTTAGGGCCAATGTGTTCATCATTCCTGGTGCTCGCATTATCTGTTTAATGTCAAAATAAATATAAACCTGTTGTACCAAAACATCAAGTTATCAAGTCAATATACACCAAATATATTTCCTCGCACTTCGAGTTATTGTTTTATGTAGTTACATAGGCTTCTTTTTCATGACTACTTTAAGTGATTGCCCCCTTTTAAGGTCTAAATATAAAAAAATTCCAGTCGGTGCTTACGTTGACATTAGTGGATTGGTGAGAAATGCCTGCTCTTCATGAATTCCTAAAAACAGTCCTTAAAATGTCCCTTTTTCTGGTCTGAATATCAAAGATTTTCAGCTTCCACTTAGTGACTCAAACTTGTTGCTGGTGCCTCCAATGCCTTGACCCACAGTACGCCACTGCACGGATGGTCAGTAGGTATTTTTTGCAGTGATGTAAAGTTTGACTTGCGCCATGACCCCAATTAATGAATCGAAATGTCAATGATGTCATGTAATCCTAAAAGGGTTGCATTAAAATCCACTGCAAATCACCTTTTTAATGAATAACATTTGAACTGTTTATAAAAAAACAAACTTTTTACTGTCAGTTCTCAAGTTAGTTTCATTGAAAAGGGGTTTGCTAACTCATGTAAGATTATGACATCATCGGCATCTGGATTAATTCATTGCAGCCACACCTTACTTTGGCGAAAGTCTAAATTTACATCATTGCAAATAATACCTAGATACTGATCATCCAAGCTTGAAGACATACCACATAGATCAGGTAACCAATTACTTGGGAGAAGATATTATGTCCGTTCATATAATATGATAGGTAATCTTCGCATTTACAACGGGGAAACTCTCTACAACGCATCGATTGTTTCGGAAATGCAATTGAAATCACAATGGAGAGCTGAGAGGCTTTTGTCGAAAGTTGCTGGACTGGGACAGTAGTTCAACCGAAGATTTACAGTGGACGAACAATTGAAAATATATTGTTGTCAAGAGATTCCCGTTCCAACTTCCGACAAAAGCCTCTCGGTCCGAATTAATCGTGTGAACTTGGATGGAGCTGGTCATTGTAAATATTAATAGATATAATGAAAAGAAGTGGCGCAAAAAGAAAATTTCGCAAACATTACCTTTGCAGAAACGCATCCTTAACAATCCAATGCTTACATGTTATGGGAGTATAACCCCCGAAGCATGGAAAGCATGTGCTCACTGCGGTTTTGATATTTCTATACTTCCTTCTTTACCATTTCGTTCATTTCCGCCTGTGCCTCACCCCAGTAAATGTCTGGGGAAACATTAAAGGGGAATGAAACCTTTGGATCAAGTGGGCTTGTGTGGAAAGAGAAAAATCAAAGAAAAAGATCATAGAAAGTTTGAGAAAAATCGGACAAATAATGAGAAACTTATGAGCATTTGAATATTGCGATCACTAATGCTAAGGATATTCTGCCATTGGCAATGCGACAAGGATGTATGATGTCGCTTGTGAACAACTCTCCCCATTACTTTAGTATATATTTAAGTTAAAATGCTTCTTTTATCACATCTATCAGTAGATCATGTGTTCTTTCTATAGGAGGGCATGTAATACAGATTTGTAAAGAATACATCATACACCATAACAAAAAGCAAAAAGAGACACTTTGAGGGTGTTTTACAGTCCATCAAAGGGGAAGTTGTTCACATGTGACATCACACATCCTTGTCGCATTGCCAATGTGAGGATCTCCATAACATTAGTGATTGCAATATTCAAATGCTCATAACTTTCTCATTATTTGTCCGATTTTTCTCTAACTTTCTTTGTTCTTATTCTTTAATTTTTCTGTTTCGACACAAGCCTACTTGTTCCAAAGGTTTCATTCCCCTTTAAGTTATTTATCGTCGCGAGTCACATGAAGCAGAAAGCTTGCAGATAAAGAAAATATATAAAGTGCAGTATGTGTCATTCCATCCTGACCTCTCTTTGTCATACATAACGCATAATTCGTACACGAGATTGTTTGGTTCACCCAAAGACCAGCTGGTGTAGTTGACCGGTGTATGATCGGACCAAACGAAGGAATCATTGGCATGATTGTCGGGTTTGTGAAGCCCGATCCAATACCGCTCCAACAAGGTATGGTCAGTCGTCTGTACAGGAAAATAATGAAAAAAAAACACCCCGATCCAGAATATATGTTTTCGGTGGCGTTGCCACTCAGAGATGACGCATCGGGGAAGGGGACACACTCACGTATACTGGAGTGTTTTCATTCATTCATTCATTCATTCATTCATTCATTCATTCATTCATTCATTCATTTATTTATTCATTTTTCCAACAAATTTTACAATGCAATAATAACAATATATAAAACATAACATCAGACAATATAGATGACATAAATATTCAAATAAACCAAATATATAAAATATACACTTGATACAGAAGATAATATTTCCAATTTGATAATAATATTATGCAAGATATGTTGGAAAAATGGAGTGGCCCACTAAAAAGCAAGCTTGTAGAGGGTGGACCACTCAAAAAGAAAAAAAAAGTATAACGTATAACACTTAGATCTATATGGACCGAGAAAAGCAGCAATACAAAAAAGATAATGAAATAAAGATATAAATAAATACTTATAAAGATATGAAAAAAATAATTATAATAAATGAAATAAATATTGTGCAGCGGAGGGGGAGATTACTTCTGAGGAGAGTTGAAATGTTATTCATTGAACAGATCAGGTAATATCTGTAATAAAAGTTATATAGTTTGATTGCTGCAGCTCATGCGTGCCTACTAGCTATTATAATTATCACTGAGGTGACGTCAAAACCTAGACTCCAACTGAAATGCGATCTTTGCTGCTACAATCGCGTGATTGTTTATTGACATATCACAGATTCGATATCTACAAAAGCTAATATAATATTTAGTTTCCCCGACTTATTAATCCTTTTTGTTTACCAAGGCGTTATTTTTGTTTGAATTTAATTCATATAATTATTAAAGATATGTAGAAATGTTTATGATTACAGAGTTGCTTTAACCTGCAAACGAGACATGGGAGAACCGCCATGTTTTAACCTTATGAAAACGGAAACAAAGCAATCTGGATCCCGCTGCATGAAAATCACTCCATGGTAACTTACTTAAGGCCTGGTCCCACTGGCCGACGGACACAAACGTACTGAAGGCTTGGTCCCACTGAATCTACGGATTCAAAGAGGATGTAAAACAGAAAAGAATCTTGCCATCCGTTAGAAAACGTTACGTATCCGTTATGTACTCTTTGCATACGTGTTCATATGTTCTCTCTATCGAGTATCCGTCCACTGTGATTTCATCGTTCATCCATTTTGTCCACTGTCTGGAGCGGATGAGAACGAGCCATCCCGAAATTTTGCTTGTCCGCACCGCTGTGTCCGTTATGAATACGTTTTGTGTCCGTCGGCCAGTGGGACCAGGCTTTTAGAAGTAGTTTACAGACAGAGATTCCATTAAAGGGGTACTCATTTGTCAGTCCATTTCTTTTTTTGGTTCTTGGTAGGAAAAATTGATAAACCTAATTTCATATGATAAAAAAAAAGAACAAGACAGGGGATAAGACATCATCAGTTTGCTCATTGAATATTCATGAAGACATGTCTAGAACTGTTTCAACGAAATAGATGCAAATCTTTAAAATGCCATGGATTTGTTAATACCTGTCCGATTTCGATCACATTTCAGTGTTTGTATGTCGGATTTTTCTTTTTCTGTTTAAATCTATCTATCTATCTATTTATTTATCTATCTATCTATCTATCTATCTATCTATCTATCTATCTATCTATCTATCTATCTATCTATCTATCTATCTATCTATATCCCGCAAGCCTACGCTTGTGCTTTCCAGCGAGCACATCGTTCCTGAATTTACCTCCAACTTGTAAATACTCACATTGAGCATGTTGAGAAACAATAAATTGTTTATGAAGTCCTGTTCCTCTTTACTATGAACAGAAACCAGGTCTCCATGACATGACTGCTGATTGGTCAAATTACGACAGACAGACAAGGCATCCTCAAATACATGAAGAATAGAGAAAAATTTGTAGCAACTTCCTCCAAAAAACGTCCATGATGAATCCGGGCAAGAATCTAAGTGAATTTAAAAGTGAATTTCTGATATAAATTCATTCTGCACTTGTTAAAGTTGTGATATTTTTTTTTCTCTGGTATTCAAAATGTAGATAAGACTCCCCCTCCAAACAAAAAAAAAACAAATCTATCCTTGCATCGCGCTAAATAATGCTTTGATTATGAAAAGGAGTTATCAGTCGATACAACGTGCAACTTTATATGATATGCCAACTTGCATTTTAAGAAATCTTTAAGAGAATAGAGGGTACTGGCATAGAACTGCTTAACTGATTGAGAGTCAGTTTTTGAAATGATGGCACTAATTGCAAGGATGGTAAGAAAAGACATCATTATACACTCAATCCCTACTTCATACCTGTTTTTGTCGTCCAACTGTACATAGTATGGGGCTTTAAAACATCACATGGAGAACGGAATATTTATTACACTTGTATTTTTTCATATCAAGACATAAATGCATAACGGAACCATCTTCGAGGACCTCGTGGAAGAGAAAATAAAAAATCCATATTGTCAATTTATACATACCAACTTCACATATTGGTCCTTGAAACCTGGCTGGACAAGAGCAGTTGAAACCTTCCAGTGTTTCCATGCATGTCCCTCCGTTGAGACACGGGGTAGATAGGCAATCTGAGATCGAGACAATTGGTGAGGGATGTCAGCGTGACTCGAGAGGTAAAATCATCGATATAAATAACTGGATAGAGCTTTCGTTGTATGCTGCCGCACACACGACCCTGAAGCTACAGGAAAAATACTCCATGACACAATTAACAGTATATGGGACCATGCCAACACAATCATGTACACGCACACGCAAGAGAAAAATAATATATGGAACTTTGTGCGCGCTTGACCTTTTGGAGTACTTTTAAGTGTTTCTGGTGGCCGCCAAAGAGCGCGTTGTGGTGCTATATCTATTTCTTAAAAAAAATATCGATTGGTCAAATAGTGGTAAGAGAGAGTGACAAGAGTATGGAAGAGAGAGCGAGAGAGAGGGAGAGAGAGAGAGAGAGAGAAGTGAGAGGGGGCACAGAAACATAAATAGAGTTATGCCATCATCACTGCCAGAGGAAACGATTAAATTCAGCAGCGATACACTCTAATCACCCGATATAAACCAACACCCTGTGTCATATCGATGTCTAGGGATTTTTTTCCCACCGCAACATAAAACGCTATTAAGAACATAAAAAATGTATTGTTAAATGCCCTTCAGGTCAATGAGCAACCATGAAGTCTTTGTCGAAAATTGCCGAATCATAAAATTAAGCAGTTTCGTTCTTGTCTCTGGAAAACAAAATATTTGTTCTTTGCCCGTTATTTGTCGTCTGTCAGCTCCGAAACTTATGAAGACTTGCTGTTCCAGTTCGCCAATTTTCGACAGACACCTCCAAGCTGTTCATTGGCATTTGACTGTCCTTTTCAATACATTTACAGTGTTTTTTAACTTGTTCTGCCTAGTGGTGCGATAAACTTAAAGGTCATGTCCACCCGAGAAAAATGTTGATTTAAATCAATTGAGAAAATCAAACAATCATAATATGCTGAAAATTTCATCAAATTCGGATTTAAAATAAGAAAGATATGACATTTTAAAAATCAACATATTTTCCGCAAAGCAGTTATATGCACAACTCACTGCCATGATACTGAAAGAGTCGATGGTGTCCCTCAATCACTTTTTTGTTTTCTACTGCTTGAAGTATACAATATTTCAATTTTTAGATTTGACAATAAGGACCAACTTGACTGAACCATAAAATGTTAAAACAAAGGTCATTCCACATGTTCAGGGATGAAAACAAACTTTCTTTCACAGGACACCGAGGAAAATAAATATATTATTTTATATTTCATATGATAATATACTAAAGAAAATGTGGGTGACATTATCAGTCCCCTCACTAGCGTACAGACTAGGATGTGCATATAACTATTTTGCGAAGATAAGCAAAACCTAAAAAATTATAACTTTTTAATGAATTTTCAGTGTGATGATGGTTGAATTTTATTCTTTTTATTAAGACCAACATTTTATTGGAGTGGACTTTTCCGTTAAACATCTATTCGCCTTAATGCAGCTTGGAAAGCGTACCTGGGAGTCTGCATACGAAGATGGGTCTACTTGAAACAATGCTCTGTATCCCTGGCCAGTTGATATCATCCATAGTGATTAACTTTGGTTCGAGAGCAACAATGTCACCAGTCTCAAGTGTGCCTTTGCCACATTTTATATTCAATGGCATACCTAACTTTAAAACTGAAGGAAACAAAATACAGACGATAATCGCAGATATCATACGCTAAGCACTTGCGTACTTTCTATAATTTTTTAAACAAGTGTACATATAGTTATCAAGAATACATATAGCATTTAGGGGGCATATAGCATGAGGGGCGTCCATTTTCAAGCCTTTGTGCTTATGACTGTCCCCTCCCATGCAATGATTGTTTATTGCTATTTTACCGTGTAATATTGTCAATATATTTTATGTTGTATGATTATTTTTTTGCATGGAAATAAAGAATCAATCAATCATTTATATTATTTGAATGTAGGATATGTTGATTGAATGCCTTTCTCACGGGCATACGAGCCATGACCCTGGATCGCACCCGGACATATACAGTGCGTCTCAGAAATAAGGAAACCATGATTCAGTTTAATTTTGAGCTATCATGATCATAAATTTGCTTCATAAAATGTATACGAATGGTCAAATGGAAAGATATGCTTCTCTTCTTTTATTTCAAACCAATCTCACCAATCATAATGCACGCTTGACTGAGTTAGAACAATGGAAAGTGGTGCTACCAAATTTCCATTTGCAAATTACGAGTTTGAGTGAGTTTTTCTGGCTTTTACTGCTATCTATCCGGCAAACGAATTTCATAACTTGAATGTCCATATTTTCTGCTGCCACTGCCTCTTTTAATCATTAATCTTTTCTAGCAATTTCATTACAAGTTTTACGGGAAGAATTTAAACATGATTACCATTCAAGCTAACCACAAAATCACACTCACCACGCATTCACCGGTAGCCCATTGTCTGCCGCTTCAATAGAAATGCTTGTTTTTTTTTTTTTAATGATTCGTCCACAATCTAGAAATTAAGCATGTTTTCATGCAGCCCTTTTTCAACCATACGTCAATCATATTTCACGCACAAGGTCTCATATGAGAGATGACAAAATGGATCTTTGAGTAATAAACTTTGTTTTCCGAATAGATAGGAGTAAAAGTCAGAAAAATTCATTTAAAATCATGATTTGCTCGTGCAAATGGAAATTCACTAGCACCACTTTCCATATTTCTGAATCAGTCATGTATGCCTTATGGACATTGAGATTGGCTTCAAATGAAAGAGGGTAAGCACATTGTGTTATTCATGTATATCTCATGAATCAAATTTGTGATTAAGATGTAAAAAAATTATACCGAATAACGGTTTCCTTTTTTCTGGGACGCACTGTAGGCCTATAGTCAGATAGCTTAGACCACTCGGCTGTACTGACATGACTGATAGCGATATTAAAGTTTTGCAAGTTGAGTCATTACATAATTTAGTTTTTTTTCTACTGTAAGGCACAGATATTACAATTTATATTTCTTTGTTAGCTTTTCTTTTCATTGTCGCCTGAAGAACTAATCGCCTATAGATGGTAGAAAGTAGATTAAAATAAAAGGGAGACCATGGCAGTACGCTGAAAATTTTCCGGGGGCGGGGGGGGGGGGGGGGTTGGGGGTAACGCGTAAAACAATTCGAAGGAATTCGAGTGAAATAAACCAGCATGGCATGAGACACTTTTGCATTTTCTAAAGTAAGATTGAAGGATTTTATGCACACTTTTGATGCATTTTTTTTTTTTTTTGGGGGGGGGGGTGAAAATTTTCGGTAAAAAAGAAGTTAGTTTTCAAAATCTATGGGGGTAGGAGGGCAACGGAACCCGGATGCGTTTTTCTGGTGGTTTTGACACTATTGTCATCATTTTATTATTAAAATGATAATGATGATAGTAATAATTACAAGGTAACAAAAACAAAAATAATGATAATGAGTATTAATATCATTATAATAATCATTGTCAGTGTACCAAGAAGGGGGCGATTATCGCGAATGTCCTCACTTTCTGATGTTGATAATTACCCCATTCTATATTTTAACTTGATACGCCACTTTTAGGAACTGTGTGACAAATTGTGCTTGAAAAGACACCTATTAAATCTAAACCCAACTCTGAATCAATACGATTGATGTTGCAAAGAAGGAAAAAAAAATGTTACCAACACCACAATTCAACCAATTCATCCTTTCAAACACGTCTTGAAGCATGCAGACGATGAGCTCAGATAACGCAAAATACTTGAAAAGAGAAGAAATATACTTTAGAAATTTAGAAAATACTTACTAAAAAGCAAAAGGTTTGCTAGAAATTGTTGTCTTCTGATGAAACCGCTCTTCATCTTCTTCGACAAAGTGTCCGACTACTTCAAACAATACATACGTTTATAGATATGGACCAATCTCTGTTAATAATGATACATGATTGAATAATTTGTTTCACAAGTTATAATTTAACTAGCAAAGCAAAATTCCACCAAACAGTCATTCAACGTTTAGAGAACGAACAGTACAATTTTGCAACATAAAAATCCATCATCTACAGTGGCGTAATGATCCAAAAATTTTGAGGGGGCTAGATATGTCGTATCACGTAAAATGTAGTAAGAAGTTGCGAGCGAGCAAAAATTTGACATTTTTATAACGAAAATCCATTTTTTTGATAGATTTTGACAAAATATTCAGAAAATAACATATTTCACACTTCTCTCTTTCCTTTTTTCTTCTTCCATTTTGCCATTTTTTTTCTTGGTCGTGAAAAAATTGGTGGGGGAAGAGCCACTCAAGCCCCCCCCCATCTGTACGAAACTGCTTATCTTCCCCACTCACATGACTCATGAAACTTAAGGCACGACGGATTATCCTTACAAGTTTTTTACTTCATAAGTAGCATATAGAAATGCGAATATTGTTTTCAGCTGTTTCAAGGGGCACTACTTACCATAGAACGGGTCCTTCTCAGGTGAAGGGGCACAAAACACGTTTGTGAGGGGCACTTTTCTTGGGTAAAAGGGGCACTGATTCGAGAAAGGGCACTTACAAGAAGACAAGGGGGGCACTTGCTCAAACTTAAAGCGGGTACTCGGGTGAAAAGGGCATAAAGCCCGTTCGAGAGGGACACCTTTCTTGGAAAAAATTTAGGGGCCAATAAGAAGGCA
Source organism: Lytechinus pictus (assembly GCF_037042905.1). Classification (NCBI taxonomy): domain Eukaryota; kingdom Metazoa; phylum Echinodermata; class Echinoidea; order Temnopleuroida; family Toxopneustidae; genus Lytechinus; species Lytechinus pictus. The sequence continues at coordinate 4,520,793 of NW_026974141.1, forward strand.
AAGGGGCACTTGCTAACATACAAAACGGGTCCTTCTCAGGTGAAAGGGCACAGAACATGTTCGAGAGGGGGCATTTTTGTAAAAATTTGCACTTATACGAGAAAGGGCACTTGGTAACACCTAAAACAGGTCCTCCACAGGTGAAAGGTGCACAGTACATGTTCGTGAGGGGGGCATTTTCTTGCCTAAATAGGACACTTTTTCAGTGCTTCAAAAAGTGGAGGGGGCACTGTGCCCCCCGGCATTCCCAGGATCGCCGCCCCTTGATAATATGACGGGGGTTATGGCAAATGAATATCCAAGCTAAAGCAATAAGTAATATGCCATATTTAAACCTAGGTTTAAGTTTCGTATTCTGATAGCGTGGTTTAACTTAACCCTAGTCTAAGTGTGGTAATAAACTGTCATATTTAAACCAAGGTTTAAGTTTCGTATTCCGATAGCAAGGTTTAGCTTAACCCTGGTCTAAGTGTGGTAATAAATCCTCAAAAAGTTAAACTCGCACAGGGGGTAGTTTAAACCTGGTTTAAATCCAACAAATCATGGCCAACAATTTTTTAGAATTTATGCCTATATTGCATTTCGAGCTACTTCCTCAGTTTTTAACCGATTCTCATGAAATTTGGAACACACTTTGGTCTCAAGGTAAGGAGGTGTAATAATTTTTTTTCCTTTTTCTGAAATTGTGTTGCCATGGTAACAGTATATTATGGTTCAAAATTTTTGCCGTTTAAAATACTTAATCAGTTTTCTACCAACTCTCAAGAAAGTTGGCTAACACATTGGTTTTGAGGTAAAGATGTGCAAGACTCATTTTTGCATGTGTCGGAAATTGTGTTGCCATGGTAACGGTATAGTATGGCAAAAACTAAGCATAAATCTTGCTGTTCCAACTACTTCCTCAGTTTTTAACCAATTCTCGTGAAATTTGGCACATACATTAGTCTTAATGTGAAGATGTGCAAAACATATTCTATGCCTAAAGTATATAAAAAATCGCGTTGCCATGGTAACATATCAAATATCGAAAATTAGGTGAAAAACTTGTGGTTTTAATTACTTTATAATTTTCAAACCATTTCTCATGATATTTGGCACAGACATAAGTCTTGAGGTGAAGATTTGCAAGACACATTTTTGCATGTGTCGGAAATTGTGTTGCCATGGAAACGGTATATTATGGCAAAAACTATGTAAAAACTTGCAATTCCAACTACTTGCTAAGTTTTTAACCAATTCTCATGAAATGTGGTACAAACATTAGTCTTGATGTGAAGATGTGCAAAAAATATTTTATGTCTTTATAAAAAAAAATCATGTTGCCATGGTAACAAATCAAATATAAAAAATTAGATGAAAATCTTGTGATTTGAACTACTTTATCAGTTTCCAACTGGTCAATTCTCTTAAAAATTTGGCACATACATTAATGTTGAGGTGAAGATGTCTAAGACATATTTTTGCCTGTATCAGAAATCGTGTTGCCATGGTAACAACATATTATATAACGAAAATAAGGTGAAAATTTAGTAGTTCGAACTCCTTCATTAGTTTTCATTTTCAACCAATTCTTATAAAAGTTGGCTCACACATTGGTTTTGAGGTATAGATCTGCAAGACATATATTTGTGTGTATCAGAAATCGTGTTGCCATGGTAACAACATATTACATAATGAAATTAGGTGAAAATCTTGCGGTTTGAACTCCTTTATTAGTTGTCATTTTTCAACCAATTCTTATAAAAGTTGGCTCACACATTGGTTTTGAGGTATAGATCTGCAAGACATATATTTGTGTGTGTTGGAAACTTTGTTGCCATGGTAACATCATATTAAATCAATAAATGTGTAAACACATCTCGTGGATTGAACTTCTTCATTTTATGACATAGGCCTATGCTCATGAAATTTAGAACACATAGGTTTTGAGGTAACATAATCTGCAAGACACATTTTCTCATTCATCAAAATATGTGTTTGTATGATAACTACACACACCAAAATAAGATTAAGACAATAGTCAATGCTAACTGTTGTTTGGCTACATAGAGAACTACATGTAGCTGTAGGCTTGCCTTAGTTCTAGGTTTAAGGGGGGTGCTAGACCTCTAGATCTCGAACTACAGTCCCTAGCTTTAGATCTAGGCCTAGATATAGATTCTTTAGATCTAGTAATAATCCAACGTTAGATCTCTAGCCTACTTCTTTTTTCAGGCCTAAGGTTAGATGAGTAGATCTACTGTAGACTAGCCTACATTTACTATTTGTCGATTTAGAATTTAAATTGAGAGTCTACAAATCTCTCGATCTAGACCTAGATTGATACAGATCTAGTTCTAGATCTAGATAGGGTCTAACTTTTAGTCTAAGTTATCTAGTCTAGAACTAGGCCAGCGTTAGAGATTCTAGATCATACAGTAAGAAAGTAGACTAGATAGCACAGACTAACGTTAAGCCTAGATCTAAATTCTTACATAAATCTAGGCCTGGCATAGTCTAGTCAAGACTAAGCTGTTGTTGGTCTAGGTTTAGGCCTGTTTTTTAGTCCTGGACCTGGAAACCTAAACAAGTCCCCAAAAATATTTAAATAAAATAAAAACTCTTCAAAGAAACAGATATGGACCCAAAACAGGAGTAGAGAGATGTCTAAATTTAGCCAGGCCTAGTTACTTGGCAAGCAATGCATAGCGATAGTCAGATCTAACACTGTAGACAGGAATAACCGTCGTTTCTGGGGATTTATTGAAAAAATTCTGACATTTTACTGTCATATCACATTGCCTTGGTGAGAGAGGCCAACGGCAACGTAGACTGTCATACTCATCAGACTCAGCGGAACAATACAGAGACTGAAGCTTTTTGTCTAAGACAAATCAGATCTATTAGTAAGAGTAAGGTTAGAATATAGATCTATATCTATCCCTGTCCCAAGGCTAAGCCAGCCTAAGTCCTGAATGATGTTCTAGGCCTAGATCAATACTATAAGTATGTAGCTTCAGTCTCGGTTGCTCCACTAGACTACGGTTTGCTTCAGGAAAGTAAAAAAAGTCAAAACAATGTTCAATTCTCCTCCAAACAATTGGGCCTAAAAGCTAGATCTAACTATAGCCTAGGCCTAATGTTAGACACAAGACTACTCTCAAAAGTTACAAAAAATTCCCCTTACATGAAGTTAGAATAAAGATGTCGACCTCTTAACTTATTGTTTTAGATCTAGGACTAGAGTCTAGAGACTAGACTCTAGTCTAGAGTGGGTGAGGTGAATCTATTCAATTTTGATTTTGACAAACATGAAAAGCAATCAATGGGACTGTAACACTAAAAACTATGCAGGTCACTCGGTTTGGGATTGAAATGTTTTAGTAATTAAAAAATATAAAGATAATCTGAATGAAAATTTCTTACCATATATGGGTGATGAATGCTTTTCTTTCACTACAATAGTTGTAATTAGTTTCCATAAAATCCAAATTTTTAAGAAAAAACAACTTTAGTGACATTTTTTCAACTTTGTTGCAGTCATCCCTGCAGCAGTAATTTACCAAAAAGGTGCTAGTCTTGGTTAAAAGAGGATTATTATTTCCAAAAAGAATTTAAACCCGGGTTTAACCCAGGTTTAGTTAAACCTGGCTATCAGAATACCAAAATAATTAAACTACACTTAGACCAGAGGTGAGGTTTAGTTAAACCAGGGTTAACTTTAGACTAGGGTTAAGTTAAACCTGCTATCAGAATACGGGCCACTGTGTCTAAGCGCCGGATACACAGACAAATAAGAATAAGTTGAAGAGTTTGATAGAATTCACGAAATACAAAATGGTACATCATTAGGACTACCGAAAGTTAAAAGAAAATGCAAGGAGGGCAATTTAACAAATTACAAGGAATGATATAACAAATAATAACAAATATCATATTTACTACTGATTAAAAAGCTAGGTTTTCAATTTAATATTAAAAATGGAAAGTGTTGGAGAGTCACGAACATAAATATGAATACAAAATTTTATTTTCCTCAATTCAGACAAAAGCGTAACCCCCGACAATTTGTTGCAATTATGAATAAACACGACTCTCAGTGAAAATAGCTCAAATCAATTTGAAATCAGTATACCTGTGTGACAAATACTTAAATAGCCAGTGCCGCGTTGATGAAAGTAAATCGTAAAACTAATTTGCTTTGTAGGCCTGATGAGAGGGAGTCATGCACCTCGGTGTAATACAATGGTCTGTGGCAAACTTTATAAATGAACTAAATCCTATTCACGGGTCCGCACTTTTGCAGCAATCGCGCGCGCATGCGTACACAGAATCATGCACAGAAAAAAGGCTGTCGCTTTAGAGCTACGTGTCCTGAGGAACGCAAGTGACACGGACGGAATTCGAACCTCGTGCGTATGTGCGTGCTTCTTACGTTGAACGTATCCCCTATCCTGTAAACACTAATAATATAAAACGAGATTCCCATTGATTAGAGAGCTACCATGGGCATAGGAAGCAAGATTTAATGTTGGGGGTGCTGCACGTATCATTCACTATAGGCAGCACCCCCTAAAAACATTTCCATCCCTGTAGCATGTCTCTTGAAAGCGGGGAGCTGAAGCACCTCCTTTAAATTTTTTTGGTACGCTATAAAATATAATGTATACCGTAAGCTTCGTTTTCCTTTCTTTGGAGGGGTTTGACCAAATGCACTTTCATCGAGGTGTGCTCCCCCTTTTCTTTGCTTCTCAAATCTTTCTTAACAAACCAGCACCCCTCTTAGAAAATCTTTCCAAGACCCCTTTCTTGTAGACGGTTGTATTGAGTTTGTAAGCAAAGCAAACTATGATATTGCTTCGGGTGTCACAACTAGATTATACCCAGACAGGCTATAATCATGCAATGCTTCTCTCGGGACAACATCATGTATTTAATCAATAACTAATAAGAAGTGGCAATTATCGTCTACCGATACCGTCTTCCCCTGTCTCGAGCGTGGGCAAGTCTTCTAGCAAACAAAATGACCCAACTGCTCAGGAGGCCAAATTGGCGACCCATTGTTAAAATCTTTACAAGCTTCGTTAGCTGTTCTAGGTACTGTTTCATAAAGACTTCATATTATAACAAACGGATAATTTCTATTACAATTTTATTATGAGCCAATGAAATCGAGTGATTTCAGTAGCTGTATATTGTTATTGCAAATTTGTGATGATAACAAGTTTTATGAAACGGGTCCCTTTTTTCAATGTCATCAGTTCAGGCCTACGTGATTTTTTCCTCGTTGTCTTTTGCAGCCTCAGAATACAAAAACTGAGAAGTCTCTATGTCTACGAAACTTTCTTCAATAGCAAATGCACAAAAAACAACAATAAAAAAAATTAAGTAAAACTTTTTGAATTACTCATTCGTTAAGAGGACGAGGAGCGAAAAATATAAGCCTTGAAAATCAAGTTTACAAATAGCACAAATAACAATTTCAGTATACAAACAGATAAACAAACAGTAAAAAAAAAACAACGGATATCAATCATGTCAATGTATGATATAGGTAAGGGGATACAGAGAGATGTATACAAAGGAAGAAGCAATGCTAGAAATAAGAATGAGAAAAGATAAGGAGTACACTACAGTTATATAAAATATAATTGTATAAAATAATTATAGAAATTTTACTATTGTGTTATGGAAACAGTTTTCAAGGCTAGTGTAGTCACCATATATCTTTTTTGGGCAAGTGTTAGTCCTACCTTTCAGGACAAACCACTTGCCCAAGAAAGATACACCGATACTTGTCCAAGAAAGATGCATGGTGTACCTTGAAACCTACAACATTATACTTCTTCGCCATGGAAACTCTTAGAAGTTACAGTTGTCAAGGCATTGTTTATTTATTGAATACGTACGTGACAATGCTTCAATAATAATAATAATATAGGGTATTTATATTGCGCACATATCCACCTTGTTAGGTGCTCAAGGCGCTCCTATATTACCCGGCAAAGCTAGGCGTTCATAGCGCACACAGCTTTTTAAGGAATTACTTCCTACCGGTACCCATTTACCTCACCTGGGTTGAGTGCAGCACATTGTGGATCAGTTTCTTGCCGAAGGAAATTACGCCATGGCTGGGATTCGAACCCACGACCCTCTGTTTCAAAGTCCGAAGACTAGTCCACTGGGCCACAACGCTCCACACTATCTTTGATAGCCACACTATCTTTTTATCAGAATACATTTCATCGCCTGTTTTGCTTACATACTCTTATTTTCACCTACAAGAAAGTATAAACTTGCATTTATCAGAACAGGTATTCATATGTGTTTGATGAAAAGTGCGAACGAACGCTATTACGTGCAACGTCAGAATTTCTGCAAAATTCGCCTTTGGACCAATCTGGCTATGACCGACCGGTTTTGTAATTTGATTGTTATCCATGTGACACATGTTGTACAAGTAATATCAAACGTGTATGTACTTTGTTATTGATTTGAAAGTATATATTATTGAGGTCTATATAACATTTGTGAAATAATTTGAATGATATCTTACTTTGTATACTCATTTACGTACTAATATTTGCCTGGGTATTCATAAGACAAAGCCCAGTCATATATGATTGTATGTGTTTCGCAGCATCGAAAAATTCGTCCTTTAAACGGCTTTAAAAATGTGTTTATTTAAGTAATTGAATTATAAATGATAATTTATGAATAAATAAATACAGTTTATGAAAAATGTAGTAAAAAACGAAGGGAATGTAGAGTTCCCAAGTTTCATTTTTTTTCAAGCTTTCTAAGCAATATAATGCATTTATTTTTTAAGTAGGAAAGGTGACAAATCGCATTCCTGAGGAAGAAGAGAGTTCCGTGTTTATAATGTAAATTTTAGTAGAACATTTAAGATCCCATAACCGAGGACCAAATAGTCACCTACACTCTGAAAAACGAAGAGCTAATTTAGCTCTTAAAGAGCGTGTATAGTGACTGCACTTCGGAGTGCTGATTTGTCTAGTTCAAATCTGAACGAGAAAAAAATCAGCACTCCGAAGTGCAGTCACTACACACGCTCTTTAAGAGCTAAATTAGCTCTTCGTTTTTTTAGAGTGTATCCTGACTGTTATCCTGGAACGTGTTAGACTATTTCTTTAAAGTTTGGTTTTCATAATGATTGTAAAAAATTGAATGGATTAACATGACGTTATTATCTTATGCCCGGGACGGACGCAAGTCCGAAAAAACATTGAAAACTGAAGAATAAATTGTACCTGTTGTGCTGCCTTGCAAAAGGAAGTCTATAGTGATTATGAAATTGTATCTTGTCTTCTCTATGTTATCCAATCATAAATACTGTGGTTTCGTTAGAAGACAACAAATTCTAATAAGCTTTGTGCTTCTGTACAGTAGGATTTTTTCTAAAGGAAATTGTACTCAAATGCCACCCTTTGAACATCTGACATCAGAGGTTAGCATTGAAATCGCTCCCATTTCGACTTTTAATACTGAAGCTTCTTTGATTTGTGTGATAAAAATCTCAGGGTATTTTCCATCCAATTTCCCTCTCCGTTACTTCCATTTTGGCCCCATCATTTTGGCTCTCTTTGTGTCCCGTGAATGTGGCACCATCTAGCATGCCTAGGTAGGCTACTCTACTGCTGACCGTTGCAATAGTTTTGTTCGAGAGTTTCAATATCAATAATTTTGTCCCATCTACAATTCACTCTAAAAAATATTGGGTAAAAGAGCTCCATTAGGAATATGTGTCCAACCAACATTGGGCATTTCTTTTGGGCGTTTTTATTTATCCAGTGTAATGAAAATTTTGCCCATTCTAAAGTAATTGCTGGTTATTTTTTTAACCTTACTGGACAATGCTTCCCACATTGGGTAAAACACTGCCTCAAATTGGTTGGACAAATAATTACCCTCATAGTGGTTAAAATTTACCCAATATTTTTGTTACAGTGAAGTCTACATGCAATTCGTTTATCAGGCGTCAATGTGAGGCAAAGAAGGAACCAACATTAAACTATAAACGTGGAAAATTTACTTATCATTAACTATTTGTCTGGAGCGCAGCGATGTAAACACATCAAAACGATCGGCCGCTGAGTATTGTCGGCTCTATTTCTTTCACATCGAGGTACGGTCGCTGCGTCTGTACACTGTCATATCCCCCCCGAGAGGGGTAGGCCTCGATGTGCTAGCACTTTTGTATGTAGCTGATAGTAAAAAGCCTACTCTCAACTCTCTTGGTGGTTAAAAAAACAGAAGATAATTGCATTTATGTTAACTATACACTAAATATATTAGGCTACGGAAATGCAAACAAAAAGTGACGTTTCTGTATTCAAGTTTGATACCTTATAAAATTGCTAAAAGAATGATACAGAGTTGGAATTCCATCGACATGATAAAATTATATCAATAAATTTTCCGGAACATTCATTGTAATCGCCTTATTTTTCTTAAATTTATGTAAAATCATGTATTGCGTAAATGATTTTTTTTGGGAAAATTACAAAAATGCAGTTTTCTACTTAAAATCTCAACCAAATGACCTACTTATCCCTTATAAATAGAACCAAATTGTAGGAAATTTATTTGTCTTGCATATGACACTAATTTTGTGGCAATTTAATGTTTATGTCAAAATCTATGTACGAAAATTCAAATTTTCTGAAAATTTGGCGGCCATTTTGAAAAAGCACCCTCACGAATTAATTTTCAAGATAAAACCTGTTTACCTCATATATTCATATTCAGCGTAAAAAGACTGGTCTAGAAGCACCGTGTGAAAAATTCTCCTTCTCCGAGTGGCACCTTGCTCAATTAAAATCCGGACTACTGGTGCTCATTCGCCAGATGTTAACAGCGGTCGGAAAAACGTCGCGACCACATAAAATGGTAGGCCCTATTAAGTTTACATCATCATTTTCACCAATTTGAGTAAAATATTCGTTATTGTGAAATCTATTCAATATTAATGGATAACTCGTAATATGCGTGGAATTCTTAGTTATAATATATTCATGCAATATAATATCTAAATATTGAATGTGACAAATCAGAGCCCCAAGGGTGAAGATGGTGTCCTGTTTTATTGCTAATTTAAGTATCACTTGCAATCATGATGAAAGTCGTAATTTACGACCAATCTGTCACCTGTCACAATTTGTATTATGGGCTCTGGGAGACCATCCCTTTTAAGTTTAAATTTCATACTAATTGCCATAAACCAAATAAGTTACCATGAAGTAATGTTCTCAAACTCATGTCTTGCTCTCTTATAAAACAAAGTCTTAGTGAAAGTGAGTCATATCTTGTTTTGCCTATGTCCTCCAATCATAAATGATGTGTAAATGAAAACTAATACACAGATTTATCCTTACGCATGTTATTCCAGTAACAGGACTCGTCGTCGAAGAAGATGAGGAGAGCTTTTGTTAGAAGACAACACTTTTTAATAAGCTTTTTGTTTTTGAGTAAGTGGATACTGTAAGAATTCTAACCCAATACGTATCTCATGTTTAAAAAATTTAAAGAACAAATAGGTCAAACTTTTGTGTTGATGTCCTTTTTTAAAAAGCCATTATTTTATATTGTGTATACTGTATATAAAACGGTTTTTGACACGGGTTAAGGCTCCGTTGTTTCGTTTTCTCCAGTGAAACCCTTAAATATGGCGATGACGGAAAGGTCATTTTGTATGTTTTCACAAGTAAATGAATTCGTAAGCAACACATAAGATAACGTATTCTTTTCCGGGGGTGGGCGAACAACCACCTGTGGGCCTGTGGTACGCCAGCGTTTAGATTATATTTCATTTTTTCTTCCTCAGTAATTTTTTCTTCCTCAGTTTCGATGATAGGAATGCCATTAAATATAGGATATGCTTGGTACCGACACACTTAAAACGAGAGAGAGAGAGAGAGAGAGAGAGAGAGCGGTTCCCTGGAATATGGAGTGCCAGTTAACCATAGATTATATCAACTCACCAGGGATAAAGAGCATTGTCAACTTGCCAGTGATAAAGTGCATTGCTTCAAATAGAGCCATTTCTATTTGCAAAGTACCAGGTATGCGAACAAAGCCCGGGCCACGCCAATTATGAAGATTGTCATTAAAAAAAAAAATCACTGATTGAAGATTGTCATAAAAAAAATACACTGATTCGATCGGCCTCAGGCTGTGGGATGGTGTCGGGTGATGAGAGGGTGAAATAAGGCTGCCGAATTGAATTTAACCTCTGACGATGAAATTGACGGAATCCCCATTCTTTTCTATTTTCCTCTCACTCTTTTTGCCCCTGTCTTCTTTCCCTCTATATCAACTGCGCGTTTCACACTGTTTCTCATCTACCTGGCCAAGGAGGGTGATCTATTGTTGCGGTGGATGATATGACATGACAGTGCGCAGCTCCTCCGGTAAGAATAGAATAATCCTCCGTGGACAGGGCCCTGCTGTTTATCACCAATTTCTCAATTATAGATTGTCTATCTGCTCCTTGTCTCAACGGAGGAACGTGCATGGAAACACTGGAAGGTTTTAACTGCTTCTGTCCTGCCGGGTTTCAAGGACCAAGATGTGCAGTTGGTATGTATATTAGGTCGTGTCTGAAATGAAGATAGTACAAGTGTGACAGTATTAAGAAAATTAAGCTCCTTTTACATCTAGAAGAAGCGCCATAATTCATTGCCGTGTTTATATTAAAAGTTCAAAATACCCAAGTGTCAAAATAAGTGTCGTATTTCATATAAAATAGAGTAAAATTCACTAAGAAAAATGCTAAAAATTCCCGAAAGTCTGATAACAAATAACAAAGTTATTGAATTTTAAAATTCAGCAATATTGTTTGAAAACAAATATGAAATCATCATGATTATTCATTAGGTGGGCTGATGATGCGACATCCCCACGTTTTTATGTTATTGCATTAAATCAAAATTACTCATTTTTAATGCCCTGTATCCCTTATAATAAAATAAGTTGCAGCAATGAATATCTGATGCATTAAATCACTTGCCAATCCATTTTGTGTTAGTTCTTGGAGGAAAAAAAATTAAAGAACATGATTTAATGGAATAAAATACAAATGAACAAGTGGGGATATGACATCATCAGTTTGCTGATTGAATATTCATGAAGACATGCATAGAATTGTTTCACTGAAATAATGCAAATTTTTAAAATGTCATACCTTTCTTATTCCTTGTCCGATTTTGTTCAAATTTTCAGTGTTTTGTTTGTCTAATTTTTCTTTATCTGTTCAAACTAAATTGTATTTTTCTTTTCTGCCTGGAGTACTCTTTTAAAGGGATGGTCCGGGCTGAAAATATTTATATCGTAATACATAGAGTAGATGTCACTGAGCAAAATGCCGAAAATTTCAGCGAAATCGGATAACAAATAATAAAATTATTGAAGTTTAAAGTTTAGCAATATTTTGTGAAAACAATCATCCGTTTTGTTATGTAATAACATAACATCATATTGTTTTCATTATTTCATACATGTGTAAATGATGTAACTCCATTATGATGAAATAAGTTGCAGCAATAAATATCTAATGCACTAAATCAGTTGTCAATCCTATTTTTCTAGTTCTTGGAGGAAAAAATTGAATAAACCTAATTTCATATAATAAAATACAAAAGAACAAGTGGAGATGTGACATCATCAGCCCACCTATAAATGAATATTCATGACGACCGTTTTCACAAAATATTGCTAAACTTTAAAATTCAATAACTTTGTTATTTTTTATCCGATTTTGATGAAATTTTCGGCATTTTGCTCAGTGAATTCTACTCTGTTCATTAAGATATAAATACGTTCAGCTCAGACCATCCCTTTAGCAGCAAGGAGCCCCACTCATTTTCGGTAATGCAAATACATTACGGAAGCACTAATCTTTGTCTTTATTTTGTTATAAAAAAAATCATGAATATGTTATTGCTGAAAATGGTTTCTTGTCCTTGATTTTGTCTTTCGTTTCTTATACATGCATTTTCAAATTTGGTTCATACAGGATCCCAAAGTAAAACAATATTGTTAAAACCAACTGGACTAAAAGGAAATAATAAACCAGATATTTACACAATGAATAATAATAATAATAATAATAATAGCGGCATATTTACCCAGGGTAGCCACTTCAGTTCTGAAAACTGTTCTCCCAGCGGGCCCTGCTATTATTACCCCGGCTTTAGCACGGCTACCTTTATCGGGCGCTCGAGCATTCGAGGATTTTTTTCCTACCGGGTACCCATTCACCTCACCTGGGTCGAGTGCAGCACAATGTGGATAAATTTCTTGCTGAAGGAAATTACGCCATGGCTGGGATTCGAACCCACGACCCTCTGTTTCAAAGTCCGGAGACTAATCCACTGGGCCACAACGCTCCACGCTCCATGAATCATATGCGACCTACCACCCCAAAACCACCAATAAGTCGCCAGGTATTCGGTTCTCTGTAAACAGCCAAAATAGTAAATTGGTCTTCAAAAACCAAACATAATTTTTAATATTTAATAATTTTTCTGAAAGAGCAGTTCGTCTTCTTCATACCGTGAAAATTTTAAGCCATGAAGTTGAATAAAAGAAAAGATACAAGAGTTTCTTGGACACTACTTTTTCGGACTGCTTGGAAGTGTCACTGCTCAGATTACACAGTATGCACATCTCATGCTTGAGTGAACCCAAACTTCAAACTTGTTTTCTCCTTATTTTTTAAGCTCTTGCTGTATTTCCTCTGCATTCAAACAAGTACTTGTAATGGTCATTGTTGGTCAATTTTAACATATTATATATCATTTTAGAGTTAAGCTATGCTTTCAAGACAATATTCAATATTCATTTTGGTCGACTTATTGTTGGTTTTTGGGTGGCAGGTCACATACACGTATGCATTATACAATTTATGACATGTAAACGTGTGAATTTTTATTGATCTTCTGATACATGATTTGAGAGATTTTAATTTTCATCAGGTACATTTCATCAGAAGCTCCATGATTTCATTAACTTGTCATGAATATTTTCTAATAAAGAACCCCCCCCCCCAAAAGAAATTGGCCCGAATTCACAAAGGTGGTTTTGAAAACCCACGGTTGAGATCCAAGGTTTATGCAGATTTCCTGTATAAATTACGCTTAATTAAGCGCGTATCGAGCGCGTGTATAAAACATGTCCAATGCTGATGCGCGCATTCGTCACAGTGCGCCAAATTGACGCCTGTTACCATGGTTAGATACGCTATTTTATTCATGAGTCCACTGTTTTTATTCATGAGTCCACTCTTCAAACAGTGGACTCATGAATAAAATAGCGTATCTAACCATGGTAACAGGCGTCAATTTGGCGCACTGTGACGAATGCGCGCATCAGCATTGGAAATGTTTTATACACGCGCCCGATACGCGCTAAATTAAGCGTAATTTATACAGGAAATCTGCATAAACCATGGACTCAACCTGGGTTTTCAAAACCACCTTTGTGAATTCGGGCCATATTGTCTGAAAACAGTCTCCTGATACCTGTGAAGAACTCTTTCGAGGGAAAAGAAGGTTGCTACTCATTTATAACTTTAAAATCAAGCTTAATCTGAGCTCTCATCAAAATATTTAAATTTTGACATACGAGGAGGAGGGGGGGGGGGGGATTTAACCTCCCCTTTGGGCTGCCAAGTAAAAACCTCAAATTACCTTCATTTTATTGTGAATCCCCTTTTTTGCTTGTCAAATTTCTCTGTACTAAAATGTCCTTCATTTTGTAGTGAAAACCTTTTTTTGGTTGCTTGTCAAACTTCTCGGTTAAACCCCATCTTTGGAAAAAAAAGCTAGATCGGCCCCCCCCCTATTTGATATATACCACGCATTACGCTCATCTGACTATGAAGAACACTGTATCTGCACTGTTAGAAAAAAACCTTAGAAAAAAAGAAGGAAAAAAAAAGATTTTTCAGAAAGAAATAACCAAATCATTCTGTAAATCTTTATAACAGGAACGATTTTCTACATTTTTTAAAAACAATTTTACAGAACAGATCTGTTAAAAAAATGGAAAACAATTTTATTACAATAAATGTGCAAGGTTACATACACCAAATACCAATTTTCTGTAATTTTACACAAATGCATGTATAAGATTACATAGTGCAGTAAGATTACAGGTGTTCTCGAAACTCTGCTGCAGGAAATTTTTGGGTTTTTTAAGTAAAAATTGTCTAACAGTGTGAAGGAAGAAATCTGTGGCATTTTAGAGTTAAGCTATGTTTACAAGACAGATAACTTCATAACACAACACAGATCATGAAGCAGAGACGTAATAGATATTAATACGTTGTATTTATGTTTTTAACGAGGGTTGTAAAGCGCCTTACAATGATGTTAATACAAAAAAATTCATACCAAGATTATAAAAACTTTTGACTTCAGTTGACTCAAGCAAAGTAACACACAGATAATCTTAGAACAACAAATACTTAAAGTTGAATTAAGAAGGGGATGAGTTTCCATAAATATGGGTTCCACACACAATATATAGTATATATCAGTTGTTCAAACAGATAGCATGTCACAGAAATCCTCTGCCTTTTCGATATTTTGCTTTGAAAGTCTATGTAATTAGCCACCTGTCAGAGCCCGAGAGACGAGTGTACAGAAAAATCACTCTCAGTGTGACGTCACCGGGGGGAATTTAGTATAAGAGGTGTCCGGATGTAATACAGAAATGCTATGCAGAGAGAGAAAGATGATTTTACAATTTTTTTTTCAAAGCAACTCAAATCAAACAAATAGGAATCATATGTACAAATCTTTACTTTCCCTGTATAAAAAACAGTATGAATAACTATCACGAACTCTTAATTCATGATGTAAGATTGCAAACAGTGAGTTATTGAATGACATTTTCACTATTTCTCATTTATGTTATCACGATGTTCCATCAAGTGAGTAGCTGGAAAGTAATTCCGGTGGCTAGCTCAGCTCTGCGCGCGCTGCACGCCTATACAATACACACAACACCCAGGCATTGAGTGTACTGTAGTGGTCTGGTACCGGTATGTCGACCCGCAGTTCATGACCATGCAGCGATCCCCTGGCGTCTTTTTCTTTTTTCCTTTTGTCTTTGACTCCATTTTTATATCCTCTGGATCATTTCCACTCATAGCTCATTCCACAGAACAATCTTGAATCAAACGTACTATTCTTCTCGGCCTTCCGAGTTGTTTTCTATATTTAATTACGCTAGAGGTCATCCTCACTCATACAAACGCAATTCGCAAGTGAGTTGAAGACAGCAAGAAAGGTATGCAGTACGGTAGCTCGACAGCTAGCTGAGCCGGAGCGGGCGGCCGGTCGGCACAAAGCAATTCCGCAACCAACTGTGTTTTTTGCAAGAGCCGCGTCACACGCGGATAAATATGTCATAATAATACGTCTGCTACGTTATCGACTGGTGAGAAGATCTCGATCAAATTTCATATTATTCGCCTTGAAATTATTCCTTTAGGGTCTATATGGTATAATTCTGAGGGAATTTACATATTTGGAAAAATAGTACGGCCATAAATATACTTTTAATCATTTCCTCTTTGCAAGTTCTCCGGCTCGCAGATACAACTTCAACTACAGTTTATTCCATTATGACTTGTTTCGCCACGGACACAGTCCCGAACGAAAACAAGGCATTAAAATCGTCTAAAATCGCTACAAAGAAGAACAATTTTAACAATGTAGGGATATATTATTGACTATATGTCTTTAAATTATTATTACTTCCTTTCAGTATTGTTCACATAAAATCAATTGAGATAAAATGAAGTTTTGACACAAAAGTAAATATGAAGGCGTACGTGCATAGTACACAAAACGGCACTGCCTTGTTTACTACACCGGGACCGAATACCCCCCGGTGACGTCACAGTCAATGATCACCCCTCTCGGTAGGCATTGCAGGAGCGAACTCAGGGAAAATTGGTAGGGATAAATCGTTCAAATTCACTATTTTAAAAAAGAAAATGGGGGGGGGGGGGGGGTCGAATCACCTCTTAGTGTTTGGGGGGTTGTAAGGTTGATATTAATGTAAATATATCAATATTTGGAATCGTCTTCTTCAGCCGTCCGTCCATAAACTCGCTTTACTCGCCAATAAAACGTGTTTATAGATCGAAAAACAGGTTTATTACTCGAAAAACTCGGTTTCTTGCCGATGAATTATCAATAGAGGAAACCACCTGAGATGAAAGCTCGCTCTGTTTATTTTTCGCATTAACGATTGAATGATCGGTGCCAACAGATGCAGCGAGTCATTAGTCCGTTACCAATATTTTCGCCATTCAATCTCAAACTAACTGAGCACTGAGATCCACTCAGGATTTGTCGGCAGCTAATTAACCATTGTATAACCAGGGACAACTCGACCATAGTATAGTTCTTTGTCTGATACAAATATCAAATCAGCTAAAGTTATCAAATATTTGTAAGTCTAGAAGCGGTATCAATTAGCTGACTCGGTCCGTACATATTTGTATAAAACATTAATTTTCAGCATTCACGTCATGTTGTTGTGGCATACAATCGCAATTGAAACCGCCCCAATATCACCTAATACAGCTCATATCTTCCGAGAGAGCATGCCATAAACGTTGTGTAAATAAGAGCGCATCACAAATGACGTGTAAATAAATACAATAAAATACAGATTTATATCGTTTGTTTTCAGTAGCCGGACTCGTCGAAGAAAATGAGAAGATTCGATGTTAGAAGACAACAAAGTATAATACGAATTTTGCTTTTGAGTAAGTATTTTCGTACACTAGGGTCATTTAAATCATATTATATTCCTAAACTGATGTGTCATTTAATCACATTTTTGTGTCATCTGAGTTTTGTTTTACTCCCTAAAGTCACACTTTAATTTGTTGCCTACCGTTGCCTTGAAATTAGAAACATCCTTATTCTACGGATAATAGACTGGTGAACTTTTTTGTTGATACTCCTCATTTTTCATCATTGAAGTGTTTGCTTCTCCGGATGTGATGTATGATTTGTCCATGGGCGTCAGATGACGGGGGAGTGGGGGGACAGGGCGACAAGTCCCCCCAATAGATTTAAGGGTGGGGGACACATTAGGTCATGTCCCCAAAAATATTACGAAGTCTCGTATTTCAGTCAGTTAATTTACGAACAAAAATATCTGTCTAATAATTTCCCTGTTTGGGAAATTTCAGACAATGCTTAAAACGACATTTTTAATTCTGAGTAGTGAAATTCATGCGCTCACTTCGCGCTCACATCCATCCATATTTTTTTTACTGTTCGAAATAGAAATCTGAGAATAGAAATAATCCGAAAATTCACTTCGCCAAATTGATCGGGGGCCCGGCAGCCACTATGCAACACAGATCGACGAGGCTCTCTAACTTTCAAGTTGAACTACAAACAGCGTAGCAGCAACTCCCATATTTTAACGTCTCTTGGTCAGACGCGGCCGGGATGTCAATTCCCGACCTCCCGGTTTTGAGACGAATACTCAACCAACTGAGCCAACACACCGGTGTGAGATATGTACCCCCTTGATGAAGTCCTAGTAACAGTCATAAAAAAAATATTCGTTTTGCATGTCTCTATATAAAAACGTTTTAGCTCGTGCATCGCCACCTCATAAAATATTTCATGAATACAAATTAGTGCCTAAAATTCCCAGTTCTTACATAATAACAAAAAAAGTGCTTATACGTTAGTCACATTTTTCACTATTTTCTCCTGGAAAATTCTAAATTTTCAACCCACGCACGCTGCATAAAGTCCCCCAACTAAATGGTAATATCCTGCTTTACCAGAAAACCTTTCGGATTGAACCAATGGCACATTTGATGTTTTTCCTCTTTACTATTTTTTTGACTCACCGATCAACATGAGTGGTGGTGTACCATGCCCCTTTAGGAATACCAGTGCTTATAGCTTACCTCCATTTCACTTGTGAATATCGTGTGTATTTTCTCTTCAGTTTTAAGGTTAGGTAGGCCAATAAAGATAAGATGTGGCACCAACAAACTTCAAACAGGAGACATCGTTGCTCTGGAACCAAAGCTGATTAGCATGGATGATATAAACTGGCCAAGGTTAACGAGCATTGCTTCAAATAGACCCCTCTTAACCTGCAGATGCCCAGGTAAGCTGCTGAAGCCATGGCCAATGAATATTTTGATTGCGGGAAGGGGTGGGGGGGGGGGGGGGTCAGGGACTAAAAGGCTAACTTTGTGGGATGGTGTCGGGTGTTGGTGAACTGTGAAATTAGGATGCTGAATTGAATATTTCAACAGATGATAACGATGACAGAACTCTACTTATCTTTTGGTCCATACCCGCTCTATCTGTCTCTCTGCCCCCCTTTCGACCCCCCTCTCATAAAAACTCTCTTCCTTCTCCTTCTCAACTTTCGATGTCACACTTAATACTTCCGATCTTAGACTGTTTATCTACTCCGTGTCTTAACGGAGGAACATGCATGGATACACTGGAAGGTTTTAACTGCTCTTGTCCAGTCAGGTTTCAGGGACCAACATGTGCAGTTGGTACGTATAAATTTTTACAAAAGAATGAAAAATGTAATTTTAGTCGATAGTGATGAAGAGAGAATAAATGAGGGAATAGTAATAAAGTGCAATAATGATGGTGAAATTTCTCTCAGAATCGCCCGGGATTTCGTAAAATATTAAGAGGTAACCTATACCGTTCATATCCATTTAAATGTATAACCATAAACATTAATTAATAATAATAATAATAGCTGTATTTATAAAGCGCCTTTTGTCCGAGGATACAAAGTGCTGCTATTATTACCACGGCTTTAGCTCGAGCTACCATCACCGGCGCTCAGTGCATGCAAGGATTTAATCATGCCGGGTACCCATTCATCTTACCTGGGTCGAGTGCAGCACAGTGCGGATAAATTTCTTGCTGAAGGAAAACACGCCATGGTTAGGATTCGAACCCACGACCCTCTGTTTGAAAGGCGAGAGTCAGAACCACTAGACCACGACGCACCCGCAATCATTAATTTTGATAAATGGATAGTTGAATCGTAGGGCATAGGTCATCACTATTGAACAGTTGATATTATTTTTTTAGGAGATTTCAAGGATCTTGGAATCTGATCCTCACTTCTTGAGGAAGCAGACACGACAAAATCAATGACCTCACCATCTGATCATCTCTTTAGCAGGATGTTAGAGCTGCAAATTCCCGGGAATTTTCGCGGTGGACAATTTCCAATGGAATAAGCGGGAATTATGCGGGAATTTTCCAAAAGTAACAATTTTCTAATAAATACAAGCCTAAATGAACAAGAAACAGTACCTAGTCGGATATTTCGTCATTGTGCTTTGTCAGCAAGGTTCAAGCCAGATGCTGAAACTGTAGCTTTTCTAAAGAAATGAAATTATAGGCAAGTTTGTCCTTTGTATTACTAATGGTTATTCATTTCAAGACCAGTCATTCACAACATACAGTAATGAGAGACAAGAGACAGTATTGGTCAGTTCACTCCTCTTTAAAGGTCAAGTCCACCCCCGAAAAATGTTGATTTGAATCAAGAGACAAAAATCAAACAAGCATAATGCTAAAATTTGCTTATTTTTCAAAAAAAAGTTCTATTCACAACTCATTGACATGCAAATGAGAGTCGTTAATGTCCATCACTCACTATTTATTTTGTTTTTTATTGTTTGAATCATACGATATTTATTTTTTTACAAATTTGACATTAAGGACGAACTTAACTAAACCATAAAATGTTATAACAATGGTAATACCACATGTTCCGGGAGGAATAATTTTTTTTTTCCTAGGACAATGAGGAGAAAATTAAAATATTTCATATTTCATATAACAAAATACAAAAGAAATAGTGAGTGAGTGATGTCATCAGTTCCCTCATTTGCATACCGACCAGGATGTGCATATAACTGTTTTGTGAAATTAAGCGAGACTTAAAAGTGTCATAACTTTCTTATTTTACATTTCAGTGTTATGCTTGTTGGATTTTTATCTTTTTCTTCAAATCAACTTTTTGTTGGGGGTGGACTTGTCCTTTAAGTGGAGTTCTACAGGTTATTATGCAATGGTAAATTGATTCCTAAATGTTAAGCCCTTGACATTGACAGAAACTAAGAAAATCATCAAGTGTCATGATAATATCATTTTTCATGTCCAATTGATAGGAAGCTTGTATTATGCCCTATCCTTGTCAAGGATATGGACCTACATATCGATGTATGTGTAATGCATTTATGTGCAGTTTGACAAATATCTTGGCTCTGTTGTATTCTGGGCAATTTAAGGATAGGGCAACAGCCATGTGTATGTGGAAGGTATAATATTTGAGACTGTCAGTTGTAATTTTGTATTTAAAAACAAAGTTTTTCAGTTTGTGCCAAAAATTGAAAAATTTCCGAAAATCCCCCAAATTCCTGGTTGCTGAAGATTTTCGAAACATTATTATCTACCTAACCCAGCACCACAAAACCCACGATAAGTCGCACTGTGTGATTTTCAATTGGAGCCAATTAAGCGTGTTTTGGTCAGAACGGTCAAATTTCAGACTTTGGTGTTTTCTGAAAGCGTATCATCTCCTCTATTTGCTGTAAAAAAAATGGATGTACCAATAAAACCTAAAGTGTAATTCTTGGGCGTTTTTATCAGACCTATTTTTTTTTATAGTCAATTGTAATCATGTTTTTTTTTACGGAAACCTTAATATCCATCTCTCTTTGAACTCCTATGAATTTAAAACAGAATAACTTCTAACATTGATACTTGTTCAAACTAATGGACAGGATGTACGTACATGTAATTAGTGTGTGAACTTTGGGGGCAAGGTGATAATGGCTTCTATCGAAATTCTATAGATTTTTAATCTTGTATTTGTCTACAATATATACAATAGTGGAAGAATAAGTGCTCTTCAATAGACTAGGATTTTTTAAATCTCCTCTTCTTAAAAGGAATGTTCCATGGCAGTGGTCATTCTCCTCTTGTGTGGGTTAGGATCAATCATTGTGCATGAGTTATGTATTATTATAAAGCTTAGAGTCTCCTTGAACCTTGAAGAAGTACTCTCCCAAAAAGCGTACACGCTGTCCTGGAGAGGGTTGTGCTGTTTCAGGTGCTGCCAGTGCTTCAGGTGATGTGGTGATCATGTGGTGGTATTCTTGGTGCACTATATACAGTGTGCTAGGTGCAGTGTGCGGGTGGTGCATGTGTGTCCCTCTTACAGCATCCTAAGGGGAGGGGGAGGCAACATTTGCTGAATGATAGGCAATGTTGCTCCCCGGAAGCCAGCTATAGAGGTCGAAGTTACAGCAGCGTTTGGGAGAGTATTCCAAATACGGATGGTTCTTGGGAACACACTGTACATGTAGCAGTCTCCTCTTTCAGGAGGGTTATTTAACTAAAATTTTAATTTCTGGTGACTTTTTGTGAGTATTGTGGTGCCTGGTCAGCTATGTGCACACTTTTAAGTCTCCATAGGCAACTGCTACGGTCGAAATTAGATATCTATAATTGCGTCATCATGCTCTTGTGATATTGTTAGATGTGTATTAAACTTGGGTGGAACAGTTGTAATTATGAGTTTTAAGGTTAGGTAGGCCATTAAAGATAAGATGTGGCACCAACACACTTCAAACAGGAGACATCGTACGTTGCTCTGGAACAAAAGATTATTACCCTGGATGATATAAACTGGCCAGGGATAAAGAGCATTGCTTCAGATAGATCCATCTTAATCTGCAGACGCCCAGGTATGCTGCTGAAGCCATGGCCAATAAACATTTTGATTGCGGGAAGGGGAGTGTGTGTGTGTGTGTGTGGGGGGGGGGGGTCGGGGACTAAAAGGCTAACTTTGTGGGGGTGTTGTCGGGTGTTGGTGAAGTGTGAAATTAGGAAGCTGCATTTAGTTTTTAAACTGATGATAACGATGACAGAGCTATACTGATTTGTTTGTCCATACCCGCTCTATCTTCCACTCTCGCCACTCTTTCAGTCCCCTCTCATACAAACTTTCTCCTTTTCCTTCTCAACTTTCGATGTCACACTTAAGCCCTCTCGCAAAATCTTCCGATCTTAGACTGTGTATCTACTCCGTGTCGTAACGGAAGATTGTGCACGGAAACACTGGAAGGTTCTAACTGCACTTGTCCAGCCAGGTCTCTGGGACCATCATGTCCAGTTGGTACGTTTATAATTGACAAAAGAATGAAACATTCAATCTTAGTCGATAGTGATGAAGATAGTATAAATGAGGGAATATAAATAAAGTGCAATGATGATAGTGAAATTTCTCCCGGAATCGCCGGATTTCGTAATATATTAAGAAGTAACCTATACCGTTCATATCCATTTAAATGTGTGACCATACACATTATTTATGATAAATGAAGAGTCGAATCGTAGGGCATATGTCCTCACTATAGAACTGTTGAGATCGTTTTGGAGATCTCAAGAATCTTGGAAGCTGATCCTCTTTTGGATGGAACAGTTTCAATTAGGAGACTCTTGCATTCATATCATATAAGAAAGGATAAATTGTAGTGAGAGTTTGGTAGAGGCAATGTAGAGTAGACTAACAAGGAGCTTTAAAAAAAGGTGGGGAAAATGGAACTCCATACTATCGAGTGCTGTTGCGCAGTATTGTAAATATCCAAGGTGTATCAATCGGCACGATAAATCATGTGTTGTACAGTATATGTCGGGTGTGAAATGTCGAGACTGACGTCATAAGCGATGATTTCGAAGCGAAATACAAGTTTGGCCAGTGAGGGTGTTGTCAAAGCGTGCTGCTAAAAATTCTGAGTTTGGAGTTGTTTTGTTGCCCGACGATGCCATTGATTTTGGTTTAAAATTGCATACAAGCCCAATGATGTGAGTACACGAGCATTTAATCTTGAAGTTAAATAGTTTAATTATCTATACAACTGATTCAATTGTAATTTCATGGGACTTAAGTATGATTATTTGAAGTGCCAAATTACTGTATCGTGAGTTTCAATATGTGAATGAAAGTGCATGTGAAAGTGCACGCTATGTGTGTTACATAATGGATAGTGATTCGGGTACGTGGGCACTTACGTTAATGTGTCGTAGAGTGCGCTATTCCTAATTGTATGACAACACCAAGTACTTGTAGTGTTTTTTAATTACAAGAAAATATGACTATGATATCTTTGTTTACAGTTAATATACATGTATTCAGGGCTTTGACTAAACAAAGGCCAGTATAAATTTGGAGTACATGTATGATAATTAGTGTAGTTCATGAGAGACAAAAAAGGGCAATGTTAGACAGAGTTGAGATATTTCAAAGCTGGTAGAGGCTCATGAGAATGCCTTGAGTAGAGGTTTGATTTAATCGAAGAAGGTTGTGAGAATACAGCTGATGTAAGCGTAGGCTATATTAAAAGAATGACACTTGATACAACAAAATATTAGTATTTCAAGCAAGATAGATATTTATTTGCATATAAAAGGAAAAGAAATTATTCATGATACATGTGAGAAAATGTATCTGTTACAAGACATGTTGACTTAACAAGTGTTTATTGTTTATATTAAATTGCAGACTGAACCTGCACAGTTGCACGGTACTTTACATGGACTTGGCTAGTTCTGTCGTCGATTGTGTCAGGGGTTGTACGTCACATTCAAGTTCAGTATCAGCTTGAAGGTTATAGAAGATAACGCGGTCACCATGAGTGAGGTCCAGCCGGATGATTCGGTGAGCCAAGCAGGGCAAGGCTCCGCCATAACTACCAGTAGTTTATCCAAGGTGAAAGCTATGGCAAAGAAGGCAGCACTTTTGGCTGAAATGGAGGCTCTTAGACTTCGACAAGAGTTGGAACTTGAAGAGCTTAAGCTTAAGCAAAGGAAAGATGACTTGGAAATACAGACAAGGCTTAAATTGATGGAGGCTGAAGGACGAGTTTACAGTCAGTTCGAGAATGGCTCTAAGATTTATAGCAGTCATGTGATAGCCTTCAAGACTCAGTCTGCTGAATCGGACAAATGTAAAGCCACCCAGGCTAAGAGTGATGTCGCCAAGGATGTTGGCGGAGATGAAAGCACGTTGCCTTATAAGCTTGAACAGTCTCCTAAGATGATGGATGATCCTGTTGGGATGACAGCTTCTACGCCCAAGGAGACATCTCCATCAAAGAGTCAGCTTGACATGGATATATTAAGACATTTGCAGATGGGTCAATCAAGCCAGCAGCAGCTTCTAGCATCTATCAACTCACCCAATGCTGAATTGATGAAGTTTGATGGTGATCCGCTGAAGTATTATGAGTTTGTACAGTCATTCGACTGTATGATAGGCGATACCTTGTTGTCGAGCAGCGGTAAGCTAATGAGGCTGTACAGTTGTTGCGAGGGCGCAGCAAGGAAGGTTATACAGTGCTGTATGGTGATGGTACCAGACCAAGGTTATGTCCGGGCTAGAGAACTTCTGGACGAGAGGTTTGGAGATAGTTTTAAGATAGGAGAAGCCTGGCTGAGGCGAGTGACAGAAGGCCCAATAATTATAAGTAACTGTAAGCAGTTGAGAGAGTTCGCTGATGAATTGCAGTCGTGCACTCAGACACTAAGAGTTCTAGGTATTATTCAAGAGATAAGTTCTCAGAGAGAGCTGCTGAAGGTAATCGAGAGGCTACCCTATGCCTTGAGGACTAGGTGTGTAAGAGAAGTGAAACATATCAGAGACTTAGGAAGACCACCAAACATTTATGATGTTGTTGCATATGTTAAGAATGCTGCTGATGAGATGAGTGATCCTGTCTATGGAACATTGCTTCAAGGATCGAAGGAAGGTCGTAACTTCAAAGCCAAAGAAAAGACTTCTTCATCCTTTCATCGCCAGCAAGCTCCAAAGTCCAACTTCTCAACTTCTCTCAGCTCATCAAAGTGTATGATCTGTGGTGATAATCATGGATTGTTCAGCTGCCCACAGTTTAAGACAATGAATCCTGAACAACGATTTCAATATGCTCGAGACCAGAGGTTGTGTTTCAACTGTCTTCAGCCAGGCCACATGTCATCCAAGTGCTCATTGAACCGGACCTGTTCTGTCAAGGGCTGTAAGATGAAGCACACCAAGTTCCTTCATACTGGGAAGCAGCTCGTATCTAGTGAAGGAAGGTCTAGAGAAAGCAATAATTCTTCCAAGAAGACAGAGAAAGATAGTTTTCATTCAGCAACTCAAACAGAAGACTGTGTGCCTGGTGAATCTTTGTCATCACATACAAGCAGTGAAGTCAGAGGGGCCGGAGGGTTTCGAGTGGCTCTTCCTATTGTGCCTGTCAAGGTACGAGCTACAGATGGAGACGTAATCGTAGAGACATTTGCACTCCTGGACTCTGGCTCGACCACTTCCTTTTGTCTCAAGGAGTTACAAGAGGTGCTTCAAGCTAAAGGCAGAAGTAAGATTCTATCTGTATCAACCCTACAGAACAGAAACAGCCAGATGAGATGTGATGCAGTGAATCTGAAAGTCATGGGATATGCTTCGGACACAGAGTTAGACGTGAGGGTATTTACTCGTCCTGATTTGAACATTAGCATCTCTAATATGGCGTAAGAAGCCGACATATCCAATAGTTCGCATTTAAAGGATCTTGCCTTTCCAGAGATAAGTAAAAGCCAGGTCACAATGATAATTGGGCAAGATGTACCTCAGGCGTTGATGCCGCTTGAAGTCAGAGCAGGTAAGCCTGGTGAGGTTTACGCAGTTCGAACCATTCTGGGATGGACTCTAAATGGACCGCTCAGAGAGAGAGGAGCTCCAAGTAATGCAAGAATTAATGTCTCTTCAAACTATGTCTCTGATCAATTTGGACTGGAACTAGAAGATCAAGTCAAGAGTTTTTGGAAACTTGAGGGAATGGAGTATCTCCACGATGATAGCAGAGGCATGTCTGTGAACGATCAGATGGTACTCAAGCTCTGGAAGGAAGGGATATCCATGGACATGGGTCATTACCAATTGCCTATTCCCTTTCGAGATGAGAATTTGTAGTTGCCTGAGAACCTTTTCTTGGCAGAACGACGCCTTGAGTCACTGAGAAAGAAACTTAAGAGAGACGATTACCTACTCAGCAAGTATAAGGAAGGAATGTCCAGCCTTCTTGAGAAGGGATATGCTGAGAAGGTGGATACAACTGTAAGAGCTCAGACTGAGGAAAAGCAGAATGTATGGTACCTTCCTCACCATCCTGTGGTCAACCCCAAGAAGCCGGGTAAGGTACGGATTGTCTATGATTGTGCTGCGAAGTCAAACCAGGTATCACTGAATGACGTTGTGCACCAAGGCCCGGATCTGACAAACAAGTTGACAGGGGTACTGTTAAGGTTTAGAAAGGATCCAATTGCCTTAACATATGACATTGAGGCAATGTTCCATCAGGTTCGAGTTCCCCCTTCTGAGAGAGACGTTCTACGATTCCTGTGGTGGCCGTCAGGAGATATGTCAGTAGAGCCACATGTATACAGCATGTGCGTACATCTGTTTGGAGGGACGTGGAGTCCTAGTGCCTGCAGTTTTGCCCTTCGTCAGACGGCGATTGACAATCAGCAAGACTTTGGGCCTGAGACGATAGAGACTGTTCTTCAACATTTTTACGTTGACGATTGCCTTGTATCGACAGAGACTGAGGAGAGAGCTATTAAGTTAGCAGTTGAACTTCGAGAACTACTTAGCAGAGGGGGATTCAATCTCACTAAGTGGATGAGTAATAGCCCAGCTGTTGTTGAGTCTATACCAGTAGATGAGAGGGCTAAGGAGTTGTCTGGAGTAGATTTGAATTACGATGCTCTCCCAGTTGATCGTGCTCTAGGCATAACCTGGAATGTCGAAACAGATTGTTTTGGGTACAAGATCTTACCGAAGGGCAAGCCCTTCACAAGACGAGGATTACTAAGTGTCGTCTCGTCAACTTACGATCCGATGGGATTTGCAAGTCCATTTGTAGTAAGAGGAAAACTAATTCAGCAAGAACTTTGTCCGAAAGAGTTAGCCTGGGATGATCCAATTCCTGTAGTCGACAAAGAGAAGTGGCTAATCTGGCTCAATGAATTACCAGACATAGAACAGTTCACAGTTAACAGGTGCATTAGACCCCATGGATTTGCGGAACCAGTCAAGTATGATTTGCATCATTTCTCTGATGCATCTGAAGGAGCATATGGGGCAGCATCTTATCTGGTATCTAGGACTGGAGATCATCAGATGCACAGTGAGCTCTTGATGGCGAAATTTCATCTTGCTCCAATCAAGAAGTCAACAATCCCACGTCTGGAGCTGTCTGCTGCAGCAATAAGTGTGAAGCTAGATGCCTTTCTCAGACGAGAACTTAATGTACCAGTGGATAGTTCTCACTTCTGGACGGACAGTACCATTGTCTTAGGGTACATCGGAAACAAAGAGAAACGATTCAGGACCTTTGTTGCCAATAGAGTAGCAGCAATTAGGAGCTACTCTAATCCACAGCAATGGCACTTTGTGGACTCCAAATCCAATCCAGCCGACGATGTGTCAAATGGACTGTCAGCGAAGGATCTTCTAGCTAGTAAGAGATGGGTACATGGTCCTGATTTCTTAGTGCAAGGGAAGGAGAACTGGCCTACAAGTCCAATAGAAGCGGGAAACATGTTAGACAATGATCCAGAGGTCAAATTAGTCAAAGATGCCAGTACCTTCGGCACAGCAGTAGATGAAGGAAGACCCATGGATAGAATGATTGCCCACTACTCATCATGGTACAGGCTAAAGAGGGCAGTCTGTTGGGTGACCAAGTTTCTGAAGTGGCTTAAAGCTAAGAGAAAGCTTCCCAAACCTGACGAGGGAAGTGAATCCAGTAGGATAACTTTAGATGAGATGAACTATGCAGAATAGAAAATCCTGCAGTATGAACAGTCACGTTTCTTTGAGGAAGAAATTGGTCTTCTAACTGCTCAAGATGGTGTAAAGAAATCTAGCAGCATCTACAAGCTAGATCCAAAAATGGTAGGATGCCTGATCCGGGTTGGAGGAAGGTTGAGTAGGTCTGCGTTGCCATTGGAAGCAAAGCATCCTATCGTGCTTCCCAAGGAAAGCCCTGTGTCTCTATTGATATTGAGAGAGATACATGAGAAATGTGGACACAGTGGAAGAAACTACATTCTGTCGACACTTCGTGAGAAGTACTGGTTGCCTGGTGCAGGAGCTAAAATCAGAAGGATGATAGGGAAATGTGTGTCTTGCAGACGGCATAGAGCAAAGATTCTACAGCAAAAAATGGCTGATCTGCCCAAGGACAGAGTGACGCCTGATGACCCACCATTTTCTAAAGTAGGCATGGACTTCTTTGGGCCTATTGAAGTTAAAAGAGGAAGAAGTATGGTCAAGCGTTACGGAGTGATTTTCACATGCCTAGCCATTCGAGCTGTTCATATTGAAATGGCTTCATCTTTGGACACTGATTCCTGTATTGATGCTATACGACGCTTTATAGCTCGAAGTAAAGAGGCAATATGAAAGAGATAAGATCAGATAATGGAACCAATCTTGGTGGTGCCGAAAGGGAACTAAGACGAGAGATAGAAGGGTGGAATCAAGCCAAGCTAGATGAAGAGCTACTCCAGAGAAACATTAAGTGGTTATTCAATCCACCTGGAGCGTCACACTTTGGTGGAATCTGGGAGAGACAAATGGGCACAGTGAGGAAATTGATCCTTGCCTTGATGAAGCAGCAAACACTATCAGATGAAAGTTTGAGTACGCTACTCTGTGAAGTCGAAAGTATCATCAACAACAGGCTAGGCCTATTACCAGACTTTCTGATGACGCGAATGATGTAGAAGCCTTGAGGCCAAATCACCTGCTTCTGCTCAATAGAAGACCGCAACTACCTCCAGCATTGACTGCTAAGACTGACGTGTATGCGAAAAGAAGGTGGCGTCATGTGCAATACATGGCAGACCTTTTTTGGCGACGCTGGCTGAAGGAGTATTTGTCACAACTGCAGGAGAGGGAAAAATGGGTGTCATCGCATCGCAATGTGAAAGTTGGTGACCTTGTGCTGGTTGTGGACCAGAATCTACCGCGTAATCTGTGGCTGTTGGGTAGAGTGCTCAAAACCATGCCCGACAGAGAAGGTCTTGTCCGTAGCGCAGAGATCAAAACGAGGAATAGTGTTCTTGTTAGGCCAATCGCAAAGCTGTGTTTAATTTTAGAATCAGATGTGTGAAATTCTTTGGATAAACAAAACAAAACACAGCTTCATATTTCAGTGCTAGGAAGTTACCAAATATTGTTCAAATTTGTGATAGAATACATACCAAAAAATACATTTTTGTGGAAAGCCATTTTGATTATGTTTAGTTTTACAAGAAATATTTGTGATAAAATGAGTTGTAGCGTTCAACCCACTTGTGAGACCATATCGCGTTGTGAGTTCCAAAAGCAAAGGGAACAGAGGATGTGTCGCGTTGAGATAAACATAGTCGCGTGCTAATACAAGATGAACACAGTTGCCTTCTAATACAACATGAACATAGTCGCGTTTTAAGACGATGAATATATTCGCGTACGAAGACGAGACAAGCAAGTTGGACAATTTTGTTAACGGACTTATCGAATATCGATGCAAGTGATTGAGATAAATTTAATATCCATGATGGACGCTTTCGAGCCAGTGATGCACTCCATTTGAAGAAGGACATTTAAGAACATTTAATATTTCATATTGAATGAGTATATGTTGGTTGACTACGGTGTTGGTTTTGATTTTAAAAGACCTGTATCTTGAAAAAATGAATACAGTTTACCAAAATCCCAAGGTTATTAGCAAAAGGATGCGTTTTTGGTTCATGTAGTATCAATTTTGAGTGCTTAAGTTTTTGAAAATATCACAATATCCAAAGTTAAACATGTGAAAGAATGTGTAGTGAAGGAAAACTTTTTCAATATTTTTCTGAACTTTGTGTGTTTTCTTAAACATTTTTATAAGTCAATTGTTGAAAATGCTTCTTATTTTTCAACTAGAGAAATTAGCAAAATTAAACAGAATCTGCTTGATAAACGATTAAGAACCATTGAAGAATATGGGAAAATAGAAATGGAACAAGTGTAACAAGAGTTGTATGAGGGTACTAATAAGGGAGTTGTTACCTATATTTTTACTTCCTGATCAATGAGATTATTCATGCATATGGAAATTGCTTGGTTGCCATGGTTACGCTTTGTTGGATTGTTTGACACTGGCTTAATAACAAGGTCATTCATGAATAGGCTGACTGATCATAAGTTGTCACATAGAAGTGAAACATCTGGATTTAGGGTTATCAGATTTATTGAAGAGTTTTTGCTATACCATTTTTGAAATTTGGTGATGTTTTTCTAAATTGTTATTTGGTGTTTCATGTGTCAAACTGAGCAAACTTAAATTAAGTTATTGTGATGTAATATTTCATTATAGATATCTTGAGAGTTAATTACATATTACTACAGAGTAAAAGTTCTTACCTGCAGGCTTTATGAACCTTTGTTCCAATTGAAAATGCTTTTATAATCAACAAGACTATTGAAGGTTTACAGATTGTATGAGAATTTACCATACAGTTCCAGAAGTACATATGCTGAAATGATTATTTTTCTTTATGCAGATGAGATCTGATTTATTTGTAGCAACTTTAGTATACAATTCAGCTTAAGTGAACTTAAGGAGTTAATAAGTAGTGGTACATATATGTTTTGTAATTTTCGGTTAAATGCTCAGTAAAGCTTCGCATTTAAAGGGGCCGGAATGTCGGGTGTGAAATTTCGAGACTGACGTCATAAGCGATGATTTCGAAGCGAAATACTAGTTTGGCCAGTGAGGGCGTTGTCAAAGCGTGCTGCTAAAAATTCTGAGTTTGGAGTTGTTTTGTTGCCCGACGATGCCATTGATTTTGGTTTAAAATTGCATACAAGCCCAATGATGTGAGTACACGAGCATTTAATCTTGAAGTTAAATAGTTTAATTATCTATACAACTGATTCAATTGTAATTTCATGGGATTTAAGTATGATTATTTGAAGTGCCAAATTACTGTATCGTGAGTTTCAATATGTGAATGAAAGTGCATGTGAAAGTGCACGCTATGTGTGTTACACAATGGATAGTGATTCGGGTACGTGGGCACTTACGTTAATGTGTCGTAGAGTGCGCTATTCCTAATTGTATGACAACACCAAGTACTTGTAGGGTTTTTTAATTACAAGAAAATATGACTATGATATCTTTGTTTACAGTTAATATACATGTATTCAGGGCTTTGACTAAACAAAGGCCAGTATAAATTTGGAGTACATGTATGATAATTAGTGTAGTTCATGAGAGACAAAAAAGGGCAATGTTAGACAGAGTTGAGATATTTCAAAGCTGGTAGAGGCTCATGAGAATGCCTTGAGTAGAGGTTTGATTTAATCGAAGAAGGTTGTGAGAATACAGCTGATGTAAGCGTAGGCTATATTGAAAGAATGACACTTGATACAACAAAATATTAGTATTTCAAGCAAGATAGATATTTATTTGCATATAAAAGGAAAAGAAATTATTCATGATACATGTGAGAAAATGTATCTGTTACAAGACATGTTCACTAAACAAGTGTTTATTGTTTATATTAAATTGCAGACTGAACCTGCACAGTTGCACGGTACTTTACATGGACTTGGCTAGTTCTGTCGTCGATGGTGTCAGGGGTTGTACGTCACAGTATATATTTATCTTACTTTTAGCAAAAGGCAGTTTGCAACCTTAATTACCTGTGATTTAACCAATACTCCCCTTTCTCCGGTGCACTTTCAGATAATTGCCCAGATTCATCATGGAAACTTTATAAAGGAAGTTACTACAAATATTTTTGCTATCTTCGCACATTTGAGCATGCCTTGTCTGTCTGTCGATCGTGGACCAATGGGCAGTCATGTCGAGGGGACCTAGTTTCTATTCATAGCAAGGAGGAACAGGATTTCACAACCGACCTGTGCCGTAATAATGTGAGTATTTGTGACACTTCGCGAACATAATGGCCCTTATTCTGAAGTCAGGTTTGACTTAGACCATGGTCTAACTCTATGCTAAAATCATGGGTAGCCAAAAGTGTCAAAAATTCAATTAAGTTGTATGTTTCTTATGTTTACTGTGCTCTTTCCTGATTCAACGATTGTGAAGACAATCATCTATTTATACTTCCGAGACAATTACGAAAATGACGAATGATTTGAGAGCCAAATGAGTTGAAATATTATATCTCTACTGTTAGTGATTTATGTAACGATTGGCTGTCCATACTAAAACCACAACTTTAAACCTGGGTTAAGTTAAACCCGACTTCTGAATACGGGCCAATGAATTCAGCGACGATGATGTGTTCGCTGACGAGAGTGTGCTGTTGGTATATTTTGGGCAATGGATCCCTCTTCTCCCCCTTACGGGAAATCTGGATAAATCTGGATGTGATTAATCCTAGTGACCCTAATAACCTATGTGGAAAATAATATGATTTTCCAGAGCATAGTCGTATGAAAGCTTGTTTCTTTCTTATAGGCTGTAAAGAAATATCATATTATGATGGAAGGCCTTTGCACGTGTACGTAGGCTATGGCCCATTTTCTCAATTTTTTAACGAAAATTCATTAAGTGCTTTGGATTGTCAAATATTGTATTTGTTATGCCACGTGGTAGTAGCTCCCTACGGTCTGAAGAATCCCCCATGGTAAGGTGGCTCATGGTAACTTCATACATTTACGTTTAAAGAAGAGTGCGCGGATGTGCATATACGTAAATGGTAAATATATTTTTTAACATATTGCTAAGAAAGTGCTTGTAAGGAAGCAATCATATGTCTGATGGCGTAAGGTCTTATCCGAGGGACCTGACAATGAAGATTAATGCCTTACCAAAAGGCACAAACGCAACAAGTGGGAATCGAACCCGGATCACCGGAATCCGAAACCCCCGCTCTACCGACTTAGCTATCGCACCTCCATACTCCCTCTTCATGTAAGACAAATTTTGACTTTAAAAAATCGCAAATTTACGGAAGTCATATTTCGGTCTTGATCAAACGACTAGCTTAAATCAGATGCGAACCACTAGCGCCACCTCGAGTCCTGTTTGGTCAGAGCGTCTTAACGGTGACACGATATTCGTGGAAGCGTCGTGGTGTAGCGGTTCTGACTCTCGCCTTGTAATCAGAGGGTCGTGTGTTCGAATCCCACCATGGCCTAGCGTCCTTTGGCAAGGCGTTAATCCACACTTTGCCACTCTCCACCCAGGTGTTAAATGGGTACCCGGTAGGATGTGAAAGCCTATACGTAGTATGCCTAGCAATTGAGTCTTGGAACTCTTGTTGGAATGCTCCCCAGGGAGTGGAGAAGGTGCATACATTGTATGCGGGAATGCAAGGATCCGATGACCGGGGTAATAATATGTCTGTAAAGCGCTTAGATACGTCATTCCGATGTATTAAGCGCTATATAAATGCGGAATATTATATTATTATATTATTTGATCCGGCGACAATTATTCCGGGCTTCCTGCTTTATTTGGTCTATGACATAGGATTAGGGCATGGACCTACTAGGTTGCAATATGGTTTTATGTAAGGTTTAGGGCTATGTTTAGGATAGGGTATAGTGTTAAATCCAGGGTTGACATGGTTGTAATTGGTTATATGCGTGGAGCAAATGTCATGGAGCCGTTTTAACGCCAACAATTAAATATTCTGGATCGTATTTCCTGTACAGACTGGCTGTTCCAGCCGGTACGAAGGGTACTGGATCGGGCTGCGCCGGCTGGGCCCACATGCTCCATTTGTTTGGTCCGATCAGACACCGGTTAACTACACCAACTGGTCTGATGGTCTACCTGATGATGAACACTCGACAGAAGGGTGCGTTCACTATAGACCTGGTCGAGGAAGCCATTCGGGATGGAATAAACTGAAATGCATTATAAAGTTGTTCATCGTCTGCAAGGTTTCTGCTTCATGTGACCAGTGAAAGTAATTCAATGGCCCGTATTCTGAAGTCGGGTTTAACTTAAACTCAGGTTT
The DNA here is from genome assembly GCF_037042905.1 of Lytechinus pictus. NCBI lineage: Eukaryota > Metazoa > Echinodermata > Echinoidea > Temnopleuroida > Toxopneustidae > Lytechinus > Lytechinus pictus. Next base: position 4,554,917 of record NW_026974141.1, read on the forward strand.
AAAGTTGTGGTTTAAGTATGGAAAGCCAATTGTTACATGAATCACTAATGTAGATATATTATATTTCAGCTCATTTGGCTCTCAAATCATTCATAATTGTCTAGGAAGTATAAATAGATGATTTTCTTCACCATCAATGAATCAGGAAAGAGCACAGCAAACATAAGAAACATACAACTTAATAAAAATTTTGACACTTTTGGCTTCCCATAATTTTAGCACAGAGTTAGACCATGGTCTAAGTTAAACCTGACTTCAGAATACGGGCCAATGAATTTATCCCCATACATGAGTGGGTAGGTGGGTAGTCCAAATCTCGACGTTAATCGTAGTTATTTGTTCGGACAACCATCTGTAGTAGGTCCATGAGATAACTTAGCCGTTGCATATGGCACAGATACCAACACGTAACTCCTCCTCTTTCCGTCTTCTCTTACAAGGTGTAAAGAGGACCCGGGGGTGGGGGGGGGGGCAGTCAAATGTATTGCTGTACACACGCGTGGCCAAACTAAACGAGTTTTTCTCTGTGTGCAAAATAACCCGTAAACAAGTTTTTTCGCGGGCTTTATTCATACATTTTGGCCCCTAAACAAGTTGTCGCCAGAATATGACCCCGGGGAAAAAGCTTGGGGGAAAACATACCCTAAACACGTTTGGCTAGTCTTAAAAAAAATCTTTGGAAAAAAACCATACCATAAACACGCTTGACCCTGCGATTGACCATTGACCAGTCTTTCAAAACTACCCCTTTTTTGAAAATCGGTGTTTTTGACACCCTTAACGAGTGCACGCACAGCCCGCGTCCAAAACTGAAAAAGCAACCCTTTAAACGCGTTTTTTTTTGGGTCACGCGTGTGTACAGCAATATATATGAATGCCCCCCCCCCCCGGGAAAGAGGAGGACTGGTGTATTGGTGTGTATACCATAATGCGATGAGTGAAAAAGAGTATAGGTTTTCCGACCCAATAACTACTAGCGTCCAGATTTTGAGTAGAGGGTGGGCTGTGGAGGGTGTGGCGAAAATGAGAGGAGATAACGAACGGAATTTGTAATGAACTGAACGTTTTGAGATATAAAATATGTAAAAATAAAATATGTTTTTCCTATAGTTGAAAAATTGTTGCCAATTCATATATAAATATATTTTTGCACCATTAATTTCTGTAATGGACCTATTGCCATTGAAAGTGAGTGTGCGTTTTTTTTAATTTTTTTTATTTATTTATTTATTATTATTGTTTTATTTTTTTGGGGGGTAAGTCGGCTTATTCTAAGGGAAATTAGACAAATGAGAAAAATAAAATAATTCTTGAAATTAATGCAAGAATTTAATTAAAACGACTAAAATGTCTCTATAATGTAAATATTTATGCATGTAAAAATGTCATCATTTTTATTTTGTTTTGTTAAAAAAATATATTTTGTGCCCATTGTACTCTAATTGATTTATTTGTCAGTATATTGAATGTAGTCCTTTAGAATGTATCCATTTATTTTGAATTACATACAGTAATATGTATACAGGATGCCACACCCGATGAGCAGCTGTTTCTATTTTGTGGTCCCCTTTTACCAAAGATGTTATTTTCTTGTTTGTACATCAATAACATTGCCTTTGTACACTGTAAAAAATGAAGTGCTAATTTAGCACTTTCAGTGCTTGTATAGTGACTGCACTACGAGTGCTGATTTTCTAGTTCAAATTTAAACTAGAAAATCAGCACTCGTAGTGCAGTCACTATACAAGCACTGTAAGTGCTAAATCAGCACTTCATTTTTTACAGTGTATATATATTTTTATTGGTAATAAAGTTTCAACTTCAACTTCAATAGAGGTGCTGTGGGGTGCCGAATGGTCTAAGATGGTCTAAGGTACTCGGTACGACAGTTTATAAGCTAAAGCAATGCATTCTCTCTGCATGCCTCTTTTCATCTTGAATTAAATGAATGAAAATACTGCACGCTTTACTGGTAAAAACATATGCATGTGCTTATTAGAAAATCAGAAAGGCTACAAATGAAGTATAAAGACACTGTATTAATATAGGAGAAAGCAAGAAGTATAATGATGATGAAGTTTCAAGTAAAAAGTATTACTATAGTAAGCTAAAATGGTAAAATAAATAATCAACACATATTTGAAGATCATATATTTATTCCATCCATGAAATGATAAACCAAAAGCAATCCCTAAGCTTTAATACCTGAGTTAAAATATGAGGTCTGAGTCTGTGTTCGTTTGTGTTTGGTAAGAAATATTGAACATTGTTTAGTAGATATTTATCTATTGCTATTTTTATTATAAATTGTAACGGCTGATAAAAGTCTAAATTCGTCGGCGAGCTGGACGTCGTGGCATTCGCCTATAATCCAAGCTACATGGGGAAAGTTACGAATTAATGCAGTGGTTCGAGCCTTGGTCACGTTTATCTGGTAACGTCTTTCCCAGACGTAAATAATTAAATCCGAATGGTTCACGTCTGAAAAAGTCAATTACATACACACGTAGTAATAAGTAAGAATGACTTTTCTAGCTTTTTATATTTCCGAGTATTTTTACATGGTCGATTGTGTCTGGCTCTTCCCTTTTCATCCACAAGCGCACACACCCACACACACTCACGCACACACGAGCGCACACCCCACATCCAGAGTCTGAGCTGGTGCGTGTTCGTATGGGTGTGTTTGTAAGGTTGTAAACGATAGGGAATGCGAAAACAGCAACGAAGATAGAGAGAAGGAGAAGCTGAATACATAGAGGGGAAAAGGCAGAGAAGAGAAAATGAGAGAGGGAGCGAGAGAGAGAGAGAGAGAGAAGTGGGATGGGGTATATAATTAATGATAACTAATTCATTAAAGCCATCTACGCATTCATAATATACCTTAGATCAGCTCGACTGTATGACCTTAACTTACACATTATTCATTACAGATAGTAGATTCAACAGTGTGTGTGGATGTGTGTGTGTGTGTGTGTGTGGGTTGATTTGTATGTGGCTCGAATAAAACTTTATTATTTAGTATTTTTGTGTAGTGTTTGTATGAATAAGTGCAAACGAAACTTTGTTTAAGAGCCATTTCGTCCAATAGCCACCTCTTCCAAGAGCCATTTCGTCTAAATGCCACTTCATTTAGTAGACACTTCTTCCACTAGCCATTTCGTCCAATAACTAGTTCGTCTAACTTCATTGCCAGATGGTTCAATTGCCATTTTAGTCTAACACCCACTTGGTGGAATACCCACTTGGTTCAATCGACAGCTCGTCCATAACCCATTTCGTCCAATTCCCACTTGGTCGAATAACCGTTACTGGGTGCAGGCGCTGATCCAGGGGATTAATGTCTCCCCCAGTAAGGGGGGGGGGGGGGGGGAGAGAAAAACGCACCACAATATAGGATGAACAACCATTTATTATTTAGATACATATAGCCATATTTAACGTGATTTTGAAAACCGTCTCTGCGACGAATTCAGCTTATGTCTAGTTTCTCAAATTTAATCACTTTTGGTGTTGCAATTTATTCTCCTCATGAATTTCAAATCATGTGAGATTTGTCCATCAAGTAATGTGAAACCAAACCTCATGCTTTTAAGAATTTGACACCATATCAGCCTATTGACCAGTATATGTATCTCATCGAACAGGCAATGCGAAGGCGAACCGCGAGCGAAAATTTTATAATTATAGTAACATGATTAAATTTTTTTTTTTCAAAGACTTCCCCTCACCTTATTTTATTCACTTGTCTTCCTCCTTTTATTTTTTCTCTTCTTTTATTGTCCCCTCGTTTTTTCCTCCCTTTTCTCCGCCAATGGGGGGGGGGGGGGGATCTTCCAGGGTCCCCACCTGGATTTGCTTATCAATAGTTGTCACAAAAGGGATGAATGTGTGCGTGCGTGTGTGTGTGTGTGTGTGGGGGGGGCGTTACAGGCAAGAGCAGGGGGCGTTCACACCTGTTATTACCACGCGATTTCGTAGACCTATAATGGGGTCAAGTGGGCATGGAACTATATGGGTATTGGACCAACTGTCAATTAAACCAAATGGGTGTTGAACCAAATTGGACCAAAAGGAAATTAGACCAAATGGCACTTGGACGAAGTGGTTTTTGGACAAAGTGACTCATACACGAAATTGCTATCAGACAAAATTACCCTTAGACGAAGTGGCCTTTGTACGAATTGAATCTTACACGAAGTGGCTTTTGGACGAAGTGACTCTTAGTAGAAGTGGCTTTTGGACGGATTTATTAGAAGAAATGGTTATTAAACGAAATGAAATTTGACTAAGCAGCATTAGACTACATGGTCATTGGACGAAATGGCACTGAACATAGTGGTAAGACCATATAGATCTTAGATTAACTCGAAATTAGACGAGATTAGATGAAATGGGTCTTCAACGTAGTGGGTTTAGGGCTAAGGGGCTTTTGGGCTAACTAGCAAATGGACAAAATGTTTATAGAACGAAGTGGCATTTAGATGAAGTAGCTCTCAGACGAATTGGCTTTTGGACGGAATGGCTCTTAGACAAAGTAGCTTTTTTACAAGTGAATCGTAGACGAAGTGGCTTTTGAACAAAGTGACTCTTAGACAAAGTGGCTATGGGACAAAATGGCTCTTAGACGAAGTGGCTTTTGGACGGAGTGGCGCTTAGACTAACTGGCTATCAGACGAAATGGCTATTTAAAGAAATGAAATCAGAGTAAACAGCATTTTGACTACATGGTCATTGGACGAAATGGCACTGGACGTAGTGGGTATAAGACCATTTAAATTATAAACGAACACGAGATTAGACAAAATTAAAGGTAAACCAAATTGATTTAGCCGATGTGGTTTTAGAAATACAGACCAAATGAAATGCCCTCCTTGTGCCTGCCAGTTTAATGGTATTTCGTGTTTTTTCTCTATTGCAATGAATGGGTACAAACAACTGAGCGAATAATCCCAGAAGTTACTAAAATGTGCCGCCAATGACTGTATTGCACATTTTGCAGAATTTAGCAAAATGTGCAGTTACCAAATTGGTAATTTGGCAATTGCACATTTTGAAACCAGTAATTCTTTTTAAGACTGTTGTTTGGTCCTGATACTGCCATCATAAAATGATGAAAAGTGGCCCGTGACTTCCACGAGGAGTGTGGTCCAGTGGTTGGACCATTGGACTCATAATCGCAATGTTGTGAGTTCGAAACCCCACTCTTCCACGGTCTCTACTTTGAAAAAAAAAGGCCCGATATTAATATATGTCGTCTATGAGGTCAGCCACTATGACTGATTAAACTAGACGTAAAACGTTTCCTAGGTAATTAGTTACATATACCAGCTTGGCGTTTACCAGCAAAACGCTTTTCTGCCGAGTTCCTACGGAAGTTAGCATAAACAAAAACAGAAAAACAATAAACCATAATTTAATCAATAGTACAAGGTTTTACATCAAGCTAATTAAAAATATGAATTAACACTATGCTTAAATCAGTTCATGTTGGGAGCTTAAGGGAATGTGTTGGCAGGAAGTGAATTCCACAGCCGAGCCGTCCTTGGAATATATGAAGATTGATGAAGAGAAATGTTTGACTTTGGGAAAGTGACTCTGTAGGAGTGGGCAGCTGTAGTAGAGCGTGTCAAACGGACATGGGGGGGGGGGGGGGATAAGGGAGGGGGGGGGGGGGAGAAGATGCAACATTTCTCCGGTTTTCAAGTGGGACAAGTTCAATCTTGTAAGGGTCTTTAATTCTCAGGAGGTTGAGCGCTTTCCGCTGTAACCTATAAAGAAGTGCGAGTACACACACCCCCAAATGTATATACTCAACATTAACGTTTTTATTAGTAGGTGCTGTATAAATATTTATATTGATATTATAACTTTCAATGAAATTTTACGACAGTATTGTCGGGACGGTTGTCAAGGCATTATCTATTCATTGATTACGTACGTGATGTTGCGTTGCAAGTCAAACTTTATCTACCCGTTTTGCTCTTATAAAACAAAATATGTCTTAGTGAATGTGGAATTAAAAGTATCTTGCTTTTTTCTATAATCATCCAATAAGAAAAATGATGTGTAAAAAAATAATATGATAATGCACAGATAAGTCCATATGTTTGTATCTCTAGTTACCAGTTGTAAGAATCTGCGTCGAAGAGAATGATGAGAGGTTTCTTTGGAAGACAGCAAATTCTTTTAGGCATTTTGCTTTCGAGTAAGTATTTACTTATTCTTTGTTCCTATTAGATGCCTTAATACTTTTACGCAATATCATTTATCTTCAAGTCTATCAGATTGTATGAAATTTCGCCCCCACCAACATCTAACTCAAGAAATAGCATTGAAATCGCTCCCCGTCTTCGAGTCGTAATACTAAAGCTTTTTTTTCGATGCGATTAAAACTTTCAAAGTTCTTTTCCTTCACACTTCCTTTCCCTTTGTTCCATTATATCCCTATCATTGTTGTTCTAGAAAATTTGCCACCCTCTAGTTGCTTCACTGCTTGTCGTTGTAATGGTCTTGTTCGAGAAACCTTCTTTGGCAGGAATGTAACAATATCTCGTTTCCTTTAACATTGTCCATTTCGATGTCCCATCCACTATGTCTACACGCAAGTCGTTAATCCGGAAACGACGGAGAGTCTTTGCAGCTACAACGGGGACGGATTCAAGAACAAAGTAAATGTATTGAAAATACCCATCAAATGACAAAGAATAGCTGGGAGGTCATTGTCGAAAATTGGAGGACCGGAACAGCAGCCTTGTCCTAAGTTTCGGAGCCGACGAAAAATTGTATACTGTATCCATGTCGCTTGTCCAGAGTCCAGGACGAAACTGCTGTTTTGATTCACCAATTTTCGACCTCTGTAGTTGTGCTTTTATCATGATGGCCATTTGACAATGCATGTTGTATGTTCTTGAGACCTCCTTGCGTGGTAGAAGCGAAAACTCCCTATATAAAATCAATGCAACAACGTACCAACATTAAACTTTAAACGTCTTAAGTCATTTCGTAAGGGGGTACTTCATGATGAAAATGATATGATTTGAAGAGATAAAGAAAATTCAGTCAAGCAAAGCACTGCAAATTTCATCAACATCAGACAAGCTAGGAATAACAAAGTTATGACATTCTAAAGATATGCGTTATTTCGGTGAAACGATTCTATGGATGTCTACATGAATACTAGTATTTAATGAGCAAATTTATGTCACCACATGTTCTTGTGCATTTTGTTATACGAAATTATGTACATAGTGGGTTAACAGCCGAGTTAATCCATTAGATATCGATTGCCGAAACTTATTTTCTTATTACACTCTAAAAAACGAAGAGCTAATGTAGCTCTCAAAGAATGTGTATAGTGACTGCACTTCGGAGTGCTGATTTGTCTAGATCAAATTTGAACGAGAAAAATCGGCACTCCGAAGTGCAGTCAGTCACTATACACGCTCTTTAAGAGCTTAATCAGCTCTTAATTGTAGCTCTTCGTTTTTAAGAGAGTAGGGAGACATATTTTAGACAAAAAGTATTTATAGTAATGATGATGATAATAATTATATTAAATGATGATATCAATATTAATGAAAAATAATGAGAATGATAATATTAAGAATGATAATAATAGTCTTTGTAGTACAAAACACATAATAAATGAATGTCTAAGCGCTTCAGAACGAAAAAAATGTGTTGGTGGGTTCACTTTGTTGAGTTGAGGTACAATTTGAATTAGTAGGTCTTAAGGGCCATTTTGAATTTGTTGACTGAATAAATTGTTTACAGGGAATTCGAGGTTTTCCTATTAAAATAGAGGCTGCATGAGAAAAGTAACGTATTGTTTTTGTTGATATTGGCGAAAAGATTAATAAATTCTTATTTTGTGAACGTAGATTACGTGTTGGCTTAAAGACAGTAACTAAATAATTTAACCATAGCATGAAGGAGCAATTCCATAGAAATATTGATATACATATATATATATATATATATATATATAGATATACAGTATATAGGTTCAAACAAAGAAAAGTATCAAACTCCGTGGACAATAAATTTTAACGAATTTTCGCCCATAGGGCTTTGTCAAGTTATGACAAATTTATTAGATCGCGTCAAAATAATGCATCATAAAGATGCGCGTATCCAAAAACAGTGAGCAAAAGTGCACAAAGGATGACGAAAAGAATACGTCATAAAGGGGAAACGAAAGAAGACAGTAGGAGAGGTAGATAGAGAGAAAATGAGAAAGTGAGGAAGAGAGAGCGCGTGAGAGAAAGAAAGACAAGGAAAAGAAAGTAAGAGAGAAGAAATACCTACGTCAGACGAAATGATACATTGAGTCCATGGGGTTGGAGACAATATATACATATATATATATATACTGTATGTATATAAACTAGTACCAAAATATTACATTGGAATAGAAACTGGGCTGGTTACCAACGTAAAAGCTCTAAGACAGGTGATATGTTATTACGTTTCTTTGCGCTAGTAAGGAGTCGTGCGGCGGAATTTTGGATTGTTTTTTAGTCACTGAATTTGAGGATAAGGTAAGTGAATGAGTAGGCTTTTGCAAAAATCAAAGTGGCACTTAACAAATGCAAGGACTAGTCGTTCCGTTATTTTGTGGTCAATAATATCACGAATTCTGCCAGTTTTATACAGAGCAAATGAAGCTACGCGACATTGTTTTGTTACAACGAACTGTTCTAAGAGAAGTTTGTCTCCAACATTTACCGCAAGGTTTCTGCATGTGTTTGAAGTAGTTTTTGTGTAGTTGAAGCTACAAAGTACGACTATTTGAACGTTATATAGAGTTGAATGTCTCAAAATATGAATTGATTATGATTTCATGTAATAACACAAGGACAAGGAAAGTGGCGGATATGACATCATCAGCCCACCTCATGTGTATTCATGGCGACGTGCATATGATTGCTCTCACAAAATATAAATTTGTCGTTTTCTCCGGTAAAATTCGAAATTAAAATCCAACACAAGATATGAAACAAGACACTGAACAATAATGATATTCGAATGTTTTCTCCAGTGAAGACTGGCAACAGACACGACCTTCTGCGCCCTCCTGCAATGCCAGTGCTTAGTTTATATTGATTAACTGTAAATATTGTCTGTTGTTTCAGTCTTAATATCAAGTATGGCACTGAAGATAAGGTGTGGCACCGGAATACTTCGAACAGGAGACATTGTTACTCTGGAACCGAAATTAATTACCATGATTGATATCAACTGGCCATGGATAGAGAGCATTGCTTCACATGAATCCATCTTTGTCTGCAAACCCCCAGGTATGCTACCATTTGCTATCATTGACTATTTAGCTCAAAGTGATGGACGTTATCGAGGGCTGAGAGTGTAAAATAACCATGCTGAATTGACTTTTCCCTCCGACAATGACGATGACAGAACTCATTTGATTATCCCTCTTTGTCCCCTCTCTATCTATCTTCATGAACTTCCTTGTCTCTGCCTCTGTTTCTCATACAAATTGTCTTAATTATCTTTTCCCTTTTTTAAACTTCCCGTTTCACGCTGACACCCGATAACCAACTTTCTGTCTTAGATTGTTTATCTACCCCGTGTCTTAACGGAGGAACATGCATGGAAACACTGGAAGGTTTTAACTGCTCTTGTCCAGCCGGATTTCAAGGACCAACATGTGCAGTTGGTATGTATTAAATTGACCAGACCAAGTGTGACATCTGTAAGAAAATGGTGGTAATTAATGAATAGGCCCACGTTCTGCACACTCTTTTTTACCATGTGGAGGTTAAGAGCCCCCAATATTCCATTGTCAAAATATGTGTCACATATCACATTTTTCTCAGGTAACTTTGAATTTATCTGGACTCATTTTTCATTAGAGCGTTTGTCATGCACAGGCTTTCACCGATATATACATGTACAGCGGTTCTGAAAAAAACCTGCTCGCATACTGCGATACAGGGAAATCTTACTCAGGGCCAGAGAGCCAAATTAACCGAACAATAAGGCTTTGGCGGTCCTCAAATGTGGTATCATTTTCCGCCTATTTTAGTCAGGCGAGGATCCAGAGGAGAAAAGTGCGGGCGCGCCCCAGAAATTTTGCAAATAGAAGTATAAAAAAGAAGAAAGGAAGAAACCAACTGAAAATGCCTCCACTTGAAAGAATTGGCTCAAGGGGGGGGGGGGGGGGAGGGGATGGTCAAGATTTTCAAGAGACAAACATGCGCTCCGTTGTGACTGATGACATTTTGGTTCTTTTTTTTTGCTTGTCAAATTATGGAAAATAAAGACCCTGTAGCTGCGCCTGTTGATACGATAGGTTGTGATACATTCTGCTCGCCATGTGCTGTTTCATAAAGCTGTTCGTAAGTTAAGAGCGACTTTAAGAACGACTGGTGATCCTAATTACGCGCTAAACCATCTCCACCAGGGGCCGCGGTACTGGGGGGGGGGGGGGGGCTTCAGCCCCCACTTTTTTCCAAAACCGTGTACAAAAACGCAAAAATGTGATTGTTTGCATGATCAGCCCCCTCCCCCACTTTGAAAACCGTTCCGCGGCCCCTGTCCAATGAATATACCATTTACCACATCAGTCGTTCTTAAAGTCGCTCTTTACTTACGAACAGCATTTTAAAACATCAACCGGGGATTTAATCTATTTTGTTAGTTTCTCGTCATCCTCATACCCATCACCTTAATTTCGAAAGCTGCTTATAACTCAATTTATCAGTTTTGTGCAAGTCCTTCAAATTTCTTGAAGCTTTGCTTGTAATGCGAGGTGATAAATCGGTGACACGACATTTGGACATGCGTCATTTGCTACGGTCTTAATATCTCAGAGTGCATAGGGTTGGAGCTAGGATTGTACTGTCATTTTCGGTTCAGAATTACGTAAAAATAGGGTTGGAGGTTTATTTAGTTTTGGATGTTAGGTTTTCCCACTCTTTATTTCCACCTCCTTAATCAATAATTCTTCAACAATATCTCTTTTTTCTTTAATGATGTTATTTCAGATGTATGCCCGGAATCATCATGGACACGCTTTGAAGGGAGTTACTACAAATATTTTTGCTATCGTCTCACCTTTGAGGACGCCTTGTCTGCCTGTCGTACTTTGACCAATGAGCAGTCATGTCATGGGGACTTGGTTTCTATTCATAGTCAGGAGGAACAAGGTTTCACAACTGATTTATGTCTTAATAATGTGAGTATTTGTGACACTTCGGCCCGTATTCTGAAGTCGGGTTTAACTTAAACTCAGGTTTAAAGTTGTCGTTTATGTATGGATAGCCAATTGTTACATAAATCACTAACAGTAGAGACATCATATTTCAGCTCAGTTGGCTTTCAAATCATTCATAATTATCTAGGAAGTATAAATAGATGATTGTTTCCACCATCGATGAATCAGGAAAGAGCACAGTAAACATAAGAAACATACAACTTTATTTTTTTTACACGTTTGGCTTCCCATTATTTTAGCACAGAGTTAGACCATGGTCTAAGTTAAACCTGACTTCAGAATACGGGCCTTCATGAACACAATGAATTAAGCGACCATGTGTCTGCTTGATGACATGAGAGTATGTTGGGACACTTTTCGGGTTGTTCCCTCTATCATGCTTGATCTGGAGTGGATATTTAGTTAATTACTATCTAATTCAGAAATAAGATGATACTTCAGTGCTCTGTTGCAGAGAATTCACCCATTATTAATTAATTCACCATCTATTTGTAATTTTTATGGATTCCATAATCACGTTAACTGGATGTTAAACATTACCACAAAATTTTCGTGCAATGGGGTCTAGGTTGTTGTTGCTCTTTTTAATTATATCTCAATCAAACTGCTGTCGGTCGTGTCGATGTCGGGTTTAAAGGAATCATGCAATTATGGAATCTTCGACCCCCCCGGCAGAATGTCAAAAGATACTTTGGATTAAGTTGCGTTACTCCGTGGCGCACGTCATAGTCTGGAATTAAGGAGCTTTCGATTGTCTGCGACTGCAACGTAGTCCTAGTTCACCGGAAGTGGTGACACCGCTCGTTCAGTATCACGTTCGTACATTGATGAAAACAGTTTCGATTTAAGTCGACATACCCGTACCAGGCCACAGCATATACCAGCGTGATAGCGAGCGGGCCGTGGGCCGATGCTCGGCCGGAGAATCAGGCGTAGCATCACGCAACGAACCAGTGGGGCGACTGTGGGTGCAACATTTGCACTCTTGCGCAAAAAGCCGATAAAAAACACAGTTGTTTGGAAATAGAACATCAATTACCTATCGGATATGTAGTGTCTGAAAACAGGACACACTAAATGTAATGGAAAAGCTGGTAACAAGCAGTAATTTGCAGTTTACCAGCCCTGCTGAATCAACGAAACTCGAATGTTGATGCGGCTTCATTCATTTTTGCTAGGCTTGGATGACGTCATCATGTACGAACTAGCGCTCGTTCGAGCACTATGACACCGAACGTCAAAACCCTCAAATACGAGTCACAGATTTGGGCAGTGAACGAGAAGGCTCGTCACAGATTACTTCGCGCATGCGCAGCGCTCCCAAAATTCCTTAATCTCGTACGTTCACATGGCTCGTCACAGAAAACGAAAGGTCTCTATTTTCGCATCTACAACAACGGGGAAATTAGATCTGCGTTTCGTGTGCCAAATTATTGTTGCTACTACATGTATGGTAACAGCGACATGTCCGTATATAGCCTAGCCTTACAAGCCCTGCTTTTTCAGGGGTTCCCCTTGTCTTTCGTTCAATACGTAATTCGTTATTTGCTGTGTTCCTTTTTCTACTGTAACAATGGTTTATGATTAACTGATTTACATTTTGCCTTTTGTAGAATATGAAATAACACTTGTATAGACAAAAAGTACCTGCAGAAAGAAAGACGAATAAATATCTTATCTTACAGATCAACGCATGCGACACCTTGCATGCCATAACCAATTCGCAAATTCTGCAACGCAAGTTGTCACATGAGAAAATCCCGTGCTTTCACGTACGACTGCTCAGCCCAGCATGCCCGCCAGCGCCACTCCGCCCCGGGACTCTAGCGGGCTAGACATTCCTAAGAAGCGCTTGGCCTGCATGGTGTATTATGGCATGGATAGGAAAGTGGTTCTTCAAACAACTCGAGTACATATTAAGGGGGAAAAAATCTTACTGAAATAAGGCTTAGATATATAAAATTACAGTCAATCAAATCGATATTGGATTATTGGTGGATCGCTGGCAATTAAATCCATTCACCTCTCCAGCTAAACCGTTTCGCATTCGTTGATCTACACATCAGCTAAAGTTCGGCTGAGATCCATTTTTTGTTGTTGCTTTGGCTCCTCCTACACAAACGGCAAGCCATCTCGCAGATAATGTGAAGAACATATGCCCTGTGTGAATCGTTAGAAAGTTATGCCGAGGTGGCGATAATTATTAGATTCTAGTTATTTTCAAAACCTGAATCCATTATAGACCTATATTTGGATGAAAATTTTGTTTTAATGGGAAAATCAAGAATGTATTTTGGGGCTGAGGTTTCCTGTACAGAGTGCAATAAAATAGAATCTATCTTGAGGCAAACTGATTGACTGTTGTTGCTTGCACAGCTACCTCGAGCGCTAAAACGACACACATGTGACTCTTGAAAATCATCCCAAATCGGAGTTGTCGCTGTTATCATATTAGAAACTAGAATTTTGCACACAGACTAAATGTTACCGATCCCGGATTCGAAAGTCTACTTTTTCTCATGTCGCAAAACTTGCATTACAGGACATTTTTTGTTTGTTTGTTTACAACGGTGCCAAAAGTGCTTTCCAAAATCATATAGCATCGTAAAAGTCCGTTCCCGTTGTCGAGCGAAAAGTCTTCTTACGTTGGTACGTGCATGGAGATAGTAGCTCCATGGTATTTGGGTGAATCTATTTAGATTTTTCAAACATTATTTTCAGTGTTGCTGCCCCATTGTTCTATCTTTCGTACGCCAGAATGTCTTACTTTCTTGAATAAATTGAGGGCGTGGGGAAACTTACGACCTCATGCAGTATTACGAGGTTCGAGCCGTGGTCACGTCTATCAGATGGTGACGAGTAAAGGTCGGTCTCAGACGAAAATGATCGTATCTGATTGAACACGACTGTAAAAACTGAAACACAAACACAGACATGAACTGTGAGTTTTCGATTGAAAGTGAATAGAGATTAGGGTCCCCATCATACTCTGGAGTTCATTTCCCGAAAATATCTTACAGATCTCATTTCTTTAACGGTCTATATAGTACCTCCTCAAGACCTCTCCGTTCATCGTCTACAATGCAGTTAACTCCTGGACCTCGAACCTCTACAAAGTATGGTGACCGCGCTTTTTCTTCGATTGCCCCTTCCCTTTGGAATAAGCTACCAACCTACATTCATAATGCCATGTCTGTGAATCAGTTCAAAACCCTACTCAAAACCTAACTGTTTAATAAATGATTCACAGTTGTGGGTTGGTCAATTGGAGGTGCACACCAGTTTTGATTTTTGATTATTAGTTGCATTAGCTGTGTCATTTTCCCCTGCCACATTTTTGTTTTCTTTCTTTCCCACGTACAAACCATAAACAGAACACAGTGCGCTTAGAAACACCAGTAGTAAGCGCCTTCTAAATGTTATGTATTATTATTATTTATTTCCCGTACAGAGTGGCTGCGTGAACGGGTGGGAAGGGTACTGGACAGGGCTTCACCAATCGGACCCACATGCTCCCTTTGTTTGGTCCGATCAGACACCGGTCAACTACAACAATTGGTTTCATGGTGAACCGAATGACGAGTCTATGTCTGAAGATTGCGCTAATTATAGTCCACAGCGTTTTGGATGGAACGACATAGATTGCACTCAAAGTATTGTCTTTGTCTGCAAGCTCTCTGCTTCATGTGACTAGGAAAAGAAACTCAAGCTCGTTGTGACGTCATTTTGGTTTAACTTTTCCATTGCATTGTTTAGAGCGCGTGTTACGGTCTTAAACTGTAAACTGCTGCTATAGAGTAACTAGCTCCCTAGCTCATTGAAAATGGGTCCAGTGTGTGCGCGCACTGCCTCTGTGTTGTTTGGTACCATTTGTTTGTACACCAACGCACCGGATGCACGCGTAGGATCCACTGCATGCACACGTACACGATCGCCTATGATTTGCTCTAAATCAAAAATGTGCTTCATAATTACTCCCTAACATTACATAACTGATACAGTACGATTATATCAATAATACTCACGTATTTTATGGAAAATTGGTTCCGTGTACTGAAGTGATTTTTTTGCATAAACTCCCCATTCGGTGTGCGCGCGTACATTATATTTGCAATAGCGCGCGTACATTATATTTGCAATAGAACACTTTTACGCGAACTTACCCGGCGAGTTACACGATAAGAACGATTCGCTTATAAGACCGTAACAGCGCGTGTTGTACAGGCCTATTTACTGCATTTACGCATTTATTGATACCATCAAAGACAGTAAAAGGGGAAGACTGGGCACTTCGGAGATATATTTTTAAAACGCTCGATTTTGCTCATGGTGAAGGGCGCCCACTGGCGTCGGGGTGGTAAACGTTCGCACATCGGCACGCGAAAGTGTATAAAACGTTATGGGGTAAATGAGAAATGTGGTTTGGGATAGGGCGCAAGGGCAGCACATGGGGGTAATTCTAGTTTTTTCTTTCCCAGAAAGCTATGAGATATATTCATGTCTAATTTCAGAAAAAAAAAAAACAATTTTAAAATGTAAAAATCGTCTATTCACCCCTCCATCATTTCCCCTCATAGCGATACGCGTTTCATTACGCTCTCTATTAACTGTCCAGTCTTCCCCTTGTAGTGTCTCTGATACCATACCATACGGCACCACATCAAATAACAGCTTCGTACAATACATTCTAATACAGTATGTTACGCTTGAGTGAGCACTGTCCATTTATATAAAGCAAACAGAAGTTGGTTTGCGCAAAAAAAAAAAATTATCGATTGAGGGAGAGGATAAAAACTGTATTTTGCTATTCAAATCAAACCATACAAATAAAATGAATTTGTATTGAGCATGAATATTCAATTCAATTCAATTCAATTCAATTTTACTTTCCACATATTGAGTAAAAAACATGCAATATAATTACAATTGAATACATACATAGATAATAAACAATACAAATATAAAAAGTTACAATATATTACATAAAAAGACATAGAATAATCAAAATGTGGAGGGGATTGACAAAGGCCATATTGATCTATCAAGGTCAATCCCCAATGAAAGAAATAAATGGAATACACAAATTACATATGGATAAAAAAAGAAAAAAGATACTAGACCTCAAAACCCCAGACAAAGCAAGAGAAAGTAAAATACGAATAAAGGGGGAGAGGCAAATATAAAACTACATTAAGGAGTAAGAAGGTAAAATTTATATTTCCGTTTGAAAGACAGGAGTATATGAATATATACTTCAACAATGTCACCATCATCTTCATAATTCAAATTATGAACTGATATTACCATTCTGCTGTATAAAGGTATTATTAATGTTAATGACTTTTTAATCTGGGGTAGTCATTTTTCTTTTGAAGGGGAATCCAACCCAAATAAAACTTGTTTTTGTAAGGAAAAGAAAAATCAGACAAGTTGATAGGTGAAAGTTTGAATAATATTGGAAAAACCACGAGAAAGTTATGAATTTTTAAAAGTTGTAAATATTGGTAATCACTATACCCATGGAGACTTCAAATTGGCCGCATATGGGATGTCATAGTGATGTAAGGCAAGGACTACTCTTCCATGTACTCCAATACATATTATGGCTAAAATGTCATTTTCCCCAAAAGTTTTATTTCAAATAATATTTTTCTTTCATGAGGACATAAAACAATATACTACCTGGGTTATATTTATATTACTGCCCCAGGGGAATGGGTACTTAGGAGAAAACCACAAATCCCTGATATTAAAGTACATGGCCTATGGGAGAGTTGTCCTTGCCCCTTGTCATAATTTACTTACCCAGTTGCCAATTTGAAATCTACATAGTATTAGTGATCTCAATTTTAAAGCAGCTATAACTTTCTTATTGCTTGTCCGATTTCTTTCAAACTTTCGCCATTCTGTTTAATTTATTTTTCTCCTTCCCAACACAACATTTTATGGCCAAGGCTGGATTCCCCTTTAAGCAATCAGCTCATAACAATCCTTCTGCATATTGCGGTTGTCATAATTTGGTAGTAGATCGCATTTGTTTAGAATTATATTCTGTTATCAACTTTTGGTCTCTATGATTCATGCCAAAAACAGCTTTTGATATAATTGTTATGTTTGTTATGATATGGACAATGTATTATACGAATGATATGAACGCAGAAAAAAAAATAGAATAAAAATCAAGATCATCCATGATATCATAAAATGAATACCAAGAAAAGAAAGAAAAACGTGTCCCAAAACGCCTCAAAGTCTTGAAAAATAGGATCGCCATGAATAGAACAAAATAATATAGACAATGATTCACGGTCGTATATAGCAGAGCACGATTTATAATGGAATAAAAAGATGGAAAAAACGAAGTGACCGTGCTGTATATTTTCTTTCTCTCTCTCTCTTTTTCTAATTTCATTTTTTTGTTAAAGTCATTGGAAACAAATCAGATGTATTAAACACCAGGTTAAGATAACTATAAGGTTTTTTTGGTTCCATTTGGACCTGGGGCCCGTTTCATAAAGGACTTGCAACTGTTGTAACTTTGCCATAATGGCAACTACCATGGTAACAGGGCTCAGCAGCCAATCAGAATCAATGTTTCCATGGTAGTTGCCATAATTGCAAAGTTACAACAGTTGCAAGTCCTTTATGAAACGAGCCCCTGATGACATAAAATGAAACAAATCAATATTAAACGAAAGTTCATTTAAGACATCTCCAGCATATTTCTTTATCAAGTAGTGCATTTCATACTCCGTTTTACACTTTTTTCTCTACGGTTCCCCACGGCATGACAAGGGGAAAAGAGTGTATATAGAAAAAACCACAAGCTTGTTAGTTCATGCAAATCACTGCTACGTGTGTTCGACTTAATATGTAGAGGATGAACACAATTGTTTAAGGCCCTCAAAGAACACCGAAATAAATTATTTAATAAGTTAAAGGAGGTGCTGTGCCGGATTTTATGAGAATCACTAACAGAAACAAATTCCAATTGATATTAGGTAGCAATGACATGGATATCAGCAAAATATGTTATATGTACGTGGAGAGACTGAGGATGCTTGAAAGACAAATTATGTTTATGTATTTGTATAGGTATAGGTGTATTATGTTTAGGTATATTATGTATATGTGTGTATATTTATGCATTGATATGTATCTCGCATCTAACATGTTATCAATTTTTTTTTTAATCCCACGTTGTTACTATGTTATGCTTATGTTATATTATTTTTTTTTACTTTATGTTTCTTTGTTTTTGATGATGATCCTCCAATGTCAGGATTTTATATCAATAAACTTGAATTTGAATTGTAAAGCAGATATTATCGCTGTAGTCTAGTTGTGTTGGGAGGGGTGGGAATAGCAATCAAGGTACATATGGATAAGTCGTTTTTTCTGCTTGCAGTCATGAAAAGGAAAAAAACGGAATTAAACGCGAAAAGCAGATCGCAACACGCTTTCCGCTCTTTGATTTTGTTTTCGCACCGCACACATAAAAATTTATGTCTTCTTTCTGATTTGTTTGTTCATGAATATGAAAGAGCGCCGTATACGTCAACAAAAAGTTCAAGCGCCATCATATTCAAATACTACTACTTCTACTACTACATATTCTTGATAGATTTTTCATGGCTAGGAAGGGAAAACTGATATAATATATATATATATATATATATATACTTATTTTTAGTTTTATTTAGGGAGGATTAGGGGTTTAATGGCGTAATGAGTCTAAATTGTTAGGCCCCCCCACCCCCGAAAAATCTAAAACAATAAAATCCTTTACAAGAGAACAGGGTCCCGTAACACAATGGTTAGCGATTAATCGTTCGCTTTATTTTCACGATTGATTGTACAATGTATTCTATATGCAATCAATCATAGAAAAAGTTATACGATCATTGCTAACCTTTGTGTTACAGGCCCCTGGTCAATCTCCTCCCCTCATCATGAAGACTGATCGACACCCATGGCATGCGAATTCTATAACGATTTTATATTTGATCTAATTCAATAACTTTGGTATATTGTTTATAACAATGAATTGTTATGATTGATTGTATTTACTTTGTTTATATTTTGTGAAATACAGTATAAAATAAACTAAATGAAATGAAAGATAATCGAATATGGTGCTTGAACATTTAGTTGACGTAGATGTCTCTCTTTCATATTCATGAACGAAAATTAAATCGGAGAGTCGACATCAATTTTAACGTTTACGGTGCGAAAAAAAAATCACAGAGCAGAAAGGTGTCGCGAGTTCCTTTTCGCGTTTTTAAAAACAGACCCACAGAGCTGAATTGCGTTTTTCCTTTTTCATGACTAAAAAAGAAAAACGACTTATCCATATGCACCTTGATTGGGTATATAGCGGCGCTTGATGGAGTGTTCTGGCCTAGGAAACAAATTAGGAAGTAAAAATATCTCCATCACGTCCATAAGGTCTTCATTAGTAATGTCTACTTTTACCCAAATGAATATTTCCAGGAAGCCGTTCACAGTATCGGCCCTATTTTTTTTAACCTGTTTCCTTATACCAGTTTTAAGATCGCTTCGCTTGGGCGTCCTCATCACCATCTCCTAAACTGGTTTTCAGGACCACTTCACGTAAAGTGGATTTGTTTGGAACAAATGGGAACGCTCTCCTTAGAAAAATTGAAAACGCAGCGTAGGCATTCTACAAACAGTGTGTACTAAGTAGCGGGCCCAACATGCACATATACTCTCTTTACCATGGAGCTACCATGCTCTTCCGTGCGACAATTGCTTCCCGAAGAATAGTGGTGTCCTCACCTAAGCCTAAACCAGTTTCACAAGGCAAAGCGGTCGTGAAGACCGCATCGCGAGGTGGTTTTTAAGGATTAAAAAGTAATTGATGCTCACTCAAGCGGTAGGATGTGTCGATAGGGATATCTTCATTCTCTTAAAGAGACTTGTACCAATATATAATTGTAGAAAAATCTTCAGGATATTAAAAAGATCACTTTATAGGATTATCTCAAACTTTAAACTTGTTATACGCAATGTATTGATAGTTTTATAGATACTGTATGTGCATGGTTGTTTCTAGAAGCGCAAGAGGACCACAACATTCCTATAGAAGGGTTCTCTTCAAGGTTCTTAAGGGAGGGGGGCAAGCTGACCAACTGTGTTCTGACTCTCATTGGTTGTGTGTAATACTAACTAGTCTTAAATTATACCTTTTTATTAATAGTGTGCCATAAAATGAACTTGCCTATAATTTTATTTGTGTAGGGTATTTTAAGAGAAATGTGCCCTCTTTGCTACTTGGTAACATAAGTATTGTGATAAAGTTGAATTATGAAAAAGTTTTATTATTCCTATAGGCCAATGATACAGCAGTACACTGAACAGAATGTTGCATTATGGGTAATAAACCTGACCAGATATGAGTAGTTGAGGACGTAAAGGAAACCAAACCCCAAGATGAAAAGCAATCTTATTGGAAAGAGTAAAACAAGAGGAACAATTAAGAACAAGTTTCACCAAAATCGGTTGTGAAATAAGCAAGTTATGGACGTTTAAAAAGTCTTGTTGTACTTTCTATGGGGATCCTCAAATTGGCAAACATGCTTCAAAATGGCTGATTTTGTAGACAACTCTCCATTTGATTTGTAAACAATTTTTCGATTTTCCCTATCATCTTTAAAATTGCATATTGATCCATTCTGAGCATAACATATGTCATGGGAAAATATATTTCACACCACATAATGTCAATGTCAGCAGGAGATGATGTGAAATATGTAACATATGTAAAAGATCGACCATTGATTTAAATTATTTGGTGTCTTTCATAGCAAAGGGTATTTTGTTGATGTCTGTTATTACTACATAGTTACACATCTAACATTGAATGATAATAGACCTCGTATTTACTTATCTGAGTGATTGACAATGGAGGTAGAATTGAATATTGTTTCATTGAGAATTAAAAGTATAGAAACCATTGACATTCTGGAAATGTGTGGCTATGTATTTTGTGTGGCTATGTATTTTGTATGTATGTAAGGGGGCCCTATGAATCTCCTTTAAGACCCTGTATAATATCTACAAATGCCCTTGGAAAGGATTCCACAACACAGCATTTAACAAGAGGTCACTCTTGTAAAACAGTTAAAAGAGCTCACCAGGAGGTCATGGATGCTTCCAACCTAAATATCTCTGATAAGAATTGATTGAGTAAACTAAATTTGAAATTATTTCAAACACCGAAATCTCGGCAGAAGGTTATTTTCAAATGAGTGATTGGATACCACTTTATCTCTTGCTTACAGTAGTCGTTCTCTTGAAAGCCAACACACTCTGCCTTGGTTTACCCATACCGTTCCCGGACATAATGCCATGTGCAGGTGTTGATTTTGACCTGTCAGGTCCCCGGGTCAGTTCCGTCTCCTGGTGTTTTGACTTTGATTAATCCTGCAGCCGCATGATCTATCATATGACGAAAAAGATCCTGCTAGAGTTGATAATATTAACCTGTCAGTTCCGTTTCTAGGCATGTTGGCCGGATCCTGCAGCTATGTGATTGATCTATCATGACTCGATCCTGCAGAAGTTGATTTTGACCTGTCCGTTCTTTTTCCAGGTGTTTTGACCTGGATCAATCCTTCAGCTCCAGGATTTGTCATTACGTGAATTTGGACCGACCAGTTCTGTTTCCAGGCGGGTTGGCCTAGATCCTGCAGCTCCTGGATCTATCATGACTTAAAAGCTCTCGCAGAAGCTGATTTTGACCTGTCAGTTCCGATTGCAGGTGTTTTGGCTGGGATCCTGCAGCTTCAAGATCGATCATGACTTGAAAGATCTTGCAGGATGAACTATGCGCAGCTCACTTTGTCACCTACGTATGTGACGCACTTATGATATCAGGTTGGCTGGACGTGATCCATACTCGGCCACAGAACAGTAGCTTTAAGTTTTAACATGTCTGATATGCTTCTTTCTTTCGTATACCGTCCTCCAATACTTCTTTGCGTGTCCAACTCAGATGGAAATGATTTTGCTGATGGCACTTTCACCTAATATAATGTCCTTATAGGGAGAAATGTCTCTGACACTCTGATTGATGAACAATTCGTTGTTACACCGAACATGCCAAAGAGGATGGTGACTGTAATTTTCTTGATGCATTCCTCTGTTGCCTCTTATATTCTTTGTCCAGCATAATGCATGCTTCACAGTGGTTTTGCTTTCCCCTGCCTATGATTAATCCAGACAGTATTAACCTAAATTTTTGACTAAATATATGCCCAACTCTGAGAAGGCATGTTTGACAGTGGTAGTAGTAAGTAGTACACTGGAACAAGTTACAAGGAGTGTCAATGATCTGGTGGGTCCAAAAATCCAAGGTGGCGTCAAAACTGGAGTTTAAAATGGCTGTTGATACTTAAAATGGACAAAGTTAATTTCATATCTGCCTGGCAGATATGATTTTGGTGTCTAGACCATGGTTTCATTGATCAAAATACATTGGGACAAGTTACAATGACAGTCAGTGGTCCAGTATGTTCAATAAGTCCAGACGGCTTAAAAAGATGGAGTATAAAATAGGCTGCTAATATCTAAAGCGCACATAGCTTATTTCATATCGGCCTAGGAGATATGATTTCGATGTCTAAACCACTGGCTTCAAGGGTCAATAATACATAAGGACAAGTTACAAGGACAGTCTGTGGCCTGGTCTAAAAATCCAAGATGGCTTCCAAAATTTGACTCTAAATCGGCGGATGATACTTACAGGGACATAGCTTATTTCATATCGGCCTGGGAGATGTGATTTTGGTATCTATATCGCTGGCTTCAAGGGTCAATAATACATAAGGACAAGGACAGTCAGTGGCCTGGTCTAAAAATCCAAGATGGCTTCCAAAATTTGATTCTAAATCGGCGGCTGATACTTAAAGGGACATAGCTTATTTCATATCGGCCTGGGAGATGCGATTTTTGTATCTATACCGCTGATTTCAAGGGTCAAATAATACATTAAGAAAAGTTTCAAGGACAGTCAGTGGCTTGGTATGTCAAAAAAAAATCCAAGATGGCTTCCAAAATTTGATTCTAAATCGGCTGCTGATACTTAAAGCGGACATGGCTTATTTCATATCGGCCTCTGAGATATGACTTTGGTATCTAAAACTATGTTTTCAAGGGTCAATTACACCAAAAAAGGTTCCAAATTTCCAAGATGGCTTCCAAAAAATGGAGTAGATAATTATTGTGTGATGTTACTTATAAATGGACATTTGTTCAATATCTGTCTGTGAAATATGAGTTTGGTGTTTAAACCATGGTTTAAAGAGTCAAGTAATAGCCTATAGAGCCATTAGCAAAGTCTTGCAAATGGTAATCAGAGATACAAATATATGGACTAACCTGCGTGTCATCGTGATTATTATTCATTTACACTGCATTTATGATTGGATGACATAGAAAAATAAACAAGATACGTTTTAATTTGACAATAACTAAGACAAGACTTTGTTTTGTAAAAGAGCAAGACGGGTAGACAGGTGTCTTGCAACGCAACATCACGTACGTATTCAATTAATTATTAAATGCCTAGACACAAACCCTATCACACCATCGTAAAATGTTGTCGATACGATAATATTCAGTTTAAATATTTATACATTGCCTGTTAATACAAACTTTTCAATCTATGGAAACTATAAAATTACAATTCTGGAGATTGTTAAAAGTTGGTAGATGCTTTAAAGTCTTTCTACAAGATGTTGTCAAGAAGTAAAATATTTTTAATGCTTTGCCGAGCATTGACATTTTTGTCCATGAAAAAGACAGTAGCAAAAATGAAGAAAAAGGAGCACTCTATGTAGGAGCGGCATTCTGACTTGAATTATGTTTGAGTTAAGTGTTAATTCTTCATCATAAAAGTAATATCCTACTTGATATTTGCTTGCGGATTTCTGATTTGTCATTACCCTTAAGATCCCAATGGGTTGTCAGGAAAGAAATTTAATTATAAAATGCTTCAGTTTAAACATGTGTTCAACATACTTGTCCAGGTTAGGGTTGTCTTGTAGACAAGCATATACATACGTTTTGAATATTTTAAAGGCAAGCGTTGGAAACGTTTAATACCCCCCCCCTTTAGAATACAAGTGTACCAGGTTGATGCCATATTTCGTATTAGGTATACTATAAGCATTTTCATACAGGTGTCATAAATAGCCAATACAGTGCTCTAGCATTTATGAATGTAGTTGACAGATGCACAGGAAGTGTCTTTTATTAATAAGAATGTGTTGCTTTATGCACATCTGTTATTTGAAATTCTTTGAATTACTTTATAGAAGTTTTACAGTTAGTCCTAGTAACGGTAGGGTATATTAGGAGGTTAATTTAAGTAATTCAGGAAGAACCACCTAAGTTAGAATAGACTACAGATGTTCGTATAGGCAGTCTAAGTTAAAACTGAGGGACTACGTCGGTGACGAGATAACGACCCCAGCTGCCACCGGTTCTCCACCGACATGATTCGTCAAAACTCATGTCATCATTGGGTGCTCGATCTCGTCCACTAATTCGTTGAAGCCACATCTCTCTGATCTGGGGGTTACTCATCGAGGGGCAACACAGTCTGCGGAGGCCGAGGCCGTGTGGAAGAGACATCGCTAGCTGCGGAGGCCAGGAACTGGAACGACCACCAGGGCCGAGTGGGGCATGTCAGGCCAGATGAGATGATGGGGGCTAGAGTCAACGATTACCGTTAAGTTAAGTTGTATTTTGTTTTATCCATGTATATTTTCATGTACAAATTATTGTAAAACCATCAAAAGAGAACATCAGAAAGATTGAAGAGATATGATTGAATCTTCTACTAACTGTAATCCTCAGTTTTACGTATTCCTTATTTGGCGTCAAGCAGCAGTAGATAAATAATTAAAAAAAAGTCACTTCCCATGTGACATGGGTATACATGATTAGATTGCAGTCAATTATAGAGTGCCAGCCTGTGGCTTGTGGCGACAGTCTGCGTTTGCGGAGCGAGAGTGGAATGGGGATGAAGAGGAGATGGGCGCAACCTTTCATGAAAAACTTGGGGGGGGGGGGCTTCTCAAAGGGTGCGTTGAAAGATGGGAGTCAAACTAAACGCACACTTTCAAGTCAGCGGGGGGGGGGGGGGGGCGGCTTTCACACAAGGCTGTGTTGAGTATTTTTCTGAACTGGACATGTATAAATTATCTACAAATAACGAGCGTATGAAATTATCGAACCATAAATGTATACAAATACGGCTAGAATCCTTTTTTAATAATAAAAAACATAATCATATTTCATAGTTTTAAGCAAATAATTATTTCCGATATTTGTAAACATTACCATCAAACTATGAATCCCCTTTTCAAAACTCTAATACTCCCCACCCAGACGTCATAAGGCATGAGTAAAACTAAAAAAGGATTGACTTTGTGTTTACTTGTGTAGTTGAGTGTGTTTTACATTTGCTCTTGAAGAAATTTGATAAACATGGAGGGTTCTCATTCTTTAAAATTAATAAACGGCAAAGCACAATGAGGGAAAATAACGCAGAATTGAACTGATGAGTTTGA
Organism: Lytechinus pictus; assembly: GCF_037042905.1. Classification (NCBI taxonomy): domain Eukaryota; kingdom Metazoa; phylum Echinodermata; class Echinoidea; order Temnopleuroida; family Toxopneustidae; genus Lytechinus; species Lytechinus pictus. Next base: position 4,580,759 of record NW_026974141.1, read on the forward strand.
GAACAGGGGCCCATTTAATAAAACGTGTTATCACAAATTTGCTATTATAGTTTAAAGCTACTGCATTCAATTTAATCGGCTGATAATAAACTTGTTATACAAATTGTCCATTGAACAAATATGTACGGCCGTTACACTGTAAAAGAATATATGGTAAAATTTTAACCAGCACGAGGGTAATTATGTGCCCCCTTGGGCAGTATTTTACCCAATGCGGGAGGCACATTGTCTGGTAAGATTATAAAATAAGCAGCAATTACTTTAGAATGGGCAAAATTTTCATAACACTGGATAGATAAAATGCCCAAAGAAATGCCCAATGTTGGTTGAACACGTAATTACCCTCATGTAGCATTTTTACCCAATATTTTTAGAGTGTAGAGGAGGTTCCCGAAGTAACTCTGAAATGTGACAATTTTTCAGAGGGGGGCAGCGGCAGTCCCGAAGGAAAATGATTGCGTTCGGACCTTAGATTCACCAAATTTCTAATCGAAGGTGGTAAATACAACACAGGAAATGTAATTGTGGAGGCGCCGTATTCTAGTGGTTACGTCTCTCGTCTTTCAATCAGAGGGACGTGGGTTCGAATCCCAGTCATGGCGTGTTTTAATTCAGCAAGAATCTTACCCACATTGTGTTGCGCTCAACCCAGGTGAGGGGAATGGGTACCCAGCAGGATTAATTCATTGAATGCGCTGAGCGCTGCATAAAGCCGGGGTAATAATTATAACAATGCGCCTCGGAATAGATTATTTCGAGATAGATGGCGCTTTATAAATGCCTATTATTGTTATTGTTGTTATTATTATTATCATCATTATTATTATAATTATCATTATTATTCATAAAAATAAGGAATTCCGGTCTTCGAGTGAGAAATCATTCAATAATACTAGTACTTGGTAAATGTGGACGTTATTGCGTGCGTACGGGCACGATGGGCCTCGCCCATCGAGCCTGAGATAGTTTTTGAACCATAAGGACTCGGGGTACTATTCCCGGCTTGTGACGTTATGGTGTCGGGATTCATGGCTAGTTTTGTCACATTGGTTGGAGCTTTCTTTGGTCACATGACGGGGTTCAGAGCAATTTCGAGTGTTATTATGACCGATATAACTGCTATGATAACAGTCTTCATGAAACGAGACTAGGTCAGCTAACGAAGCTCATCAAGATGTTAACAATTAGTCGCCAGTTTGCTTGCGAATCATTTTTATTATTTTTTCAAATTATCTTTCCTTTTTTGGTTAATAAGACTTAAGAGACAAGAAGACGGTGACGACAGACGATATTTGCCATTCTTATTAGTAATTGATTAATTACATGATGAAACCCCGGGAGACGCATGGCATGATTATAGCCTGTCTGGGTATATCCTAGTTGTGACACCCGTAGCAATGTCATCGCTTGCCTTGATGACAAACTTACATAGGAAGGGACATAGGAACGATTTTCTAAGGAGTGCTGGTTTGTTAGGAGTATTTGACAAGCAAAGAAAGGGGGGGGGGGTGGATACTCCTGAATGAAGGTGCCTTTGGTCAAACCCCGAAAAAAAAAACGCAAAATGAAACTTAGGGTGTACATTATACCATACCAATAACATTTCCAGGAGGTGCTTCAGCACCCCCGATGAACAGCAGAAAAAAGGGGAAGGGGAGGGGGTACTCCCGAAATGAAGGTGCTTTTGGTCAAACCCCGCAAAGGTAATTTTTGTGAAATAATCTTTTTGCACCACTTACTTTCATAATAAACCCCTCAAAAAAGTTTGGAAATCTGTGTTTGGCCATTAATTTCTCCCAACTCCCAAATTTACACAATGCATATTTGATATCATTCAAAAGATAATTTAATTTTCTTTAAGATGATACCATGCTTGTTATGATCATGCCATCAAGAAAAGAGCAGGATTCAAAAGTGTTGGATGGGGTCTGAATTGAAAAGCTGCAAAACAAGCAAAAAAAGTTTGGAAATCTGAGTTTGGCCTTTAATTTCTCCCAACTCCCAATTTTACACAATGCATATTTGATATCATTCAAAAGATCATTTTAATTATCTTTAAAATAATACCATGCTTGTTATGACCATACCAAAACGCAAAGACCAGGATTCAAAAGTGTTGGGTGAGGTCTGAATTAAAAAGGTGCAAAACGAGCAGAAATAGTCACGAAGGGTCAATGCAAAACATGATTCTTTTGTCTGTGTCAACAGAGATGAAAATCCATTCAAATCAAGCCCCTGCTTCTGTAGTGATGGTTCTGTGAAATCAAACTTACCCTGCGAAACATATCTCATACATTTCCCTTGTACTTTTAAACAATTGAAATTAAACGGATACATTCAAACATTTTGTAACAATTTTGCCACCCAAATTGAAATTTCAACACTTAGTAAGCACAACCTTTACCCTTTTGTGCCAACTGGAGCTGAGGACATAACTGAATCTGAACAAAAGTTTATATCAGACATATCCAGCATTTTTTCTTAAGGTTTTTATCATTTAAAGTGGGTCTACATTTCATTTTTCATTTAATATGTTTCTCCACACTTTTCCTAAGCTTGACAATGATTAACAAAATGAAAATCAAGCCTAAGCCATTTCATGTAAATCACAGCTCAGTGTAAAGCAATATCGTCACGATGGCCTCGGTGTGTGGGGGAGTTGGGTGGGGCGCAATGCACTCTTCGAAGTGTTTTGGGCAAGAAAACAAGTTAAAAAAAGCTAAAATTATCTTTAAAAACAATTCTACTAGCTAACTTCTACGTGTTCTTTATGATGGTCTACTTTTATTCGCAAAACTATTTCAAAGTTCTGCGCAAATAATTTTTCACTAACTTTTCAAAAGAAAGTGGTGCTCACTCAAGCGGAATTTTTTTTGGACAGTTATATCGTCATTTGCTTAAATGGATATGCACCAATGTAAAAATGTGGAAAAATATTTAGGATATTACAAATGTATAATTTTACAGGATTTTTTCGAAGTGTAGACTTTTTTTATACGCACTGTGTAGTACCACTGTATGATTTGTCCGAAGCAATATCACTATAATATGTACTAGTATTACTATGAGCCTTATTGCATTAAACGGGTTAATACACAAGATTTGAGATTTGAGCACAGAATCTGTTATTTTAATTTTTGTTCGAATGTTTCTTCATCAAATGTTCTGCGCATTATTTTGTTTATCTCTTTTTAGAAAGAGTAGATGTTTAAAGGTAAAGTCCATCCCAGGAAAATGGTGACTCGAATTAATAGAGAAAAATCAAAGTAGCATAGTGCTGAAAATTTCTTCAAAATCGGATGTAAAATAAGAAAGTTATGACATTTTAAAGTTTCGCTTATTTTTCACAAAACAGTAATATGCATAACTAGGTGAGTCAGTCGATGATGTCCATCACTCACTATTTCTTTTGATTTTTATTGTTTGAATAATACAATATTTCATTTTTTATAGATTTGACAATAAGGACCAACTTGACTGAACCATATAGTATTAAACAATGCTAATTCCACATGTTTAGGGAGGAATTAATCATTGTATCACTTGACAATAGAATATTTCGTATTTCATATAAGAAAATACAAAAGAAATAGTGAGTGGATGACGTCATAGTCTCCTCATTTGCATGCCAGCCAGGATGTGCATATAACTGTGAAATTGAGGGAAACTTTAAAATGTCATAACTTTGAAATTTTGAAAACATACATTGTTTTACTTTTAAAGATAATGAAAACTACGAAAAGTGTGTACAGAATCATTTCAAGTCACTTGTAAAAAAAAAATAATGATAAAAAAGTCCTCATGAGCAGCTCCGTCAATCGCTCCCTCGCTCTTGCCCCCCCCCCCCGAAAAAAAATCCGCATACAAACATTGTTTAAAAAGGATAGCTGGAAATCATTTTGGAGAGGAAAAAAAATCATTTTATTCGCTTTTGGCGCCGTTGAAGTAAAATATGTGCGTCGCTCGGCAGCGAGCCCCCCCCCCCCTTCGCCAAAGGGTGCCGATAATTGGGCACTAATGGAAAGTGTGTGTCGGCACTATCGGCTTTGATGGTCACTATCAGAGTATTAATTATTTGTTAACAAATTACTTTGGCCAATATGTGTTTACGGGGTATAGCTAAGTCCGTTCGTGTATCGTGGTGAAATCAAAGTAAATTACTGATATGGTTATTCATTAAGAAACTGTAAAGTTAAAGGAAGTAAAACATGAGCTGTTTTGTATTTGAATTTCAAACCTACTTCATCTTCACGGACGAAGATTTTGCTTAAAGGGGAATCCAGCCATGGCCATAAAATGTTGTGTTGGGAAGGAGAAAAATAAATTAAACAGAATGGTGAAAGTTTGAAAGAAATCGGACAAGCAATAAGAAAGTTATAGCTGCTTTAAAATTGAGATCACTAATACTATGTAGATTTCAAATTGGCAACTGGGTAAGTAAATTATGACAAGGGGCAAGGACAACTTTCCCATAGGCCATGTCCTTTATTATCAGGGATTTGTGGTTTTCTCCTAAGGACCCATTCCCCTGGGGCAGTAATCTAAATATAACCCAGGTAGTATATTGTTTATGTCCTCATGAAAGAAAAATATAATTTGAAATTAAACTTTTGGGAAAATTCACATTTTAGCCATATTATGTATTGTAGTACATGGAAGAGTAGTTCTTGCCTTACATCACTATGACATCCCATATGTGGCCAATTTCAAGTCTCTATGGGTATAGTGATTACCAACATTTACAACTTTTAAAAATTCATAACTTTCTTGATGTTTGTCCAATATTGTTCAACTTTCACCTATCAACTTGTCTGATTTTTCTTTTCCTTATAAAAACAAGTTTTTATTAGGGTTGGATTCCCCTTTAAGTCCGTCCGTTACCAACCGACATAGATATATATTAAGATTAAATCAAAGTAACAACACATATTCAATATAATACAGACATATCAATGGTATTTTATAACAAATATTGAAGATAAATTTACACAAAACCAAAGTGAGTTGCAATTATATTATCTATGTTACTTTCCTATAACATTCAAGCATATGAGTAAAATATTAAGAATCGGGGTGCCTTTCGTGAAAGGACTTTTCGGACGATTTATCCAACAGGACCCATTCTATTCGACAGTTGCCATAGAAACAGTGCTCCTTAGCCAATCAACAGCAAGAAAAGTTGTCAGATTTGACAACCTGTCGGACAAAAGTGTTGATGAAACACTCCCCTGGACTTCTGCCTGTGAATTCTGCAGAAAATATTACATTGTAATATCAATTCACTTGTTGACTGCCGAATTCTGTCTCTCCAATTGGTTTCAGTAGGCAATAGTTTGATCTGTATATTTTTACTATCCATATAACAATTAGTTCGATCCAAGCATTCGGATCGACCTGGCATGAGAATGGGATGTAGGCCGAATAAATAAAACTGTACATGAAAAAAAAGGGTCATCTTCGCTTTATTACGAATTCTAAATTATGCATTAAATAATAATTGCGTCCATTCGTTCACATTCAATATGGGAAACACAAAATATACAAACTTTGTTTTTGATGGACCCCCAATTCCCATACACATATAATATGTATTTTAAACGATTTTATAGCTTTTGGTACGATTTACTTTATCATACTATACTTCAATCATCATACTACGGTTATTGAAGATTAAATATGAAAAATGAAATTTTGATGTTTGAGATTTCATTTTAAACACTCATTTGAAGTGTTAAGCAATTAATGCAAAGTTTATATAGTAAAAAGCGTTGTATACAATTTAAAACAGCATGCTTACTGTATATTAAGTACAATATGAAGCTGGAATAATTTTGCACTTGCTTATGTTGTTGACATGGAATTGAAATAAAATCTAAATGTCCTGATGAATCTTGCAATCTTGTTAGAGAAGCAACCAAGCTACACGTGAGAACAGGCTTTTTTAAACAATTCTTTTATTCAAAATGGAGGGGAGAATACACATAGAGAGTGGGATAGATTACACTCTAAAAACAGAGAGTAAAAAAAGAAATGCCCAATATCATGAATATTGGGTGGAAAGGGAACCTGCATAATATTGGGCAAATGCATGATTGAAGGGTAATTTTCGATGAAACATTGCGTAAAATTTACAAAATATTCGCTACCCTTTTACCCAACAAACATGGATGTTCCCATTTTACCCAATATTGGGTTAACTTTTTTAGAGTGTACTCTATTCAAGGGATCGCAGTCCGAACATCAAACAAGTGGAATGCCTCTGGCTGTCTTACCTGCATCACGCGATTCAATGGATTAGTGGATTAGTCTTCGGACTTTGAAACAGAGGGTCGTGGGTTCGAATCCCAGCCATGGCGTAATTTCCTTCGGCAAGAAATTTATCCACATTGTGCTGCACTCGACCCAGGTGAGGTAAATGGGTACCCGGCAGGATTAATTCCTTGAATGCTTGAGCGCCTAGGCAGCCCAGCTACAGCCGGGGTAATAATAGCAGGGCCCGCTGGGAGAACAGTTTTCGGAACTGAAGCGGCTACCCTGGGTAAATATACCGCTATTATTATTATTATTATTATTATTATTCAATATAGCAGCAGTGCTGACTTTGAAAACTACTATAATAATAATTATTCACAAAAAACACCATTCATATAATGATACAATACTACGTTCATTGACATTTGACCTTGATCATATGAGCTAAAACTTGTCAGTGACACTTGATTACCCCTATATCCACATTTCATACACTATATCTATAAACTTTGATAGTTATGACAGCAATCTAATAATTACCTCTAAAATGGCCAAAGTTCAATGACCTTAAATGACCTTTGACTTTGGTCATGTGACCTGAAACTCGCATGAGATGTTCAGTGATACTTGATAACTCTTATGTCCAAGTTTTATGAACTAGAACAATATACTTACAGAGTTATGATGGTAATTCAACAAATACCCCCAACATGGCCAAAGTCCATTGACCTTTGACCGTGGTCATGTGACCTGAAACTCGCACAAGATGTTCAGTGATACTTGGTTACTCTTTTGTAAACGTTTTATGAACTAGACCAATACACTTACAGAGCTATGATGGTAATTCAACAAATACCCCCAACATGGCAAAAGTTCATTGACCTTAAATGACCTTTGACCTTGGTCATGTTACCTGAAACTCGGCGGGATGTTTAAAGATACTTGATTACTCTTATGTCAAAGTTTCATGAATCAGATCCATAAACTTTCAAAGTTATGATGGTAATTCAACAGATACCCATTATAGCCAAAGTTCATTGACCCTAAATGACCTTTGACCTTAATCATGTGACCTGAAACTTACACAGAAATTTTAGTGATATTTAATTACTATTATGTTTAAGTTTCATGAATCAGATCTATAAACTTTGAAAGTTATGATGGTAATTCAACAGATACCCCCATTTGGCCAAAGTTCATTGACCCTAAATGACCTTTGACCTTGGTAATGTAACGTGAAACTCAAACAGATTGTTCAGTAATACTTGATTAATCTTATGTCCAAGTTTCATGAAACTTTAAGTTATGATCACATTACAAAAACCTCACCTTAGGTTAAGATTTTGATGTTGATTCCCCCAACATGGTCTAAGTTCATTGACCCTAAATGACCCTTGGCCTTGGTCATGTGACCTTAAACTCAGGCAGAATGTTTTGTAATACCTGATTACCCTTAATGGCCAAGTTTCATGAACTAGGTCCATATACTTTCTAAGTTATGCTGTCATTTCAAAAACTTAACCTTCGGTTAAGATTTGGTGTTGACGCCGTCGTCGGAAAAGCGGCGCCTATAGTCTCACTCTGCTATGCAGGTGAGACAAAAATTATTCATCGTAAGGCGACCGCACACCTTACGATTGGTCTGCGACCCGATTTCAGAATAAAATTTTGTAGAATTTGATGCTAATATTGAGACTTGGAATATCTTACTGTGTAATGTTCGAAATCATCGTACGAATACCTATGTTCAAATCTGTGACTATGCTATCATCCTTCTTAGAATAAAAGCGAATTTAATATCTAGTCGTAATGACGTCATAGCAGTCGTACGATTGGCTACGATTTCAAACTAATTTGGCCTTTACTCCAAAATAAAGGTTTGCAATCTTTCAAAATGGATATATTAGTATTCTTTCAATTAATTTTAACCTCAAATAAAATGATATGTTCCATTCACATTTTCAGAAAATGAGCAAAGTGCGATTTGTTCCAGAATCGGATCGCGAACAGTCGTAAGGTGTGCGGTGGCCTTTATAAGCAGCGAGTGAAATCCCATCAGTGAAAATAACGGCGTTGTATTCACAGAGGTGAGGTCAATACCTAGAACAATACAAATGTGATCCAACCAGTTTTGGTAACGTGAAGACATTTTGACCTTGTACTGATTCGAACCTATATTGTGAAGACATTCAAGGAGAGAAAGAGGGCGGGAAAAATTGACAAGTCTAAATGAACGAGGAGGGGTTATATCTACCAATATTTCATAGCATATGTTGTCATATTAAATACACCTAAATCAGGAATGCAAGTAATTCGTACGAGGCCGTTTGATTTATTTCACTCTGTAAAATAGAAATTCCCAATGACAACAAAATAGTGTAATATACGTGTATTTGTAGAAAAGAATACATTCACTATATATTCGCATTTAAATCTTCGTGCTAAACCACGCTGACCATGGATTTCTTTACCTGCACAGAAGACTGATTGTTCCATGTGGTCCAAAGAGTACTGGATCGGGCTTCACCATGCAGCCCGACCCACGAGGTCCTTTTCTTTGGTCCGATCATACACCGGTCACCTACATGAACTGGTGTGAGGATGAACCAAACGATGGCGGGGGAGAAGACTGCGTGATGTACATGCCAAAGCTTTCAGGATGGAATGACATAGATTGCAATCGAAGATTTCCCTTTGTCTGTAAGCTTTCTGCTTCATGTGACTGGCGATGATAAATGGCGAGATTTCATACCGCCAGTGCGGAACGAAATCAAGAACACGGTAAATGTATTGAAAAAGCCGTTCATATATGACAATGGATAGCTTGGAGGTCTTTGTCGAAAACTTGTGAACCATAACAGCAGTTTCGTCCTACGTTTCAGAGGTGACGTAAAACTGCAAACTATGTCGTTTCTCTCTCTCTTCCTTCATCTTTGTCCTTCCATTTCATCTGCCATCACACTTATTTTTGTTATCTTTCTTTCTCTTTCATCCACACAGGTGCACCAGTCTTCTCGGTTACATTTCTTTTCACTTTCCATCCATCATTTCCGTACTCGATCCATCACAATAGCATTTTAGGATTTTTTTCTCGTTATTGCATTTATACTCCTACCTACAAATCTGTCTTTTAAATTTTATTCTTTGAGGAATCCATACTCAATAAGCCCTGCTTTTTAGTGGAACCCTCCATTTCCTCAACATTTATTTAAATAGTAAAGATGAATAAAAGAAATCATATGCAAAATACAGTTATTATTATGATTATCTAGTTCATTGTAAATATCATTCTTAATATCATTATCATATTGTTTAGTGTCTATTGTAAAGATTTATTCATCTATGTCATATGGTCATACTGTATATACTTGAATATTCATTGATATCTTTGTAATGATTTCTTTTAATGTTACAATGTAAATTGACTAGTGTTGAAATGAAAATAAACCAAACTGAAACTGAAGTATTATAGTCCTGGACGAAACCAATGTTTTGATTCACCAATTTTCGGCAAAGACTTCTTGGTTGTTCTTTGTTATGAAGGGTATTTGACAATATATTTTCAATGTTCTTGAAAACGTTCGGCGTCGATGCGGTGTGCAAACTCCCTAATAACTCAATAGATTCCAAGACACGATCGCGGGTGGCTATGCAGATGAGGAATTAACATGGTACAGAAGATTTTGTCGAATATGAAAACTTCAATGAACAGGTTTTTTTTTTAATTTAAGAAGTTGCTATCCCTGAGTTCGGTCGTTTCTGCAGTGTCAATTTTTGTGAGATGTTCTTTTTGCACTTCTATAAATCTCATTATATAGCTATTGCTAAGGACAAAGGACCAGCTCAATCCAAGGTCGAATCATTTTCAATACAGTCAAGATATAGTGTAAACAAGATTTCATTTTGACCAACGTAACACATGCATCATTATGATTCAACATTTAGATCATGATGACCATGATGAAAATAATAAATAACTGATAATAAAATAATTTCTATCACACACCCATACATAAAAATAAACGATTGGAGAATCAAAACAAAGATTAGGTTTTTTTATGTCAATAGTATTACAAAATAAGTATTAAACAAAACGAATAAATATGCATGGCTGTTTATAATTAAATTCAATTCTTTATTTCATTTCCATTCAAACATAATGCAAAATAATATAAATCGGATACAATTTTACAGATGAACATTCTTACCTTGTAAAAACAGTATAAAATTGAGCATAAATGGAAATAATGAGTTTTACCAAAATAATAATGCTGGCAAGTGCTGACAAATGAGCATAATTGGAAAGTGCGTGTCGATATCATTGGTTTTGACGGTCAATATTAGATTAATTAATAAACAAATAATTACTTTTTGACTATATGTATCTACGGCTAGCTACATCCGGTCATGTATCGTGGTGAAATGAAAGTAAATTAGTGTAAAGGTTATTCATTAAGAAAAGGTAAAGTTAAAGCAAGTAAAACATAAGGGAAATTTTAAGTTTCGAGCTATGAATATTAAAATCTAAAAGTTGTTTAGAAATCATGAAGATTTTAAACATTTGTTTGAACGGTTAAACAACTATTGGATAGTTAATATTGTAAACAGCATCGTATGTGAAACAGCGTGATTATTCTGTAATGTGTACAACAATCAATGTGGATTTATTTTGCAGCTGATTGTTTATGCAGACAAAGTATTGTAATCTTATAAGGCATACTAAATTAAATGAGCACGAAGCATACATTAAATCCCGATATAGTATATAGGACGTACAGAGATCAATATAGAAATGACTAAACTAATGAATTCAACGTCAATTTATAATTTCATAACAGTGAAATTATGTTTGATCGTCTCGTTATGACACTCTAATTGGACATTGCCAAAAAGTGAAAGAAATTTTCACAAAAGCGAAAATAGAAGAAAAAAAATGAAATCAATGAATATACGCACACACGGGCATACGCAAGATATGTTTTTCAGACGGGGACAAGAATCTATGAAATGTTTGAGAACATCAAGCAGGTGGGAGAAGGAATCGAAGGATAGAAGGGAGATTATGCATGCAGAGTGGGATAGATACCTTATTCAGAGGACTCTTATTAGAACCCTTAGACCATCCAAATGTCTGGATATCGTGCCGGGAATAAAGGAGTACCTAATGACTTCTTAATATAATACAAGTAAAATGCAAAGAATGTCATGGCTGACTCGGAATCTATATACATTTAGATCATTAAACGATATTGTCATTCTGATGTTAACGACCAAAACTGCTAGGAATTAATAAATGTTTACATTTGGTCCTTACAGTAGGTCACATCTTCCAGTTTAATTGTTTGATACATTTTTATTTGCTGCTTTTGCTAATTCTAATAGTACAAAGAACCTTTGCTCCTAAAAATTAAATAAAGCATACTGTTCAGAGCTAAATAAAAGACGTTCAAATTCCAATGATTCATATTAATTCGTATTAATGATGTTATAGTGAAGCATCATGGTATAGTTTCATTTGGCAATCAGCAAGACGTCTTATGGACTTTCACTCCCCAGATTTAAAGCAGATACGAACCAATAACGCCATCTCGAGTCCTGAGCTACTAATACCTGGCCTTTTTCCTGACCCATAATGATAGTGTAGTCTAGTAATATAGACCCACTTGAATGATAACATGCTGATTAAACTACTCAATACATTTATACCACAATAATTATTTAACTAAGTAGCAAAACGATTACTTTTCCTCTCAAAACATTTTAGTGTCTCAATACAAATACAATTAATTGTAGGTCAATGTATTCTCCGTGGTATTAGTATATTATCTGAAAACGTATATTTCAAGACTATGTATCTATAACACACATTCAATGAGAGATCACATACAGCTCACTCCCCTTTTAAAGTGGGCAGACCTACTTGGTATGATGCAAAAATATTATATAGGCTGGAATACTCCATAGGGAGTGATGAATGTGTATAGTCATGTAATATTATCCTATAACATCATTGATTGTATATGTCAACTCTAATGTCTTAGGTACATCATGAAGCACCGGACTATATAGCAAATACTCCTCCAAAATAGACATCGGCCTGTCTCAAACAGCCAGCATGTAAATCATCTCCGTCGTGAAGTTTCAAGAAAGCCCTGTTTCAGAACAGTTGTAAAGAGTCAGGTCATCACCGTATGAGATGCGATTTCGACGCAGGGTGCAGCACTTGGACTGCTTCCACAGCTCTCTTGCCCTCCGATTGACCAAAGAACTGGTTGACATGTAAACAGGAACGTTCCACCAACAACTGCATAACATAATCACATTGGACACAAAGAAGAGGACATCGTAGCTCTGATCACTCAGAGATACAGACACCATTGCAACAAAGGTCACGAACAACGGAATAATAGTGATATAGAAGAGTCCCGTGATAATGAGGACAGTACGAAGTCCCTTCCGTCCAGGTGCCCTTGATCTGGCGCTGGTAGATTCCCTGTCACCATCTGCACCTCCTACAGAAACAACATGCTGTTGTCGACTGGCCCTTGTAGCAATGACCAATAGACGGATATTCATGCATGTCAGCATGACGAAAGGGATAATGCACAATGCAACATACACTGAGAAGGCAATGAAAGCACTCTGACCCAAGGTGGCATCCTCTTCTTCAATGTAATCTACAGAATGATGTATGCAAAAACTGGTCATCAATTTAGTCAACGGGAATCCGGGACCAGGGTAAAACATAAAAGAAATTGCGAAGAATACTGATTCCATGGCTATAAAAATCAATCCAAGTCTCTTAACAGTGGCTAAACGGATGTAATGCAATGGGTAACAGACAGCCACATAGCGCTGAAGATTTATGAGAGCAACATGGTATGTTGAACTTAACCACAGAAAGCTATATGCAAACGGGATGTAAATGCAGGCAGTAGTGGAAAAGGAACTTCTGCTGTTGTAGATGCATTCAAAGGTCCCCAACAGCACGCCACCGATGAGATTGGTGACGGCCAGACTTTTGAACTGTATTCGACTTACATCCTCAAACTCCTGGTGCCAACGGTGAAGGATGGCCAAAGCAAAAGAATTGAAGAAGATCGTTACGATCGACAGTGCCCCACTAATAGCGGCTTGTATATAGCTAAACAGTGCAACGTCCGACACCTGGGTGACGTTGAAGTCGTGTGAAAAATGTAAATACATATCTAGCTCAAGTCCAAGGATCGTATAAAATCAAGGCTTGATGATTTGAAACGAATTGTCAATCTTTCTGTTTTGAACTTATATATAGATGGGTACACGAGATCAGCTGATAATCAACTCATGAGCTTCGAACAGTTGCATTCCGTTTTGATAGGGCAAAGTTAACGTCACTTTGATCATGGCTATCTGGCAAATCGATCTTCTGTCACTTCGATGTGCAATAATATTGTGATTTGTACGATGTTCGTGAGCGAAGATGATGTCTCTTTTGCTTTACGAACGAACGCACATTTGGGATTTCTCCTTGTCGAAGTTACGGAAGGAGCTTGTAAGTCCAGCCTTTCTCCCATTCATTTCTTTACTTCTTGATGAGGAAAACTTCACAGCATCTAATTTATTGCCCTTTATCCTAGGTACGCTTCAGCCGCAAACAGGAAACTGTGTTCAATTTATGCGTGAAATCAATGATTTACCGGTCAAAGAATCGTACTTAGTTGTTCTACACGACTCCTGTTTTCGTTGCTTTTGTTTATGATTTGACAACCAGTAAGTGTATCCATCGCGTTTGCGTGACCTATTCGTATATGGACTAATAAAAAGTGAAATCAATGATTCACAAATCACAGAATAGTACTTCGCTTTTCTACACCGTTCCTACTTTCGATGCCTAACGCGCTTATATGTTTTTGATTCTAGAAGCAGTTCACTGTTTATACCCATCGCTTTTGTGTTATTAATTCGTATCTCCTCTTCTAGAAACTGTAATCGTATTAAAAAATCGGGACGTGAGATTTTGTTTAAAATGATTGTGCAAAACGCGAGCAGAAGCAAGGTAATGTCAATTATAGACCTCTGCCCATGTTTCGGCCAACTGCGCCTTCCTGCCCATTAGGCACGCGTTCAGAAAGAACAATAAAATTGATAATATAAAACAACGACAACAAACGCAATTACATTCTTATTGACGTAAGTGCACCATCGATCGATTAACCGTATAAAAGCTAAATCATAAGCATGATAAGAGCACTAACTGTTAAGTGGAAACAATTTGTTTTCCCTGACTATGGGGCAACGAATTCGTTGGAAATGCCGGCGAGGAGACTAATTACATGACATTGTCATCAGAGCATGCAAAAGGGCATACAGCGCGTCCCAGAATAAAAGGAAACTGTAATTCAGTGTGGGTTTTTTTGGCCATCATAATCAAACATTTGCTTCATGAAATGTACATTAATTGAAAGACATGCTTCTTGTTATATATAAGAATTGTAAGAGCAATTACATTCATTTTATTGAGTTATTTTTCTCTTTAAGGATATTCATAGCATAGAATGATTAAGAACATTCCAGAATGTCTCATTAAAGCTTTGTTAGGCATGTCTATTTAATAGGCTGAATTATCTCTGTTATTTATGGAATGTAGACAATAGACTAGTGGCAGTGAAAAGAACAATAGGATTAGCTATGTTATTGACATTATTAATTTCACTGAGGTCATTCAAGTCTTCTAAAATTAGATTGCTCTAGAAATTGGCGGAATGTTCTTTTTGTAGACAATACTAGAAGCTTCCAGAATAGTGAATGATTTATATATAAGCTGGCAGTTTCTTCAAGGACATCATCATATCAGCTCAGAACGCCAGATTTTATGTCAGAGCATAGTTTATTTCCACCTGGAATACAACATTTATCTTCTGTAGAATTATTTGCACGCCATCAATAAACTGTTTGCAGTTATTTTGAGAGAGGAATTCTCAGTTCTCATCGATATCAACAACCTGTTTTAATGAACGCTTTTCAACCCATGGATTGCTGAAATTGACTGTTAATCATCATCAACATCGTCTTCACAGACATTTCAACTCCTTACAGTGACTCTTGTTATTCATCGTGCTTCAACATCAATTTCATCATCGCCATCATTGTGAACTTTAATTTACGAAATCTTCGCCAACCAACTTGGATTTTTATTTGGATATATCATAACCTTGGATTGCACTTCTAACACTTCAAAAGATGTAAGATTATCATTTTTTGTGTATGGTTAATTATTTCCTGTAATAAAAAAGGAAATCAAATTTAAAACTATATTTTCATTGTTATCTGTTGCAGTATCGTAACATTCTCTCCTTATATTTAAGCCCATCTCAACGATCTTAATGCGCGCATGACTGATCTAAAACAATGGAAATTTGGTGCTAGACCAAATTTCCATTTTATCTGGATTTACTGCCATCTATTTGAAAAAGGTAGATCATAACTTAACCATCCGTCTTCTCTTCATTCATATGAGACCTTAATATGCAGAAAATATGACTGACGCACAGGTGAGAAAAAAATTTGCGTGAAAGCGTGTTTGATTTCAAAGCAGCGGACAATGGGCTATCGGTGAATAGGCAGAGAGTGAGATCTTCTGGTTGGTATGAATGCTATCTTTGGAGATAATTATTTCTAACATGAAAAGAATATGCTTGACAAATGATTAGACGAGGCATGGACAGCGGAATTATGGGTATTGGGGCTCCAAGCAACGTTGCCAGAACTGGCATAATTTCTACCCTTTCAGCATAATTCATTATGCTGGCATAATTTTGGCATAATTATAATTTTTTAAGCAAAGAATCTGGCATAATAATAGCATATTTAGCATAATTTTTTTCGATTTTTTTCCCCACATGTTGTTTTTAATTTTTCACATTTCTACTAACTAATGAACGGCGCCAGCACCGACAGAAGTGGGGGAAATCGTTGACATGCATGCATCCACTCCAAAAATTTTAGGTTGATAACTTTTTATTTTATTTTTTTTTTTTGCTTGTCAAAAAAAAATTGGTATTAAAGCCACTCCTAAAATTTAGGTTGATAACCTTTTTTTTTTTTTTTTTTTTTGCTTGTAAAAAAAAACGGTTTGGCATAATTTTTCGCGATAATTTCGCTGCTCCTCTAGCATAATCACTGGCCACGCTGGCTCCAAGCCAAAAATTGCTTTCTCCTCTGCACTTGATGTTATCCCATTTTCTTCTTCGCCCCACCCCAAAAAACATGTTCCGCCGCTCTTTTGAAACGATTGAGAGTAGTGTGAGAATTTATTCAAATTATTACCATGGTAATTGATCAGTCAAGAATGTAATAAATGAAAACAATAAAGGGCTTTCCTTCTCCGGCCCGAACAGCATTAACCTTAGCTTATTAGCTGCTGCTTCGTTGGGCAAACGAAATGCTTGTATTTCAACGATCCGTCGAATATGTATAAATCAAACATGTTTTATAGAGCTACATTCTCTCGACCATCATGACCATGTCATTTATAGTTTATGCATAAAGTCTCGTATGAAAGACAGGGTGGCTAATAAAGTTCTGAACTTTGTTTTCCGAACAGAAGTAACTGTAAGAATAACTCACGCAATATCGTAATTTGCTCGTGCAAGTGAAAATTGGGTAGCACCACTTTTGATTATTCGAACTCGGTCAAGCGTGAATTACAAATGCTGAGATGGGCTATAAATGAAGGAAGGATAAGCAGATCTTTTCACTAATATACATCACAATGATGCAAATTTATGAATGTGATAGCAAAAACTGAATTACGGTTTCGTTTTTTTTTCTGGAATGCACTAGAGAGCGCCGACTGAGCCTCCAATGTGGTAGTAGCTTGAATGTAATTGGTGGAATTTTCGGTTAATGTACAACGTTAGCATTAATGGCACTTTTAACAAATGAATCGAGAAAGACAGAGAAAAAGAGAGAGTTAGAGGGGAGAGAGAGGGAGATTTCTAGAGGGAGTGTGTGTGTGCGTGAGAAAAACAACTTGCTCATTACAGCCAATCAACCCATTCACATCTAACTTAGATAATCACAGCATGACTTTAATGTACACATTATTCACGACAGTTATTTTCTTCTGTGAGTGTGCGTGTGTGTGTGTGTATGTGACACGAAGAGTGAACAGGGCCCCGTCTTACAAAGAGTTACGCTTGATCCGGTCAATCGCAACTATGGAAGGCCAGCAACGTCAACACATATTATGAATGTTTTTTTCAAAATATTTTCTTGCTGTGAAGTATATTCATGCATTCATTGTTTTCTTGAAAATTCACTCCGCTTCTTTTTGCATACGAAGGACATTGTGAAAAATTTTCGTAGAAAGGAATTATGACACTGATGGATTTCCATAGAGTTCTGATCGGATCAATCGTAACTCTTTGTAAGACGGGGTTTAGGTGTTTGCGTGCGTAAGGAATACATTCACCTTTCATTTTGAGAGTGCTATGTTCCGTTATTGTATTTTATATGTATATACATATAGGGAGAGAGAGAGAGAGAGAGAGAGAGAGGGGGTTGGGTGAGGGGGGAGAGAAAGATAAATTCAATTCAATTCAAATTGTTTATTCCGCATGTAGAATTCAATACATGCTATAGTCACAACACTGAAATTATAGAAAATGTATAAAGTTCATCAATGGGCAACATTAAGAAGCAAACTAGTCACTAGCGTACCTGACGAGTCACAATCCATGCAAGGGACATATCCGTGCCCCCCCTGACGAGTCTTGAAGACCTTTTTTTTGCTTGTCAAATTTTTTGGCGGACGAATTCCCCCCCCCCCCTGCGGAAAATCCTAGGTACGTCACTGAAACTAGTCATACCGGTACATTGAAGAAGTTATGGTAAGCTTAAATCATAAATAATTACATTTCTTAAATGTCTTAAAAAATGCTATTCAAAATCGAAAAAAGATGAATGTACAGAATTACAATATAAGTCAATAAAGACAATATAAAAAGCGATAAAGATTAAAATCGGATTTATTAGAATTGATATGGAGACTAAAAATTAAGATAGAATGAGCAAGATAATGATTTATATAGGACGAGTAGGAAAATAATACAGATAGGATGAGCAAGAGATGTTATCTCTTAGCCATCTATACATTAAAATCTAACTTAGATTACTTTCATAGCATGAGATGAATAAACGCATTAATGACAGCTATTAGATTCAGTTAAGAGTTTGTGCTTGTGAGTGGGTGTGTTGTATGCGTGTTTGTAAGGGGTGTGTGTGTTTGTTTGTGTGCAAGGGTAGGGAAGTGAAAAGGAGGCCGTTAAAGTATAATGTTACAAATTCTGTCACATATTACAAATGATTTAACATAACCAAACACTTTTTAAGGGACCACCACCACACAAAATGAGGCAAACCTTTTTTTTTAATAGATTTTGAAAATATTTTTACAAGTAAATGTTATTACGCTTTCCAATTATCCTTTCCTTTTAATCAGTTCATTTTTTCCTGGTCACAAAAGTCTTTTAGCTAGGAGCGGGCGGAGTGGGGCATGACACGCCACTCCCCCCCCCCCGCCAATCTAAGATATCTCAATAACGCTGCAATGTGAATATCACCTACATCTTGGAAGGAAATGCGTTCATGTCTTTTCAATTTCGTTAACGGGCTTCCTTGCAACACTTAAGACGTTGATACAGCTCTATAGCCCTGCGACGTAAATGAGCGCTCGTAGACATGTAGACTGGGACATTCCACCAGCAGCTGCAGATCAGAAACGCATTGGCCAAAAAATAGAGGGCGTCGTAACCCGTGCGGCTTAGATAAAAAGCCGGCATGACCAATACAGACGCGAACACGAACGTCGGAACGATAGACATGTAGAAGAGACATGTAATAATGAGAACCGTTCGAAGACCTTTAAGTCCTGGTATGCCGGAATCGGTTTTACGTGCTTCCTCGGGTTGTACGGGGATAACACATTTTTGCAGACCCACTCGCCTTGCGATGATAAACAGTCGGACATTGCAGTAGGTCAGTATCATGAATGGTATAATGTATAGGAACCCGTATACGGCGAAATAGATGTAGATGTTGGTGCCCAATGTGGCACCGCCAATTCCGTCAGTAAAGGTCTCATGACCACACCGGCTGGTTACGAATTCATAAAATGGAAAACTAGGAATGGGTAGCATCGGAATGGAAAGGCTGATTAAGATGAAATCGAGGATAGCGAATAATGCAATCAATCGCTTGACTGTCGAGAAGCGGATGTACCGAAACGGGTAGCAAATCGCCAAATAGCGCTGAAGATTCATCAGCGCTACCTCATACATAGAACTGAACAACGTGTAGGTGCCTATGAACGGTAAAAAGTGGCATAACCGTTCAGAAACCTCTCCTCGGTCGAGATAACGTATCATGCCATCAAAGATCCCTGTAGTTACACCACTGATCAGGTTCATGAGAGCGAGATTGAAGAACAGCATCCGACTTACTTCATCAAACTCGTGGCGCCATCGCTGCAGGACGACCAGTGCAAACAGGTTAAAGATGAATGTCAGGACTGTCATTAAACAGAAAAAGATTGCTGACATGTACACTGACCAACCGGGAGGAACATTGGCCGAATTGTTAATTGCAGGAGAAGAGGAGAAGTTCAGATCCATATCGTACAGTATGTACAGTCGTTCACAGGCTCCAGTAGAGATATCAGGATGTTAATCTCCAAGAATGTTTAATATCAAGAAAAAGCAAGAGCTGGCAGAAAACAGATGGCTTGCCGTATAAAGGTCAGATATTCCTTTTTTTTTACTTTGATGTTACGAGTCCCATTACCAGCAAAAACGAACTCTCTTTTTTTTTTCTTTCAAAGAGAAGTGCAATTTTCCCTAGTTCTCCTCTCCTGGAACTACCGGTTAAGAATAAATATGGTTAGATTGATACATTCGATGATAACACTATAAGAGGGGTACGGGAGGGGAGTACAAATGTCACCGGATAACGAACTCGCTGGTCAATCCTTTATAAGCACACTTTTGGGATGCTCTCATATCCTGATATTGAAGTGTTTCAGTTTGTGTCATTGAAAGTTGCTTTAGGGTCAGGTGTAGGGTTAAAAACAGAGAGACACAATCATATCCATTTCCTCTTTGAATTCGCAAGCGTTGAAAAGAAAGAGTAACTTCCAGGTTATGCTAAGAAGTGTCACAATGTTAACTAACAATTCATTGATGTAAATAAGTTCCCCTTTATTTCCCCTGGACCCTAATTAAGCCTATTCGAATAATTCGTATGAGAACGTACCAGAGAGGCGTCGAATGTGGGTGTTATGAACATTTAAGACGTTACGTTTTCAGCAGTCTTTAGCAGTTCTATTGTGATTGCCAAGTCAGTCCTGAGAACGAATCATTTAGCTGATATCCATTTTCTGAAACATTTTTTGACATGAAAACTTCCAATTTGTTGAGCGCCCCGTGTTCTGATGAAAATGTAATATAGTTCCCAGCTAAACGGAGTCTCTTTGAAGAGGGGTAACCATGTTATTCAGCTGAAACTTCATTTATTTCACAGTTGAAAATCGAGAGCTGGTGATCGATTCGCCACAATATATCGCCAACTCCCTTGAGGAACTTCAATTTCCGTCGAGTCTTACGTATATCATCTCCGTGCTCTCCTTGGGAACATTTCATGAAATAACTTGTCAGACGTTTTATCCGACAAGTTCCATTTGATCCAACAGTTACCATAGTAACAGTGCCTCACAGCCAATCAAAATCCAGGAAAACTGTCAGAACTGACATTTTGTTTGGCAAAAATATTGATGAAACGCTCCCCAGATGTCAGTTATTACCACTGAATTTTATAACTTCAATATAAAACCGCCAACAGAAAGTCAATAGAGACAATAAGGCAATAACAACGGCACATCGCAGTCACGGGCTTTTACTCAAAGGTTACCATTTAGAATAAGAATGGGTGCACGTAATACCTCATTAAAATGACAGAAATTGACTCTCTATTTGCTTTCGCCCATACATGCACTATGGAAATCAGACAGGATTCTTATTCTATAGAGACAGGGGCAGTTTGACTCAGGTTATACCAATCATTCAAGATGACAAGCTCTGAAAACGAGCATCGGGGTCCGTTTCATGGAGACTCGTTATAACAGCAAAAGCACACTTTCCATAACAAATATACTATTAGCCAGTCAGATTGAGGGATTTCAGTAGCTTTTAACTGTTATTGCAAATTGGTTATAACAACAGGTTTCATGAAACAGACCATAGGCCCAATGCGAGTCTGGTTTATTACTAGTATAATTGCGAATTGGAGTGCAGTGTAAATTATCACAAAGGCCGATGAGCACGAGCACGAGGAAGCAAGATACAAATAAAGAGATTAATACCATGACGGGGAAACAGAAAATTGAGGACCGGAATCGAATGTAATATCGAATAAATCAAAAGAGTGAAATAAATGGATAGAGCTAGGCAGAGATCTAGTGGGGCGTGGCTAAGAAAATAAACACACATTCATACCCACTTCATATATTATGTCAGATGCATACTCAATCAGAGAAAGGAAAGATAGAAATGGGAGAGCACGTGGGTGTGTTTGTGCGTAGGAGAGAATGATATAGAGGGAGTGGGGGAGAAGAAAAATAGAGAATTACAATAAACACACACACACCCACTCACAAAACACACTTACATATTGTGTGTGTGTGTGTGTGATAGGTAGAGGAGAGATCGAGGAGAGAAAGATATTTAGAGGGAATGGGGGAGAAGAAAAATAGAGAATTACAATAAACACACACACACACACTCAAAGAACACACTTACATAGTGTGTGTGTGATAGGTAGAGGAGAGATCGAGGAGAGAAAGATATTTAGAGGGAATGGGGGAGAAGAAAAATAGAGAATTACAATAAACACACGCACACACCCACTCACAAAACACACTTACATAGTGTGTGTGTGATAGGTAGAGGAGAGATCGAGGAGAGAAAGATATTTAGAGGGAGTGGGAGAGGGAAAAATTGAAAATTTAAATAATAGCACACACACACATCACCCTCTCATAAACAACACACACGTAGTGTGCGTGTTACAGAGGAAGAGAACGGGAAAGATGGTGAAAAGGGACACTATCATATAATGTTGTTTGTCATATCACATCTCTCTATTCATATCTACCGTAGATTGAGACTGGAATTATTCCATTAAAGGCAGGGTGACCAGATTTCACAAATTTGAATACGGGACAATCGACAAAAAAGTAGAATTGGGAGGGTGAACGAAAGAATGAAAAAGAATGGAGAAAATACGAAAGAAAATAGATGAATTGAGAAAAAAAAAAGAAAAAATGAAGGGGGAAACGAAATAAACAAAAATAAAAGAAAGTTAGAATAAAAGAAGGATGAAAGAAAGAATAAAAGAGAAAAAAAAGGTTTCCGTCATTCTTTAAATTGAATATAGAAAGAAAGAAAAGAAGGGAAGATGAATACATGTGTGAAAGACAAAATAAAGGAGAGAAAGAAAAAAAAGAAAATAAGAAAAAGGAGGAGGAAAGAAAGAATGAAGGATAGAGAAATGTTTCCTTCATTCTTTGAAAGAAAGTAACAAAGAAAGAAAGAAGAAAAACAGGAAGGGAAGAAGGAGGGACTAAGGAAGGAAGGAAGGGAGGAAAAGAATAAGAAGGAAAAATAGAATAAAGAAGGAAAGAGAGGGAGGAAAGAATGAAGGGGGGGAGAGAATAAAAAAAGAAAAATATGGTAGGAGAGAAAGAACGAAAAGAAAAAGGAGATAAAGGGAGAAGGAAGCAAAAAAAAAAACGTTTAAGGAAAGAAAGAAAGAAGGAAATAAAAAAGAAATTTAATAAAGAAGGTAGGTAAGAGAAAAAAGGAAAGAAAGAAAAATCAACACACACAGAGAGAAAGGGTCAGGAAAGAAAGATAGGAAATAAAGATAGATGGAACAAAAAAGGGCAAGCAGGAACGATAGGATGAAGAAAGAAGGATAGAAAAGAAAGAAAGAGGAAACAAGTTCAAACTTCAAGCAAACAAAAACAATCCAATCATCTAACAAAAATCACAATGATATTTGGTCTTTTTAAATATATTTTCAACATTTTAAAAACTAAATTGTTTTAGAAATGAATAAAAATTTGTTCCTCCGATTACATCTCCAAATTAGTAATCTGAGAATCCATAATATAATTATACAAATTTCCTGTCGACTTTGTGATTATTTTGTTGGAAAAACAGTTTATCATGTCATTGTCAAAAAAAGGAAGATAAAAAGGGGGAGAGCACGTGGGTTGTTTGTGCGTAGGAGAGAATGATATAGAGGGAGAAGAAAATAAAGAATTACAATAAACACACGCACACACCCACTCACAAAACACACTTACATAGTGTGTGTGTGATAGGTAGAGGAGAGATCGAGGAGAGAAAGATATTTAGAGGGAGTGGGAGAGGGAAAAATTGAAAATTTAAATAAAAGCACACACACACATCACCCTCTCATAAACAACACACACGTAGTGTGCGTGTTACAGAGGAAGAGAACGGGAAAGATGGTGAAAAGGGACACTATCATATAATGTTGTTTGTCATATCACATCTCTCTATTCATATCTACCGTAGATTGAGACTGGAATTATTCCATTAAAGGCAGGGTGACCAGATTTCACAAACTTGAATACGGGACAATCGACTAAAAAGATCAACAAAGAAAGCCACACAGTGTTAGACAGTGTGAAAAATAGAATTGGGAGGGTGAACGAAAGAATGAAGAGAAAGAAAAGACGAAAGAGAATAGATGAATTGATAAGAAAGAAAGAAAAAATGAAGGGGGAAATGAAGGCAAAAAAAAGAAATAAAAGAAAGTTAGAATAAAAGAAGGATGAAAGAAAGAATAAAAGAGAAAAAAAAGGTTTCCGTCATTCTTTGAATTGAATATAGAAAGAAAGAAAAGAAGGGAAGATGAATACATGTGTGAAAGACAAAATAAAGGAGAGAAAGAAAAAAAAGAAAGTGAGAAAAAGGAGGAAAGAAAGAAAGAATGAAGGATAGAGAAATGTTTCCTTTATTCTTTGAAAAAAAGTAACAAAGAAAGAAAGAAGAAAAACAGGAAGGGAGGAAGGAGGGACTAAGGAAGGAAGGAAGGGAGGAAAAGAAAGAATAAGGGAAAAGAATAAGAAGGAAAAATAAAATAATGAAGGAAAGAGAGGGAGGAAAGAATGAAGGGAGGAGAGAATGAAAAAAAGACAATAATGGAAGTAGAGAAAGAAATAAAAGAAAAAGGAGAGGAAGGGAGAAGGAAGCAAAAAAAAAACATTTAAGGAAAGAAAGAAAAAAGGAATTAAAAAAAGAAATTTAATAAAGAAGGTAGGTAAGAGAAAGAAGGAAAGAAAGAAAAATGAACACAGAGAGAAAGGGTCAGGAAAGAAAAAAGATAGATGGAACAAAAAAGGGCGAGCAAGAAGGATAGGATGAAGAAGGGATAGAAAAGAAAGAAAGAGGAAACAAGTTCAAATTTCAAGCAAACAAAAACAATCCAATCATCTACAAAAATCACAATGATATTTGGTGTTTTTAAATATATTTTTAACATTTTAAAAACTAAAATGTTTTAGAAATGAATAAAAATTTGTTCCTCCGATTACATCTCCAAATTAGTAATCTGAGAATCCATGATATAATTATACAAATTTCCTGCCGATTTTGTGATTATTTTGATGGAAAAACTGTTTATCACGTCATTGTAAAAAAAAAGAAGATAAAAAAGGGGAGGGCACGTGGGTGTGTTTGTGCGTGGGAGAGAATGATATAGAGGGAGTGGGGGAGAAGAAAATAGAGAATTACAATAAACACACACACACACCCACTCACAAAACACACTTACATAGTGTGTGTGTGTGATAGGTCGAGGAGAGAAAGATTTATAGACGTAGTGGGAGAGGGAAAAATAGAAAATTTGAATAAAAAAACATACACACACATTACCCTCTCATAAACAACACACATGTAGTGTGCGTGTTACAGAGGAAGAGAACGGGAAAGATGGTGAAAAGGGACTATTAATCATTTAATGTTGTTTATCATATCACATCTATCTATTAACATCTACCATAGATTGCGACTCGAAATATTCCATTAAAGGTCAAGTCCACCCCAGAAAAATGTTTATATTAATCAACAGAGAAAAACCTAACACACGGTAAATAGTATACTCATTGCTAAGAAGCATGAATGCTTGTAAGCAAGCAAATAGAGGACCGATGGCTTAAAGTCCTCTCCGAGGGACTGGACCTGTTAATGAGGATTTACCAAAGGGTACTAGCGCAACAAGTGGAAATCGAAACCGGGTCACCGGAATCCGAAAACACGCTCTACCGACTGAGCTATCACGGCTCCCTGAAGCATAACGCTTAAAGTTTCATCAAAATCTGATGTAAAATAAGAATGTTAGGTCATTCTTATATTTAGCTTGAATTTGAATTATACAATATTTAATATGTCATAACTTTCTTATGTTACTTGTGAATTTGATGAAATTTCAAATTTTCAGTGTTATGCTTGTTGAATTTTACTCTTTTTATTCCAATCAACATTCTCTTGTGGATAACTTGTCCTTTAAAAGTGAATATAACACTCAATCTCTCACAACGAGCGGTGTACCATAAACATATGTTTATGTTTCCCGAAGGACTGGAATATGGTATGCAAGAATGAAAAAAAAATCAAAGTTTTTTATTGCCCTAACAAGCTTTGAAAATGAATGAAATTGTTCAACTGATAAAATGCCCAAACAAATACTTTGCCTGAAAATTTGTTTGGTCAAAAGTGTTCATATACACCTGCATCAATGTTTGAACTTCAGCAGAGACAAATTAGACACAATTAACTTGTCATATTGCAGCAATCCGTATCTTTTGAGCAAACTTGACAAAAAAAGAATCATAAAATCGGTTACAAGATACCTTTCAAACAACCCTCCCTTCTCCCTAACATGTTTTATTTAATGGACTGTAAGAATGTATTCTAATGTTGATACACAGCGCAGACTGGTGAATGACTATAATTTAGAAACTATAGACTTTAAATCATGACATAAAATTTGAAGAACATATGAGAAGAAAATTTTCCAGTATCAAGTTGAAATAAATACTCTTTAATTCAACATGCCTGCATAAATATTACAAACAGAGTACAGAGTATAATTGTACATTCAATATACGTCTATATCAATATATTCAATGACAATGACAGCACAAACGAAGATGGATTTCTGTGTTTGATCAACCATCAATTCTAATTAATTCTCTCAACACCCTGTGGCGATGGTAACAACGGCCCCCATCTTAAAACGAGTTATGATTAATCTGATCATCTCATCTACGGAAATCCATCAATATCAAAATTCTTCATACAGAAAATTACACAATGTCCACCTTGAAATGATTAGCAACACATCGCTTTTGAAAATGGTTCATGCGTGAGTACATAAACACACACACCACCCTCACACACATATGTTATACATAATACATATTCTTTCTACTATATATATATATATATATATATACGTTTGTATACATGCATATATTCAGAAAAAACACTTTCAGAGGATGGGTACATTCTAGATGCTGAAATGGCTGGCTTTCCATAGTTGAGTTTGATTAGATCAATTGCAACTCATTGTAAGGGTTTGTGAGGGACTGCAAATGTGAAAGAGCACTCCTGATTGGCCATTTTTATTTAGTGATTGCTTGCTTGCCATTTAGTGATTGATTGCTTATCTTTGAGCTACAAAACCCTAGCTAGGTGGCAGGGTGTTTTAATTATTCCTCAAACTTTCCAATAGACCTTATGCATTTGATGTCATCACAGCCATGGACAGAAATCTGTCCCCAAAGGTAGGGGGGGACAAAAAAAAGGGTTATCACCCATTAACCCCCCCAAAAAAAAATTGACAAGGAAAAAAAAAATTTAACATCATTTAGTCCAAAAAACATGTATTAATTCGATTGTGAATGATGTATTTTTCTCCATCATAAAATACCAAAAATAGTAGGGGGGGCATTTGATATTGTGTCCCCCTACTGTTTTTGGTAGGGGGGACGCATCCCCCCTGGGATTTCTGCCCATGATCACAGCACCATCTCAAAGGGTGAAACCATTGTCTTGAATGCGTTGGTTATCTGCAGCTGGTGCATCTCTGACAACTCCATTAACACACATTCCTATATCCTCTGAGGGAGGGCGCTGTGACATTATAACATCACATGCACAAGGTCTATACAGTGCATGCTGGTCAAAATTCATTTGTGCTAGCTGTGGAGATCACTACAGCAGGGGCGGATCCAGGATTTTCTAAAAGGGGGGGGGGGCAAATTTTTCCGAGGAAAATTCGGACAAGCCCCTCCTCCCCCCAAAAAGGTTCTTCAACCACAAATTCAGGATATTTCGTACCCGAAAAAAAATAAAAATTGACAAGCAAAAAAAAAAAAAAAAGGTTTTCAACAAAAAATAAAGGATATTTCATTCCTGAAAAAATTTGACAAGCAAAAAAAAAAAAGTCTTCAATTTTAAGAGGGGGCAAACCTCGGTTTTAATGGCATTTTTACATTTTAAATTTTAATTTGGCTTCTCAAAGAGGGGGGGGGGGCACGTGCACCCTGTAAGCCCCCCCCCCTGGATCCGTGCCTGCACTACAGTAACATCTGGTTAATCTGTGGACTCTTATCCTTTTCACATAGAATACAGTCAATTTGTAAAGCCATTTCTAGACATATTTGGTAAGGAGGGCAGGTCAGTCCTGTCTAAAAGACCTCTAGAAGCAGTATACAGTATCATTATCATGATAGTCAAGAACTAAAGCTTTGAATATATATATTGGATATATGAAGCAAAATATATTTGGATAAAATAAAGGTTAACCTGAAAGACAATAATTATGTGAACCCTTCTTTACAAGTCATTTTTCCACCAACAACAGGGAGGCATACGTAAACTTATGCCCCATTAATTTTTTTTTCTGTAAATATAGGGTATAAAGAACCATAATGTATGAATTAAAATAAGGAATTCATCTGCTATATGTTACCCCTAAGTGGGTCGC
Organism: Lytechinus pictus; assembly: GCF_037042905.1. Taxonomy (NCBI): domain Eukaryota; kingdom Metazoa; phylum Echinodermata; class Echinoidea; order Temnopleuroida; family Toxopneustidae; genus Lytechinus; species Lytechinus pictus. The sequence goes on from NW_026974141.1 coordinate 4,609,130, forward strand.
ATGCTGGTTTTCCCTGATATAAAAGACAAAAAGTTACATGAAGAACTAATGGCATATCTAGTCTTGCCCGTGAGGCCTGGGTCAAGAACTGCCAACACGGTAAAAAATAGTGTTGACATTTTATCTTTTTTCAACATCCGTTTGCGAGAGAAATCATAGAACATACCGGATCAAGCTTCTGATGCTGGTAGAATCTTCAATTGTTCATCAGGGGCCCGTTTCCCAAAGGACTTGTAACTGTTGTAACTTTGCCATTATGACAACTACCATGGTAACAGGGCTCAGCAGCCAATCAGATTCAAGGTTACCATGGTAGTTGCCATAATGGCAAAGTTACAACAGTTGCAAATCCTTTATGAAAACAGGCCCCAGGTTAAGTTTAAGGCTCCTTTCACCTGATGCCAAGGTGGAGGGGGGGTCTGGGGGAGAGCTCTGTTTTTGTTATCCTGGCACCGTAAAAATCATCCAAAATGTAGAGGGCTATAAAAATAGGGCATTAATTTTTGCACTTTTAAGAATGTCCATCGTTACCTATTCCTGGGGGGCGTTTCATGAAAGGACTTGTCGGATGTTTTATCCGACAAGTCCCATTTTATCCGACAGTTACCATAGTAACAGTACCTCTCAGCCAATCAACATCAGAGAAAGATGTCAGATCTGACAACTTGTCGGATGAAAATGTTGATGAAACACTCCCCAGTATTCAAAATGCCTGTTCCTGTAATCCAGTAATTCCTACAAGCTTCCTTAATTAGTCAAACTGAAAATCTAAAAGGTTAGTTTAAAGATAAAGACCAACTGGCTCTGGAAGCAAATGTGTGATTGCTGAGAAATTAGCACAATAAGCATGGAATTCCATCAAATGTCAGGTATTTTTCCAAGCAATATTAATACACTGTCCCACATATGCTTTTCTATGTTGGTGATCATCAGAATTATCGATCTCATGATTTTACAAAGCTAAGTTTACATCAATGCACCAGATCTGATATGATAACAAGTTGACAATTAACCTTGATTTTTAAAACTTTCTCATTAAATAATTGCAACTACTTTCTTTTACCTTTACGGTTACTTGTTCAAAATGCTTGTAAATGATTTACTCTTTCAATTAGAAATTAATGTAATATGTGATACAGTAGGACATGTCCATCATAAACAATAAAAAAGTGCAATATTTCATCCAATGATGTAAACAATAATATAATGGCTGATTCAAGGATAACACAATAAAAATAAATGTGTTGCAGATATTTTAACATTGATGGTAACTTATGGTAACTCTGCTGTGAACACGAACTACATGTACCTTGTCGCGGGTTTATTTTCAATTGGTCTAATGCCAATTCGTCCACTTACCAACTTGTCTACTATCATTTAGTCCACTATCCACATGGTCCAATCGCCATTTTGCCCACTCAGTCACTTATCATTTAATTTAATAACCAGTTGGTCCAATAGCCATTTAGTTCATATACTCTTTGGTCTAATTGGTCTAAGTCTTACTTGGGCAAAATGAGTGAAAATAAATGGATGTTAGACCAACTGGTTATGAGACCAAAAGGTCACAGATGAACTGGTGATTAGACAAAGTGATGATTGGACCAAATGGTTGTTAGACGATTAGACGACATTAGACTATATGAAGGTAGACCATGTAATGGGTGGACGAGTTGGCGATAGAAAAATTTGAAATTTACCCTTGAAAATATTTGATGAAAAGCCAATGAAGATCAAGATTTCCATGGAAGTTACAACATTGATAATAATGCTTCCAACATATGTAACCTAGGCAATGGTAACATCCCCTCTCGCTCTCTTTCCTCTACTGTAATAATAACTGATTTTTAAGGTTGTCTATAAGAAGAATATTAAAATTTGTTTTTTATTAACTCATTAACTACTCTACTTCAAATTCCTCTAAAATTCAAATTTGCTTTATTTCATTTTCACAGAACAAAACAAAACGGTTGTAAATAATCACAATATTTGCAAATGAAACTTATACAAACAATGTAAATTGAGGTAGGTACAATGTATGGTATTTCTCCAGAAGTAGAACAAATTATTATACCAAATTATCATCCACATCTAAGCTTGATGACGGTCAGCCAGAATCCTCTATGGAGACGATTGGAACTAAATTCTCCCCCATCCCTCTCATACGATTTCCTCCATTCCTTAAACTCCCTTCTCTCCCTCTCCCCACCCTCTAACCCTCCCTCCAGTATATTATTTACCATTCACTGATATAAACTCAATACCCTCCAGATGCATGACAGTATGCAGGAAATAGTTTTCTATATGACGCGGAAAGCCATCACTGTCTAGAGTAAGGAGAAATGTACTCAAGCCCGTGTTTGGGCATCTCGTCCAAAGCACTTTTTTCGAACCGGGGAGAATCATCTTGTACCGTTTCAGCAGAGATTGGAACAAGGCACGCAGCATGTAGCCGTGAGATGATACAAACATGTGGGGACAGTTGTGAGGTGGGTGGTTCATCCATGTTGCATCGGACTTGAAAATAGAATTATCTGACAATATTCTATTCGAATCTGATACCTTACGTTGAAGCCGCAGATCTTGAGAAGTCTCCGAAGTCCTGTCTGTAGTACTTGTATCATATTTAGTTCTCTTGACTTCACACTCACCATCATCATCCTCCTTTTGACTTACTACAGTCCCATTTACTGAATTTGGTGTGACACCATCAGTGCAAGCACCAACTCCTGGGGATCCGTCATCGGCGAAGACAACTTCAAAGGAATCACCCTCCTCTACTTCTTCATCCTGTCCATCGGCGGAGGTGCACTCCATGTCTTTGCTGGAGTCGTCCATCCGGTGTCCAAACTCCTTATGAACAGCCAGGCAAAGTTCTTCAAAAAATGACAGTCCTCTGTCAATTACCTATAGCATGTAAAGCATACAAAAATTGATACTGTAAATACTAAATTTCATATGAGAAGTATAACAAATTTTATCGTGCCTTCAGTATATCCAGAGACAAATCAATCCACACCCATTCCTGAAATGTAAACATGATGAGTTACCACGAACCATTCAAAAATTGACATCCATGGATTTTATATTACATAACAAATATGGGGCAGCTGCTCGTATAAATGATGATGTCAAAAAACAAAATATTTGAATTCTAATAACTTTGTTAATCTTTGATGGATACTCCTGGAACCTTCACCAATATTTTTTAATATGTTTTCAGCTATTTTTACAAAAAACTTTTCTTCAGGGTGAACTTGCCCTTTAAGCTGAAGAAGAAACTTCTCCGGAGTACTTTAAGAAAAGACAAACTTTTAATAACCTAGTGTAAAGAACAATAAGATATGATACTGTACGCACTTACTTTCATAAAAAAAAATAATGTAAAAAATTAATATGGATATTTGAATAAAAAGCTAAGAAAGCAACTAAAACAAAGGTTTTACCAACTTTCTTGTCTCCTACATTTGGCAATGACATTAAATCTGCTGCCAAACTATAGGGTTATCCTGAGGTATAGAGAGTTTCATTTCTTACAATTTTCATACAGTCATAACCCTCTTATGCTTTGTCAAAATCTGTTCAAACATGCTCCTGTCTGGATGTCTGATTTTTCTTTTTTGTTCTAAAACAATTTTTCCATTAGGGTGGACTGGAATTCCCCTTTGAGAATACAAGGTCAAACGTCACCTGGCTTCTGGTTTCTGCTCCGTTTGGTTCCTTTTTACCCCTGCTTGTTCTTGCATCTCTCGGCATCCCTTCGTCTTCACCAAAGTGCTGAAAGAAGAAATTGCAATGATATCATACATTTATTAAGAATAATGTCATTCAAGATAATAATAATGATAATAGCGGCATATTTACCCAGGGTAGCCACTTCAGTACCGAAAACTGTTCTCCCAGCGGGCCCTGCTATTATTACCCCACACCACAGACAATGTGTCACAAATCTAAAGGCCTACGATACGAGCAATCTTTTTTTATTTTGAACTTCTCCTACATGTATTTTCATCCTTTTCAAGATCAAAATCATATTGGAATACAACTTGAAAAATAAGTTTCTAAATCAACAACACCTTTGATTTAAAAGGTTAAACTGAAATAACAATGACACATGCTATTTGTTATGCAAATTCAAAACAGTGCTAAGTGGCAAACGTGCAGTATGGTAGAAAATTGAGCTCCATATTGCAGCAAAATCAAAGTGCCAAGGAATGATTACAATGCAGTGGCAACACCTTTAGGACTTCTGCACCTTGACTGCTAGTGAATGATTCCCAAAAGTTGTCAGTTGGTTCCATTTATTTGACATTTTTAAGCGTACTGAAGTCAAAGACCTCAGGACAAACAGCAATACTGGGCCCCATCTAATAAACATGAGGTTGAGATTGATACGATCAACCACAACTATGGAAAGCCAGCAACGTCAACATCTTAAATCCAAACATTTTCTAGAATAAATGCTGTAAATTCATACATCCATTGTTTTCTTGAAAATTGTAGTGTGCTTCTCTTTGTTTACAAAGGTCATTGTGCAAATTTCCTGTAAAAAAATATGACATTGATGGATTCCGTAGAGTTGAGGTTGATCGGGACAATCGTAACTCTATGTAAGACGTGGCCCTGATAACAACACTTTTCTGGCTTCTGGATTTTGACTGATGAATGATCCCCTTGGAGTTGGCTATCTGTCCACTTTAATCTTGGGTAGGTGTTTCATAAAGCTGTTCTTTAAGTTACGAGCGATATGTACAGTTATATTGATGCAAAAACAAACCTGTGCATCATTTGTATTATAGAATGGTGGAATTTTTTTTAGCGAAAAATCTTTTTTTTTTTACAACCATGCATAAGTAATTACCGACGCATGGCTAGCCATGCATTTGGTATATTTGCCATGCACAAGTAGTTACCGGACACATGGCAAATTTACCTGATGCATGGCTGGCCATGCGTCGGTAATTACTTATGCATGGTATCAATTCTATATCACCTATCTCACTCACCCTTTCTCTGAGTCTTGCATCGGTGATAATGTTTGGTCGTGGGACGGCAGCATTTCTAATGAGGCCCTCTGCAGTCTATGAGAGGTTTAAAAAATCGGATCACATTTTTTTTATATGCAAGTACAATATATACTTATAGCATAGTATAGCAAAATTCAGGCCATGCTGCAACACTGCAGCACCAACAAAAACAAAACTCTTTCTCATTGTAAATTATCCATAAGTTTTTGTAAAATAAAATTTTGTGTACATTGGTCACATATGGTCAACAGGGTGACACAACATTTTCTCAGGACTGCGACAATTGCTGCGGTCTTTATATCTCAGAAGGCATAAGATTTGAGTTTATAGGATTGTAATAGGCATAAGATTTGAGTTTATAGGATTGTAATAGTAATAGTTCAGAATAATGTAAAAATATTAGGATTAGGGTTTATTTAGTTTTGGAGGTTAGGTTTTATGTTTTGCTTTAATGTGCAGATTTCCCATTAAAGCAATTGTCGCCGGAGCAAAATGGAACTGGTCAACAGACCTTATTAAAGATACAAACATTACAATGGTCAAATCTATTATTTGTAGAAATAGTAATGCTGTGTATCTGTGTAAACAAAACCTTACCGGATAATAGAATATGAATCTCAATCTCCGTCTAAAGTAGGTCACATCCGCGACAGGCAATTTGTTTCAATATTTCATTTAGAAACTATTGGGATCGCCACTTATCAAACTGCAGTTTACAGTGTTTTTGCTTAATCATGGTCTAAATTTGGCACAGCAGTCATTATGAATTCATTAAATAAAATATTTTAGTTTTATTCCGAATCCGTACCCCTCTCCCATTATTTCCCTCACAATTTATTCTATTTAAACGATCTTCTTCCAGTAAAATAGAGGCAATCGGAGTGGCGTGTTTGTACATTTGCTTCCAATCTCACCCTTCTTATTTTCATTAATTTAAATATCATTCTTCTGCTAGAGTAACATCCAGGGGCCCGTCTTACAATGAGTTGCGATTGATCCGATCAATCGCAACTATGGAAAGCCAGCAAAGTCAACATATAAAATGCATGTTTGTTCAAAAACTTTTCCAGATATAAATGTATATATCCATAAATTCACTGATATCTTGACAATTTGGTGTGTTCTCCCGTGTTTAAAAGGGACATTTTGCAAATTTTCTGTAGAAAAAGCTATGACATGGATGGATTTCCATAGAGTTACCAATGATTAGATAAATCATAACTCTTTGTAAGACGGGGCCCAGAAGATTGATTATGTTTGGCTTCCGAAAAACCCTTGTCGAACAATTGACTAAACCCCCCCCCCCTTCAAAATGGACACTTGACAAGCACAATGCATATAATGTGTTGACCAGTTATGACTCATAAAAGAGATTCTTTGAAAATTCAATGACATGTAAACAGAAAAAATCAGTATATTTTAGTCAGGATATGCTCCACTGAGACTTTGTCTGGCTTCACAGTATGCCCTCCCTCCATAGACCAAAGTATCCCTTATGCACCGCGGTGGTGTTGGTAGACATCATGCCTAATATGGTAGTTACACGAATGTGATGCACATTCGTATCTTAAAGCTGCATGACGACGAACCTGGCATCGGCTCTTTGGAATCAAAATTCTGGATTTTACATCAAATATTTTGAGAAACTGGTATTAAAAAGCTTATTGTATTCATAAAAACTTCCTTTTTCATTGTGGCTCTTTGTTTCTCCCATTAAAAGTGAGAAATCAAAGAGGGTGAGGTATGCGAGAACCATCACCATTAGGAGTCAGATGGGAGTCTCCTGTCTGTGTAGGAAGACTGAGAAAAATGAAAATATGTTTAAAATACTCCTCCAAAACAGCAGATTTTCAGTCTAAATGACATGGTGCTTCTCCACTAAATGTAAGTCATTCAAAGTTCTTACCTGCACGCAACGACTCAAATCACTAGAGTATATGCGATCAAATCTCTCGTTTGATAAATAACGTCCAAGAGCATCTGCCTGCTTGATTCCTTGCTCGTTGAGTGGAATATCAATCTGGCCCTGAAGTAATCTCTTCTTGTTGTATTCGGTTTCTCCACTGGAAGAAGAAAAATGAGAAATATAATATATTTATTATATATATTATATATTCCTTGATTATGATTGATTATTTGAAAATGGTGAATTTTTCTTAAGAGGGGGATCTGTTTTTCTGGTTACAATAATATTTCACAATCACAGGGTAATAAAAAATATGACAATTTCTTTGTAATGAGATAGAAACAATGAGGTCTAAAATCTTGAAATTACAATGCGATGTCGATCTACAGTTACAAATCGCAGTTTGGAAATTGCGTGACTCGGACTGCTTTCCAAGACAAAAGCAATTGGTGCCGTAATTCACCCGAGGATTTTTTTTGTGCCGTCCCTACAATGGCAATGCCTAAAAATGAAAAAAAAAACTGGAGAGTAGAATAGACTAACGTTAACAGTTAGATAGAATTTTGTCAAAATAAGTCAGACTCAGATGTTAGAGTCTCAGACTCATTCAAATTAAAATTAAAAAAAGAAATTCAGTTCAACAAGCATTAAAATTGTCAAAACATGCGAGAATAACTATTTTAGTACAACAATAATAATAAATATTTACTGCCAGCTTTGATTTTATTCTCAGTAATTTAAGTAACCACCCATTTCCCTTGGCCTTGCTTAGTCTTCACCACTAACCTCGCAATACGTGTGAGTCTTCACCGAGTATGATATGATGCATTGCCAGCGCGGCGCCAGCCCGGTAGTACTACTCCTAGTACCAATGAGGTCCAAACATTAACATGTATGGACCTCATAGGCGACAATGCGTTAAAAACAGGTTAGAAGTCCTGCACCCAAGTATTTTTATGATATTAGTGATTATTACTCGAAAAATGCAAGCTTTGTCCTCATTTGTTTAGCATTTATTAAAAAATTACCCATTAACTATACTTTAAATGTTATAAAATAAAGGGAAACTTACATTTGAGTCCTTTTTCGATCTTTTCTTGGCAGTCAGTCCGGTCCCGTCGAGTGCGATCAAAGCGGTACGAAGCTGATTTTCAGATCACGTGATACGAGTAGTCATCACCTGATCGATCGACTATCCTTTTTTAAAGACCGCAACAATTATAAATTTTATTATAAAATATATATAGAATAAATAATTGCATGATATTATATATATTTCTACAATTAAAAATATTTTGTGATATGAATTTAATATTTGACGTAAAAATCGCTATTTAACAAAATATTTATTAAAAAATAAAAAATCAAACAAAATAAAAACGCCTTGGACACAGTGCAAAAAACCTAACAATTTGGCCGCGTTCTTAACAACTATCGTAAGGGGCGCTCTATTTATAAATAAAGTTGCATATGTACTAGCTGTCTACCGCGACAGGAACAGCCGCAGAATTGAAGCCAGAAGCGTGGGAAATTGCCAGAAAATTCAAGAAAAGAACCGGTGAGTACCGATTTAACAGTACTAATTTATTAAGTAACATTTATTGAATCATTACAAGATTTATTTTTTAGTAAAACAAAGCTTAAGCCCCAGTCACATATAGACACGGATCCTCACGGATCAACACGGCAATGCCGGCATGATCCGGGGAGGTCCGGGATAGCTTTGCCCCGGATGACTGTAAACACGGCATCAACACGGCAGCTTCACACGGATCTACACGGACCATGCCGGCAGAGCACGTCGTCAACACGGACCGACACGTCAGCTACACGAACCAACACGTCAGCAACACGGACCAACACGTCAGCAACACGGACCATCACGTCAGCTACACGGACCAACACGTCAGCAACACGGACCAACACGTCAGCTACAAGGACAAACACGGACCAACGCGTCAGCAACACGGACCATCACGTCAGCTACACGGACCAACACGTCAGCTACACGGACCAACACGTCAGCTCAAGGACCAACACGGCAGCTATATTGACCAGCACGGCAAATGAAAATCTGTTCATAATAATGAGCTGATATTTATTTATTTAATTTTTTATTTATTTATTTATCTATTTATTTATTTTTTTCTCATCCTTGTCGCAACATTATATTATGTTGTTTTAAAAAATATATCAAAACTCAAAAGTTTCTTAACCAGTAAAAACGCTGTTTTTTTATACAACACAGTTTACTGTTTTAAAAGTAGTTGTTAAGTACTTTAAATCTTGAACGACAAATTTAATTTCGATTTGATTTGATATCACTTTATTGAAATCACAATAAAGGAAAGAAATTTACAAAGTCAATAGAAAACATAATAAAAATTAAGATAGGCCCAGGTCATGACGCATAACTGTCGATGCAGGGCAGTAGTATAACACTTAATGTACAATTTCGATGTAACAGGTACATTACATAAATTATATACATATAACATATTTTTAAAAAAATGAAATGTGAAATAATAATAACAGACAAAGTTGGGGTAAATATTAGAAAAAAAAGAGAGAAAAAAAAATATTCATACATGCACTAAGTTTACATATATTAGGTTGGGGCCAATATCCAAAGCGTAAGAAAATATCCTGAATCATTTAATCATCCATTTAATCATAAATAAATTGAGCATGTTTGTGTCAACTGTTTAACAACTACTGAAAAGTTCATAAAGTAAATAGCGTTGTAAAGATTTGATGGGAAAAAAGAACACGGACTGCCAAGGATACTCCAGGCAGCCACACGGACTTACACGGCAGCTACACGGACCTACACGGCAGCCACACGGACCTACACGGCAGCTACACGGACCATCCCGGATGGCTTTGCCAACCCGGCAGTCCACGGATGACGCCGGATGTTTTTGACAGTCAAAAACTGCCGTGTTGGCCTCCCGGACGTTCAAGGACCAACACGGACCACCCCGGACCTCCAAGGATGCCCAAGGCGCCAACACGGATCTCTCCCCGGACCACCCCGGATCAGATCCGGGATGGTCCGGGGTGGTCCGGGGTCTATATGTGACTGGGGCTTTAGTTCTAAGCTAGGGCGGCCCAAATGCGCGTGAGTGGAGTCCCAGTTTATTAGCACGGGTAAGTATTGGGGTGTCGCCTAGAGTGGGTAGTACTCGCCGGTAGATTACACTACATACAGCATAGGCCTACATGAAACGCTACGCATGGGACTTTATACTAATTTTTGGTTGGAAAAGAATATTGAATTTACTAGAAAATAACACAGTGAATCAATGAATACTTACTGCCGCACGAATGTTAACAAGAACTTCCCCATCTTCTGTCGATTTATACGAGCAAGCTGTTCACCAACATACATTTACCTAGATCTACATAATATTTCGTCTTCCGATGACGATGTCGATGTTTGATTCCGAATCGGTCTCGTCTCTACGTCTACGACAAAATTGCAACAGAACGCGTCATCAGTAGTAAGCCACGCCCATATACATAAAGGGGATTTCCCCTTTTTACGATTGTGTGACAGCGTGCTTGCACAAGCACTTCCATCACACAAGTTAGCCCCAACCGCATGAGCTGCATGCAAGAGCAAGCACATTCTAAAAAAAAAGCATTGCTCTTTTTCGTTTTTCAGATGGAAAGTAGTCATTATATCTGATCGATAGTAGATATGCACATGTGAAAAGATGTATAACACAACGCTTATTCAATCTTGAATAATGTCCTTGCATTATCGTCTATGACTATGTCTCCTCCTAATTGATCCTCTTCCTTCGATCTCTCCTTCTTCATTTTTTTCTTCTTCTTCTTCATAATCTTCTTGTTCTTCTTCAGTTCTTCAGTTCTTCTTCTTCTTCATCATCATCTTCTTATTCTGTTCTTCTTCTTCTTCATCATCATCATCATCATCGATCATCATCATCATCAAATTCATCATCATCTTCTTCTTCTTCTTCTTCTTCATCTTTAATAAGATAAATGTTTTCAAAGTGTAACCAATTACAAACAGAATGTTTATACCTTTTGGGATTTTACTAGGTATATACTATTTTTCCCGGTATTTTTTTGCTTTCGATCACCCGGCCTGCATTGTAAATTCGACAATGTTGATGGAGATTGTTATACCAACCTTGAAAAGAATAATGCCATATTAGTGATATCTTAATATGTGGGTTGAAAGCCATAAGCCATATAAGTCGTCAAGAAACACTTTAATTGGAACTTGAAGTCAAAACAAATATTAATGTTAGGGAATATGTCGTGCATACGCAAGTTATATGACCCTTTTCTCTTGGTGGTTTTTTTTCCTGACATAAATCACCGTTATTTGGGAGTGAACACTTTTTTGTGAGGGGGGGGGGGGTGTTATTTTTTCTATATAAGAATAGGAAAGGAAATATGCCATTTTTACCCAAGTTGGCCCCCCCCCCCCTTTAAAAGTGAAGCCTTTTTTTTTTGCTTTTCACATTTTTTGCAGACAAAATAACCTTAGATTTTAGGTTAAAACTTTTTTTGCTTGGCAAATTTCAACCTGGAAAATATACCTCCCCTTTTGGAACATCCTGCATCTGCCCCTGGTTGCTGACATGCCGTGTAAAATTTGCATAAATGGAAATCGACGTGACATTGTAGAGGCAACAATATTGAGGGGCCCAGTTTTGGATACAGTAAAGCGTCATTGTTTTTAATCTACAATCTAGCTAAATCAGAAACGAGGGAGCCAAAAAAAAACAAGAAGAAAATAAAATCATAATAATATTGACAATCAATTTTGGACTAAAAAATTAGGGATGTATCGTCAAACTTCAAGGAAATTCGATTGAATGGAAGAAATATGATACAACGATAGAACTTAATTTATGTGGAAGGTTGGAGGGGGAGGGGGGGGGGGGATCCCACCCCAACCCCAATGACTTGACAAAATGAAAAGAAACGATGTACACTCGAACGAATTGATAGTTTATGTGGTGTCAAATCGCATAGCGCCATCAGCGCTGCAGCATACTATACTTGGAGCGCGATGATCGCGATCGTAAACCTCCTCTTTCGAGTCTCAGCGAAGCCACTTCGTTTCTTGCTCGAGTCCGAATACCAACGTTTTGGATGAATCTTCAAGCTGAGTAGGAGGACCTTGAGGTACCAGACATCTCTGATAAGAAGTGGATAGAGTGTGTAAGAATATTTGTTCATCATTTGAACCTGGTATGTAGCAAATCAAATCAAATTTTTCGCAGTGGTGACTGTGCCTGGTGACTGATGAGACTGAGACTGAGAGTGGCCCTTCCGCGGTTGCGTTGGGCGTGTACGGTGTAGGATGGTGTTATTCACTGTTAGACCAAAACTTGAAAAGCTTCGGTCTCTGTTATGTTGGTTGTTCCGCTGAACTCCGTTGGCTCCACTAGCATCACCAAAATACAGAGACCGAAGTTCTACATGTAGCTCGATCTGTACAGGGGACTCAATGGCCATATGTTTATGTACACCCATGGGTTCAATTCATTTCGCGTGCGAAGGAATATCATAATGCACGCGACACATGCAAATATATCATGGGATTTTGCCCAAATAAAATTATAATAAAACTCGAGTTAGGATTTCACATTGTGCTATGAGACACTTACCGAACCAAAGATCCTTTGCCTTGGCTTTGGTGACTTCTCTTTGAAGTTTGCTTTAAAAAAATGTATTTTTTCTTGATATTCAGCGAAGAAGAAGTGCCCAATCTTTTCATTGGACTAGAGACTTTGGCAGACCGTATTATTGACGTTCGTTCAAGCTTGTACTGCTGGTTTCGTTCCAGGTACATAGATTTTTTCAATTTTTTTTTATTAGTCATCGTTTTAAATTATTTGCAAAAAGGTGTTATCGCCAATAATAATCTTGAATTATGTTTTTGAAGGTATTTCATTTATTGGTGCCCATAATTAGTCAAGTAATCATAAGAATTGCACATTCAAAGAATTTAGACACAGTTATAAAATTACCGAGGAGCTGAATCAAGGTTGTGAAATTAATTAGCGCCACCAACGGGCTTCCTTGTATTTCCGTAGAAGAGACATGCGAAGTCACTTTCCAGGCCGAGGTAAGCGAATTTGCTCTTTTTTGTACGATTTTTATTTCCAAATTAAATTTTGAATTATGACTGTATTGCTACTTACTGGAAAGAGCCCCGGTGAGTAGCGAGAAGGAGTTTCGGCAAATATTACTTCTGCAATGAAGCGATGTATGCCTACTACTTAGAAATCCAGGGGCAAACCCGGTCCGGTGTACTACGAGGTTAGTATAGCTTACTAACCTCGTACTAGTGTGGTTTATGTATTAAGTTCGGATAAAACAGGGAAGTGAAGTTGCGCGACAGCTGAAGTAAGTCACTGTTTTTTCCCCTTTTAAGTTTATTTTTCCCTGCCAAAACGGAATAATAATCTTTATGTAGAGTGGCCGAATGTTCAAAGATACACCTCACAAAATCAGTCGTAAGCAAGCAAACTCAAATCATATCAAACAGCCAGAAGAACCTAAAATATAATTGCAGCTGAACTTAACTCAAAATAAAGATGTCGACAAAATGAAGTCCAGTGATGCTCTGATTTATTGGCCTGAAATCCAGACCTCACTAGACATTGCCTTTACAAATAATATCTTCAGATATATTAAAAAATAGTGTCACATGATAAATTCAACCAATAGAGGAACAGAGAATGGAAGAACCCAGAGAAGTGGAAGAACCAAGGGTGAAAGGTGAACCAATGAGGATGAGATAGGATGATATGAATGAAGAAGAATGTTCTGAATATAAATGAGAAAAGGACAATAGAAACATGTGGAGCTGCATGGAGTTGGAATGGCAATGGAATGATGTGATGTAGAAACTAAGGAATGAGAGAAACAGGTGTGTGACAATGGCATAGAAATGGTAGTGAAGAGAAGTGTATGGAAAGCAAAAGAGTGAAATAAACAATTACATGTAGATTATTAAAACGTGGCAAAATTTAACCCTTGCATTTATTTTGGTACAATTCTTTTTCTTTTTATATTTTTTTCTGAAATAAAGACAAAAATCGATGAGGCCCTTCGGGGGGATTTTGCATTGTTAACCCCCTAATGGTGGCTGCACGATAGCGAGCCATCTGTGTACGAGGAGAAATTTAGATTAAAATTTTTTTTTCAAACTCGAAACAGACGGCTGCCAGCTGTCTAGATGGGTGTGTGCTGGTCTGTTATGCTGTGCGCGTAGCCTGAACATGTTTGAAAAGTTGTGCAAATCGCTTGTCTCTTGTAGCGGCTTTGGCAGCTGGGTGATTTACACTAAAACAGTGAGTTTTATCATGGACCTACTAGATCTACTAAGTGTTGGTGTTGAGAGAGAGAGAGAGCATGGAATTTTAAGATGCTGAGCTTCGTTCTATGACTGACTATCAGTATCATGACTTACATGTAGGTATGTGACAAAAAAAATTAAATCATCAAATATCAATAAATTTTGTATCATTTGAAAGCTCTTAAGAAGACCTTTCAAATGATACCAAGATCTCTAATTTTCATCAAGAAATTATAAAGTTATTCCAGTTTAAGTCGCGCATATTCATCCAAATTTGTGGTCATTGTCTTTAATGTAAAGTCAATGGAATACAGAATCAATTTTTGTGACCATTTTGAACCCAAGTCTTCAACAGGCTCTATCTAACTTCTTTGTTTTTGAGCCCTTTGAAGTAATTTAGGTATCAATGGAAAGGTGAAAGAAAGCTCAATTGATGTGTAATCATGTCACTTTGTAATTTTTCTTCTTAATATGTGTACAATAATTTCTTCTATTATTAATTCTAATTAATTATGCTAATTACGCAAAATAACAATTACTCGCCTCTTTTTTTGCCAAATGAAGGTGATCATGATAGATAATTTTAATAATTTAGTTGGCATCAAAACAGCATCATGTAGATAATTTTCTAAATGAGTTTGTCTAAAGTAGGCCTATTGTTTTTGTAATTTCTAATGTATTTCTTTGTTTTTCTGATATAAATTACAAGCTCTTTTTCAACTTTAGTATTGTATACATGTACATGTATGTGCGTGGTCTTTTTTTACATATGAAAATTATCATTCCTTTTGTACTTTGTATGACCAAATAAAAATACAAGTGTGCTATTTTCTGATGTATTTGATTGTTTCACCAATTCCTTATCATATGTACTGTATTCTATTGTTTCAACAATTTGTTATACAATATGTAGCTTTTGATTTTAGAGACAATGGACATTTGATTACAATTTTTTTTAGGAGGGAGGAGCAGCTGAGTGTAAAATATGTATGTAGCATTGTATGCAATTTATTACAAGCATCAAGAATGATAAATATTAAGCTTTAATATATTTTATCAGTTTTCAATGCATTTCTTAAATTTTTATACATACATCGTATTAGAAAGGCCCTGTTTGAGCTATCTTTTTTTGAGAAAAGTAAATAAGTTCAGATTCTAGAGTGAAATCACTGCGCATAAATATACACAATTTTTTACACATACATGTACTTCCATACTATTATGAAACAAAACAACAAAATTACCAAGATTTTGTGGAAAAGAACTTACATGTAACAATCCGAACTTACCAATCTCCCCATGGATAGACTTGAAAGGCGCCAAATTATTAGTTGAAGCCAAAAGAAAAGGAAAAGAGTGGTCTATTTCTTTCAAAACAAAACAAAAAACAACCAGAAAATGACAGATATCAAAGCTCTAAACAACAACAAAAACAGACATCAAAGCTCCAAACAAACACTCAAAACAAGAGAAAGAAAAGTGACACAAAAACTTGTACCAATTCCATCCCCATTTTCCAGTATAAAACACAACCCCCACCTGCACACCTAACGAAAAAAGAAAGAAAAGGAAATAAAAAAGAATAATAAAATTAATAAAATAGGAAAAAAAATCATCAATACAGGACTTAGACCCATCTGGAAATGAAATATTCTTTCCTCAGAGTTTTCATGTATTTTCTTACAAGAGTGAAAAAAAAATCTGGCCTGCGTTTAAAAAGAATCGGTTAATTTTTTTTTTTTTTGAAGATCAATAGTTAAAGAAAGACTAAATATCCTTGTTTGGAACTTTTTTCTACTTACCATCTCAAAATTTTGATCATTTACGCATCCAAAAATTTGATAACCTTTCAAGCTCCGATATCCATACTTGACCTAGGCAAGTATCCATATTGAAACTTATATGTACAGAAAGTGCACATCGTCGACTCTCTGAAAAAAGGCATAAGATCGCATGCCACTATGTGCGCATGCGCATTAAACTCCATTTTCGAGGAGCAGGCCAGACAGAGGCGATATTGAGATATTTAATATGAGAAATCATAATTAAAATCAGTTGTGCATAAAATACATGTGACGTAATCAGATGTATTGCAATAAAAAAAAAGAATCAGAATCAATGTACTTGGTATGTAGTATACATGTACATGTAGTGGCATAATCATCTCATCATGTTAACCTTGAAACATTTACCGTGTTTATACTCGATCGGCTTTTGCATCAGCTTTTTCATAGCACGTAAACGCGATTAACTTGCATCGGCTCTCAGTTCAGAATCGGCAATTTGCACCACCAAAGTAGTAGGTTCTGTACCGCGAGCCAATGCAGAATCGGCTTGTTTACTACGTAGAAAACATAAAGCCGATTCTGCATCGGCAATCGGTGCGCATTTCATTTACTTTACCATTGTGACGTAATTGTAAGCGCACGGATCCTGCGTTGTCTTTATTATGAAGTTTATTGTTGGTGTGCGTATCATTTCAGGTTTTTGCATCGGCTCGCGGTTCAGAACCGCGAGCTGTAACAGCGTGTAAACGCAGTGCAAGATAAACCAAAAGCCGATTCTGCATCGGCTTTTGGTTCTGAACCAAAAGCCGATCAAGTGTAAACACGGTAAATGATATTTTCTAATAGTAGTGGAAGTAGTGAAATTAATCAATATCAAGAGTTAATTCAATGAAAATAATGATTTGTTTAAAATGCAAAATACATACAGCATGAATTACATGCCGATTATTTATGAGGGATCCAATGATGTCGCCCAATTATATGATCAAAATGTTTGAAACATCAATTTTTAAATCTTTCTAGTTTGTTATTATTAACAGTATTAAAAATATTGTTATTATTAGTAATCTTTTTTTTGGGGGGGCAGGAGGCGGGGGCTTCTGCTCCCAGCTCAATCAATAAAGGAATACTTTTTTAATGCATTATTTGCATACTATTTTATGAGGATAATTGTAGCCTTAACAATACCGGTATTCCTTTTCATAAACATTGAAGTTGTATCAATACATGTACATGTAGGTGATTAAAGAGCTAATCTTTGATATTAACATACATGTGCGCTCAGGCGAATCGTTTTGGAGCAGGCATGGGGGATACAAGTAGCCAGAATTAGCATGCTAAAATTCATCGCCATATGGTACACAATTTTAATACCGCGACTGCCACCCAGTGTCGCACACCAAAATTATCATTCCCAGTTAGCAGCATCCATGCATGCTAATGTTGTCCCGGTGCCTTCTCCACTGACATCCCTGTGCAGGAGACACTCTGAATTCTTAGTTGCAAGTTACGCTTGATAATGAATAGGGCATAATTTGCCTATCATTATGCCGAGAGGCAGTTCTGTGTTGTGTGTACTGTCGCCCGAGTGCCGGAGCTTCTGTCGACTTCAATCTTCATGGCCTAGGGGCGACGGCACATCTTGTTACTCTACAAGTATTTACACTGCGTTCAGACTGTTAAAAACGTTACATGTAGCTACCAAAACGATGTTTCAATATATTTTGGATCTGGAGCTTCTTGACTCCAATCTTCATGGCCTAGGGGTGATGGCACGTCTTGTTTACTCTACAAGTATTTATACTGCTTTCAGACTGTTAAAAACGTTAGCCTACATGTAGGATGTAGCTACCAAAACGATATTTCAATATATTATTTTGGATCTGGAGCTTCTGTAGACTCCAATCTTGATGGTCTGAGAGCAGTTACAGGCCTATACACGTACTTACACTGTTTAGACTATAGCTGCAATATTTACCAAAACAGTATTACATTATACATGTAATGGATTTCTTTACTTTACAATTTACATAATAGGCTACTGTATGTTTTTAGCTTGTTTGGAAATCACATTAACTGAAATTAATTGCATTATTTGAAACTCCCTAAATCTATATTTAATTTATACAAAATTTTTGAATAAAAAATGGCAGCAAGTGTATGGAAAAGTGAGCCTTACTGATCTAGCATGTTTGAATTAAAGGGGAATCCAGCCTTGGCCATTAAATGTTGTGTTGGGAAGGAGAAAAATAAATTAAACAGAATGGTGAAAGTTTGAAAGAAATCGGACAAGCAATAAGAAAGTTATAGCTGCTTTAAAATTGAGATCACTAATACTATGTAGATTTCAAATTGGCAACTGGATAAGTAAATTATGACAAGGGGCAAGGACAACTTTCCCATAGGCCATTTACTTTATTATCAGGGATTAGTGGTTTTCTCCTAAGTACCCATTCCCCTGGGGCAGTAATCTAAATATAACCCAGGTAGTATATTGTTTTATGTCCTCATGAAAGAAAAATATTAATTTGAAATAAAACTTTTGGGAAAAAATCACATTTTCGCCATAATATGAATTGGAGTACATGGAAGAGTAGTCCTTGCCTTACATCACTATGACATCCCATATGCAGCCAATTTGAAGTCTCCATGGGTACAGTGATTACCAATATTTACAACTTTTAAAAATTCATAACTTTCTTGTTGTTTGTCCAATATTGTTCAAACTTTCACCTATCAACTTGTCTGATTTTTCTTTTCCTTATAAAAACAATTTTTTATTTGGGTTGGATTCCCCTTTAAGGACTAATTCTTGCAGGCTTACATGTATGCTTTTAACACACTCTAATTAGACTTTCTTAAAAAACATTTATGCACAAAGTATAAAGGAAAAATTATTATATTTTTTATTGACTTCATGTTCATAGGCATACACCTGTGCACAGTTCATCCTCTTCTGTTTTATGTCATTTATCCAGCTGTGTTTACACATTTTATCCTGAATTTGTTTTTCTGGTTTAGAGAACAAAAGAATGTCATTGTCACTGTCAGGTGCTAAGACCTGCAATTTATGATGTCATACCTGTACACTTGTGATTCATTGTACAAGCTTCCCCAACGAGGGCCTCCTCACTCAACACCACAAGTGGTCCAAATATGGTCTCTGGGCTGTGGTCTGGGTTTTTGTAGTGGGCGTCACCCATTGGTAAACAACAGTACTGCAGGTTTTCGAGTTGAGTGATGATTTTGATTGTTATGGAGTTTTACCTGACTATCACGCCTGCTGACTATACCTGTGCAAATACTGGTAAAACTTGTGTGGTAATGTATTCTAATAAATAAATTCTGAAACTGACCTGGTAAAAGCAGAGGTATTTTTCGAAATAAATGTTGAAATCATCTTGATTTCAAAATTTATTTCTTGACAGTAATAATAATATTTTAATAATAAACAATGAAAATAATAATGATAATATAATAATAAAAAAGTAATTTCAGGAAGTACTCTCCTGGAGGGGCCACTTTAATACATTGACGAGTGGATACCATGCGCGACCCCCAAAACGTAAAAAGGATGTCTTTTTCAAGATAGGGCACATTACGTACATGACATAATAAGGGTGTCAAAAACACTAATATAATGAAAAAAGTGTATCTATTTCGCTATGAAAGCTATGTGCTTAGGGTCAAATTTGTGAGGGTATAAAAAAAGACTACCGTAAAATAATTTATAAGGGATGCACTTTTTGCCCCAACAGTCAACACTACGTGTTTAGAGTACGATTTGCGTGAGGTGTGAGAGGTGAGGCCGTACATGTTGTACATGTAGGTAAAGGTAAAACGGTCGTCCGTGACTGATTAAAATATCGCTGCACTTGTTTAGGGGTTCAATTCAGGGAATACTTGCTAAGGGTATTGTTTTGTTTCCAATACTTGTTAAGGGTAGAGTTTCACAGGCTATACTTGTTTAAGGGTGCATTTTCAGAATATGGAAAATACTTGTTTAGGGTGCTTTTCGAGACCCCATGGTCGCGCATGGTATCCACTCGTCAATGGAAGTGCCCCCCCCCCCCCCCCGGGAGGACTCTGTAAGCTTTTAAAAGATGAAGTTTAATATTACAAGATCTATATTAAGTAAAAAATGCAATATCGGGCATTCAATTTATTGAAATGTTTTTAAGTTTGAAATGCGTTTGTGTGACAAATAAAATGATGTCAATGTTTTTAAAATTAGAATGTTTGGCAGAGTATTTACTGATTAAAGTTTAAACTTAATATTAAATTACTATTTATTTTTAATTTGAGAAAAAATAGCCTTCTTGACTGTAGGTGCTCATATCATTTGCTTCTGCACTGTATGAAATATATTAAAGTACATGTAGAAAGAGAAGGAGAGAGTCATGACTTGGGAAATTTGCCAAAATTTGTTACCGTGGTTACCTTTAGCGTGTGTAAACAAATAAAAGTGGATGAACTTTTCCCTCCACAAAGATGGATGGGAGGGGCTGATTGTTTGTTCACCTGCCGATGTCAGCTGGCCAGCGGGGATTGCGCAATACTCAACAGAACAAAACATTCCCCTTTCAAGGTCAAAGCCTGCAGAGTTTTCACTGTGAACTTGACTTGACCTCGGTTCCATGGTAAAACACGTTCTGGAAAAGGGTATTATGAACGACTGCGGTGGGTAATGAACTCTTGATTGGTGGCAATGTTCTAGAGAATTAAATGACTCAATGACTTCATGTTGCAATGAACTTGGGGGTGAATGTTTCATGAAGAGTTTTTATAAGTGATTTTCAGTGACTAATTTGCTCTTAGCCAATCAGATACCAGGATAACTGGTAGCTTATAACATCTGTCTGTGAAATTCGCTGACAAAACTGTTCATGAAATGCACCCTAGGAGTCAGGATCAATTAGAGGATTAGGGGAAAATGAACCATTTCTTGACAAGTTCAAGAGAAAAAGATGAATAATGCACAAGCACAATGCTGACAATGCATTTTGGTTGACCAACAAATTCAGGGAAACTCTCATTAGATTTTTTTGTTAAAAAAATAAAGAAGCAATGTGTATTCCATAGCCTTTCTTCTGTCTCTTGAATTAGCCTAGACTTGTACTAGTCAGTGTTAATAAAGATCCACTTTGAATTATTATTTTTATTAATGAATCTTTTTTTTTATTATTAAGTTATGGGTACATGTATGTACATGTATGCTGTTGTGAAGGGAAGGTGAAGATAGAAAGTAGATAGTGAGAGAGAGAGGGGGGGGGGGGGAGAGGGGAGGGGGGTAGGTTATCAACTAGTGGAGATAGAGAAAGAAGGGAGAAGGAGCTTTTCATATGATGTAATAGTGGAAAACTGTAGGGAGATTATGCATTACGAAAAAAAATCATTAGCAAACATACTGACAGGAACAAACATACATGTACTTGCAGGTAAAATACTAATTAATGCTTGCATTCAAGTACAGTATAAAAACTCTTAGTGCATTGATGTGCATTATGTAGCATTATGTACATTAGATATCACTTGTAATGTACAAGCTTATTGATGACCCCATAATGACCTGATGACATCATTCCCTATGAGTGGGAGTATAACCCCTAGGGAGAGGCTAATAATGGAGGAGGGTGTTTCAAGGCGCTACATCATGACCCCGGTAGCGTCATCATCCCTCAGCATCTCCTTCGCACGGTCCTCTTCCCTCTCTCCCTCTGCCATAAAAGGCCAAATACAAATTATGAATCTCATATTTTCATAACCAACTCTGGATCATACCGAAGTGATGTTCCCTCATATGAGTAAGACCTTTCAAGAAGTTAGGCAGGATTATAGATCTATTTCTGTTACATGTACATCTTGGATCGCTTGGTACCGTTGGATATTAAAGAAAGTCGAGTAGCAGTGCTTTCTACAGGTGAGTCACTGGACTGAAATACTTGTACATGTATGGAGGTGTGTTCAAGCATCTGGATCCCGTTTCATATTTTTAAACAGACTTGTTGTAGTTACTACATGTACATGTAGTTTTAATAACAAATGAAGAGTTTCTACAAATTTGCCATATTCATCAGATTGAAGGAATTCAGTAGCTTTTAATGTACTGTAATTACAAATTTGTTACAAGTTCTTTGAAACAGGCCCCTGACTTGTGGTTAAAACATACAGGTGTGTTCATACATGTATTTTTCAAAATGTACATTTTAATTTTGTAAAAAAAATCTAAACATGTACATATATAGCCTTTTAAATAGGATATCACAGGGAATCATTTTGCTTCCTAAATTTGATTTATAGCATTTTCTTTCATAAGAGAAAAACTTTCAAAGAGAAAAACTTTCAAGTCAGTTCTGTAGTCCTTTGTAAAACTCTTTGTAAAACTCTTTCATTTGTGTGCAGCATGCAGTCTACAAACAGCGTGGGTCATATTGCGATGAGATATACATGTACCAGGAAAACTATTCCCCGGGATATTGAAGAGAAAAAAGGAAGAATTCAGACTATCATAGTATAAAAAGTATTTGTAGTAATTGGTGTTCTAGCATCTAGCTAGACCCATTTTAGTGGTGGTCGCTATTTCACAGCATTACAAAGGTAATGGGGAGCCAAAAGGGGAGAAACATCAATGTAAATAATCTGACATCCATATAATACAAGATCGTTTTAAATGTACGTAAATTCTGCAAATACATGTACAACAAGGCTAAAGATGGAAATGAATGCAAGTGCAATTTCTCTTTTCAAGGAGTTAGTTTCGAAACACTTTTCATTTGAAATTAGTGGTTGACTGTTCAAAGCAGTGTTTTTGTCTCGCCTGCATAGCAGAGCGAGACTATAGGCGCCGCTTTTCCGACGGCGACGGCGGCGGCGTCAACATCAAATCTTAACCTAAGGTTAAGTTTTTGAAATGACATCATAACTTAGAAAGTATATTGACCTAGTTCATGAAACTTGGACATAAGGTTAATCAAGTATTACTGAACATCCTGCCTGAGTTTCAGGTCACATGACTAAGGTCAAAGGTCATTATTTTAGGGTCAATGAACTTAGACCATGTTGGGAGAATTATTTTCAAAATCTTAACCGAAGGTTAAGTTTTTGAAATGACATCATAACTTAGAAAGTATATGGACCTAGTTCATGAAACTTAGGCATAAGGTTAATCAAGTATTAGTGAACATCCTGCTTGAGGTTCAGGTCACATGACCAAGGTCAAAGGTCATTTAGGGTCAATCAACTTTGGTCAAGTTGGGGGTATTTGTTGAATTACTATCATAACTTTGAAAATTTATGGATCTAGTTCATGAAACTTGGACATAAGGTTAATCAAGTATTAGTGAACATCCTTCTCGAGTTTCAGGTCACATGACCAAGGTCAAAAGTCATTTAGGGTCAATGAACTTTGGCCGTGTTGGGGGTCTTTGTTGAATTACCATCCTAACTCTGAAGTTTATGGATCTATTTCACAAAACTTGGGATATAAGAGTAGTCAAGTATCACTGAACATCCCCTGTGAGTTTCAGGTCACAAAACCAAGGTCAAAGGTCAGTTAAGGTCAATAAACTTAGGCCATGTTGGGGTAATTGTTGAATTGCCATCATAACTTTGAAAGTTTATGGATAGAGTGAATGAAATGTGGACATGGGTGTAGTTGACAAGTCTTAAGTCACCGTTCAAATGTCATGTATGGTCAATGAACGTGGTATGATGTCATTATATGAATGGTGTTTTTGTGAATTATTATTTTATAGTAGTTTTCAAAGTTAGCACTGCTGCTATATTAAATCGCGTAATGCAGGCGAGACTGCCAGAGGCGTTCCACTTGTTCATGATGAGTGGTGGTCAGAAACCTTCTGTGCCTTTTGGACCCGGCCACTGCTGTCCACTATAGCTATAACACTTGTTGTAATGGTGATATTCAAAAATATTTGATCAAAAACAAAAATTGAACATACTATACATACATGTATGTATTAAGAGGAAGATGAGTCTACAGTATGCCATCAATAATTCTTGACAAATCACTGCTACAAGAGACATTAAAAACATACCAGTATATTGTGTATCATGGTTGTAATTCTACCTGCCTGTACATCTATGGGCTCACGCCAAAAAATATTGAGAATTTGTATCAGAAATATAATCAAGCTTGTTGTTTGGATTTCTGTACACTGTGATGACTAAGAGCTTGAAAATGAGAGATTGGCAATAATCGTTATTTTTGATGAGTTAGAAATGTGCTGGTACATGTAGAATGGTGTCAGATATTATCTATTCGGAAGTGGAAGTTTGAAGGCTGGTGTCGGAAGTACAAAAACAAGACTTTATAACAAAAAAAAGATTCAATAATAATATTTATGCTGGCTAGTGTCACATAATTTGGCATCCGTACAACTAGGTGAAGATAAAGAAATAGTTAATAAAATATTGCCAATTTTCTTTTTTATTGCCAATTTTGATGTTAAACAGGAAGTAATATTGTCTGAAATATTGATTATGTTTGTTTTAAGAGTTGTGTTTGTACTTGTGCCAATGATTGTTTTGCAATCTAATTTGTGATATATGCTATTTTTATAATCTGTTGTAATTATTGACGAAAGTGAAACCAACTATTCAGATCATGACAGATTGTCTCAATATGTTCAGTATTTCCAGATACAACTTAATTGGAATACTAGTTAAACATGTAGACTGGTTTGTTACACGTATCTATAGGTCTACATGTTTATACACATACATGTATACAGTTGAGGTTACAGAAGTTTACATACATGTACACCCAGGAAATTCAAAGAAAAGTTGACACTTGACAGACATCATAAAATTTAGTACTATATCTTCAGAAATATAAATATTAAGCTCTTTCACATGAGGGGTGTTTCAGGTGGAATTGTCTTTGAAGAAAAAAGTAATATTCCTGCCCAATGTATTCTGTTGTTTGATATTACATTTTCAAACATCGTTTTATAGAAATGTAAATGTCAAATCTATTATTTATATTACATTTTCTATCATGATATGTCACCACTAAACAAAATAGTATAATCTGAAATGTTTGTGTTGAGAAGTAACTTACACAAATATGAAACGTTTTTGTCAAGTTTTTATTTTTAATTTGTCTAAAATGTGAAGATTTTTTTGGAAAAAAAGACACCTAAATATTTTTCAGCTCCTGATGACAAAGTAATGTGATGAAGGGGCATGACATAACAATTTGTTTGATATCAAATTCGTCATGATAGCACAGATATTTTATAAGAAATAAGATACTGTAAATTTTATGATGTTTGGCAAGTGTAAACTTTTCTTTGAATTTCCTGGGTGTATGTACATGTAAACTCCTGGCCTTAACTGTACATCAGTTTTAGGGCGTTTTCATGCTTCCACTTTTCAGGCCAGAATCAGCGTTTTCATACGCGATTAGTCCAAAGCACGGTTGCGTCCATGCTTACTTTCATTTAAACAACATTTCAGAACGCCGATCGTAAACTTACAAAAAAGGTGCGTTTCTAAACGTTGTTTGACCAGACTCGGGTTTCTGGGGAAGTATAAACACTCCCTTCGAGGCACCAAAAACTGATGTCTATAGCAACAGAATCAAGTGCCTACTGTATACCGGTACTGTGCTTGATGTACTGTACAGTGTATGTTGCATAAAATTTTCTTTTAATTTGATCCCTTAATTAATTGTGGCTTCAAGCGACATTAGCCTAATAATATAATCAATGAATTTTGGTTGAATTAGCATAACAATGTTGAGTTGTACATGTACAGGTACATATCTGTGTACTGTAAATGATTTTGCTTCTAATGACAACAAATAGCTATTGACTTTACATGACATCCCAATACTGTACAGTGTATAATGTTGTCCACGAGAGAGAGAGGGAGAGAGAGGGGGGGGGGGGAGAAGGGGGGAGGGTGCCAGAGAATTTGATATTCCAATAACAAGTACATGTACAGTAGTTGATATTAAAAATATTGTAGTTGAGATGAAAGAAAGATTGAAGAAATATACCATAGTTGAGATGTGCAAACAAGAACGGGGGGGGGGGGGGGGGGGGGCAAGAAAAGGAGTGGGGAGGGGGGGGGGAAGAAGAGAGATTGAGTGGAAAAAAAGAGAGTAGCTTTATAGAAAAAGATAGATAGACAAAAAACATACAGAGGGATAGAGAAAGACAGAGAGAGGGAGAGATAGAAGCTAGAGAAGAAAAAAACATGACAGGAGCCGGTCTGTTATGTGTAAATTATTAAAGTCGGTCATGTTATGCCGTGTAGGCAGTATGGCAAACGACTCAGATGACTCATCCATTCATTGTGTAAAATGTCACATATTAAAGTAAGGAGTCACATTTTGAACATGTAGGCCTATACATACAAATTTTCATCAGTATCCAAGAAGACCAAATAACAATTATAAGCCACTTAAGTAAAGGTATTCTGCTTTTAAAATGAGAAATAGATGTAGATGTAGGGAGAGAAAAGGCAATAAGATATATAGTTTCTTATTTGCAGGGGCAATTTTTCACAATCTACAATCTACAATGTACAATAAAAATCTGCAACATGGTATAAGCTTTAACATTAAACAGTGTATGGGTATTTTCCAGGGCCCCGTCTTACAAAGAGTTGCGATTGATCCGATCAATCACAACTATGGACGGCCAGCAACGTCAACATCTATAAATGCATGTCTGTTCAAAATATTTCCTAGCTTAAGCTATGATGTGCATTCATGCATTCATTGTTTTCATGAAAATTCTCTGTGCTTCTCTCTGTTTACAAAGGACATTGGGCAAATTTCCTGTAGAAAAAATTATGACACTGGTGGATTTCCATAGAGTTACGATTGATTGGATCAATTGTAACTCTTTGTAAGTTGGGGCCTTGGGCATACTATTAAACTTCCCATCTGTGTAATTTTTCCCTGGGAGAGAGGGAGAGAGAGAGAGAGAGTAGGAGAGAAAGGGGGAGAGGAAAAAAGTAAGAGAGAAGAGGAAAGAAAAGGGGAGAGGGAGAGTTATGCATCTTTTACATGATGCATCAAAATAGGTTCACATCTTCTCAAGATCAACATTATTGTATACTTGGCACTTTGGGATGGATATCTAAATTTGTCATCTATATATATATGTACAAATGTTTACATCCGCATTTATTAAATACATTTTGAAGGAAGGATTTTTTTCCTCAAAGTCATATGAGATACTAAGATGGGATAAAAGAATTTCTAAGAGATCATATTTGTGAACACCGATGGAGTGTGCCTGCACATCGAATGCTATGATGAACCTCAACCTTCAATTTCTGTTTTCCCCCTTTTCTCTGAATTTCCATCTTAAATCAAAATTGACATCTTACATGTAAATCAAAATTGAATCAGGAAGTGTACATGTGCATCAATCTTGTAAAAACTTCATACTAATTACATGAAAATTAGTCATTGATATAGCAGCTTTTATTTATTATTATTCACAAATGTTCAAACTTGGAGCAAGAGCCAATATCAGGAAAAAGTATTTACTACATGTATACTGTACATACACAGTAAATATGTATGTACACATTGGCATTAAATCATTGTTTTTGATCAATGCCATAATAAAAGAACACAATTTTATACAGGGGTGTGAGAGTTCAGATTTTTATCTGATTTCAGATTTTTTGTTTTGATTTTCAGCTTAATTTCAGCTTATTTTTGGCCTTCCTCTGTACAAAAAGTTTGGGAGCTCTTTCTATTTCAGACTTTTTCAACACTCTTCAGCTTTTTTCAGATCTTTTTATTAGTGGCCACTCACACCCCTGAATTATTCCCATTCCTTCATGCAAGCCTAAAAATGGTTCAAACTATAAAATAAGAGTAAAATATACTGTAGCCTATTAAATTGTATTATTATGAAGCACTCACATACTGTACATGGTAATGAAACAATGCCTCATTATAATATGTGTGTGTATTGCATAAAAGCAGATATTCAATCTCCTAAAGTTCCTTTATAATCTCAAGAGATGCAGGCTTTTAAAAGGCGCACAGTCAGGAAGACTCGCAACACCAGACATAATACCTCATCAAAATCCGGCGTCTTTCTGACAAACACAAAAGGATTGAGAGTTTGCCTCTTATTAGATTTTGTGGCAAACCTGGCCTTGATAATTGGCGATGCAAATTGGTTCTTGGAACCCACAAATTGGATATATTTTCCCCTCTTTTGCATTTTCATATTTCATGAGAGTGAAATGGAAAGTGATGACGTGGAGCACAAGAGCTACGTGTAAATGTATGTAGATGGAGGGAGAGATAAAGATAAAATGGAGACGGAGAGGGGGAAAAGGCATACATGATAGATAGATCTTTAGAAAGATTGATAGATGGATAGATAGAGAAATAGATCTTTAGATAGATTGATAGTTAGATGGATACTTGTAGATAGATAGATAGATCTATAGATAGATATATATAATATAGAAAGATAGATAAATAGATCTTTAGATATATTATAGATTGATGGATGGATGGATAGATAGATAGATAGATACATGTAGATAGATAGATAGATGGATAGATAGATACATGAAGGTACAGTGTAGCTAGATAGGGAGAGAGAGAGAGGGAGGGGGTGCAGAGATATGAATAAAGCAATTTGTGCTTTGATGAAACAGAAATATAGAGATTTACATTGTACCACTGTGATTTAGATCAGAGCAAAATAAAGCTAGATATATTTTTTTCTAATTACATGTTGGCCCTATTTGTTTTCCATTGACGATATATGCACACCCAATGTATTTTATTTTTAATTGCTACAATATAAAGCAACAGAATTACAACTTACATACAGTGTAGGTCTATTTGTATGTTTATATAGTCTTTTTTAATCTTTTAAGAGGTATTCACAGATTTTTTTGTCACTTTATGACAGACCAACAAATGATTACCTTTCATTCTCTTGTAATTGAATTATAAATAAAGTATTTACATGAATAAAGTCATGAATATTTGAACTTACATGTAGAAGAAGAAAAATTAACAAATGAAGTCAACAAATAAAACGCATTCATGCTTTGAGCGATGAGGAATACATGGTATTAAAAAATAAATTGAATATAAAAGTGAAAAATGATAATGATAATTAGGACAAAGATAATAACAATTATTGGTATAAAGATTAATAATTATATAAAAAAACAATTTATCAATAAATAATAATCAAATGAAAAAAAAGATGCTTCAAAAGCAATATTGACCTGTTTGCATTTGTGAGTTTATTTTCATCATAGAGAACAGATATTTTCAGAGAAATTTTAGAGTGGAATCAATTAAACACTGTCAAAACCTGCCAGCTGCTAGCTGTTTTATATTCATCACCTTTATTTTATTTTTAACCTGGGAACGGGCCAATAAAGAGACAGTCGTGCATTAATACACTGCAATGACCTTCCGTTCATCCATGCCCGCCCGTCTGTCCTTATGAGGTCAATGACCGGGTGGTCGCTCACCTCACTGGTTATTGTTGCGTTGCACGCGATCGCAACACGTCTGTATCGTTGGAGGTGAGTCAGTATTGCCTCTGAATGAGCTTCCTGGAAAATGCCTAGAATTCTTGGAATCAGAAGCGTTCGAACCCCAGAGAGGATATTACAGGCCCATTATTGGGGATGGGAAAAATATATCCCAGGCAACTGAATTGCTTTGTGTGTGTGTTTGTTTTGTCGATATGGGGATGCGTCTTAAAAAAAAAAGATGCGTCACCAAATCTATTTGATTTAGGGTAATCTACTTGTATAGAACAGGGGAGCTATTTGTTACAAGCTACTGAAATCCTTGCATCTGATTTGCTCAGGTTACAATTTGTCAGTGAAAATCACGGTTTTGTTCTATTTGATTTAGGACACTATAGTGTATACATGTATGTAGAACAGGGGAGCTTTTCAATGAAACAAGTAGTGATTTTTCACTATTTGTTACAGGCTACTGAAATCCTTGCGTCTGATTGGTGCAGGATACAATTTGTCAGTGAAAATCACAGGTTTGCTTCTGAATTGGGCTCCAGAAAAATACCTAGAATTCTTGGACTTGGAAGCGCGTCAACCCCATTAGGTGGTTTCAGACCGCCTCGAAGTTCGCCAGTTCCAGGTATTCTCTGATCGGGAAATTTACCCCGATCAGAAAATACCAGGTATTTTGGCGGTCTGAAAGCAAACTACGCGTAATATCCCCGAAAGAAAATACCCGATAAATAGTAGGTACTTGGCGAAATTACGAGAATTTTCGCGGGGATTTTTCCAAGGTCGTGGGTATTTTGGCGGTCTGAAAGCAAATTACGGGAACTTTTAGCCCAGCGTGTCGTTGGGTGCGGCGCCGTGGGTGGCTGCTGGGCTAGTGATTTTGAATCTTGCGCCTTGCTTGCTTATCAGACCATACTGCGCATGCTCGTAACTTCAGGAACTACTTCAGGAACTTATCCCGAAGGGTATGTTTCAGGGCGGTGTGAATGCAGGAATAATTAATGGGTATTTTTCAGCCTAAAAAAGTTCTCGTAATTTAACGGGGATTCTTGTGATCGAGGCGGTTTGAAACCACCTAGAGAGGATGCATGCCATTGGGGGGGGGGGGATGTATAAATTAAATCCCAGGCATCTAATGGCTTTTTATGAGTGTTTTGTCGATATGATGGAAGTGGATTCTAATATTTCCTTTCTAAGAAAGATGCGTCATCACTTTTCTCTCTTTAATTTTCATCCACCCTGCGGACCAGATACAGATCAAGAATATATATTAGTATTCATGCAGATAGAAACATATTCTTGGCTTAAGGATAGATTTACATACAGTACAGTATATAAAAGGATAGTTATAATTTGTTTTTTCAATTTGTCATGTTTTTATTTTAGTGCTTTATTGAAAAGCAAATACATGAAGGGCCCACATGTACTTACACTGTGTTTGCATATTTTCAACTGATAAAAATAGACATATGAAATCCTGTAGCTTATTATGATCCATTGTTTATAATATAGAACTAAGGGTATTGATGCATTGTCTCAGTAAATTGAAACCTAATGAGATTATATTTAGAAATTGATCAAAACTGAATTATAAGCACTTCACATCAATAACAAGTAATTGATAGAATATTCCCAATATAAGTGCCGATCTCACATTCTATGCGATTCATTTGTATTACTGGAAATGGGAACCCTGTGAAAGCAATCATCAAAACCTCACTGAGGGCCTTTTCACACGTGAATCTTGAATCATCATCGTAATGACGATTGCAATTCATCTTTAGAATCATCGGACCTTTCACATGCTCACTCGAAATCTGTGATTTGTGTGAAACTTATTTTACTGGAATTCACCTCCGGAATAGAATTTAAATTTATGATTGTGATTAGCGTTTGAGATTCTAATAATGTTCTGGTTTGGTTTCACACATGCTTAAAATTCACCATTAGCCTTATTTTTCACTGGAATCATCATTCAAATTGCTTTTT
The DNA here is from genome assembly GCF_037042905.1 of Lytechinus pictus. Taxonomy (NCBI): domain Eukaryota; kingdom Metazoa; phylum Echinodermata; class Echinoidea; order Temnopleuroida; family Toxopneustidae; genus Lytechinus; species Lytechinus pictus. The sequence continues at coordinate 4,640,699 of NW_026974141.1, forward strand.
TTTTTACTGTGTGAAAGGACGGTCTCATACATTTTCTGGTGTCATTGACCAGCAAATAGAAAAGGCTCTAATATTCTATTGTTCGGATAATTGAATGGTTCTCCTTTGTTACAGATGATATGATATGATATTCATCATAAAGTTGAATGCCCTGTGCAGGAGAAGGTGAAGCTGTTCACATCTGTATTTTGAATTTTTCTTGTTTACATATTTATTTTTCTCTGGCGACTTTTAATGGTACATGAGATTGTGTGGTGTCCGTGCATGCTTGGGTTTTAAAGCAGATACAATTTATTTCTGTCACCGACCTTTAAGATCACTATCTGAAAGACATCTACATTGTACATGTAGATGAGCAACATGAGTGCCTTTGAGACATATAAATTCAGTGACTGGGATTTTAAACCTTGACTTTCATGTAGTCAGGCCACAGATGATGTTTGGCATTACATGTACATAATTTAGTCTTTGAAAACTTTTTCTGGGCAGGTTTTTCGGTCATAATTTTCAAGATTTAATTTGTTACTTTCTTCAGCCATTGTACAGTGCATACTGTATAAAGTTGCGATTCTTGAAATTGAATTTTATAAAATGTTAAAAATCTTGAAATTAAGCTCGATGAAATTCAAATAAGTATCATAATACCTAAGGTTAGAAACGGGTTGTAAAAGTTCAGTTGACCAGTATGTGAAGTAAATTGGGAGTACATACATGTAGTACATACTGTCATAATGTTCCAATACATACAAGAGTGTGCATACATGTACATCTAGGGACCATGGAATCTCTTTCCATCTGTAGATTCTTGAGAATATATTATTATTTTTAATTTATTTTTTTACATTTTACATCTAGGATGTAGTCCTGTCTCATATACAGCGTGTAACCGTAGGTGCATGCGTTATACATGTATCAGAAAGCAACAAAGAAAGATTGTATCCTCAAATCGTCAGCCCATTCCATGCTTCATAAAATATGAATTCAGTTACTTTCTATTCTCGTCATGAATGTTTAATTTTTCCTATCTATAACTTGATTAATTTCGTCAGCTGGTATCAAACGCAAATGGTATTCTTCAAAAATATCCTTACTATTAAACAATTTGGCTGATAAATTGCTGCAATACAGAAGCCTGAAGGACTTTGAACCATTGTTTTATAATGTAATTCTCTCTCTACCACCATAATCTCATTAAAATAGTACATTATAAGATTTTCTTTCAATATGTAAATTCAAAAATGACTCATTTTGTACCATCTGGCCATGCTTTGAAATTGTTTATTTGCTTTTGTTTTATTTTGGCACAGGTGATATCCCTTTACCGCATTATATAGTCATGGTATTTCCTTATTTACTATCTAAGTTCACTGAACTGTCTCGCCATTATCTGGAGAGTTCACGCCCAGAAATAGTCCGAGTGATTTGAATCACGTTTTCATATTGAATATGTACTATTCCCTCATTAATGAGCCATATTCTTTGCAGCATATTTATATAATATTGACTGGTCTTGAGGGGAACATCAAATATATTGCCAGCAAAAGAATCATATTGGCCCGAGTCTTTAGACGAGGGCAATATGGGTCTTTTAAGGGCAATATATTTGATGTTCCCCGAAAGAAGGGCAGTCAATATTTTTATTATCATCCAAATCAGATATCTAGAGCAAAAATCATGATAACAGTGATATCTTTTAAGAATAGAGTTCTGTTGTGTCATGATAATATCAGTGTCTAGGCTCTGCACTTTACCATTATGACGTACTTGCAAGCACCCAGATCCAGGGTTGTCTTTATTATGACGTAGATCGTTGGTGCGCGGAACATTATGAAGCGTATCACTTCATTCGCATCCTCAAAGGCCCGGATGTGAGACCAGGGAAAATACAAAGGTATATTTTGCGTCGTCTCTGCATGCAAAGTCAATACGCGCATTGAGACCGAGGAAAATACAAACAATATACCTATCCCTTCCCGATAATAATAAAATACAGGGAAATACGGTTTTGTAAATGACCAGCTCAGATTTCTGATACGGGTGATAATGTATTTTAGATACAAGTACAGGTATCGAACGATGGCCTGGATTTTGTGTGGGTACATACAATAGTTAGACATATGGCACCCCAGTTCCCAACAAACAAACAAAAAGGGTATGACCCCCTCCCCCCTGGCCCCAAAAATAAAATAAAATAAAATGAAACCCTCAAAGACCATGCATTTTATTGGCCAACAACATACAATAGCATATTTAGCATAAACATAAAGCAACATTATATAGCATATTATAAAAAGGAAAGAAAATAATGAAAATATTTTTCAAAAATAATCACAAATTAACAATGAAAAATAAAAAAATTGTAATTGAAGAATGAAAAAAAAGGGGAAAAAATGTAACCAATTAATAGAAAAAAAAATGAAATCAAATCCAGTTTGATGAGAAATAGGATAAGAAACAAATAATTAACCCTCCTGCTCCCACCCTGAAACACAAAAAGAGAGTAAACTATTGCATGGTTTCAAGACTCCCTCCCACCATCACAGTGGTAGCCAGTGTATGATATGGATCATAAACAACACGCCATATTTCTTTTTGTTTGTACCTTCTCAGGATAATGGCCTCATATCATCCAATGTTATTCCAGAGCAGTCTCCCAATATTGTCATGTCCTTTAGATGACCTGCAAAGATGACCGATGTATTGTTTTCCGGGGAGGCCCATCAGATATTCAGCCCCCTTCCCCCATTTCCCACTTTATGATTTATTTTGAAAGAAAATCTACAAAAAAAAAATATTTCAGTATTGTACATGTACATGTACATTTTGGTTTTATATGTGTCTTATGACCTTGTCCATAATTGTACATTGGCAAGAAGAGGGCAGTTGCTTTCAAATTTATAGAAAAACACTGCCCCCTTCTCGAGGTAAAACCCTCTAGCTCCATGTACATGTACGTCCCTACATGTAGCTATCTGCCTCCTTCCCGAGGTAAAACCCTCTGGCTACGCCCCTGCCTACCCCCTTCTCGAGGTAAAACCCTCTGGCTACCCCACTGCCTACCCCCCTCCCGAGGTAAAACCGTCTGGCTAAGCCCCTGTCTACCCCCTTCTGAGGTAAAACCCTCTGCCTGCCCCCTTCCTGAGGTAAAACCCTCTGGCTACGCCCCTGTCTACCCCCTTCCCGAGGTAAAACCCTCTGGCTACCCCACTGTCTATATATCCCCTTCTCAAGGGAAAACCCTCTGGCCATGCCCCAGTCTCCAGCTCTGAAAAGGTTAATAGAATCTGTCTGGAAAGGGGCTCCATGTAGTGCATTATTGGAGATTGAGATAGCTAAATTGATTGATGAGCAAGACTTTAAACCTTCCCATGATCATGATGGTGGTCATTCCTGGGACAAGCGTATTTTTGGACATCGCAAATCAAATTCCAATCAGACGGACGCCTATTGTCTCTGCTTTCGAGGTGTAACGACTCGCATAATAGCCTCAAGAAAGATTTGATGAATATCAATAAGGATGGGGCGTTGTCGTAGAAGTAAGTTTTAGTGCTCTGTCTTGTGTTACAAACAAACTATAGAGTTGCTTTGACCTACCCCGCATACAGTGTTTACCAGTAGTGGTTGGGGGCACTTTTTCAAACGAAAAAATAAATCTGAAAATGAGCTTCATGTATTTGATTTCTTTTACTGTTTAACATTATTTGTTTTATGTGGAACTCAGTTTTATTTTACTTACTTTTCTTTTACATGCAGTATTAAAAAAAAATCTTTTTAGGCAGATCTTTTGAGAGCAAATTTTTCCTTGCGCCATTTATCAATTTCTCACCCAAGATCCATTCTTACTGTAGATTTGGACAGACTTATTCTGTTATCAACAGAAAGTAGAAATACAATCATGTGAAATGTGATTATGTAAAAATAAACTTTTTTTTCATTGAAGAGTCTGACTTTGAATCCCCCGATTTTGATTTTAGGTTTGTTTTGTACCCAATTGTGAAATCAGCTTTATGTTTGAACGAATCTTTATTTATAACCCATTGAGTCTTATATTTACTCGTACTACTGAGTCTACACAGGTTTATAAAGGTCTATCAGAAATCATATCACATTCAAGGAGTTAAATGTATTTCCTAGTTATTTTATGTGCTAGACCTCCTGTTTTGATATATTTCATCATAGCATCATGTCGAAATATACCCATGCAATATACATCATGAACACATTGTAAACAACTCCATGTAAGGCATTCATTTTTCATTATCATTTATTAACATGAATTGTTGTTTATCTCGAGTTGTTTGTCTCACTTGTCCTTTTCCAGCTCCGTTGACATTCTCCAAAAATGGAAATTGTGCTTTGGTGTCTCCGGTTGAGGTGTACATGTATAAGTTGCTAGCTGTAGTTTACCACTTAAAAGTCATGATTACTGCAGGGAGTTGGGAAAAGATTTACTCTTACTATCTAGGCTTTTTCAAACCGCCTCGATTACAAGAATCCCCTATAAATTACAAGAACCTTTTCTGGCTAAAAAGTACCTGTTAATCTTTATTGCATTCACACCGCCCTGAAACATACTCTTCAGGATAAGTTCCTGAAGTTATGAGCTGTATGGTCTGAAAATTTAATCAAGGCGCTTGATTTAAGATCGCAAGCTCAGCAACCACCTACATATACGGCGCCCGCGCCCAACTACACCCTGGGCTTAAAGTTCCTGTAATTTGCTTTCACACTGTCATAATACCGGCGACCTTGGAAAAATTCCTGCGAAAGTTCCCGTAATTTTGACAAGTACCTGTAGTATTAGTGGGTAATTATATCCTTTGGGGGAGATTGCCTGGTATTTTTTTATCGTGGTCAATTTCCCGATCAGAAAATACTAGGAATTGACAATCTTTGAGGCCGTCTGAGACCACCTTATTTGAAAGTTTCGAGTAGTGTCAGTACATGTATTGACAAGTCCTCAGGGAATAGAAGTGGAGGTCTATTAAAATTTCATAAAAAGGGTAATTACCAGTAGGATATTTTGTAATATTATCTTAATGTTCATGTGGGTAAACATGGATAATTGCTAGGCTCAAGTACATGTAGGTTCTAAATCAACATGCTCATCATGCAGCCTGTATTGAATTAGTCACATCTTTCTTTTGTCGTATTATTTACCTTTGAAAACTACATGTTGTGCAAGCTGTCTGTGAATTGCTGCATAATATTATTCATTTCCTTTATGTACATTTTTTTTCTATTATATTTTGATGGAGGTACAGTGTAGGGGAATACCCTGATCCACATGTACATTTATGTACAGTGTACATGGACCTACATACATGTACATGTTCATTTATAAGTTTTTCATCTTTGTATTGAGTTTGATATTCACATCTTCCTTTTTTATGATGATTGTTTGTATGTTGTGCAAGTTGCCATTTGCCACATATTTTTTTGATGGTCATTTTATTGGATTCTATTCGAACTCATTTTGAGATTTAACACCACAACTGGTATATAGCTTTAAATTCATTCCACTTGAATATTTTTTTTTTCATTTGTGGGGATAAATGGGAATCACTGGATGTACATGTACCAAGTATCTACATGTACAGTGTAGGACCCCTGTTACATCTGAGAGATTCCCTACCTCGGGCCGGTCGGGGCCTACCTCGGGTCGGAAAGAAATCAGATGTAAACATCCCAAACCTACCTCGGGCCACCTTTTAGCGAACCTACCCGAGACCACATCCAGAGGTAGTCTCGGGTAGGTATCGGGCCAGCCCCGGTCCACCAATTCGTAGATGTAAACGCACACAAGCTTTCGAACGTATCTCGGTCCGTTCGCCAGCTGTCAAATTACGTCAAAGCGCGCGCTATCCCCTCCCAACCCTGTCGTTCTTTGAATGTTTTGCGGCATGTGAATTGTGATTGATAAACTCTTTGATTCTGATTTGTGATTGATAATGTCTTTGATTTGAGTGGAAAGAAGGAAGCATTTTAAACGTATCCTTTTCAAGTAGATCATATCTTCAACGACTGCTGGGATCATCAGCATTCTTCCAGAATCTCGGGTAAAGGTAAAAAGTGTAAAGAGTCGTTTCGACTCTCTCTGGAAATGATTGGCACATGTCCCACCCTGTCATTTCTGTGTAGCAGCCGACGAGTGTAACAAAATGTAAACAACTTCAATTAGCGCGCGCAAATTATTCAGAGCCTAGATCGAGAGCGCCCATTGGTGTCAGCAATCGGATACCGCTCGAAACCGTACCGATAGGGGAGGGAATGAACGTTGTGCTGTAACAGACCACATTTCGGACTCGGTCCGTTCACGAAGCTAATCCACCAATAATCCAGTCAAGGTTGCAAGTGGACTCGGTCGGGTCTCGGGTAGGAAACTTTCAGATGTAACAGGGGTCTAGATTTTCATCATTGTCTCTCTTACTATGAACTCAGAAGTGGCTACATGTACATGTAGAATATGTATACTATGGAGCAGTGCATGGTTTTATGGTTTGTTTCCAATTCTTCTATAAAATGCCTATTTGTCGAATTGCCAACTTGTCTTCTATCATTTGGTCTATCATCAGTTCGTCCAATATCCACATGGTGTAATTGCCATTTCGCCCACTCACCATTTCGTCTAATAACCAGTTGTTCCAATAGCCATTTAGTCCATATACCATTTGGTTTAAGCATGGACCAACAACTCTGTCAGAGTAGTAGGTTCATGGTTAAAGTTTTTGACTGTGCAAAATGAATGAAAATTAAATGGATATTAGACCAACTAGTTATTAGATGAAGCGATGATTGGACCAAATAGTTATTTGACCAAATGGTAGTTGGACCAAATGTTGATGGACGGAATGGCATTAGATTATTATGAAAGTAGACCATGTGGTGAGTGGACGATTTGGCAGTAGACGCATTGGCAATTTACCATTTTTTCAGGGATGAACAAATTCCTTTGGTATAGGCATTAAACCTCAGTACCAGGTCCTTCGGAGAGGACCTTAAGCCGTCGGTCCTCTGGTTGCTTGCTTACAAGCATTAATGCTTTCTTAGCAATCAGGTAAAAAAATCACCACCAATTTCACCAATTTCAATAAGAAATCTATTAATAACAATTATTACAACAGAATCTCTCATTTTCATGGGTTTTTACCTGTACAGACTGGATAAACACAGTGAATGCATAGAATGTATGTAATTGCATAATGTTATCCATATTTTCCCCAAAAATATCAGGTGATTATATTCTATAGGCCTATAAAAGCTTGTGCGATCAACCAGTCAATCTTCAGGTTAATAACAACCTGGGTCAATAATAAGCTAAAGCGTGATGATAATACAGCTACCAGGGATGACACATTCATGTGCGATGAAGTGTGTCCAAGCGGCCACGCACTCACGAAAATAGACTCGCCAGATAGTCTCTCATCTTCAGACCCATTTTCATGTTTGTGATAGCAAAATGGTATGTGCATACATGTTCATGGACACGGATTAGGCTTTTAATACCCAAAGTATTTTTAGTTTTTCTTTTTGCATATTGCATTTATATTATATTATTATCAAACAACATTCTGTAAATGTCTAATATATTTTTTAACATGGAAGGGTACATGTAAATATAAAAACATGTACTGTAGTCCCTATGACTTTAATGCTTTCATCCATTTATCACTGGAAATCTTCTTTTTTTTACCACGTTTTGTTGTGTTCTCATTTTATGGCTCCACACACCAAAACCAATGGATTAGTAAAGTCATTAAACATATGAAAATAAAAGCGTTCACTTTAAAAGTACCGGGACTGGGAATGTTGAAATAATGAAGAGACTTGTCTGACATTTTAGCTGACATACAGTACATGCAGTCTGTCCGACAATCCCATTGAAAGAATGCTTTATCAATAGCCAAGGTCCAAGGGTAATTGTTGGATCAGACATCTTGCTGACAAAAATATTGATGTAATGCTCCTTTGAACGTGGTTGAAGCCCTCATGAAAGGTCTGAAATTTGAGACTAGCTGTCACCCTATTGGGTTGATAAATAAACTCCAGTGACATGTCCCTCTTACTGTACACAGACACACACACAGATTGCTCCATTCATGGCTACTAATAACGCAATCGCCAAGTGGCCAATGCCATCAATACAGGGCGCACGCCGCGAGTCATTATTATTCCCCTGTTGGTTAATGGCAAGGGGTTTCCCAAACGTAAACTTGGAAGCAGATATAAGCAGGTGAAGACTTCGAGGGACGATCAGATACCACTGCGATACCACTACTTGCTAGTATACTGACTGCTGTGACTGTCGGTGAACTAGGATTTGTGTACCACATAATTGTATAACTGTATTTTTATTTAAAATCTTTTTACAAATTATCGAACAATTACCGCACTGGAATCTGGATGCCTTCTTTTTGTGAAAATTTGTGAGCAAGATAGCAAGACCTGGAGAGTTTACTGTGAATTTCTACTTTTAAAGTTAAACTGACTATTGTTTTGAACTGTATGCTAATATTGAGACTCTAATTTTCAGGATCCTATTATACTGGATTAATAGATTTTTTTTCTTCAGATTTTGAGGTTGAATTATGGTGAGTGGATTGTAAACTACATATACGGTATCCATACTTTTTCCAATCGAAGATTAAAACAGTAGGCTATGTATGATTTAGGAATGAAGAGTGTATGATTGTAATAGGTCTGCCTCTATTGATGTAGGCCTACCAGAACATAGCCTGCAATACATATATGCTTTGTCATGCTCATATACCTGTATATTACCTATGAAGGCCTATACTGTATGCCTCGGTATCTCTTCTCTGCCTTTGTTTCCATTTCTTCACAAGTTTTTACCCTTTTTTTGTTTGTTTAGTTTCTTTATTTTTATTTTTTCATTAAAAAAAAAAATTGTTGTTTATTTTTATTTATTTATTCATTTGTTTATTTATATATATATTTATTTCATTATTTGTTTATTTATTTATATATATATTTTTTTAGGGGGGAGGGTATTTCATTTGATTATGTATTGTACTTCTAGTTCAATCATGGTAAAGTGTTCACCATGCATGTACATGTAGGCAAACGATCGTTATCTCTCCTTTAAGCAATACTGTACATACATGTAGTTTATGACACTGACGGTTGGTTAAAAAAAAATTGGATGATATCTTCATCTAAGTTACTTTGTCTGGGATTTCTTGGTTATTTAATTCCAGAATATTGAATACCATATTCATGATTTACTTCTGCATAATGTATGTACTTGTACATGTACATAATATGTATAACTTGTGTTAATGTTATGTTAATGTTATATGTTATACCGAGGTTGTTTTACCTGACTGCTAAGAAAGCACGAATGCCTGTGAGCAAGCAACCAGGGGACCAACGGCTCAAGGTCCTCTCCGAGGGACCTGGTAATGAGGATAAATGCCTTACCAAAGGGCACTAGCGCACCACTTTGGAATCGAACCCGGGTCACCGGAATCCGAAACCCCCGCTCTACCGACTGAGCTATCGCGCCTCCAATATAATGCATTTTATATGTACATGTAACATGAAATGCTATTTTTAACTTCAATCAAATTTTGTATTTAGTATGATGTAATTGTATAAACCACTATACTCTGTATTTTTTTTCTTTGTTCCAATTTCAGAGTCAAGATGACTTTCCTATCAAAGTACCACTCGATGTGGATTGACCGTAAAGTTGAGGGCAAGAAAAGAGAAATATAAATGTAAGTACAATATTACAGAAATTATTCATTTCATTTCATAATGTGCAAGGACAGGTACTTTTGTTAATAGTCCATGCTTGCTTAATAGAACTTTAGAAGTACTTGCAGATATACAGTCTGATGCCTTAATCCTTGGTTTAAAAAGCTCTACTTGGATATAGAAAATCCCCCCAACACTCAAGAATATGTATGGGGTGCCAAAGAACTGGGGGGGGGGGGGGCTGCAGTTTCTTCCACTTGTATGTAGGCCTATGTTCATCATGTAGATCATATGAGTTTTAATGTTAATAAGAAAAAGTGTCTGTTTTTCCTCTATAAACCTGTTACTATAAAGTATAAACAAGCGTTGATTTTCATTTTTATTTGTATTTCTGACCGCGATGCAATGAATATATTTGTTCATTCGCTCCATTCAGACAATGTGGGTTTTTTTTACCTTGAACTTATGTACATGTACAATGTACATGTAGCTACATGTTTGTGTTTCATCTATTATTAGATTTTTTCCATCTGTATACATGTACATGTGTAAATTCCCTGTTTTGCATGGATTTTAAAGGTATTACAAGTTAATAATTGTAATGATCTACTTGTTCTTGTTCACGATACCATGACATTCTGAATAGATAAGGTGAAAATTTATTCCAAATTTGCTGATGTAAAAGTGTGAGGTTTTTTTTTAATTTGAATTTCCTCAATGCATGTAGGCCTACAATGTACATTGTATTTTTGTAGGCCCTACTCTACTACTGTACTTGATCTCAGCAAACCTTTGATAGCCAAGTTCTTTGTTTCCCTTTTTTCCAGAAGATACATTGTAGTGGAAAATGATTTTAATATGCATTGGATTGGCACCATGATGACACTCCTACAATTGTGGTTTATGGAGGAGGGGGGGGGGGAGGGGGGGGGGGGAGGGGGGCACTACATTCATGTATACATTGTAGGCCTAGACAATTATATAGATGGACATTTGAGGGGATAAGAATAGGTAAGAGTTGCGACTATGCAGGCCCAGCGGACAGGTGCAATTAACTCGGCCAATATGCCCGATTTGTTTTGAATTTTTTAACATTCGTCCACGCACATGGAGACTGCTAGAGTTCATTTTTTCATGAAAAATTCATTGGGTTATATGTTCGCCGTATGTGAACGAAATTTCCTCTGATTTTCAGGACAAAAATGATAATGTTCTATCCTGCAAAAATGGTATCAAACAATCATATAGTTTTAATTTCTCGCTTACTTTCATTTTCGTTGTCTCCAAAACTATAATACTTTCAAACTTTTTCCAGACATACAGTGTATCTTCTTCTTCTGGTAACAGTACAGGCCACCGTCTGGTGTATGGTTGTACTGACTAAACCCCGCATTGAATATTCATGAGATTTGCTGTGCATATTCATGAGATAATAAAAATCATGAAGAGATAGTGTGTGGGGTGGGTTGTCGGATGGGGTGATCATGAAGAGTGATACATAGAGCAAAGAACAGGGAGAGAGAGATAGACTGAGGCCATTCTCATTACGCTTTCTAAAACTAGTTTACTGGAAACCGATTCAGGAAACCACTTTGGAAGATCGCTTTGCTAGCATTCCCACTTGATCACACGAAAGTGGTTTTCAAAATCACTTCACGTAAAGCGCTCTTGTTGCTATGGAAACGCTCTCAGTGGGGTGACACGTTTCGCGCGAAATTCAAAACCGCAGCATAGGCATTCTACACCTGTCGTGTGGAGTAGCGCGCTCAAATGTGCGAAGATCGCTTCCCAAGTCACGCTTGTGTCCTCACTTACGCTAAAACCAGTTTAACGAGGCAAAGTGATCTTGAAAACTACATCGCGAGGTGTTTTTCCAAACTGGTTTGGAAGATCGCTTCCAAGACCGCTTCGACCGTTCTCACTACGCGTTAAACTAGTTTCCACTAAACTAGTTTTCAGTAAACTAGTTTTAGGAACGTAGTGAGAACAGCCTCCATGAGACAGAGAAAGAGGTAAAGAACAGAGAGTTCATCAGAGACAGTGAAATGGGAGACAGATGTAGAGGATTGAAAAAGAAAAGTTGAAATCACTGGGAATAAAAAGAGAACAATAACGACAGACAAACTACATGTAGTAAACCTGCAGCCGGACAGACACAGTCGGTGATCTAGAGACAGACATCTGAGGTACTTGACCCTGATAAGGAAACACCATCGCTAACAAACAATCCAAAAATAACAACAATGGAATGAAAAATAACTCTACCAAATCTCCCATCCACTAATCGACATTCCACCCCCCTGATATCACTCTTTGTTCTGGTGGTAGTAGTCATCCTATTAATTAGGGGATTGTTAATATCATTAATCGCCGATTGGTCGTTGTATCGAGATGATAGTCGACGGGACCGGTCAGATTTGACCGCGAGTTGCATTTGGCGGTATACGGGTGATTGATGACTCCTCCCGCAAATATTACACATTTGTTGACCATGTGTTTTGATGGGGCTCTAATTAATGTTGTCTGATTGTTGGTAGATTATAGTCTACTGCAACCAGACCAAGAGAAAGAGAGCCGTAGTTGGATGGTAGTCTGTGAGCACAGGCTCAAATTTGATGCATAAACAAATTCAACCTTGTCAGGAGTGAAGAGTAGCCTCTGAACTATCTGTACATACATGTCTGTAGGCCAACAGGTAAATTGACAATTCGTCCACTGCCAACTCGTCCAATACCATTCCGTCTATCAACATTTCGTCTAACAACCATTTGGTCCAATATCCATTTGGTCCAATCATCACTTCGTCTAATTATCATGTCGTCTATCACCAATGCGTCTCATAACCAGTTGGCCTAATATCCATTTCAATTTCATTCTTTTTGCACAATTACCACTTTAGTCCAATTCGACCGAATGGTATATGGAGTAATGCCCATTGGACAAACTGGTTATTAGACGAAATGGTGAGTGGACAAATTGGCAAAATTTTAGACCATGTGGATAGTGGATGAATTGAACTGATGGTAGACCAAAGGACAGTAGAGAAGTTGGCAATTGGACGAATTGGCAATAGACGAATTGGAAATAAACCGGCCTACATACTGTGGAAGCAGCAATAGCACTGAACCTACACAGTCTTAGCCTACTATTTCAGAATTTGCATTGTGCTCTTTTCATGAAAACCAAATGTCTGTGCCTGCAGGTGCAGACTAGTTGGATTGAGTATGTAGATGAAAGGAGGGGTTTTTAAAGAAATGACTTTGGAGAGAATAAAGGTAATGTAGAGGAGCTAGAAGAAGAAGAGAGGTTAGGATTGGAGAAAACAAGCGAGAGAGAGAGAGAGAGAGAATAGGGATGAGGATAATGTGCCCTACTTCGTAAACTGGTAATAAAAAGGAAACATAAGCTCAGTCACGGTATAGAATAATGATGATAACAGAACTGTTCTTACAAAGGTTCACATCAGAAAACCTGAAGGAGAAAAGATGAAGGAAAGTTGTTGGAAATGCTTTGATTTATTAAAGCATGCATCTTCATCCAGACTGAAATTGTACACAGGACATCATGCCCCTTTCATTCCAAACAAAAGGGCTTTCCCTCTTTCATTTTCCTTTTATACCAATTTCCACCTCGCCCAAGCGATAGTTTCTGGGAAAGCAGCCGCAAGATTCCTCGAAGGCGACCTTGACCAAAGTTTTCTCTCACGCAAATTCTTAGAAATGGGCAGATGTGCTATTGGGGGCAGAAAAGACAAGTGTTGAGAGAGAATGAGAAAGAAATGTGGACAGGGGAGTCGGGGGGGGGGGGGGGGGGAGGGGTATTCATTTTTTATTTTGCATTTTAAATACTATCTTTCATTTTGTGTCAAGCACACATTTAAGTGTACCTGTATTTTTGGTGATTGTTCCAGAAAGATTGTAGGCTTTGTTGATAACCAAAATTATTTATTTTTGAACAGGATTTTGTACACTCTAAATTCCAAGGATTTAAGATAAATGCAAATCGGCTGTGGATAGTGACCAGCCGAATGTTGGATTTGTTAGGATTAACTTTCAAATCTCAAAAAGATTTCAATTGAAATCTTTTAGATTTATACATGTATAAAACTAAATCTAATATTCAGCTGGTTACCATTCACAGCCGATCTGGATTTATTTTAGATCCTACAAATTTAGAGTGTAGGTGATCGAATAAAAAACATTTATTAATTTAAAAAAAGGGATGTTTATTGGTCATTGATGCTGAATTTAACCTGAGCTTCAAATTTAGGAAGGATACAAGGGACTTCATCACCTCACCCTTCTCACTTCCTGAAGTGGCAGAAAAAAAACCCAAAAGGGACTCATGATTGATACAATTACACCATGTAAATAGTACCTCTTCAATGGCACAACGCTGCCTTCCGGCTTTTAGCCTAATGGGTACCAAGAAAGCATGTGCGGCTGGACAAACAACAGGGGGCGTTAGAAAGGTCAAGTAAGGTCATTGAATGACTGGTCACTTGTTATTGGCAATGACGTAATTAACAAGCATGGCCATCAACCTGGCTTGACCATGGGATGATGTCATGGATGTGGAATGCCCATTGTCTAGGATGGGTTGTGTTTGTTTGTGGAAGAGGGATTTCCTTTTAATGAGGCATTACGGACTCTGGCAGCTTTGGCAGCATTAGGCAGCACGCTCTTTGCTGTACACTTTGCCTAGTCCCCGTGGTGATTTGGAAAGTATTTTTTTATTCTTATGAATAATTCTTTTCTGAATTCCCTTGTTCCCTGTTTGATCAGTGTTTATTGAAAATGAATCATTGTTTGTGCTTCATTTGATTAGTTTTATACCTTGGTCACATTTGTTCTACGGCGGCCGTACGGCGAGTCGAAAACAGCCGTTTTAACATTTTTTTGTACCAGCTACATATAGATGGTTTAAATAAAAATGAATAAAACAACTGTTTTCGACTCGCCGTACGGCCGCCGTAGAGCAAATGTGACCATTGGTATTAATGTCATATTTAATATTCTTTATTTCTGGCTTTCTATCAACTCTACAACTGAATACCTGACATGCATTTGTATATAAACTATTCTTTTTTTATTTTTTGTACCATACATTGAACCTCTTTCTTCTAGTTCTTGTCTCTGCCTGTTCTGTCTGTCTGACCCCCCACCCCATCACTTCCTCTCCGTCTTTCTTTCTCCCCCTCCCTCTTCATCTTTCTCCCTCTTCCATCTGTATCCAGGGCTCCACACTAACCCTTTTTTTCTACTGGTCCAACCTGTTCATGGCGGACCAGTAGAATCCAATTTTTTTCTCAAATTTTTACTGGTCCAAACCCAAATTTACTGGTCCCAAAATATAAATAAAACCATTAAAAAAGTTTATTTTGCTGTCATTTATTGTTTTTATTGCCCCCCCCCCCAAAAAAAAACAACATACAACTAGTACACACACACAACATAATTCGTGAGAGTCATTTTTATAATTTACAAAAGACAAGAAAATATCATTTGTATCAGCTTGATATATTTTTTTACTGGTCATGTCGGACCAGTAAATCTGGCTACTTCTGAAAGGTTACTGGCCCGACAGCAATTTTTACTGGTCTGGGACCGTCGGACCAGTGCCAGTGTCGTGTGCTGCTGTATCTCTTCCTCTCCCTCCTCTTCTCTCCCTCTCCATCTTCTTTCTCCTCCCTCTTTCCTCTCTCCATCTTACTTTGTGCTTTTTCGCTACCACTCTCTCTCTCTCTCTCTCTCTCCCTGTCATTTTTCTCAGATGTCTGATTTTCGCCTTGATTTTCAGACCTCACTTGGTGCCACAAATCATCTAACATTAATGAGCTTGTTGATGTCATTTTTTTTTGGCTAATTACTAATGAGTCATAATAATGCCTTGGTGATATGTATGGGGAAGCACTCAAGTGGTTTTTAGCCATTTTCAGCCATCTGCTCATATATTCTGTTCTTGGGGAGAATGATCAAATATTTAATTTAGTTATGTTGATATTGGGGGAAAATACAGTATTACCAATTTCCAGTGCCATTTCTCTAGATTAATTGTGTTTCACAAACTAAATACCGTAAGGCCTTCATGTATGTAAGCTACGTACATGTTGGCGGTATTGGTGGTGGTGGTGGCGAATTTTTATATGAGAACTATTTAAAAAAGCTTGAATGCATGCATGTATTTAAAGGACAAGTCCACCCCAACAAAAGTTGATTTGAATAAACAGAGAAAAATCCAACAAGCATAACACTGAAAATTTCATCAAAATCGGATGTAAAATCAGAAAGTTATGACATTTTAAAGTTTCGCTTAATTTCACAAAACAGATATGCACATCCTGGCTGGCATGCAAATGAGGAGACTATGAGGCTGTTCTCACTCAGTTCCTTAAACTAGTTTAGTGGAAACTAGTTTAGTGGAAACTAGTTTAACGCTAAGTGAGAACGGTCGAAGCGCTCTTGGAAGCGCTCTTCCAAACCAGTTTGGAAGACCACCTCGCGATGTAGTTTTCAAGATCGCTTCGCATCGGAAAAGTGGTTTTAGCGTAAGTGAGGACACAACCGTTCTTCGGGAAGCGATCTTCGCACATTTTGAGCGCGCTACTCCACACGACAGGTGTAGAATGCCTATGCTGCGGTTTCGAATTTCGCGCGAAACGTGTCTCCCCACTGAGAGCGTTTCCATAGCAACAAGAGCGCTATACGTGAAGTGATTTTGAAAACCACTTTCGTGTGATCAAGTGAGAACGCTAGCAAAGCGATCTTCCAAACTGGCTTTCTGAACCGGTTCCCAGTAAACTAGTTTTAGGAACGTAGTGAGAACAGCCTCTATGACGTCATCCACTCACTATTTCTTTTGTATTTTACTGTATTACATGAAATATGAAATAATCTAATTTTCTCCTCATTGTCAAGTGAGACAATGATTAATTCCTCCCTGAACATGTGGAATTAGCATCGTTCAATACTATATGGTTCAGTCAAGTTGGTCCTTATTGTCAAATCTATAAAAAACGAAATATTGTATAATTCAAACACTAAAAAACAAAAGAAATAGTGAGTGATGGACAACATCGACTGAGTCACCTCGTTGTGCATATCACTGTTTTGTGAAAAATAAGCGAAACTTTAAAATGTCATAACTTTCTTATTTTACATCCGATTTTGATGAAATTTTCAGCACTATGCTAGTTTGATTTTTCTCTATTTATTCAAGTCAGCATTTTCCTGGGGTGGACTTGACCTTTAAAGGAGAATGAAACTCTTGGAGCAAGTTAGCTTTTGTGAAAGCAGAAAAATCAAAGAATAAGATCAACAAAAGTTTGAGTAAAATAGGACTAGCAATAGAAGAGTTATGAGCATTTGAATGTCGAGATCACTAATGCTATGGAGATCCTCCCATTGGCAATGCGACCAAGATCTATGATGTAACAGATGAACAACTCTCCCCTTTTGGACACTGAAAATATACCCCAAAACATCTCTTTTTGCTCATTCTAATCATATGACAAACGATTCATCAATGATATAATGTTGTGAAACCTCTGTACTTGTCCTCTCATAAAGAGAACACCTCACCTTTTGATAGACTCTATAAAAGTGAGAATATAAGTGAAATAAGTACTAAAGTAATGAGGGAGTTGTACGTGTGTGACATCACAGATCTTGGTCGCATTGCCAATGGGAGGATCTACATGGCATTAGTGATCTCGACATTCAAATGCTCATAACTTTCTTATTATTCATTCAATCTTCCTCAAACTTTCAACAATATGTTTCTTTGATTTTTATCTTTGATATGGATTCAGCTGGTTTCAAGGGTTTCATTCTCCTTTAAAAAGCAAGCAACAAGAGGATGTATCATGGGGTTAATTAACAAAATTGTGTATTAAGTGTTGGAAAAAAATAATGATTTCAGAGTGATCATTATTTTCTTCATAACTACGATGTACTCCTTTAATAATAATTGTTGCAATTAATTCATTCTATCTAAAACATGACATAGTGAGAATTAAATTCTAGTGTATGAGTGACCTGGTATGATGTCCATATTAAGCTTCTCACATTTTTCTCCACTGAAAGAGGCATGAAGTTATTTACATGTAGGCCCTACTATATTTATCGCAATATCAACAATAAGTCAATAAGATACTAACATTCCATTAATCAAGTATTTAGCAAGAGGGATAGAGCATGAGAAAAATCAGACTGAACCGATTGCTGATACACTTCCGAAAATGTCGATCACATTAACCCCTTCAATCCTAATTAGCTCTTTGTGACAGTCTGTAACACGCACAAAACATCATCCAGTGTTGAAAGGGCTTGTGCAGATGCATTCAAGATAATAAACCTCTCTTCCTCGTAAACAATGGGGGCGTATGTCCCCAAGACAAGTGTCATGTGATCTTCCATTGTCACGTACGACCTTGAGTCATGCTCTCTGACTGCTGTAGCTATTGTCCTCCTCCACTCTCCTTAGACCAGTTGATGGGGATTGTTATGGGTGTCTGGCCGGGCTTATGCAATAACTCCCCTTTCTTCATCTTGAGTTAGTCTTCCGCCCCAGACATTTTCTGATGAATGCTTCAAGGAGGCGGTGGAGTGGTGGAGCTGATTTTATTAGATTGATCACATACAATAATCTGTACAATCCATTGTAGAATATCAGCCTAGCGATCAATCACTGCGCTTTATGTTGCAGGCCTAATATACATGTACATCATAATACTCTACATGTATTGTATGCATTGCTTGGTAAAAAAATTCTTTTTACTGCACTTTTTCCATAGCAACCCAAATTGATTATGACCCGAAAAAAAAGAAAGAAACAGCAAAATAATGAATACATATACAGTCACAATGAACATCCTCAGTGGCTGTCTACAGGCAAAACAAAACAAATATTTAATAGTCCTGGGGCCCGTCTTACAAATAGTTGTGATTGATCTGATCAATCGCAACTATGGAAAGCCAGCAAAGTCAACATATACAATGCATGTTTGCTCGAATTTTTTTTCTAGATATGAATGTACATCCATAAATTCATTGATTTCTTGACAGTTCGGTGTGTTCTCCTTTGTTTACAAAGGACATTTTGCACATTTCCTGAAGAAAAAATTATGACACTGATGGATTTTCATAGAGTTACGATTGATTGGATCAATCGTAACTCTTTGTAAGACGACGCCCAGAAGTGTCTGTCTTGTTCTTGGTGTCATTGCATAGTCGTTACTTCAACCGCGGGATTGACCTCAGTAGCTGTAATCGAAGATGCGATCAGTTGGGGGGCTCACGGGTGTTGAACCTTGTTCATCCATTTCTTCTTTTGATTATAGACTCTCGTTTAAAACGGGGGTCAAGTGGTTAATTCACTTTAAGGTTTACTGTCTTTAAGGTAGTCTGTACATCATGAACATGAAATGAGAAAGTGGATCTGCTTTAAAGATCTATGCATTTTTCTCCAAGAGGTGACAGAGGGGGGGGGGGCACTTGCACTGTTTCTTTTCCCCCAAATGTGAAATTTTCAGTAGGCCCACCCATTTTTTTTGTAAGGCTGGTGAAACAGTGCAATGTGATTGGGTCGTCATAAGAATCTGACTCATCTCTTTCTTTTTTTTCCTGAAATGTTTTTTCTGAATCCATTTTTTCACCAAACTCTGATCCTTTACTGTCTATTGCTAAATGGACTGACCAATCAAAATCAATGTTACACATGCATTCAATGAAAAATACTGGCCAGGAATCAATCAGTTATGTTCTTTGATATTTGCTATTCATAACTAAGCTTTGTCTTACGGAGCCCATTTATGTAGGGCCTATGTTGTTTCATACGGCAGTTGTCTGTGAATGAGACTATTCAATTTTAATTTGTCTGTTATGTAATCACCCAAGGTTTCCATCATCATCATTACACTTTTGAAGATGAAGTTAGCTCTCTCTCTTCCCACCGGTATTGATCTGTTGCCACGAGCGGAGACAAGAGAGACATTAATGTTCGCAAGTAACGCCCTTGAATCGCCAACGTGCTACATAATCTCAACACCGTGTACGTGATACAGTTTCCCCTTGGTCTATTAATATATAGGGCATCTGCTGGTTATGGTCATTTGACTTCTAGCAAGTTGTTCCAACTGTTATACATCCATGTGCAGTGGCCATTATGCGCAGACGTGACTGACGAACCTGGAGCCGTGGAATTAAAGCTTTCAAGTTGACCGATGTTATTCTTTTGGTTTTGGTTACAAGATCAAGTTCACACCAGTGGATTATGGTAAAGAAGATACATGTAAAACAGGAAGAGTTCTTCAGAGAGCTATTTGCCTCGGAAACCACTGGTTCTGCACAAAATTCTTGTTGTTAGATCTCCTCCTTCGAACTGCAGGTTTGATAACAGTTTCCTGTAAACGTGAGCATGGTTTAGTGTATACCATAACATCCGACCAATACCATCAGAGTTGGAGTATTCATCACCTCAAAATCTTCACATCTGATACATGTAGGGAACTTCTGCAGTGTAATTTCAACAGAGCTTGATGAGGCAACTGGTCTACAGCAAGGGTGTCTTTCGAGAGTTTGGAGTATTTCTGACAGTTTCATTCCGAAAGTAGAACTTGGACTTTTTTTAAATATTATTTTTTAATACAAGGAAGTTTCCTCCCATGGTTTGGTGATACAGATCTTGTTTATGCTTACGTCACTAGATACAGTTCCCACAAATTCTAGATGTGAACTATGTAAATGCCTTCGCCGTTGCATCATTGTTCTTTGAAGGATGAAATGGTTATCATGAATTCCTCAAAAAAGCAGTTAAACAGAAAGGAAAGGAAAAGGGAACGTCTTTAGGTTGTATATCACCCACGGTCAGTCTCACATTAGACATACTTCTTTTTTGTTATTGTCTACATGGCTTCATTGTTCAATGTCCTTTAAACAGCTTATTGATCAATACCGCAATGCCAAATCGTCTTTGTGGCCATACTGAATTGGATTTTCTGCAGAGACATGAAGCATACTCTTGCATTCTTACGTTGGAAGGACTAGTGAGTGGACGTCTCACCCATTTGGACCATTGTGAAATACGAGGAAATTATATCTTGTGATTTGTACTATGTGGAATAAAGAAGTAATGTGAACAGATGTGTTTGACCTGCTAATGGGAATTTATGATAAATATGCTTTAGGATTATGGTCCAATGGATATCTGCAGCTTCTTCCATTTTATATGCAGTGGTGACCCGACTGAAAAATGATGTAATCTGGAAATAATCATACTTTTATAATAGTAAACATACTTAGAATCAAAAGGAGGATTGACTTTCAAAGTCAAGTATCTTTTTGTGTGTTTGGTCTAAATTCATGACCTACGAAGACAAGGACCTTGCCTGAGGGGATCCCATGTAGTATTCGTCAGGTGAGCTTGAAAATGTGGATCATCATACATGTATCCAACCTATCATACGTTTACAATACCACACTGCCTTCGTGGTTCTTGGTCTAAATTCATGACCTACCAAGACTAAGACTAGACTGAGGACTTGCCTAAGGGATACCCTATTCTTCAGTCAAGCTCGCCACTCTTGATCATCATGTTATCGAATAAGTCCTATGTTTACAACACCACGCTGCCCTCGTGGTGCGGGTCGTTGAGGCCGAAGGAGCTGTTGAAGGTGACCGAAACCCCGGGAACATTCATCGGTCTCAGTCTGACCGACAAACTCCATTTCCAGTACATTGTGTCGTCGGCTGAACCACTAGGTAGGAATACTAGGATATTTGTGTCTCTTTTTAACTTGTTTTTTTTATTTGTCATACATGCACATGAAGTATCAACAGAATCAAATGTTGGGTCAGGGATTCAATGACCATTGCTTATCAGGCAAAAAAGATATCATATATCTTTTTACACATACTCAATATCATACTTTTTTCCTGAAGGAAATTATTTTTTTTCTTTGTTTAGTTGAAAATCATGTAGTAACCTAATTTAATAATGAATATAATTCTCAGGTTAAAATGTCTCATAGAGGTGATTTCAAGCATCAGTAGTAACTGACTTAAATCATGCTAACAGAAACTAAAACAAAGTATAAACAATAAAGATAAGTACTGATTAATTCCTGAATAAATTCAAAAATTGCCTTCGACATGGTATGTACATGTATGAAGACTTCAATGTGCAATTTCTCCCTATATTTGTGGCTTTTTTTGTAGTAGTATTTGCATTGTCTACAAGGCTTATCTTCCACAATGTCTATTATTTGTGAATTATTACAAAGAAACAACAACAAACAGACACACCTTTGGAAAAAACAAATAAAAAAAAACAAATATAGAAAAACGAATCACAAACAATATTTAATTGTCTGAAGAATAATCCACCGTTTTTCCCCTTGTCAACAATAATTGTCAGTCCAATGGTCTCATTTTTCACAGCTTAATATAGCAAACTGTCAATCAATTAGGAAATCTTTAATAGATCCATTGTCTACTTGTTTATTGCAATGTAGTCACCTGAATGGAATTTACAAAACAGCAGGGGGTTATGAGTGTTAATTGCACTGTTTTCATCACATTACATCTAATGCCAAAAGGTAGTAAGTCATTATTGAACAAAAAACAAATATTGTTTGTATTTTCAAAGTAGGACTAATTAATAGATTTTTAGCGCAAGTCACTTAATAAAACATCCATACACTTCAAACGTTATTGCAACACACCAGCACTGTATACATTGTACATGTTGCTTATTTTACAGGAGTTTTAATATAAATTTATCAGTTGCTTCCTTCTGTGATTGTAGGGCACAATTTTTTTTCCTAAATTTGTAGTGTTTGTTGACAACTCTGGACAGCAATTGCAGCATCCATGTTTTTGAATTTCGACTGTTTGAAAAACAAGGGAATCATAATATTTTTCACTCACCTTGTTTTGAAAAACAACTGTATGAGTATTTGATTCTTATCAAGTTATAAGCAGGGACAGTGATTTTCCGTTTCAAAAAATGGCCTTTTCCGTTTCAGAAAATCTCAAATTCCGTTTCAGCATGTCAGAAAACGGAAATTCCGTTTCCCCGTAGACTTTGTACACACGGAAAAGTGACAATTCCGTTTACACATTGAATAGCAAAATCACACTAGTCAAAATTTGTATCTGCTACTGTACCAACAACACAATAGAATCCTTTCTAATCGGATCTATGCGGGTGCATAAAATATTTTTATGAACCCATTTAGCATGCATACATCCTCACCTTTCACATTATTAGCATTATTTCACGGTGAAATGATATTTCATCGATAATTTTGGGGGTTTTTGGACGTCGTTATCATCAGTCAACGGCTTTTGCCAATCCGCCATCTTGGATTTTAAGACCACGATATCGTGCTGTTACATCTTCAAACGTAGAGGGCAGCAACACACGACCGTGTAGTTGAACGATATGTGTGCATGTGAAGCCCAACCTGGCCGGCCGCGCCAGGTGCGGGTGCGGGGTAGATTCGAGTGTGCTGATGTCGAGTGCAGTCACGATGTGTGAATTGTCATGATAGTAGCGAAGTGAGATCGTGTTTTCTGGGGTTTTGTGGCCATTTAATATTCACATTTTGTTGTGATTTTGGAGTAATTTCTGTTGCTATTCTGTGTATTTTGAGGGAGAATACGTTTTCCGTGATTTTCCGTTTGAAATGCCACTTTCCGTTTCAAAAGGCAGTTTCCGTGAATTCCGTCCGTTTTCCGCGATCGCGGAAAATCACTGTCCCTATATAAGCGACAGGGAATGTTTTTGAATCAGCTTACAAATGGTTTGAGCATTACTTTACATTTTACACAGTGTCAAACTGTCAATACTGGTAGCCTATTTCTACATGTAGAGTGACTTATTATTTTCTATAAATGAAGTGGTAATGTGAGGGATTTGAAGCTCTGTCAGACAAGAGGTTTGCTGATATGGGCTTACAGTACATGTAACATGTATGTCAAATTTCTGCAAGTCATGAAGCAGGCCATATCAGACATCTTTATATCATGTTTTCTTTTTGGTAAAATGTGTTTGGTTTTGAAAAATTCCCATTTTGATTTTGCATAATCCCCATTCCTAGATAAACATGGAAATCCTACAGTTTGCATTGTACACTGTCTAGCTGGGACGTGGTGTTTGTCTGGTTTTGTTTGCTTAATATCAAGCTCAGTCAGTGTAAAGCCCAAAATCAATATACAGATCGGGAAATACATCTGATGATGCATATTAAATGCTACTACATACGCTAATATTTGGTGTCCGAGAAGGAGGCACAATGTATGTATGTAGATTGATGACTATTAAAGAAATAAAGGAGAAAAAAAAAAGAATATACATTCAGCTTTATGGTACACCCATACGTGTGTATCAGTCATGGTTCATCCATTGTGATCAGTTGTGTTTGGTCAGTTGTCTTTTGGTCAGTGGTCACTCATGTGAATGGAATTTTTACCAGTGGTCAATATTATTAACAGATTCTGTTGCTGAAAGATAATGCTATATCAATTAGTCTATGCTGATTTGTTTTTGTGACTTCGAGACATTCCATTTGTATTACATCACTAATTAAAAATGTCGGACTTAAAGGAGAATGAAACCCTTGAAACCAGCTGAATCCATATCAAAGAGAAAAATCAAAGAAACATATTTTTGAAAGTTTGAGGAAGATTGAATGAATAATAAGAAAATTATGAGCATTTTAATATTGAGATCACTAATGCCATGTAGTTCCTCCCATTGGCAATGCGACCAAGATCTGTTATGTCACACACGTACAACTCCCTCATTACTTTAGTACTTATTTCACTTATATTCTCACTTTTATAGAGTCTATCACAAGGTGAGGTGTTCTCTTTATGAGAGGACAAGTACAGAGGTTTCACAACATTATATCATTGATGAATCGATTGTCATATGATTAGAATGAGCAAAAAGAGATGTTTTGGGGTATATTTTCAGTGTCCAAAAGGGGAGAGTTGTTCATCTGTGACATCATAGATCTTGGTCGCATTGCCAATGGGAGGATCTCCATAGCATTAGTGATCTCGATATTCAAATGCTCATAACTCATTCTATTGCTAGGCCTATTTTACTCAAACTTTTGTTGATCTTATTCTTTGATTTTTCTGCTTTCACAAAAGCTAACTTGCTCCAAGAGTTTCATTCTCCTTTAATGTTTCTAGGTCTGTACATTTGGTGATTTCAAGTCCGGTTTTGGCGTTGGTGTTGGTGTTGGAAGCACGATTTGGATTGCTTCCCCTGGCTCCAAAACCTATTCAGAGTTTGTAAAACTGATCCAGATCACATTATTGACACCGTAACATTTTGTAGTGAGTGACTTTTCGGGACTATCTTCATTTTATGTTTGGTGTTATACTCGTGTAAGAAATGACATAACACCAACACCTAAAGGTCAACACTGAACTTGAAATAACCCATTATATTAAAAAAATATTAAGTATAGAGGGGGATGGGGCAGGTTCAAACTGCCATAATACTTCAAATTACTTGTGTATAGACGTGTTTAATATGTTTGCAAGTCTTAATGCAATTGCCTGAAGAAAAAAAAATCAGCTGTCATTATTTTTGGGTGAAACATCACATCACACTCTAAACTGGGTATGTGAGATATGGATGACATAATTTAATATTGGAAAAACAACAAATTCAAATATTGTGTGACATGCCCTTAAAATTCAGTTTCAAGAATTTCATACCAAAGTGCCCCCCTTTGCTTCGGAAGTTGGGATAACTTCATATGCATGAGTGCATGACTGTATTAATATGGGATTCCCCCTGTTTGTAGATGTTATCACATCCTTGTTTACATGTACTTCATGATTGAAGAGGGATTATGGACCTGCTCGCTGCTTTCAGAAGATAGTTTCATTTCCGATTTCAAACAATCATTTTGATTTGCCTTTATATTGATATTGTTGTTGCCGTGCATAACGTGGAACCAATCACTTCCGAACTTTGAATTGGATATTTACTGCCTTCAGGCGGGTTCAGAGAATGAATTCAAAGGAAGGACACCAATCTGCCCTCAATAAAAGCCACATTTTGCCTAATTATCTGTAAATTATTTGAAATTATACGAAATTTACATTGTCCATCTCTTCCACCCCCTGTAATCATGAATGAAACAGTCTTTGATGAACCGTTTAAAATGTGATTTTCTTTAATTTCAACTGTTTTTCTATTGCATCATCTTTCATCTCTATTAAAATCTCTACATTTCATGGAAAAGTTTTGACTTCATATTCTGTTCACTCTACGCTTTAACAAGTACATTTAATTTAACTGAAATTGATTTTCATAACACATGGATTACATATTGCCATGGTAACACTCATGACACGCAAGGTGCTACATAAGCACTTGCCTGATTGCCCGGGGCAAGTAGAAGTTAAAGTCGGGCAAGTGTTTTTGAGTAAAGACCAAAACTACTTGCCTGAATTGGGCAAGCAAAATTCTCACAGTAGAATTACCAAAATTAGGGTCGATATATAATATCGACCCTAATTTTGGTCGTGGCGGGCAAGATAAAATCACTTTGTAAAAAAAATGCAAGAACAAGATACATCAGTTCTGGTCAAAAGAGAGAAAAAAAGGTCAATGGTTTTATAAAACCGCAATATTTTCGTTTGAAGAGTTAAAACTTTTTATTCAAGGATTTTTTCGGGCAAGTGAAATAGATTTTTGGGCAAATATATTCCAACTATTTAAAAATTTACTTGCCCGACATTGCCTCTATAAAGTTATGTAGCACCCTTACACGTATCCCAGAATTTTCTGCTTGTGATTTTAGCACGTTATTTTTGTTTTGTTCTACTTTACATTTTGATTGAATCATAAAGTGTCAGTAACCTTGAAGCCAATTGAATGAAATTGTAATTGACAATTTCTTGCAAATGTACATATGTAACTTCTTCTTTAAAAATGTTTCCTTTGAAAAGTTCATCAAACCATATCAAACCATATTTTTCTTCAGAACAATTTTGAAAGCACCTTTTAATATAGCTCTGCTTCAGGTGTCTATAGAAATCAAAAGCCTGTCAATTTTCTACATGTACACCCACTGCAAAAAACAAGGAAAAAAAGAGGAATAATCTGTGTTGCCAATTTGCAATAGTTCAGTGGCCTTTGATAACGTCAGCATCCTCGTACACACATTATCTTTAGATTACATGCACCAGTAAACATTATATGATATCAAGGTTTCAAAGAAATTTAATTACCGTTCGCGAGATTGCAGTATTTAAAAGCAGAGGATATTGATAATGTCTCATTTTCAGAAATCATGCCTCTGACTATTGGAACATTTTTTAATTTTGGTGAAATTTTGGGATTCTGTTTGTCATTTTTGATGATGTTCGGTAAGCATAATAATTTGATTACATTTATATTCATATATGGAAAATGCCCTTTTTTTAAGAAATCTTTTTGGGAAGGAGAAAAATATTATTTACAAGTATATCTTCTGTTTTGGGGCTTTATTTGTTTGTTTGTACATACATGTAAACAATTTCAGATGTTGAAAATGTAAAGAAAAAAAAATTATGGTTTGTATAATTACACGTATGTACATGTATGGAAAATGATTATAGATGGATGAATATTTGCTACATGTAGTAAGCATGAAAGAAAATTCTGAATACTGTATAGCAGCCTATTTCCCAAGATTATTTTGTCCCCCAAATCCCACAAAATCGATGTGCAGGGGGGGGGGGTGAAATGACGATAATGATACTTGACTCTTGGATAGCACCTATACAGTGTAGATCTATACATAAAGTTTGTATGCTGATTCAACAGATATTATTGCATTGCTCTGCTATCATGCTACTCAATGACCTACTTAAAGTTTTAAATTTGATACAATCACATTGACTATAATCCTGCTGTCTTTTTATTAGCCATTTAGTGGCCTATAATTTGTCTCCCTTTTTGGAGCTGTTTTGTATAGCCTTTTTGAAAAACGGCTAGAAAATAGAAAACTGAATTTTATTCACTTTGCAGAGCATAATTTGCTCACTGTGACTGAGACTTAGGGTGTGATTTGTTTCATATCCCTGTCAGAATACACACCTCATCTTGTACACTAATGGGCGATTCTCCGAATGTCACATTATGTATTACATTACGTATTGACTTGATTAAAAGTTAATCTGACTTGTACAAGTATGTAGTTCATTTCGTTCCATGCAATTTGGCATATTCCTGGATTTCTATATGCATCGGTAACGCTTCGCTCAAAACACGGAAGCAGCAAGCACATACTGTGGCTTACCGCGAAACCAAGGAATATTTCATGCAGAAGTGGTCATTCTCAAGATCAGCTAGGCATGTCTTCCGATTAGTTGCTGGCAGATCCAGGATTTTATGGTAGAGGGGGGTCTAAATGTCTGTGAAATTTAGTTAGATTGTCCTTCTTTCAACCCCATATATTGTCAATCAAAATCTTTTTATTGTTGATTTCTTCAAAATTTGCAACAACAAAAAAAGGTGGATTCTGCTTCAAAATAGAACTGTTGAAATGTGGATTATTTCTGAATTCCTTATACGTGTACACCATTTTCCTTGCCGGGTCTGCAATATTCTGATCCGCGCTGAATCCGGACCTCTGTGGGTTAATCTCATGAATGGGTTATTTAGTGTGTAAGGGGTTTGGTGTGAAACTGTACATAAATGCCTCACGGCAAAGCAGAAATCACTCACACTTACCTGCGCTTAATAATTCCATTTGCGAAGGACCCCTGAGTAAGGTAGGGCCTTACGAAGGGTCGAGAATGGCTAGAAGCCCTCTCTCTGTGATATTACCTGTGAGGGGCCGGAGTTGAAATTCTAATTTTCTCTTGCCTCGTCCATGTTTAATCAAGCAGGGGGCAAGATTCGAGCCCGTGTGAAGTCATGAATGTACCCTAATACATCGTCACCAAGTGTCGACATTAAAGGGGCACATTACGGGGTGTGAGGATATTTTTTGGGGGGTCTTTAGTGCTACAATACGCTAGTCTGCTGGGCAAACCCTTCACTCGAGTTAAGGGTCTGAATGTGCAGCCTACTCATGCCTTGTGTACTGAAGGCTCTCTCGCTCTGTATTGGAACAGCAAGTTTTGTATGTGCTAGTCTTTGCGTGGAGGCACACTTATTGATCAAAGTTCCAATCAGGGTCTGTGCCTGCAGACTAACAATACGCTGCCATGAAATGTCTTTATGAATAGCACCTATTTTGTTTAGAGCTATACCTGTCTGTAAGACTGTTTTTTAGGTATGTTTAACTTGGTTGGTTTGATTTGTTTAGTATGTCCATTTGTATATCTGTGTTAATTTGTTCATTACTTGCGGGTATCCATTGTCCATTTATTGGAAAATGATATTTGTTTGCGATTTATTTCTAGCCCTTTTCATTTTTATTTCCCTCCTCTTCTTCAGTTTTTCCATTCTGTTCACTTTCCTATTTCATTTTTACATATCAAAATTTTATTGACCTAAAACAAAAAGATGATTTCAACAATCAGAGAGAAACTTTCAAAATTTCTACAAAAAAACAGAAATGATTGAAGAAAAATAAAATTACTGAAGTTTTACAAAGAGTGGTGTGTTGCTAATGATCTTATAATCTCAAATCTTATTCTATTCTGCATTCTGTGATTAATTGCAGACATTGGGCTACGACTCAAAGCATTGAATATGAAAATTAAGGTGTCCGAAGGCTTGCCCTTTCTGTTAGTAGTAAAACAAGCTTGTTTTCATTGGGGCTGAATATGATAAACTATTGTGTAGTTCAATCACGTTCATGGTTACACAAATCACAAAACTGCACATAGAGCATTTGTTGATGAGCACCGCAGATATGGCTCTAAAGTGTCTTGATTAGGTTAAACACTTAACCCTACTTAAATCATAAATCAATAAAAATCTTCAGAAGGTAGAAGTGCATACAAAAGATCCTCAATGCTAAATTGGGTTGGGGATCACCTTAATTAATCCGGAGCGGGGATTCATCTCCTTCTGCGGGCGTCCGAAGAAACGAGAGAGGCTGTTACCGGGAAAAAATGAACTTTGCCGCATTCGTCAGTCACCGTCGCACGTCGGCGATGACTCACCGCTTAGTCATTCCTAAGACAACCTGCTCTTGAAATTGCTCTTTGCGTGAGGATGGAATTACCATAGCAACTGCCGGTTGAAGATGTTTGTTTCAGAGTGCAATGAATTTATTCCAAAGTTTAGCTCATACCGCGGTGTAAACCTAAACCTGTCGGTCCTGATTGTAAAAGGGTATAGAATGGCAAGACTAATTCTGCTGTATGTATGTACTTTGATGGGAAGGGCAAAACTTGGCAAAGTTGTATGCATTAGTTGCCCCAAAGTTATATAATTAAAAAATGAACAATTAAAATATGAACAAAAAATGTACCTACATATTTCCTTGAAGATTTTGACTTTCAGGGCAGTGCAGCCAATGCTACAGATGTTACTTTAAAGTTTTTGTTTAAATGCTAATTGTTTTATCCAGGATTGCTTAATATAAAGACCATTTTATCAAACTTAGCCCCAACAAATTGAATGAAAAAGAAAAATTAACAAGCATTTAACTGAAATTTCATTAAAATCAATACAACAAAAATCACTTTGCAGACCTGATAGGCAATATACACTGTACATGTGTATAACCAATCGCTCTATCTTTCATCAAGAACATCACTTTCAAATTGCACCTAATGGTATTTCCATTCACATTCATTTTTCAAACCCTTTCTCCTTCCAAAATCTCTCATTAATTTTTCATCACCTTATCATCGCTACACAGCAAATGGGAGTGATTTGAAAACAAAGAGAGCGGCTGATTATGGTCCGGTGACACTCTCGAGTCTTGTTGGAGTTGACAATATTTTCACCTCCGTGGGTGCGTTTCTACTTAATTTTTAAGACGGAAATATCATTTTAAAATGCTGATCCTTGAAATTTTGATTGAGAATGCAGTGTTCAAAGAAGCACATTCAATGAATTAGGCATTAAGAATACTAGTTGATTTGCTCACCAAATTCAGAAATGGAATATAATTTTTATCAACTTTTCGAATAGTGACTTTGATATTGGAAAATACTTCCAATAGTTTACTAATTATATTCCTCCAAGCTTTATAAGGAAGGGTGCCTTTAAATCCCAGGGCATGTTGGGACTTGCTCATCATATTAAAGCTTGTCCTAATAAATGATCAATTATATATCAAGCATAACTGTCATGAAGGCGATGACAGAAATAGGCCTACAGTATATGACACTGTGCCAACAGTATGTTGCATATTCACATCTGTAAATTAACTCAAGCTATGAAATGGGATGCTGATAATGCATTGATATTACAATAATAATATTTTGTAATGCACAATATACATGTACACTGTAAAATTACTCAAGGTGCTGCAATAGTGTGCTGGATCCGCCCCAGTTGACTTTATGGAAGTCAAATTTGTTGTCCATTATATATTTAGATTAAAATCAACTTGATTTATATTTTCTAATATTCATATCAGATATCATTTGTCTATAGCTTCATCTTACAAGGGAAAAGGGATAAATAGAACATTCATGTACAATTTATGTTGTTTCTGAGAGCTGAGAAGGAATTTAATTGCCATCACATGAGTAGGTAGTATGGATGAACATGAACTTGCAAACATCTAAATTTATTGATTATATTACATTACTGCACTCAGTAAGAGCATGATGAGTGATAATGAATTCTCACTCTTGTGTTTTGAGCCTGAAAATATGCTGAGTGCATTTTGGCATTTTGAAAATTGAATTTGGAGATTTGGAGTAGTTGCCTGATTGACTTCATCCTAGCTGCAATATTGTGCTCTTTGCGAAACACATTTCCAGCTCTGTATTATTCCTTTTTTCATATTTGTTTGTACATACATGTATCTCCGACAGTACTATTGTCTGATTCTTTTCTGAATTTCTGGCAACAATTAAATATATATGAATTGAATCTTTGATAATTTGTTTTGAAATGCATCCTGTTGCCCTCCATTCTACCACCCTGCCCTCCTCCCTTTAATACCCCCTGCCCTCCTCCCTTTAATACCCCCTGCCCACCTCCCTTACCTCTTGCCGTCCCCCATAACCTCCTGCCCTCCTCTACTTGCTTCCCCTCATCCCCTCATATTTTCCCCAATAACTTGTCCTCCCTTCCTCCACACCTCCCCTTCTATCCCCCTCCCCTCCGTTCCTCCTCTCCTTTCTCCTCCCCTCCATCCTCTTCCCCCTCTTCTTCTCCTCCTCTTCCCCTCCTCTTCCCCTCCCCTTGTCCTCTCGTCCCCCTCCTCCCCTCCTCTTCCACTCCCCACTCCTCCTCCCCTCCTACTCCCCCTCCTCTTCCCCTCTCCTCTTCCCCTCCCCTCCTCTTCCCCTCCCCTCCCCTCCTTTTCCCCTCCTCTTCCCCTCCCCTCCCCCTCTTCCCCTCCCCCTCTTCCCCTCCCCTCCTCTTCCGCTCCTCCCCTCCTCTTCCCCTCCCCTCCCCCTCTTCCCCTCCCCTCCTCTTCCGCTCCTCCCCTCCTCTTCCCCTCCACCTCCTCTTCCACTCCCATCCTCTTCCCCTCCCCTCCTCTTCCCCTCCTCTTCCCCTCTTCCCCTCCTCTTCCCCTCCTCTTCCCCTCCTCTTCCCCTCCTCTTCCCCTCCTCTTCCCCTCCTCCCCTCCTCTTCCCCTCCTCTTCCCCTCCCCTCTTCCCCTCCTCTTCCCCTCCTCTTCCCCTCCCCTCTTCCCCTCACCTCCTCTTCCCCTCCTCTTCCCCTCCTCTTCCCCTCTTCCCCTCCTCTTCCCCTCCCCTCTTCCCCTCCTCTTCCCCTCCTCTTCCCCTCCCCTCTTCCCCTCACCTCCTCTTCCCCTCCTCTTCCCCTCCTCTTCCCCTCTTCCCCTCCTCTTCCCCTCCCCTCTTCCCCTCCTCTTCCCCTCCTCTTCCCCTCCCCTCTTCCCCTCACCTCCTCTTCCCCTCCTCTTCCCCTCCTCTTCCCCTCTTCCCCTCCTCTTCACCTCCTCTGTCCCTCTTCCCCTCCTCTTTCCCTCTTCCCCTCCTCTTCCCCTCCTCTTCCCCTCCCCTCTTCCCCTTCCCTCCTCTTCCCCTCCCCTCCTCTTCCCCTCCCCTCCTCTTCCCCTCCTCTTCCCCTCCTCTTCCCCTCCCCTCCTTTTCCCCTCCTCTTCCCCTCCCCTCCTCTTCCCCTCCCCTCCTCTTCCCCTCCCCTCCTCTTCCCCTCCCCTCCTCTTCCCCTCACCTCCTCTTCCCCTCCCCTCCTCTCCTTTCCCCCTCTCCTCCTCCCCTCCTCTTCCCTTATTCCACTCCTCCTCCCACCCCTACTTCCCCCCCTCCTCCCCTCCCCTTTCTCCCCTCCTCCCCACCACTTTCCTCCTCTACCATCCCCTACCCTCTTCTCTCTTTCTCTTCCCCACTTTACCTACATGTACGCACATGTGTAAGACCCATCGCTTTACAAACATAGATGACTCATACCTGTATATGTCACACACATAGATGCACTACATGCATGTAAATCAGCAGCATTTTATTTGCTAATATTCTTTTCAATCTATTGCTCCATCTTCCAATCAGTAAGCAATTCTGGATGTAATGAATCAGACTGAGATCTGATATTACCTCTTCATCAATTTGATTTGCTCCATATACATGTAAATTTAGATTCAAAACCACAAGTTAATATCTGCAAAGACTACAGAGAGTTTACTCATTTGATGAGATTCATTTTCAATTTTTCTGCATCTGAGTGATGTGAGTGCACCGCATTAATCCATGGGAAAACTAATTTAGTATATTCTCAGAGAGGATATTTATTCAATTATTCTTCAAATGTTTGTTGGAGTGTTAATATATTGAAATTGATCATTCAATTCAATTCATTTTTATATAAGATTTGTGTAATGTTTGGCTAACATAATACTAAAATTAAAAACTTTTTGTGAATATAGCCTGCAAGTTTTATGGAAGATAGCTTTGAACATGCTTTGGCAAGGGGCAAGGCATCCTATTTTATCTCTCATACACAGGAATAAGATGATGTGATCATGTATTCTGTGTGTCCGTAAAATTGTTTTATTTAAAAATAACAAATATATATCTTTTTCTCCTATTTCCCGTTCCAGCGATCGCAAAGATCCAGAAGGTTCGTCGAAGTCTGAAGCGGTCATCTCGTAGGGTCAAGAGCAACCTGATGATGCGAGAGGACTCGATGGAGACAGAGCCAGCCATGGACACCCAAGACATGAACCACACTGCGCCTCTGGCCACCCTAGCAACCACTTCCATCGATGAGGACATCATTTTTGAGAGCAAGGGGCAGAAGAAACGAGGGGGTACGTTCCCCAGAATGGCGCACTTTGATGTCCCGGAGGAAACGCCTCCGGGGTCGCAGAACGGCACCTTGAAAGCAAACGGGACGCATCGGCCTCAGCGTCAGAATGGAAGCCTAAAAGGACCATGGAATCGGAAGACCAGGGGTCGAGGGATTCCGGTTAAGAAAGAAGACACTGCTAAAGTTTTGGAAATGTACCTAAAAAGGAGAAGCAAGAGTCTTAACGATGCTGTTCTTACTAGGGAATATTTTGCTCAGGAAAAGAAGAAGCGGGTAAGGTCGGCAAGGAACAATACCGTGTCTATATGTTCTACGCTCAGTACTGACTCCACCACGAGCGAGGTTCATGTTCAAGCAACAATGGTTGCAGAAACAACTTCAGATGTGCCAGCGGATAAGACTGTGTTTTCAAGAGCTAGTGTGACACAGCAGAGTTTCCATGAAGCGATGAAGTGCTCAATTATGGAGGAGAGTTCCGCAATGGAACAAAGTGCCGATGACGAACTGTCATCGTCAGATGAACAGTCTCCAAGATCTCGCTCGGCGCCATCTACCTTACGAATGCAAGTGCATAGGGACCCTAAGGAAGGAATGGACACACTGAAGCTGAAAGACAAGGAAAATGGATCTGCCACTCTTACAAGAGATGGCTACAAGCGTGATAGTAAGAAGGAACCAAGACGGAAGCGTAGTTTTTTAGATAAAGCAAAAAACATTATGAGATCCCCGAGTACTTCTCGGAAAATCATTAGGACACCAAGTGCTGTGCAAAGACAAGAGGACAAAGAGAAAGAAAGACTCAAGGAAGAAAAAGAGAAGGAGAAGGAAAGACAAAGGGAAGAAAAAGAAAAGGAAAAGGAAAGACTGAGGAAGGAGAAAGAAGAAAAAGAACTACTGGATAAGAAATTAAAGGAGTATAAAGAAAGGGAAAAGGAAAAATTGAAAGAAATGGAACGGAGAAGGAAGGAAGAAAAAGAAAGGGAAAAGGAATGGGAGAAGGAAAGAGAAAGGTTACGGAAAGAGCGGGAGAAGAAGGAAAAGGAAGAACTGGAGAAGTCACACACTAGGCATCATGCCAGAACTGAAGTTCATAGAGAAATGAAAAAGACCGGCTTCACTGCCAGACTCAAGCAATCATTTCGACGGTCATCACGTGACCGCCATCATCACCATCACCACCGCACCAAAGACCACATACCCTCCAAACCCCCAGAACTCCCTCCAAGGCCTCCAGAACTCCAACAGCCAAAGGATGTTAAACCCAGGCGGTGGCCCAGCTTTCAATTCAAACGGAAGTCGCGGAAAAGCGCATCCACACCTACCGACGAAAGTGGAGCCGGTGCAACGACTCCTTCCGATACTGCCTCAATGGACTTTGAGTATTTCGCGTCACGCGCAGACCACACCCGCTCGCTCAACGACGCTGAGCGAAGAAGACTGATAATTGAAATGCGTCAGGCGAGACGAGAAAACTCAGGTAACGCTAGTGATTCTCAGGTATTGGATCGCGTCCAGGGAGCGCATCCGCCGCTCTCCCAAGCCACATCCCATGATTCTTTTGGTTCCTTTGCGTCATCGGAAGGGTCGGAGAGACCCGAGAGGCCACGAACTTTGGCGTTCAGAAGAACTAGAGCAGAAAGAGCACAGAGAGGATTGAATAGTAAGTAAAGACAAGTTAACCACTTCTTAAGGGAGAGTGCCAGATTGAGGTCCACTCAAATCAATAGGGACTTTCTGATTTGTATTTTCACTAGTGCATCATAATAGTCCGCATTATTTTCATGGCATAGAAAGTGGGTGGGGTGAAGCAACACTGAGACACTGAGCATGCCAAATATCACAATGTTGCCTGACATATCACCTGTCCGTGTCGATGTGAATTTCCCCCAAATAACATTCTTCACCAGGATAGTTGACAGACAGAGTGTGCTTTATGTATTATGAGGTGCTTCAATCCAACAACTTTGTATGCCTATTATTGTGATATCCCTATTAAAGATGCAGTACGCTATTGAAGATGCAAATTGAAAAGTTCCTAGTGATTTTATATCCTGAGACAAAAGGATGTATACATATTTGTTCAGTTTGTCCTGAAAGAATATCTTGGCCATTCGTAGTTGACTGACTATGATAATTCCTGAAATTTCATCGTTGTAATTCATATGTACATGTACATTGGGGCAATACTAATTAGCAGGAAACTGGATATTGATTCGGCACCCAGGAAATTGGTGCCATCATTTTTAAAGTCATTTGTTCATACAAACATAAAACAGATTTCATCGATGACATTTTTTTTTTCTTTTCGTAATACCATTTTGGAATATCACCATCAATTCTTCTTCCAGTGTGAATGCTGCTCTGAGGTGCTGAAGATAAATGCACTGATTGTGTGGTATTATTCTCATTATTATTATTATTTAACACTAAGATGATTTTTATTTGCCATGTGTATTTATATATGTACAGTGAAACCTGTCTATAGTGGCCACCCAGGGGAAATTAAAAATGTGGTCTTTAGGCAGGTGGCTATGCACATAATATGCCTCCATGGAAATCAGTGTTATTGGTCAATATAGGCAGGTGGTTGCTATAGACAGGTGGCCACTAAAACACAGGTTTGACTGTATATGTTTTTATTGATTTTTTTTAGGACACTTGTGAAAATAGACATTGAATTGAAGGGAATATTGACATTGTTAAACCTTATTATTCCAAATCAAATTTTTGTTAAATAATAATGATGATTATTACAATAATCTCTATTCCGAGGTGCATTGTTATCATTATTATTGATATTGTTTCAGATGTGATCCGACTAGACAGCACAACACCGGGTCATGTGAGGAGAGACGTGGACACATCGTTTCCTGTCCTTCCAGCAGCATTGGTTGCCGATGACCTCGTACGAGACGGAGGCACTAGCTCGCACCCTGAGAGAGGGGCTAACGGGGGCGGAGAAGGACCAGACAGGAACGTGACAGACTCGTGGACTGAGAGCGGAGGTTTGTAGGCAAACAATGGGTGATTTCAAGTACGGTGTTGACATTTTGGTGTTGGTGTTAGGTCAATTTTCACACGATTATAACACCAAAAGTAAAATGAAGATGGTCCCGAAAAGTCACGCACAAGTTGTTGAGATGTCAATAATGTGATCTGGATCAGTTTTACAAACTCTGAATAAGTTTTGGAGCTAGGGGAATCAATCCAAATTTCAACACCAACACCAAGGCCAACACCGGACTTGAAATCACCCAATGAAACTATATTTTGTTTGGGTAATCTGACTTTACTTTGCAATACCATCACTGCAGATATATATACTCTGATGTTAGTGTTATAGTATGTGGTAAAAATACATGTGTTTTTAACATCTTTGCAAAATCTTGTTACAATCTCTTTTTTCATAGCTGAGATCTGGAGGGGGGGGGGGGGGTCAAATTGAATTCCCTGCCACAATCATTAACATCTTGGTTTGAGAAATACCAGTTTGAAAAGGATATAACAGTGTTGTTAAAGTAGCTGTCTTCGATGTCAAACTTAGTGTCACTGCTAGCAGGTGCAGCTTAACCAAGGTTCAGTAGCCATGTACAATAACGTGAAATTGCGATCAAACTGTGACTTTCAAAAATAGTTACGCATCACCTGACTAGCTACATGTAACAGATCCCAAAATGTTTTGTTGAACATGTTGTAGTTAAAGAACATATTTTTTTTTACTAACCGTAGATGGCAGTGACATTCCATTTGAGCAGCGCAACCAAGAGGAACGGGAGGAATACTTCAAGCGCATCGCCGACAGGTTGGCCATGATCGGGGATCAGGCACTGGCGGACTACGAGTTCAACGACAGCACCGGTGGGGCAGTAGGGGGACAGCAGAGACCGATCCAGAGCACCTGCACAACCGAAACGTATGCTTCCTGTTCAGCTTCTGTGAGTGGCGCAACAGCAGCACCAGGTGTAAGTCGGGGTAAGTACAGTTTCTTGCGGGACTAGTTATATTCAGCCATGTTCCTGGAACAAAATAACATATCATGTTATTATTAGAACATGATTTATGATATTGTATATTCGATCCAGTGTGTGTGTTTTTATGCGATTACCCTCACCGGCTACTGAGGACATGCACATGAATTTCTCATTGAAAACAGCACACCTTTTTTCAAGAACCATTTCAAACGGTGCCAAATCATATTCGTTAACCTATAATATGTCATTTTGCCTCCGACGAAGATTCTGCTAGGATCGAAAGCTTAGGCCCCTTTTTGACTTTCTAATTTACTCCATTGGCTCTCTTTTATTAGATAAGCAGTTTTCAGCAGCTTCTTTTTGCCATCAACCTATAATACAGTTAAAAAGTCCTTGATTCACAATGATATGATGTGCCCTTGGTTATAGGGAAGAATTTTATTTAAGTCTTTAGTTGATCAGAGTCCTACTGACAGAAAAGTCCTGGGTTATTTTCTGATTTAGGGAAATCAATCTTGCTGACATAGCTTTGCTTTGTTATAGACAGCAGATTCTGCATCATGGGCTAGCTTGTGAAATCTAAAGCTCGTTATTGATGATGAATGATGATGATGCACAGCATTTGTATAGCACCATATATCTGTCAAAGACATTCAAAGGCGCATTTTTGGAGGCGCCGGCCAATCTGGGTCGCCACGAAGGGCGCGCACACAGAACTGTGACCCGCTGGTCTCTCCTCCCGATATAACTGATTTGGGGAATGCAGGTGGACCACTACACCGGGGTTTCCCCCTACTCTTATTTGAATAGTGCAGTGGGTTCTTAACATGCAAAGGTGTTGACTCTGAATGAAAACCAGTGTGATTAGCTTCAAGAATATTAACCAAGATTCTTCTACTGACACTCGTGTTGTTCTCTTGTCATTTTATTGTAGACTACACAGCTGAATACGTTGAGATAGGCCAACGGATACAGACCGATGTGGATGGCTTCCAGCTGGTAAGTAAACAGTATCACTTGATAGTAAAGGAAGGTGAAAGCATTGGCAGATGTAGTCAGATAAGACAACAATTTTGAAAGGCCCACTATTGTGCACAGACATAATTTTCCCGTGAAATGGTATTGTATCTAACTCGCCAAACTAGCTACATGTAGATCTGCCACAGGATGTCAGAGTTATGTGGGAAATAGAAATCATGTGGCAATGTATAGATGAGGGTTGTGATATGAAAAGGTATGCTTCATGTTTACAATTGTCCTCCGGTTTTTGTATGTGGTTCGCCATAGACTTACATTTATGCTTAGTTCATACAATTCATGGTATATTTTATGATATATAGGGCACTGGAGTGACAAGACATGGTATCTCGATTCTGTGCAACTTGAGCCCCTTTTATTTCAATTTGGTTCCAATGATTAGATGATTGATAAAATATCAAACCCCAGCCAACTATCTCAAAACTGATGCCATCTCCCCATGTCAAACAGAGGACTATCCCATTGATTGCATCGAGTGAAATCACGGCAGCAGGGGTTTTTTAGCTCATCAGGGGGGTGTTTCACAAAGATTTAAGTATGACTTAGAGTCGCACTTAAATGCCTAGTTGTGCGCGGTATAAAAGCCATGACCGCATTGGTCAGATCATGCAAAGAGGACGCGCACTATTGCGTAATGATCAATTAGATTGCGCGTTGCATTTCAGATACGCGTCGGCATTTAAGTGCAATTTAAGTCATACTTAAATCTTTGTGAAACACCCCCCAGGCAGAATGGGCAGATGAGCATTTGCCATGGTCTGGCACCGGTCATTCATCATCTATGGTGCTACTCTTCTCCACTTGCTGCTTCCACGACTTCTTTGACCGTCCCCTCTTCCTTGAACCACCAACCTCGAAAGATTCCTCCAATTCACCCTCTCCACCGTCACCCCTTTCCTCTCTCTCCTCAGAGTCAGAGACGCAGGAGCCAGGCGTTCTTCCCGACCGGCATGTTGATGGGCGTCATCTTGAACGACACCTACCAGTCTTTCAGCAACACCATGCAGTCCATCGTCGGCCAGGAGGTCGGCATGGAGCAGCTTGCGATAGTCTTCAAGTTCACCAAGGTAGCCGTCAGGCTTGCCCACTCCATGGGGAAGCACGCCAGCAGCATCAAGGACAACAGTGTCCGCTTCATCAGCGATCGCTATGCCGTCTGGCTCGACAGCCAAGGAGGATGGGTAGGTCGTGTGTCATTACCTACTTGTAATCACCCCATTCATCACACATTTTAATATCGTTATGCCAAATGTAAATAGTAATAAAATAGAATTTCAATAGTGCACTTTCCATCTTTATTAGATGCTCAATTCGCTTCAAAGCAAATTAAAGAAAGAAAAAAGATGAAAAATACATTACAGGTTTCGAACTTTTCCAATGAATACCTAAATGGTTGTCGGCTGTTTGTCAAAGAGCACTGTAATGCAGGTATGTATGTCTTCATGTAAAAAAAAGATGATTCTATTGTGTGATAAATCAAACGTTCTCAATGACTGTGGTTTTTGCCTTGGAAGAAAGCCCATCGTCAGTGAATAAGTAGCTCACTATACCTCATCGTCAGTGAATAAACAGCTCAATATACCCAGAAATTATAACGAGAAATATGATTTTTTTTAAGATATGGCTATAGGACATAACCAGATTGGCATATTAAATCAAAGGTTTGTTCTGACAATTCTGCGCAATTTTATAATATGAGGTGTCAAAAAAATGTTGCATCTGGAAGCGATTTAATTTTGTCACATAAAAGAATTCTGCGGACCATTCTAATATAACAAAAAAAGTAAGTGCAAATGAGTTGCACTTACCAAATCATGGCATAAAAGTTACTGTCAACTTAACTTTGCCATCCAATGGTATACAAATAGCGAATAGGCATGAGTGCGATGGTGCGAGATTTCGCATGAGGTGAAAGAAAGATGCTCTATTCAACGAGGCGTTAGCCGAGTTGGATAGTGTTTCTTTCTTTCACCGAATGCGAAATCTTGCACCATTGCACGAATAAGAATATTCGCTATTTGTGTTGTACAACGCCTCGGAGTTTAGCGAACATATGAAAAAAAAGAAGAGTTTTTCCCTGCAGTAATCTATGAAAAGGGAGCAAAAATATTGAAAGCGAAAAGCAAAATCCCACAAGCGCACATGATCTTGGGCATCATTGCGCATTTAGCTAGCTAGCTAGCTAGCAGGCTATACGCATCTTGCACCTTCATTTTTACTGAGCGCAATGAATAAATTTGTATTGTGACGTCACCTCCTAAAGCCGTGCAACGGTACATTTTGGATGGTACGTCGTGTGTGCAACGGTACGAATGTTTGACATTCAGTCTCCCATCTGCTTGCGTACAACAAGCTAAGTAGGCGTTGTACAATAGTTACCATTGGATGGCAAAGTTTCCATAATAGTAACATTTTATGCATTAGGGCCAAGGATCCATACTACCCTCCATTAAATGTTGTGCTCTTTGTAATCTTGTGTTTTGTACAGCCAAAGGTTGAGGAAGATAGTGAGACCATATCAACAGATGTTTGAAAAGCATTTACGCGGTAAAAAAAAATGCTAATCATAATCTTTTTCTAGCTCTTATATTGATATCTTTCATCTGGCTTCTGGCTCTTCTTGGTGTTTTTGCATAATACTAATGTCTATGGGTAATATAATTGATGGTAACTTCTATGGAAACCTTGATCGTGATTGGCTACTGAGTATTGTTATTACTACATTAGTTGACATTGATAGCAGAAGTACAAGTAATAATAAATTTCTTATTAACGATGATTTCCATAGAAACTTCATGCCTTTGGTGCATAACTGATAAATAGAAAGTATATAGGAATCATTTATGATAACCATACTTGCTTTACATAGTGCTTTACACTCACCTAGTTAGAAGCCTCTATAAAGCTGTTAACAATAATGCAGCGTAGAGCTGTAATATTAATTTCCTGAATTCTATTATATGAATTCATATCATACCCAAGTATCATGTTTAACTAGTCATTTCATTGTAATACTTTATTAAAGACAGTGAAGGTCAAATGTATTCATCTCTTTGATTCCTTAACAAATTCAAATTTGTTTATCTGTCTAAATTCTTCTCTATAAGCATTTTGTACATGGCATATATTCGTCAGAATATTAGATAATGTAGGCTCCAGAACTCATATTATTAGTTGCGAGTTTACATTCATACTTTTCTTTAATAATACTTTCTCTTTTGATTCATACACTAATATATCATCCACATGTAGAGATATGTTAATCTAAAGAAATTAATTTCTAGTGTCCCTAGTATGTTAGTTGATCTTTCTATCTGTCTTTGATAATAATGATAATAATAATAATAATGATAATAATAACGATAATAATAATAATTAGACTTATATAGAGTGCTCAAGGCACTTTTTTAGGAAATTATAAAGGAAATTAAGAAGAATTGAAGAGAGCAGGTACATGTATTATCTGGGTTATTCTCACACTAAGCTTTTTATTAGCACTTTATCATTTAATCCATTAATCATTGTCTATCATTTGACTAAATGTTTTTGATCTACAGTGTATTTACAGTAACACATGAAAATGGTATAGGTTATTTGTAAAGCGTTTTACCTCCTTGTTAGGCGCTTCTATAACACCCCTGCTAAATACATGTAGGCTTTACCAATCCCGGTGCTCACAGCTCATTAAGGTACCCACTTACCTCACCTGGGTTGAGTGCAGCACATTGTGGATCATTTCTTGCTGAAGGATATTACACCATGGCTGGGAATTGAAACAATGACCCTCTGTTTGAGAGTTTGGTGACTAATTTTCTGGGCCACAACACTCCACATTATACATTATACATGGAAGGGGTTTATTAGAATCATATACATTATGATCTTTATAGGTTTGCATGGTGGAGTTTATAACATGGAGAAGGTTTACGGTTCACCATGTGTAATATGAAGAAGGGAAGGAAATACAGGCAGAAAGATTGAAATGGAAAGACAAGGAAGGATGAAAAGAGGAAATTAGAAGTATTCTTTTCTTGAAAGTGAGTGAAGTCTTGAAAAGGACTGTAAACCAGATGAGATGGGCTGAATATGGCTTGAGTAGCGATGGTTTGAGTAATAGCAGGATGAAGTGAAGAGAGGTTACTCGAAGTGAAGGTTACTCGAAGTGAAGTGAAGAGAGAATACTTCTAATTTCCTCTTTTCATCCTTTCTCGTCTTTCCGTTTCAATCTTTCTGCCTGTATTTCCTTCCCTTCTTCATCTTCCACATGGTAAACTGTAAACCTTCTCCACGTCATATACATTATGTTGGGCAGTTCATTGCAGTGTCTGTTATGAGAATCAACCACCACTACTCTTTTGATTCTTATGATTTGTAACACATTACTTGGGTTGAAGACAAAATTGGCGGATTTGCAAGAATCAGCCTTGCCATAGTAATTGCATTATCTGACAAATCAAGACATCAGGAGGTGTTATTTAGGTTTAACAACTGTCTATTTTTTCATGCAATGTTCAAGCAATTCTGGCACTCACTTTGACCTTGGGTTGTTGTGCATTTTTCCTCACAGTGCACCATTTGTATAAACATTTCTTTGTGTCACTGGCAGATCCAGGGGGGGGGGGGGGGCAAAGCCAGCCTGTGCCCCCCCCCCTTTTTGAGAGGCACAATTAATTTTTTTTTTTTTGCTTGTCAAATTTTCCTCGGGGAAAAAGTGCCCCCCTTTTGGAAAATCCTGGATCCGCCCCTGCTTTGTGTAGTAAATCAAGTAGTGCCCATGGCACAGAAAGCTACGCTCAAGCAGTGACATAGTTATGTGCCCTAAATGATATATCCCATTGTAATGGTATGGTATTTTCTTTTTAAGAAATGGAATTCATTTGCAGTCAAAGGCTGAATTGCACAATTTTGTCGAGAGAGTTAAAAAGTAGCTGACTTAGCACGAAAGATCATGTTCCACTCATGCAAGAAGTCATGTATTACTAATACCTCAGTCACATTTCCCCTATGGCAGCCGTAAGGCAAGTCGAAAACAGCCATTTTAATAATTTTTGTACCAGCTAGATATAGGTGGCTTGAATAAAAAATTAATGAAACGGCTGTTTTCAACTCGCAGTACTGCCACCGTAGATGAAATGTGACTGAGGTATTACAAAAGGCTTTATGAAATGCCATCCAGGGCCCTGTTGCATGAAATTACTCTTTAATGGTAACTTTGCCATCCAGTGGTTACTGCCATAGTAACACTGCTCTATAGCCAGTCAAAGTCAAATATTCTATGGAAGATACCATTAGATAGCAAGTTTTGTGTGACAGGGCTCCCATTCAAAAAAAAATATATATGAATAAGAATTTATGAGATTAAACCTCTTCTTGATAAGGTTATGTTGATGGAATAATCTTGAAGATTTTGTCATTCAATCTTCATATTTTTCTTTCTCCAGGGTTCCGTAGTGACGAGCGACGACTCAGACTCTCTGCACGAAGAATCAGAGATAGACTGAAGGTCTGACAGGGACAAGAAAGAAGGTAGAGAAGGAAAGAGGGAAGACAGTTTATGCTTACAGTGATAAATGCTGCACGAGCCTCTTCAGCAACATAGTGTACATTCCTAAGGAAGGATAAAGAAGAGATGGCGCACTTTCTGCCACACCATCATGGTATTATGCACGCTGGTCTCCTATTTCCAACTGTCAGGCAAAAGATATTCATTCGAGCCAACCCATTC
Organism: Lytechinus pictus; assembly: GCF_037042905.1. Classification (NCBI taxonomy): domain Eukaryota; kingdom Metazoa; phylum Echinodermata; class Echinoidea; order Temnopleuroida; family Toxopneustidae; genus Lytechinus; species Lytechinus pictus. Next base: position 4,685,549 of record NW_026974141.1, read on the forward strand.
TCCATTGTTTTTAATTTGATATAGGTGATTGACAAAAGTGAGACTCGCTATTCCCCGTCTTTGCTTTGATACCAAGTGAGGGCAGCAGACCTCGATTTAGACCTCATTCATTAATCGTAAGAGAGTTTTGCCCAACTATAGTTGGATATGACCCAATCAGGCAGATGCTGCTATGTTAGGCAAGTATAGGGGAAAAATAGAAAGCCTACAGCCTCACAACCTTCTGAGGGCAATAGTTTTTACTATTGCCGAAATAAAAAGCCAGCCAATATTTGTTTTGTACATCAGTTATTTCTGAGCCCAGCAATAGTAAGAATTATTGCCCTGATCAATCAATGCCAATCATTATATTTGTAATCGATAACAATTTTATTAATGTATTTTTACTTTCATATTTAAAACCTCCTGTAGTCCCATCCCTTCTTGTCATTGCTGGTCTTACATCTTCCGTTAAGTTTTTAGATGTAATTTACAGGTTGATATAATAGATTGACATTGTAACTGAAAACACCCCAAACCTCCGTGTACAGAACAATCGTTGTTACATTTTAAGAAGTGCTCTGCGCCATCTGGTGCCATTCTGTTTGTTTTTTAATTATTGGTATTCTGATTTTTTTATACTCGTTCATTTATACTCATCGTTTTATCTTTTAAGAAGGCCTTTTATTGCCTATAAGGCAAACAGCTATGCTGCATGTTATGGGTGAAAGGGTTCATCTTTTTCCTCTATGGCCTTGGTATATATCATTTGATTATAATTGATGAGAAAGCCTATGTAATATGCCAACAGTAGCAGTTGGGTTTTAGAAGCTCTTGTTCAAAATGTTCCCAGGGAGTGGAGACAGTGCATACATTGTGTGCTGGCAAGCGAGGATCAGAAAAATGTATCATTCAAACCTGTGAAGACAGTGAAAGGTATATGTTCATACTAATTAAATAATCAATGCATAGAAATTATATAACTGATTTCAATCAATTATTTTTAATTGAAATGGCAGAAATTTTGAAATCTTGCTATGAATTCCAAAATCTTGGATCGTGCCAGGCATGACTTGTTTGAATGGAAGCGAGTCATGCAAAGAAGTTTTAAGTATTATTGGTATTAATTTTGTGCAGATGATGATTGTTACTTTTGTCTTTCGTTCATGTTTTATACTTAAGACAAAGAATTTTCTCTCTTTTTTTTACAATGAAAGTGATATATGAATTTATTCTACTGTCTTACCAGCAAAACAAACTCCAAAGTGACAGAAGCTATTATGTTATTTCTCATGACATACCATTGATCATTTTGGAGTCAGTTTCATTGGTATGACTGTAGCGATACTGTTGTTTGAAAAGGTTTACAAAGTGGCCAATTCCTTAAAGTACGTACGTCCGACCCCTCTATGGGGGACCTTCATGAAATTTTCCATCTCAGGTTTCTTGTTCTTTTGACAGCCTGTATAATGTTCTCAAATGACCATGACTTGGTCAGTTTATGAAGTGAAGTAAAGACTTAAGGAAAAATGGGAGTCGGATGTACAAAAAGGTTGATCATTTTATGGAATTGCCCAAGTGTGTCTAAAGTACCTTATTGATTTACCTATGTCTTTTTAAGGTCATTCCATTTTCAACACTGTTGGAGCTACTGTTGAAAAATGTATCAAGTGTAATTTTGAATATAAGAGCCATTTTATTATTGTTACTCTCATATAAACATACAAACAAAAATAAAGTTTTTGATTATTTACAGTTATTCACAACATCAATAAACTACATAATTTGCAACCAATTGACAGCCCTTCCATATAATTTTCCAAGAATTTTTTTCACATAACAGATGGATATTTCTTAAAGCTGTTCGTAAGGTTTCGCACAACTTTACGCACGACTGATACATGATCTGAGGTCCGAACTCAATTACAAAGGGATATATCACTTGGTATGAGAAAGGGTTACCAGTCGTGTGTAAAGTCATTTGTATCTTACGAACACCTTTATCAGCAGGGATGCCACTTTTCCGTATTTATACGGAATTCCGGCTTTTTTCCTGCTATCTGTCTTATTTCCGTATTTCCGACTTTTCCTGTTTTCTGTGTATTAAAAAAAACGGAAAGTCCTCCTTTTTTCCCCCTATCTCTCCCGATTGCGATGCATGTCGATCGACCGAGTGAGAGACATTTCCCCGAGATATTTGCTTTTATACAGTACATAATTTATAAACGCGCGCACTGCCTACTACGTTCATTGAGTTATGCTTTTATCAAGGCTTTCTGATTAGAATTATCGATATCCTGGCCAATCAATGCGAGCGACAAGTTCCGAACGCACGCACATAGACAAGCGCAAAGCAGCGGCACGAATCGCGGTATAATAGCGACTGGTACGGTAAATACGTCTGTAAAGATGATGACGTCATCCAAGATGGCAACTTACGATGACCAACGAAGGAATCGAGGATGACTAAGTTTTGATCATCATTTGAAAGGAATTAGCGGTAAGTGCGGTCTAAGGTACGATGTTTCTGAATTTTATATATTTTCTCGTACGTTTGGATGTAATTATTTTTTTATAATGTGACATTTTATGTACCAAAAACGATCCGAAAATCGGGTTTCCGCCGAATGTTAGATCTAACGTTACTGCTGCATGCTGATACGGGACCCAGGGAGCTCCGGCCCGGAAAGCGGGCCGGAGCTCCCTGGGTTACGTATCAGCTAGCCCAGGGAGCTCGCGGGCCCTGGGTTAGCTGATACGTTGTCTTTATGTACGGGCCAACAACTCTTCAGTATTGGTGAGTGGAGCCAACGCGGTTCAGCTGAACAACCAAAATACAGAGACTGAAGCTTTTGGTCTAGCGTTCTATGACGAGAAACACACAACTAACAACCGTCAGTTTTTCAAACCTAATTGATTTCAAAGTCATCGATCACAACAAGGTAAGAAGCCACTTGGTCCTCCCCCCTCCCCTAAATTTGAGGTGGGGGCGGACCCCCCCCCCTCCGATTTTTTTTTTTTTTTTTTTTTTTTTTGGCTTTTTTGTTGGCTTGTCCAATTTTTTACCTGTGACATGTGTCCATTCCAAAATTTAAGGTGGACCCCCCTAAATTTTTTTTTTCTTGGACACTGTCCCGGCCCGCGATAAGTTTCAGTATTTTTGGAGGACACCTAGTGGCATCCCTGTTTATGAAACAACCAGTAGTCCAATCATGCTATTTATACAGAAGGTGCTGGTTTTAAATGGCCTGGTGGGTGTTGCATAAAGCTGCTCGTAAGTTAAGAGCGACTTTAAGAACGACTGGTGAACATTTCTTACGCGCTAAATAATCACCAATGAACAATGTAATTTACCACAAGAAAGGATCACCAGTCGTTCGTAAAGGTCACTCTTAACTTACAAACAGCTTTATGAAACGGCCCCCAGGCATTTAATGTTGGATTGAACACAATTGCTTGGAGAATGATGATTACATATTTACAGCCCGTCTTAAACTGATATAGGACAATGATATGATGCAATCATATTTGATACAATATTGGTCACTTGAATTCATTTTTCCAAAGTATGGTAGTCTTGAATGTGTAAGTCACAAGAAAAAGAAGTAATTCCAATAAAAAAGGTAGTTGGACAGACTGCAATCAGCGAACTATGATGTGTGTGAATATAGTGTAATATCAAAAGGATTTTTTTGGTATATTATATGCTCTGTATGATTCTTTGTTCATCATTGTTGTTTTTATTTCTTAAAATTTCTTAAAGGTTGCGTACAACTGTGCTTTGTCATTGATATGTTTAGCTGTCATTCTGTTGAGCATTGCATGCTGAAATCAATGCAATTGAATCTTGAATTCCAAAATTGCAGATAAAAATCTATATTTAATTAATTTAAACATTTTGAAAAGATCTTGAATTTAATAATTTAGATATTTTATACATTTTTATTCATTTTTATACCATGTATCATTCCTGTCATTTTTATAATGAGTTCAAATTATTTGAAAGATGATTTTTTTTTACAAGGAAATTGTTTCTTAAGAGGCATTAAAAATGGTTTCATTTCAAATAGTGATTTTCCATGTAAAGTTTTACTACATAAGCACTCAGTGAAAATGAAAATCTGAAAAAGTGACAATTCTCAAATTTAACATTATCATTCATACTACATTATTAACTGTCTTTAATATGTTTTACATACATTTATTTACATAATCATGTTTGCCAGTGTTGAAATTGATTTTTAATTTTGATTTGTTTGAAGACCATTGTAGCTGAAACCAAGTTAATATCAACACTTTTATGTTAAGAATTAATTTTCATGGCTCTCATTTGTTTTAGGGTATTATTTTTTTTTTATAGATGAATTTAATTATCAAAATTGACTTGTAAAATGGTATTAAAATTTAAGTATTCACTTTGATATGTTTGGTATTCATGAAAAAGGCCATCAGAGTATTAGTACTAGGTGTAATTAGGATTTACATATATATTGAAAAATAAGAATTCATGGTGAAAATTGGTTCTTTTTATAAAGGTAACCATTTGGGGGAAATTGCATACTGTATTCACGGAGGCATTTATCTTAACAAGGCTTTCCCATCTGCAATGCTGTTTATTTAATTCAAATGTGATGTGCATGATTATAAATGTAATATGGGCGAAATTACTCTTGCTTATATTTCAAAATGAAAGGTAAATTTCTGTGTTTCCTATGGATAATGAGGAAATTTATACATGAGATAATTTCTTAATGCATCAATTTACTGATGCTTTGCACTGAGCTATTTTATGGCAAAATTAACTTGTTGATGTAATAGAGTAGCAAATTGCAATAAAAACAAGAACTTGTTGATATCGTTAAGTAATTTCTTTGCTTCAACTACAAAACTTGGATTCACTGCACAAAATCCTGAATTTAGCTATCCTATTTTTACCTGAAATGCACTGCAAATTTATTTTTGTATTTTAAATGCTTGGTCCTCCTTATCTTCAGGATCCATTCACATTGGTAGCTTGCGCCATGTGTGAATAACCCCAGTATGTTTTACTTGTGCAATGCATCAACATTTTTCAATTTTTTTGTTTTATGTCCATTCGTTCCTTGAAAGAAAATCAATTTTGTTTTCCATTTCAATTTTATTTATGTTTTATATATAAATTAAGCAGTGCAACGTTGATGTCTGTAAATATTGTACAAGTGTAATAATTTATATCAGCAAGCGTTTTCTATGTAAGATTCGCCACATAAGTTTTTGTGTCGTCTCCAACTGCGTACTGATTGTTATAGAAATGAGACTTGTAAAAAAAAAATTATGATTGATGATGATCCAGTTTTTCTTGAAATAATGTTAGAGTACTTATGATAATAAAGTCACTAGTATTTATTCCTATACTTGAAAAAGAGAAAATAAAATAGGTAATTTTGTAGTAGATAATTATCAAAGTAAAGTTATTTGAAATTTGATATCGATGAGTTGCTTGTGTTTTTATTTTCCTGGAGTTGATGGAGTGAAGTTAATTGATGGTTCATTTCATGAAGTATGGAATGGTCATTTCTCACTGTTTTCAATATACACAATAGTGTATTAAAGGGGTACTCCAGGCTGAAGATGATTTGATTTGAACAGATTCAAGAAAAATCAGACAAACAAAACACAGAGAATTTGATCAAAGTTAGACAAGGAATAGTAAACTTATGGCATTTGAAAGATTTGCATTATTCCGGGGAAAGCGTTCTAGGCATGTCTTCATGAATATTCAATGAGCAAACTGATGATGTCATATCCCCACTTGTTCTTTTATTTTTATTGTATGAAATTAGGTTTATTCAAATTGTTTCCTTCAAGAACCCAAAATATTAAAACAACAACTGAAAAGTGCATTAGATATTCATTTCTGCAACTTATTTCATTACAATGGATACATATCATTCACACACACTAGCGTACCTACGGGGGGCAGATGGGGCAGACTGCCCCCCTGACGAGTCACAACCCATGCAAGGGACATATCCCTGCCCCCCCCCCCCCCCCTGACGAGTCTTGAGAAGACTTTTTTTTTTGCTTGTCAAATATTGTTCTGGTACGAGGTACGAAATCCTTTATTTGTGGTTGAAGACCTTTTATTTATTTATTTTTTTTGGTTGTCAAATTTTTTCTGGTACGAAATCCTTTATTTGTGGTTGAAAAACTTTTTTTTTTTTTTTTTTGCTTGTCAAATTTTTTTGGCGGACGAATTTGCCCCCCCCCCCCTGTGGAAAATCCTAGGTACGCCACTGTTCACACATGTATGAAAAAAATGAAACAATTATGATTTCATGTAATAACATAAAAAGGAAGCAGTGGATGTGACATCATCAGTCCATCTAATGAATATTCATGTCATGGCGACGTGCTTATAACTGTTTTCGTAATATATTGCTAAACTTTAAAATTCAATAACTTCTCTATTTGTTATCAGATTTTGATGAAATGTTCAGCATTTTGCTCTTATTTAGATATAAATAATTTCAGCCTGTAGCGCCCCTTTAAATGATAGTCAAACCGATTTTTAAGACCCCCAATGGACATGGGCGGAAATCTCTAAGGTAGGGGGGGACAAGGGGCTAGAAAATTTGACAAGCAAAAAAAAATAGGTTTATCACCCAAAATTTAAGGTCATTTCGACGAAAATAAATTTGACAAGCAAAAAAAAAAGGGAAAAAAAAGGTTTTCTCACCCTAAAATTAAGGTCATCTTGTCCCAAAATACATGTTTTATTTCAATTTTTGAATTGTGTATTTCTTACCATCATAAAATACCAAAAATAATAGGGGGACATTTGATATTGTGTCCCCCCTACTATTTTGAGTAGGGGGGACACATCCCCCCTGTCATTTCCGCCCATGCCAATGGAAACAGTGTGGCCACTGTAGACAGGTTGCCTTTATAGGCAGGTTCTATAACACATATTCCTTGCAAATGGGAGACACTTTCGGTAGCCATTATAGTGGAGCGTTGTGGCCCAGTGGATTAGTCTCCGAACAGAATTAAGGTGGGGTTCAAATCCCAGCCATGGTGTAGTTTTCTTGAGCAAGAAATTTATCCACATTGTGCTGCACTCAACCCAGACCAGATATGATTTTTCAAGTAGTGAAAATGAAAGAAAAAAAGATGCAGAGGAAAATGGAAGAGAGAAGACGGGAAAGAATAACAAGAGAGGTATATGGTCGCAATTCAGAATTTATTGCTCCAATCAAAATGTATCCTCTTAATCGACTCCCCCCCCCCCCCTTAAAATACCCTCGCGGCACCTCCCCATGGGAGGGATGGTTACCTATAAATGCAACCGTTATCAGGGTCATTAAACCCTATTTGACTGGCTATCACTCGGTGATATCTTGTCTTTGACTAATAAAACTCAAGTCACAACAACCTGCAAAAAGTTTTAACTTCTCTGAGTCTTTTTCTTTAATCTAAATACCTCCCTCTCTTGGCCAATTCATGCAAATTTCACAATCATCAGTTTGGAACCAGGGTTCAGTTCCTCAACACCGTCATAACTCTAGATATGCCTGTGTAATATATATTATAATTTCTTTTGAGAACTTATTCTCACAAGGCCTCTGTGCTTTTTCTTCTCAAGTTCTATTTCATTCAATAATGGTATTTAATCAAGGCAATGTTTTGTTTATTCATGAAATGATTTACTCTTATTGTATGCATTTCTAATTTGTTTGCATTGTACATATGTTTTTTTTAACCTATTTGAATTTAAATGACTAAAGAAATAAATTGGGGAGCATTTCACAAAAGGACTTGTCGAACGTTTTATCAGACAACTCCCATTTTATCGGACGGTAACCATAGTAACAGTGCTTCTCAGCCAATCAAAATCAAGGAAACTTGTCGGACAAAGATGTTGATGAAAAGCTCCTCAGGGGATGAAAGCTTTCAGCACTGACAAGTTGTCATTATCCGACAGTTACCAAAGTAACAGTTGGACACATATGGTTCGAAGTCAATCAAAGCCATGGATAGTTTATGATCTATAAACCTGTCAGACAATTAACAAACGTTGATGAAACGGTGACACGACATGTGCTCCTGCTCTGTTAAAAAAACCGTAATTTTACAAAAGAAAAAAAAAGAAGATTTTGCAGAAAGCAATAACAGAATCATTCTGTAAATTCATAAAACAGGAATTGTTCTGCAATTTAACAGAACATGTCTGTTTAAAAGGGGGAAAAAGGTGTTTTATTTAAGGAAATTTGTAAGATTCCTTACACCAAATACCAATTTCCTGTAAGATTACGCAATCCGGTAAGATTACAGGTGTTCTCGAGACTCTGCTGCAGGAACTTCTTTTATTTTAAGGATAAATTTTCAAACAGTGTGAGACATTATGCTCCGGGCTTTATTTTCTCTAAGATATAGGATTCGGGTTGCAATAGGAGTTTCTGAGAGGTTTAGGATTGGGTTTAGGACAGGGAAGAGCGTTAAATTTAGGGCTGATGTTCATTCTTTGTATATATTTATGTATTTATTAAGATAAATCATCAATAATCACAATATTTTACAAAAGATTTGCAAGATTAAAACAAAATCATAAAACATACAGAAATAAAAAGGCAGGTTAATAATAATATTATTAAAAAGAACAAGTTAAATTTTCAGTGAAGAGACTCCGAGACGAAACGGGAAAGAGACCACTTTTGAGCAGAGGAGATTTTATTTTTAAATATGCACAACCAGACCATAATAATGGCATAGAAAAGGAGTAGGAGAGTTAAAGTTGGGCATTCCATTAGTGTATGGAATTTATAGCGGAGCAATTGTCGCCAGAGAAAATGTCATAGAACCGATGAAACGAACCTCGGGGTCCCGTCTCACAAAGAATTGTGATTGAAATATTTGATGCTGATTAGCTGACTAACATTGATCCGATCAACCCCAACTTTATGGAAATACATCAATGTCATAATTTTCCTATCGGCATGATCAGGAAATTTACAAAAATGTCCTTTGATAAACAAAGAGGAGCATACTGTATTGTCAAGAAAAGGATCTATAGAAATTTTTTAATCCAAATATTACAAACATGCATTTATTTGTTAACGTTGCTGGCTTTCCGTTGTGGTTGATCGTATCAATGGCAACAATAATTTGTAAGACGGGGCCCAGTTGTACAAGTATAATATAGTAATAAAAAACACTGCATTGTCTTCCTGTAATAAAGATATTTCAATTTATTTTTCTGAAACAGTCATTTTGACAACATAATCATGATTATATCATAAATACATTTGTGCATCATATTGATTGTCGTTGGTTACTGCAAATAAATAAGTTGAAAGTGATTGTCTCTTTAATAAAATACAGTACGGCCGATGCCGATGACGATTTACATAATGTTTTTTTAAACATAATTATCTATTGAATAACATATCAACCGATTGTACGCGCTCTATTAACTGTAACATATAAACATAATTCTGATTACAGTATTTCATAAGGATTACTATGCTAATAATAATAAAATATTACATATTGCAAGGTTGTTCAACGAAGTCATTCGTTTAGTGTTAGGCCAGTGATGCTAGGTCCGAGCTAAAGAAAATCCCCCAAAGGCACTCGAAAAATCCCCCCCAATTTAAAAAAACACAATAATTTCTGAAAAAGCGAGGACATTTATCATGCCAGGTTATTGCCCAAAACTAGTAATGTGTGTTTGTTTGTTCACACCATACTACAAAGCAGATTTTTTTCTTTTTTTTGGTTTCGATGCAAAGTTGGCAACACTACCATTGTTTCGTACAACCATAGAGATATATACGGTACTAATAACAACTAAGTTCAATGTAATGAATACTTCGGTTAAATTGCGTAGGAAATGTACTGATGTACAATATATGATCTACAGTAGCTCGTATACTATTATTAGCATCATATTACTGAAAAATAACGAATCTTAGTGCTTTTCATCAAAACCTTCAAAAAGCCCCAAATTTATTTTAATTCCCAAATAATTTTTTCTCCATCCCTAAAGGCTTCTTAAAATCCCAAAATTTTGGGATGGAAATCCCCAAATAGCAACAAGGTGTTACGCACAAATTTACCAATGACTGCGATATATCGCAAGCCAAGTATGTGTCCCTATATAACCATGATCAGCCATAGTTGAAGTATACTGATGTTGATCACAATCTTGTATCTAAAACACAATTTAATTTGTTCCGACGTTCAATCATACCTGTTTGATATCAGCAAAAAATTGACTAAATTTTGGGTTCCATACTACAATCGATCGTAAAGTTGTGCGTAACTTCGCGAACAGATTTTTGACACACCATTTAACAGGTTAACCATATACGTACTGCTTGCGTATAACACATGCGTAGAATTGATTTGATTGTCATTCTTTAGCATTTTAATATAAACTGGGCCATCAAATAACGAGTTGTGATTGGTTAAAACCAATCTCAACTCTACAGCAGACGAGATTAATCACAAGTTGAGATTTTTTCAATCAATCACTTCCAATTGAGACCCATATTGCACAATAATTATGAACTGTCTGCAGGCTGAATTAAAAGCCAGAAAGAACATCAAAATGGATGAAAACAAAAACATAAAACGACTGCTTCATAATCATGCACAGTAGCCTATATATTCAGGTGAAGTCAGTCTACGTCCGTATGCTCAGTGCTTATACCTTGGTCACATTTGTTCTACGGCGGCCGTACGGCCAGTTGAAAACAGCCGTTTTAACATTTGTTTGTACCAGCTACATATCGGTAGTTTGAATAAAAATGAATAAAACGACTGTTTTCGACTCGCCGTACGGCCGCCGTAGAGCAAATGTGACCAAGGTATTACTTTCCCTAGGTCTGAGCATATCCGCAGAAACATATAATCTTCCCTCCTCTTTTCCTCCCGTTATTCTTCAAAGCACCCTAATGATGTATGGCGAATAATATGAGCAATACTTATGCAATAGAATATCAACAACCATCAAACAAGTAATTCTTACTTTAATATCATAGTTTATAAAATACCATGGATCCTCCAGGCAAATACTGCTATAAAATCGTCACAATAGTACTGTTTGAATTTTACTCTTTAAAAAGTTCTGTCTAAAATAACCAATATGTTGGTGAAAAGGCCAATGTGTCTGAAAATAAAAAAAATACAAGTAACAGAGATAAAATCAAGTTAATCAACCAAACTCTTGCTACGGTTTTAAACAACGGTTTTGAAGAACGCGGTTAAACGATGGCTCATTATCGCGTTGGTAATTGCCAATATTTTTGGTTGGATGCATTGACCAACACATTGGCTATTTTATCGAATTCTTCTTATTTTTAAAGAATAACAATATCAAGAAGTAGGCCTACAATTATTGAGTACCCTTCAACACGACAGGTTAGAATGGTTTAGTAGTCACAGTAGTACACCATTATCAATTTCATATCTTATTTGGTACTGCCCCTATTTATTTTGGTAAAATCCATACAATTTTCAAGGATTACACAAATTGATAAATCATCTGTCAAAACGTCATATAAATATTACTTTAGAAGTTACAGTAGAGGATTAACTTTCAATTTCAGTATTCTTATTTGGAACTGCCTCGCATCATTAAACATTAAATCACTATGGCCCGTATTCTGAAGTCGGGTTTAATTTAAACTCTGGTTTTAACTTGTGGCTTAACTATGGAAAGCCAGTTGTTACATAAATCTCTAACAGTAGAGGTTCAATGTATCAGCTCATTTGACTCCCAAAACATTATTAACTGCCTGGGAAGGATAAGTATGACAATTGTCTTCACCATTAATAATTAGTGAAGAGCACAGTTAACGTGAGAAGCATTCACTGCAAACAAAATTTTGAAACGTTTGGCTTCCCATAATTTTAGCACAGAGTTATACCATGGTCTAAGTTAAACCCGACTTCAAAATACGGGCCTATTAATTTAGACCAAACTCACTTTCTCGGTATGTTAGGCCTAATGCTATAGCTTTGAATAGTGAGGGAACGGGGAGGGGAATCCTGCATTACTTTAGTGCACTTCGTTTACAATTTTCTGTGTGATGGACTATATTTTTCATTCGGTTTTTCAAAACATCTCGGAACTTAGGCGGATAGGACGGCAAGTTTTGTAATAACGGTTCTTCCGATTCAACTTCATTCATAAATAACTCCCAAAAATTTACCTGTTCACTGATAATTTTTAATCTGTGGACTGTTTGCTCCCTAAACACACAAAACAACTTAAGAATCTGGTCGTGGTAATGCCCAAATTGATCCAACATCCTATAACCGTGTCGTAGGCCGGATTCGTTGTCAAGAAACAATAACCGTCTATCCGTCCTCGAAATTTCTAGGTTGTGAACCGGTTGCATGAGCATGTGTCGGTTCCACTGAAGGTTAACCAAAGTGTTGACTACCCGATCCAAATTCGCGGTTACATAATCAAATATGGCAAGATCGGACCACTGCACAAGTTCTACCAAATGATCCGGGCTTCTACTTATCCGGGAAACTATGTCAACAGGTGTTCTGCGTATTGTTCCGTTCAAACTCTTTAATTCAAGAGGTACGAATGCGGGTTCTAAATCGGGTATCCATTTTGTCGCCACGATTATTCGATTTTTTTTCCAACCAGCCGCTGTGATATTTTTCTTAACCGCTTTCCACTGATCGCTGTCCGGTTCGATTTTCATCAAAACACCTAGCGGTAGATTCCCGATACCAATTAACCGCGACAGGTGGAATGACAAGATATCTCCCTGGATTTGATCAACGTTCTGTCTGTAACGACAGCATACCATCACGCCATTTTCGAGGACCGCGAGCCGGTTGCTCTCCCGACCGCACCCCGGTAACAACCGCACAATACGCTGCGACCGAACATCGTTAAGCCACGCGGTTACATCCGCTTCCGACGTCCAGTTAGGAAGCAATGTCTCGACGTCCCTACTCCAGAATATGCCATCTTTAAAAAGTTCTAACTCGCTAACCTTCGGCTCACTCTCGTGAGAACCATCCCTCATCTCTTTGGAAAATGGGTTTCCATGGTTACGAATTATTTCCTTTGAATCATTTCTAGCTTGTACTATGCGTGATAAAGTATCACTACGTCTCGCCAGCATGCCCGATTTCAACGCATTCATCTTTCTTCTTAATCCATTTGACGCTAGACGAGCTTTCTCGTCGACCAATTCCCTTCTCACGTTACCGTCTCCAATCCGCTGTTCGTGTTTACTTCGTGTTTTATTTACTTGTGATCGAGTGCGCTGACAATTATTCTTGAAACCCGAGGCACAAGAAATCGAAGTTGAAGAATCTCCTGCGTACTTCGTTTGGTTTCCGGTGACCGTTTTGCCCCGATTTGATCGAGCATCACCGCTCGATTGAATGCCTGTTGTGGAATCGCGTTGCGTCCTTGTTTTAGAGTACTCCCCTTCCGCGCTGTGGTCGGTGCGTAATTTTCTTCCCACCTTTGCATCAAGTGCGCTGTCGTCTGCATCAAGAGTAATCCGTAATGCTATGTCGGGAGGCGACCTCTGCGTCTTATCTCCAGTTCTCATCCCCATCGCGTCTCTTCCCGTTGCTCTTAATCGCCTTAGATTCGATTTCTGGATCAATTCACCCACTTCCATTTGAGTGTCTTCCATTTGCAGATCTCCAGATTGAGGCAAGATGTGGTTTCCCCCATCTGGGGCGACGCTGAATTGTAGAAGGCTATAGAAAGTAATGGCATACATTGCCATTACTGCATATCTGATCTCCGCCATTTTGAATGATGTTCATTCTTACAAGAAAAACCACAATTTCTTTAAAATTGGGGTTTTAATAAATCCGTCCCTTGTAAATGTTTATAGAGGTACTCAACAGACGGCCTGGTTTCAATATAGCTAGCTGAGAGTGTTGACGATCTGAGCTCACATAAATGACACGAGAAATATAGTGAGGTTTCTTCAGCCTTGAGAAAAAGCAGATCTTAAACTTTCATAAAACCAATTCCAAAGGATATCCTATTTTATATTTCCATGTAATCCTCGCGGATTTGGAGTGAATTAATCTCAAAATCCATCGTAGACCTCCAGCTTGTTCAAGCCGCAACTCCCGGGGTGCACCTTGATGAATAGACCGCCGGAAGACCCCAGGCTCCGGTGCGGTCGAGTCGAAAGAAACTTGAGCCGAAATGCCGCGAAATTTCGCACCTCATTTTCTTGATTGACACCGCGAATGCTCCCGTGGGACACCCATTCGTGATTCGGCCTGTTGGATAACAAAAATACATATGAAAATGTAAAAAAAAATGCGAGGACAAGTGCAATATTGTTGCATTTTTAGAGCACAACAAATATTAGCCTTTTGGCTCCGTGAAGAGCATGCATAACAAACACTGTATTATAGGGCAGTAAACTTCTGTACCCATTTAAATTCCCATGCTTGGGATACGTTAAAAGCGTTCGTCCTTGCTTGCATAAAAGACTGAAGATTTGTCACAATAGTGGTGTTCAAGAGAATAAATATCTAAACGGCTTATAACACGATGAATAAGCTTTATTTTAACCATAATGGGGGAAATAGTGACATTTTTCTGAATTAAATGAATTTTATTGAGGTCGATCCGACTATACTGCCTTTATCATAAGGATCATAATTAAATTTCAGTAAAAGGTAAAAAGTATTCAAGAAATGTAGCTCGCCAAATCCATGGTTAGTTCCATGATAGTAAATACATCGAAATTATGTTGATATAAATTGTGATTATTTACTAAAGCTAGCATAATCATTATTTTGACCTTATTACATCTCAATTTTTGTTTTGTCTTTGTTTTTGTTTTGCTTTCATAACATATACCATGTATACAGTAGCCTAATAATACATGATATCGTTGGTTTAGATAAGCCTACATATTTTGAAGAGTGCGCGCAGATGATTTTAGTGACGCGACAACATGTTTGTAATTTGAATATTTTCATAATTTTCTTATTATTTCTTATTTTTATTTTGCCTGGGGTGGGGCAGGACTATTTTAAACTACAACAAGTGCTTTTTCATAGTTCATTTATAGTAGTTTGCTGATTTGGTTGGTTTTGAAATCTGTTTTCATGTTTCTTGCAATCTAAATAGTTGATTGTAAGATGTTAAGTAATGAATGTAAACCAGGGAGAAGCCTAAACATGCCTATTGGCTTTTTGCTATTCACACACATCCAGTTCATTACTTTTGTTATTTGTCAATATATAATTTAATCCATTATTTTGATTGATTTGATGTGATCTCGATGTACTGTATCTTGTTTGTTTCTAGAGATGTGAAATAAATGAATTTGAAATAGCATAAAGATAAATAAATGAGAATGATTCGGCGGCAACAACCCAAAGTGGAAAGTAAAGGGCAATTTCATTGCTATGTTTCAAATGCAAAGTGACTTTATGCAAATGAAGTAACTTCGATTATGATTGGATATACAGATGATGATGGCGCCGTCATTGACGCGTGTTCTAAAACATGTTTTATTCCTCACCATGTCAAAATATCATTTTCAATGAACACACACTTTTGACATCAGTAAATATTTGATATCTGATGTGTTTATGAACACACGTATTCCCATATTGACCTATGTTGGGTCTCCTCTTTTAATCCTAACAATGTAACAAATTTGTGGACAGGGTTATCACGAGATAGTTCTGTCATCATGTCACATTGTATATGATCACGATTTGTGATGAAACGAACTAAAATGATACTCATGTCATCGACTGATCATGCACAATGACTGAGCAGAAAACTTGGGTCAAAATATACTAAAATCAACACTTCCCCCATTTACTCCTACAAAATATTCAGTACACAAATTACTATTACACGATAGAGGGAAATTGAAAAAAAATATTGTTAAATGAATTAAAGAATAAAGAAAAAAAAATTAGTAAATAAAATCTAGAAATCATTCCGATTCTTTTTCACACCCTGTAAAAAAAAAAAAAATTTAAACTTAATAACTTAGGCCTAGCACCTTAGCCATGTTAGCGACGATACGCTAATAACGGGCTAGAATATAGGGCTAGACAACCTTGTACCTCGTTTTCCTGTCGTGCGATCCGTTACAAAACCCAATATTTATCTTCCGTAACTTAAAGGACAAGTCCACCCCGACAAAAAATGATTTGAATAAAAAGAGAAAAATACAACAAGCATAACACTGAAAATTTCATCAAAATCGGATATAAAACAAGAAAGTTATGATATTTTAAAGTTCCCCTTAATTTCACGAAACAGTTATGCACATCCTGGTCGGTATGCAAATGAGGAGACTGATGACGTCATCCACTCACTATTTCTTTTGTATTTTATTATATGAGATATGACATATTCTAATTTTCTCCCCATTGTCAAGTGAAACAGTGATTAATTCCTCCATGAACATGTGGAATTAGCATTGTTTAATAATATGGTTCAGTCAAGTCGGTCCCTATGGTCAAATCTGTAAAAAATGAAATATTGTATATTTCAAACAATAAAAAACAAAATAAATAGTGAGTGATGGACATCATCGACTGACTCATTCACTGAGTTGTGCATATCTCTGTTTTGTGAAAAATAAGCGAAAATTTAAAATTCCATAACTTTCTTGTTTTACATCCGATTTTGATGAAACTTTCAGTGTTATGCTAGTTTGATTTTTCTCTACTTATTCAAATCAATATTTTGCTGGGGTGGACTTGACCTTTAATCGCAAGAATCTTTGAACCATTCATATTTTTTATTCGATCAGTACGATTACCCCGACTGATCTGTAACGCTCTGATACGATCTGACATGATACGATATTACTCCACGATTAAGATCATTCACATCGTATAGCGCGAATCGTGCACATGGTGCAGGTGGGTACTAGGTATTACAGAAGAAGGCCTAAACAGTAAACACAATGGGTGATTTCAAGTTCAGTGTTGACCTTTTGTTGTTGGTGTTAGCCTTAGGTCAATTTTTGCACGATTATAACACCAAACATAAAATGAAGATGGTCCTGAAAAGTCACTCACTATAGTTGTTGAGATGTCAATAATGTGATCTGGATCAATTTTGCAAACTCTGAATAAGTTTTGGAGCTAGGGGAAGCAATCCAAATTTCAACACCAACACCAAGGCCAACACCGGACTTGAAACCACCCATTCAAGGGCGGAAATCTCTCCCCAAAGGTAGGGGGACCAGGGGCTGGAAAATTTGAGAAGTCCTCCCCCCCCCCAAAAAAAAAAAGGGTTATCACCCCAAATGTCAGGTCATTTCGAGCTAAATAAATTTGACAAGCAAAAAAAAAAGTAAAAAAAGTAAAAAAGGTTATCACGTTATCACCCATAAGGGAATGTCATCTCTTCAAATATACATGTTTTATTTCGATTTTGAATGATGTTTTTCTTTCCATCATAAGAGACCCTGAATAGTATGGGGGACATTTGATATTGTGTCCCCTTCTACTCTGTTGGTTAGGAGGGACGCGTCCCCCTGCCCCCCCCCCCCTGGGATTTCAGCCCATGAACACAATTCAGGTTTAGAAGATATTGCGCTAAAATATAACCTATTCGGTGCTCGAGTGGTGTCAGATGGCCCCCTCCCTCTTTCGACAAGGGCTGCTCAACTCGAATAATTCAAATTAATTCAGGTTTTTATGTAAACCGAGTTTGCGTGATACCGCAGCGTGCACTCATTTCTGCCGAACTTCTCGTCGGCATGGTCGGGGAGTGTTCGCTGTCCGCGCCTGACTTCGAACTCTATTCCCGGTCGATTTGTATGCAAATGAGCAGTGTTACTACAAACCGTGGTGTTTCCATATCATTCTCACTCTCGTGTTACACATTCTGAGACTTAATCATGACAAATTCTACCTCTCTATCACTTGCAGATTACTTACCGTTTTTTTCATCCTATCCCCATTTTTTCATTCCAGTGCTAGAGGACGGCCTGACTTTCTATGCACTTATATGACATAACCGATAACTATATCAGTTTAAATAGTAAATAATTTTGATAATAGTGATATTTTACATGTGCATGAATTATTATTCAAAGGCAATTTTGGGTATTAAAAAGAAGAAAAAAAAACCTTTAAGAATGGGGGGGGGGGGGAGGGGGGCTGGTGCGTGCAACTGTGTGCATTGGTGGTGGAAAAGACGATATTTCTTCCTTGTTAATCCTAATTTTACGGGTAATTAAAAGAAATTATCAAAACATGTTAAATCTTCAAAAGAAAGAATGGATGCAGATTGTTTCAAATCCCAAATGTTCGGACCGCGCTGGATGTATAACGATTAATGATGTAACGTTTTACTTCCTTCAATAGCAAGCAATGATTCCCCAACATATCAAAATAATGGAAACTACAGTTTATTAATTTTACTTATTTTCTAGTCGACCTGACAAAAATTATTTCCATTCTCCTTTGAAGCTTGTCATCCTTTTAATTACTGTGCCCAGGGGCGGAAATCTCTCCCAAAGGGTAGGGGGGGACATGGGGCTGGAAAATTTGACAAGCAAAAAAAAAAAAACGGTTATCATCCCAAAAGTAAGGTTATCTCGTCCTAAAATACATGTTTTATTTCGATTTTGAATTATGTATTTCTTACCATCATAAAAAACCACAAATAGTAGGGCTGACATTTGATATTGTGTCCCCCCTACTATTTTGAGTAGGGGGGACACGTCCCCCTGGGATTTCCGCCCATGACTGTGCCCTTTAGATTTGTCAGGAGTATTCTTAAATTTTTACACTGCTAAAAATAATTTGAACAACGCTGTTTACTTTGTGAATCGCACAGTAGTTTAAACAATTCAAACAATTGTTTAAAATCTAAACAACCATGTTTAGATTATTGATAATAAAATATTTGAATTCAAACTTTGTTGTTTAAGATTTTAAACACTTGTTTATAATGTTTAAACAACTACTGTGCGATTCACATCGTAAACAGTGTATAATTCACATGCCGTGCGTCGTCGACACAGAATGACTCATTAATGCAAATAGAATAGAACATTTTTAAAATAGGCGTTTATGAGGAAATACAATAAGAATGGCTGACAACAAAACTGATGTAACTTAGGGGTGGTCTCACGAGGAAGATAACATACATTGAACGAATATAGTGTACCAGGAAATATTATTAACATAAAAGGAAAGTAATTCGAATATAGTTACATAGGACTATATAAACGTTACTTAACTTTAGTCTTTGATCGATGAACTAAGAACATTTACATAATTTGATCCAAGATGAATATGTATAGGGTTTATTCCCATGAATAATAAATAATCACATGCATATTTTCTTTTTCAAGCTGATTCAAAGCTTTCTGTTAGATGCATGATTTTTCTTATAATTTCAAATTTCACTTGCATAATCAAATGAGACTGCAGTGTAGTTATTTCAGTATTCTTGTGTTATATAGGAAAGTGGTGTTATCAGATACGTGAGTATGATTGTGCGTGCGTGTGGGTGTGTGAAGTGAAGGCGGGGGTGGACATTTCATTTAGAAACCAAGCTAACACTGAAGAAATCTAAAATAAATTAGATCATAAAGGTTTAAGCATTCTTCTTAGTAGGGTCCATGGTGTAAGCAAATTTCTAAAATCGATCCAAAAAAAGTAAAATGAAGAAAAATTATCCGATTTTAAAAAGAGGAAGAAAGGGTAAACGTAATAAGTGAAAATTCAGTAGGCGTGCATTCCTTCATTTTTCTCTACAGTCTCAGTTTTCGAATTCTAATTGCGACCAAATGTGTATTTTCATTTCGTCTAAAATCCTATAATCTTGCTCCCCAAGGTAATAAAAGTAATTTGACGATTTAAAGCAATGGCTTAAGCCACCCTTATAGCCCAATGATACATTCACACCAACGAAACCGACTCCAAACCGACCGATGATATGCCATTGAATATAATGCGGCTTTGATTGGTCTTGAATCGGTTTCGTTGGTGTGACTGCAACCGAAACCGACTCCAAACAGATGAATGATATGCCACTGAAAATAATGCGGCTTTGCTCGGTCTTGAGTCGGTTTCGTTGGTGTGACTGTAACCGAAACCGACTACAAACCGACCGATGATCATGTGCTATTCGAAATAATGTATTAGTTTTTTATCGGTCTGGAGTCGGTTTATGTGAGGTGACTGTAACCGAATCCGACTCCAAACCGACCGATTGAATGTCACTGAAAATAGGTGACACGATATTACTCCGGTCAGACGGCATGGGGTTAGAGTCAGGATTGTAATCGATATTTTTTTTTGGTTTATAGAATAATGTAAAGATTAGGATTAGGGTTGATCAATTTAGCTTTTGGCCTTTAGATTTTTGTGTTGGCTTAACGTACAGACTTTCCATCGGGGCAATTTTCGAGGAGCAAATGTCATGGAACCATTAGAAATAATGTAATAGATTTGATGGGTCTGGGGCCTGTTGCAGAAAGAATTTTAATCAAACGCAACTCTAAAAACCCTACGCAACTTGGTTTTCAACCAATCAAAATGGTGCATTACGCAAGTCTTTCTGCAACGGGCCCCTGGGTCATGCCCTCAATCACTTTCATCATTATCCTTGATCATGTTTTATTCTGGAAGGAAAGAATAGGATGAAATAGCAAAGAAATAATCTCGCATAGCCCTGTGATTATCCTTGGAAATTAGCCATTATGAGATTTTGGAATATTCAGTGGGGTATTTAAAAGTAAAGTATGTCTGTGACGCCCCGGCAACAAGCGCTGAACGTCGGGTTGGATCGAACTTCCAAGGTAGTTTTCTTTTTCTTTCTTTCTTTCTTTCTTTCTTTCTTTCTTTCTTTCTTTCTTTCTTTCTTTCTTTCTTTCTTTCTTTCTTTCTTTCTTTCTTTCTTTCTTTCTTTCTTTCTTTCTTTCTTTCTTTCTTTCTTTCTTTCTTTCTTTCTTTCTTTCTTTCTTTCTTTCTTTCTTTCCTTCCTTCAATCCATCCTTCTTTCTTTCTTTCTTTCTTTCTTCCTTCCTTCCTTCCTTCCTTCCTTTCTTTCTTTCTTTCTTTCTTTCTTTCTTTCTTTCTTTCTTTCTTTCTTTCTTTCTTTCTTTCTTTCTTTCTTTCTTTCTTTCTTTCTTTCTTTCTTTCTTTCTTTCTTTCTTTCTTTCTTTCTTTCTTTCTTTCTTTCTTTCTTCCTTCCTTCCATCCTTCTTTCTTTTTTTGTTTCTTTCTTTCCTGTTTCCTTTCTTTGTTTGTTTTTCTTCCAATCTCCTCTTGTTCTCTGTCTCTACCGCTCTCTCTTTTGACAAGCTGCAGCTGCTAGGCACTACTCCATATTTACCTTTATTAGCACATTCGGTCCAGGGTATCAATAAAAATGCAACCAATTATACAATTAAGTGTCTAGTGGCAAACCAAAGTGTTACAATAACACAATACATTGTGAATATCAATTGTATCTTGTTATGTTACACCCTAGCGAGGTATTGGTTATATTAAATAAGATAGGAACGTGCCTTTAAATGCATACAGTACAGTAAAACGTCCAATATTTCATTATGCTGGAATTATAATTTTCAAGATTTTTGGCGCTATTTAGTCGTGTCAATTTCGCACACGTGACATGTGGTGAGCGTCATTCTAAAGCGCCGTACGCAGACCTAAAGTTTTGTGAAATTAATGGAAATATCACGATTTTATTTTACATCCAATTAAGATGCAATTTTAATTTTTTCTCCCTCTTATTCAGATTTTTTATTCGCAATTGTCCTCCAAAAAGTACATTTTAGCGGCGAAGAATTTCCTCTCCTTTTTACCTACCCTTGTTTTGATATTTCTCGTTCTGTTTTGTTGTTCGTTGTCAGTATTTTACAGGTGCTTCCATTTTTAACTTCCTTTGTTTATTCTTGTTTGTTTATTGGTTCATGTATCACAGTTCAGCTGTTGTTATTTGCTTGGGTCTTAACTTGTTATTCTTGTTGATATTCTTTATCAATCTTCCATTTATTTTTCTTCTCGTTGTTGTAATTGTCACAATGTTCTAGTTCCTCTTCGGTTTGTTCTTGCTCTTGTTATTCCTTATATACGTGTTGCTCTTCTTGATTTCTTTTTGAATTATAGTTCTTTTCTTATCTCTTGGTGTTGTTATTAGTTCCCAATTGTTGTTTCTTGTCGTCCTCGTTCCTAGCTCCTACCTCATAATCTCAGATCATTTTCGACCTCCTTATTCCAAGGACCTCTCCACGGAAGATTGTGTATTTTAGATATTTAATGTTATAATCGTTATATTACTGTATCAAACAGTAATATAATAATGTATTATGATCGTAATGTATAATGTACTCTGATTTATGTATCATGTAATAATGTAAATTTAACCTGCCGGCCAACCTGATAGGTTGCCGGGCCTGGTTTTTGTTATGCTTGATCTTTAATAAAGACATGATGTACTACTTGTTACTGGGGGTGCTGAGCATTGTCACAGCACCCCCAGTAACGATAGATAATCCTCCGTGGCCAGGTCCATGCCTAATTCTAATTTCAAATCTTGCCCCATTTGACCAGCAGTCCACTGAGAACATTACACATAATAAAATAAACAAACCCCACGTGAACAAAGGAATAAACAAAATGTAAACATAGCAACAAAAAGCATCGCCGAATAAGAAACACCTTTGCGAGTACAATACACCATAATGGACATATGCTTTGGGGGATTTATCCGTGAATTTTCTCTTTTCTTCTCACCAACCCAAGGTTAGTGTACTCGATAATTATTGTGTTCGATTCCAACCCATCTACAACCCCGATTTTAAATACTCTTTAATAGTTTCATGATCCTGCTTAGAAAAAAAATATTTTTTTGAGTATATAGTAACACTATTTCACCTTCTGAAATAACCTTTCTACAGTTCGTTCCCCTTCATAATTATCCTATCATTACGATTGTAATTATCAGGATTATTATCTATCATTATCATCATTATCATTGGTAATATTGTTTTTCATTATGACTATTTTAATCACTATTGCAATTACTAATACTGCTACTATGTTTTTGTTGTTTTGTTGCTAAAAAAAGATGTCGTTGCATTGTTCAATGGGAGTTTTTTTCTCATTTAATATGCTTCTCAATGTATTTCTCCCTTCTCTTTCATATCCTGTTTCTTCTTCTATCCTTCTTCTTCTTCTTCGTCACCATCATATTTCCATCTTCTCCTCCTCTTTTTCTCTTCCTTCTTCTTCTTCTCCCCTTTTCCTTCTCCTCCCCCTCATTGGTCCCATTCTCTTTCTCTTCATTTTTCTTTTCTTCCTTCTTCTTTTCCTCATTCTTCCTCTCTCTTATAAAGTCTTTACACACTGCCATTGTTGTCTTTCCTAAACAGAAGTTTGAGGGCATATTCTACATTTTATCCTTCTTTTATTTTCTCTTCTCCTCATTGTCATCTCTTTCTTCAGTTCCCTTAAGTCATTTCATAGAACTGGCCAATTCAGCATTAAACAAAACAAAACACAATAAACCTAACGTACCAACGTACAAAAAGGAGAATTATATAGTATCAGTAAAATGAAATCAATAAAAATTGAAATTAGTACAGTCTGCAACACCATACTACAACATATTTGGGAGAACTATAGGTGTAAATGTATTCTATTGTTCAAATGTGCTAAACAAAAATGTAACACTCATTCACTATAATAGTCTTTATGCTATTCGTTCATGGCACCAGGCGGTCAACGCCCTCTCTTAGAGCAACATGAGAAAATTTCTCGTCTTTTTTTCGCGCCTTTTGAGCACTAAATCCACCCCGAGGATAAGGGGAGCCAATTTGTAGCAATTTGACATACCTACAAATGACTTATGAAAAAAAACCCCGTCTTTTCTAAGCTGTAATCCCTTCTATTCATACTTCTTTTCATCGCAAAGTCTTGATATCGTTTTATGCTCTGGGAAATATTCAGGGAACTGCAACTACATTGCAGAGTAGACGTTCACTCTAATATTCTTCACGCTCTTGCTCTCTTTACCCCTCCCCCGTTTTGTATTCTTTCCTTATACGTATATCATGGAGCTCCATGCGTGTATATAGCCTATATACCAAGGGGCATCAGAATGTATATCACAGTACGCTGCAAAAAGGCCAGTGTTAAAGGGAAAGTTCACCCTGACAAAAAGGTTTATTGTAAAAATAGCAGAAAAAATAATAAAAAATATTGCCGAAGGTTTGAGAAAAATTCATCAAATAATTAAAAAGTTATTAGAATTTCAATTATTTGATTTGTGACGTCATATGCGAGCAGCATTCCTACATAGCGAATGGTAAAAAATCAATGTAATGTCATTTTCTCAGAAAATTGAAAATGGTTTTCACTGTACCTTTTGTATATCAATAGACACATCATTTCACATCCGATCATGGATAGAATACAAAATTAAGTCATCAGGAACCATACAAAATTTGAAATTCATGCATTTTATATTACATAACACATGGGGCAGCTGCTCGTTTATGACGTCACAAATCCAAAACTTTGAACTCTAATAACTTTCTTACTCTTTAACCGATTTCCCTCAAACCTTCACCAATATTTTTTACTATTTTTTCTGCTATTTTTACAACAAAGTTTTCTTCAGGGTGAACTTCCCCTTTAATTTAGCACCAGCCTGGTATCTATAATCGGAAAACACAAGAGAGGTGTTGAAACAACACTGGTTTTGGCGTTAGGCTAACACCATATATTAAAGCAACACCAATTAGTGTTAAAACAATATCGGTTAGATTCGAACCTGGAGTTGTTTCAACACTGTCTTCTTTGGTGTTTTCCGATAAAGATACCGGGCAGGTGTTAAATGAAAAACGGTGTTTTTTGCAGTGCACTTTCTCTTTGGTCGCATCTCATTAATTTTTTTGTCGCACTTGTGCTCCACAACTTGCGGGACACTTTGTTAAAGGTCAAGTCCACCCCAGAAAAATGTTGATTTGAATAAATGGAGAAGATCAAACTAGCATAACGCTGAAAATTTCATCAAAACGGATGTAAAGTAAGACAGCTATGACATTAAAGTTTCGCCTAATTTTCACAAAACAGTGAGATACACAAATCAGTGACATGCAAATGAGACGCTCGATGATGTCCCTCAATCACTATTTCTTTTGTTTTTTATTGTTTGAATTATACAATATTTCATTTTTTTTACAGATTTGACAATAAGGACCAACTTGACTGAACCATATACTATCAAACAATGCTAATGCCACATGTTCAGGAGAATTAGAATATTTCATATTATATCCCTTACTTTAGATTGTTGTATTGAGAGTGTACACAAGGAGAA
The DNA here is from genome assembly GCF_037042905.1 of Lytechinus pictus. Lineage (NCBI taxonomy): Eukaryota > Metazoa > Echinodermata > Echinoidea > Temnopleuroida > Toxopneustidae > Lytechinus > Lytechinus pictus. The sequence goes on from NW_026974141.1 coordinate 4,710,855, forward strand.
AAAGTATAGTTTTACTACGAAAAACGTTTGCCATGAAATAGTTCATTTTCCTTGCTGACGTCACGCATAGTCCATTTTTTCCCTAGGGAAAAAGTGAACTATACGTTTTTTGACCCCGCCCCCTACTCGATTCGCGAGCTGTGCGGCGCGATGCGAGCAGAGCGCTGCTCAGCCCAACGGTACTCTCTACTGCATGCCACGGGAAACTTTCGGCGAGCTGCACTAACCAGGTGTGCTCGCTGAACAGACGATCAATACGGCAAGGCTTATTGTTTTCTCAACTTCTCAACGATTGTTCCATCATCGACTTATTAAAAATCGTTTTGCTGTAAAAGTCGGATATCAACGAAGAATATCGTATGAAGAATATATATGAGTGGAAGGAATATAAAACAAATATACAATGACCCATTATCGGAACTGGCTAAAACTATTTGCACTCAGGAACATCACATAGTACTATTCTCCCTCGGGCCGATGGCCCTCGGGAGAAAAGTACTATATGATGTTCCTTCGATGCGAATAGTTTTAGCCAGATCCTCGAGTGTCATTGTATATTTGTATATAATAAAATACAAAAGAAATAGTGAGTGGATGATGTCACCAGTCTCCTCATTTGCATACTGACAAGGATGTGCATATAACTGTTTTGTGAAATTAAGCGAAACTTCAATATGTCATTTCTTTCTTATTTTACATCCGAATTTGATGAAATTTTCAGTGCTATGCTTGTTGGATTGCTCTCTTTTTATTCAAATCAACTTTTTGTTGGGGTGAACTTGTCCTTTAAGGAGGTAAAGAGAATGAGAGAGAGAGAGAGAGAGAGAGAGAGAGAGAGAGAGAGGGGGAGAGAGGGGGGGGGGTTGTGAGATAGTAGAGGGGAGGCTGTGATGAACGGGGGAGGGGTTGCTATTCATTGAAACGAGAAAGACAAGTTCGAGTGCATGAAATCTTAATGACAACAGAGTGGGCAGCTGTGAAATGTGACATATTCACTCGTCGCGATGGGATACAATTTCAGCTGGAACATTAAACTGTTTAATTTTTAAAGCGATTTCGTTGGCTCCTCTATGTCCATACGATGCAACCAAATGCGCCGAACAACATCGAAATTGAGAAAAAGATCCCGTCTTGCTCAACATCGGATACTGCGTTGCCATGGAAACGGGATAGAAAATCCAAACGCTACTTGTAACAGTGTACGGTTGACATTGAACATAGATTGAAGTCACTTGTCCCGCGGAAACTGTTTGGAAAATAATAATATTGAAAGTGAGTTGGGGATTGCGTTGTCCGCCAACACATGCACGGAAGGATTTGCGTGAGAGGATATAGGCGAGGAGAATCAGGTGTCACGCGCGTAAAACATTCCCCATAGACTTGTGTGTTAAAATGGCAATTAAGAAAAATTCATAAAAAATAAATGTGAAATTAGAGGGTCGAATGTTTACTACCTTTGGATAGGATATATATCTGACATTCCATATCTGACCAGAGAAGGGTATCGTAGCCAGCTCATTTTAAAAATAAATCGCCATCTATGAAGAAAACTATGAAGGGATCAAATTCATCAACTGAAACAGTAAAATAGCCACAATTCTTCCGCCAGTCAAAAAATAGTTCCAAATCATTGATATATCTTCCCAATTTGGGCAAAGGAAGTTCAGTAGTTACCATCTCTAGAATCAGTGTTAGATTTTGAATCATATTCATACACTTTTGTCAATCAGCAATATCAAATTGACAAAATTCGAATGGGTTGGGTCGAACGAATATCTTTAGCCCTCCTGATGTAATTAGGCTCATGGCACCATCATGTCTTAGTCTGGAAGGTAAGGTAGGTCCCATGACATTTGATCCGGCGACAATTGGTAATATGAAAATCGAAATTGAATTCAGAAGTGAATTTTCGGGATGGAGAATATAAGCAAGCTATGCATGGGATAACAAGTCCCCTTTCGTACGCCAATGAATAGGAAACACGAACTGCAACAAAACAGAACACGGTACCATAACCAAATTATAAATAACTTCCTGAATATAGAAAGTAACTCAACCGAAGAATTTAAACGGCGATAATAAATCATTCAAGAAGAAAACAAAAACAACAACAAAACAGGATACCCCTACACCAGAACATGGACCTACTAGTAGGTCCATGGTCAGAACCCCTGTTTGCATAGTAATAATAATTGGCATTTATATAGCACTTCATCTTTCTACGACTGCTCAAAGCGCTTCACAGATATACCCGGCCACTGCATTTCAAGCAACCGGTTAGGCGCACACTGCATGGCTAAACCATCCACAATGACGGTTGTTTCCTACCGGTACCCAATTTGCACCTGGGTGAGAGTGGCAAAGTGTGGATTGACGCCTTGTCAAAGGACGCTAGACCAAGGAGATAGGTGATATCTCTTTGGCTAGACCATGGTGGGATTCGAACACACAACCCTCTGATTACAAGGCGAGAGTCATAAACGCTACACCACGGCGCTTCCACAAATGCGAATGCGAATGGACTTTACAGCTCAAACTCAATTCCTCAGCTACTCGTATCAGACCAGTTACCCATGATGCAACATTATCAGCACCTGAATTGTAACCCATTGATTTCACTACTCATTAGTTACGTTCATATTACAATAATTATGATTGTGTTACCTAATAGCATAAGCACGATAAAGGGTAGCTTTCCTCTGAAAACGCTTTTGTTTCTCTACACAAATAGAATTTTAGGCTAATAATCATTTATATTACTAGTAAATTTAGTTATCTCAAAATTGTTTTTTTCAGACTAGCCATGTACTATAACACACAGTCAATAATAGACAACACACACTGTTAGTCAGGTCGCTCTGCCTTAAAGAAAGACCATACCGTTTAAGTGTATGTCCCACGAATATACATAATTGACACAATTGTACAACAAAGGTATGAAATAACTGCTTCCTTATGTTTTCATTTTCTTTTCTTTCTAATAAAGGGATACCATAGGTGGCGTCTATCTAACTCCTCGATTTTCTATCATCCATATTGACAAAAATAAGGATGTAATTTCGGGTGCTTCATCATTTTATTCAGAGCAGATGCAAAGACTCGCCGCCTCCAACATGCCTGGAAGCTTTTGAATTGCGATACAGTTATGATTTTAATAAAAGGCCCCTGATGGGGGAAACATGTCGTAAAATAAATGGCCCGGATCGCTGAGTTCTTTTCAAATTGGGGGTGTTATCAAGATACTAGACGCTTTGCTTGGGACGCCTATTGAATGTGCAAATCGCGGAGCGAAAGACCATCATTGTCATTGGAAATGATGGAATAACATCGCTTAATTCTCATAATGTGCGGAAAGCATGTGGTATTATTCTTCTTTAAACTTTATGGTGTTTATGCATAAATTGTAATTATAATGCTTTGGCAACAGTTTATGTAGTTCTACAACCTTTGATGCTACATAATGTACTTACATGTACACAGGGTTGCCTATAATGTCGCGCAGTTTTCTGTTCTTTCATGAAATATTATAGAAAATAAATAAATAGATAAATAAATAGATACATAAATAAATAAATAATCGCAACAGAATAGTCTAAAATACTATTACAAATATTACATTGTATGTCTTTACTTCGATTCCAACAGAATTATGACTACTGATCTGCATACAAATAAATGATTATGACCTATACGAGCTGGATCATGGGAAATAGTTCAGACATGAATCATAAAGCAAGCGCCATTCGTAGTTTTGGGGGGAAATGGAAGAGTTACGTATTGGTGACTGTTTGGCGAAAAAAAATCATCGACCCCTCCTCCAAAATAAAGAATAAAATTGGTTAAGTCTCATACTTTGAGTAACAGAGGATGATGGGTACTTTCTCCTATCGATCCGTTTACATTTTTTTTATTTCAAGTGATGGACTCATACACGGACAGGGAAGCAGATGTCGAAAAGAGAGGAAGAAGAAATAAAGATCTTAAACCAATAACTGGTAAACTCTTATCCCCCAACCAATATTCCGGCGTCGCCTCTTTTATAACATGGATAACAGATGTGCAGTGTAACCATTGTGATGCGTGGTTGTAAAAACGAGAAATTTGCTATTGTTTAACTTGTCAAAATCAATGCAGTCTACACGAATAGCCTTGATGTGCGTTGAAAGTGTCAGTCTAGATTTCTGTTAGTGTGAAAGAACAACCTCACATAGCTGTAGCCATTTGAGTCAGATGACAACATGAAAAGGTTTCTGTTGATTTTATCGATGAAGAAATATTCATGTAGGAGACCAGTCATGCCAGTAGAAGATACATAACCCGGACACACTCTTAAAACAATATTGGGTAAAAGTGCTCCATGAGGGTAATTATGTGTCCAACCAACATTGGGCATTTCTTTTGGGCATTTTTATTTATCCAGTGTGATGAAAATGTTGCCTATTCTAAAGTAAAATTTCTGCTTACTCTTTCACCTTATTATTTGACATGTTGGACAATATGCTTCCCGCATTGGGTAAAATACTGCCCAAAATTGGTTGGACACATAATTAAAGGCCCCATGGTGGAAAACTTTATCCAATATTTTTTTTACAGTGTACTTCTCTATATGACAATCATGATTTTTTTCAACAACATCAACATCAACAGAACAATAAAAACACAGGTCAGATACACTGTCGGGGCGATTAGAACATTCTCTCGACATGAACATTGTTTCATCATTGCACTAAATATGTTTTCATACAGATTACTATCACGAATGTGTTCGGTTGTCATTGCCGTACTGCTGCAGGGGCAATTTGAAATTGTGTTCGTTAATAAAAGAAAAAACAAACAAAAAAATCAAACAAACAAACACCGAATGTTGTTTGTGGTAACATTACTGTGTAAATATCTACCCATGCTTTTGATAGGTAAAATTTGATCATATACCAAGAATAGTTCCCCATTTTCAAATCTAAATATTGGCTGAACGTATATATACTTTTTACTATAGACGGCATTGAACCCTAAATTTCCTCTTTTCATTTCTAGTATTTTTATATTATTATTATTATCATTATTGTTGCTGTTGTTTTTTATTCATTATTGATTATTATTATTATCATCATCGTCATCGTTATTATTACCGTTATCATTACTACCATTATCATCATCATTATACCATTACTACTATAGTTACTATCTTTAACAGCAGCAGTAGAACATGTAGTTGTAATTGCATAGATCCCAATATCAGTAGAAAGAATACAAGTGCTATAACATAATACTATACAACAGCAGTATTTTCTGTGCGGCCTCATTAAACATAACAATGCTTTCGTTCTCGTATTGTATCGGTAGAATATTCTGTCTTTATTATGAACCATAAAGATATCATAGTTGCAGTGTGCACCCATAAACGATCCTATCATTTTTTTCATCCTACAGTTCGTACCTTACCTTACACATGTTACACTTGAAAACAAATTTGTTCGATTGTGATAGCTCATAAGAGCATCGTTTATGTCATTGATTTGTAATGAGGACAATTGCGGTTGTGGTTCAGACTCGCGTGCAACTATTACAACCCCAGTTTATTCTTCTCTTCACGTTGTGTCCTTTCTGCGCTTTACCTCTTAAAAAGACACAATTTTATGGATTTTATTGAGCATATCCAGTAATAGTTTTTAATTCCTGGTGGAGCCATATAGACTCTGCAGTCTGCTGCACACGCCATCGTGAGAAGGGGTATAGCGCAGTGAAAAAAATAATAGATTTCGATTCCCACTTGACTTGAAATATCAACATTGATATGTTTTCTTGGTTTATAATACTAATAATCCGCTTTATATAGCGCTTAATACATCGGAACGACGTTTCTAAACGGTCATGCAAATATTTGATTTTTTTTGACGACGCTATAGGCCTACAGGTACTGGATTTTTTTTTCTTTTCAGGCACGAACCACTATTTTTTAGAATGTGAATATTGCAATGATAATATATGTTCCGATTCCTAATCAACACAAGTCACTTGAAATATCAGCATAAATATATGTTATTGGTGGATTCAAAACGATCAAGCTAACACTTGATTTGTTTTCGACGCTGTACATCTTTCCATATTTATGCACAAACCATTTTTATGAGGAGAGCATCGCAGTGAAAATTATATTTTTGAATTCCCAGATGAAGCGTACAGGTTTAATAACGCAAATATTTACATCTTCCGATGCCATAATTATGTAGACATGTGTATTAGGCCAATATTTTATGAGAAGTGGAATATTGTAATAAAGAATTAAAGACGAAACTAGTTAAAGTGGAATATTTGAGCATTCTTTGACTATTCTTCATTTAGTTTGATTATTATACATATATATATATATATATATACACATAAAGATGCAAAGGGGTAATGCATTGTTATAGTTCCAACAAGATTTATTTCCAAGTCCAAATTTTCGACGTAAACCCACGTCTTCTTCAGGGATATGCATGAAGGACCAATGTATGATAATTGATATTTTTCTTTTAGATTACAGTCATAATTCAAGCACTTGAAATGTCCAACGGTGTACAGGCATACAGGGTTTTGCCGTTTTCATACACAGACCATTATTTAACAAAAGAAGGGGAATATCGCATAAACACATATTTCATTCCCAGTTGACTTAAAGTAACAGCATCGATATTTTTCTTGTAATTTATAAAAGGTAAAGTAACGCTTGAATTTTCGACTTATGTTTCCAATAATCCACATACCCTTATCAGAATGGAAATATTTCATTGAAATATATATTCCTTGTTAACTGTATAAATATATAAACTCGATATCTTTATCTTGCAGATTATGGGTTTTACCGACACTATTTACAGGGTTTTTTTTTCTTTAAAGGCTACACATTTTAGTAACACCCCTAGTGTTTTTTATTAAAAGTTTTTATATCTTTTAACCATTTTCAAATTGTATTCATGTGTATTTCGGACTTTATATTTGCGTAGCCATTTACGCGTTTTCATCGACCCGCCTGAGTATGTGTAAGACCAATTATTTATTTCAGCCACTTCTTGGCGCATTTGAATATTGACTTGACACGTTTGCGATCCATGCTTTTTTTTCAGAAATGTAAATTTGGCCTCTTCAGTATTTCATACTCTATCAACAAATCAACAGGATATCTTTGAAGACGGAAAGAAAATGATGAGAGTGAAGAGGAGCTAGAAGGATGAAGAAGAAGAAAAATAGGAGGAGGAGAAGGAGGAGGAGAAGAAGAAGAAGAACACTCTAAAAAACATTGGGTGAAAATGCTCCATGAGGGTAATTATGTGTCCAACCAACATTGGGCATTTCTTTTGAGCATTTTTATTTATCCATTGTGATGAAAATTTTGCCCATTCTAAAGTAATTGCTGCTTATTCTTTTAATCTTACCGGACAATATGCTTCACGCATTGAGTAAAATACTGCCCCAAATTGGTTGGACCCATAATTACCCTCGTGCTGGTTGAAATTTTACCAAATAATTTTTACAGTGAAGAAGAAGAAGAAGAAGAAAGGGGAGAAGAAGAAGAAGAAGAGGAAGGAGAAGAAGAAGAAGAGGAAGAGGAGGAGGAAAAGAACAACAAAAACAAGAAGAAAAAGAAGAAAAGAAGCATAAGACAAAAAAGTCACAAATAACAAACGAATCTAGCATCACCTGATTTTACAAAATTGTTTATGCTCTCAGAAGTCAAGGAAACTATGTCTTTTGATCCACTTCATATTTCTTTGATAAAAAGTCCTGAATTTCACCTTGATTTTTCAAAACTAAAATGTAGGCTGTTGTCATTCTTTTATGGCTAAAGATTTATGGAAAATTTGCCTCAGATTTTTCACATCGAAAATCCAGGCACGGAACCAGGGAGGGTCGAGCACACCTTGCACCCCACCCTTATATTCTGTTGCTTATCAAAATTCGTTAACAGGAAAGTGCTCTTCTTGGGAGGTGATAACCTCTTCCAGGCTCAAAATAATGTGGATGGAACAGATTTTTAAAAAAGAAAACAGACAAACACAACACTGAAAATTTGATCAAAATCGGACAAGGAATAAGGAAGTTAAAGACATTTCAAAGATTTGATTTCGGTGAAACCGTTCTATGCATGTCTTCATGAAAATTCAATGAGCAAACTGGTGATGCCATATCCCCACTTGTTCTTTGGGATTTTATAACATGAAAGTTTTTTTTTTACTTTTGTCCTCCAAGAACTAAACAAATTGGATTGAAAAGCAATTAAATGCATGAGATATTAATTGCTGCAATTTATTTTATCATACATGTACGGGGGACATGTATACACAAGTACGAAAATATGAAATAATATGATTTCATGTAATAACTTGAGAAAAAGGGAAGTGGGGATGTGACATCATCGGCCAGCCTAAATAATATTCATGACGATGTGCATAAAACCGTTTTCATGAAATTTTGCTGAAGTTTAAAGTTCAATAACTCTGTTATTTGTTACTCACATTTTGATGAAAATTTTCAGCATTTTGCTCGGTGAACTCCTTGTGGATTGTCAATACGTATCAAACATGTTTATATATATATATGTATATATATAAAGATTGAGTTATTTTATTCATTATACAGTCAAATGTGGATTCCATACAGGAATTAGTCCTTACCGTGTTCATTATATTTACAAGAATATGAAGGCCGAATAGAAATTTATAACTAGTTCATTATTACGTTAACACGAAAATCATGCAGCCGAGAATACCTGCACATGTATAATTGTTTGAAAAAAATCATTTCAAACATTGATATTTTGAATCGTTTACAATTCAACGCTGCAAATGATCTATTTGATTATAATTCATCCACTGGATACATGCACATTTCTATGAAAAAACCAGCTAAAATTATGCGAGTGAAAATGAAACATTGATTTTGTGAGAAAAAAAAAACTATTTTGTTGTAAACCTCTCCTCTTCAGTCTCGAGCCTAAATCTAATTTTATATCAACTCTTATTCTGCTTGTATCGCAATTGATATCGTGTTCATGTTAGAATGATTTCTACTAAACAGGCCATCGGTATCCCATAGTTGCCTCCCTTTGTACTGCACATAGCCAAGCTAAAAATGTAAGTTATTACATTTTGCATGTAGGCTGAACAGAACCATTCATTTTCGTCGCCATAATTACCCCGATAGAGACTCGACAAAAGCAAAATGATGGCGTTACGCGTAAAGGCAGGGGAAACGAGTAGGCCTATATATAGGCAGACATGAGATATGCGTTTCTATCTGTTTAAATGATCTTACCTCGTTAAGATTTAAAATAAGAGGTTGAAATATTTAAGGTTTTCAAAGTATAGGTAATATAATTGGAAATAAAAATTTCCATTTCACCCGTATTTCACTCTAAAAACACTGAGTAAAATTTTACCCAATATTGGGTAGAAAGGGAACGAGCATGTTTTGCTTTTATTTTTTTTACCCCCATATTGCGTTATTTCAACGCAACATTGCATAAAATTTACAAAATATTGGATATATTTTACCCAACCAACATGCATGTTCCCATCTTACCCAGTATTGTGTAAACCATTTTAGGGTGTAAGTTTCAATGTTACAGATGAAAAATATGATAATCATAATGATGAGGGAAGTAAAATACATGTATACAATACCAACATGACCAATGAAATAAATGAAACTTAATATGTCAGTTATATTTTTTTGTTCACTCTTCAAGGGGTGGCGTGACTTTGTTGATATACTGCAATTTCGATGATACAGTAGGCCTATATAAAAGTAAAGATTAAAATGCCAACTTTCACTCTTTCTTTTCTATTATGTTTGTATTTTTGTTGCAAATTCAGTTATATTTAATATTTTTTTTGTTCTTGGTTATCATGTTATTTATGTACAGAGATTCAATAAACTATCTTGTATCTTGTATAAGCTCTCTTAAATTGTCACGTTCTAATCAGAACATAATTATGCAGATATCAACATTTATTATTGTTCTTTAATTGTTGGAGCCAAAGTCAAATCTCATTATATATTTTCAAGATTTTTTAATCTCATTTCTTTGCACTGGCAGTCTGCACGGCAAGTGAATAAAACATGGCGCATAGCATAATTAGGATAATAATCAACACATGCGAAAAGGCATTGCCTATGGAGGCTAATATATGTCTATGGGTCCGAGGAGAAATATCAAATAGAAAATACATGTTTCATTCAATTATAGTGAGAGGATTGGAATAAAAAAAAAAAGAACAAAAGGATATGAACTGTAACTATACGTCACAACTTACCAAATATGTAAAGGCAGCGATTAATTGTTCTGTCCAAAAAAGTCAATCAGGGAGAAATTTCAGCTCTTCCTTCGTGTGAAAATAAAAGGAAAATCAACAAGAATAGAGCAAACTTCAATCCAGTATATCCTTCATTATGTTTTAATGTTACAATGATGATACGAAGAACGATAAATTAAAGAAATATCTTGTAATATTAAATCCGCTCAAATCAAACTCTACATCTTACTGGTCCTCACAGGCTGATTTTAGGTTTTACAGACAGTCCCGGCGAGGCGTACCATTCGTCCACTGCCGAAGAGCGATCGCCGTAAACTGATCCCTTTCGTCGAGGGTTGCTCGCAGCCGCACTCAGCCAACCAACCTCCTTTCGTCTGCGCTCTCAACACAAGCCCCACGCCTAGACTTTTGCGTCTGGTAAATGCTAAGCTCGGAAACTCGGGATGCTTGAGGAAAAGTGAGGTTAAGTAAATCGGAGCGTATTGATTGGATTGGCGGATTTAGGGTGGGAAAAAACAAGACCGGATGAAACCGTCAATAGCCACGGTTATTGATCCAAATCTGGAATGTGGTAAACAACTTTCCATAACTATTTGCTTGAAGACCAGTGGTGATATTCATTCCCTCTATCCTATAGAGTCTAATTGGAGAAGTAGGCCTACAGACTAAACACTGGATCACCTCAATTTTATCCGGGTCCTTTTTAGTGTTTCTAACTCTTGTTTAAACCTTTCGCGTACACTTCTGATATTTCTTTTTATTTAAAAGAACCATCCCTGTTTACATGGTTTAGGCCTTTACTGTTCATTTTTGCATTGCAATGATTTGAACAATACCTATCGTACATATTAGTATGCAAACAGGCTCTTGTTAGTACATGAATCTTGTAAATTAATCATGTTACGAAAATAAAAGATGCTATAATTGTAGTCCTAATTATACAATCCCTTTGCAAATCGTTCCTAAATGTTGGGAAATGAAATTGGATGGTCAAAGTGATACTGAGAAGGAGAATGGCACGGCTGGTGTAGAGAAGTAGGGCATAGGACCTTATATTTTTTGCCGTTGAAAAAAAAAACTAAGCGTGTATGAAACAAAAAAAGGGAAAAATTGTTTTGTCATTGTGGATGCAGTAGAATATTCCTTAAAAAGTATATTAAAGAAAAATACATCGATGATATTTGCGAGTTTTAATTACTTAAAGAATATATTTTGGTGACTTTCAGGAATATCAAGCCTTAAGCGAAAATAAATGTCTTGTTCCACTCAATATGAAGGTGTTATCGAGTAATCACACATGAAATTGACCCGAACCTAGTAACAAAACAGTGAAACTGACGAGTTGCCTAATGCGGGCACACTGTCAATTTTGTTAATAAAAGGCCATTAAAATGGGCGTATTTACCTTTATTTGAAAGAAGACTCGAAATGAATAGGCCTACAAAGAAAACCCTCTGACATGGCTTTGATCACTTCACGAGTCCCTTCATTATAGATCGGGATTTTTTGTTTGAAATGTCAGCCTTTTCCCCCTTGATATTATGTAGACTTGTCAATCAGAATGGATTACTGAATGCATTAATTCTATTAATCCGTCTTAATCTGAAGAGATTAACTAAGTCAAAAGAGAGTAATCGTTAGACCATGTACACGTCACATCCATCATTCAATCTGGAAAACCATGACACCCATGACATGACACTATACAAAGTACAAATGTTTTTAATGCGTATATCGTTTTTTAAAGTCGCTATGAATTTCTAATGCTATGATAAAATATTAAAAATCGGAGACTTGGTCGAATTGATTCTTCTGATGCTATACGAATAGACCACCCCCTAAAGATGAATCCTGATGAAAACACCCTGTTTTATTTGGCGTTAAGTTATACTCAAGATCGCAAGAAGCTTGAAATATGCAATGTAATTATGATCACAATACACAGTAAAAAAAAAAATTATACAACGCTGTTTACTATATGAACCTTACAGTAATTGTTTAAACAGTTTAAACAAGTGTTTAAGGTTTAAACCTTAAGCAACAAAGTTTAATTTTCAATATCTAATCTTCAATAAATTAAACATGATTGTCTAAACGGTTAAACAAATACTGTAAGGTTCATATAGTAAACAGCGTTGTATAAAATCTTAAACAGTGTTTTTACTGTGTACCAAATCAATGACGATATTCTGTACATTATTCAGCTTTATGAAGAATTCATTTCCACCCACACCAAGAAAATTCAGATTTTCAGAAATTTAAGTTTTTGTGTAATTCAAACTACTATATCTGATGAATGGCTGAAAGTATGTTCAACTCTTTATGTCGATAAATATTGACTGAAAATCATTCTGATGATATCTACTGTAATCTTATTTGTGTAAAATATTTGTTTAGAGACGCTGTTCCAATGTGGTTATTGCTCTATAAAAGCAGAATTTTATTATTGTTATTGACATGAAAGTCTCTTGTGTAACTCTTCAAATCGTTCCTCAAAACTGACTCATTTCAGCAGATGTGTAGTAATTAGCTTAATTTGACGAGACTGCGCATTAAGTATGAATGTTTTTATAACAGAAATATGGCGCAATATAAATGTTTTGGATTATTCTCCTCCTCCTCCTCCCAGGGTCCTGAGAACGATTTTTTAACTGGGGGGGGGGGGGGTGCTGAAGTAAATTTGAAAATTTGCTTAAGAAAGAAAAAAGGTTTTCGGTTTTCACTACAAAATAGAGCCTATTTCTGTCTGGAGAAATCTGACAAGCAAAAAGAAGAAAAAGAAAAAAAGTTTTGCTTTCATTTATCAATTTTTTAACACCTAGCACCCCGCTTCCTAGGACCATGCATCCTCCTCATCATCATCACAATGCTGTATACCTTTCTGTTAACAGGGTTAAAGTGACCCCTTTTGGGGGTATATCTGAAAATGATTCATTTTCAAGGTTTGAATACCATAAGGTATAACACTGCCGCGGGGGTTGGGGGGGGGGGGGGCTTACGGGACATGGCCCCCAAAAGATCCACGACCAAGAAATAAAAAGGTGTGATATTATTTTTACGTCAAAATCTGTCACAAAAAAAGATTTTCATTTTGTAAAGGTGATTTTTTTTCCTTGATAGTCCACTATGTTTAATTTTCATTACTGATCATTTACTGAATCCTTTTAGACGAGCTTAAACTCCTTTTTACACCGAATAGTTAAAAAAAAAATTAGTTACGAATCTACAGAGTAAGCGCGCTTTATACAACCAGGCCTATTACTATGACATGGATAATCAAATCAAATTGTAATCATTAAAGGTTTTTAAATTTAAACATCCACTTTCAGTTTGTAATATTCATGGCTTTATAAGTTGAACATTGCTGCTTTGATTAAAAAAATATTTGTAATATCTATTCAATTCTTGAATAACAAGCGTAATGTTCATAATAATGAGCCAGGTTGTATAGGTTTTAAACAATGTTTTATTTGTCTTATACTGTGAATTCTTTCAGAGAAGTTGTTTGCTTTTCTATCAGGTCTAAGATTGAATAAGATACTGTAGAAAGACCAGGGTCCATATCAAAATAAAGAACAAATTAAGGATGGTGCAAGCTTGTGACTACACGTTGCGTGTTGGTGCATAATCTACTCGTGTTTTTATCATTCAGCCAAGTTGCGTTGGGGAACATAGTGGTTACACGGGCCTAATCACTAGAGGCAGGTCATAGATATTCATTCGACCCAACCCATTGCTATTTTTTTTATTTTGATATGGCTGATTAACAAAGTGTATGCATATGATTGTCCATCTAACACTGATTCTATTTTTGGTAATTATTGAACTTCCTTTTCCCAAATTGGGAAGAAATATCACCAATTTTGGACTATATTTTGACTGGCGGAAGGATTAGGGCTATTTTGCTGTTTGAGGTGATGAATCTGCTCCCCCCGACGGTGTCTTCAAACACGCCAATTTATTTTTAAAATGAGCCGGTCGAGGGACCCTTTTCTGGTCAGATATGGATTGCCAGATATATATCCTATCCACTGGTAGTAAACATTCGACCCCCGAATTTCACCCTTATTTTTTATGAATTTTTTAAAGTGCCAATTTAACACACGAGTCTATGGGGAATGATTTAGGCCTGTGATACCTGTACACCTTGACCATAGCCTATTACAAGGAGAATTCCCTAGTGGATGAAATACCTGCCCAAACTCTTCAGTAGCAGATTGCTTTCACTAGTATACATGTTTCAATCATCAAGAGGTCCAAAAACTGAACTTCATGGCTATATACAAGGCTATATAGGGGTATAACAGGTAACAAATTGTGATTAGTAACTCTGTGTTTGTGTACCTAGGCTAGGCCGTGTAGGCTGTGTGTTTGTCTCTGTGATTCATGTTGTCGTGTGTTTTCGTATACCGACGAGCGCTGATGTAAATCGTGTATAGCACCCATCACAAGATAGGCCTTGCATCAATTGCACTTGTGAAATTGGTTCATGGGGAAGGGAAGGAGAAGAGAAAACTTTAGAATTTGGCTGAAGAGTGGTGGATTCAATAGGGAGGGGGGGGGGTAGAGAAAAGCATAGTTAGTATGTTTGGGGGGGGGGGGCTGAGAATGAGTGCTACTGCTATCTTGTTCAACTTTTACTGACTTCTAGCCAGACTAGCCCCCATCCATTTAGAATACAAGCCATCTAACCCCCCTCTCTCCCTGTCTCTCTCTCTTACATCCCTTGGCTTGGGCCCTTGTCATAGGAAGATGTGAATGTATAGTATGCTTGTATGTTGATTCTCATTTCTTCTTATTGTTATCTAATTTAACTCATGTGAATCTGGTATTTATATTGTGGGCAAATCTTGAATCCAGATATGCACACTATTCATATCTACAATTTGCATTATAGGATTTGGGCCCTACATTGCATCCATTGTTGAGCTACATATAGGCAGGTAGGATGTGTGTAAATCCATAGGGCACTAGACATTAGGAGTAACATTAAAATTGGTCATTACATAACACATCTGTATATTTCATGCATTTCTTTGTGATAAAGTGAGTGTACAGATGTTAAAGAAAAGCCAGGAAGGTAAATTAAAAAGAAACCTTCATGTGCCATACAATACAGGTTACACGGGCCTAATCACTAGAGGCAGGTCATAGATATTCATTCGACCCAACCCATTGCTATTTTTTTTATTTTGATATGGCTGATTAACAAAGTGTATGCATATGATTGTCCATCTAACACTGATTCTATTTTTGGTAATTATTGAACTTCCTTTTCCCAAATTGGGAAGAAATATCACCAATTTTGGACTATATTTTGACTGGCGGAAGGATTAGGGCTATTTTGCTGTTTGAGGTGATGAATCTGCTCCCCCCGACGGTGTCTTCAAACACGCCAATTTATTTTTAAAATGAGCCGGTCGAGGGACCCTTTTCTGGTCAGATATGGATTGCCAGATATATATCCTATCCACTGGTAGTAAACATTCGACCCCCGAATTTCACCCTTATTTTTTATGAATTTTTTAAAGTGCCAATTTAACACACGAGTCTATGGGGAATGATTTAGGCCTGTGATACCTGTACACCTTGACCATAGCCTATTACAAGGAGAATTCCCTAGTGGATGAAATACCTGCCCAAACTCTTCAGTAGCAGATTGCTTTCACTAGTATACATGTTTCAATCATCAAGAGGTCCAAAAACTGAACTTCATGGCTATATACAAGGCTATATAGGGGTATAACAGGTAACAAATTGTGATTAGTAACTCTGTGTTTGTGTACCTAGGCTAGGCCGTGTAGGCTGTGTGTTTGTCTCTGTGATTCATGTTGTCGTGTGTTTTCGTATACCGACGAGCGCTGATGTAAATCGTGTATAGCACCCATCACAAGATAGGCCTTGCATCAATTGCACTTGTGAAATTGGTTCATGGGGAAGGGAAGGAGAAGAGAAAACTTTAGAATTTGGCTGAAGAGTGGTGGATTCAATAGGGAGGGGGGGGGGGTAGAGAAAAGCATAGTTAGTATGTTTGGGGGGGGGGGGCTGAGAATGAGTGCTACTGCTATCTTGTTCAACTTTTACTGACTTCTAGCCAGACTAGCCCCCATCCATTTAGAATACAAGCCATCTAACCCCCCTCTCTCCCTGTCTCTCTCTCTTACATCCCTTGGCTTGGGCCCTTGTCATAGGAAGATGTGAATGTATAGTATGCTTGTATGTTGATTCTCATTTCTTCTTATTGTTATCTAATTTAACTCATGTGAATCTGGTATTTATATTGTGGGCAAATCTTGAATCCAGATATGCACACTATTCATATCTACAATTTGCATTATAGGATTTGGGCCCTACATTGCATCCATTGTTGAGCTACATATAGGCAGGTAGGATGTGTGTAAATCCATAGGGCACTAGACATTAGGAGTAACATTAAAATTGGTCATTACATAACACATCTGTATATTTCATGCATTTCTTTGTGATAAAGTGAGTGTACAGATGTTAAAGAAAAGCCAGGAAGGTAAATTAAAAAGAAACCTTCATGTGCCATACAATACAGGTTACACGGGCCTAATCACTAGAGGCAGGTCATAGATATTCATTCGACCCAACCCATTGCTATTTTTTTTATTTTGATATGGCTGATTAACAAAGTGTATGCATATGATTGTCCATCTAACACTGATTCTATTTTTGGTAATTATTGAACTTCCTTTTCCCAAATTGGGAAGAAATATCACCAATTTTGGACTATATTTTGACTGGCGGAAGGATTAGGGCTATTTTGCTGTTTGAGGTGATGAATCTGCTCCCCCCGACGGTGTCTTCAAACACGCCAATTTATTTTTAAAATGAGCCGGTCGAGGGACCCTTTTCTGGTCAGATATGGATTGCCAGATATATATCCTATCCACTGGTAGTAAACATTCGACCCCCGAATTTCACCCTTATTTTTTATGAATTTTTTAAAGTGCCAATTTAACACACGAGTCTATGGGGAATGATTTAGGCCTGTGATACCTGTACACCTTGACCATAGCCTATTACAAGGAGAATTCCCTAGTGGATGAAATACCTGCCCAAACTCTTCAGTAGCAGATTGCTTTCACTAGTATACATGTTTCAATCATCAAGAGGTCCAAAAACTGAACTTCATGGCTATATACAAGGCTATATAGGGGTATAACAGGTAACAAATTGTGATTAGTAACTCTGTGTTTGTGTACCTAGGCTAGGCCGTGTAGGCTGTGTGTTTGTCTCTGTGATTCATGTTGTCGTGTGTTTTCGTATACCGACGAGCGCTGATGTAAATCGTGTATAGCACCCATCACAAGATAGGCCTTGCATCAATTGCACTTGTGAAATTGGTTCATGGGGAAGGGAAGGAGAAGAGAAAACTTTAGAATTTGGCTGAAGAGTGGTGGATTCAATAGGGAGGGGGGGGGGGTAGAGAAAAGCATAGTTAGTATGTTTGGGGGGGGGGGCTGAGAATGAGTGCTACTGCTATCTTGTTCAACTTTTACTGACTTCTAGCCAGACTAGCCCCCATCCATTTAGAATACAAGCCATCTAACCCCCCTCTCTCCCTGTCTCTCTCTCTTACATCCCTTGGCTTGGGCCCTTGTCATAGGAAGATGTGAATGTATAGTATGCTTGTATGTTGATTCTCATTTCTTCTTATTGTTATCTAATTTAACTCATGTGAATCTGGTATTTATATTGTGGGCAAATCTTGAATCCAGATATGCACACTATTCATATCTACAATTTGCATTATAGGATTTGGGCCCTACATTGCATCCATTGTTGAGCTACATATAGGCAGGTAGGATGTGTGTAAATCCATAGGGCACTAGACATTAGGAGTAACATTAAAATTGGTCATTACATAACACATCTGTATATTTCATGCATTTCTTTGTGATAAAGTGAGTGTACAGATGTTAAAGAAAAGCCAGGAAGGTAAATTAAAAAGAAACCTTCATGTGCCATACAATACAGGTTACACGGGCCTAATCACTAGAGGCAGGTCATAGATATTCATTCGACCCAACCCATTGCTATTTTTTTTATTTTGATATGGCTGATTAACAAAGTGTATGCATATGATTGTCCATCTAACACTGATTCTATTTTTGGTAATTATTGAACTTCCTTTTCCCAAATTGGGAAGAAATATCACCAATTTTGGACTATATTTTGACTGGCGGAAGGATTAGGGCTATTTTGCTGTTTGAGGTGATGAATCTGCTCCCCCCGACGGTGTCTTCAAACACGCCAATTTATTTTTAAAATGAGCCGGTCGAGGGACCCTTTTCTGGTCAGATATGGATTGCCAGATATATATCCTATCCACTGGTAGTAAACATTCGACCCCCGAATTTCACCCTTATTTTTTATGAATTTTTTAAAGTGCCAATTTAACACACGAGTCTATGGGGAATGATTTAGGCCTGTGATACCTGTACACCTTGACCATAGCCTATTACAAGGAGAATTCCCTAGTGGATGAAATACCTGCCCAAACTCTTCAGTAGCAGATTGCTTTCACTAGTATACATGTTTCAATCATCAAGAGGTCCAAAAACTGAACTTCATGGCTATATACAAGGCTATATAGGGGTATAACAGGTAACAAATTGTGATTAGTAACTCTGTGTTTGTGTACCTAGGCTAGGCCGTGTAGGCTGTGTGTTTGTCTCTGTGATTCATGTTGTCGTGTGTTTTCGTATACCGACGAGCGCTGATGTAAATCGTGTATAGCACCCATCACAAGATAGGCCTTGCATCAATTGCACTTGTGAAATTGGTTCATGGGGAAGGGAAGGAGAAGAGAAAACTTTAGAATTTGGCTGAAGAGTGGTGGATTCAATAGGGAGGGGGGGGGGTAGAGAAAAGCATAGTTAGTATGTTTGGGGGGGGGGGCTGAGAATGAGTGCTACTGCTATCTTGTTCAACTTTTACTGACTTCTAGCCAGACTAGCCCCCATCCATTTAGAATACAAGCCATCTAACCCCCCTCTCTCCCTGTCTCTCTCTCTTACATCCCTTGGCTTGGGCCCTTGTCATAGGAAGATGTGAATGTATAGTATGCTTGTATGTTGATTCTCATTTCTTCTTATTGTTATCTAATTTAACTCATGTGAATCTGGTATTTATATTGTGGGCAAATCTTGAATCCAGATATGCACACTATTCATATCTACAATTTGCATTATAGGATTTGGGCCCTACATTGCATCCATTGTTGAGCTACATATAGGCAGGTAGGATGTGTGTAAATCCATAGGGCACTAGACATTAGGAGTAACATTAAAATTGGTCATTACATAACACATCTGTATATTTCATGCATTTCTTTGTGATAAAGTGAGTGTACAGATGTTAAAGAAAAGCCAGGAAGGTAAATTAAAAAGAAACCTTCATGTGCCATACAATACAGGTTACACGGGCCTAATCACTAGAGGCAGGTCATAGATATTCATTCGACCCAACCCATTGCTATTTTTTTTATTTTGATATGGCTGATTAACAAAGTGTATGCATATGATTGTCCATCTAACACTGATTCTATTTTTGGTAATTATTGAACTTCCTTTTCCCAAATTGGGAAGAAATATCACCAATTTTGGACTATATTTTGACTGGCGGAAGGATTAGGGCTATTTTGCTGTTTGAGGTGATGAATCTGCTCCCCCCGACGGTGTCTTCAAACACGCCAATTTATTTTTAAAATGAGCCGGTCGAGGGACCCTTTTCTGGTCAGATATGGATTGCCAGATATATATCCTATCCACTGGTAGTAAACATTCGACCCCCGAATTTCACCCTTATTTTTTATGAATTTTTTAAAGTGCCAATTTAACACACGAGTCTATGGGGAATGATTTAGGCCTGTGATACCTTAGTGTTCCTCAATCCCCTATTTTCTTCCTACTATACCTCGTCTTTTCGGGGATGTGTGGGCCTGTAATCTTGGTCCTTTCAGTTCCTGGGCCAGGAAACCATAAGTTTACAATAAGAAAGATCAATAGCCCATCATCGGCTTTCCATTGACAGGTCTCGTTGACAAAAGGTCTCGGGCGAGAGCTCATCCCATTGTGAGCATTGTCCGGTATCTTGTAATCAGTCTGCTAAACAAATCGCCTTACAACGTGGACAGGATTGCTATCAAAAGCGGTAACAAAAACCGCTGGCGCGTCAATGGGAGGTATTCATTGCTGTGAAGAGGGTTGCAATTATAATGTTAGGATGCATAGGGCCTTGAGGCGGATCAGGAGGTGAGGAAGGGGGAGGCGTAGGGGCCAATCCCATCCACCCCCTCCCCCCGTGGCGGAAAATGGGAAAAGAATTACAAAATAGGGGCCACGGAAGGGGGGGGGGGTTCTGCTCCCAAATTTTAAGAAAAAAGGTGTAAAAACATAAAAATGATCATATGATTATGATTTTAAATGGTCACCCCCTAAACACACTGTCGGTTCAGCCCCTCCCCCTTCAAAACCTTTTCGCGGCCCTGGAGAAGGAAACAGGAAGGAGAGGAGCAAAAGTAAAATAAACAAGGAGGAAGAAAATGTAATAACAATAATGGGGAGGGGAAAAAGAAGAAAATAGAGAAACATTTAAGACTCTCTAAATCAAGAAGATGATGATTCCGCTCACGCTTCGCGCCTTTCTAGTGGTTCTGACTCTCGCCTTTCAAACAGAGGGTCGTGGGATCGAATCCTAGCCATGGCGTTTTTTCCTTCAGCAAGAAATTTTTCCACACTGTGCACTCGACCCAGGTGAGGTGAATGGGTACCCGGCTGGATTATTTCCTTGTATGCATTGAGCGCCGGTGATGGTTGCTCGAGCTAAAGCCGGGGTAATAATAGCAGCGCTTTGTATCCTCAGGCAAAAAGCGCTTTATAAATCCAGCTATTATTATTATTCATGAGGACCATGCTTCGAATATGTTTATCCCGTTTTCAAGTAATTAATATACACACACAATATATATTTATATATATATATCTCTCTATATGCAGCAATGGAGCTACACACCTGAAAGTTGACCCTGAGTCAACCGACTTGAAGTCAATTTACTCAGAGTCATGTTCAGGACTTAGAATTTTTTCGAGCTCAGAGAGTGTACTGCGGGCGGCAACGGAGTGCTATATCACGATTGCAGTTTCTTTCAGTTGATTTTTCTAATATGTTGTCTGTTTTCTTGATAACTGTTCAACTGGTTTGAGTTATTGCTTGGTTATTCATCTCTATTTGCGTTTCCTGTATTGATTATAATGCCTTAATAACAAAATAATGAGTCTAGATTTGTCATTGTAATGTTCCACGCAGAGCGATTAATGTGGGGTTGTGGTCGCTTATTAGAACAGCCACTATACGTACGTGCAGTGGCGTAACTACGGGGGGGCATGGGGGGGGCACGTGCCCCCCCAATCGGCTGGCCAAAAAAAAAAAAAAACGGGGAGAAAGAGAAAAAGAGGGAGAAAGTGAGAGAAACGTAGTGGGAAGGAAGAACTTATTGTTAATTATGTTATATTATATTATAATTATGTTATGTTATATTACATTAAGATAAAAAAATCATAACTTTATGAAACATAATTTGCTCAGGGCTTATGTCTTCATTGTTCCTGATGCTCGCATTGTCTGTTTAACGAGATATATAATCCTGTTGTACTAAAACCTCCCGTTTTCAAGTCAATATACACCAAATATATTTCCTCGCACTTCGAATTATTGTTTTATGTAGTAAAATATCATTTTAAGGTCTTAATATAAAACATTTCCCGTCCGTGCTCACGTTCGCATTAGTGGATTAGTATGTCTGCTCTTCATGAATTCCTAAAATCAGTCCTTAAAATGTCCCTTTTTCTGATCTGCATATCAAAAATTACAGCGTGCGCTCGCATCATTTGGTTAGTGAAATACGCATGGTCTACTTGAATTCCTACAAACAAGCCTTAGAATGCCCCTCTTCAGGTGTGAATTTCCTAATTTTTCTCCTCGCGTTTCGCGCTCGCAATATTTGACTATTGAGATGCGTATGATAATCATGACTACAATGACTACAAAAAGTATGTCTTTAGGTGTAATTCTAACAAAATCAGCATGCGCTTGGCACTCGCATTAGATGACTATGGTGAGATATGTGTACTCTTAATAGATTCTTTTAAAAAATAGTCCTTAAAATATCCATGTTTGTGGTCAATATATTTACAAAAATTTCAGCTCGCGCTTCGCGCTCGCTTCATTTGGTTAATGAAAATTCGTATGGTCTTCGTGAATTCCTACAAACAAGCCTTAAAATGTCCCTATTCAGGTCTGAATTTCCTAAATTTTCAGCTCGCGCTTCACGCTCGCAATATTTGATTAGTGAGATGCGCATGTCAATCATGATTACAATGACTACACGTGCTTTATGTGTTTGGATGCATATAATTCTTACAAAATCAGCAAGCGCTTGGCACTCGCATTAGATTACTATGGTGAGATATGTATACTCTTAATAGATTCCTAAAATATAGTCCTTAAAATATCCGTTTGGGGTCAATATATACAAAAATTTCAGCTCGCGCTTCGCGCTCGCATTGTTTGTTTAGCGAGACAGGTACACATCATGATTACAAAAATTTGCTTATAATGTCCCTTTTTTAGGTCTGAATATCAAAAATTTTCAGCTCGCGCTTCGCGCTCGCATTATGTGATCAGTGACATACATATACGTTTAATGACACTGTCCTTAAAATGTCTCTATTAGGTCAGCATACCTAGCAACTGAGCGCAAAGCGCGCTCACTAGGTGACTCAAAATTTTTGCTGGTGCCCCCCCAATGCCGTGACCCACGGTACGCCACTGCGTACGTGCATAGACCTACTGCGTACTCTGCGGAGCGAGAGCCGATTTTGAGTAATTGTGTAGTCTTATTCCAGGAATAAATAAATAAGTAAAATAATAATTATAACAATGCTCTAAAATTGTTTGGTTTTGTTTTTGTTGTTCAAACTGTGGTGTGATATTATGGTTCGACGCTTATTTTCCAAGATTCGTCAATTTTGACATCCAATAAAGTGTACTGACAGTGGCGTAGGCCTACTTCTGGTAGGGTTGTGTCTTTGTGGGGCGCGCTGCTGTTCCCCCATCCCCCCCGCCCATCCCCCATATTTTCTTCAAAAGGTTTGTGTGTGTATGTGTGTATGTGTGTGTGTGCGCGCGCGCATGTATGAAAATGTCGATTAATTTGATTTGATTTGATTTGTCAAGTTGAAAATGTAGATCTAGGCCGGATGAGGCAATTCTTGGTAGATCTATTGACATTGAATTGTACTTTTTTCAACATAATTAAAATACTAGATCTAGATCTATATGGTAACTATGTCAGATTTCGATACATACCACCCCGCAACGCTAAAAAATCCACAAAGAGAGTCATAACAACTTGAGGTAAGATGAATACCACCATTATTGACCTGAAGTCAGCAAACTAAAACAGATCATCACTTTGAATCGATTTTAATGAGGGATATATTACTTTATATACTTCATATATTTTAGGTCAGTTTCACGCTAAAGTAAGATAACAACTGCTCCACCCCCCCCAAAAAAAAAAAGAAAACAAGAAAAAAACTATTATATTAAGATATGGACAGGATATGGGAATAACGTAATGTCATCTATTCCTGAAAATCCACAAAGAGAGTCATAACAACTTGAGGTAAGATGAATACCACCATTATTGACCTGAAGTCAGCAAACTAAAACAGATCATCACTTTGAATCGATTTTAATGAGGGATATATTACTTTATATACTTCATATATTTTAGGTCAGTTTCACGCTAAAGTAAGATAACAACTGCTCCACCCCCCCCAAAAAAAAAAGAAAACAAGAAAAAAACTATTATATTAAGATATGGACAGGATATGGGAATAACGTAATGTCATCTATTCCTGAAAATCCACAAAGAGAGTCATAACAACTTCAGGTAAGATGAATACCACCATTATTGACCTCAAGTCAGCTAAGTAAAATATATCATCACTTTGAGTCGAATATATTAAGGGATATAAGGTAATATTATCTATTCCTGAAAATCCACAAATAGAGTCATAACAACTTCAGGTAAGATGAATACCACCATTATTGTCCTCAAGTCAGCAAACTAAAACATATCACCACTTTGAGTCGATTTTAATGAGGGATATCTTACTTTAGATACTTTATATATTTTAGGTCAGTTTCACGCTAAAGTGAGATACCAACTGCTCCACCCCCCCAAAAAAAAAATATTATCTTAAGATATGGACAGGATAT
The DNA here is from genome assembly GCF_037042905.1 of Lytechinus pictus. Classification (NCBI taxonomy): domain Eukaryota; kingdom Metazoa; phylum Echinodermata; class Echinoidea; order Temnopleuroida; family Toxopneustidae; genus Lytechinus; species Lytechinus pictus. Next base: position 4,735,466 of record NW_026974141.1, read on the forward strand.
GGGAAGAACGTAATGTTATCTATTCCTGAAAATCCACAAATAGAGTCATAACAACTTCAGGTAAGATGAATACCACCATTATTGACCTCAAGTCAGCAAACTAAAACATATATTCTCTTTGAGTTGATTATATTAAGGGATATAAGGTAATGTTATCTAGTCCTGAAAATCCACAAAGAGAGTCATAGCAACACACAGTACCATTCGCACGAAATCGCGTGGGCATTGCTGCGTTAAGTCTCCATGCTGCAGAACTACTGGCGAGGAATGTGCGTCTTTAAATATCAACTCCCCCCCCCCCCCAAATAAAAAATAAAAATAAATAAATGAATAAATGGGGAAAAATAGTATAAGTAGGTATGATACGTGGATGTCGGACATGCCGGGATAAATTTAATGTCTCTAGACAATGTACACACATGCAAACCATAAAGTGACCCAAAACTTCAAGTAAAGTTAATACTACCCACAAAACCCTCAAGTCATCTAATAAAAAAACATGTCATCACTTTTAGTCAGTTACATGAAGGAATATAATCACACGACTGAGGTTGTTTTATTAACAGTTTTATGCAAAATCATCATTTCAACCCCCCCCCCCCCGCTGGAAAAAAGAAGAAGTCATAGACAGGGTATGGGATGAGGTAATGTTATCTCAACATGAAAATCCATGAAGTGAGGCATAACAACATCAAGTTAAGTGAATACTACAGACAGTGACCTCCAGTCACCGTACAAAAACATTCCATCACTTTTAGTCCATTATATCAAGAAATATAATCATAATACTGAGTATTATGCTATATTAATATATCAACTGCACCCCCCCCAAAAAAAATTGAGACATGGACAGGATCTATGATATGTTATGTATACATCGAAATCAAGTCGATCTACCTTTGTTTTCATTTTTATTGTTAATTCAAATATCAACTGCCCCCCCCAACTGCAGCCCTGGAAACCCTACTAATCTAGGCCTCAGTACACTTAATTGGATGTAATCCAAATTGAATTGAATGAACAAATATTTTGGTGATTAATCTTGGAACCATATTATTCAACTACAAAAAAAAAAAATCAAAATTTTACTCTTTTTTTTTATAGTTATTTATTCGTTCCTGGAATAAGACTACACTATTTCACAAAACCAGCTCTCGCTCCGCAGAACACACAGCAGGTCTATGAATGTACGTAGTGGCTGTTCTAATAAGCGATCACACCCCCCAACTGTGTTTCCCATCGTGAAAGCACTCCATTGCCGCCCGTAGTACACTCTCCGAGCTCAAAAAAATTCTAAGTCCTGAACATGACTCTGAGTAAATTGACTTCAAGTCGGTTGACTCAGGGTCAACTTTCAGGTGTGTATCTCCATTGCTGCATATAGATATATATATATATATATATATATATATATATATATATATATATATTTTCTGCTCGCTCCTCGAACTTAATTTGTTTGATGAGATATACATCCTCATCATAATTACAGAACAATTTACAAATGTATACCTCTTCAGGTCCAAATAGCTTACACAATTTCAGCACGAATTTCTTGGTGGAATTATTTGATTACAATGAAGTGAGAAGTGTGTCCTTTTTATGAATTCCTAAAGACAGTCCTTAAAATGTCAACAGTAATTAAGCTAGCGCTTTGCATTCGTATTGTTTAGACAAATATGTATCTTTTTGGATTCTAGAAATTGACGCTTCTTTAGGTATAAATTTGAAAAACATGTGAGTTTCGTGCTCATTATCATTTATTTAATAAGATACTTCATAATTTCTGACATGCTAAAGAGGTAGTTGAATAAAATTATGGTGGCGCTCTTTAGCTAAATAGCGATTATATGTTTGACCGCAAGAGGGCGGGGTCTAAGGAATGTAAGATGTTCCTTAAAAATGTTGACGGTATATTAGCATATTATTTTATCAATTCAATCAAGAAAAAGAAAAGAAATTTCTCCGTAGTTAGGAGAAGCCCTTCTGATAAAGTGTCAGTTTAATTTTATCTAAAACTTAGTTTTCTTCAAATCCACTACTGGTTTGCCGATTTGCAATTGATGGAATGAAATACAGCTTGGAAAAATCATTGGGAAAACCCGTATCTTCAATTAAAAGCCACTTATTGATAAAATTCAAAATGATAAATCGGGAAAGCAGTTTGGTGTTGAACAGCAGAGGGAGATCCAGGGTTCAATCAGTGGGGGAGGGGGAGGGGGAGGGGGGGTAGGTGGCAACGTTGTACGACAAATTTCTGCCAGGCAAAAAAATATATATAAATAAATAAAGGCCTGTTGTCCCCTACAAAATAACGGCCAACTAAAAAGAAACAAATGGATCTAGGGGCGGGATGTAAGTTCATGCTTCGATTACACTGAACTCATCACTGAGCAAGCTGAGTACAACGTAAACACCTGAACAACCTCATAACTCGTGTATAAACTTATCCGGTAAACAAAATGTGAACCTTTCAAACACACGTGTGTAATTTAAAATATTTGTTGCGTGTAAGTTGAATATATCTTTTTGCATTATTTTTTTAAAACATTTTATTGATTTCTCAGACACCGTGCTAAGTTCATGAAATAAACAAGATTGGATTTTACTTTGTAATATTCCTGTATTTGTATATATTTGCAATATATGTCTTGTGTACCACTGTACATACTTCTTTTTTTTTATTGTTTAGAACCTCAGTGAAAACTTAAGAGGTTTAGATAGAATAATTGTAAATGAATGCATATTATAATAATACACATAGATCATTTCATCATGATAGCATGTTGATTTACATCAAAGCGGAACATTGTGAGTACAAACGTCATGACAGTTTGACGAATATTAAGCAAAGAAAGTTAGAGTTATGATTAAAAGATTTCAATTTGTGACGTCATATGCGAGGAACTGCCCCATATTGCATTCAATTTGATTTCCATGAAATAAATTTGGAATGGTTCTGAAACTGGGGGCGGGGGCTGACCATGCAAAAAAAAAAAAACAATAACGTTTTTGTACACGGTTTTGGAAAAAAAAGTGTGGGGGGTATATATATATATATATATACCTTCAAATCATGATTGAAATTGGGTAAAAATTATATAGAACGCAGTAATTACATTTCATTGAGAAATTTTGCTTTTTGTGGAATATGTTTCTCTCATACTTTTGCTTTTATCTTTTATCACATTTAATTTCTGCATTCAGTAATTTATTCTCAAGTTTAACATAAGTGGATAATAATAATAATATTTACAATGATAGTAACAATAATAATTATAACGATAATGATGATGTTGATGATGATAATAATAATGATAATAGTAATAACACTAATAATAATAGTGAAAATAATGATAATGATAGTAATAAGGATAATAATAATTATAATAATAAAACTGGTGTTGCACACAATCAATTAAAACTACTCTACAAAAATATATACGTCTCCATGGTTCTCCATGTGCTTGCAATTAATCCACAATTTGGGACCACGAAAATCAAAGCTAGCGGTTCACCTTTACAAGATGTTCGGCTATCGACCAGTGAGCGTAGGTTGCGCGAAAGTGAACGGTGATGGGGGCGTTCATGATTATTGAACCAAACACATTAATGGAAAGTCTCTGAAAATATGATCGAGGGCTCGAGGCCCAATGCATTGGTCACAAATACAAACGTAACATGCGTAATGCAAAGCAGCTCAACGATATGTACTGGATTCCTCGCAGATGGGTGCTGATTTATAGTAAAAAGTCAGGAATAAAATGAAGTAATTTTTTACAGTTTGCAACAAGGGTTTAAATATAATGATTCAATAGACTACAGTCCATTTAAACTGGGTCCCGTTTCATAAAGACATGTTATAAATACAAATGCACAATTTCTATAGCAAGTCAATCAGATTGAAGGATTTCAGTAGCTTTAAACTATTATTGTAAATTTGTTATCATGACAAGTTTTATGATCCCTGGACCCTGGTCTGTGCACACGAGGTAAGGGCCCCTATTTAAAGTTGTCATGAAGAGGTTTACAGCTTATGGATGATAGGGCAAACCTTGGTTCAAGCAAAGAGCTATAGCTCCATGGTTCAAGGATTAGAGAAATGCTTTCATTAGCCTGCGATGTGGCTAAGAAACAATTGGAAGTGTCCTTAAGGAAAAATGACAACTCAAGAAGACGAAAATGCAAAAGGGCAAAACTTGAAGCCTGGATACAAAATGTTAGTTGTGCATGCCTTTGATAAGAGCCACTGAAGTGTATCATTGATTCCACAATCTCACCCTAATATTGTGTTGTAGTTCATTTAACAAAATCATGCGAAATGTTCAGTTTTTTATTGATACAGCTCACCGTTGCTGGTGCCCGACACGTAATGCGCTGAAATTTCCACTTGCTTCACCAAAGTTCGTTGCCTCCAGGAAGACACAACGGCGCGCCGTTGTGTCTTTATTTTTAAGGCGCCGCGGCGCCTTAAAAATACCAAGCTTGGGTAATGCGCCATTGAGTGCGAAATAAGTAAGGCGCAAATGGTTCTTCATAATTGTTCTTTTCGAATGAAACAATAGTTACAAGACATTAATCCCTTTACACAACAAAGACATGAAATAAAAACTATATATTGTTTCTTTCCAAAAATTCTTCATTTGATAGAAGTCTAGAAGGATTGTATCATTGCTTCTTTTACTGAACTTGCAGCTAAACAATGTTTTTTTTTCAAGTATATACATCGCTGTATTATTTACAATATGAAAATTATCATTCACCGATGGTAGTGTAGGATGAACATGTTAAATACATGAGATTCTTCAAAGAAAAGTGCCACATTTTCCATGTTTTCTGTTTTCCAAATATACTAGTGCTCATCAGACAACCAACACCCTTATGACTTGAGCAATAGCATGTGTAGCGTACACCTTTACACACCAAGACATATATACATACGTTGTGTCTTCTTACCAGTATCATCCTATTACCTTGATGGCAGCAGCTGTTATATTCACATACTGTAGGCTTATAAAAAAGTGTTACAAAAGGGTTCTTTTATGGCGCAGTCACATTTCCCCTACGGCGGCCGTGCGGCGAGTCGAAAACAGCCGTTTTAAAATTTTTGTACCGGCTGCATATAGGTGGTTTGAATAAAAATAAATGAAACGGCTGTTTTCGACTCGCCGTAAGGCCGCCCTAGGGGAAATGTGACTGCAGCAAGAAGAGGTAATGTCATTCCGAGTTCCTGTCATTGCTAGGCATGAAGCTTTCTTTACATTTTATGTTGCAAAATTTCACCATTTACTTTATAATGTGTTTGATGCATGAAATAATGAAATTCATGAATGCAATACGACCCACAAGAAAATTAATGATTTTCAGTTACCTAAAACTGAGGTTGTCATCTTTTAAAATCTCATCTGAAATCAAATTTCTTTGGATATCAAGCGGTTTCGTAACATGTTTTAAATCTAATAACTCGGTCACATTTGCTCTACGGCGGCCATACTGCGAGTCGAAAACAGCCGTTTTAACATTTTTTTTTTGTATCAGCTACATATAGGTGGTTTGAATAAAATTTAATAAAATGGCTATTTGCGACTCGCCGTACGGCCGCCTTAGAGCAAATGTGACCGTGGTATTAAACATTTTTAGTACCAATTAAGTCCAGTCTGTACTTTGGTTCTGTTTTAGCTGGATTAGTGACTCAATATGTTGTGTATTTTATGGGTTTTATTATGAGTAAACTAATTTAAGTTGAAAATTGAAGTGCCAAACTATTATGGAGTTTACGACTATCTGTTTACCTGATTGCTAAGAAAGAATGAACGGAGGGGGGGGGGGGTACTTCCATTGACGAGCGGATACCATGCGCGACCATGGGATCTTGAAAAGCACCCTAGACATGCTAAACAAGTATTTTCCATATTCTGAAAATGCACCCCTTAACAAGTATTGGCGTGTGAAACCCTACCTTTAACAAGTATTGGAAACAAACGATACCCTTGGCAAGTATTCCCTGAATTGAACCCCTAAACAAGTACAGCGATATTTTAATTTTTATACCATGGGATCTTGAAAAGCACCCTAAACATGCTAAACAATATTTTCCATATTCTGAAAATGCACCCCTTAACAAGTATTGGCGCGTGAAACCCTACCTTTAACAAGTATTGGAAACAAAACGATACCCTTGGCAAGTATTCCCTGAATTGAACCCCTAAACAAGTACAGCGATATTTTAATTTGTATATATCACAGACGTCGATTTTACCTTTACATACATCATGGACCCTACCTCATTGGGTTTCGTACGGCCCCACCTCCCAAACCTCGTGCAAATCGGACTCTGAACACGTAGTGTTGACCTTTGGGGCAAAAAGTTAATCCTTTATAAAACATTTAGTCTTTTGTTATACCCTCGCAAATCCGACCCTAAACACGTAGCTTTCCTAATGAAATAGATATCCGGAATAGACCCCCTTTTTCATTATTTTAGAGTTTTTGACACACTTATTACGTTACGTATGTAACGTGCACTGTCTTGAAAAAAACATCCTTTTTACGTGTTTTTTGGGGTCGCGCATGGTATCCACTCGTCAATGTAAGTGGCCCCCGGGGCTTGTAAGCTAGTAGCAAGAGGACCAACGGCCCAACACACGGCTTAGGGTCCTTTCTGAGTGACCCAGTAATGAGTATAAATACATGTACCATACCAAAGGGCAATACCACACCAAGTGGAATCGAGCCTCGGTGACCAGATTGCGAGACCACTATCATTTTCAGTTGAAGTCGATGCACTGAAGCCACAATGCCATGTAATGGCGGCGGCATGGTCACGACGACGTCGATTTCTCCCCAAACGACGTGTTCTGCCGTGATAGTGGACAGGCCCTTTGCGCTTGCATGCATGTGCATAGTTGAGCTTCATAGAGCCACCACCTCCGCACCTCGTCGCTTCAATCATTTGACTTTGCATTACAGGAGCACAAAAACAGGCTATAATGACCTACAGTGCGTCCCAAAAAAAACTATACACTTTTGAAATGGCTGCCAATTAAAAAATATATCACTTTGGGGGAAAACACTTACATACATGGAAGCCAATAAAGTCAACTTTCAAATGACACCAAAAAGTTGGAAAACTATTCATGCTTGAGCGAGCACTGCCCACTAAAACAAAGGGTATGAAAATTAGGGTGGGCAGGAATTAGCCTTCCAATTTCTTTAAGTTTTTGAGATGCGAGTCCCTTGGAACTTGCAAAGTTGAGGATGTTTTGATAAATCAATGATCAAGCATTATCAATTTAGGTTTTTAGAGCAAATTTTAAGAATTATTAAATTGAAATTTAATGTATGAGTGAACATGAAATACAATTTTTCACTTTTTAAGTGGATCTCAGCAATGTGTTCATGGAAGTCAGAATAGGGATAGGACTTAGGTGGGGGAAGTAGGTTGACGGGATATGGGTCAACAGAACACTTAACCCCCCCTCTCTCTCTCTCTACCCCTTTCACCTCTCCTGAGAGACTAGCCTTTGCTAGGGTGAGCAGGAATTAGCCTTAATTCCATTTTTTTTTAGAGGTGAGTCCTTTGGAACTTGCAAAGTTAAGAGTGTTATGCTAAATTACTGATAAATGGAGATCAGTTTTGGTTTCTTAAGCAAATTTCACGAGTTGCTAAATTGAAATGTAATGCATGAGTAAACAGGAATTGTAATTTTAGTGTAGCATTTTTCGTTTATTATGTGGATCTTAGCAAGTGTGCTTGTGAGAGTCAGCGTAATGTGATGGTACCTGTTACATGCAAGGGGATGAGATAGGGTAAGACTGGGTTAAAGGGGCATTCTTCTTTGTGTTCTCTTACAAATTACATGTCATGTACTCACCCCCGCCCTCCACCCCTTTCTTTCTCTTGGTTGGTATTTAAAACTTAAAATGCCAAGTGACTGATGGTTGATGGGTCTTTATTTTCCATTGAATGATTTATTAAGAACTTGACTAATTATGATAATTTATGAAATCATTTATTGAAAAAGCTGAATGCTTGATTGATAATTTATTGAAAAAGGTGAATATTTGATTGATGACATTGATTGAGTTTATTTACTAACATATTGTTGATTGAATGATTGATAGATAAAAGTTGATGATCTAATTTTCAGAATTTATTATCAAATTGACAGTCCGCTTTGCACTTAATGCGTACATGTAATAGCAATCAGTCTCAATCTCAACAGGAGGGGGGAGGGACGGACCTGTAGGAGGGAGGCTAAACGTTCTGTTGACCCTTTTCCCATCAGCTTACTTCACCCACTGAAGTAATTTCTTACCCCTATTCTCCTGACTCCAATGAACACACTGCTGAGACCCACATTGTAAAGTTAAAATGCTTCACTAAAGATTGCAATTCATGCTCACTCATGCACGGAATTTCAATTTGATAATTCATGAAATTTGCTCTAACAATTTAAATTGATAATGAATGACCATCAATTCATCAGAACACCCTCAAGTTTGCAAGTTCCAAGGGACTCGCCTCTCAAAAACTGAAAGAAACCGAAAGGCTAATTCCTGCCCACCCTAATTTTCATACCCTTTGTTTAAGCGGGTAGTGCTCACTCAAGCATGAATAGTTTTCCAACATTTTGGTGTCATTTGAAAGATGACTTTATTGGCTTTCCATATATATAAGTCTTTCCCCCCAAAGTGATATATTTTTTATTTGGCAGCCATTTCAAAAGTGTATAGTTTTTTTTGGGACGCACTGTAGTGACGCAAATCGGAATGTTCCCTAAAATAGGCAGATTTCTCAATCTTTTGATGCAGACTTTGAACCCTCATTGAAAATAAATATTTTTGTGATTATTTGAAAAGGATAAGAGTAAGGCATGTCGTCATATAAAATCGATATGCTTTCAAAGATTCATAGTGAATCAAAATCTGTCGAAGCAATGTTCTGAAAGCGCAAGAAAGTGAATGTTAGTGGTATTATGTGATCGCTTTTTTCTTCAATATGGAAGGGATGCATCAAAAGCTACATGATGAGGTATCTGGTGGTAATTTAAAACGAGTAAAACAGTTGATCAAACAAGGTGCTGGAATAAACCAAACAGATCAAGACGGATACACAAGTTTACATGTCGCTGTGCAGAGCAACCAGGTTAACATCATTGAATACCTCATTAAACGCGGCGCTGACTTGGAAAAGGTGACCACGAATGGACAAACACCCTTACATCTTGCTGCATCGCTCGGACGTCTACAAGCAACACAAGTTATAATCAGTCGTGGAGCGAGCATTGACCAAAAAAATAAAGATGGAAAATCTGCATGTCACATTGCTGTAATTAAGGGTCACCTAGATGTTGCGCGATACTTAATCAACCAGGGGGGAAAGGCCTACCATGAGGTCAATGTTGCAAAAAACTCACTCCTACACATTGCAGCAAAATACGGCTCAACGGATATAGTGGAATACCTAATTGGTCAAGGAATTCAGGTGAACCAGGAGAATGATGAAGGTTCGACTGCATTGCACATTGCTGCAAAAAATGGTCATATCGATGTCACCAAGTATCTGGTTAGTCAAGGAACGGAAGTGGAGAAAGAAGATAATAGAGGAAGAACATCTTTACATTGGGCGGTTAAGTTTGGCCATCTAAAAGTGGTAAAATATCTGATATCTCAAGGAGCTAATGTGAATAATGGTGATAAACAAAGTTGGGCCGCATTGCACCTTGCTGCTGGGGCGGGTCATCTTGAGGTTGCAAAGCATCTTATTCTTCATAGAGCTGATGTGAATAAAAGGAGTGAGAGCGGCATGACTGCTTTACTCAGTGCTGTTTATGGGGGTCACGTTGACGTCAGCAAATATCTGATTAGTCAAGGAGCTGAGATGAATGTAAAAACTAATGGAGGTTTAACAGCATTTCACATTGCGTTGGAAAGGGGTCAGTTTGGTGTCATTGAGTATCTGATAAGTCAAGGAGTTAGAGTAGATGAGTATGATGGTTCTGGTAACACACCATTGCACCATGCTTGTCGACGAGGTGATATTGGTCTTACAGAGCACCTAATCAGTCTTGGGGCTGATGTGAATACGCGTAAAAGCAATGGTTCGACAGCATTGCATTTTGCTGTTGAGATGGGTAACCTCGACATAACCAAATATCTAATTAGTCAAGGAGCTGAAGTCAATAACACAGACAGTAGAGGTTGGACGGTATTGCACAGCGCTGCTGATGGTGGTTATCTTCATTTTGCAGAATATCTGATCGCCCAAGGAGCGGATGTCCATAAGGGAAACAATGCTGGCGAGACTGCATTACACGTTGCTAGTAAGAATAGTCATTTCGATGTCATCAAATACATGATAGAGCAAGGAGCCGATGTGAATAAGGGAGATAATAACGGTCGCACTGTAATACACTTTACTGCTGAGAATGGTTTTCTTGGTTATATGAAAACTCTGATACGATATAGAGCTGACGTCAATATTAGCGACAATGAGGGTTGGACGGCATTACACATTGCTGCTGGATGTGGCTGGTCTTATGTTACAGAATGTCTGATCGTCAATGGAGCTGATGTGCATAAGAAAAACAATGCTGGTGAGAATGCATTACACATTGCTGCTAAGAATGGCAATCGAGCTGTCATCAAATACCTGATAGGCCAAGGAGCCGATGTAAATCACAGAGATAACGACAATCACACTGCATTGCAGTCTGCTAAGATGAATGGTTTTCATGATATCGTTGAATATCTGATCACCAAAGGAACTGATGTGAATAAGGGAAATAATGACGGCCATACTGCATTGCAAAATACTGCCGCTAAGAATGGTCATCTTGATGTCACCAAAACTCTCACAAGTCACGAAGCTCAAGTAAATGGAGACAATAATGGCTGGAGTGCCTTACACGCTGCTGCTGAGAGTAGTCATCTAGATGTCACCGAACATGTCATAAGTGAAGGAGCTCAAGTCAACAAAAAAGACAATAAAGGTTCGACTGCATTACACGATGCTTCTCTTCAAGGTCATTTAGATGTCGTTCATTGTCTGATTTGGCAAGGAGCTGACGTAAATACGGGAGACATCGATGGCAATAGAGCTTTACACTTCGCTGCTTTCAGTGGCCATCTTGATGTCATCGTGTATCTTCTTAACCAAGGCGCTAAAGTAAATGAAGAAGCTGAGAATGGGAATACTGCATTACACTATGCTGCTTGGAGAGGTCATCTAGCTGTCACGAAATGTCTTATTAAATATGCTAATCAAGAGGTTGCTGTATATGAAAACATAAAACCTCACGACCTGCCTTCGTATCAAGAAAGTCATGCTGGCGTCACCGAGCATGTTTTGTGCAGTGCAGACGTGAATAAAGCAAACAATGAAGGCAGAACTGCCTTACACTTTGCCACAGAAAAAGGCCATACTGTTGTTGCGGAATACCTACTTTCTGAAGGAGCTATCGCGAATAAAGAAGATAATGGTGGCTGTACAGCATTACATTTTGCTGTTCAGAATAGGCAATTTGGTCAGGTTAAAGTTCTGTTAGAGGGAGGGGCACGTCCTGACGCCGAAGACATTCACGGACAGACACCTCTACAGCTGTCTCAGTTACTTGGGTACAAAGACATCACTGATCTTCTCACCAATGGTCGCAATTCAGAGGTAAACTGAAACCACTTTGTCTCCTTTCTATCTGCCTAACCCCTCTATCTACATTACCTCTCTTTCTATCTCTCTCACTCAGTTCAACATAGATGTTCATTTATGATAACCTTCATTCACCAGAGACCCTGGCCCTAACAAGTTTATTTCACTATAATGGTTAGTTTTGGTCATTTTCGCTCATTTAGTTTCCGCAGCAGACGATGCTAGACTGCTAATTTATACTATAAGTACGTAAGACCCTATTGCAAATCAAAATCGATGCCGGAATCGATAATACTAAATATTTGGTTTCTCAAACTGTAGCTATATTATAAATATCAGTAGGCAAAGCTTTATAGTACAAGAAAATTGTTACTTTCAACATTGAATGAGTTAATTAATTTTGTTTGGACTGTAGCCTAGCTTAGCCGGGTAATAATAGCAGAGCCCGCTGGGACAACAGTTTTCGGAACTGAAGTGGCTACCCTGGGAAAATATACCTTTATTATTATTATTATTATTATTATTATTAATTGTTTCATATGAAAAGGGTCTAGGAATAGAAACTATCATACGTAAGTCACGTGAGGTTGTACAACAAAATATGCCATGCTCTGCCTGCTCGATCTCAAAGTTCTGGAGAAAAATGAGATGTAACCATCATACCAGTCACATAGTATTACATCAGCATGTAGGTAATCTGTTTAGCATTGAGATGACGATCAATCTCGACCTAATTTATCCTTAAGGATATTTCAGTGGGAAAACAAATGAGCCAGTGTCTCGAAATATGGGTGGTTTCGGACCGTTTGCCATAGCAAGAGTTGTGAACATGGACAATATCAAATGAACGGCGAGACGTAAATAGTGAATCAATTGTAATAATATTTACATCAAATTGATGGAAAAGAATAAAATTTCCTTAATCCTATCAATCTGGTGCGATATTATTAATAATTATAAAGATATACCCGGATTTTGGCAATATCATGTTCGTGAAAACGACTGTTCCCTGTGTTGAAACTGTGTGTGTGGACTTTCGGACACTCAAATGCACGCGACTAACCATTTTGAACCTCTTTTCAAACACAATTTGAAATTTTCCATTCATCCTCAACAGATGTTACACCCAAGTTAATTATGCAAATCTTCCACACAAATTTGGATTGCATGACTCACGTGCCATCTGACCCATCGACGCTATATATCCATGATATCTACTACAACAATGAATGAATATTGCTTAAATGATTCTTGCATTGAACAATTACATGAGCAAAATCCTTTGGTTTATGATGTATCGGAATGTAATGGCATTTCACCTGTTACCTTTCTTCTTCCGTTGTAGGTGAGCCAGGTTGAAGTACTGGACATACAACATGCCATAGAACACGGTCACTCACCCTCCATTGAGAAGATAGTTTCAAGTGGAGCTGATCTCAATGCCCAGTCTACTGACGGTCAGACGTGTCTTCACAACGCCATCAAACTCTGTTACAAGACTGGGGTAACTGTGGAAGGAAGAGCCGCACTAAAAAGGGTGAGACACAACATATAATGTTACAGACCTTAGACGTGTGACGTCATAATCTTATAGCGCCCTCCCTGAGAGGATATAGGCACATCCGAAAACGGAGTTGTCAGAGATGCGCCAGCTGCAGATCACCAACGTACGCCAAGCAAGATAGCGGTACTAAGACGTCATTGCATAACGTCTATATTCCGAACCACCAACATAGGAAATATTGGTGTTTTTAGATCGCGAACATAGTTAAAAGATCAGCAAAAATTAAAGTGCATTCTTCCTCGGGCATGTTTAGTGGCGGATCCGGGGGCACATCTGGAATCCCCTTTTTTCAGAGCCATGACAAATATAAGTGAAGACCTCCTGTTTTGCTTGTGAGATTTTCCATGTCATAAATTGTCTTCATCCTGGAGTGAACATTGTTGATCTTTTCTTTTCCTTTTTGCTTGTCTGAACCCCCCCCCCCCCCCTTGAAAATCATAGACCCGCCCATGGGCATGCTGTATTGAAAAGGGGCTACTGTCCTCTTAGTTGGCATACATTATTAGCCACATAAACTTGTGTTTTTCAGATTTCGGACGAGTTTTACGATGGGAAACTATCTCCTGAGATGGCCCTCGTGTTTCATCTCCTGGAGAACGGAGCTAGGATAGATGTGGAGGATGCAGATGGCAACTTACCGATCCAGTATGCCAAGGATGAGGTGGTCAGACAGATGATTTTATCGAGGTGATTCTTAAAGCCACCGCACACCTTACGATTGGTCGGGGAACCGGTTTGGAATAAAACATATTAACATTTGATAGAATATTGAGACATGGAACATATCGCTTTTTAAAGTTTTAAGTCATCGTACGAATACTTCCGTTCAAATATGTGACTACGATACCATCCTTATTAGAATTTAAGCGAACTGAATATCTCGTCGTAATGATGTTATAGCAATTGTATGATTTGGTACGATTTGACCTGTACTCTTAAATAAAGGCTTGCAAACATCCCAAAATTGTTATATCAGTATTCTTACAGTTAATTTGAACCTCCATATCTTCAGAAAATTAGCAAATGTGCTCTATTACAAATCCGGATAGTTGACCAGTCGTAAGGTGTGTGAAAGCCTTTTGCGAGTATTACTGAAATTTCTTACTGAGCCATAGAAGTCCATGAACAGCTTTGGTGGAGGCTCGATATTGAGATTTAAATTTATGTATCACGTAATATTCCAATCTTGTAATCGTGTAGCGGATTTTTTGCTTCAGCACTTGAATAATTTTGAAAATTTGAAGAAAAAAAATTGTTTGTACCTTTCTCTTTCATACGCTGATATTTTCATTATAGTTCGCCTCGGTAGAATCGTAATATATATATATATATAAATATATAATTGTGATGAGCAAGGACCTAAACATTGCGTGGGTGCTTCAGTGAGTAATATATTGGCGAAGATGCTCAAAAAGCATTGAAGCTGGAGACGTAGCCTGGATTTCTTCAACTTTTATTAGTACAAGCTTTCGGTCATTAAGTTCGGCCTTCTTCAGGTATCTGAAGATGTAAAAGACTTAATGGCGTTACATGTAACCTGCATATATTTGGATTAATTTACTAAATATAGGTATATCTTAAAAGAATATGTTTTACATCGGTAATGTTTAATTAGGATTATCCAATAGCTATTAAAATCAATTAAGTTTACGCAGATTTTTATTACAAACATTTCTGAAAGTATGTAGACATATTGGGTTATGTATGCTGTATAATACATATATCTCAAAATGTTGGGGCAATGGATGCATTTCACGGTCCGGCGGTTCTTTGTTCCTTCTTTTGTGACGGCATGTACTGATTAGTTCGGACCTTCGGTTGAGTGACTTTTTCTTGTGATTTGCGATAATGAGTTTTTAGTCTAAGCATAGGTTGCAGATTCCACTTCCCCGCATTGCCAAGTTGGATTTTTCATTATTGCCCATTTTAAATTATATCGTTCCCCTTTCTTTTGTAGATCCCATATGTATTTAGATAGTTCTGTTTCGTTTTGATATTTCTCGTTTCGGAAAGATTTTGTGTGGTTTCTGAATCTTTCTTTAAAAGTTCCCCCTGCTAGGCCAAAATACACTTTGGTGATTGTATCTCTTTGGCCGTGTGTGACAGATGCTTTGTATATTATCGACTTGGCCAGGCAATTTCTCCGTAGAGGGCAGTCTTCCTTCACTCGGCAGTTGCATGTTTTTCCGGAGAGTTCTCTTTTTCTTTCGATTTTCTGAATCTCATCCCTATCTTCAAATGAAGAAAAATTTAAGATCGCAGCACCGATGTACAAGGAAGCCCTGAACAACAGCGGTTACCGTGGTGACATCGAATTCGCCAGAAACCAAAAGCCCAACAAAACCAGGAAAAAACGCCAAAGAAACGTCACGTGGTTCAACCCACCCTACAGCAGTAATGTCAAAACCAACATCGGAGGGAAATTCATCAACCTTGTCGAAAAACATTTCCCCAAGGGACACAAACTGCACAAGATTTTTAACAAAAATACTGTAAAAATTAGCTACAGCTGCATGAAAAACGTAAATGCGATCATCAAATCACACAACGAAAAAGTCATCAGAAAATCAAAAGAAAAAGAGAACTCTCCGGAAAAACATGCAACTGCCGAGTGAAGGAAGACTGCCCTCTACGGAGAAATTGCCTGGCCAAGTCGATAATATACAAAGCATCTGTCACACACGGCCAAAGAGATACACCAAAGTGTATTTTGGCCTAGCAGGGGGAACTTTAAAAAAAAGATTCAGAAACCACACAAAATCTTTCCGAAACGAGAAATATCAAAACGAAACAGAACTATCTAAATACACATGGGATCTACAAAAGAAAGGGGAACGATACAATTTAAAATGGGCAATAATGAAAAATCCAACTTGGCAATGCGGGGAAGTGGAATCTGCAACCTATGCTTAGACTAAAAACTCATTATCGCAACTCACAAGAAAAAGTCACTCAACCGAAGGTCCGAACTAATCAGTACATGCCGTCACAAAAAAAGGAACAAAGAACCGCCGGACCGTGAAATACACCCATTGCCCCAACCGAGGGCCCCCACCAAATCCAACTAGCTTCAGTGTCCTGATGAGCCGCCCGTGATCGAGGCGCGAAACCATTGGTAGACCAGAGGTGAGGAAAATTTCTACAACGCTCTGCTTCAGTTGAAACATCGAGCACTTTCCCTGAACTTGATACATTTCAATTTAATTTGTATATATATATATATATATATATATTTATATATATATATATACATAAATTTATATATATATTCATATATATATGTGTGTGTGTTGGTGCGTGTGAGGGTGGGTGTGGGTATGTGTGTGTGAGGGTGTGTACAGCACTACAGACAATCCAACCATTTTTCGTTATTACTTTCAGATTGACTTCATTGGAGGACATCAAATCATACCGAGGTAAGAGGTCTATAACAAGTGTGCCCCACCCCCTCCACCGAGAAGACGCTAACATTAATTGTTGTATCAAAAATCACCTTTTCATTTTATTCGATTAAATTTTTTTTTCGATAATGCATGGAAGTCCGGATTGCTCACTCATGATAATAATACGAGAGTGCACAAAGATAAAAATTCAAATGGAATTTGTATATTGCATTTTTTTTTAAAGCAGGAGAAAATGCAAAACAACATGTATTTTGATGAAAAAAAACTCATGTTATTTATTCTATTCTATTCATTCTCCACATATGGACCGGATAGCCCCCTTCAATCAAAACAGGGGCCCAGACGTTGAAGATATTTAGAGTAAAAAGGGATGTGAAAAAACGGAATATAAGACCGAAATAATTTCAGTATTATCAATATTGCACGTGAATTAAAACTTTATGGATATTCATGGAATGAATTGTATGATACATGAATAGTGATATGCATTCAAAACAGTGGGGCCCCGTGTCTCGCAACTAGTATTTAAAGCGTATACTGTAGACATTGATGCTTGAAAAGTGCGCATTTGACCGCCATTTTTAATGCAAATATCCTGGTCAAAACATGGAAAATCGTTTTAGGAACAGATATAATCAGCCGAATGATTTTAAATTTGACCTTTTCCTTATCATGGTTCTAGAATATAAACATAGGAAGGATTAATAACGAAGATACACAGCTGTCTCGACGTATATGATACGCTATTGTCCCTCGTCAGCTTCTGACGAAAAAAAGGAGGGGGAAACAAGGAAGAAAAGAAATAACTACATTGAAATCAGATGGCTTGCTTGTACAGGCCGCATACTAATATCGATTACCATCACACACACACACACACACACACCCACACACACACCCTCTCACACACCCACAACACCAACCCTCCCCCACACACACCCACACATCAAACACCATGAAGCCACCCTGGCTCTTCTCAAGATTGTTACAATGTGTATAATCAGTCAAACCTTTCTTGTCTATTCATTATCTTGCTTATATTTTACATCAGAAATTGGACCTGCACCGTCAGTAAAGTCCATTGAGTTCGGAGCTGATGACACTTTGGAAACAGCATTAGGCGATCATGGCGTATCAGTGATCATTCCGTCAGATGCCATTCGTCCGGATCACTCATGTCGGATCACCGTAACCCTTTTAGAACACCCTTCATGTCTAGATGTTCAGGAAGATGAATCATTGGCATGCCGTGGTATTAAGTGTGATCCTGGAGATATGATCTTCAATAAACCCGTGATGATCAGAATTCCACATTGTTTCTCCGTCACCAACCCAGATCAAGTACGACCAGATATCGTCAGCTATGAATGGGATTCAGTGAACGGTAAGTTTTTCTGATCAAAATAATGTTTTAAAAATCTATCTCATATACCAAGGTAGTAGGCCAACGCAAAAAGAAGCGGAGAGTATTGGGGAGAGTATCATAAGATGTGCCAAGAATCCGTTTAAGAGTAATCAATTGCCAAAAACGACGCTGCAGAACGGCTTTATCAAATCCATGCAACTGTCGCGTCGCTTTGGTGTACCAGACCCCGTTGTGAGGGATGCGGTCCTATTAGTCCTAACCTGCCTAAATTCGAGTCACTCAAAGTAATGTGGTGTACAGTTTGTTCGGTGTTCTTCCATACTCATTGTCTGACAGGCTGCTGATGGCTTAAGTCTTCAGCTTGAAACGACTGAAGCCTCTGCGACAAGGGAGTTCGACACCTGAATGAAACTTTGTACCAGGGGCGATGGTTATAGACTTATAGTTGAACAGGTTTAGCCATCTTTTACCAAACATGCTTCCAATTTTCCTTGAAGTTGGAGTGAGGAGTCTCTGTGACGGCTGAACGGTCGACGAGGATGCGTTAGTAGCCGGGGTTTCGTTGTGTTGCAACACAACAACACACCGGCTACCGAAGTTTTCACCCTCGTGGGATTCTTGACATTTTGTTGAGCCTTCTTAATTAGCCTGAATGTGTAATGTTCACTGCGGAAGGGGGAGGGGCAAGTATGCCCGAGAGGAATAGGATGCTTACTGGGATCGGTCTAAGACGTCCAATAACTCTCCTCGTAGCGTCATTTAGGGAAACATCGGGCTTTTGGAATAAGTTTCTACACCAGACTTGATCAGCATATTCTGCATCACAGTTGACAAGAACAGGGGTATCTGTTCGAATCGCATGTCAACATGGGCTCCCAAATAAGAGCCAGGAAGATGATGCAGAAGGTTGTTCCTTGATGAAAGTTTAATTTGTCTGATGCCATTATGTCAACAGATCCCTAATACATGTAATATACAATGCAGTATGTATTCCCATGAAATTTTTCTATTCTTCTCGATAAATAATGCTTTTTTGGTTAAGAAGCATGCATAAAATACTTTATCTGATGGTGAATTGAATGTACTTGAAACATCCTGTCTCACTTAATGTTTATGGATATCTCGATAAGAAGTCAAACATAACTGGTAAGATTGTAAAAATCATTCTTAACCGATTCTTTTTAATGATCAGATCTACCAATTACGTCAAGGAGGAGATCATCCACCTCACCAGACAAACCACCATACTGTAGAGTGTACGGTAGACATCTTGAGCTTTACATTGACTACTGTGCCGAGTGGTGGGTTCTTATTCCCCTTG
This sequence comes from Lytechinus pictus, assembly GCF_037042905.1. Classification (NCBI taxonomy): domain Eukaryota; kingdom Metazoa; phylum Echinodermata; class Echinoidea; order Temnopleuroida; family Toxopneustidae; genus Lytechinus; species Lytechinus pictus. The sequence goes on from NW_026974141.1 coordinate 4,754,771, forward strand.
AACAACAGCTGGTCCGACAGAAGCTTATTTGTACGCCATACATCCCGGACAAGATAGATAAAGGCAAGAAGATCGATTTTCATCTCCATCTTCATGCGAATCTTCCAGGAATGGATGCGGTAAGTCGAGGCTTCGATCACCTTTATCAGATCTTTATCAATCTTTGGAGGTGAAAATTGCTGCCTTTAGGTTTCATGTGTCATAGGACATTTGCACCACTTCAACCTTTACCAGAAAAACGTAATAAAAATTTATACAATTAGTAGGGTCACATTGATGTCTCATGATCAGTTACATGCATGCACACTACGTTACATATCTTACTATTCATGAGATACGAATCACTGATGTTGAGCATTGCTAGTAGGTCTATGATAGCACACATGGTATTGCAGTTACGCATCATTCTAGATCACACTTAACAATTTCGTGTCGTTAAAGGAACCCAGATTTACTGTTCATCTGTTAAGAACCACACAAAAACAACTTGCGTTGAATGCAATGGGTCTATGAGGGTTCATCTCCAACCCCCTCCCCCATGAACCGATTCCCACAAAATTTGTAAGATATATGTACTCGAATGATAGCTAGTACAGTGTTTCTAAACAATATGGGCCCAGGGCAGAATCTTGTGGGCGGAAATACCATATTGAGGGTCGAGGTACCACAATAACAGAATAAGGAACAATATCCTGGTGGAAAATTTACTGCACCTGTTTATATTTTATTTTTATTATTATCGTCGTTACTTTATTCTAGGATGCAGAAGAGGAGGAAAGGAAGCAATCATATCACAAGGCCCATCCATCTGTCCCTATCAACGTAGCAACCAAGTCTGGAGACCTTGATGTCGTTTGCCACCGTGAGGGCCATCGTCCCCATCGTGATGTAAAGGAGGTAAATTCCTGTCCAGACTTTGTGATGTAAACGTTTCTACAGGAGATCAGTCTTGTAAATTGTCTTACATTCATCACAAAGTATGACATCCTGCCAATATTTGACCCGCAATAATTTTAATGTTAGACATTATGCAGTCAAGATGCCATCAGAGAGCGAAGTTGGGTCAGTCGGTAAAGTGTCTGCCCGTCGAACCAAAGATCTAGGGTACGAGTCCACCCCGGGCGGGTGACTGCAGCCATTGCGTTGTGTGTAAACTTGTCTCCTCTGTTCCATAGATGCAGGCTGTGTTACATTGGAAAACGCTCCGTCCCTCGGATAGGACGTTAAATGGAGGCCCCTTGTAGAGGAGAGTCACCACCTTTACTCGTTAAGAACCCAGTTCACTAAAGGGGGAAACCCCGGGGTACTGGTCCACCTGCACTCTCCCAATTGGTTATATCGGGAGGAGAGCCCTGCGGGTCAGTGATTTCAGTTTGCTTTTCACCTGCCAGGCACAGGTGACGCCAAACAAATAGTAAGAGTAATTAAAGTCAAAGGACGAGGACATCTTCGTACTTTCAATTGGAGCCTGAACAAGTACCCTCCTTCCATTTCAAAAACGTCCAGTGTACCCAAAGCAGGTGTTGTTTTTTTCTATCATAAATAATGCACCAACTATTCTATTTGCTTGATAGGGTGAAATATATGCCCTTTTCACGTATCCAGAATTGAAAAGTATAGCCCTTTTCTTCTTTTTTTTACTAAACGGAATAATATTTCGATAATGTATTGTGGATTATGTTCAAAGTTATTCAACGCGTTGAATTGGATGCAAGTTTAGCATCTGGTACGATTGGAGTTTTGGTGAATACAGTACACACTCCTCTTTGTCATGTTTGTACTAAACCCTTTTATTAGCGAGAAATCACTCGAAGTAAACATGGTTAAAGCCCATAACTATAAAACAATAAACAAGTCTAGCTCTAAAAAATCGTATCATGTGGAATATATTTACTTTGCTTTTTTGTATTATGATCTTAGGTTCTTCCTCTAAAAGATGTTCATAGCAATATGAGAAACCGTATTCTACTACCAGTGACTGTGCATGAAGAGGACGTTGACTTTCCAGTTACTATCACAATTGCACAGACGGGAAAGCTTGACGTTGCAATATACTTCGCCTTTGTCTTCAATAGTTCAGCAGGTAATTTCCCTAGGAATAATATTCATATTCTTATGGAGATTGCGTAATATGCATTGAATTTAATGAAACACTTCGTGAACTTGATACAGGTGATATTCGATTGAAAAGGGGGATTTAACTACCTTTATATAAGACGGGATTTTTTTACATGTTGATATGACTACGTCTTGACATTTATTTATTTTTTGTACCACTAGCCCTATAAGATTTAGCCATATTATTTCATTCTTACCGTCTTGGTTTATCAATGCATGAGAACCCTTGGGGCCCTCTAAGCATGCTAACCCCCTCCCCCAAACAATGATTTAAGAGTCATACCAAACGTTAGAAATCACTGAGTCAGTGATTCACTATACATACCATAGTTTATATCGACCGATTTCTTTACATTTCTTACCATATTTGCAACCCAGATGATGAAGAACAAGACACTTCTGTAGAAATCGCTTCTTCTGTACGGTAAGCGTTCACTTTTAATTTTGTAATATCTTTAGTATGATACTAATTTGAAAAGATGCACCTACAACAGTATACAAATAGCGAATAGGCATGAGTGCGATGGTGCGAGATTTCGCATGAGGTGAAAGAAAGATGCTCTATTCAACGAGGCGTTAGCCGAGTTGAATAGAGTGTTTCTTTCTTTCACCGAATGCGAAATTTCGCACCATTGCACGAATAAGAATATTCGCTATTTGTGTTGTACAACGCCTCGGAAGTTAGCGAAAATATGTTTAAAAAAAAAGAGTTTTTCCTGCAGTAATCTATGAAAAGGGAGCAAAAATATGGAAAGTGAAAAGCAAAATCCCATATACCGTGTTTACACTTAATCGGCATTTGGTTCTGAACCAAATGCCGATGCAGAATCGGCATTTGGATTGCGTTTACACGTTGTTACAGCTCGCGGTTCAGAACCGCGAGCCGATGCAAAAACCTGAAATGATACGCATACCTACAATATACGTCATAATAAAGACAACGCTGGATCAGTGCGCTTACAATTACGTCACAATGGTAAAGTAAATGAATGCGCACAAATTGCCGGTGCAGAATCGGCTTTTTGTTTACACGTAGTAAAAAAGCCGATTCTGCATCGGCTCGCGGTTCAGAACCTACTACTTTGGTGGTGCAAATTGCCGGTTCTGAACCGCGAGCCGATTCAAGTTACTCGCGTTTACACGCTATGAAAAAGCCGATGCTGAATCGGCTCGCGGTTCAGAACCGCGAGCCGATTCAAATGCCGATTAAGTGTAAACACGGTAACAAGCGAACACCTCGGGCAGCATTGCGCATTTAGCCAGCAGGCTATACGCGTATTGCACCTGCATTTTTACTGAGCGCAATGAATTGAATCGTATTGTGACGTCACCTCCTAAGCCGTGCAACGGTACATTTTGGACGGTACATTTTGGATGGTACGTCTTTTGTGCAACGGTACGAATGTTTGACATTCAGCCTCCCATTTGCTCGCGTACAACAAGCTAAGTAGGCGTTGTACAATATTTTTTAAAGTTAAAACTACTAGATCAATAGAATCTTCTGTAAGCAATGCCCTGAATATGCTTTCCAAGTTTGACGAAAGGGTGTTCCTACAGCATGGCTAACTCATTAAACTTTTTCTATAATAATAGTAATACAAAAAAATGATAATAAATTAATTTTATGATTATATAGCGCTTTATCAATCTACGACTGCTCAACGTGCTTCACAATTATTATTACCCAGTTTGGCGTTTACCATAGTGTAAGAATCAATATGCAAAAGACCAGCTGTGGGCGGGGGGGGGGGGGGGGCTGACAATGTATTTATTTTAGATATATTTACCATTTCTTACCAGCGTGGTTAGAGGCATTTCAGGAACTGACATCCAGGATGTCGAGCTGCACAGCATTGCTGAGAAGATGTCAGTGAACCATTTCTATGATTTGGGGATCGCACTTGGCTTTCGAATCCCCAAGTTGGATGCCATAGAATACATGCAATTAGGAGACAGGCAGCAGGCTATGTACCAATTGCTGGTGAAATGGAAGCAGGCACAGCCATCTGGTCTTGCAGCGAAGGATGCGCTGCTGTCAGTGATGGAGTCGTTAGATCTGCCAAGCATACCAAGTGAGGACATGCAAATAACAGGTTAGTTGATGACTTGATTTTTTTTGTAATCTGAAAATCTGATGCTTCTTTCAATAGCGGTGTTTCTAATCATCTTCTTCCTAATCATTTTAGGCAATTTGTATGTGTGTGAATGTAGAAAATGCAACATTTCGTAGATGATACGCATGCCTTTTGATTAATTGCAAATAATGATGATTATCGTTGACAACCATTGCAAGACCCTGACGGAATGGAACTACGGGAAGATTCCGGCAACGTATCAGAGATAGTATCCATGATGAAGGTACAATATATTCAAACTGAATCAATTGATGAAAAAAAAAAATCGTTTTTAAAAATTTTAAGTGTGAAGTCAAAGTGATGGGTGACCCAACCCAAATTCTACACAACATTGAAGCATTTGTATAACAAGAAAACAGTAATGGATATACAAGTTAATAGCATTACAAACCTAATAGTAATAAATCACTTCTTTCGTTAGTACACAGTTATTTTGGATTCGACTATTTTCTTTATTATAGTTCCAACAGCTTTTGAATTTGATGTAACACATTTTTATGGGGAAAAATTAAAGAACGAGATGAGATAACGAGGGTGATGGAGTATGATGAAGCACGAATGAAAAGTGGAGATAATTATGAAGAAACACAAAGCAAATAAATGACAGTGAAGTGAGATAGGGTGATAGAGGGAGACAAAATTGTACTTTAATACACCAATATGCTTTTCACACTGCACTTTTTTCCTTAACCCCGGCAAATTGGTGGGGCTAAGGGGGGGGGGGGGGGTCTTAGCCCCACCAATTTCCCGGGGTTAAGCTTAGCCCACTTCGTTTTCACACTACGTTTTAGCAAAGTGGGCTAGCACGGTAAATAGTACGGTACTATCTGGCCCTGCAAAAAAGCAGGGTTAGCCGGCTTATTGTGGTGCTAGCACCACAATTGCGGTGCTAAGAGATGCAGTGTGAAAACGAAACAGGGCTAAGGAAAGTGGGGCTAAGCATTAGCCAATCACAGAAGTTGAATTGCACGTTAATCACGCTCTGTATGGTAAAATCATCAATATTCATGAGCTGAGGGATAGTCTGGGGTTAAGGCATTAACCACAGCTGAGCAGATAGTATGGGGTTAAGAAATACAGTGTGAATCGAAAAAAAGATAGTATGGGGTTAAGGATAGTCCGGGATTAAGGATAGTACAGGGTTAAGGAAATGCAGTTTGAAAAGCATACAAGTTGAAATAAAATTTTCCTCATTTCTTTCGTTCCTCATATCGCCTTACTTCAATTGACCTGCGTATATCAGACCTCGGTTCTGTCAGGTAAGTCCCTATCCAGTCTGTCCTTTGACCCCCTAAATACAATGTTTGTTTTTGTAATTGATATGCATATATTTGTGTGTTTTTATATACAAACTTTGCGTCTTCAAAGGAAATTTATGGGTTCTTTACCCCCCCCCAAAAAAAAGATAATAAGAAAGGTAACGCCTCCATCTTGAACAAAAAGATTGAACGAAGATTGTAGATGTACACACGATAGCATTAACCGTCATAGACATGTGAGATGGGCATTGGCTCTTTGACAATACTGTCAGCCAAACTTCAGCAGAAATTATCACTAGTTAAATTACGACCTTAATGATTCACAAATTCCTGTGTATTAATCACTTTATTAGGCGAGGATTAGTCCAGGAACATCAGAAATAAGTAACAGACTTTCATCAGTATAGAGACACAATTTTCTATCATTTACACAAATGCACATATCATTCATGTCATTGATATAACACATGAAGGGGGTTTGGGCAAACATGCTTTCCTGTGGAGCTCCGTATTTTACAGGCATATGATCTGAAATACATTTTGCATGTAGAATAATAAATGAAGATTAGTCAGGTATGATCTTAACCATTTAAAGCAAGGTCAAACAAGACCCATGACTTGTAATCCTATAAAAATTAATTTCACGATTTACACTCCCTATATCGAATTAATTTTGTAAGGAGATAAGAACCATTTCGGCAAAAAGCCGACAGATAGTTCATTCTGTACATAACCCAACAAACAAATCCGACGTGCTCTACATGTCGAATGGTCAATTACGAGATTGAAATCCTTATATACTGTTCAGTTTTGTTTAACAGAGTCTACCATGTTTTTTTTTCTATTTATGATTTTTTAAATAAAAATAGTGAAATCCAAGACAGTACTTTGCTCATCCTCTCTAAGACGATCAAAGCAAATCAATTCTACGAGGTAGGACGATTGCTTGGTCTAACAAAGATGGATCTTCAACACATAAAGCACCGGACGTTCTCCAACCAGAAAGATGCCAACATCCAAATGCTTTATAAGTGGAAGTCATCCCAAATATCGGCAGAGAAAGGCATGCAGACTCTGAAACTTGTTTGGGAATCAATACAAGCAGTAGGAAAAACAGAAAGCTGCGAAGGTATGTTTCGCCTCATGTTATGAAAAACGGCAAACTACATTTTCTGTCACGGTTGTTTCATGAACAGAGGTCGATTTCTAAGCAATAGAAAACAATTGGATACTTGTTTTATACTCCACTACAAATCAATTAGTGTCCCATTTAGTTTTGTGTTCAGGGATGTTTATTTCTAAACCAGTTGGATAATTAGAGAGAATGGAGATTCCAAAATTTGAATTAATTAAATGTCGAGCAACCCTTTACGCGATTTCAAAGAATACACGCATAGACCCAGTGGATCGCGGATTCTTAGCGCATAACATTTATGACGACGTCTTCTTTTTTCAGATTTCATGGATAAAGGAGATTCCGCTCGTCTGGACCAAGTTCCTGCAGAGGACACTATACCATGTGGACCTACCTACGAATCAGAGGATATGGACTCATACACTGAAGTGGGTGAGTTACATCATGGACTAGTAGGTCCATGTAGGTCCATGGTTACATCACAACAGATGTCTATGTAGGTGTATGTGAGTGTGCGTATATGCATAAATGGCCAATAGGCATATTCTTGTTCCACGCCCCATTTTGATGAAATTTCGGCTTTGTGCCTGATCCCCCTATTTTCTCATTCCTTGGAAAAGGGATGGGCTTATGAATGATATAGATATACCATTCTATCCTTTGAATCCTAGTGGATTGGCAATGTTACTATTTTATTATCTGCAAATTCGACCCGCGGCAATAAGAAGTCTTCACCAGAACAACCTAGCGTTAAAGGTTCCCACAATACTTTCTTACAGCTTGGTAACCTATACGCCAATCCGAATGACGTATCTTGAACAGACACTGTGAACGGTGGTATTTCATTTAGTCTTTGATTGAATGAATGATGATCTGTTATTCCGCAACAAATCTTTTTTTTTATTTCGAAGATGCTCGCGGTGGATCCGGGGGTGGAACTCCGGTGAAATATGAGAATTCTCACGAAGATCCCGACTTACATGGCGGAATGTCAAACACAGAAGACCTTTGCAGCGTTGCCCGTCCGGTAAAAAGTCTCTCACAAGTATGTCTACTTGGGAAATCACTTTGTCTGGGTGATGACGTCATTCTTGAGATCATAGATCTACAAAGACTGTCAGTGCTTCATAGCATCGCACGGCAGATTCTAGACATTTGGTGGCATGGTTTGAAAGAGGACGAAAGGAAAGATCAGAGTTCAAAGCTGCTTCTCGAATACAACATTACAAAAATCAAAGAAGGTAAGTATCTGACATTCATTTTCATATAACCTGCAAACGGAGCTGCTGTGACCCCACAATATTTTTGCGAAAATTGTATTGTAGGTGTTCTTTTAACATATCTTTTTTCTCCTACCAGCAAAATTTGTTCATACTTGTCGATATGGCTCTTATACATTTTTGTTCTCACATTTCTTACAAAAACGCGTGTTATCCGTTTTTGTCTCACCTGCATAGCAGAGTGAGACTATAGGCGCCGCTTTTCCGACGGCGACGGCGACGGCGGCGGCGGCGTCAACACCAAATCTTAACCTGAGGTTAAGTTTTTGAAATGACAGCATAACTTAGAAAGTATATGGACCTAGTTCATGAAACTTGGCCATGAGGTTAATCAAGTATTACTGAACATCCTGCCTGAGTTTCATGTCACATGACCAAGGTCAAAGGTCATTTAGGGTCAATGAACTTAGACCATGTTAGGGGAATCAACATCAAAATCTTAACCTAAGGTTAAGTTTTTGAAATGTCATCATAACTTAGAAAATATATGGACCTAGTTCATGAAACTTATACATAAGGTTAATCAAGTATCACTGAACATCCTGCATGAGTTTCACGTCACATGACCAAGGTCAAAGGTCATTTAGGGTCAATGAACTTTGGCCGAATTGGGGGTATCTGTTGAATTACCATCATAACTTTGAAAGTTTATGGATCTGATTCATGAAACTTGGACATAATAGTAATCAAGTATTACTGAACATTCTGTGCAAGTTTCAGGTCACATTATCAAGGTCAAAGGTCATTTAGGGTCAATGAACTTTGGCCAAATTGGGGTATTTGTTGAATTACAGCCATAAATTTGAAAGTGTGTTGGTCTAGTTCATAAAGCTTGGACATAATAGTAATCAAGTATCACTGAACATCCTGTGCGAGTTTCAGGTCACATGATCAAGGTCAAAGGTCATGTAAGGTCAAAGAACTTTGGCCACGTTGGGGGTATTTGTTGAATTGCCATCATATCTCTATAAGTGTATTGGTCTAGTTCATAAAACGTGGAAATAAGAGTAACCAAGTATCACTGAACATCTTGTGCGAGTTATAGTAGTTTTCAAAATCAGCACTGCTGCTATATTGTATCGCGTGATGCAGGTGAGACGGCCAGAGGCATTCCACTTGTTGCTCAGTTGCGTCACTCCCTGGAAGACAATCCAAAAGGGGCGCCGTCTCTAAAACTAAGCCCCTTACGTTTATTGCGTCAACCATATTATTTCACCAATCACAGCTATTTGCTAATCTTTTCCTGAAAAGTTCAATTTACATGATTAATTTAGCATATAGTTTGAAGTGTATTATTTAATACTCTTGAAACACCTAAAAGAATCTCTCATTTTGTCACGTTTGTGTTCCTTTCTTTCCCTCTGTGATATATCTTGTTCGTGACTCATACCCCCCCCCCCCCTCAAGTGTATTTTAGATCTAGAAACTACTTCTTGAAAGTGAAACAAATGGTAACCATTCCAAAACAATCAATGCCCTCAGGTCGTGAAGATGTCCTGGGCGCTATTCGGTCCACCGCAGACCTACTGACCTTGTGTCATCGAGTAACGGTGAATTCTTCGAGAGTTCTGCAGATCATGAACGCATCTGTAACTTCTCTACCGTCTTACGTCATCGGTCGTGTGGTTATGAAGATGCTGAACCAATGGTTGCAGAAATGTGGAACCAGAGATAGACTTCTGGCAATTGCTCAGGCGTTTCGTTTCAATGACGCAGCCAAAATGATAGCAGAAGGTAAATGCCGTTCAAATTTTTACCTCAAAGCGACGGGGGGGGGGGGGGGGGGCTGCAATCCTAACCACACGTTTGTAATTATTTACCTAATCATAAACTTTGAAGCATTGGTAAGAGTTGATTAACATCAACCTTATTACAATGGAGTATCGTGTTTGTAGCTTTTCAATCTTATGAAACTGTGATATTTGAATCACCTCTTTTCTCAGATGTCAGGATAGTTTTTAAGCCTCTTTCTGTTAGTTATTTTCATTTGAAAAGGTAATTTTACATGTGACAACTTTAAATCCTGCCAATTAGAAAGCTGAAATTTACAAAGCATTTAAATGTATTTTTTTAACATACACACATAAAAACACCCCCACACACAGTCTTGTAATTTGACGATTGGGGGCTGACTTATAATTAATCGACATAGTGGGGACTCAGTAGTGGTCTCATACACTCCTAATTCAAATGTATTCCACAAACCAGGCTCAGTTTTAGACATACGTGAGCGTGGTTCGCTAACCAAGTAGATTTGACCGAACGGAAATTCTTTTTTTTTGTCCAAATACTGGATGGAACGGTTTAAATGAGATGAGGAATCGACTGGCATGGTTGTCTGGAACGTGGACGTCCACGGTTGATAGGTAAAATGTAAAAAAAAAATGTCCCCAGAACTAGGCCATTGAAAACTCGCATGCTCACATACACACCAAACCCACACCAACAAACCCTCACACCCACCCAAAACTACACACACACACTCACACACACACACACGCACCCTCACCCACACACACACACACCCTCACCTATATGGATGGGTATACACATCCAAATACACACAAACACACACGCGCACACCCTCACACACATACATGTATACACGTGAATGAATTACGTCTCTTCAGGAATAGGCCTACCTATGATTCGTGGCCTATCCTCCCGAGGTCGGTTCGCAAAGCTTGACCTTTGAAGGCGTGATTTTATTTGAGTATATCTTATCCTCATCCATGTCTTCAGCACTCGGATCGCAACCAAGCTACCCAAACTTCATCTCGCACTGCAACGTTGACCACAGAGGAGGAACCCTGGCCCTCGATCAACTTGGTGTCACTCTATCTATTCCCGAAGGAGCTATACCAAAAGGAATGGGATCGGTTGTGACCCTTCAGGTATCAACTCATGATGCTCCTAGGATTCCCCTCAGAGACGGTGAGGTCCTGGTTACCCCAGTCATAGAGACTTCCCTCACACAAGAACTAATCAAACCTTGCAAAGTCGTACTACCACACTGTATCAGTCTCCGGGGGAGAAGTGATGACTGTTCTACCATTCTCCACACCAAAACAAAACCAAGTAAGAAGTAACATTACTATTCAGGTATATTGTCTTAAAGGTAAAAACTGTGTATGATTTATTGCTGATTTAATAACAATAATGGACACCCCCTATTCTTAATTATACGGTGCTGGAATTTATTGGAATTCTACAGTTGGTAATATATCACCCTTATTAGGTTTGTTCATCACTTCATAATTATAATACCGAAAAGTATACTTTGTTTTTTGGAAAGCCCTTTTTTACAAATTGAAAATAAAATGAACAAACAAATAAGTCATTTATGATATAAGTTTTAACTTTTAAGATTCTAAGCAATGATTAATTGTATAATATGTATAACATGTCTTTTAAAAACGACATTTTATTTTTTAAACAATATATCAAACTTTTTTAAAACTTGAATATCAAATCAAGTAGTAAAACAATGATTATGTTAATGCTAGATTTTCTATACTTATTCCATTTTCTTTTGGTCCCTATTCTTAACAAAGATTAAAGTTCAATAAAATGATAAAGATAATACCCCTAATGCCTGTCTAAAATTTTTGTTAGGGGTCAGTAATGTTATTTATACTATATCATCGAATTGGTCAATCTTACAGAAGTGAAGAGGCCGCTGAACCTTTTTCCAACCGTCAATCCTTTGCGAAAATTTGGATATCAGAATATCTTGCACGCCCTTTCTTGGCGAAAAATTCTGCAAGTCCCTCAATGTACTTTTTTATCTTGCAAATGATAGTGACTGGATATTATGAAGCTAATCAGACTATACTGAATGTATCAGCCCTTTCGAACTTGGGAAGAGGTTTTAATACGCTTTTTGACCGGGTGCTCAATATTAATGATCCACAGGCTTAGTGTTATTTGCCAGATTGCCTTTTTGGTGTTAGATTGACATGCGCTTTCTCCGAAGGTGATCATAAGGTTGATTTGTATTCATTCTCCAATTATTCTAATTTTCAAATTACCACAGGGACTTTCGGTCGGAGGAGCCTTACTAGGGGTACATCACATACCGCAAAATCTGAGATCGTGTTTCATACACGTCATCTTCAAGTCTTGGCTCTGTCTTCTAGCGATAGTCCAGGAGTTCAGTTAAGATGTGTCGTCTTCCAGCCAATCATCTTGACTCCAGAAGAGGAACCACGTTTACGCGTCTACATAGTTCATCCCTATAGGATATATATGAAGGTTTTATGTCCGATATGATACAAAGATTACTTTGACCTTACTTTTTTTCTTTAATACATGATTTTTACACCGCGTGTGTGTTTAATAAATATTATTGACATGGTCATATGCCTACCTTATACATATCTGTGTGATATCATGGTACAATGCTATTTAACAGGTGAATTATGAGGGTTGGATCTCCTATGTCACTGTGAAATAATATTACCGTTGCATTTTCGAATGTGCGATGTGATGGACAGGCAAATATACAACTTTTGTCATTTTAGAGAATTTGACGAGATGATATGATGAGAATACCGAAATTGGGCCAGATTCTATTTACTTATATTTAGTTGGTAGAAATTGTATTACTTGACCAAAGAATCAAGTCATGCCGTGATATTTTTACTGTGCTTTTTAATCGAAAATTATTTCGTATATGATTTTTTTTACAGCATATAAGCCGAAAGGAAAGGAATTCATCTGTTCCCTACTGTCAAGTCCAGAAGGAATTCCAGTTCTCAATACAGCCAACGTCAAAGCACCTGAAGATTATACTCCAGGATGGAGGAAAAGTACAGAAAAGAATGGTAATGTTTCATTTTCATGGAAGGGGAGGGGGGGGGGGGTTAACAGGAAATGTGGGGGTACCTAAGAGGGGCCATTTTGTAGGCAAATGTGGTGTATAAGAATGCATATTGCCCCCAACTCTAACCTTAGATGCTTAGATTACCGGATATGCACCACATTACGATTTCCGTTGGTCACGTGAATGCAGAAGATGTTGAAAGAAATGGAACCAACTTCGGATTCACCATGCACACTCAAAGTATTTTTTTTTATTAATTCAAACAATGGCCCAAACTTAATGGGATTCAATATTCTAAATAACATAGTGCACAGTCGTTTACCATGTTTACACGACAACAACGTTAACAACAAAGGGCTGACTGGTAAAGCGCCCGCCTCATGAACCGGAAGTTGTGTGCTCGATCCTCGGCCGAGTCATACCAAAGACTTACAAAAAGGGACCGTCTGCCTTCTTTCTTGCTGGGCGTTCAACAATCTAGATTGGAGAAGGTTAAGAGTATAGCTTTGTGGAGGGCCCGCTGTAGTGGCTACCCTGGGTAAGTAAAACATTATTATTAATATTATTCTATCATGATCATTGACGTACCATATCATGGTATTTTTGCAGATGCCGATTAAAGGTATACTGAGTGGAGAATGCGATCCTCTGATCTTCAAGCTGCAGTTCTCTGCTGAAGAGAAAGGCAACAAGGACTTGAACATTACCATCCAAGAAGATCTCAAACGAACAGCAGAAAAACAAATTTCCATCTCTATAGAAGGTAAATAATTATTTCAAAGTAGATAGTTAGGTTGTGGGTGTCCTTATACAGTATTCCTCAAAAGTCTTCAATGGCGGTTCGATATATATATTTGTCACTTTCGTTTACTGTAGTGGTTTCTTTCCTTTTCATTTTTTTTCTTTTATTCTATGGGAATATCATTAATCTCTAAAGGAAGATTCTAACTTTCATGACATGAAGTAATTTATTATAAACTGCCAATAGCACATGGTGTAAAATAACCGAATTATATTGTATTTCTGTATTCAGATGAACCAGATTATGCTGTCGACAACATCACGGATACGTAAGTTTTTCCAGGGCCCTGGGAACGATTTTTTTCAAGTGGGGGTGCTGAAGTAAATTTGACAAGCCAAATAAAAAAGTTTCCCTCCGAATTGAAAGACATTTTGGTCCCAGGAAATTTGACAAGCAAAAAAAAAGGTTTCATTACAAGATGAAGGTCGTTTTTGTCCCAAGCAAAAAGAAAGGTTTTTAACACAAAATGTTGGTCATTTTCCATACTTTTCCCCAATTTAACACACCTTCCAGAATGCCTATGGAAAAAGAATACACGCAGCACCCCCTTGGAATTTTTTTTGGGTGCTTCAGCACTTCCGCTTTTCCAGGGCCATGAGTTCCCCCCTAATATATCAATTGATGTTATTGTTTCTCCTATTACTCATATATTCAATTTATCCATTGTATATGGAATCGTTCCTTTGAGTATGAAGATAGCCAAAGTTGTGCCGATTTACAAAAAGGGAAACCCTCAGGAAATTGGAAATTACCGGCCCATCTCTCTCCTTACATGTTTTTCTAAAATTCTTGAAAAGATAATTTCTGTTCGTGTTATGAAATTTTTGAAAATTAATAATATTCTCGCTCCTGAACAATTTGGTTTTCGTGAAAAACATACCACCTCTCATGCTCTGTTACATTTTATTGACAAAATTTCTTCCGCAAAAGATAATGGGCTACATACTGTCGGTATATTCCTAGACTAATCCAAAGCCTTCGACACAATTGACCATGACATCCTTTTGTATAAACTATCTTTCTATGGATTCCGGGGTAAGGTTTTGGAGTGGTTCAAGAGCTACCTCTCTGATAGAAAACAGTTTGTTTTTTTAAATGGTGTTAAGTCTTCTATGCAGTCAATTACATGCGGAGTGCCACAAGGTTCACTCCTTGGACCTATCTTATTTCTCATATATATTAATGATTTCCCTCAGTCTTCAAAAATCCTTTCATTTATCCTGTTTGCAGATGACTCAAGCATATTTTTTTCTGAAAAGAACCCCTGCAATTTATTGCAAACTATCAATTCAGAATTGATTTCTGTTAACGAATGGATCATTGCTAACAGGCTTTCCTTAAATCTTGTTAAAACAAACTACATGTTATTCAGCAACACCCTAGCAACATTGCCAGATAATATTACAATCAGTGATGTTCAGATTACTGAAGTCTTGAGTACAAAATTCCTTGGGGTACACATTGATAGTAAGCTGAATTGGAAAGTTCACATATCTTATTTATGTAAACTTCGTTCCAGAAATTCAGGAGTCATTAATTCATTGAAGAGTATATTCCCAAAAAATATTTTATGCATGTTGTACTCAACTCTCATTTTGCCTTACTTGAATTATTGCATCCTTGCCTGGGGTAACGCTGCTAAAGTTCATTTAGATGGGTTATTTAAAGTCCAGAAAAGGGTAATTAGACTAGTATGTGGAGTAAGTTCACGATCTCACACAAATATTTTGTTTTATGAAAACAAGTTCCTTAATTTACATGACATATTTGATCTCAACCTTGGTTGCATTATGTATCAATTAAATAAAAGAGAACTTCCACTTGCCCTTGATTCATTATGTGTTAGAAATGACCAAATCCATTCTTACTATACAAGACAAGTTTCTTTTCTCCACTTGCCTTTGGTCAAAAATAGTTTTCGGCTAAATACATTTGTTTATACAGGGCCAAAATTATGGAACTCCCTTCCTTCTTCATTGAAGAAAACAGTTAGCCTTAGTGTTTTTAGAAACAAGTTGAAGACCGATTTACTGAAGAAATACTTAAATCAGTAAACGAATGCCTGCTTGTTATATCTCGTCTAACTTTATAAATTGTATTCTTCCCACAATTATCTATGCAAAAATAGAGCTCTGCCTATTTTCTTTATATTTTCCTCTTTTCTTTCTTCTTTTTGAATTTTAGATTCTTATACTTTAGGTCTAATAGAATGTTTGCATTCTGCATTTCACCTTTTTGTTACTTTGTAGTGTATCTTTTGTAAATATGTATATCTGTACTTTGGTTATTTACTCAAATTTTTTGTTTGCTTGTTCTATGATGTTTTAAAATGATTGCTAATATAATTTTTTAACATTCTGGTGGCCTATGGCCCACAAGCTAAGCTTCTTAGTAGGTCACCACGTTTCATTTCCGTCTGTTCTCATGGGTGTTACTAATGTTCCATAAAAAGTAGTGCATGTATTATGTATATCATCCTGTAATTATTTAATTTTGTTCTTTGCTATGTACTTGTATCCCAATAATCTACTGTTGTTATTGTTGTTGCTTGATATCGGAATTGAAACGAAATAAAGATTCATTCATTCATTCAATATAACGTTTTAAATACATGACATGCATTAGGTGGCATTTGCACATGTAAAGTCATCTCTTGCGTATTTTGATAAGTTCTATAGGTTTTTTTTTTAATCTGCAACAATTTATTCCTAATGGTTAATTTTGTAATGTAAACATGTCACATTACATTAAAATTAATTTTAGTCCTTCCGTTTTGGCATAGAAAAAAACGCAAAATGGGATGTGGAAAATATGATTCCGTGGCCCGTATTCTGAAGTCAGGGTTAACTTAAACTCAGGTTTAAAGTTGAAGTTTAAGTATGGGAAGCCAAATGTATCAATTTTTTTAAGTTGTACTTTTATTATGTTTACTGTGCTCTTTCCTGATTCATCTACATGGTGAAGACAATAATATATACTTCTTAGACAATTATGAACGATTTGAGAGCCAAATGAGCTGAAATATGATATCTCTATCGTTAGTGATTTATGTATCAATTTGCTTCCCATACTTAAACCACAACTTTAAACTTGAGTTTAAGTTAAACCCGACTTCAGAATACGGGCCCGTGAATTCCTGAAAGATTGTACATTGCATTAATCTTATATGTTGGCATGCCGAGGCGGTTCTGGGTAAAACAATTTTCAAGTCATTTACAACGCCGGATTATTCATTTTGGTAGGTGTGTGTTATGTGGGTGGGTGTGTGTGAGAGAGATGTTTTGCGAGTGCGCGCGCATGTGGTGGGCTGCCCAAATATATATATATATATGTATATATAATTATTATTATTATTATCTTGTACGCCTATCGGTCTGTATTCTATAGAGCTTGACTTTTTTTTTTAATTTGGCACTATCAAATACGAAAACTTGAGCATGTCTGTAAGAATATTATCAATACAAGTGTAAGGATGATATGGCTTTACATAACAATTTTTCTGCTTCTACTTGTAATTATTTAACATTGCAGGCATCAACATTTTGCATCTAATAATCTGCTTGAGGTACTTGCCGATGTGATCCATAAACTGAAGGACTTGACATCTCTTGGCTACCAACTTGGCTTCTCGCACCAAAGTATGAGGAAATATAATTTTGATAAAATCTCAAGATCAGGCTTGATTGAGATGCTAAGTGAGTGGAGACGGAGGGTCCGACCAAGTGAGCAGGTAGAGGAACTTCATCTGGCCTTGCAGAACGCTGGTCTAGAATATCTAACAGACGTGATCTTCCGAGAAAGTAAGCACATTCTACTCCCTGTAATAAATGAAATAAGTAACGATGATGATGATGATGATGATGATGATGATAATGATAACGATGATGATAGCACTCGCTGAATTTAGATAGCGCTTTTGCAATAGGGTACACGTGATACACAGCGCAACTATAATTATACTGGCTCGAGCTACCACTAATCAGAAGGGCTCGCTGCATTTAACAGTTTAAGGATTTGATTCTATTACACATTCTCACCTGCATGGTTGAGTGCAGCACAGTGTGGATACATTTCTTTCTGAAGGAAAACACGTCATGCCTGCGATTCGAATCCACGACCCTCTGATTGAAAACCGAGAAGTTCCCATTTTTCATTTCGATATATATTTTTTAGAATGTAACTGTTTATCATCGAACGCACTTATATATAAGCCTTTGAGTTAGCCTTTAAATTGTTTTCTCTCTCTTTTTTGGTACTCCTTTTTGAACTTTTAGTGGGTGGTGCCTCTAGGAAGAAGTTTGAACGACTCAAACAAAAGTGGGAGTCAAGAAGTAAGAAGATAAGTAACTAAACTGTTGATGATCACCCAACAACCAGGAAGGACTTCGCATGAATTATGTATTGAGTACTACAATGGAACGGAATAAAATCGCCTACATATTCTTCATTCATGTCTGGTAGACAAGTTGATTCTGAATTGGAACATCGCTGTACAGTCTCCTTGTAGCCATCAAACATCTTGGCTGCTCCAATCCTAAAGGTTAGCGCTATGGAGGTGTTGTATGGTTTGGGATGTTCGGCACTTTTTATGATGTCATCGCCCGGGGGGGGGGGGGTACTCGACCTTAAAGGTAGTAGGTATTTGCCCGGGGGCGAGACAAAAAACGGGGGCCTTGGAGTGGGCTTATTGTAAAAAGGAGGGTCTTCGGAACTACAAATGTTTGTGAAAACGGGGGTCCTTGGAACGGGTCGCCTGCGTGTGAGTACTGCGTATGCATCCCATGCATCCCTATGGAACGTACATGCAGTTAGCCCGGCGCCGCGGGCGCGCTAGCGCAGAGGCGATGGTCGGACAGCGCTCTGCGGCCGCTTTTCACCAAAATTGCGGCTCATAATAAATTGTAGCAGATCAATGCGGCTGGAACGGCGTAACGGAAAATATGCGAAGCTTTGGAGCGGATTTTTTTCTTCTTATTTCTCGATAAGAAGAAAATGCTATGCTTTGGAGCGGCTTTCTTTGTTCTTTTTCTCAATAAGACAAAAATGCTAAGCCTTGGAACGGAAATTTGAGTGTAAAAATGGGGTTGCCCCTCCGCGGCACATACCCACTATATGCATTATATACTGAGTGCCTCCCTGGGTGTCATCGTCAGTATGTCCCTACTTTCACATGTCTCTATTTTAACGGTGTACATTGACATGTCTAGATATTATTTACCAAATGTAATTAATGTATGTTTGTATACTTTTCTGTTAGTTCATAGTTTTACCATTTGAAATAATTATGAGTTTGTATTATAATTTTGTCCGGTTGTAAATAAGTATTTAGTAGTAATGGACAGGATGTTATGTGAATTCCTAACTACAATTTTTATTTAAGGTTCTCTACTTTACTCACCAACTGTCTGACTAGTTCTGATCCAAAATGGCACACTTGCGTTGATTCACGGAGTCCATGAATTGAGCTTCAAAGATAATATGGAAGCTAGCCACGCTAGCGATTTCGGTTGTTTATAAATAATGGCCAAGCGATTTAGTCCGTTGAGGGCGTACAACGAATCGCGACAAGAGCTCTAGTTGATGACCGAAACGCGGAAGATATTAGTAATCACTGCGAAAGTGAAGTCCCAAGTTGTTGCACAATCCCAACACAATTAAAAGAAAACTTGTCGCGTTATCTTGTCCGCGAAAAAGACAATGAATTTGAAGCTCCTCTATGGCACCCGGAAAATGCGAATAAAATAATCCACAGGTATGTCCACAGATGAAAAGATGAACTCAAAAATGCAGAACTATATAACTCCAATATATAAATATCCAAGTGTATAAATCCAGTTATGGGTATATAAAATCCGAGAAGGGTTTAATTGTAAAACCACGAGGTTTAGCGACTTTCTTCGGCAAACGCGTGACATCGAAGTTGACTCCACGAGATCACAAGAAGAAGTGAAGTAAAAACACGTTTCCACACAAAAAGCTCTGAGATAAGCCACGCCTTGAACTGAAATGATTGGTTGAATAAAAGTTTGTTGACCATAAACAAAAGCTGTCATTCGTTGATGGGTTGTAAACAAAACTTGATTGGCTGTTCAGATGTCTACCAGGCATGGAGTTTGGAATGCGCGTACATGTCAAAAAGTATTACAATACAGGAAATGTTCGTGCGCTTACAAATATGTGAAAACACGTGATTTGACAAAGGTGAATGGACTTTATAAAAAATGAAGTTCTGTATAATTTGAAGAAAAGGTGAAGTTGCTACAAGTATATAAATAAAAAAATTAATTTCAATTAATCTTCCATCAGCTTTTTTTACACGTCTTCCGGTATTGATAATGTCCGATGGATATATTATGTTATGACGATGATTATGCTCTCCTTTCGTAGTCCCTATCTAGTCTGCAGGCACAGACCCTGATTGAAACTTTGATCCACGCAAATACTAGCACATACAAAACTTGCTGTTGCAATACAGGGGCCTTCAGTACACAAGGCATGAGTAGGCTGCACATTCAGACCCTAAACTCGAGTGAAGGGTTTGCACAGCAGACTAGTCCCTAATGTGTACTCAACAAAGAGCTTTACTGAGTCTAAAATAATATACCTAATAGGCCTAGCCGCCTATTATATAAAGAACTTATCAGCCGATTTAATCAATGATTCAGCACAAGTCATGTGCCTTGGTGCTCCTTGTACACGTTGTAGTATTTTGGTTTTCCCCATATTTCTCTTTTAAATTCACATTCATATACTCGTTTACTATGTCATTAATTGAATTATTAATTTGTTTATTAAATGTAATGTACTTGCTTTGTATTGTGTTTATGAGAAGTAAAACGTATCAATCAATCAATATAAATCAAATGTACATTATATTACAGGGATGCATGTCTGAAATAATTTTGATAAGCGATTTTGCTAATGGATTTTGTGTTCTTTCTTCATATTTTTTTCTTGTCATTTTCTTCAATTTTGAATATAACTTTTGTACAGGGATACTTTAAATATGTTTTGTTATTTGTAAGTCAAAATGTACAAAACAAAATGTAATTGTTGAAAATGGAAATAAACGAAATGAAATCAAATGAAATGAAATGCATGTTAACTTGCATGGAACATGATTTTATATTGAATGTTAACAATCTTTTTAACACTGCGATTAAATGGTGTGTGTCTACTGAATGTATCATGTCGACAATCATCAGGTATTGTGTTGGGAGACTGAAAATGTCAATAAATTTCTTTCATGGGTTGTGTTAAGGC
The DNA here is from genome assembly GCF_037042905.1 of Lytechinus pictus. NCBI lineage: Eukaryota > Metazoa > Echinodermata > Echinoidea > Temnopleuroida > Toxopneustidae > Lytechinus > Lytechinus pictus. The sequence continues at coordinate 4,775,588 of NW_026974141.1, forward strand.
CGAGACCGAAAGCCTGCGGCCAGTGGCGTACTTAGAAAAAAAAGGTCTTCAACCACAAATAAAGGATTTCGTACCAGAAAAAAATTTGACAAGCAAAAAAAAAAAATAAGTCATCAAGTTCAAAGGAGCCACTTCTGGCTCGTCAGGGATCAGTTGTAACTCGTCAGGGGGCAGGGATACGTCCCTTGCATGGGTTGTGAGTCGTCAGGGGGGGCAGTCTGCACCCCCCCCCCCGTAGGTACGCTAATGCCTGCGGCGAGAGAGCGTCGTGAGCGAGCGTTGAAAAAGTTGCTTCACCCGTTAGGAAACAACATGCATATATTATAGGGGAAATAAGGGTCACTCGTTAATAAATTGATAACTAACTGAAACTTGGAAATTGCAAATTGATTCAAATATAGAGGAAAATATTTTAACAATCTTTCAAATTATATACAAAGATGATGTAACATTCGAATTTCTGAACAAACTTTCATTCACATTTGAAATATTAATCAGATTGTTATGTTAATTATACTGCCATTTAAAATGGATAAAGAATATATATACATATCTTCTTTTCTTCTTTATATTCTTCTTGTTTATATCATATCTATATCCTATTAATTGCTAATAGTAAATTCAGACTGTTTCTTTGTGTAAATAGTATAATTTTACCTTTTATTATCGTAATTCTATACATGTCGAGGGACCCCACTGGAAATAAGCTTTCGTGGGTCATCCTGTGCAAGCCTGTTTTGTTAACGCTACTGTATATAATGTTGTGGTGACTTGCCAAATAAAATCAATCAATCAATCAATCAATATAAATCAAATGTACATTATATTATATATAAGGATGCATGTCTGAAATAATTTTGATAAGCGATTTTGCTTATGGATTTTGTGTTGTTTCTCCATATTTTTTTCTTGTCATTTTCTTCAATTTTGAATATAACTTTTGCACAGGGATACTTTAAATATGTTTTGTTATTTGTATGTCAAAATGTACAAAACAAAATGTAATTGTTGAAAATGGAAATAAACGAAATAAAATGAAATAAAATGCATGTTAACTTGCATGGAACATGATTTTATATTGAATGTTAACAATCTTTTTAACACTGCGATTAAATGGTGTTTGTCTACTGAATGTATCATGTCGACAATAAATAAATAAATTTGAATTTGACAATCATCAGGTATTGTGTTGGGAGACTGAAAATGTCCAAAAATGTCTTTCATGGGTTGTGTAAAGGCCGAGACCGAAAGCCTGCGGGCTGCGGCGAGAGAGCGTCGTGAGCGAGCGTTGAAAAAGTTGCTTCAGGCGTTAGGAAACAGCATGCATATATTGTAGGGGAAATAAGGGTCACTCGTTAATAAATTGATAACTATAAATTGAAACTTGGAAATTGCAAAATGATGCAAATATAGAGGAAAATATTTTAACAATCTTTTAAATTATACACAAATATGATGCAACATTCGAATTTCTGAACAAAATTTTATTCACATTTGAAATATTCATTAGATTGTTATGTTAATTATACTGCGATTTGAAATGGATACAAGAATATATATACATATCTTCTTGTTTTCTTTATATTCTTCTTGTATATATCATCTCTGTATCCTATTCATTGCTAATAGTAAATTCAGATTTTTTGTTTCTTTGTGTAAATAGTATAATTTTACCTTTTATTATCGTAATTCTATACATGTCGTGGGTCATCCTGTGCAAGCCTGTTTTTTTAACGCTATTGTATATATGTTGTGGTGACTTGCCAAATAAAATAAATCAATCAATCAATCAATACAGTACATACATACATACACCCGTACACACTATACATAATAGTAATCCTACTAGTGTAGGTTTATCTTATTAACGGTATTGATGTGTTCGATGTCATCATTAACTCATTCATGCCATATTATTTCCCCCTTTTGCACAAAGAATATGACTGAAGATGCCACACCCCCATCTACGCCGGTGTATTTAAAGGATATTGGTATATGATCAATGTACATGTGTAATAACCATATTCATAAGTAAGTGGAGTCATAGCATTCTCTTGTAATACAGCGGATATAACCTTTGTAATACTAGATCTGAACGAAGGAGTATGTTCAAATCAAGATTGAGCGCGGGAGCGGAGCAACCGCGCGAGAAGCATTGCGATGTAGAGCATTTTGGCGGCATTTAAAAATAAATCCATGCATAAACATTAATCATTGGTCGATTAAAACAATTATCGTTTAGTGTCTTGAAAAATGCGTGGGGATGATTGTACTGGCAACCCTCTCCGAAAGTTGAGGGGGATATATCCCCTTTCACCCAGTGTATAAGCAAGCATATACGCCAGATTTACGCCAGTGTATAGGCATATTTACATGACATGGATGATGTATGTTCATTCTGACGAAAATTGTTATGTACATGTATATGCTTTGTTGTAGTGTTACATGATTCCTGACAGTACCCTCTTTCGATGTCATGATTTTGGTGTGCCATGATGATGGGGGTGTAATCTATTTCGTCTGTGTATCAAATAACTAAATTGGTTATTAATATATTGAAGGAACAGTATGCTGATTATTCTACATTCGCTCATACAGTCTATCAATGTTATAATAATTATAACATATGAGCAGATATTATTTTCTTTCCCTATCCATTTTGTTTTGTCCCCCCAATTATGCAATAAAAGAGAAGTGTCTTGCACTGTAATAAAGTTTTCTCGTCACTTTCCTTTCGAGGCCTCCATCAAATTCAAGCTCCTAAACTACTGGGGGTCTCCAACATTTATATTGACGATTTGTATAATTGTTTAGTTCGTGATCGTATAAATGTTTCAACAATTAATATAAAAGAGGAAACAAATGCAAAACACAATTCATATTCGAATGAGAATAACTATGCATTCTCGTTCTTTATGATGTAAACTATTCGCTTACTATTTTTGTTAAAGATCTTATACTGGTACATGTATATCTTTGTCATTGAAAATTGATGTGGAAATGACCAAAAAAATTGTATGAAATCAAATTGATTTTCAATTGCAGGAATAGTGAAGTTTTCATCCTTGGTAGTTCTCTTTGTAATATCTTTGTATTTTACATGATTTGTTGACTGCTCTGTTTATATACTTAAGTTTGCATAATCATGATAAGAGATCAGGTGCCACGGAAGCAGGGGGGGGGGGGGAGGGGGCTGGGGGCTTAAGCCCCTCACTTTTTTTCTCAAAACCAGGTATATACAAAAACGTAAAGATGACCATAGGATTGTGATTTTTTGCATAGCCAGCCCCCGCCCCCTTACTTTGAAAACCGTTCCGCGGCCCTGGAGATGGTATAATTGTGTTTAGTCTTTAAAAAATGGTAATAGTCCCCATAGCTATACATGCATGATAGCGCCCAATTTACAAGTTTTATCTGTCCTACAGGCGATAAAATAAATTTTCTTTGTTTTGTTACAGTATCATATTATTCCTTTACAGTTCTCTCTTTCGATATTACACTATCGTGTGGGTATAGGTGTAACATTTCCTGTCTCGTGTACTATATCTGTTTGTTTCAAATATATAAATACATTTGCTGTACGTTTCTCATAATGTATAGTCAATGAAAATAAAACACTCAGTAACTTTATATACCCACTATGCTAACCAAAGGAACATTTTGAGCTTAGAAACATAACCTTTAGATTGTTTTTACCATGCAGCTGGATAATGAGGACATAAGATTAAACAAATCAATGCAGACAAAAGTTCATTTCAGAGATCTCCAGCATTTTTCTTTATCATATTTTGTCATGTAAAGGGGTTTAGGCCTATAATTTCAAGCTTCAATTTGTATAAGTGTTTCTCTCCACTTTCCCCCGGGCACAAGTGGATCCTTGCAGGGGCGGATCCAGGATTTTCCAAAGGGGGGGGGGGGCAAATTTTTCGGAGGACAATTTTGACAAGCCCCCCACCCCCCCCAAAAAAAAAGGTTTTCAACCACAAATTTAGGATATTTCGTACCCGAAAAATTTGACAAGCCCCCCCCCCCCAAAAAAAAGGTCTTCAATTTCAAAATGGGGGGCGCACCCCGGTTTTAATGGCATTTTTACATTACGTGCCCCCTGTGCCCCTCCCTTCCCTGGATCCGCGCCTGGATCCTTGGTCTTTTCGTGCCAATCACAGCTACATCATAAATCTGCAGGCACAGATCCTTGTTTTTCGCAATTCGCATAGTGTATAATGCAGAGTCTGAAGTACCGAGACTAGATTTACTATGTACTGTGGCTGGCTCTACCAATATTTGACACAGACGTAGAATTTGGCGTCTAGTCTTAACTCTAGACCTGTTGTTGGTTAAAGTGTCAAATGTGAGTCTGTGCTTGGAGACTAGCTGCATCTAATTGACCAACACTGTGTGATGTCTCTCATTAATTGCGTGTTATAAAGTAACTAGTCTAAAAATGACCACACATTGTTAGATAACCATTAATGTTTCATAGAATGAATTAGACAATGATAATACAGAGATACTAAAATGTTTTGAGAGGAAAGTAATTGTTTTGCTACTAACATAATGGGTATAAATTATTTTGAGTGTTGAGTGGAATTAGTGCGTTATCATTCAAGAAGGCTAATATTACAAGACTATACAGCTCAGAATATTGCATTATGATGGCCAGAGTTGAGTAGTTCAGTACTTGAGTTATTAAAGGGATGGTCCGGGCTGAAAATATTTATATCTAAATAAATACAGTAAAATTGACGGAGCAAAATGCAAAAAAAATCATTAAATTCGGACGACAAATAACGAAGTTATTGAATTTTAAAGTTTATCGATATTTTGTGAGAACAGTTATTTATGCACATCGTCATTAATAATCAAAAGGTGCGCTGATGATGTCACATCCCCACTTTCCTTTTTCTTATGTTATTACATGAAATCTTAATCGTTTTATTTTTTCATAGATGTGTTACTGAAGTGTCTCCATTATGATGAAATAAGTTGCGGCAATACATAACTAATGCACTCAATTAGTTGTCAATTCATTTTTTTTAGTTCTTGGTATAATTTTTTTTAATAAACCTAATTTCATATAATAAAATACAAAGGAACAAGTGGGGATATGACATCATTAGCCCACCTAATGAATATTCATGAAGACATGCTTATGTTTCACCGGAATAATGCAAATCTTTAAAATTGAATAACTTCGTTATTTGATTTCCGATTTTGATCAAATTTTCAGCCTTTTGCTCTCTGAATTTTACTCTATTTATTAAGATATAAATATTTCCAGCCTGGACCATCCCTTTAATTGTGTGTTATAAATAAACTATAGTCTAATCTAAAAATGACCACACTTTTTCAGATAACCATTGATGATTCAGAAAATGAATTAGCCTATGATAATACAGAGATACTAAAATATTTTGAGAGGAAAGTAATTGTTTTGCTCCTTTGAAACATAAATAAAGGGGTATAAATTGTATTGAATGGTGAATTAGTGTATTATCATTCAAGAGGGCCAATATTACAAGACTACACAGCTCAGAAAATTGCATTATGCTGCCAGATTTGAGTACACTTGAGGTAGCGTTATTAAGGCTGCTGGTTCGTTGCTGCTTTAAGCAGATATCATCACAATAATGTTATACATAATCAACGTCTACTTTTATCCACAACTATTTCCATTTATTTTTGGAAAATAGTGTTTTCACGAACTTTTCACGAAGTAAACGGTGCTCACTCAAGCGAAAATATTTGTCAAAGGTCATATCGTCATTCGCTCAATGAGACCTATAAATGTGATAAAGCTCCAGTATATCATATACATAAATATATATAGAGAGAGAGAAACAAGGTTGAAACTTTCATGCTTTAATCCAACAAAATTTATTACAGTCCACAAATTTTCGACGAGTACATACCGTCTTTATCTTTATATATATTTATCCTTTGTAGGATTTTTTTTTTCAAAGTGTAAAGTTTTTTTTTCACACACACCGTACTGCATGACTTCATGCTTCTTGCAAGGTATTCATTATTATGTAATTACTTTTCGCTGCTCTGGTCGGATATTATGAACATACACTTTTTTGTAGGCCCTAATGGAAGTGAATGGACATTTGTAAAACGTTGATTAAAAAAATTGTCAAATTCTGAGGTTTTTTTTTTTCATTTTGAAAATATTATCAAGCGACATTTCGCCAAATTTCAGGACATAATAAGGCTTTTAGGTGTATTTTATTATGTTTAATATCCACATTTTGTGATCAAATAAAATTGGAAACATCCCCAGATATCTATTTTTTCAACACTAACCACTTCTCAGTTTTCCCGTGATACAGGAGGCATCACAAGTCGCCACCAAAGGCTACAGTGAACTTGTGTATACTTTTGTACTTGTTTAGAAATTGGAAGCTACATGAATGAATGTGCATTTCATTCTCACACCTATGATCCTTTTTACCTCTATACCATAGAGAGGAAATTCATGCAGCTAAGTGTCGTAGGAGACGCCTAGAGCGTAAGTGGAGAAACACAAGAAGTGAAGAGGACCGCAAATTGTATAAGAAACAACGACAGGTTGCCTCTCAGGAAATTGAGCAGGCAAAAACAAAATACTACTGTTGAAATACTACTGTTGAAGAATGTGAAGGCAATCAAAGACGTCTTTTCACTGTAGTAGATACTTTGCTTCATCGTAAGAAAGAGTCCGTTCTTCCAGTTACCTCTTCTGACCAGATACTGGCTGAGGATTTTTGCCAGTTCTTCTATAACAAGGTCACCAAGATACGTGATGACATTGACGCCAAGCTGCATTTAGAACAACGTGTGCAGCAATATGAATAATTGCCTGTTCCATTGATGACTGACTTTGCTCCGGCTTCTGTAAATGAGATCAGGAGGGTTGTTGTGGATTCTCCAGCATCGTCATGTGGGCTAGATCCAGTTCCTACTTCCTTGATAAAAGAATGCATTGATGACTTCGCTTCATATATTACAGACATTGTCAACAAATCTCTTCGAAGTGCTAGTTTTCCAGCATCTATGCAACAGGCTCTCGTTAAGCCTCTCCTGAAGAAAGCAAATCTTGACAGGCAAGAATTTTCAAGTTATCGACCTGTGGCAAATCTAAGCTTCTTATCGAATGTTATTGAATGTATTGTTTCAATACGTATTAGGTCCTTCCTTACTGAAAATGACATTCAGAACAACTTCCTATCAGCTTACCGAGAGAAACACAGTGTTGAGACTGCCCTTTACGTGTGCAAAATGATATCCTCACTGGAATGGATTATGGAAAAGTTACAGGGTTGATCCTGCTCGATCTCAGTAGTGCATTCGATACAGTTGACCATGCCATACTGCTGGAGAGACTTCAGTCTATCGGCATTGGTGGACGGGCTCACCAGTGGTTGATGTCTTATCTTTCAAACAGATCACAGAGGGTGTGTGTACGTGGAGCTGACTCGGGCAAAGTTCATCTTCCCTTCTCTGTGCCCCAGGGGTCGGTCCTTGGGCCACAACTCTTCAACATCTACACCCTTCCCCTTCATGATATCATCAAAAGGCATAATCTCAATCACCATATGTATGCTGATGACACGCAAATATATTTTTCGTGCTCTCCTACACAAGAGGAAGTTGATGTCTGGATTGCTCGTGTTGAAGCCTGTTTTAGTGAAATTAGGAACTGGATGATGGAGAATTATTTTGAAGCTTAATGATGACAAAACTCAGTTTCTTATGCTGGGTTCTAAGCTGCAACTCGCCAAGCTGACAATTCCAAATTTGCATATTGGTTTCTTATCGATTATTCCAGTGGATAAAATTCGAAATCTAGGAGTAATTTTTGAGTCAAATATGACAATGGAATCGCAAGTATCATCGAGTGTTAAACTTGCGATCTACAGTCTCCGCAATCTCCATATTGTTCGCAAATATCTAACTAAAAAGCCGCTGAGCAGCTTGTTCATGCATTTGTTACTTCTCGTATTGATTGTTGTAATTCTTTGTTGTACGGCATTCACTTGTCATGCTTGTCTCAAGTAAAAAGACTCCAACTTGTTCAGAATGCCGCTGCCCGTCTAGTTACCTATACGCGGAGGTCTTCCCATATCACACCAGTCCTTAAGTCCCTTCATTGGCTTCTTCTGATAGCATATCGTGCGCTGACCTTCTCTTCACCAGAACACATCTCATCTCTTCTTGATTTTCGCAAACCTGGTCGCTCTGGTCTTCGCTCTTCTAAGACTTCTACTCTCGATCTTTCTATTCCAAAAACCAGACGGACATGGGGAGATCGTGCATTTGCATCAGCTGCTCCCCGTCTATGGAACAATCTTCCAACTAAACTAAAAGACTGTAGATCAGTCGAACATTTCAAGGTCAGTTTGAAAACTTATCTAATGGCCAAATTGTAAGTTGTACCAGTAGTGAGTTAAGTATATTGTTAGCGCCTTGAGCACCCCTAATAGGGTGGATATATGTTTTGGGCATTATAAATGTCTTATTATTATTATGATGTGACTTTTCTGAGCGATTAAATTAATCGGCATAGTATAAGTTGTTTTTGCGATTTATTGATCGTAATATTGATTTCGATATCCAAGGAAGTATTGGACTCTTTTTATTATTATTACATTTTACTGACCAATGGTACATGTCTATCTAAATTTTCATGAATATATTATTTGCTGTATTTATATCTTGAAAACTGAACGCTTGAGACCAATCCACGTCTTCAAGACCATCTTTTAAGCTCTGTAAATTATTTTGTGTTGTTACGATACTGCAACAAATAACAATAAATATTTAGTGTTCAATTTGATTTCCTTTTCTTTTATTACAGGAAATTTATTGCACATTAACAGATATAAATAAATGATAACGGTCTTACATATCCTGCAGTGTTGATTATAATCCCAAAGTTATGATAGGCGAGTATTTAATCCTAGTTGGTTGGCGAAGTTTCCGTAAATTAAAGCTCACAATGATGGCGACTATGAAACCGATGTTGAAGCACGATGAATGACAATAGTCACTGTAACGAGTTGAAATGTCCGTTATGACGATGTTGATGGTGATTAACAGTCAATTTCAGCAATCCATGGGTTGAAAAGCGTTCATTAAGCATGTCGATGATCTCGATGAGATCTGAGAATTCCTCTCTCAAAATAACGGCAAATAGTTCATTGTTGGCGGGCAAATAATTCCACAGGAGATGAATATTCCAGGTGGAAATAAAGTCTGCTCTGACATAAAGTCTGGCGTGAAACTCTGAGTTCTGATCTGATATGATGATACTGCCAGCTTATATACAAATTATTCACTATTCTAGAGGCTTCTAGTATTGTCTTCAAAAAGAACATTCTGCCAATTTCTAGAGCAGACTAATACCCCTTTCACAAACCCATCCTCCAATTATCCGCCTAAGAGTAATGCGGATAATTCAATAAAAATTGCATTCACAAACTCCGAAAATAATCCGCACTATTTTTTTACGAGCACCCGACCTGAAAAAGACGGATAATTGTCATGGCAACTGCACACACCCCTTGCGATGGGGTTGTGTTGGAAAAGGGTGACCTTGTGACCGCACCATGGCAATTATCTGCATTACTTTGGAAATGCGTTCATAAAGTCAAAATCTGGTCCCGATGCCGCTATTATGCGGATAATTGCAGCATCGAAATAATGCGGATAACTCTGGTCCGGTTCCGATTCTACGACCAAATTATGCGGATATTATCCGCATAATTGGGTTGATAAAAGGGGTATAAATTTAGAAGCCTCTTGAATGCCCTCGGTGAAATTAACATGTCAAGAACATAGCTAATCCTATTGTTCTTTTCACTGCAGGCTGGGAATCTTATTGTGTAGCAATCTCTATTCAGAAATAACAAAGATTATTCAAAGATTACTCATGTCTAACAAAGCTGTACCATAGAGCCTTCTGGAACATTCTTAATCATTCCATGCTATGAATATCCTTAAAGAGAAGATAACTAAATAAATGAATGTAAATGCTCTTACAATTCTACTTATATATAACAGTGTTAAGGGTAAAGGAGAAACATTACAAAAATATTATCAATAAGGGTTGCAGATTTTGTTATCAATGGTAGAAAAGGATGATGAAAGCATGATATCCAAAAATTCATGTGACCTATTGTGATTAGATTTAGATATGTCTATATTGAAGTCACCTACTACATAACAATCTTTATTATAAACAAGTGGAATGCCTATGGCGGTCTCACCTGCATCACGCGATTCAATATAGCAGCAGTGCTGACTTTGAAAACTACTATAAAATAATTATTCACAAAAACACCATTCATATAATGATACAATACTACGTTCATTGACATTTGACCTTGATCATGTGACCTAAAACTTGTAAGTGATACTTGATTACCCCTATGTCCACATTTTATACACTATATCTATAAACTTTGAAAGGTCATGTGACCTGAAACTCGCACAAGATGCTCAGTGATACTTGATTACCCTTATGTCCAGGATTCATGAATCACATCCATAAATTTTCAAAGTTATGATGGTATTTCAACAAATACCTCCATTATGGCCAAAGTTCATTGACCTTTGACCTTGGTCATGTGACCTGAATTCCGCGCAGGATGTTCAGTGATACTTGATTACTCTTATGTCCAATTTTGATGAACAGATCCATAAACTTTCAAATTTTTTTTTAATGATGTTGACAAACTTCTTCTTTCCTTGGTTGGCAACCAGTCAGGACTGACTATGTTTCCCACAGCTTTTGTGGCAAAAATGGAAATATAAACATGGAAATATAGTGAAGTCTTCCCTCCACACCCAAAAGCTGAATAATATGGAGACATGGCGTAGTCTTTCTTCCAGACCCAATTATTTAAAAATAACAAAAATAATTTTTTTTTTTTTTTTTTTTTTTTTTTTACAGAACAACAGAATCTAAGACCCAACAATCTTAAAAACTAAGAACCTGTAATAAGATAAAGATTTAGAGAATTATCTTATTCCAGACCTTGTCATTAACAAAATTAAGATAAATGAAATCTTCATTTGTCAGATCTGACAACTTTCCTCGATGTCTTTTCTTTTATCCTCTTAATCGAGGTATTTATTCACAATAACATGTACGTATATATAAACAATTTATAAAAAAAAAAAAAATTCAATTCAATAATGCAATAATTTTTTGAATATCACATTTTTTCAAAGTTCCAAACTTTTTTTTTACATAAACTTTCTTAATAAATAATCATAGCAAGCTTGAATTCAATCCATAAAGAATTCGCATCATATCTTTTTCCTTTCAATATGCTTTTTATATAATTTCGATAAAAAACAAATTGAGCAATAACACAAAATAGATTACACATAACATTGCTAGAAATTTGCAGATCATAACCTATAATTAATGTTTTTTTCATCTAAATCTATAGAAATAGTAATCTTGGAAATATAAGATACAAACCTTTCTATAATTTTCCAAAAGAATCGAACATATTTACAATACAGTATGAAGTGAAAAGTAGTATCAACTTCTCCACAAATGGTACATGTGTTGCTTTCTAATACATGCCACTTAAATAAATTGTCTCTTGAAGGTAAAATCTTGTTCAAAAATTTAAAACTAAATTGTCTAATTCTGTTATCAACAATTAAATGCAACTTGAAATAAAATACATGGTTCCAATCAAATGAAATTGGTAATGAGAAAAAATTAGACCAAAAAGATACAAGAATATATATTTCTTGTATGTAAAGAATCTAGAGTTATTTGTACTCCACTTTTTAATGAGATTAAAATTCGCTCACTTTTTTTTAATTCGAGTAGATAATTTTCCTTAAACAAATTATTCAACCAATAAACAGGAAAAGACTTTTTTAATTTAGCATATTCTAAATCAAATAAAAGCTGAGAAGAATAGACAGATTTATTAAAAATATTCGGTGCTAACCACTGACGATTCTTATAACATCTTTTACACTCATTTTACCTGCATGCTTCCATTTCTCAAATATCAACATACATTTATTAAAAGTTATATTGCTGTAATTCCAAATGATATAATTTGCAATGTTTTTTTACTCCAAATATACCAATATATCTTAACTTGGACCAGCTACAAAAAAATCATAGTAAAAATTAGGTATATTTGCTTTTGTACAAAGAAAATGCATATCTTTTGTTGATATATTGTATTCAAAACATAAAGGAATTTTACCAATCTTTGATAACCAATAATTAAACAGAAATTTCCAACTACGTTCACTTTGCTCGAACAACTTGCTTATCCACGAAATCATAAGCGATTCGGTTTTCGATTCTAAGTGGACCATACCAAGACCACCTTCGTTTGTTTTATTTATACAAACATTTCTTTTAACTTTTTCTTTTGAAGAATTCCAAATAAAAGTATATAACATTTTATTTAGAGATTTGATTATTTTCTTGGGAACTCTAATCACTTTTGCAGGATACACAATTTGAGACACCAACAAAGTTTTGATGATAATAATTTTTTCAGAAAAATGTTAGATTTCTTAGTTTCCATACTCTAATAATATTTTGTATCTTATCTAGTTTATTTTGCAAATTATAATCTTCAACATCTTTCTCATTTTTCCCAACATATATACCTAAATATTTTATCGGTTCTTCAGTACATTCTATTTGTCCGGGGACAATATCAATATTAAACTTCAGCAGCTTGGTTTTTTTGCAAATTAATCCTTGGTCCAGCATTTGAACCAAATAGTTTTAATTCTTCCATCAAAATAGAAAGATAAATTTTATTTTTCATAAATATAGTTGTATCATCCGCAAATTGGGACATTTTTACTTCTACTTGATCATCATTTATCTGAAAGATCGGTAAACTGAGACCTTCAATTTTATGATTCTGTTTAATTTTCGTCGCCAAAACTTCTGCAACAATTATAAAAAGTAGTGATGAGAGGGGGCACCCCTGCTTTACACTTCTTTTAATTTGAAAAGTTTCAGAGATCCAGCCATGATTTAACACACGGCCTTTTTCGTTTTTATACATCGATTGAATCCACTGAATGAATGAATTTCCAAAATTTAATCTTTTTAAAAGGTAAAACAGAAAATTATGACTTATGTTGTCATAGGCTTTTTCAAAATCCAAAAACATGATTATGCCCGGGGCTTTTATGCCCTGATAATAATAAATTACATCTTGCACCAGACGTATATTTTCGGCTGAAGACCGTTCCTTAATAAAACCACTTTGATCGGGAGATACAATGCTCGTGTTTACATTTTGTAGTCGTTTGGCAAGAACTTGTGCAATGATTTTGTAATCCACATTTAGGATTGATATTGGTCTCCAGTTATGAATGTTTTTATTTCCTTTTTTAAACAATAACGCCAAAATGGCCATGTTTTGACTTGGAGACAATTGCTGCTTTCTATGTCCTTCATTTAAACTGTTCATTAACATATCTTTTATCTTGCTCCAAAAGCATTTATAAAACTCGACTGTGAGGCCGTCGCTACCTGGTGATTTATTATTCTGCATTCTTGACAGAGCCTCAACACATTCCTTTTCGGTTATATCACCTTCACAATTCGATGCTTCATTTTCATTTAAGATTTGTATATTTGTATGAAATAAATTTTTTTCGTACTCCAAATCACTATTACAGTTAAGGTTTTTATATAAATCATCATAATATTAACGTAATCTTTGTAATATTTTCACCTTATCATTAATGGTTTTACCCTTGTATTCTAAGCAATCAACTTCTTTCTTTTTTCCGTTTCTTTTTTCAAGGCCAAGAAAGTACTTTGTTGATTTTTCACCTTCCTCCATCCACTTCTCTCTCGATCTTATGTAAGCTCCTTTACATTTATGATTATACAAATCATCGATATCTTTCCTTATTTTATAAATTTCTTCGATATTTCTATCATTAGGAATACTGTCCATTTCTTTGTTCAATAAAAAATATTGCTTTTCCAATTGAACAAGTTTTTCTCTCTTTTTTCGTTGTACATCTATAGCATATTTAATTGTATATTCTTTTAAAGTTCTTTCAAAGTTATGATGGTCATTCAACAGATGCCCCCAATTTGGCCAAAGTTCATTGACCCTCAATGACCTTTGACCTTGGTGAAACTCAGGCAGGATATTCAGTAATACTTAACTTTATGTCTAAGTTTCATGAACTAGGTTTATATATTTTCTAAGTTATGATGACATTTCAAAGACTTAACATTAGGTTAAGATTTTGAGGTTGATTCCCCAACATGGTCTAAGTTCATTGACCCTAAATGACCTTTGACCTGAGTCATGTGCCCTAAAACTCAAGCAGGATGTGCACTAATACTTGATTAACTTTTTGGCTAAGTTACATAAACTAGGTTCATATACTTTCTAAGTTATGATGACATTTCAAAAACTTAACCTTCGGTTAAGATTTGGTGTTGACGCCGCCGCCGTCGGAAAAGCGGCGCCTATAGTCTCACTCTGCTATGCAGGTGAGACAAAAACCGTATTTTGTAGAAAATCTTGCAAGTATTTAAAAAAATATTTGTGTTGGAGTTAGGAGGTCTATAAAATACTGCGATCATTATGTTGTTAGATTTTGGTACCCGAATTTCAATGATAAGAGATTCAGCAATTTCATTTATACAATTAAAATCATTGTGAGTAAAATATTCTAGTTGTTAATTGATATAGATACCTACCCCTCCTCCCCGTCTATTACTGTGGTTTTCTACGTACGTATAACCAGGAATGAGTATAAACCATCAGATTCCTGAGATAACCATGTCTCGGTTAACGCGATTATAGACATTTTAGTTTGTGAAGATGAATCGGTTATTCGCGGGGGGTATCTTATTCCAGCTACTAATAACACAAAGCGCCATACTTGCATTACCGGTAAATAAATTGTAGGTAATAATCTGGTTAATTTGGAGCGGTTTCAAATGAGAGCAGAGTGCGTTATTTGAATATTGAATTGTAATGACGCTAGGTTAAGGATCGAGGCTTGGCGAAGCTCCGCGTCACGAATTACGTTTTAAAGGTCAAAGCATTCACACGGCTGTTTCGCTAAGTCATTCTCGAATACCGTCACTGGAAAACACTTTGATACCGTCATTTGAATTGCGCATTTCAAATTACGTGAATTATTTGTGAATGCAGTTGGAAAATACTCCGTCCATCAGAAAGGACGCAAATATTGGTCACGTGTATAGGAGAGTCGCAGCCTATGCACGTTAAAACCAGTACACTATTCGTCAAAAAGTAGGGTGTTCAGCCGGTGTGTTGCACCTGCCGGTCCCGGCAAAATTCAGGTCAAGTCAATCTTTAAGTTCATATGCCATAATAATCAATATAGTGATTGTGGGCATTAACGGAAAGACAAGACAAAGACGTCATTTTGCATTCACACGATCAAACTTAGTCATTCGAATGATCATTCAATTGAGACGTCACTCCAATGATCACTCGAATGACGCAAAATGCGAGCGTGTGAAACCCCTCTTGGATTGTTCATTTTTTTAATTTTTTATTTATTTGTATGTTCTCATTTACATCGTCACTGTACATTGAACAAAAAAAAAAAAAAAACAGCATGGACACAACGTTATATCTTTCTTTAATGTATTAATCAATTTAGCTTTTTATACAATTTTTCAACAAAAATAAAATAAAAATTTAAAGAAATATTTGAAATATTCTTAGAAGAAATTAAATGGAGAGCAAATATTAAAAAAAGTATTTTTTGGAAAAATTGCAAAACAAAGATTGTTCATTATTATCATCATTGCTCAATCATCAGGATAAGAAAAATCATATGATAAATATACGATTACACAAGACAAATATGAATATCGCTAATGTTTCTGTTATCATGGTATATTGGTAATGATATTTGCTCAATAAAGCAGGGAAAAACTAAATTACGGCATGAGATCACAAATGTTTGCAAACTTCGTACTTCGAAACCAATTTCGGAGGATGCAATAGAATATTAATATTGCGTTTATTGTTGTTATGATTGTTTGCGAGGGTAAAAGTACAAACGTTTTTCAGGTTCGTGACAAGCAAACCGATATAATTCAGGATATGGATTTATAGTGAAGCAAAAACTTTGGAAGCAGTGTTATACAAACGCAAGAAACAGTGATATGGGTACCAGGTAATCGCCTTTTTCTTCAAATATGGAGGGAAACCACCAAAAGCTACACGGTGAGGTATCTGGAGGGAATTTAAAAAGAGTAAAACAGTTGATCAAGCAGGGTGCTGGAATAAACCGAACAGATCAAGACGGATACACAAGTTTACATGTCGCTGTGCAGAGCAACCAGGTTAACATCATTGAATACCTCATTAAACGCGGCGCTGACTTGGAAAAGGTGACTACGTATGGACACACACCCTTACATCTTGCTGCATCGCTCGGACATCTAAAAGTAACAAAAGTTATACTCAGTCATGGAGCGAGCATTGACACAATAAATAAAGAGGGACAATCTGCATGTCACATTGCTGTAATTAAGGGCCACCTTGATGTCGTGCGATACTTAATCAACCAGGGGGCAAAGGCCTACCATGAGGTCAATGTTGCAAAAAACTCACTCCTACACATTGCAGCAGAATACGGCTCAACGGATATAGTGGAATACCTAATTGGTCAAGGAATTCAGGTAAACCAGGAGAATGCTGAAGGTTCGACTGCATTGCACATTGCGGCAAAAAATGGTCATCTCGATGTCACCAAGTATCTGGTTAGTCAAGGAACGGAAGTGGGGAAAGAAGATAAAAGAGGAAGAACATCCTTACATTGGGCGGTTAAGTTTGGCCATCTAAAAGTGGTAAAATATCTGATATCTCAAGGAGCTAATGTGAATAAGGGTGATAAACAAAGTTGGGCCGCATTGCACCTTGCTGCTGGGGCGGGTCATCTTGAGGTTGCAAAGCATCTTATTCTTCATAGAGCTGATGTGAATAAAAGGAGTGAGAGCGGCATGACTGCTTTACTCAGTGCTGTTTATGGGGGTCATGTTGACGTCAGCAAATATCTGATTCGTCAAGGTGCTAAGATAGATATGAAAAGGAATGATGGGTCAACGGTACTACATATGGCGTCAAAATTGGGTCATCTTGATGTTATTAAGTATTTGATAAGTCAAGGAGTTGGAGTAAATGAGAGTGATTGTTTTGGTGCAACACCGTTGTCTAATGTCATTCGAAACGGCATTACTACTGACATAATGGAGCACCTAATCAGTGCTGGTGCTGATGTGAATAAGCGTGATACCAATGGTTCGACATCATTGCATCTCGCTGCTAAGATTGGCAATCTCGACATCACCAAATATCTAATCACCAAAGGCGTTATGGTGAACAACAGAGACAATGACTTTACCACTGCGTTACACATCGCTTCTAGTATTGGCGATCTTGATATTGTCAAGTATCTGATCAATCAAGGAGCTCATGTGAAGAAGAGAAAAAATAATGGTCGGACCTCGTTACAAGTTGCTGCACAAGCGAATCATCTGAATGTTGTTGAATATCTGATCAGTCAGGAAGCAGGTATAAACACGCAAGACGAGCACGGTTTTACCGCGTTACATCTTGCCGCTCAGGCAGGTAATTTTGACATCATCAAACATTTAATCCTGAACGGGGCTGAAGTCAATAAGGCTAAATATGATGGTTTTACAGCATTACACAGTGCCGCTGAGAATGGTCATCTTGATGTCACTAAGTATCTAATTGATCATGGAGCTGAAGTAAATCATACTGACAGTAAAGGTTCGACGGCACTACACAGCGCTGTTGAGGGTGGTCTTCTTCATGTTGCAGAATATCTCGTTGCCAGAGGAGCTGATGTACATAAGGAAAATGATGCTGGTCAGACTGCATTCCACATAGCTGTTAAGAACAGTTTTCTTCATGTCACCAAATATTTAATTGGTGTAGGAGCTGATGTTAATAAAGGAGATAATGACGGTCACACTGCATTACAGCATGCTGCAAAGTATGGGTTTCTTGATGTTGTTGAATATCTGGTAGGTCAAGGTGCAGAGGTTAATAAAGGAGATAATGACGGCCACACCGCTCTTCATTATGCTAATATGAATGGTTGTTCTGATGTAATTGAGTATCTGGTAAGTGAAGGAGCCGATGTGAATAAGGGAGATAATAGCGGTCGCACTGCATTACACATTGCTGCTAGGGAGGGTCAGCTTGGGTTCATAGAATTTCTGATAGGACATAGAGCTGACGTCAATAATATCGACTACAAGTGTTGGACGGCATTACACATTGCTGCTGAATGTGGCTGGCTTCGTGTTGCAGAATGTCTGATCGTTAACGGAGCTGATGTGCATAAGGCAAACAATGCTGGTGAGACTGCATTGCACATTGCTGCTAAGAATGGCAATCGAGCTGTCATCAAATACCTGATAGAGCAAGGAGCCGATGTAAATCACAGAGATAACGACAATCACACTGCATTACTGTATGCTAAGATGAATGGTTTTCGTGAGATCGTTGAATATCTGATCACCCAAGGAACCGATGTGAATAAGGGAAGTAATGACGGCCACACTGCATTGCAAAATACTGCCGCTAAGAAAGGCCATCTTGATGTCACCAAAACTCTCACAAGCCACGAAGCCCAAGTCAATGGAGACATTAATGGCTGGAGTGCCTTACACGCTGCTGCTGAGAGTGGTCATCTTGGTGTCACCGAACATCTCATAAGTGAAGGAGCCCAAGTCAACAAAAAAGACAATAAAGGTTCAACTGCATTACACGATTCGTCTCTTCAAGGTCATTTAGATGTCGTTCATTGTCTGATATGGCATGGTGCTGACGTAAATACGGGAGACATCGATGGCAATAGAGCTTTACATTTCGCTGCTTTCAGTGGCCATCTTGATGTCACCGTGTATCTTCTTAACCAAGGCGCTGAAGTAAATGAAGAAGCTGAGAATGGGAATACTGCATTGCACTATGCTGCTTGGAGAGGTCATCTAGCTGTCACGAAATGTCTTACTAAATATGCTAATCAAGAGGGCGCTGCATATGAAAACATAAAACCTCGTGATCCGCCTTCGCATCAAGAAAGTCATACCGGTGTCACCAAGTATGTTTTGTGCAGTGCAGACGTGAATAAAGCAAACAATGAAGGTAGAACTGCCTTACACTTTGCCTCAGAAAAAGGCCATACTGTTGTCGCAGGATACCTACTTTCTGAAGGAGCTATCGTGAATAAAGAAGATAATGGTGGCTGGACAGCATTACACTTTGCTGTTCAGAATAGGCACTTTGATCTGGTTAAAGTTCTGTTAGAGGCAGGGTCAGGTCCTGACGCAGAGGACATTCACGGACAGACATCTCTACAGCTGTCACAGTTACTTGGGTATGAAGACATCACTGATCTTCTCATCAATGGTCGCAATTCAGAGGTAAACTGAAACCACTTTGTTTCCTTCTTTCTATCTGCCTAACCTCTCTATATCTCCCCCTCTATCCACATTATCTCTCTTTCTATCTCTCTCACTCAGTTCAACATAGATGTTCATTTATGATAACCTTCATTCACCAGAGACCCTGGCCCTCATTGGTTTTTTTCTTCACTGTAATGGTTAGTTTTGGTCATTTTCGCTCATTTATTTTCCGTAGCAGGCGATGCTAGACTGCTAGTTTATACTATAAGTACGCAGACACTATTGCAAATAAAAATCAATTCTGGACTCGGTAATACTAAATATTTTATTTCTCAAACTGTAGCTATATTATAAAAATCAGTAGGCAAAGCTTTATAGTACAAGAACATTGTTACTTTCAACTTTAAATGAATTAATCAATTTTGTTTGGATTGCATTAATTGTTTCATATAAAAAGGGTCTAGGATCTCAAAGTTCTTGAGAAATATGAGATGTAACCATTATACCAGTCACGTAGTATTATACATCAGCATGTAGGTAATCTATTTAGCATTGAGATGACGATCGACCTCGACATTTTTTTACCCTTAGGGATATTTCAGTGGGAAAGCAAATGAGCCAGTGTCTCGAAAATGTGGGTGGTTTCGGACCGTTTGCAGTAGCAAGAGTTGTGAACATGGACAATATCAAATGAACGGCGAGACGTAAATAGTGAATCAATTGTAATAATATCTACATAAAATTGATGGAAAAGAATACAATATAATCCTATCAGTCTGGTGTGAGATTATCAAAGGACAAGTCCACCCCAACAAAAAGTTAATTTGAATAAAAAGAGAAAAATCCAACAAGCATAACACTGAAAATATCATAAAAATCGGATGTAAAATCATAAGTTATGACATTGTAAAGTTTCGCCTAATCTCACAAAACAGTTATTTGCACATTCTGTTGGTTGAGCAAATGAGGAAACTGATGACGTCATCCACTCACTATTTCTTTTGTATTTTATTATGTAAAATAGGGAATATCCTTTTTTTTCTCTTCATTGTCAACTGAAAAAACGATTAATTCCTCCCTGAACATGTGGAATGAGCAATGACGGTTTGATACCATATGATTCAGTCAAGTTTGTTCTTATTGTCAAATCTATAAAAAATGAAATATTGATAATGCAAACTATAAAAAAAAAAAAAAAATAGTGAGTGAGGGACATCATCGACTGTCTCATTTGAGTTGTGCATATCACTGTTTTGTGAAAAATAAGCAAAACTTTGAAATGTCAAAACTTCATTTTACATCCGATTTGATGAATTTTTCAGCATTTTGCTAGTTTGATTTTTCTCTATTTATTCAAATCACCATTTTTGTTGGGTGGACTTGACCTTTAATAATTAAAAAGATATACCCGGATTTTGGCAATATTATGTTCGTAAAAACTAACGTTCCCTGTGTTGAAGCTCTGTGTGTGGACTTTCAGCCACTCATATGGAAGCGACTAACCATTTTGGAACCTCTTTTCTACACAATACATATCAACTTTTGAAATTGTACATTTCCCATTCACCCTCAACAGATGTTACACTCAAGTTAATTATGCAAATCTTCCACACAAATTTTGATTGCATGATTCACGTGCCATCTGACCCATCGGCGTTATATATCTATGGTATCTTTTACAATGAATGAATATTGCTTAAATGATTCTTGCATTGAAAAATTACATGAACAAATTCCTTTGGTTTATGATATATCGGAATGTAACGGTATTTCACCTATTACCTTTCTCTATCCTTTGTAGGTGAGCCAGGTTGATGTACTTGATATACAACATGCCATAGAACACGGCCACACACCCTCCATTGAGAAGATAGTTTCAAGTGGAGCTGATCTCAATGCCCAGAATACTGACGGTCAGACGTGTCTTCACAAAGCCATCAAACTCTGTTACAAGACTGGGGTAACTGTGGAAGGAAGTGCCGCACTAAAAAGGGTGAGACACAACATATAATGTTACAGACCTTAGACGTGTGACGTCATAATCTCATAGCGCCCTCCCTGAGAGGATATAGGCATATCCAAAAACGGAGTTGTCGGAGATGCGCCGGCTGCAAATCACCAACGTACGCAAAGCAAGATGGCGGCACTAAGACGTCAATGCATAAGGTCTATATTCCGAACCACACGGTTTATTTCCAATTCGTCCAATGCCAATTTGTCCAACTGCCAACTCGATTACTATCATTTGGTCTACCATCAGTTCGTCCACTCACCAAATGGTCTACTTTCATTTAGTCTAATGCCATTCCGTGTAATAACCAGTTGGTCCAACAACCACTTAGTTTATATACCATGTGGTCTAAAGTCTTAATTGTGCAAAATGAATGAAAAGAAAATGGGTATTAGACCAAGTGGTTATTAGACGAAATGGTAATAGACAAACTAGTGATTAGACGAAGTGATGATTCGACCAAATGGTTGTCATACGAAATGCTGATGGACGGAATGGCAGACTAAATGAAGGTAGACCATGTGATGAGTGGACAAGTTAGTAGTGGACGAATTGGCAATGTACCACCACCAACATATGCGTTTTTCGATCACGAACATAATGGATCAGCAAATTAAAGTGCCTTCTTCTTTGGGCACCCTCAGTGGCAGATACGAGGGCACATCTGGAGCCCCCCTTTTCAGAGCCATGACAAATATAAGTGAAGACTTCCTTCGAAATCACTGACCCGCCCATGGGCATGCTGTATTGAAAGGGGCTACTGTCCTATTACTATTAGTTGGCATACATTAATAGCCACATAAACTTGTGTGTTTCAGATTTCGGACGAGTTTTACGATGGGAAACTATCTCCCGAGATGGCCCTCGTGTTGTATCTCCTGGAGAACGGAGCTAGGATAGATGTGGAGGATGCGGATGGCAACTTACCGATTCAGTATGCCAAGGATGAGGTGGTCAAACAGATGATTTTATCGAGGTGATTCTTAAAGCCACCGCACACCTTACGATTGGTCGGGGAACCGGTTTGGAATAAAACATATTAACATTTGATAGAATATTGAGACATGGAACATATCGCTTTTTAAAGTTTTAAGTCATCGTACGAATACTTCCGTTCAAATATGTGACTACGATACCATCCTTATTAGAATTTAAGCGAACTGAATATCTCGTCGTAATGATGTCTAGCAATTGTACGATTTGCTACGATTTGAAATCAAATTGACCTGTACTCTAAAATAAAGGCTTGCAAACATCCATTGTTATATCAGTAATCTTACAGTTAATTTGAACCTCCATATTTTCAGATAATTAGCAAATGTGCTCTATCACAAATTCGGACAGATGACCGGTCGTAAGGTGTGTGAAAGCCTTTGCGAGTATTACTGAAATGTCTTAATGAGCCATAGAGGTATAGACATTGTCCGTGTATAGCTTTGATGGAGGCTCGATATTGAGAGTTAAATCTATGTATCACTTAATGTTCACTTAATACTTAATATTTGTTTCAGCACTTAAATCATTTTGAAAATTTGAAGAAAAAAATATTGTTTGTACCTTTCTCCTTCATACGCTGATATTTTCATTATGGTTCGTCTCGGTAGAATCGTAATATATATATATATATATATATATATATGTGGGTGTGTGTGTGTGTGTTGGTGCGTGTGAGTGTGTGTGTGGGTATGTGTGGTGTGTGTGTACAGCACTACAGACAATCCAACCTTTTTTTTGTTATTACTTTCAGATTGACTTCATTGGAGGACATCAAATCATACCGAGGTAAGAGGTCTTTAAAAATTGTGTACCACCCCCTCCCCCGAGAAGACGCTAAAATTAATTATTGTTGTATAAAAAAAAAAAATCGCCTTTTCAATTTTATTCGATTTAATTTTTTGTATCAATAGTGCATGGAAGTCCGGATCGCTCACTCATGATACAAATACGAGAGTGCACAAAGATAAAAAAAAATATATAATTTTTATATTGCATTTTTTTTTAAAGCAGGAGAAAATGCAGAACAACATGTATTTTGATGAAAAAAAACTCATGTTATTTATTCTATTCATCCTCTACATATGGACCGGATAGCCCCCTTCAATCAAATCAGGGGCCCAGACGTTGAAGATATTTAGAGCAAAAAGAAAGAACTACGTTGAAATCGGATGGCTTGCTTGTGCAGGCCGCATACTAATATCGATTACAATCACACACACACACACACACACACACACACACACACCCTCTCACACACCCACAACACCAACCCTCCCCCACACACACCCACACATCAAACATCATGAAGCCACCCTGGCTCTTCTCAAGATTGCTACAATGTGTATAATCAGTCAACACTTTCTTGTCTATTCATTATCATGCTTATATTTTACATCAGAAATTGGACCTGCACCGTCAGTGAAGTCTGTTGAGGTCGGAGCTGATAGCACTTTGGAAACAGCACTAGACGATCATGGCGTATCAGTGATCATTCCTCCAGATGCCATTCATCAGGATCACTCACGTCGGATCATCGTAACGCTTTTAGAACACCCTTCATGTCTGGATGTTCAGGAAGATGAATCATTGGCATGCTGTGGTATCAAGTGTGATCCCGGAGATATGATCTTCAATAAACCCGTGATGATCAGAATTCCACATTGTTTCTCTGTCACCAACCCATATCAAGTACTACCAGATATCGTCTGCTATGAATGGGATTCAGTGAACGGTAATTTTTTCTGATCAAAATGATACTTTAATAATCTATGTCATACCAAGGTGGTAGGTTAATGCAAGAAGAAGCGGAGAGTATTGGGGAGAGTATCATAAGATGTGCCAAGAATCCGTTTAAGAGTAATCAATTGCCAAAAACTACGCTGCAGAATGGCTTTATCAAATCCATGCAACTGCCGCGTCGCTTAGGTGTACCAGACCCCGTTGTGAGGGATGCGGTCCTATTAGTCCTAACCTGCCTAAATTCGAGTCACTCAAAGTAATATGGTGTACAGTTTGTTCGGTGTTCTTCCATACTCATTGTCTGACAGGCTGCTGATGGCTTAAGTCTTCAGCTTGTTATAGCTTCGAAACGACTGACGCCTCTGCGACAAGGGAGTTCGACACCTGAATGAAACTTTGTACCAGGGGCGATGGTTAGAGTTGAACAGGTTTTGCCATCTCTTACCAAACCTGCTTCTAGTTTTCATTGAAGTTTGAGTGAAGAGTCTCTGTGACGGCTGAACGGTCGACGAGGATGCGTTAGTAGCCGGGGTTTTGTTGTGTTGCAACACAACAACACACCGGCTACCGAAGTTTTCACCCTCGTGGGATTCTTGAAATTTTGTTAAGCCTTCTTAATTAGCCTGAATGTGTAATGTTCACTGCGGAAGGGGGAGGGGCAAGTATGTCCGAGAGGAATAGGATGCTTACTGGGATCGGTCTAAAACGTCCAATAACTCTCCTCGTAGTGTCATTTAGGGAAACATCGGGCTTTTGGAATTAGTTTCTACTCCAGACTGGATCAGCATATGCTGCATCGCAGTTGACAAGAACAGGGGTATCTGTGCGAATCGCATGTCAACATGGGCTCCCAAATAAGAGCCAGGAAGACGATGCAGAAGGTTGTTCTTTGATGAAAATTTGATTTGTCTGATGTCATTATGTCAACAGATCCCTAATATGCAATGTAGTATGAATTCCCATGAGATTTGTCTACTCTTCTCGAATAATATTTTGTTTTTGTTAAGAAGCATGCATAAAAAACTTTATCAGATGGTGAATTGAATGTACATAAAACATCCTGTCTCACTTTATGTTTATGGATATCTCGATAAGAAGTCAAACATAACTGGTAAGATTGTAAAAACCATTCTGTACTGATTCTTTTTAATGATCAGATCTACCAATTACGTCAAGGAGGAGATCATCCACCTCACCAGACAAACCACCACACTGTAGAGTGTACGGTAGACATCTTGAGCTCTACATTGACCACTGTGCCGAGTGGTGGGTTCTTATTCCCCTCGAACAACAACTGGTCCGACAGAAGCTTATTTGTACGCCATACATCCCGGACAAGATAGACAAAGGCAAGAAGATCGATGTTCACATCCATCTTCATGCGAACCTTCCAGGAATGGATGCGGTAAGTCGAGGCTTCAATCACCTTTATCAGATCTTTATCAATCTTTGGAGGTGAAAATTGCTGCCTTTAGGTTCCATGTGTCATAGGACATTTGCACCACTTCAACCTCTACCATCAAAACGTAATAAAAATCTATACGCGGTACTCCAATAAGTAAGGTCACATTGATGTCTCAGTTCCGTGCACACTACGTTTTATATCTTACTACTGATGAGATACAAATCGATGATGTTGAGCATTGCTAGTAGGTCCATGATAGCACACATGGTCTTGCACTTATGCATTATTCTAGATCACACTTAACAATTTCGTGTCGTTAAACAAACCCAGATTTACTGTTCATCTGCTAAGAACCAGACAAAACCAATTTGCGCTGAATGGGTACGTATTCATGAGGGCCCATCTCCGACCCCCTACCCCATGAACCCATTCCCACAAAATTTGTCAGATATATGTACTCTTATGATAGCTAGTACGGTGTTTCTAAACAATATGGGTCCAGATCAGAATCTTGTGGGCGGAAATACCATATTGAGGGTCGAGGTACCACAATAACAGATAAGGAACAATATCCTGGTGGAAAATTTACTGCACCTGTTTATATTTTGGCTGATGATTATTATCGTCGTTACTTTATTCTAGGATGCCGAAGAGGAGGAAAGGAAGCAATCATATCACAAGGCCCATCCATCTGTTCCTATCAACGTAGCAACCAAGTCTGGAGACCTTGATGTGGTTTGCCACCGTGAGGGCCATCGTGATGTAAAGGAGGTAAAATTCCTCTCCAGACTTGGGATGTAAACGTTTCCACAGGAGATCAGTCTTGTAAATTGTCTTACATTCATCACTATGTATGAAATCCTGCCAATATTTGACCCACAATCATTTTAATGTTAGAAATTATATAGTCAAGATGCCGTCAGAGAGCGAAGTTGGTTCAGTCGGCAAAGTGTCTGCCCGTCGAACCAAAGATCTAGGGTTCGAGTCCACCCCGGGCGGGTGACTAAAGCCAGTGCGTTGTGCGTAAACTTGTCTTGTCTGTTCCATAGGTGCAGTCTGTGTTACAGTGGAAAACGCCCCATCCCTCGGATAGGACATTAAATGGAGGGCCCTTGTAGGGGAGAGTCACCACCTTTGCACGTTAAGAACCCAGTTCACTAAAGGGGAAAACCCCGGGGTACTGGTCCACCTGCACTCTCCCAATTAGTTATATCGGGAGGAGAGCCCTGCGGGTCAGTGATTTCAGTTTGCTTTTCACCTCTCAGGCACAGGTGACGCCAAACAATATATAGTAAGAGTAATTATAGTCAAAGGACGAGGACACCTTCGTACTTTCAATTGGAGCCTGAACAAGTACCCTCCTTCCATTTCAAAAACGTCCACAGTACCAAAAGCAGGTGGGGTTTTTTCTATCATAAATAATGCACCAACTATTCTATTTGCTTGATAGGGTGAAATATATGCCCTTTTCACGTATCCAGAATTGAAAAGTATAGCCCTTTTCTTCTTTTTTTACTTAACGGAATAATATTTCGATAATGTATTGTGGATTTTGTTCAAAGCCATTCAACGCGTTGAATTGGAATTAAGTTAAGCATCTTCTGCGATTCGATTTTTTAGGATGGAGTAAGCTTCCCTCTCTTCCTCCTTTTATCAGTGAAAAATCACTGAGATTAAAGGCCTATAACTTAAAAACAAATGGTAAGTCTAGCGCTATAAATCGTATTATGTGGAATATATTTACTTTGCTTTTTTGTATTATGATTTTAGGTTCTCCCTCTAAAAGATGTTCATAGCAATATGAGAAACCACATTCTTTTACCAGTTACCGTAAGTGAAGAGGACATTGACTTCCCACTAACTATCACAATCGCGCAGACGGGAAAGCTTGATGTTGCAATATATTTCGCCTTTGTCTTCAATAGTTCAGGTAATTCCCCTAGGAATAACATCTGTACTTTTATGGAAATTGCATAATATGCATTGAATTTAATGAAACATTTCATGAACATGATACCGGTGATATCTGATTGAAAAGGGGGATTTAACTACCTGTATATAAGACGGGACTTATTTACATGTTGACATGACTACGTCTTGACATTTATTTTAGCCCTGTACAAAAGATTTAGCCAAATTATTTCATTCTTACCGTCTTGGTTTATCTATGCATGTCAGGAGAACCCATGGGGCCCTCTGAGCATGTTTAGAAAAAAAAACCATAATGATTTAAGGGTCATACCAAACGTTAGAAATCACTGAGTCAGTGATACATTATACATACCATAGTTTATATCGACCGATTTCTTTACATTTCATACCTTATTTGCAACACAGATGGTGAAGAGCAAGAACCTTCTGTAGAAATCGCTTCTTCTGTTCGGTAAGCGATCACCTTTTATTTTGTAATATCTGTGGTATGATAATATTTTGTAAAAATGCACCAACAACAGTATTTTTTATGTTAAAAATACTAGACCATTAGAACCTTCTGTAAGCAGTGCACTGAATATGCTTTCTAAGTTTGACGAAAGCGTTGTTCCTACAGAATGGCATGGATAACTCATTAATCTTTGTTTATTACAACAATAATAGTAATAATAGTAATAATGACAAAAATAATAATAATTGACTTTTATAATTATATAGCGCTTTATCAATCTACGACTGCTCAAAGTGCTTTACAATTATTATTACCCAGTCACTGGATTCATAGCTTTTACGCAGTCCGTTAGGCGCACTCTTGATAAACCAACCACAATGGCGGTTGTTTTCTATCGGTGCCAATTAGCACCTTGGTGAGAGTGGCAAAGTGTGGATTGACGCTTTGCCAAAGGAAGCTAGGCCATGGTGGGGTTTGAACACACGACCTTCTGATTATAAGGCGAGCGTCAGAACCGCTACGCCACGGCGCCTCCAGTGCGCCATCCTTGACAAGGCTCAAGTTAAGTGCTTTTCTACCATGACAAAAAAGGTTCATGAAACCTTCACACGTAAATATTGGGCATGACAATCGATCTATCATGAAAGTTCAGCTCACTTACTTCAAATAATGGTAATTTGTATAATCTGACGTGCTATAATGAAAGATGGCTCCAGATTGGCGTTTACCATAGTGTAAGAAGCAAAATGCAAAAGACCAGCTGCGGGCGGGGGGGGGGGGGGGGGAGGGTGGGGCGGGGCTGACAATGTATTTATTTTATATATATTTACCATTCCTTACCAGCGTGGTTAGAGGCATTTCAGGAACTGACATCCAGGATGTCGAGCTGCACAGCATTGCTGAGAAGATGTCGGTGAACCATTTCTATGATTTGGGGATCGCACTTGGCTTTCGAATCCCCAAGTTGGATACCATCGAATACATGCAGTTAGGAAACAGGCAGCAGGCTATGTACCAAATGCTGGTAAAATGGAGGCAGGCACAGCCATCTGGTCTTGCAGCGAAGGATGCGTTGCTGTCAGTAATGGAGTCGTTAGATCTGCCAAGCATGCCAAGTGAGGACATGCAAATAACAGGTTACTTCTTTAAATACCGGTTCCGGTCCTAGGAAATCGTTATTAGGCAATTTGTAGGTGTGGTAAATTAGAAATTGCAACATTTCGTAGATGATACACAAGTCTTCTGATTGCAAAGGATGACAGTTATCGTTGACAACCATTGCAAGACCCGGGGCAAGACCTTGGGGGAATGAAACTATAAAAGGGAACATTTTAAGTGTAAAGTCAAAGTGATGGGTGACCAAACTCAAATTATACACAATATTGAAGCATTTATATAACAAGAAAACAATAATTGATATACAAGTTAATAGCATTACAAACCTAAAAGTAATAAGTCACTGCTTTCGTTGGTACACAGCTATTTTTGGATTCGACTATTTTCATTCATAGTTCCAACAGCTTTTGAATTTCTCTGTCTCTCTCTCTCTTGAGAGGGAGAGGGAGTAAGCGAAAGTGAAGTGAGAAGGAGTGATCGAGGGAGACAAAATTGTACTTTAAGACACCAATTTGAAACAAATTTTTCCTCATTTCTTTCGTTCCTCATATCGCCTTACTTCAATTGACCTGCGTATACCAGACCTCGGTTCTGTCAGGTAAGTGCCTATCCAGTCTGTATTTTGGCCCCCTAAATACAATGTTTGTTTTTGTAATTGATATGCATATATTTGTGTCTTTTTTATATACAAACTTTGCGTCTTCAAAGGAAATAAATGGGTTCTTTATCTCCTAAACGAAAGAAAATAAAGATAATGAGAAAGTTAACGCCTCCATCTTGAAAAAAAGTGAAACGAAGATTGTAGATGTACACAAGATAGCATTAACAGTCCGAGATGGGCATTGGCTCTTTGACAATACTCCCAGTCAAACTTCAGCAGAAAATATCACTAGTCAAATTACGACCTTAATGATTCACAAATTCCTGTATAATAATCACTTCATTAGGTGAGGATTGGTCCAGGAACATCCGAAATAAGTAACAGACTTTCATCAGTATAATTTTCTATTATCTATACGCATTCATATAATCATAATTGATATAACACATGAAAGGGGTTGGGGCAAACATGCTTTCCTGTGGAGCTCCGTATTTTACAGGCGTATGATCTGAAATACATTTTGCATGCAGAATAATAAATGAAGATTAGTCAGGTATGATCTTAACCATTTAAAGCAAGGTCAAACAAGACCCATGACTTGTAATCCTATGAAAATAAATTTCATGATTTACACTCCCTATATCGAATAAATTTTGTAAGGAGATAAGAACCATTTCGGCAAAAAGTCGACAGATAGTTCATTCTGTACATAACCCAACTAACAAATCCGACGTGCTCTACATGTCGAATGGTCAATTACGAGATTGAAATCCTTATATACTGTTCAGTTTTGTTTAACAGAGTCTACTTTTTTTTTTTTTCTATTTACGATTTAAAATAAAAAAATAGTGAAATCCAAGACAGTACTTTGCTTACCCTCTCTAAGACGATCAAAGCAAATCAATTCTACGAGGTAGGACAATTGCTTGGTCTAACAAAGATGGATCTTCAACACATAAAGCACCGGACATTCTGCAACCAGAAAGATGCTAACCTCCAAATGCTTTATAAGTGGAAGTCATCCCAAATATCGGCAGAGAAAGGCATGCAGACTCTGAAACTTGTTTGGGAATCAATACAAGCAGTAGGAAAAACAGAAAGCTGCGAAGGTATGTTTCGCCTCATGTTATGAAAAACGGCAAACTACATTTTCTGTCACGGTTGTTTCATGAACAGAGGTCGATTTCTAAGCCATAGAAAACAATTGGATACTTGTTTTATACTCCACTACAAATCAATTAGTGTCCCATTTAGTTTTGTGTTCAGGGATGTTTATTTCTAAACCAGTTGGATAATTAGAGAGAATGGAGATTCCAAAATTTGAATTAATTAAATGTCGAGCAACCCTTTACGCGATTTCAAAGAATACACGCATAGACCCAGTGGATCGCGGATTCTTAGCGCATAACATTTATGACGACGTCTTCTTTTTTCAGATTTCATGGATAAAGGAGATTCCGCTCGTCTGGACCAAGTTCCTGCAGAGGACACTGTACCATGTGGACCTACCTACGAATCAGAGGATATGGACTCATACACTGAAGTGGGTGAGTTACATCATGGACTAGTAGGTCCATGTAGGTCCATGGTTACATCACAACAGATGTCTATGTAGGTGTATGTGAGTGTGCGTATATGCATAAATGGCCAATAGGCATATTCTTGTTCCACGCCCCATTTTGATGAAATTTCGGCTTTGTGCCTGATCCCCCTATTTTCTCATTCCTTGGAAAAGGGATGGGCTTATGAATGATATAGATATACCATTCTATCCTTTGAATCCTAGTGGATTGGCAATGTTACTATTTTATTATCTGCAAATTCGACCCGCGGCAATAAGAAGTCTTCACCAGAACAACCTACGTTAAAGGTTCCCACAATACTTTCTTACAGCTTGGTAACCTATACGCCAATCCGAATGACGTATCTTGAACAGACACTGTGAACGGTGGTATTTCATTTAGTCTTTGATTGAATGAATGATGATCTGTTATTCCGCAACAAATCCTTTTTTTATTTCGAAGATGCTCGCGGTGGATCCGGGGGTGGAACTCCGGTGAAATATGAGAATTCTCACGAAGATCCCGACTTACATGGCGGAATGTCAAACACAGAAGAGCTTTGCAGCGTTGCCCGTCCGGTAAAAAGTCTCTCACAAGTATGTCTACTTGGGAAATCACTTTGTCTGGGTGATGACGTCATTCTTGAGATCATAGATCTACAAAGACTGTCAGTGCTTCATAGCATCGCACGGCAGATTCTAGACATTTGGTGGCATGGTTTGAAAGAGGACGAAAGGAAAGATCAGAGTTCAAAGCTGCTTCTCGAATACAACATTACAAAAATCAAAGAAGGTAAGTATCTGACATTCATTTTCATATAACCTGCAAACGGAGCTGCTGTGACCCCACAATATTTTTGCGAAAATTGTATTGTAGGTGTTCTTTTAACATATCTTTTTTCTCCTACCAGCAAAATTTGTTCATACTTGTCGATATGGCTCTTATACACTTTTGTTCTCACATTTCTTACAAAAACGCGTGTTATCCGTTTTTGCTCAGTTGCGTCACTCCCTGGAAGACAATCCAAAAGGGGCGCCGTCTCTAAAACTAAGCCCCTTACGTTTATTGCGTCAACCATATTATTTCACCAATCACAGCTATTTGCTAATCCTTTCCTGAAAAGTTCAATTTACATGATTAATTTAGCATATAGTTTGAAGTGTATTATTTTGAGAACCCTTTCGGTATGTGTTGCAGACATCAGCATATGGATGAATAATAACAGACTAAAGCTGAATGAAGCAAAAACTGAATTTCTGGTAGTAGGTTCACCATATAACCTTCGTGGGTTAGATAATATTTCTATTGATATTGGTACATCACAAGTCTTACCATCCGCTTCAATTAAGAGTCTTGGTGTATATTTGGATTGTAACATGTCTATGACAAAGCAAATTGATTTTTTATGTAAATCTGTTAGGTTTCAATTAAGAAATATATGTCGCATACGAAAGTACATAACAGTAGATGCATGTCATCATGCGGTACGTAGTCATGTACTATCTCGGATCGATTATTGTAATGCACTCCTTACAGAAGTTCCCCAAATGCACGTAAGGCGACTACAGAGTCTGCAAAACTGGGCAGCACGTATTATTCACAAAGTTGACCGTAGACATGATGCTATTCCACTAATAAGGGCATTACACTGGCTACCAGTTAAACAAAGAATATTATTTAAGATTCTTTTGTATGTATATAAATCATTTCATGATCATGTACCAATGTATATCAAGGGGGCACTTCAGGTTCATAATCATAAACGAGAAGGTTTGCGGTCAGGTGGAGATCATTTTAGACTAACCTATCAGACAACCCGGAGCAAGGCCGGTGAACGTAGTTTTACTGTTGCTGCGGCAAAAGAATGGAACAAGCTTCCCACTAAATTAAGATCTGAAACTTCTCTTCTTAGATTTAAAAAACAGTTGAAAACGTACTTGTATCTAGGATAGATGTAGCTTTTTTAAGTGTTGTAAATTGATCTACAGTGTAAACGCTATGATATAGTGTACTATGTATAGCGTTCCTAAATGCCTTATTATTATTATTTAATACTCTTGAAACACCTAAAAGAATCTCTCATTTTGTCACGTTTGTGTTCCTTTCTTTCCCTCTGTGATTTATCTTGTTCGTGACTCATACCCCCCCCCCCCCCTCAAGTGTATTTTAGATCTAGAAACTACTTCTTGAAAGTGAAACAAATGGTAACCATTCCAAAACAATCAATGCCCTCAGGTCGTGAAGATGTCCTGGGCGCTATTCGGTCCACCGCAGACCTACTGACCTTGTGTCATCGAGTAACGGTGAATTCTTCGAGAGTTCTGCAGATCATGAACGCATCTGTAACTTCTCTACCGTCTTACGTCATCGGTCGTGTGGTTATGAAGATGCTGAACCAATGGTTGCAGAAATGTGGAACCAGAGATAGACTTCTGGCAATTGCTCAGGCGTTTCGTTTCAATGACGCAGCCAAAATGATAGCAGAAGGTAAATGCCGTTCAAATTTTTACCTCAAAGCGACGGGGGGGGGGGGGGGGGCTGCAATCCTAACCACACGTTTGTAATTATTTACCTAATCATAAACTTTGAAGCATTGGTAAGAGTTGATTAACATCAACCTTATTACAATGGAGTATCGTGTTTGTAGCTTTTCAATCTTATGAAACTGTGATATTTGAATCACCTCTTTTCTCAGATGTCAGGATAGTTTTTAAGCCTCTTTCTGTTAGCTATTTTCATTTGAAAAGGTAATTTTACGTGTGACAACTTTAAATCCTGCCAATTAGAAAGCTGAAATTTACAAAGCATTTAAATGTATTTTTTTAACATACACACATAAAAACACCCCCACACACAGTCTTGTAATTTGACGATTGGGGGCTGACTTATAATTAATCGACATAGTGGGGACTCAGTAGTGGTCTCATACACTCCTAATTCAAATGTATTCCACAAACCAGGCTCAGTTTTAGACATACGTGAGCGTGGTTCGCTAACCAAGTAGATTTGACCGAACGGAAATTCTTTTTTTTTGTCCAAATACTGGATGGAACGGTTTAAATGAGATGAGGAATCGACTGGCATGGTTGTCTGGAACGTGGACGTCCACGGTTGATAGGTAAAATGTAAAAAAAAAAATGTCCCCAGAACTAGGCCATTGAAAACTTGCATGCTAACATACACACCAAACCCACACCAACAAACCCTCACACCCACCCAAAACTACACACACTCACACACACACACACACACACCCTCACACACACACACACACACACACACACACACACACACCCTCACCTATATGGATGGGTATACACATCCAAATACACACAAACACACACGCGCACACCCTCACACACATACATGTATACACGTGAATGAATTACGTCTCTTCAGGAATAGGCCTACCTATGATTCGTGGCCTATCCTCCCGAGGTCGGTTCGCAAAGCTTGACCTTTGAAGGCGTGATTTTATTTGAGTATATCTTATCCTCATCCATGTCTTCAGCACTCGGATCGCAACCAAGCTACCCAAACTTCATCTCGCACTGCAACGTTGACCACAGAGGAGGAACCCTGGCCCTCGATCAACTTGGTGTCACTCTATCTATTCCCGAAGGAGCTATACCAAAAGGAATGAGATCGGTTGTGACCCTTCAGGTATCAACTCATGATGCTCCTAGGATTCCCCTCAGAGACGGTGAGGTCCTGGTTACCCCAGTCATAGAGACTTCCCTCACACAAGAACTACTCAAACCTTGCAAAGTCGTACTACCACACTGTATCAGTCTCCGGGGGAGAAGTGATGACTGTTCTACCATTCTCCACACCAAAACAAAACCAAGTAAGAAGTAACATTACTATTCAGGTATATTGTCTTAAAGGTAAAAAGTGTGTATGATTTATTGCTGATTTAATAACAATAATGGACACCCCCTATTCTTAATTATACGGTGCTGGAATTTATTGGAATTCTACAGTTGGTAATATATCACCCTTATTAGGTTTGTTCATCACTTCATAATTATAATACCGAAAAGTATACTTTGTTAAGCCCTTTTTTACAAATTGAAAATAAAATAAACAAACAAATAAGTCATTTATGATATAAGTTTTAACTTTTAAGATTCTAAGCAATGATTAATTGTATAATATGTATAATATGTCTTTTAAAAACGACATTTTATTTTTTAAACAATATATCAAACTTTTTTAAAACTTGAATATCAAATCAAGTAGTAAAACAATGATTATGTTAATGCTAGATTTTCTATACTTATTCCATTTTCTTTTGGTCCCTATTCTTAACAAAGATTAAAGTTCAATAAAAGGATAAAGATAATACCCCTAATGCCTGTCTAAAATTTTTGTTAGGGGTCAGTAATGTTATTTATACTATATCATCGAATTGGTCAATCTTACAAAAGTGAAGAGGCCGCTGAACCTTTTTCCAACCGTCAATCCTTTGCGAAAATTTGGATATCAGAATATCTTGCACGCCCTTTCTTGGCGAAAAATTCTGCAAGTCCCTCAATGTACTTTTTTATCTTGCAAATGATAGTGACTGGATATTATGAAGCTAATCAGACTATACTGAATGTATCAGCCCTTTCGAACTTGGGAAGAGGTTTTAATACGCTTTTTTGACCGGGTGCTCAATATTAATGATCCACAGGCTTAGTGTTATTTGCCAGATTGCCTTTTTGGTGTTAGATTGACATGCGCTTTCTCCGAAGGTGATCATAAGGTTGATTTGTATTCATTCTCCAATTATTGTAATTTTCAAATTACCACAGGGACTTTCGGTCGGAGGAGCCTTACTAGGGGTACATCACATACCGCAAAATCTGAGATCGTGTTTCATACACGTCATCTTCAAGTCTTGGCTCTGTCTTCTAGCGATAGTCCAGGAGTTCAGTTAAGATGTGTCGTCTTCCAGCCAATCATCTTGACTCCAGAAGAGGAACCACGTTTACGCGTCTACATAGTTCATCCCTATAGGATATATATGAAGGTTTTATTTCCGATATGATACAAAGATTACTTTGACCTTACTTTTTTTCTTTAATACATGATTTTTACACCGCGTGTGTGTTTAATAAATATTATTGACATGGTCATATGCCTACCTTATACATATCTGTGTGATATCATGGTACAATGCTATTTAACAGGTGAATTATGAGGGTTGGATCTCCTATGTCACTGTGAAATAATATTACCGTTGCATTTTCGAATGTGCGATGTGATGGACAGGCAAATATACAACTTTTGTCATTTTAGTGAATTTGACGAGATGATATGATGAGAATACCGAAATTGGGCCAGATTCTATTTACTTATATTTAGTTGGTAGAAATTGTATTACTTGACCAAAGAATCAAGTCATGCCGTGATATTTTTACTGTGCTTTTTAATCGAAAATTATTTCGTATATGATTTTTTTTACAGCATATAAGCCGAAAGGAAAGGAATTCATCTGTTCCCTACTGTCAAGTCCAGAAGGAATTCCAGTTCTCAATACAGCCAACGTCAAAGCACCTGAAGATTATACTCCAGGATGGAGGAAAAGTACAGAAAAGAATGGTAATGTTTCATTTTCATGGAAGGGGGGGGGGGGGTTAACAGGAAATGTGGGGGTACCTAAGAGGGGCCATTTTGTAGGCAAATGTGGTGTATAAGAATGCATATTGCCCCCAACTCTAACCTTAGATGCTTAGATTACCGGATATGCACCACATTACGATTTCCGTTGGTCACGTGAATGCAGAAGATGTTGAAAGAAATGGAACCAACTTCGGATTCACCATGCACACTCAAAGTATTTTTTTTTATTAATTCAAACAATGGCCCAAACTTAATGGGATTCAATATTCTAAATAACATAGTGCACAGTCGTTTACCATGTTTACACGACAACAACGTTAACAACAAAGGGCTGACTGGTAAAGCGCCCGCCTCATGAACCGGAAGTTGTGTGCTCGATCCTCGGCCGAGTCATACCAAAGACTTACAAAAAGGGACCGTCTGCCTTCTTTCTTGCTGGGCGTTCAACAATCTAGATTGGAGAAGGTTAAGAGTATAACTTTGTGGAGGGCCCGCTGTAGTGACTACCCTGGGTAAGTAAAACATTATTATTAATATTATTCTATCATGATCATTGACGTACCATATCATGGTATTTTTGCAGATGCCGATTAAAGGTATACTGAGTGGAGAATGCGATCCTCTGATCTTCAAGCTGCAGTTCTCTGCTGAAGAGAAAGGCAACAAGGACTTGAACATTACCATCCAAGAAGATCTCAAACGAACAGCAGAAAAACAAATTTCCATCTCTATAGAAGGTAAATAATTATTTCAAAGTAGATAGTTAGGTTGTGGGTGTCCTTATACAGTATTCCTCAAAAGTCTTCAATGGCGGTTCGATATATATATTTGTCACTTTCGTTTACTGTAGTGGTTTCTTTCCTTTTCATTTTTTTTCTTTTATTCTATGGGAATATCATTAATCTCTAAAGGAAGATTCTAACTTTCATGACATGAAGTAATTTATTATAAACTGCCAATAGCACATGGTGTAAAATAACCGAATTATATTGTATTTCTGTATTCAGATGAACCAGATTATGCTGTCGACAACATCACGGATACGTAAGTTTTTCCAGGGCCCTGGGAACGATTTTTTTCAAGTGGGGGTGCTGAAGTAAATTTGACAAGCCAAATAAAAAAGTTTCCCTCCGAATTGAAAGACATTTTGGTCCCAGGAAATTTGACAAGCAAAAAAAAAGGTTTCATTACAAGATGAAGGTCGTTTTTGTCCCAAGCAAAAAGAAAGGTTTTTAACACAAAATGTTGGTCATTTTCCATACTTTTCCCCAATTTAACACACCTTCCAGAATGCCTATGGAAAAAGAATACACGCAGCACCCCCTTGGAATTTTTTTGGGTGCTTCAGCACTTCCGCTTTTCCAGGGCCATGAGTTCCCCCCTAATATATCAATATAACGTTTTAAATACATGACATGCATTAGGTGGCATTTGCACATGTAAAGTCATCTCTTGCGTATTTTGATAAGTTCTATAGGTTTTTTTTTTAATCTGCAACAATTTATTCCTAATGGTTAATTTTGTAATGTAAACATGTCACATTACATTAAAATTAATTTTAGTCCTTCCGTTTTGGCATATAAAAAAACACAAAATGGGATGTGGAAAATATGATTCCGTGGCCCGTATTCTGAAGTCAGGGTTAACTTAAACTCAGGTTTAAAGTTGAAGTTTAAGTATGGGAAGCCAAATGTATCAATTTTTTTTAAGTTGTACGTTTCTTATGTTTACTGTGCTCTTTCCTGATTCATCTACATGGTAAAGACAATAATATATACTTCTTAGAC
The DNA here is from genome assembly GCF_037042905.1 of Lytechinus pictus. NCBI lineage: Eukaryota > Metazoa > Echinodermata > Echinoidea > Temnopleuroida > Toxopneustidae > Lytechinus > Lytechinus pictus. Next base: position 4,814,243 of record NW_026974141.1, read on the forward strand.
AATTATGAACGATTTGAGAGCCAAATGAGCTGAAATATGATATCTCTATCGTTAGTGATTTATGTATCAATTTGCTTCCCATACTTAAACCACAACTTTAAACTTGAGTTTAAGTTAAACCCGACTTCAGAATACGGGCCCGTGAATTCCTGAAAGATTGTACATTGCATTAATCTTATATGTTGGCATGCCGAGGCGGTTCTGGGTAAAACAATTTTCAAGTCATTTACAACGCCGGATTATTCATTTTGGTAGGTGTGTGTTATGTGGGTGGGTGTGTGTGAGAGAGATGTTTTGCGAGTGCGCGCGCATGTGGTGGGCTGCCCAAATATATATATATATATGTATATATAATTATTATTATTATTATCTTGTACGCCTATCGGTCTGTATTCTATAGAGCTTGACTTTTTTTTTTAATTTGGCACTATCAAATACGAAAACTTGAGCATGTCTGTAAGAATATTATCAATACAAGTGTAAGGATGATATGGCTTTACATAACAATTTTTCTGATTCTACTTGTAATTATTTAACATTGCAGGCATCAACATTTTGCATCTAATAATCTGCTTGAGGTACTTGCCGATGTGATCCATAAACTGAAGGACTTGACATCTCTTGGCTACCAACTTGGCTTCTCGCACCAAAGTATGAGGAAATATAATTTTGATAAAATCTCAAGATCAGGCTTGATTGAGATGCTAAGTGAATGGAGACGGAGGGTCCGACCAAGTGAGCAGGTAGAGGAACTTCATCTGGCCTTGCAGAACGCTGGTCTAGAATATCTAACAGACGTGATCTTCCGAGAAAGTAAGCACATTCTACTCCCTGTAATAAATGAAATAAGTAACGATGATGATGATGATGATGATGATAATGATAACGATGATGATAGCACTCGCTGAATTTAGATAGCGCTTTTGCAATAGGGTACACGTGATACACAGCGCAACTATAATTATACTGGCTCGAGCTACCACTAATCAGAAGGGCTCGCTGCATTTAACAGTTTAAGGATTTGATTCTATTACACATTCTCACCTGCATGGTTGAGTGCAGCACAGTGTGGATACATTTCTTTCTGAAGGAAAACACGTCATGCCTGCGATTCGAATCCACGACCCTCTGATTGAAAACCGAGAAGTTCCCATTTTTCATTTCGATATATATTTTTTAGAATGTAACTGTTTATCATCGAACGCACTTATATATAAGCCTTTGAGTTAGCCTTTAAATTTTTTTCTCTCTCTTTTTTGGTACTCCTTTTTGAACTTTTAGTGGGTGGTGCCTCTAGGAAGAAGTTTGAACGACTCAAACAAAAGTGGGAGTCAAGAAGTAAGAAGATAAGTAACTAAACTGTTGATGATCACCCAACAACCAGGAAGGACTTCGCATGAATTATGTATTGAGTACTACAATGGAACGGAATAAAATCGCCTACATATTCTTCATTCATGTCTGGTAGACAAGTTGATTCTGAATTGGAACATCGCTGTACAGTCTCCTTGTAGCCATCAAACATCTTGGCTGCTCCAATCCTAAAGGTTAGCGCTATGGAGGTGTTGTATGGTTTGGGATGTTCGGCACTTTTTATGATGTCATCGCCCGGGGGGGGGGGGGTACTCGACCTTAAAGGTAGTAGGTATTTGCCCGGGGGCGAGACAAAAAACGGGGGCCTTGGAGTGGGCTTATTGTAAAAAGGAGGGTCTTCGGAACTACAAATGTTTGTGAAAACGGGGGTCCTTGGAACGGGTCGCCTGCGTGTGAGTACTGCGTATGCATCCCATAGACAAAGCATCCCTATGGAACGTACATGCAGTTAGCCCGGCGCCGCGGGCGCGCTAGCGCAGAGGCGATGGTCGGACAGCGCTCTGCGGCCGCTTTTCACCAAAATTGCGGCTCATAATAAATTGTAGCAGATCAATGCGGCTGGAACGGCGTAACGGAAAATATGCGAAGCTTTGGAGCGGATTTTTTTCTTCTTATTTCTCGATAAGAAGAAAATGCTATGCTTTGGAGCGGCTTTCTTTGTTCTTTTTCTCAATAAGACAAAAATGCTAAGCCTTGGAACGGAAATTTGAGTGTAAAAATGGGGTTGCCCCTCCGCGGCACATACCCACTATATGCATTATATACTGAGTGCCCCCCTGGGTGTCATCGTCAGTATGTCCCTACTTTCACATGTCTCTATTTTAACGGTGTACATTGACATGTCTAGATATTATTTACCAAATGTAATTAATGTATGTTTGTATACTTTTCTGTTAGTTCATAGTTTTACCATTTGAAATAATTATGAGTTTGTATTATAATTTTGTCCGGTTGTAAATAAGTATTTAGTAGTAATGGACAGGATGTTATGTGAATTCCTAACTACAATTTTTATTTAAGGTTCTCTACTTTACTCACCAACTGTCTGACTAGTTCTGATCCAAAATGGCACACTTGAGTTGATTCACGGATTCCATGAATTGAGCTTCAAAGATAATATGGAAGCTAGCCACGCTAGCGATTTCGGTTGTTTATAAATAATGGCCAAGCGATTTAGTCCGTTGAGGGCGTACAACGAATCGCGACAAGAGCTCTAGTTGATGACCGAAACGCGGAAGATATTAGTAATCACTGCGAAAGTGAAGTCCCAAGTTGTTGCACAATCCCGACACAATTAAAAGAAAACTTGTCGCGTTATCTTGTCCGCGAAAAAGACAATGAATTTGAAGCTCCTCTATGGCACCCGGAAAATGCGAATAAAATAATCCACAGGTATGTCCACAGATGAAAAGATGAACTCAAAAATGCAGAACTATATAACTCCAATATATAAATATCCAAGTGTATAAATCTGTTATGGGTATATAAAATCCGAGAAGGGTTTAATTGTAAAACCACGAGGTTTAGCGACTTTCTTCGGCAAACGCGTGACATCGAAGTTGACTCCACGAGATCACAAGAAGAAGTGAAGTAAAAACACGTTTCCACACAAAAAGCTCTGAGATAAGCCACGCCTTGAACTGAAATGATTGGTTGAATAAAAGTTTGTTGACCATAAACAAAAGCTGTCATTCGTTGATGGGTTGTAAACAAAACTTGATTGGCTGTTCAGATGTCTACAAGGCATGGAGTTTGGAATGCGCGTACATGTCAAAAAGTATTTACAATACAGGAAACGTTCGTGCGCTTACAAATATGTGAAAACACGTGATTTGACAAAGGTGAATGGACTTTATAAAAAATGAAGTTCTGTATAATTTGAAGAAAAGGTGAAGTTGCTACAAGTATATAAATAAAAAATTTAATTTCAATTAATCTTCCATCAGCTTTTTTTACACGTCTTCCGGTATTGATAATGTCCGATGGATATATTATGTTATGACGACGATTATGCTCTCCTTTCGTAGTCCCTATCTAGTCTGCAGGCACAGACCCTGATTGAAACTTTGATCCACGCAAATACTAGCACATACAAAACTTGCTGTTGCAATACAGGGGCCTTCAGTACACAAGGCATTCAGACCCTAAACTCGAGTGAAGGGTTTGCACAGCAGACTAGTCCCTAATGTGTACTCAACAAAGAGCTTTACTGAGTCTAAAATAATATACCTAATAGGCCTAGCCGCCTATTATATAAAGAACTTATCAGCCGATTTAATCAATGATTCAGCACAAGTCATGTGCCTTGGTGCTCCTTGTACACGTTGTAGTATTTTGGTTTTCCCCATATTTCTCTTTTAAATTCACATTCATATACTCGTTTACTATGTCATTAATTGAATTATTAATTTGTTTATTAAATGTAATGTACTTGCTTTGTATTCTGTTTATGAGAAGTAAAACGTATCAATCAATCAATATAAATCAAATGTACATTATATTACAGGGATGCATGTCTGAAATAATTTTGATAAGCGATTTTGCTAATGGATTTTGTGTTCTTTCTTCATATTTTTTTCTTGTCATTTTCTTCAATTTTGAATATAACTTTTGTACAGGGATATTTTAAATATGTTTTGTTATTTGTAAGTCAAAATGTACAAAACAAAATGTAATTGTTGAAAATGGAAATAAACGAAATGAAATCAAATGAAATGAAATGCATGTTAACTTGCATGGAACATGATTTTATATTGAATGTTAACAATCTTTTTAACACTGCGATTAAATGGTGTGTGTCTACTGAATGTATCATGTCGACAATCATCAGGTATTGTGTTGGGAGACTGAAAATGTCAATAAATTTCTTTCATGGGTTGTGTTAAGGCCGAGACCGAAAGCCTGCGGCCAGTGGCGTACTTAGAAAAAAAAAGGTCTTCAACCACAAATAAAGGATTTCGTACCAGAAAAAAATTTGACAAGCAAAAAAAAAAAAAAAGTCATCAAGTTCAAAGGAGCCACTTCTGGCTCGTCAGGGATCAGTTGTAACTCGTCAGGGGGCAGGGATACGTCCCTTGCATGGGTTGTGAGTCGTCAGGGGGGGGGGGCAGTCTGCACCCCCCCCGTAGGTACGCTAATGCCTGCGGCGAGAGAGCGTCGTGAGCGAGCGTTGAAAAAGTTGCTTCACCCTTTAGGAAACAACATGCATATATTATAGGGGAAATAAGGGTCACTCGTTAATAAATTGATAACTAACTGAAACTTGGAAATTGCAAATTGATTCAAATATAGAGGAAAATATTTTAACAATCTTTCAAATTATATACAAAGATGATGTAACATTCGAATTTCTGAACAAACTTTCATTCACATTTGAAATATTAATCAGATTGTTATGTTAATTATACTGCCATTTAAAATGGATAAAGAATATATATACATATCTTCTTTTCTTCTTTATATTCTTCTTGTTTATATCATATCTATATCCTATTAATTGCTAATAGTAAATTCAGACTGTTTCTTTGTGTAAATAGTATAATTTTACCTTTTATTATCGTAATTCTATACATGTCGAGGGACCCCACTGGAAATAAGCTTTCGTGGGTCATCCTGTGCAAGCCTGTTTTGTTAACGCTACTGTATATAATGTTGTGGTGACTTGCCAAATAAAATTAATCAATCAATCAATCAATATAAATCAAATGTACATTATATTATATATAAGGATGCATGTCTGAAATAATTTTGATAAGCGATTTTGCTTATGGATTTTGTGTTGTTTCTCCATATTTTTTTCTTGTCATTTTCTTCAATTTTGAATATAACTTTTGTACAGGGATACTTTAAATATGTTTTGTTATTTGTATGTCAAAATGTACAAAACAAAATGTAATTGTTGAAAATGGAAATAAACGAAATAAAATGAAATAAAATGCATGTTAACTTGCATGGAACATGATTTTATATTGAATGTTAACAATCTTTTTAACACTGCGATTAAATGGTGTTTGTCTACTGAATGTATCATGTCGACAATAAATAAATAAATTTGAATTTGACAATCATCAGGTATTGTGTTGGGAGACTGAAAATGTCAAAAAATGTCTTTCATGGGTTGTGTAAAGGCCGAGACCGAAAGCCTGCGGGCTGCGGCGAGAGAGCGTCGTGAGCGAGCGTTGAAAAAGTTGCTTCAGGCGTTAGGAAACAACATGCATATATTGTAGGGGAAATAAGGGTCACTCGTTAATAAATTGATAACTATAAATTGAAACTTGGAAATTGCAAAATGATGCAAATATAGAGGAAAATATTTTAACAATCTTTTAAATTATACACAAATATGATGCAACATTGGAATTTCTGAACAAAATTTTATTCACATTTGAAATATTCATTAGATTGTTATGTTAATTATACTGCGATTTGAAATGGATACAAGAATATATATACATATCTTCTTGTTTTCTTTATATTCTTCTTGTATATATCATCTCTGTATCCTATTCATTGCTAATAGTAAATTCAGATTTTTTGTTTCTTTGTGTAAATAGTATAATTTTACCTTTTATTATCGTAATTCTATACATGTCGTGGGTCATCCTGTGCAAGCCTGTTTTTTAACGCTATTGTATATATGTTGTGGTGACTTGCCAAATAAAATAAATAAATAAATCAATCAATACAGTACATACATACATACACCCGTACACACTATACATAATAGTAATCCTACTAGTGTAGGTTTATCTTATTAACGGTATTGATGTGTTCGATGTCATCATTAACTCATTCATGCCATATTATTTCCCCCTTTTGCACAAAGAATATGACAGAAGATGCCACACCCCCATCTACGCCGGTGTATTTAAAGGATATTGGTATATGATCAATGTACATGTATAATAACCATATTAATAAGTAAATGGAGTCATACCATTCTCTTGTAATACAGCGGATATAACCTTTGCAATACTAGATCTGAACGAAGGAGTATGTTCAAATCAAGATTGAGCGCGGGAGCGGAGCAACCGCGTGAGAAGCATTGCGATTAAGAGCATTTTGGCGGCATTTTAAAATAAATCCATGCATAAACACGAATATCAATCATTGGTCAATTAAAACAATTATCGTTTAGTGTTTTGAAAAATGCGTGGGGATGATTGTACTGGCAACCCTCTCCGAAAGTTGAGGGGGATATATCCCCTTTCACCCAGTGTATAAGCAAGCATATACGCCAGATTTACGCCAGAGTGTATAAGCATATTTACATGACATGGATGATGTACGTTCATTCTGACGAAAAATGTTATGTACATGTATATGCTTTGTTGTAGTGTTACATGATTCCTGACAGTACCCTCTTTCGATGTCATGATTTTGGTGCGCCATGATGATGGGGGTGTAATCTATTTCGTCTCTGTATCAAATAACTAAATTATAATATATTGTAGGAACAGTATGCTGATTATTCTACATTCGCTCATACACTCGCTCATACAGTCTATCAATGTTATAATACTATGAGCAGATATTATTTTCTTTCCCTATCCATTTTGTTTTGTCCCCCCAATTATGCAATAAAAGAGAAGTGTCTTTTATTGCACTGTAATAAAGTTTCCTCGTCACTTTCCTTTCGAGGCCTCCATCAAATTCAAGCTCCTAAACTACTTAAGATGGGGGTCTCCAACATTTATATTGACGATTTGTATAATTGTTCAGTTCGTGATCGTATAAATGTTTCAACAATTAATATAAAAGAGGAAACAAATGCAAAACACAATTCATATTCGAATGAGAATAACTATGCATTCTCGTTCTTTATGATGTAAACTATTCGCTTACTATTTTTGTTAAAGATCTTATACTGGTACATGTATATCTTTGTCATTGAAAATTGATGTGGAAATGACCAACAAAATTGTATGAAATCAAATTGATTTTCAATTGCAGGAGTAGTGAAGTTTTCATCCTTGGTAGTTCTCTTTGTAATATCTTTGTATTTTTACATGATTTGTTGACTGCTCTGTTTATATACTTAAGTTTGCATAATCGTGATAAGAGATCAGGTGCCACGGAAGCAGGGGGGGGGGGGGGGCTGGGGGCTTAAGCCCCTCACTTTTTTCTCAAAACCAGGTATATACAAAAACGTAAAGATGACCATAGGATTGTGATTTTTTGCATGGCCAGCCCCCGCCCCCTTACTTTGAAAACCGTTCCGCGGCCCCTGGAGATGGTATAATTATGTTTAGTCTTTAAAAAATGGTAATAGTCCCCATAGCTATACATGCATGATAGCGCCCAATTTACAAGTTTTATCTGTCCTACAGGCGATAAAATCAATTTTCTTTGTTTTGTTACAGTATCATATTATTCCTTTACAGTTCTCTCTTTCGATATTACACTATCGTGTGGGTATAGGTGTAACATTTCCTGTCTCGTGTACTATATCTGTTTGTTTCAAATATATAAATACATTTGCTGTACATTTCTCATAATGTATAGTCAATGAAAATAAAACACTCAGTAACTTTATATACCCACTATGCTACCCAAAGGAACATTTTGAGCTTAGAAACATAACCTTTAGATTGTTTGTACCATGCAGCTGGATATGAGGACATAAGATTAAACAAATCAATGCAGACAAAAGTTCATTTCAGAGATCTCCAGCATTTTTCTTTATCATATTTTATCATGTAAAGGGGTTTAGGCCTCTAATTTCATGCTCCAATTTTTATAAGTGTTTCTCTCCACTTTCCCTCGGGCACAAATGAATCCTTGCAGGGGCGGATCCAGGATTTTCCAAAGGGGGGGGGGGCAAACTTTTCAGATGACAATTTTAACAAGTCCCCCACCCCCCAAAAAAGGTTTTCAACCACAAATTTAGGATATTTCGTACCCGAAAAAATTTGACAAGCCCCCCCCCCAAAAAAAAAAGGTCTTCAATTTCAAAAGAGGGGGTGCACCTCGGTTTTAATGGCATTTTTACATTACGTGCCCCCTGTGCCCCCCCCCCCCCCTCCCTGGATCCTTGGTCTTTTCGTGCCAATCACAGCTACATCATAAATCTGCAGGCACAGACCCTTGGTTTTCGCAATTCGCATAGTGTATAATGCAGAGTCTGAAGTACCGAGACTAGATTTACTATGTACTGTGGCTGGCTCTACCAATATTTGACACAGACGTAGAATTTGGCGTCTAGTCTTAACTCTAGACCTGTTGTTGGTTAAAGTGTCAAATGTGAGTCTGTGCTTGGAGACTAGCTGCATCTAATTGACCAACACTGTGTGATGTCTCTCATTGATTGCGTGTTATAAAATAACTAGTCTAAAAATGACCACACATTTTTAGATAACCATTAATGTTTCATAGAATGAATTAGCCTATGATAATACAGAGATACTTAAATGTTTTGAGAGGAAAGTAATTGTTTTGCTACTAACATAATGGGTATAAATTATATTGAGTGTTGAGTGGAATTAGTGCGTTATCATTCAAGAAGGCTAATATTACAAGACTACACAGCTCAGAATATTGCACTATGATGGCCAGAGTTGAGTAGTTCAGTACTTGAGGTAACGTTATTAAAGGGATGATCCGGGCTAAAAATATTTATATCTAAATAAATATAGTAAAATTGACAGAGCAAAATGCTAAAAATGTCATTAAATTTGGACGACAAATAACGAAGTTATTGAATTTTAAAGTTAATAAATATTTCGTGAAAACAGTATTTACGCACATCGTCATTAATATTCATTAGGTGCGCTAATGATGTTACAATCTAAACTTTCCTTTTTCTTATGTTATTACATGAAATCATAATTGTTTCATTTTCTATACATGTGTAACTGATGTGTCTCCATTATGATGAAATAAGTTGCGGCAATGAATAACTCACTCAATTAGTTGTCAATCCAATTGTTTTAGTTCCTGGTAGAAATTTTGTAAATAAACCTAATTTCATATAATAAAATACAAAAGAACAAGTGGGGATATGACATCATCAGCCCATCTAATGAATATTCATGAAGACATGCCTAGAACCGTTTCACTGGAATAATGCAAATCTTTAAAATTAAATAACTTCGTTATTATTTGCTATCCGGTTTTTTTCAGCATTTCGCTTTGTGAATTTTACTCTACTTACTGCGATATAAATATATCCAGCCTGGACCGTCGATATAAGCACTAGCGTACCTACGGGGGGGGGGGGGGGGGGGGGGGGCAGGGGGCAGTCTGCCCCCCCCTGACGAGTCACAACCTATATGCAAAAAACGTATACCTGCCCCCCCCCCCCGACGAAACCTTTTTTTTGTCCCCCCTGACGAGCTTGAAGACCTTTTTTTTTGCTTCTCAAATTTTTCGCCGGACGGTTTTGCCCCCCCCCTGTGGAAAATCCTAGGTATGCCACTGGATATAAGGCTGCTGTTTCGTTGCTGCTTTTAGCAGATATCATCACAATGATGAATACATGATTCACGTCTACTTTTATCCATACAATTATTTCCATTTATTTTTGGCAAAGAGTTTTTTACGAACTTTTCACGAAGTAAATGGCGCTCACTCAAGCGGAAATATTTGTCGTAAGTCATATCGCCATTCGCTCAATGAGACCTATAAATAAAAGCTCCATGATATTATAAATATATACATCCTTTATAGGATTTTTTTCAAAGTGTTACCATTTTTTGACACGCACTGTACTGCACGACTTCATGCTTTGTTGCAAGGTATTCATTATTATATAATTACTTTTCGCTGCTCTGGTCGGATATTATGAACAGACACATCGCTGATATTTTTTAGGGGAAAGCAAAAATAAATGTTGCAATATTAAATTTTAATAATATTTGAAATTACTCAAGTGGCCGCAATTGTGACGCATATTCCCTCAAACTGATTTTTTTTTTGTGTAGGCCCTAATGAAAGTGTATGGAAAATTTGTTAAACGTCGATTAACAAATTGTCAAATTCTGAGGGCTTTTTTTTTACATTTTGAAAATATTATCATGCGACATTTCGCCAAATTTCAGGACACAATAAGGCTTTTAGGTGTATTTTATTGATGTTTAATATCCACATCAAATAAAATTGGAAACATTCCCAAATATCTATTTTTTCAACACAATTCACTTTTCAGTTTTGCCATATACTTGAGGCATCACGATTCGCCACAAAAAGCTACGGTGCACTTGTGTATACTTTTGTACTTGTTTAGAAATTGGAAACTACATGAATGAATGTGCATTTCATTCTCACACCTATCCTTTTTACGGTTACACTTCGTAATTCCGAAGGTTCGTAATTCCGAAACACGCAAATTGCCTATACCTCGATGTTCGTTAATCCGAAAATGTAAAAGGGTTTGTTAATCCGAACATTTGTGGCGTTATTCCGAAGGTTCGTTATTCCGAAGGTTCGATAACCCGAAAACGAAATAAGGTTCGTTGTTCCGAAGGTTCGTTAGTCCGAAAACGAAATAAGGTTCGTTGTTCCAAAGGTTCGTTAATCCGAAAACGAAATAAGGTTCGTTGTTTCGAAGGTTCGTTAGTCCGAAAACGAAATAAGGTTAGTTTATCATTGAGTTTTCGGACTAACGAACCTTTGGAATTACGAACCTCATTTCTTTTTCGGATTAACGAACCTTCGGAATTACGAACCTCATTTCGTTTTCGGACTAACGAACCTTCGGAATTACGAACCTTCGAAAATACGAACCTTCGGAATAACGAACCTTCGGAATATCCGAACCTTCGGAATAACGAAGCTTCGGAATAACGAATGTATGCGCTTTTTACCTCACATCATAGAGAGCAGTGGCATTTTTATGGGGGCTCGACCTGGCATATCGCATAAATTATATCTTAAAAAGTTGCGACCGAGCGAAAAGAATTTTTTTATTCAAAAACATGTTTATTATATTATTTTCATTTAATAACGTTTTTATTTCAAAAATCAAAGTTTGTGATAGATTTTGACATAATATTCAGAAAACAATTCTCCCTTATCCCTTTCCTTTTCTCGATAATTCCTCTTATCCCTTTTCTTTTCTTTTTTTTCCTTTTCTCTTTTTTTTTCTTGGTCGTGAAAACAAAACTGGGAGAGGGGGATCTGTACGCCAGTCATAGAGAGGATCCTTTCATATAAATAAATGTCTCGGTGTATTAGGACAGTATAATAGAGAATGGGTGTCTGAATTACTCGCGTGCCCTAAATGGCACTGCGCTAATAGAATGAACAGCGCCCTCATGTCAATTCACAAGTGAAGGGGTCCACAAAAACAACACAAACAACATAAAAAGTTCTATGACGTACGCCTATATGCCGTAAGAACGATGAGCTGTCAAGCTTTCTGCATGTACAAACATGATTCTCCGTATAAAAATACTCAAGGTCAGATGATTGTGATTTTTTTTTTAAATAATTGGAACCGATTGGAACCCGAACGGAACCCGAATAAAGAAGTGTAGAGGTGAAAAAAATTTGATAGAAGTAGCGCTATCTGTATTGCAAAGAGAGAGGGAGGGAAAATATATTAAATGATTAATGAAAAGTCTGATTATGAATAAATACAAAAACAACTAAATAAATTAAAGAATAAAGCTAAGAAAGATCAAGAGAAAAGAGGGAATGATCAGAACACTGAAGAGAAAGAAAGTATGAAGATAAGAAATTTGAAAAATAGGAACAAATAAGAAAAAATAGATTTTAAAATGACTAAAAAATGGATTAGATCAATGGAATGAGAAATATTTTAAGCAGTGGTGGATCCAAGGGGGGGGGGGGCGTACATGCGGCTCGTGCCCCCTTTGAGAGCCATATTCGAAATGTTTAATGTAAATATGCCGTTGTTAACAAACTGCCCCCCCCCCTGAAAGTGAAGACTTTTTTCCGCGGCAAAAATGAGGTTAAATTTCAGGTGAGTCTTTTTTCTTTCTTTTTTTGCTTTTTAAATGTTTATGGGAAAATCTATCCCCCCCCCTTTGGAAAATCCTGGATACGCCCCTGAATGGAAGGTTGAGAAATAGAGAGACTGCGATCCACACGATCGAGTGACAACAGCTCATCATACTCCCCCCCCCCCCGAAACAAATTGAGATTCTACGAATTGGGCCAAAACCAAGGCATGCATGCAATTAATACGAGAAGTACTCGGCCCCGAGCGCTCGCCTACATTCGGACGCCTTTATAATACAAAGTTCCGCAGATGATTTGATAGGGCCTACGATTTTATTAATCCTCATGACCACCCCCCCCCCCTCTTAGTCCTTCTTCATTGGAGGGGGGGGGGGCGGTGTCATATCTTGAATAATTTATTTTACTAGCCCTATTGCCAAAGCTAATAATATGACACCCCTCACCGTATAAGCTCTATTAGGGGGGGGGGGGGGGTCGGTTCACGAGTTGAAACCACTGAATCTATTATGAAATGAGCTATAAATAGGATGCTGTGCCTTATATACTGCCCAGTTATTTTTTTTCTGGGGCTAGAATATGCCTAAATTTATGGTCAGCCGGGGCTAAATATTGGACATAACAACTATAGCTGTAGGCCCTATTCCTATTTTACCCAAAGTAGAAATGACACATACTGAAATAGGCCAATTTATTGTGAAAGACATATTGTAGCCTACAAAACAGATTTTAAAACACAACAGAGAAAACAACTTATATTGAATATAATGCATAGGCGGATCCAGGGGGCTCGAGGGGCCCGGGCCGGGCCCCCCCCCCCTCTATTGGCGGAGCAAAAAAAAAAAAAAAAAGGGGGGGAAGAAAAAAAAAAGGAAAAGGAGGGAAAAGAGAGGAGATGAGGGGAAAAATCTTTCATGTCACTATATAAAATTTTCGTTCGCGCTTTGCGCTCGCATTGCCTTTTAGTTGATCTACATATCTTGCTCAATATGGAACTTCAAATATCAAATTTCTAAGTCAATATACAATACATATTTCAGCTCGGAAATCGAACTTTCATTATTTTGTTTGATTTACAAATTGATTTTTTTTAAAGTGCTCTGTAAAAATTTATGTTTTAAGGTCTGAAAATTAACATTTTCTGCTCGCGCTGTGCGCTCGCAAAATTTGATTTATCAGTTACCTATTATTTTCTTGTATTTCATAAAGTTCTCAAAATATCCCTATTTAGGTCAGATTGTCAAAGCGTATCAGCTAGAGATGCACGCTCGCATTTTGATTGGTGAGTTATGTATATCTCAATATTAATTCTAAAACAAACCACTTAAGATCCCCATTTCATGTCGGTTCATCAAAAATTTCGGCTCGCGATTTGCGCTCGCATTGATTGTTAATAATTACAAAAATGCTTTAGATGTCCAGTTTTCAGGCCATAATATTAACAGATTTCGCGCTCTCATTAGGCTTATTGGATTAATAAAGAAGATATTAATTTAACAATCAAATTGTCCATTTTTCTGAAGGGGATATCGACAAGTTTAATCTCGCGTTTAGGAAGAGAAATAGGAAGATCGATAGTCATCATTTTCATATGATGACATAATGTCCTTATAGAATGTCCCGGTCCTATGTCAAAACTCAAAGTAATAATAATGCAACATTATCTTCTCTTTTTTTTAACTGTAAATTTGTAATCCATATCCACCTCACAATTTTCCTACAAAGTACTTGAAATACAGAGCTTAAATCGACTCTTTTTCAGATCGGAATATCAAATATTTTAAGCCGCGCTTCGCGCTCGCTTGATTGATTTTCATGATAAAAAAATTCTAGGTCGAAATCAGATAGCTACGCAGCTTGTTCTCTATTCAAATCATTATCCAGTTTCAGATCACAAACTATCAAATATTTTTTGCTCGCGCTTTGCGCTCGCATTACACATTTTTAGGTGTAAATTTTAAAATTTTCTGCTCGCGCTTCGCGCTCGCATCAATTGTTTAGTTATATACTTACCCTTTTCACGATTACAAAACGTGCTTAGAATTTCCATTCTTCAGGTAAAAAAGGTCAAAATTTTCAGTTCGCGCTCGCATTATTAGATAGTTGAAATATGTAAAGTCTTCATGGCTAACAAGCAGCCGTTAACAGATAATTTTTTGATCAGATCAAAACGTATATTAAAAATAAAAAAATTTCGCTCGCATTATCAATGTTGAAAGATTTCCAAATACTAATCCTTTTCATAATTTAGAAAACATGAATAGAGTGTCCCATTTTTAGGTGTAAATCTCGATTTTTTTCCCGCTCGCGCTTCGCGCTCGCATCAATTATTTAGTGATATACTTATCCTTTTCACGGTTACAAAAAGTGCTTAGAATTTCCATTCTTCAGGTAGAAATGTCAAAATTTTCAGCTCGCGCTTCGCGCTCGCATACTTATTTGGTAGTTGAAATATGTAACGTCTTCATGGCTAACAAGCAGCCGTTACTAGATCCTTTTTTGATCAGATCAAAACGTGTATAAAAATTTCTGCTCGCTCTTCGCGCTCGCAGTAATTATTTAGTTGGATACACATATTGTTTAGGATCACAAACATTGCTCGGAATGTTTAAATTTTAGGACAAATTGATTAAAAAAGAAGCTCGCGCTTCTCGCTGGCACTATTTAAATAAGGTTTATGAGATTAGTATTATATTTTGTTGATTTATAAGAATAAAGAATAGTGACTAACTGACTATTAGGACTACCCCTTCAAAGAAAAAAAAAAATCAACTTCGAGCGGCCGATCGGGGAAAATGTGGCTTAAATTTGTTTTTCGGGCCACGTACCCTATTGGCGAAGGCTGGATCCGCCCCTGTAGCCTAATGGTAGGCCCTACCAAGGCAAGTTAGTACAAGAGCACATTCATATCAATTTGAAAAAAAAAACACCTCGATCTGTATCTTCTTTCTATATTTCCTTTACTTCAACTGTTAAGGGCGACGAGTTTTTCATTCATGGGCAATGCACGTACGACACGCGAGATAAGGGACGAACTCAAATATCCTACTCTGCTGTAAAAATGTGAATTTGGAATTATTTCCTGATGAAGCTGAACCCAACTAATGGAATAAGGGGTGGGGAGCTGAGCCCCGGAGGGTGGGGTGTGTTGATTAAAACGGCTTTCTTTTCTCATTCTTGATTTTCTTTGGGGACAAGTCAGAGAGGAATTTCAGTCTGTTATATGTCAAATGTCTAGTTGGAAAATAGTCACTCAAAATCTTGAGCAATATCGAGTTTCAAGTTTGTACAAGCTAGTATGTGATAATTTACGTGTATCTAGGACTGCGTTTTAGACTACTAATCTTCCCCCTGTAAACCGAGTCTACATTCACAGACTCATTTTTAGAATTCATCGACTTATCGTCCATACCCTTCTTGATAATGCTTTTGAAACAGGATCGTTTATTTATATTAGTGTAATAAAATTTGAAATATATTAAAAAAAATGAAAATTTTCCTACTTAAGGCCTCTCAGTAAGATATGATACCATAAATATGTTTTCAGTTTTGTTCATAGTCTCTGAAAAATTTAGTCGCGATATAACAGTAGTCTACATGTGCAGCATAGCACCATGCATAGCTTGCGCGTGTTGTGTAAATGGCCGGTCAACCTTGTTGGGGAAAGCGTGTTTGAACATGTCCAGCTCTGACTCGACAAGGGGGAAAAGTGCATCGGAAAAGGAGGATAAGTCAGAGACAAGTGCATGCATGCCTGTTTACGAACGATGCTGTTGTTCAAACTCTACACAAGATAAGGTAATATCAAATACTACCCCACCAAATTTGTCTCATATTAGCGAGTGACGTGAGTAGGTTGTAGTGAGTGATCATTAACATTTCTCGAGCAGCAGCTGGAACGGGCGTGTGAGAGGTCCCTATCGCCGAACTTCCGGGGGAATTGACGGCGTAGGGCCGTGTGGAGTTGGTCGCCGCTAATTCTTTATTTCGGAAAAAAGTGATTTATTCAAATGTCTGACTTTATCAGTGGATTTTTGCTTATTTGGTAATGGGAAGGATGGTCGTGCCTATGGCTGTGGAACATATGGTGGTAAATAATAATTCCTTATTTAGTTAAAGTTAAATCGTGATGTGTGTGTGGGTAAGCATGGGCAATTTTTTTTTTTTGGGGGGGGGGGGGGTGTAGCCAGGAGGCTCTTAGTCTTACTTCTTAGAGAGTAAAAGTCATTTACTAACGTAGATCTATGCTTACTCTCAACGGAGCCAGGGATTCCAGTGCATTCATCTGCGTGTACTGCCAAAAAACCTGAAACTTTCGCCCCCGGCCCCTCGAGATTTCTACTCTCCTTCTCGGGGGCGAAAGTTTCAGGTTTTTTGGCGGTACACGCAGATAAATGGGATGGAATCCTGACCCTGGCTTCGTAGAGAGTAAGCATACGTTAGTAAATGATTTTTATTCACTAGGAGCCTCCTGGCTGGGGGACAATGGCAATGGCAATGCATCAACTGCATGGCCAGTCAGTAGAGGCGCACGGCCAATATGGGAGACTCTCTCCAATAGGGGAGACAATCTCCCACATTGGAGACTTGCTTTGCGAAAGGACAAAAGAAACAACACCAACAAAAGCATGATTTTTTCCACCCAAAATTTTGTCTCACTGAGGTTAGAAGCCCATTTGTTTTGTGTGTGATTGACAACAAAAATCCTTATCAAAACAAAAATAGACGGTGAATTTTTAGTGTAGACGGTGAAAAGGGGTAATTTTTCATGAGGAATCTGCTTATCACATTGTTATTTGCCGCCAAGGTAATCCTTTTGCAGCAAATGTAAACAAAGGAAATTGGTCTCCAAAACTGGAGACTGTCTGAAATTGGATACCCAAATTCTTTACAAAAGTCTCTGATATTGGAGATAATCTCCCACATTGGAGACAGTCTCCAATATTGGCCGTGCGCCCCTACTGACTAGGAGCCTCCTGGCTGGGGGACAATGGCAATGGCAATGCATCAACTGCATGGCCAGTAGATCTAATCTAGACTCTAGATCTCTCGAGTCTAGATTTAATGTTATGAACATTGGAAAAGTTCAACTCAAGTTCAATTTATTTATTTTCTCACCAATATAGTCTAGATCTACATACTCAGTCATTTCGGTAAGATGATTTTTCACAACAATGTGTGTGGGTTCGAGTCGTGTATTTTAATTTTTAAATAAAAAAAGGCCCCCCCTAACGTTATAATAAGTTGTGTACAGAATCTAATCTAACGTAGATCTAATGCCCTAGCTTTTTTAGATCTAATGTTAGATCATACTGTAGGCTAAGAGTAAGATGTAGATCTATAGTATGCCTGCCTCACTGCTGTATTTAAGGCAGTGAATGAGGTCATTCAAGTGCAGTTGTAAATGCAGTTGGAAAGGAAAGGATGCAAATATTGGTCCCGTGTGTTTGAGAATCCTGACCTGGGGGCCGTTTCATAAAGTTGTTCGTAAGTGAAGAGTGACTTTAAGAACGACTGGTGATCCTTTCTTATGCGCGTAACCATCGCCAATGAATATGTCATTTACCGCACGAAAGGATCACCAGTCGTTCTTGAAAGTCGCTCTTAACTTACGAACAGCTTTAAGAAACGGACCCCAGATGGCTAACAATTAGAATCCAATGCATTGGATTGCTCTTGTGTGTGATGCCTCGTTCTAACACTGTCTACACTAACGTTACAGTTTAGTATCCATGCTCTCATATATGTATGTAATTGATTATGACATTGGATTGTAAAGTTACCCTGACCTGACTTTAGAGTCTTCTGTTAAAACTAAACCAATTCCTAAAAGAGGAAGGTTACATGTAGGTTGGTCAACTGGTGTACATGTAGGTCTAGATCTACCTAGAATCCGATAGTATGCCAAAGCCCAAAAGGTGGTCTGAACTACATGTAAGAATGGACTAAGTCAATGGTCAATATAAAAGAGGAACATGGCAAAATATTAATTTTTCTGGAGAAATTTGCATCTGCCTGTTACATTTTTTAAAAATTTGGCACCAAGTTACTGTATAGATCTCGGCCTACTGCTTTAAAAATATAAACAAAGAATATGGTTTTCTCCGAAGTGGAGTCTGTCCCTAAAATTGGATACCAAAATTTTAAACAAAAATGTCTTGTTTCAGAGACATCTACTTCAAGTCTCGCCCTTAAAGGGAAAGCTCACCCTGATGATCAGATAAGTTAGTTTTGATAGTTGCAGGAAAATTCATGAAATTAGAGAAAATATTGGTGAAGGTTTGACGAAAATCCATCAAAGAGCAAGTTATCAAAGAATGAAAAGATATATACATGTATGAATTTGTTAAAGTTTTGAATTTGTGTTGTCATATTTTAGTTAGCTTCCCCATTTTACCATGAAGGCCTGGCTGTAGAGTGTAGGCATAATATTAATTCATAAGTTCCAATTTTTGAGTAGAATATTCATATATCTTTTAAAGAGGGGACCTTAGGGTTATCGCACAAATAAAATGATCATTGCACAAATAAAATCACTTTCAAATTTTTGAGAAAATAGCACTTTTGGATCACATGACATATCAGGACCGTTTGTGATGTCACAATATATAAACTTTAAATTTTAAATCAAATCTTTACAAATATCAAGTTCTTATTGTCATTGTGAACTTCCCCTTTGAAATCCTACGTTACAATAATCCCAAATCCTGGTATTTTATTAATGAGATATTGTACACATTGATACATTTTTTATTGGATACCTTCCTACATAGATGCCCAAGTCGCGAAAGCGAAAGAGAAGCAGAGGACGACACCATTCGTCAAGCTCGCAGAGCTCTTCGGAGCGACTTGGTCGGGGTAGCAGGAGGGCGTTCATCGCCATAACACACAAGAAACAATCATCAGCACAAGAAATGGCAACTGTTCTTGCGAGTGAGCTCAAACCAGAACACAAGCTTCCAAAGAAAGAGATCTGGGTAAGTCGGATTTTGATAATTTTGTAAATGTACTGGGAATTGAAAATGATATGATGTATAGTACTCCTGAAAATAGCCTCACCCTTTTTCTCACAGTGGTTTCTTAACCCGGGCCCGTACTTGATCAGGCTACGTGTAAATTTTCTGCCAAACTCAGGCTAAGGAAATAATTCAGTAATTGCACTCTTAAGCTCGCGGGAGTTATTCATAAGTGCTTTACATGTCTATGATTAGACCACTGGCGGATCCAGGGGGGGGGGGGGGCACAGCAGGCCCGTGCCCCCTCTTTTGAGAAGCAAAATTAAAATTTGTAATGTAAAAATGCCATTAAAACAGAGGTGTGCCCCATCTTTGGAAATTGAAGACTTTTTTTCCTCTGAAAAAATGTGCCCCCCCTTTTGGAAAATCCTGGATCCGCCTCTGGAGTAGTAACGTTGCGGCCTTGTAGGAAAACCCGGCTTGAACCTTGACTGGAAAATTTAGAAAAAAACTTTCCGAGTCCGGGATCGGCCCGGAACTCGGAGCACTGCAGCGCCGAGAAGTTCGGTGCACACTAGCGCTAGATCTACATGTAGGCCCTTGTGCACTTTCACATCCCGGGATGTCAGCAAACTACAATGTATTTTAACCTAAATTTCTGTCTGAATTAATTCCCAAATATTGATCTTACAGTGTAACCTGATTTTCAACCCCATCGAGCATCAGGAACCTCTTTATTTTGGCCTCGATCTCGATTTCATCGTTTGAATTCTCAGATTTAGGGTCTCAGTCCGCCGTATATTCTTTTTGATATGTGCTGAAAATTAGCGATTAAATACGGCAAACACAAAGACAACAAACGTTTGGCGAAATCTGACTGAGAATTCAAACGAGGACATCAAGATCGACGCCGAAATAATGCCGTTTCCGATGCTTGGTGTGGCTGAATTTCATGTTAAGGATCAATTAACTTCAAATGATCATTTGGGAAAATATATACTAAGTTCATGCATGGAGGTAAATGGTCACATTATCTCGCTTTTTATTTGGTAATTTTTCTGAGATATTTCATCACAAAAAGATTATATGGCGGACTAAGAATTCTAACGATGAAATGAGATCAAGGCCAAAATATAGTGGTTCCTGATACTCAATGGGGTTGAAAATCAAGTTAAGATCAATATTTGGGAATTAAATCAGACTGAAATTTAAGTCAAAATACATGTAGTTTGCTGACATCCCGGGATGTGAAAGTGACAGCTTCCGGTTTTTGCTGTTTTCGCTCTCAACCCGGACTGGGAAATCCCCCCCCCCCCAACTTGCTGGTCTCAGAGTTCCAACCCAGCCCAGCTCCCAGCATTTATTGGACCAACTACATTGTAAATCAAATCCAAATCAACTTTTGGTCGGGGTGGACTTCTCAGTTAATACCTTGGTCACATTTGTTCTACGGCGGCCGTACGGCGAGTCGAAAACAGTTGTTTTATTCATTTTTATTGAAACCACCTATATGTAGCTGGTACAAAAAATGTTAAAACGGCTGTATTCGACTTGCTGTACGGCCGCCGTAGAACAAATGTGACCAAGGTATAACTTCCCAAGAGCATGAAGAGCCCTATCAAGCCTTCAGTCTAGACCAAATGGCATTTGCCATTCATGAAAAATTGCAAACATTCTTGTCATGTAGGTTTCTTTGTGTGCTTGTTATATCCCATCCACCCACAACAAAAGCATTGGTGACTCAATCTCCTCAGTCTGGAGTGGGGGAACCCCCATTCAGAGTTAAGCACCTGGGCTGTATCCAAGTGTGATACAACAATGTACAGTATGCATTACATGTAGCTATAGACCTATAGGAAATCAGAAATTCACAATACAGTATATTCAATTCAAAACTGCTTTCCCCCCTTTTTAGGTGGGGGGGGGGGGGCAAGGAAGGCTTACACTGTATGATGTCCAATTGTCTTAAGCCAGAAAAAAAGAAAAAGTCTAAATTGTAATTGATGCTTTCTTTGCCTTTAAAACTCTTTTAGATCATGTGTATATAAAAATCAGAATTACTGCTATCCAAAAACCTATATAGGCCTACCCACCCATCAAGGGAAGTTCTTCCTGATTGTCAAGTTGATTTTGGTTCAATTTTAGAAGCAGACAAACTAAAAAAATATATAATGGCCTACATATAAATTTACAAAAATTTTCATCAAACTACAAAGAATAATACTGTTTAATGGATTTCTACCGTTTTGATAAAAGTGATTGATGCCTTATGTGAGTGAGGAACTCTCCCGGACTTCTTGTATTATGAATTGAATAAAGTGTGATTTATTCAGAAAATTGAACATGATTTTTTAAATGTTCATTGATGAATCATCTGACACAATCTATGAGAAAAATATTTTTAATCGCCATGAAATATGAAGAAGTTGGAATTGATGGATTTTATATTGCAGTGAGAGAGAGAGATAAAAAGAGAATATGATGAGCAATTGAGAAGAGTCATTTCTTAGCTGAAAAAAAAAGAGAGAAAGAAAAATAAAATCAGCCATTGTGGCTGATCAAATTTTCAGCATTTTGCTTTGTGAATTTTACTCTATTTATTGAGATATGAATATCTCTAGCCTGGACCATTCCTTTAACAGAATTGTGTGGTGAAAATAAGAAAGAAAGATACAGTACATTGTACATACATGTCTGACAGAGACACACAGAGAGAGAGAGAGAGAGAAAGAAAGAACTGAAGATGAAGGAAAGATGAGATTGAGATCTAAGCAACTACATGTACAGACTTGTACTTGATAGTTATGGATTTCAATTTTCTTTGGCTTGTGATATTAAAGGGTAGATAGATAATGTAGTCTTAATCCCAAGCCCTCTCCTCCTCAATGTACAGTACATGTAGTTCTTCAATTTGAATATAAAGTTGGAAACTGATATCATTAAAAAGTCACTGGATTTTGTATTAAAACAGGTTATTGTACTCTACAGTGTAGTTTTGGTTTTACAAATTGGACGCTTTAATAGGAGAAAATCATTCCAAAAGTGGAATAAGAGATGTAGACCAGCTAGATTATATTTAATGAAATAATGACATTTTGATTGAAATCCAACGTTCTACTACCTTCTCCTTTACCCTTTCAAAGTACCCCTGTTTGGAAGTAATTTTGTAGATTGCAATTGTGAGAGTCTGGAATGAAAAAAAATCACACAATTCTAGTATGTATATTAAAGCTGAGTCACTGATGACATTTCAAATGCCCTTTACAAAAGTGCAAAACCACATGACTCAGCATCGGCTATAATTTCTCAAGATGCCCATTCTATATTCACTCTGCAACTTCTTATTGTAGACTGAAGGTCTGCAAACCAGACTACACACAAGCCAATGGGTGGAATGGTAAAGTCAGGTGACATGGTCATGTGATCTGATTGTACAATGCACCCAACAAGCAGAGACTTGCTAGTCTCTCATTAGCAGGATCATCACTGTATTAAAATGCCAGGAATGAATTCCATAGGCACGGGGAGAAGAAACAGCTTTGGCATTAGATTTTCAGAACGTAGCCTCAAGGAAAGTTCATGTTTTGTCTTGTCTGCGTTATTAATATGCCAAATTACATTTATTTTAATGAGGATATGAATTATAGTTGTGTCCTTTTCATTGGAAATTTTTTCCTCTCACTGTGTAAAGGTGTGCAGTGTCCTACATAGAACATGCAAGAAAGATTGGCAGATTAAAAACAATTTAGTTCTTACGAGAAAAACTGTCTCTATGTGAGGTAACTATTATAACATGCAATACTTTTCCTTGAAAGTTTCCAGTCTATCTCAAGAAAATAAGCACTGTTCTCTGTATATTGTACATTAACAATAAAGGCTACTCCAACAAAACCTTTTTTCCTTTGACAAAAAACAAGGGAAAGTAAATCAAGAATACAATTTCACCAAAATTTGACAGGAAATAAAGTTATGGTATTTCAAAATTTTGCTTTAATATTGTTTTTCATGACAATTACATTTATTATGAAAACCACCTTGATTTTATATGAAAATGAGAGAGATGTTGGTGTCACACACCCACTATTTTTGGAAATATATATATTTTTTTCTTCAGATTTTGCAGGGGAACTTATCCAATCACAATAGGTTTGAAATACATGTAGTATTTCCACATTTTCAGGAAGGAATTAACATTGTTTCACATCAAGGAGGAAAGAAATAAAGTATTGCATATTTCTTAAAAAAATAAAATACAAGTCAAAGTTGGGATGGACATCCCTCTATTGAAAACCAAGCCAGGTTCATCATTATATCCCTGCAGTCTATACTCAACATGTCTCTGTGCTATCAACATTTCCCAAGATTAACTTTTTCTTTAAACAGTAGGCCTACAATTAATCCCTTTCTATTTCTTCTTGAAGTAGGCCCAGGAATAAGTTTTTGCCAAATTTATTTCCAATGTAAATGCAACTACATGTACATGTATTTATTTGATAACTGGGCACATAAATACACACTTGACTTGAGATTGATAACATTGGATGACAATTATTAGTTTCAAAAAGTAAATATCAGCTTTATATGTAATACCTGTATTGTCAATATGAGGAGGCCCTGTCAACAAACAGACTGTATACATGTATGTACCAAATTTCTAGCAAGTAAAAACTTGTCTTCAGAATTTGAAATTATAAATTTAACAAGCCCACTTTTTTTTTCATCAACACTGATTGATGAAAAATCAGGTTTTTTTTTATGTGATGAATCAAGGTTTATGGACCATTTACTATGGTAGCCATAAAGATTTCAACATTTCAGCAAATAACCCTTTTTCTATTTTTTGTTTAACTGGAATTCTTACTTTTGATTAGTCAAGGAACTAACTCATACAGGACATATATTTTTTCTGATAGTACCAAAAAACTTTTCTTAAATGTTTACTGGGCAAGTCCAAGAGAATTTCTTCTTATAACACAAAAATTCATCTTTATTTCATGAAGTTTAATTATTTTTGGAGAAAAAATCATGAGCTTAAAAAGTGATTTACCTGGTATACACATTTTATGGGATTTATAAAGATTTCATAGCTACTATTCAGTGGAAATAATTAAAGCAAAACAAATGGGGAATATGAAAAAATAAGAGTAATAGATATTCATAAAACCGAGCAAAACATGAACAAACAATTAAAATGGCTAAATCTTTTCTGTCCTATCACATATGATTCAATATAGAACATTAATAAGAAAAATATGTTGGTATTATTTTATATCGGAATTGTTTGATTTTTTTAAATCTATGGGA
The DNA here is from genome assembly GCF_037042905.1 of Lytechinus pictus. NCBI lineage: Eukaryota > Metazoa > Echinodermata > Echinoidea > Temnopleuroida > Toxopneustidae > Lytechinus > Lytechinus pictus. The sequence goes on from NW_026974141.1 coordinate 4,838,797, forward strand.
GACAAAATTTCCTATACATGTAAATGTACGTACAGTATTGACCTCTCGTCTTCACATCAAGGGCTTGCAATGAAGTAACAAACATTATGACACAAAACTTTACAGAAGAATATTAGAGACTTGGAGTAATGACAATTTTAATAAAAAAAAAACCATAATGACTTGGGGGCTCCATTATCTGTCATTTCCACCTGATGAAAAGGACTACAGTATCTATCACAGTAAAGTTCAGCGGTTTACGGACGGTTGGTCTAATATTACTTGGTCTAATCATCAGATGGGCTAACAACATTTGGACTAAATGGTTTTAGCCCAACTGCTCATTAGACAAATTGGATATTAGACCAAGTGGGAATTAGACGAATTGAATATTAGTCCAAGTGAGAATTAGCCCAACTGGTTATTAGCCCTAATGGAAATTAGACGAATTGGATAGTAGACCAAGTGGGAATTAGACGAATTTGATATTAGACGAACTGGTTGTAGACGAAATGAGTTTAGACTAATTGAAGTTGGACGAACTGATAAGTAGACCAAGTGGTATTAGACCATCCGATAATTCACCAGTTTAACATACACTGGCAAGTAGTTAGTCAATGTTGACAGTATTACAAGAAGTATGTATGTGGTTGCATTTTTGTGGTTCTACTTTCTGCATAAAATCAGACTTTCAATTTCTGTTGAAATACTTTTTCATGACTTTTGAAACTGCAATCGTCACTCTTCTTGTGTGACATATTGAATCAAGTATCTAGAGTCAATGTCATGAATGTGTTTACAGTCATAGCCCAGGCAAGATCCAGCAAGTCTCTCATTCTTGCCCAATTGACTTTTGGGCATGTTTACAATAACCACTGTATTGTGCTTTATTGTATAAGATTGTTCATTGTTGTGTTCTTTAAATGCCCCTTTCCGACTGCTGAACTGATCAACTAGAACAGCCTCATAAAGTCGATAAGTTTCACTTGGTTAGTTCCGACATGTATAAACATGTAGCTCGGCAAAGTAAAAGTAGTCAATTTTGATCGACTTAGACCATAAAAAATTCATCTCTTTATAAAGTTATTTGATCTTTCATCACTTTCATGTTTGCTCTTTCACAAACCTACAGTATAGGCCTCCATTTACTGGATCTGCAATGTTTAGCTTTATTAAACTTTATTAAAGGAATGCCTGGGAAGAATTCTACTTTTAATGACGATCCTTAGATCATACGTGAATCAATTGATTAGTTTAATCTCTCTCTTTTCCCCCTAATATATGAAATCCTTGAAAATACCATTGTATAGCTAAAAAGGATCCATGGAATGATATGGTAGCGTGCTACACTGGCGCGGGTTCGACGGTCGCAGACCAGTAAAAATTGCTGCTGGGCCAGTAACTTTTCAGAAATAGCCAGATTTACTGGTCTGACATGACCAGTAAAAAATATACTTTTATCAAACTGATGCAAATGACATTGTCTCCTCTTTTATAGAATATTAAAAAAGGCTCTCAATGTGTGAGTGTATATGTGCACTGTTTATATTTTTGGTGTTTTAAGGGGGGGGAGGGGCAATAAAAGCAACAAAAGACAGCAAATAAACTCAAGTCTCAGTATGTTTTTCATTATTTTTAAGGACCAGTAAATTTAGGTTCGGACCAGTAAAACATGGAAAAACTGGGTATCCACTGGTTCGACATGAACTGGTTGGACCAGTAAAAAAAATGGTTAGTGTCGAGCCCTGGATATGGACTTTTAGAGTTCTCAGGTCTGAATTTAATCTGAGACCACTCCCCCCTACTATTCAGTATACATACAATACATTAGGTTGGACATTCACATTTCACACCAAGTCAGACACTGAAAGGATCATTTGTTCCACGATTTAACATGATAGTCAGCTCAAGGTTTGCTCCTACTGCATCATGTCTGTGCATGTTCAGTTTATTACAATGTTCACATCCATCAATACATGTGTTATTCCTGCATTCTAATATAAAGGTAATCATGTAGTCTCTCAATACAGTCTGTTTTCAGGTCATTGATAAGGGGTTGCTGCACTTTGTATTTTAAGAAAACTATATTACAATGATATTCAGCATCCACAGCATATAGAAGATTGCTTCAAAGTTTAAAAAATGGATGAATATGCAACATTTTAAGTGTGAAAATACAATAAATGGTGCAGTCACGTTTCCCCTACGGCGGCCATACGCGAGTAGAAAACACCCGTTTTAACAATTTTTGTACCAGCTACAAATAGGTGGTTTCAATAAAAATGAATCAAACAGCCGTTTTCTACTCGCCGTACGGCCGCTGTAGGGGAAATGTGATTGCGCTATTAGAAACACTGTATTAAGCACTGAAAATGTTGCATATTATTAAAGTTTTGAAACTTTGAAGCAATCTTCTACGGAGTGTACGTACAAAAGCCTGTCCATGGAGTGTCCATTTTTTTTTATCATAAAGATTTTTTTTTTATAGTATATTTCATTTTAAAGAAAGAACATTATTAACTTGTATTTTTTTTAATCTCAGGGTGAGGTCCAACAATTTAATTTGAATAGAAAAAAAGCATGGAAAGAGTTCATGTTTGTGATTACATATCTCGATTTAAGAATATTGTTTGAAGGTACTGGTAATTTGTTACATGTATGCCTACATGGCATCCATATTAATAATGCTTCCTGTAAACCACTGGACATGTTTCTGCTTGCCTGGCTGGCTGGATGGCGCAGAGTGCAATCTGTCCTTTCCATCCTTCCCAGTTCAATTATTGTTCATCCGCTGTGACAACTGTTTGCAAGGAACAATAGGGTTCCCGCCCCTCTTGCATTGTGTGACAAAGCTCTCACTGTATTGCTCCAACTTCGGTAATGCTTTTGTGAAAACATGAATATTACATTCATGTTCATGTATATATTATCAGGAGTTCAAAAAAAGGAGGAGGGGGGGGGGGGTTAGTCTGCAGGCACAGACCCTGATTGGAACTTTGATCAATAAGTGTGCCTCCACGCAAAGACTAGCACATACAAAACTTGCTGTTCCAATCCTGAGCGAGAGAGCCTTCAGTACACAAGGCATGATTAGGCTGCACATTCAGACCCTTAACTCGAGTGAAGGGTTTGCCCAGCAGACTAGGGGGGGGGGTGGGGGGTAAGAAACAAAAATAGATATGCATGGCAGGTATGGAGGCCTATTCATGCACCAGTAGTTTTTCACTATTTCTCCAGCCAGGGAGGAATCCCAAACCCTGATTATGTGAGAGAGAAAAGAGAGGTATAGATATACATGTAGAGGGATGGAGAGAGAGAGTGAGGGAGGGATTGTGTGGTTGAGAGGGAGAGAAGGAGGAAGGAAGGAGGGAGGGAAAGAAGGATTGGAGAGGGACAGAGAGGGGCGGGGGGGGGCAGAAAGGGAGGGGGAGATTCAGAGAGTGCCTTTGTTAGCAAAAAAATTGTGAAACTACAGTATGTAGACCTACACGTACACACCGAGAAAAAGATCTATTCCCCTTTTATCTTATCTTAACCCTTCATTTTTTCCAAGGTGGAATAGCTAGAAAATATAATGGAATTAGGTTGACATGATAGGTATTCGACCACAGCCTACATGTACATGTATTATTACTCCTACAGTGTACAGTACATGTACATGACGAATTTTGTATTGATCTTTAATGTGCACAATCATGTTACTCATGGCGTTGTTGCCCCAGGATAGATACTAGTACTAATTGGATACTGAAGAAGATACATGTATTATACTTTTCTCTCTTCCAGGTATCCCCAATACCACAGTTTCTCAAGCTTCTACGAACAGTTGGAGCTCAGGGCAACACTTTCACAGCCAAAGAAGTAAGTTGATTGTTTTTACATTAAGGCACCTTTTACACTGGCTGTTTGGTGGATGCAGTTTGCTATTTACAAAAATTTAACATTCCAAATCTGTAATCTGTACTTTAAAATCCCAATTTTATGCGGAGGGACAGAAAAAAAAGGTTAAGACTTAACAGTTCTGCTCTGAATCGTAGGAAATTGGTTTTGATCGTTAAGAAACTTAAGGTACTAATTTATGGGTCCCAGGCTCCTAGCTTTTGATGTATACATATCTATCTAACAATTACTGTATAACTGACCAATCCCCCCAAAAAAATATCAAATGCCCCCAAAATAAGAGTTTTTAACCAAATCTTGAAATTTTAATCATTTTTGCAGATACATGTAGCTCCCAAAACTCAATGGGATGACTTATTTCCCCCCCCCCAATTTTTTTTTTTTTTTAGTTTTGACATACAGATGTAATATAGATTTTTGAAATTCTGTCCTGTTGCACTATTACAGAGGCGCTTTTCCGCTTTCAAAGGTTATTTTCTTATTAAATGGACATGATTACAACTGGTAAACTCATGTTTCATAAGCTGTAAATTCTGAGCTCTTAGGGATATGAAAGGCTTGTTCAGGTGTTGGTTTCCCACTTTTGGCTTAGACCCAAATGCCCTTATTCTGAAGTCAGGTTTAACTTAAATAGACCATGGTCTATAAACTCAATGCCAAAATTAGGGAAAGCCAATAATGTCAAAACTTTACATTTTATGTTTATGTTTACTGGGGGCTGTTTCTTAAAGCTGTTCGTACATGTAAGTTAATAGCGACTGATGAACGACTGGTGAACGTTTCTTACGCGCTTAACCATCACCAGTGAACTTTTTGGTGTATACAATACCACAAGAAAGGATCACCAGTCGTTCTTAACGTCGCTCTTATACGAACAGCTTTACGAAACACCCACCCTGGTTCTTTCCTAACTCATCATGAATACTGAAAAAAAAAACAATCTTATCCTTCCGAAAGAGTTCAGAATGATTTGAGAGAAAAATGAGTTGATACATTGAAATTTCACTCTTAGGGAGGTTTTTTGCTACTATTGGCTATCCATAGTTAAACCACAACTTAACCCTATCTATTGCGTCGCCCGGGTACATGGTTCCGAAATTACGCAACATTATGTAAGTGCATGTCAGACCAAAAATTGCTCAAAAACATAATTTTGTGTACAAAGTCAATGCAAATTGTGTTTTCAATCAAAAATCATAAATGTATGATTATTTTTAGTTTTGCTGGTCTAAATGTATTTATTTTATGCTTTTTATGATCTCAGAAGAGTCCCCAACAAATTTCATTGAAAAAACAATGAAAAACAAAAGGTAAAAAAACAAAAAAATACATATGAAATTGCAAAAAAACAATATAGTACATAAGAAAATGATTTGATATCGCAATTTTGTTCATGTACTCTTGCTAAGAACACCACAAAGAGTTTCTATACCAAAAATTAGAACATTTGGAGCTTTATTTAGGGAGTTAGAGGAAAAAGTATGATTTTGCATACTAATTACGCATAAATTAGCATAATCACTTAATAGCAATTTGCATGAAATAAATTACTATACAATGTGTAGATTATGTCCCAGATAACCCGCGTGCAATTTCACCCCCCCCCCCCCCCCCGGCCATATGAACTCCCAAAATAAAAACATCCTGGTCGGTATGCAAATGAGGAGACTGATGACATCACTCACTCACTATTTCTTTTGTATTTTTTATATGAAATGTGAAATATTCAAATTTTCCACCTGTTGTTCTGTGAAACAACAATTAATTCCTCCCTGAACATGTGGAATTAGCATTGTTTAATACTATATGGTTCAATCAAGTTGGTCCTTAGTGTAAAATCTGTAAAAAATATAATATTGTATAAATATAATTCAAACATTAAAAAACAAAAGAAATAGTGAGTGAGGGACATCATCGACTGTGTCATTTGCATGTCACTGAGTTGTGCATAGCACTGTTTTGTGGAAAATAAGCGAAACTTAAATTGTCATAATTTTCTTATTTTACATCTGATTTTGATGAAATTTTCAGCGTTGTGCTAGCTTAATTTTTCTCTATTTATTCAAATCAACAATTTTCTGGGGTGGACTTGACCTTTGACTCTGGTTTAAAACTCAAACCATGGCTATCAGAACACCACCCACCTAGTGTAGAGGTACTCTTGACAGGGAATCCACCTGTTAGAATAAGATGAATTAAATTTTGATGATTAATCCGTAAAGTCCCTGGAAAAAAAAAATACATCCTGGTTCTCACATCCTGGTTTCAAGTATCGATTGCTATTTTATCAAGGCCCGTTGATTAATCATTTCCAGTGTAAACTATAAAATCAATAGATGCTTTCAAACTGACTCCATCTCCAAAATATCTCTAAATTTTCCCAAGATTGTTCAGGCTTCTAAATTCCCGATAATTAATTTCCATTCATACCCACCCGTACCAGACAGATGGTTTCAGACCGCCTCGATCCCAAGAATCTGGAGGTTCTGGAAGTTGTTAGCAGGCACCGTAGAAGCTAGCAATCCAGACAACCACTCGCTGGGATGGAAATGAATTCGTAATTTGCTTTCACATCGTGAGAATACCGCCGACCTTTAAAAATATCCGTTTGAAAGTTCTCATAATATGACAAGGAGCTACTATTTAGGGGGTGTTTTCTTTTGGGAATATTGCCAGAAATTTTCTTTCCACAAAATTACCTGGTATTTTCTTAATATGAGGGTAGTACTGTATAAAATCAGTCTATTTTTTTTATCAGAGGTTACCTGGTATTCTCGGTTTTCAGGTCGGTCTAAAAGCACCTCGTGTTTCTTTTATGTGCATTATGTTCATAGGTTTCCTTTTGTATGTTTTGTAATATGATTATGATGAGCTCTTGTCAGAAATTTAATGATGCAATTTAATTGCAGCTAATTATTAAATATTTTAAGCCACTTGAAATGACATTTGAAAGTATGATGGTATTCCTGTGAGGATGTCTGTCACAAATAATGAGAAATACTTGTAAGAAACTGAGGGATACAAAAAGTGTAATTACTCATGATGATACACATGTACACTGTAGTAAATGACAGTCAGAGTACATTATTCAACATGATGAAGAAAAAAAATGAAAGAAAAACAAAAAAAATCATGTTTTATGATGTGGTCATACATGTACACCATCAGCGAAATGTGCTGATGATGAGGGCGATTTATACATGTAGTTAAAAAAGAAAAAAAAGCTGTAGATTAGCCCTAATAATGGAGGCGCGATAGCTCAGCCGGTAGAGCGGGGGACTCGTATTCCGGCGACCCGGATTCGATTCCCACTTGGTGCGCTAGTGCCCTTTGGTAAAAGGCATGTAATCCTCAGTACCAGGTCCTTCGGAGAGGACCTTAAGCCGTCGGTCCTCTGGTTGCTTGCTTACAAGCATTCATGCTTTCTTAGCAATCAGGTATAAAATCACCACCAATACCAAAAAAAAAGTTTTGAAAATGCTCCTTTAGAGAGAATTTGGAGGGAATATTTGTGAGCACTAGTGTGGTGTCAAGACCCACTTGTCAATCAAAGTTTCAAGCAGGGTCTGTGCCTGCAGACTAGACTGAAGTCGCTGACACTATTCTTTTTGTCACGCCCATCCTTGGTACTCTCTTCAGTGGCAGTATTTGTGATACTTGTAGTCTGGTGTGAAGACCCACTTGTGCAAAGTTTAATACAATCAGGGTCTGTGCCTGCAGACTAGATTCAAATTGCTTCTTTTTGTCATTCTCATCCTACATGTAGGTTCTCTCTTATCTAATCAAATACATCAGCTCAAGGCAGCTTTATGATCCCAACGACCCGAAGAATGTATTCTGCAAATCAGACCCACTCGGCCAAGTCTTCAAAGTCCATTCATTCACGATAAAAGATGCAAAGTAAGTGCATACAAGGTTGCTGGACAGAACGCAGGTAAATTGCATGGAGTGTTTGGGGTCAAAGGTCAATAGTGTTTGGGTCAAAGGTCAAGTGTTAAAGGTGTAACTGCACTATACATTTGTAGGTTTCTATTTAATGTGATAGGAGGAATACAAATGAAAATTTAGGATGAGTAAAAATTTCATTTGAGCAAAAGGATTTTATTTCCCCCACAATGGCCTTCAAAGTATTAAAAAATATTAAAGTATTGTATGTATGTTAAATGTATTGAAGTGAAAAGTAGATATACATGTACTCCTATATAGCCCATCTGAAATGTGCAGATTGTTTTTGAGCGTCCATGTTTGCATGTTGGAAGCTGTTTCTTTTGTGACCGACAAAAACTTGACCAAAGGAAGCTGTGGTTGGAAAGAAACGTCAGATTCTTGTACCATGAATCCAGGGTAAAAGAGTTTATAATAAACACAACCAATACACATCCTGCTATCTACATGTAGATACTGAATGCAACCACATTTTGTACTCCAGGCAGGTGTTTCACAAAGATTAATATAGGGTTTTGCAAGAAACTTGCAATCGATTGCAAGTCTATTTTCGGTCCCTAAATCAATCACACGTCTTGCAATTAATTGCAAATACATGTATGTAATTGATTGTTAATCTGCTTCTCAAAACAAGGAGTTTAATCTGTTTGCTACAGCTAACGTTTTTCTATCACTTGTAAAATTGCAACAGAATATTTGCAATTGATTGCAAATATTTTCTTGCAACACTGCTGAGTCGCACTGAAATGCGGACGCGCACATGATATGTAACATGCAATCTGATTGATAGATACGCGATAGCGCGCGTCCCGTGCCCATGATCTGCCCAATGTGGTGATGTCTTCTATACCGTACGCAGCCGGGAATTTAAGTGCGACTCTATTAAGTCACACTTCAATCTTTGTGAAACACCCCCCTGACCTGCCAACTGTCCAAATTTCATCTTTAAATGTGCAGATTTTCAACTTTTCAAAATGGCCCAAAATCGGGAGATTCTGAACGTCATGTTAGAAAAAAAAGAGCGTAGAAAACTAAATGAAAATGAACGAGACCATTTTCATTACACTGCAGTGTATTTCAAAAGATTTTGTAACCTTCAATACATTAATGTAAGTTGAGGTGTGAAAATTGTGTCTCTATGGCCTTTAAAGCTGCTGTAAAAGAATCCAGGAACTTTAGGGGATGCTGCCCCCTGGCCTCTCAACCTTTGTTTGTCCAAGGGGCCCGTTACACAAAGCTTAGCCATGATTGTACAACATTTTTCTGCAATTGATTGCATCAATCGTGGAAATTAAGCGTGCGATTAATCGCTAACCTTTGGTAGGGGACCCAGATTATGCATTTCGAATGATGGCAGGTATGTTTCAATTAAAACGTCTTTGAAAACCATGACCTTAGAGTAAAAAAAGTTTATGCACCTTTGATATACACATTTAGAGAGCGAAGTTGGCTCAGTCGGTAAAGTGTCTGCCCGTCGAACCAAAGATCGTGGGTTCGAGTCCACCCCGGGCGGATGACTGAAGCCAGTGCGTTGTGTGTAAACGTCTCTTCCCTGTTTCATAGATGCAGGCGACGTTACAGTGGAAAACACTCCGTCCCTGGGATAGGACGTTAAATGGAGGCTCCGTGTAGAGGACAGTCACAACCCACTGCACTATTCAAATAAGAGTAGGGAGAAACCCCGGTGTAGTGGTCCACCTGCATTCCCCCAACCAATTACAGGTATATCAGGAGGAGAGACCTGCGGGTCACAGTTCTATGTGCGCGCCCTTCTAGGCGACCCAGATTGGCTGGCTCCTCCAAACATGCACCTTTGAATGTCTTTCCCAATATTATGCTTTGTCTCCAATAGCTCAGTAATTTCTCTTAACTCTCTTGACTCGTAGGAGGTTACTCTTTGAGAACATGAAGGTTCTTGATAAACCACCTGAAATGCCAACCATTCCAAGAAGACAGTCCCTACCTGAAACAAGGAAAGACTACTACATCACCTTCCGCAATAATCAAGAGGTAAGGCTTCAGATTTCGTTATGAATTCTCCATTTATAGGATGGATAGACATAAATTGTAATTGGTGCCAGGGACAGGGGTTTTTCTAAAAGAGTTCAGTGTGACTGCAAGATACCATGTTCTCATTATAGTCCTAAAGCTCGTTCAGTGGAAGCTACAGGGAGTTTAACATGTAATGGGAACGCTCGAAGCGGTCTTGGAAGTGATCTTCCAAACCAATTTGGAACACCACTTCGTGTTGTGGTTTTCAAGTCCACTTTGCCTAGTTTAAGCGTAGATGAGGACACAACTGTTCCTCGGGAAGCGATCTTAGCATATTTTAAGAATTTTCTTGGAAAAAAACCCACCCAATCTCGGCCGCTACCATCCATGCATCAACATCAAATTTTGGCAGGAACATTCCCTCCCACGTGAAGTACAAAGACTGCATGAAAAATGTCAAAATATCGACATTTCTAGTACATATGAATCGATTATACAAATATATGTGCAAAAACATATCAAACACCCACTTTTCATGTGAGATTTAAATTTAGTTAGTCATCTGTTTTCATGATGAAAGCCAACTTTTGCCTGATGTATTTTGTTATTTTAGAATATCTATAGTTCTTTTTTTTTTATTGAATGTAGTAAGATTTATCATCAGTCCTTTATCGCTTCTTTTCCTTTTTACTTTGTACTTTACAGCACACCCATGAAATGGCACCAGCACCTCCGTACCCCCTCCCCCATCTGTACACCCACCCCGCCCCTAGGTCAGCCTACCAATCGGGAGTCAAGGTGATATCGTCGGGGGTCGACGTCGCAGACGGGATCGACAAGGATTTCTTTGACCAGCAGGTGATGGAGAAGATGCTTGATACAGTATCTGAAGGAAGAGAAGGTAGAGGTGATACTCGGTCTTTTTCAGTTTATTTGGAACGCTTCAATGGTGCTAAAAGTTAGTGAACTCCACCAGAAAATGAATATATTTCAAGTGCTCAAGTCCTGCTATGTATTAGATATTTATTTGTGAAGTCAGGTGATATAATATTACATTCAATTAAGTTTGTTTGTTTCTCTGGGCTCGCCGAACATTGTAATGTTATTGTTTCCATTGAATACTCGGTGTCAAGGAGTGCATTTTATGGTGGGTTTCACCACTGTATTCATTTCGAGTTTAAGAAAATCTTGTAGAAACTTCAAGTCATAATCATGCAATAACGTATGCAACGTTTATGTAGCACCAAATACAATTTTTTTAAGAGCTTTATGATATTACATCTCATCAGGTGCTCAAGCATTTGAGGTATTACTTCCTTCCAGGCACTAAGGGTATGTTAACCCTTATCGTGCCACGGACACGTTTTCTTGCAATTGTGTCTTTTCAATCATAATAATTTTTCTCTTTAATGATGACAGTACAGTACAGGCATTGGAAAACAACAATGCTTCTTGTATTGTGTCTGTGGATTAAATTCCAGTCATCAATATGATGCATGATTTTTCCATATTTTCTTAGGGATTAAAAAGAAATTATCTGATTTTTCAATACAAATTAATGTGGCATGTCCGTTTCCAAATTTAAATGCAACATGAATCATAAGTGAAAAAGGGATTACAAAACGCCGATATAATGAGAAACAAACGGTGTGTTCAATGTTCCCCATTTCCTGTCGTAAAAGTAAACGTCTTCAAAATCATGATTCAGAGGAAAATTAAACGTCGAAAAAGATTTTTTTTTAACAGGGATGCCACTTTTCCGTATTTATACGGAATTCCGGCTTTTTTCCTGCTATCTGTCTTATTTCCGTATTTCCGACTTTTCCTGTTTTCTGTGTATTAAAAAAAACGGAAGCCCTCCTTTTTTCCCCTATCTCTCCCGATTGCGATGCATGTCGATCGACCGAGTGAGAGATATTTCCCCGAGATATTTGCTTTTATACGGTACATAATTTATCAACGCGCGCACTGCCTACTACGTTCATTGAGTTATGCTTTTATCAAGGCTCTCTGATTAGAATTATCGATATCCTGGCCAATCAATGCGAGCGACAAGTTCCAAACGCATGCACATAGACAAGCGCGAAGCAGCGGCACGAATCGCGGTATAATAGCGACTGGTAAATACGTCTGTAAAGATGATGACGTCATCCAAGATGGCAACTTACGATGACCAACGAAGGAATCGAGGATGACTAAGTTTTGATCATTATTTGAAAGGAATTAGCGGTAACTGCGGTCTAAGGTACGATGTTTCTGAATTTTATATATTTTCTCGTAAGTTTGGATGTAATTATTTTTTTATAATGTGACATTTTATGTACCAAAAACAATCCGAAAATCGGGTTTCCGCCGAATGTTAGATCTAACGTTACTGCTGCATGCTGATACGGAACCCAGGGAGCTCCGGCCCGGAAAGCGGGCCGGAGCTCCTTGGGTTACGTATCAGCTCCCTGGGTTAGCTGATACGTTGTCTTTATGTACGGGCCAACAACTCTTCAGTCTATGTATTGGTGAGTGGAGCCAACGCGGTTCACCGTTAAAGGAGAATGAAACCCTTGAAACCAGCTGAATCCATATCAAAGAAAAAAATCAAAGAAACATATTGTTGAAAGTTTGAGGAAGATTGAATGAATAATAAGAAAGTTATGAGCATTCGAATATTGAGATCACTAGTGCCATGTAGATCCTCCCAACGGCAATGCGACCAAGATCTGTGATATCACACACGTACAACTCCCTCATTACTTTAGTACTTATTTCACTTATATTCTCACTTTTATAGAGTCTATCACAAGGTGAGATGTTCTCTTTATGAGATGACAAGTACAGAGGTTTCACAACATTATATCATTGATGAATCGTTTGTCATATGATTAGAATGAGCAAAAAGAGATGTTTTGGGGTATATTTTCAGTGTCCAAATGGGAGAGTTGTACGTGTGTGACATCACAGATCTTGGTCGCATTGCCAATGGGAGGATCTCCATAGCATTAGTGATCTCGACATTCAAATGCTCATAACTCTTTTATTGCTAGTCCTATTTTACTCAAAGTTTTGTTGATCTTATTCTTGGATTTTTCTGCTTTCACAAAAGCTAACTTGCTCCAAGAGTTTCATTCTCCTTTAAGCTGAACAACCAAAATAGAGACTGAAGCTTTTGGTCTCGCGTTCTATGATAAACACACAACTAACTACCGTCAGTTTTTCAAACCTAATTGACTTCAAAGTCATCGATCACAACAAGGTAAGAAAAAAAAGAAGCCACTTGGTCCTCCCCCCTCCCCTAAATTTGAGGGGGGCGGACCCCCCCCCCCCTCCAATTTTTTTTTTTTTTTTTTTTTTTTTTTTTTTGCTTGTCCAATTTTTTACCTGTGACATGTGTCCATCCCAAAATTTAAGGTGGACCCCCCTAAAAAAAAATTTTCTTGGACACTGTCCCGGCCCGCGATAAGTTTCAGTATTTTTGGAGGACACCTAGTGGCATCCCTGTTTTAATGCGACTGGCTCAGATTTTAACATCCTTCAGCATCGCGAATGCAATATTGAAAAGTTTTGAAACGCCTTTAAATTTGCTCTTGCAGTGGAAGCCTACACAAGCAGGTTCAAGAATTGACTTTTCTTGTGGTGGGTCAAACTGTGCATTAAAGCTGCGCTAAAGGAAGCGGGAAATTTAAAGACAATCAACAAATAATCAGCTTTATATTTTCGACACTGGAAAGTGCACTGCTGATCGTGTTCTGTTCTGTTCTGTGTTTGTAATTGAATTTTCAGTCATGATTCATGTTGCTGTTTAATTTGAAAATCGACATTGAACACACCCATGGTTACTACTCCTGGGTGGAGAGTGGCAAATTTAGATGAACGTGTTGTCAAAGGACGCAAGTGCTGGGTGGGATCTGATCCCCCCTGGACCTTTTGGTTTAAAGTCCGGAGTCTTATCCATTAACAATATGACTTTCAACCCATTTTATTATTATTTTCCAGGAGGTACTGACGAGCCCGATGTTGGGATCTCTGTGACTCCGCCCCCTCAGACATGTCTTTCATCTAGTGAGTACTACCATGGTGTTGTTCTTGTTTTGCATGGTGCATAAAGCTAAATGTAATGTATTCACAACTTTAATAAATTGTTCCACTCTGTTCAGGGAACCTATACCCAAACATTCATTATTGATTTATGTTAAATACAGCATTTTCCCTCAAAATATATCTCCTTGAATTATTGAAGTTAAATGAAAATAAGCAAGGATCTTACATTTGACACCACCTCGGTGTACTTTTAAACTGATACCCCGTTTAGATCTGTCGAAAATCTGGAGTGCCTCCGGAGGTAACCGCAGGTCGTTCAAGACAAGTCGTTGGATCTAAACGGTCTCGGCACAAAAGCTAGAGCACGAATCTGAGGTAATCACGAGGGAAAATACACCCTAGACAGTGAAGCACCATTGCGAGATCACAAAGCGTGATCCACTGTTGGACTGTAGATCTAAACGGTCTTGGCGTAAACGCGGCATAGAAAACGGAAGTCCTTTATCTGAGGCTGAGCGCATGGCCTCGATTGTTGTGCAGTGCACGCTTTCTCCCTTGATTGACATTTTGCCATGACAACGCAATTTGCGAGTCCAAAGGGAGACGATGTACCTCGCGATTACCGCAGATGATCTAAACGGCCCTTCGTGTTTTGATAAGTAATTTCATGCTGTGTTCGCTCCAGACACGAGAGAGAGATAGTATAAGTATAAGTAATCAATCAAAATCAGAACCCCACAATGAGGGGAATAATGCATTGCGCTTGACGTAGGTCCCTATTTGTGTGCAATATGGCTCGTCGTCTAGGAGAAACTAAAAAGTAAAAGAGTAAAAAAAAGTTTCAAAACTCCTCCGAAAAGACTTATTTCGGCTGTCTAATGTGCACCTTGAGGAGGGCTGTGCTCACATTGTTTATTAATTATTAATTTTCCAGGAGAAACTAAAAAGAAATGTTTAAAACTCCTCCAAACAGACTGATTTCAGCTGTTCATTGTGCATCTTGAAGATGGCTACAATTTACATGTATGCTCACAATGTTTATTAATGTGACAATAATCGTAAAAGGAGATAAGATATCATGTTTTCAACTACTTGGTAAACATTAAACTTAATATGAATCAGTCCTGGCTTTCAAATTATAGATTAATACAGGAAACAATTTGCCCCTGCTATATTGAACTTATATAGCCACAAAAACATCTTTAAGTAGATCATAATCATATCATTGTCAATATTTGTTCCGAAGCGCGGGAAAATCATGTGCATTGCATATAGGGGAAGAAGACAATGAATTGCTCTTATCAGAATGAAAATATATTTCAACACCCATTTGTGATAAAGAAGATCTTTTCCAGGGCTGTGGAATGGGAACATTGAATTTTTTTAGACCCTTGTAGATTTAAATGTCTGAATAACTGTTAACCCTATCTTAACTGGGCTATTTTGGACCAACATACTGGGGGTGGAGGGATCAAATTGACCCCCAGTTTGATAAGGGTTAAGCTAGAACTCCATAGGAATACAGCTTTATAACAATTATTTTTATATCCAGCCTTTTTTTAATGGAGCGTTGTGGCCCAGTGGATTAGTCTTCATACTTTCAAACAGAGGGTCGTGGGTTCGAATCCCAGCCATGGCATAATTTCCTTCAGCAAGGAATTCATCCACGTTGTGCTGCACTCAACCCAGGTGAGACGATGGGTACCTGGCAGGAATTTATTCCTTGAAATGCCACCGCGCTGTAAAAGGCTGCGGGGCTAAAGCCAGGGTAATAATACCCAAGTCATTTGGAAGCGCATAGGGACGTTATGACATACATGTAATGTGATATGCTCTGTACAAGAACTGCGTTATTATTATTATTATTATCCATGTGAGCAGGACCCGACTCAGAGTCTCTGAAGAAAAAAGCAGTTCAAGCAGTTCAATGGCTTTATTTATGAATTGGGTGATCCATTCCCGAGATCTTAGGGGGCCATGATGCCGTAATCTGATCAGGGTCCGTAACACAACAGTTTAATAGCAATTAATCATACACTTGATTTTCAGGATCGATTGTACCGTGAAGTCGATGAAATCAATCATAGAAAAATGTTCTAAGATCATTGCTAAGTTTTATGTTACAGCCCCCAGATCTATGTGTGAATACCAGAAATCTTTTCTCTGAACCCTTGATTTTTTTTTGCAAGAGCCTACGTAAAAAGAAATTGATGCAGGATTACTATTTCAGGGAAAATTTGTGATAGGGTGGATAACATCCTCCAAGAATTGTGTCCAAAGTCTGAATTTGATTCTTGTGTTGGGTCAGTTTTGTGTCAATATTGGAAGAGGGATGTGGCATTCATTTGAAAAAGAAAAAATGTTTTCATAATTTCCTGGTAGGTTGAGTAAATTGATAACAAAATTATCAGGTTTTTTATGATTCATTCTCTAACGAGGAAGATAACGTTCAAAGGTCATGTTCCATTCAAAGAAGATCTTGAAAACCTGGTAAATTTCCCATTGGGCTATGTCTGCCTTGTCTTCTTTCCATTTGGGCTCATTGCACGTGGTCTAGTTCATCTACAACCTGGAGGTGTTTCACAAAGATTGAAGTATGACTAAGACACCGTTTTCACTACCTTCCTAAAACCAGATAAGTGGAAACAAGTTTAACGTGTAGTGAGAACGGTCGAAGCGATCTTCCAAACCGGTTCAGAAAACCACCTCGCGATGTAGTTTTCAAGATCGCTTTGCCTTGTTAAACTGGTTTTAGCGTGAGTGAGGACACAACCGTTGTTCGGGAACACAACAGGTGTAGCAGGTCTACGCTGCAGTTTCGAATTTCGCGCAAAACATCTCGCCCCACTGAAGAGTGTTTCCATAGCAACAAGATCACTTTCCGTGACGTGATTTTGAAAACCATGTGACCAAGTGGGAACGCTAGCAATGCGATCTTCCAAACTGGTTTCCTTAATCGGTTTCCAGGGAACTAGTTTTAGAAAGCGTAATGAGAACGGTGTCTTAGAGTTGCACTTAAATGCCTAGCTGGGTGCATTATAAAAGGCATGACCGCATTGGTCAGATCATGCCAACAGGATGTGCAGTGCTGCGTATCAATCAATAAGATTGCGCGTTGCCTATCATGTACTGTAAGGGTCAGCACTTAAGCGCTACTCTAAGTCACTTCTTTGTGAGACACCCCCCAGGTATACATTTGGTCCAATTGCCATGTAGCTCATTGACCATTAAATTTTATCTAAATTCTAGTTCAGTAGGCAGTGCTCATTTCATTTGATATCCAAAAGGTCTAACACCATGGGGAGTTGCAAGAAACTTACGATCAATTGCAAGTCTAGTTTCGTTCCTAAAATCAAGCATATGCCGTGCAATTAATTGCAAATTTACGATTGATTGCTAATCTGCTCCACGAAACAAGGAGTGTAATCTGATTGGCTATAGTTAAAAGTGATCAATCAATTGTAAAATTGCAACAGAATATATGCGATTGATCGCAAATATTTTCTTCCGACACCCCCTTAAGTCTGTATGATGAAATGAACTATCTATATTCCAATAATTCAGCTGAAAAGTGCAAAATAAAGAATCTGATAAAAGGGGAAATTAGACCATGTTTGCATTAGATTAAATAGGTCTTACCCAAGTGTATTGTAATTTAGACCAAATAGCGATTGGACCAAATTGTTAATAGACCAAATGGATGTGGTAATAGACTACATCTTTACAGAGTTAGACCAATTGCCTCGAGACCAAATGAATAGGTCATTTATAGAGACATGTACAATGTAGCTGCCACTTTGGTGATGAAGAATCAAAGCTTTTTAACTTGTTTGGGAAAACTTGTTTGTTAACTTTTCTTTACAAAGTTTTCTGGAGTCCGTTATTAGACTACCAGGGAGATATACTTTGATGTCATTTACATGTAACTGTAGGCCTCATGGTACTAGAGAATGATTTTGTGTCATAAACCAGAATCATTATATGTTTCATGTCAACAATCATGTTTATTGTAGATACGATTGCACAGAGTATCAATTTCAAACAGATAAGATCCAAACTCCCGTCTTGTTTGTGATCGAATCAACTTAGAAAGTCATTTGATTTTATTGTCGATAATTCAAAAGTTTAAAGATACATGGACTTTTTACCTCATTGTGCCAAGTATAACTGCACTTCAGATGGGGTCTTATCTCTAAGCGCGGGAAAACTTGTTTGTTGACTTTACAGTGTTACTCAGTGTTTTTTGCTGCTTGAAATATTGAGAGATTGAGTCTCTGCTTAAAGAGTTGAGGGATTAAATTTCTACTATAGAAATAAGAGCAGAAAACTGGTGGATGTTTCATAAAGCTGTTTGTAAGTTAAGAGCGACTTTACGAACGACTCGAGATCCTTTCCTATGTGCTGAACCATCTCCAATGAACATTTGGATGTATAAAGTCATACTGAATTAAGAAACAGCTTTATCAAACACCCACCAGGCCTTAAATTTTGATATTTTTGGGCAAAGTCACTTTTTTAGTGGGCTCACAAATGGGAAGATTCAAAAGGACAAAAAACTGAACTAAAATCAGGGCCCCTTAAGATGAAGGTTATTAAACGCTAATTTGAACGATTCCGATGGGTTCCCAGTGAGTCAACTGAACAAACTGCGCATACAACGATGATCTTGATAACCCATTTTATTTATTAATCACTAACCTTTGTGTTATGGGGCCAGGTTGAAGTTAGACCAAGGTTTAACTCAGAAGAAAATTGTGAGATATTTAAAGAAAATTATGAGATGCCAGAAATATCAGAATTTTGTTGACATTTTACACTTTTTATTACGTTTATTAGATTTAGATTTAAATTTCTAAATAACTGTTAACCCTCTATTAACTGGGCTATTTCGGACCAATATACTGTGACTGGGGGGGGGGGTTCAAATTGACTCCCCCCCCCCCCCCCGTTTGATAAGGGTTAAGCTAGAACTCCATAGGAATACAGCTTTATACCAATTAATTTTTTTTATCCAGCGTTTCTTTTTTAATGGAGCGTTGTGGCCCAGTGGATTAGTCTTCTGACTTTGAAACAGAGGGTCGTGGGTTCAAATCCCAGCCATGGCGTAATTTCCTTCAGCAAGGAATTCACCCACGTTGTGCTACACTCAACCCAGGTGAGGTGAATCGGTACCTGGCAGGAATTTATTTCTTGAAATGCCACCGCGCTGTAAAAGGCTGCGGGCTAAAGCCGGGGTAATAATACCCAAGTCATTTGGAAGCGCATAGGGACGTTATGACATACTGTGATATGCGCTATACAAGAACTGCGTTTTTATTATCCATGTTCATGAGCAGAATCAAAACCCAGAGTCCCTGAAGAAAACAGCAGTTCAAGCAGTTCAATGGCTTTATTTATGAATGGGGTGATCCATTCCCGAGATCTTAGGGGACCATAATGCCGTAATCTAATCAGGGTACCACAACACGACAGTTAGCAATTAATCATACACTCGGTTTTCACGATCAATTGTACCGTGTTGTCAATGAAATCAATCATAGAAAAATGTTCTAAGATCATTGCTAAGTTTTATGTCACGGGCCCCAGATCTTTGTGTGAATACCAGAAATCTTTTCTCTGAACCCTTGATTTTTTTTTCGCAAGAGCCTGCACTAAAAATGAAATTGATGCAGGATTACTATTTCAGGGAAAATTTGTGATAGGGTGGATAACGTCCTCCAAGAATTGTGTCCAAAGTCTGAATTTGAATCTTACGTTTGGTCAGTTTAGTGTCAATATTGGCATAGGGATGTGGCATTCATTAAAAAAAAAATGTTTTCCTTATTTCTGGGGAGGTTGAGTAAATTGATAACAAAATTATCAGGTTTTTATGATTCATTCTCTAATGAGGAATATACATTCAAAGGTCATCTTCCATTCAAAGAAGATCTTGATAACCTGGTAAATTTCCCATTGGGCTATGTGTGGTTTGTCTTCTTTCCATTTGGGCTAATTTCACATGGTCTAGTTCATCTACAACCTGGATGTGTTTCACGAAGATTGAGTATGACTAAGACACCGTTCTCACTACCTTCCTAAAACCAGATTAGTGGAAACTAGTTTAATGTGTAGTGAGAACGGTCGAAGCGATCTTCCAAACCGGTTCAGAAACCAACTCGTGAGGTAGTTCTCAAGATCGCTTTGCCTTGTTGAATTGGTTTTAGCGTAAGTGAGGACACAACCGTTCTCGGGAAGCGATATTCGCACATTTTGAGCGCGCCACTCCACACGACAGGTGTAGCATGCCTACGCTGCAGTTTCGAATTTCGCGCGAAACGTTTTGCCCCACTGAAGAGCGTTTCCATAGCAATAAGATTGCTTTCCGTGAAGTGATTTTGAAAACCGCTTTCATGTGATCAAGTGGGAACGCTGGCAATGCGATCTTCCAAACTGGTTTCCTGAATCGGTTTCCAGGAAACTAGTTTTAGAAAGCGTAACGAGAGTTGCACTTAAATGCCTAGCTGGGTGCATTATTAAAGGCATGACCGCATTGGTCAGATCTTGCCAACAGGACATGCAGTGCCGCGTATCAATCAAGAAGATTGCGCGTTGCATATCATGTATGCGTCAACATTTAAGCGCAATTCTATACTTCTTTGTGAAACACCCCCAGGTAAACATTTGGTCCAATTGCCATGTAGCCCATTGATCATTTAATCTAAATTCTAGTTCAGTAGGCTGTGCTCATTTCATTTGATATCCAAAAGGTTAACACCACTAAGCCTCCATGATGAAATGAACTATTTATATTCGAATAATTTAGCCGAAAAGTGCAAAATAAAGAATCTGATAAAAGGGGAAATTAGACCATGTTTGCATTAGACTAAATAGGTCTTACACCAAGTGTATTGTAATGTAGACCAAATAGCGATTGAACCAAAATTGATGATAGACCAAATGGATGTGTTAATAGACTACATCTTAGAGTTAGACCAATTGCCTCAAGACCAAATGAATGGGTCATTTATAGAGACATGTAGCTGCCATTTTGGTGATGAAGAATCAAAGCCTATTGTTTTCTGGAGTCCATTATTAGGCTACCAGGGAGATATACTTTGATGTCATTTACATGTAGCTAGATGTAGTAATAGAGAATGACTTTGTATCATAAACCAGAATCATTATATGTTTCATGTCAACAATCATGTTTATTATAGATATGATTGCACAGAGTATCAATTTAACAGATAAGATCCTACATGTAACTCCTGTCTTGTTTGCGATCTAATCAACTTAGGAAGTCATTTGATTTTATTGTCGATAATTCAAAAGTTTAAAGATACATGGACTTTTTACCTCATTGTGCCAAGTATAACTGCACTTCAGATGGGGTCTTATCTCTAAGCGCGGGGAAAACTTGTTTGTTGACTTTACAGTGTTACTCAGTGTTTTTTGCTGCTTGAAATATTGAGAGATTGAGTCTCTGCTTAAAGAGTTGAGGGATTAAATTTCTACTATAGAAATAAGAGCAGAAAACTGGTGGGTGTTTCATAAAGCTGTTTGTAAGTTAAGAGCGACTTTACGATTGACAGGAGATCCTTTCCTATGTGCTGAACCATCTCCAATGAACATTTGGGTGTATAAAGTCATACTGAATTAAGAAACAGCTTTATCAAACACCCACCAGGCCTTAAATTTTGATATTTTTGGGCAAAGTCACTTTTCTAGTGGGCTCACAAATGGGAAGATTCAAAAGGACAAAAAACTGAACTAAAATCAGGGCCCCTTAAGATGAAGGTTATTAAACGCTAATTTGAACGATTCCGATGGGTTCCCAGTGAGTCAACTGAACAAACTGCGCATACAACGATGATCGTGTCAACCCATTTTATTTATTAATCACTAACCTTTGTGTTATGGGGCCAGGTTGAAGTTAGACCAAGGTTTAACTCAGAAGAAAATTGTGAGATATTTAAAGAAAATTATGAGATGCCAAAAAATCAGAATTTTGTTGACATTTTACACTTTTTATTACGTGTATTGTTATTTCTCCATGCATGAATGGAACCGGTATGGAACACAAATTAAGTTTGTCACACAGTTGTGAATGATAGGGGTGCTAAATGTTTTTCTTTGAAGTCTTGCACAACTTTTGAGAACAAATTCGCTACATACAGGTATACATTAGCATCTCCACACCACGTGACTTTTTATGAGACAATATCATGCTGACAATGACTCATTTAATACTTTGCCAAAGTCAATGGCAATCAAACGCAAACCAGAAACAGGTGTTGACCGACTGATTCTGCTTCTAAAAGATATGAGAAATCAATTTTCTTCTACTAAACTAATACAGAAGTGGACTTTGTTATAGTACTTAGTGATGATAATGATGACTTGATACAGTATATATATATCCCCAAAAGGCCAAAAGACAAAATGGGTGTACATGCAGACAATGTGACAGTTTTAGCATGCAGAGCAGTGTCTTATGGCCATTCCCTTACAATGTTTAATGAAATAAACTTTTTTTACATTATGACGCCATTACCAGATTGATATGAAACTTTAATCACATTTTAGAAAAACTCCTTCCATTTTGTAAAAGTTGAGAATCTCATATAACCGCTTTTCATGAGTCTTGTCTAGTCCGGGGCGGTTCTGTGAATGAAAGCCTGATAAAAGATGGTTACATCATCAGTCATTATCAGGTATCAGTATGTATTGCAACATAGAGAATGATACAAGCATTCAGGTAGTTCTGGAGTATTCATTTTTAGTCCCCACTATCCAAATATTTGCACGGACCACAGTCACCCCACAGAGTCATGTCAAATTTAATTGTTTTGTTGCAACTGCACGAAGCAAAAACATCCGGAGTTGAGTGTTTGTTTTATGTGCATGACTTCTGTGAGTTTTATCTTGTGTTCCTGAATGCGTTGGCACCAATATCCCCAGGGTATTAAAGGAGATGATATTGTCTTTGCTTTGGGGGAATATATTGTCTAAGAGGTATCTTTACAGTTAAGAATGAAAGCCATGACAGTCGGAAATTAACCTTGACCTTTATTTTTTAGGAAACTAGCATCAGTGAATTTCCATTTTGATAATGTGCAATGTTGATTAGTTTGAATACCCATATGATGATTCAGTAACTTCAGTTTAATTGTTCCAGAACTGTTTTTACCCCAAATCAGGTGGCTGGGCGGGGCTACTTCTTACAAAGAGTTGCAATAGATTCAAATCAAACTCAATCTGAGATAATTGTTGTTAAGAAATAGGAATTCAGATCAATCTCAACTTGAGTTTTATTTGAAACTATCAAAACTCTCTGTAAGGCGGGGACCTGCATCTGAAGCACTTCTGAATTCAATAAATTGACACAATCTTGCTCTTTTGTAACACCGGGCGGAATGGATTTCTTTTGGTTGAATGAGATGAGAGTGAGCACTATAAAACAGCGTTTCTCATGGGATATTGCGTCAAAAATAGGTGTGTCTTATAAAAAATGATGATAAAATGGTTCTCAAAAAATACAAATTTGTGGAGGTTTTAAGGGTACTTTATCTCACTGATTTTAACAGAGATTAAAAATAAAATATCTGAGATAAAATGGATGTCGGATTACCACACCTGGAATTTATGCAAGAGGCTTTAAGAGTTATACAGTACATTAAACTTCAATGAGTGAACAAGTTTACAGCTCAATTTGTCATATTTTTGGTCAATATTTGCATTCATTGATGCAGATCTGTGTTTCTATATGTGCTTGTTTTATCACTATTAAAGCAAGGAAGAGGAAACATCCGGACCGGAGAGAAGTGAAGTGTTTGATCTTGTAATTTGTGGAATCATCTTTGATCTTAAAGATAAACGAAGATGTGCGTATGCAAGTAATCTGATGTAAAGCAAGACAGTTTTTGTTTGAATTGATTTCACAGGAAGGAAATCACGCTCAAGATCTGAGTCATCCAGCCTAACTCTAGCCTCGAGAGCAAGTCACAGGTCATCCCAAAGGTCATCGCATAGGTCATCCCAAAGGTCATCACACAGGTCATCACATCGATCATCGCAAAGATCATCACATCGGTCATCGCAAAGGTCATCGTCAAAGAGGTCATCTCTGAAGTCCGCAACGAAGAGGTCAACGGTGAAGAGGTCGAGAGGGGACGTGGCCGATGGGCGTGGTCGAGAAGGTCGGCCGTGGTACTGCGTCTTCTACAACGCAGAGGAAGATGTGAAGTCACAGAGCAGCGAGATATACAGTGTGCAGGTGGGTAGGATGTAGGCAGAAGTGTGTTATGACCATTGAGAACTTAATTAGTATCCAATATTACATAGACAGTCAACAATTTAGACGAAGGATGTAACTATTTTAATTGATCGTACGAGTCTTATGTGTGCATTTAAAGGAAGCTAAAACCCAAGAAGAGAAGCAATTTTATTGGAAAGAGTTAAATGAGAGGATTTTTTTTTTTTTAGTTCATCAAAATCGGTTATGAAATAACCAAAATATGGACATCTAAAAAGTCTTGTTGTACTTTCTATGGGGATCCTCAAATTGGCAAACGTGCTTCAAAATGGCTGATTATGTGGACAACTCTCCATTTGTTTTGTGCACAAATTTTCAGATTTTCCTCAGTGTCTTTCAAATTGCATCTTGCCTCCTTCTGAGCACAACATACGTCATGGGAAAATATCATTCACACCACATGTGTCAAGGTCAGGAGGAGATAAACTGAAATATGTAAAGTAAAGGGGAAAATCTGAATATTTGTGTACATGAAACTTTTTTTTAATTGTTCCTCTCATTTTACTCTTTCCAATAAAATTGATTCTCTCCTTGGGTTTTGGTTTCCTTTAAATGGCTGAAAGTATAGTTGCTTTTGATGATCGCAACTTTTTCTGCCCAAGATGGAGCGTCTATTTCTCAATTGGGAATCATTATCTCAGCATTAAGATGGCATTTCCACACACATGTTCATTCATACTGTCTCTGATAGTCTTTCATTGCAAGGCATGGTATCTGCTGTTGTAACAAACATGTGTGAGGCGTTGTTTGTTTTTTAATGAAGGGTCATTTTAACAAACACATTTTCACACGTTTATTAATATTTCCTTTGATACTCTGTCATTGAAAAGCAAGGAATCTGATGTTATGTATGAATGATGCTGGTTTTTTGGATGAAGGGTCATTTTCACAAACACATTTTCACATGTTTTATTCATATGTCCTGTGATACTTGTTTCATTACAAGGCAATGAATATGATGACGTAACAAACATGTATGAACGTTGTTGGTCTTGAGTGAAAGGTCATTTTTCACAAACACATTTTCACACATGTTCATTCATACTTTTCTCCATCGTTCTCTCTTTCCAGGGTAAGGAAACTGCTGTCGTTACTGACACTTCTGACGATCTTTGGTTTATGGACGATGATCGATTCTCTGTAGAGTATGAGGTAGAAGATTCTGAGTCGGAGCCTGAAAGCAATGATGCAAGGTCAGACTCGACTACGACCGAGGCCGAGGTAGGCATTTGAATTTAGATGTATTTTCTGAATGTTTCCACGGTGAAGAATGAGTCAATGTAGAGGCTTCATGGTACAAAATGTATTTTTTGTGGGAATGTGTATTGGTCCTAAAAAGGACTGCCCAAACTCAATGTTTCGGCAAGTACATGCTTGCCATCTTCTTGAAGACTTGCAAGATATCGTTCCTGCCATTAAGGGTGATGTTAGATGCTTCTTCAGTGGCTCCCACCATGAAGATCTGTGTGTTGGCTCAATTGGTCGAGCGTCCATCTCACAACCGGGAGGTCAGGGGTTCAAACCCCGGCCGCGTCAGACCAAAACACGTTAAAAGATGGGAGTTGCTGCTGCCCTGTTTGGCGTTCAACGATTGAAGGGATAGAGCCTCGTCAATCCAGCGCTGCACAGCGGCTGCCGGGACCACGATCAATTGGGCAAAGCAAATTTTCGGAGTATTTCATTTCATGTCTATTTCGAACAATAAAGTATGGATTTTCATTTCATTTTTTTCAATGATTGCACCAAACAGTCGATAGAGACTGTCTATGCAGAGTGCCTAAGTAAGAAGGCACCGAAAAAGAGGAAGAGGAGAAGGAAGAAGGAGAAAGAGAAGAAGAAAGAGAAGAAGAGGGTGAGGGAGGGAGAAAATTAAGTAGATTTATTCCTCTTACCGTTATATGAATCAACTTGTTTCAAGGGCTTCATTTTCCTTTACTGAACCATTCTGGTATATTTTGTTGATAGATCTTTGTAGAGGTTGATGACCTTGGCAGTTCCAGTGATTCCAGGTTTGCTGATGAGGACACCACAGACTCGGAAATACCTGAAGAGGTGGGTATCAATCCCTTGACTACTGAATTCTATTATACCCATAGGCTTTGTATAGGGTCCTTCTGGATTCAGTAGGTAATGGATTAAAACAGTGTTTGTAAAGGTCACCGCACACCTTCTAACATCACAGGGTTCTGGTAAATTTCCCCTCGATAATTCTTCAGAAAAATTGGAAATAGTTGGATATGCAGGGAAATCCTACGAAAATATACTTGTTGAATACTTTCAAGTATTGCCCAGGTGTTTCCTAAACTAGCATTTCCCTGTAACTCCCAGTATATCTGAAGTACTTCCTAGCCTTTGCCCTTTTTTTCCAAGTATTTCCTTGCTGGGCGGGAAGTACATGAATTTGCTAGGAAAATGCCCACTTTGTTTATTGGGCTGCACTCAACCCAGATGCGATAAATGGGTACCTGGCATGAATTTATTCCTTGAAATGCTTGTGCATTGTAAAAGGCTTGACACTTCATATAGACTGTTTATATTCCTGATAGTGCTTTGAATTCTGTTCTACATAGACAAATTTCCTGACTGATTTAGGAACATTTATTTTGCTTATTTTCTGGGAATCTTGTTTAATTATTGCAAGCATTTACTTTGGAGTAAAACAGGTGTGATTAATGGGTACCTGACAGGAATTTATTCCTTGAAATGCTTGTGCATAGTAAAAGGCTTGACACTTCATATAGACTGTTTATATTCCTGATAGTGATTTGAATGCTGTTCTACATAAACAAATTTCCTGACTGATTTAGGAACATTTATTTTGCTTATTTTCTGTGAATCTAATATAATATTTGCAAGCCTTTACTTTGGAGTAAAACAGGGCCCATATGGGTCAGGGATCTCTGGAAAGTCAGGGAAGTTAAAAATACTGTAACTTCTGAAGGTTTCCATGGTGAAGAAGAATAGTGTAGTAGGTTTCACGGTACACCGCGTATCTTTTTGGGGCAAGTGTTAAGAGATTGAGTGGTCCTTTTCAGGACCAACACTTGCCCAAGAAATATACATGGTGTACCGTGAAACCTACTACACTGTTAAAAATACTTTTTTTCCAAAAGCAAAATGTCAGGTGAAGTCGGGGAAAAGCATTGTTTTCAAGATATTTGTTGAGCGTAAAAATGTACTTTACTGGATAAATGCAGGATAAATGGAAGTGCTCCGAATGCAACCAGGTCAACAACCCTGTGCACGGCTACTGTTCCTTCTGCTGGGCTAGGAGATCTGGTTGGCTTGCCGATGAAGACAGGAAGAACCCTACAGAAAGATTAGGTGACAAGCATGTACTCCGTAGAGCCTTTTCTGCACCTGGTAAGACTTCAGCATGGTTTGAATCCTTGTTCATTAAGTTCAAGTTCATGTTTATTTAAACCAATCAAAACAAGAGACATATTACATAGTTTAACAAAAATGAGAATACATGATAGGTTTGGAACCCCATGGAAGCAGAGCTTGTGAGAGGGGCCCCTTATAAAGTACATTACAACAATAATGAGATGAAAAAATATATAGTCCCATATGTAGACATTTTATGTTAGCACTTCTAATAAGACATCGAGTCAAAACAATAGTTAGGAGTCAACAAAGAACAGAATAATCTTCATTGTCTTGATAGTTCCAACTTGATGAAAAAAAAATGGGGGAAATTATGGAAAATCGATGGCCATTCCAGGGATGTAAGGTTGCAAAATGTGAAATTTCAGCAACTTTTCTTTTTTCACCCTGCGATAACCTTCAAATGTTTTTTTTTTTTGTAATGGCCCAGGCCTAATCCAGATCCTTAGTAATAAGAGCCCTTGAAATGGCTAGCCTTGATTTGCTCTTGATGTGTAATGATCATGTGCAGCTATTTGGTTGGTGCCATGAGTCTCAGTTGTTAGAATTTAGGTTCCATTACTTTGAATATTTACATGTAGATGGGTCTTGGTTGATGACTTGTGGGGGAAAAATTGTACATTTCTTGAATGAAATAGGATTCACTTGATTTTCTTTCAGCTGGCTGCCATCAAGATGAGATCCGTCAATCTAGCGTCCCAGCGAGAGTCTTATCACAAGCAGACAATGCTCCTTGTGGAAGTGATGAAGCGGGTATTGGACATCGAACAGCCAGTCCACTTCGCTTCCAGTCCATTCCCAGGGATTTTGCAGATGGGAAGAGTGGTGATGAGGGTGAAGAACATAGCCGGAGTCATGTCCAGGAGGAGAGGCACGTCTTCTGCCAGATATCCTCACCAGGGTTGGCACCGCCCCTGAGACCGCTCCAAGGGTTCCACGGCCAGGATGGGAAAGCCCCCCTGACTCACCTGACAACAGTTCACGAGGCGTCTGAAGAAGCGATCCCTTTGAATATCAACAGGCGAGCTCCTGCATCCTGCACTCTTACCCCTCATAGTAGCACGACTCATGGGAATGAAGATCAGGGTGTCGGGAGTGACGTGTCTCAGAACACTCAAGGAGTTGCTGATACTGTGTCTCACCACTCGAGCGATAGCTCTGGGGATGCTGCTGGATGTACGCCCAGGAAGCGAAGGGCATTACTGGTCAGTAGGGAAGACTCTGGCGTATGCCTCAAAAGACAATCTTCTGGCCATTCTGGTGCGGATAGTATTCGACCAGTCGTCAAAAGTACCCTTCCAGTATCAACTAATCTGATTCAGGCAACACCAATAATAACAACAGGTCAGTAGTATTAGGAGTTATTTTGAGGTTTCGTCAGCATATAGTGTCATTCCTTCATCACTTGTGAGATAGATTTAATTCGAAAGTGTACTAATTTTGTTCTGAATGCTTCCGATATATCTGGTAATAGATTAATATTTTTTTAGCAGAAGTAAAACAAAGACACCGTTTTTATGGTAACAACTTCATAGTTTACCACAATTTTTCACGGTCACATGATCCACAGCCAAGATCTTAAAGGACCCAGCCATTGACAAATCATGGGGAAATTGAATCAATACGAAATTTGCAAAAGGCCAATTGACTTGCATAATATAATCCGTCCGTCATGAGCGCCCGTCGGACTAATGCGATAAAAGTTCGGACAGCACAAATTCGACCAAACTCGTGATGGTTACTTACTTGGGATCATCACAGCTCCAGTTTCCAACAATCCCAATTCCTAGACTCATAGCAGGTCTCTTGATTGCTAAACCAAAATAAATTAATCTCTGTGAAGTTACATGTTTCAAAGTGAAAACACGCAGTTTACTTCTGGTGGGTTAGTCTACTAACTTTTGCTCTCCTATTGACCTCCCAGACATGCTGGCATCTATTACATAACACCCCCAGGCATGCAGCCGAGTGGAAGACTTGAATCCCTTCTCTGTTCTGAGTTTAGCCTCGATTTCCCCATGATTTGTCAATGAAAGGTCGTTTTAACCCTAACTAGGCCGGGCTTTTTGGCTGTTCTGTGGCCGGGGGGGGGGGGGGTTGATTCAACCCCCCCCTGAGATCTCGGCCGCCGATTGCGCGAGCGCCGCAAAAATTTGCATGCTGGTAGTGTGCGATGTAATCTACAAGGCTGTATGGTAAAATTTTCCAAAATAATGAGATTTTATTTTATATGAATTAATTATGCTAATTTATGCATAAATCATACTTTTTGCTCTAATTCACTAAATAAAGCTCCTAGAATGCTTTTTTTGGTAAAAATATTCTTTGTAGCATTCTTAACAATGACAATTGAAAAAAACTTCGGTTTGGAAATCAATTTCTTATGTATTTTATTGTTTTATGAATTTCTTATGTATTTCCTTGTTTTTCAACCTTTTGTTTTTCTTTGTTTTTTCACCAGATTTATTGCACAACCTTTTTGAAGCATAATTATGCTAAAATCAATTGCTTTCAGCTGTTTAAAGTAAAAATAATCATATCTTAATGAATAAGATGAGAAAACTCAATTTGCATTGACTTTGTACACAAAATCACGTTTAGGAACAATTTTTGGTCTGACATGCACTTACAACATGTTGCGTAATTTCAGAACCGCGTACCTGGGCGTCGTAAATTTGGTCTCAAAAGATGCGCGAGACTTAAAAGTATAAACTCTGCGAGTGGCGCGGTCAAAAAATTTCGCGCGGCGGAATGATTGCAGAAAATGTTGAGGGAGGGGTTGAATCAACCCCCCCCTCGGCCATTTTAGGGTTAAAGGAGCCACTATTTTCCTCCCACCCCTCCGATAAAAGTGTGACCAATGATGATATTTCTCTCAAATCTTCTCTTCTAATTGTAGGCTGTAGCCATGAGAAGATGATCACCAAGGTAGGAGGTCAAACAAGTGGCAGTTCACCTTTGGCAGGGCCATCAATTGCAACCCATCCTATGCATCATATCCCAGTCATGACCTCACTCACAGAGAAGACATCAGTTGGCCCCCACCAAACCATGACTCTCCAGTCGCCCCGACTTGAATCCCCTGGTCTTACTTCCAGCACAACCCTTCCCCTTCCAATCGTGGGCAGCTCCACGATGGGCAGTGGGGCAGTTGCCAGCCACGCCCAGGAGCTGTGCCGATTCTGCTGCGTGCGACCCAAGACGGCTTGCATCATCCATGGCCGCACTGGCCACCAGGTCTGCTGTTACAAGTGCGCCAAGAAACTGAGGCGACGAGGTAAACCCTGTCCGGTGTGTCGACGCCCCATTCAACACATCGTCAAAAATTTCTATGCCTGACGATGCCCATTCCGTAGTCCATGAGTTAGGTAGCTATTGTGTCATATCTGAAAAATACACACCTAATATAATATGTCAAACTTCATCTCTATTTGTGTATTCGAGTGGTCTGTTTCGAAAGCAAATCAATGTAATTAACACCTAATACATAGTGTACTGCACTCTCGAGTTCTAGTGCATAGAAATCACATGTACTCACAAATCTTGATTAAATACAGAGTGCAAATATTATATCTATTGGAGAATACTAATGTTAAATGGATTGTTTAACTTCATTAAATAGGTTAGACAGGATTCTCCTGAGATATTTTAGGCTAATCGGTCACTTAATTGCCGCGATTATGATGACTACAGTCATTGTGTCAACTCGAATGCCTCCAGTGAACACTGGAGGCTATGGAGGGAAAATATAAACTTTGCTTTAATATTGTGAGGCATGTAATGTTGCTTATGAAGTAAAATATTCAAGGTTTCCTCTCGAAACTTCACAATGCTAATCGATCCCTTAGGTTGATAACGGCCTATTCGGTGGAAACTGGATGGCACTTGCATTTGGCAATTTCAAGTTTTATACTGTATTTGCCAGGGTTGGTGTTGGGCGAACAGTCGAGAGATTGCCTTCCTTGAGTTTAATTGATCAAAACAAGTATGAACACCAAGTTTGATGCACCCAAGAACCCGCTTCGTTTTGTGTTTAGTGCTGTGCTGATACATGTAAATTGTTCCAACGCCAACACCAAAAGGTCAACTCTGAACCACTGCACCATTGATCGTGTATTTATGAATGAGAGAATGTAGTAACCGTTAAATTTAAATCTACATT
The DNA here is from genome assembly GCF_037042905.1 of Lytechinus pictus. Classification (NCBI taxonomy): domain Eukaryota; kingdom Metazoa; phylum Echinodermata; class Echinoidea; order Temnopleuroida; family Toxopneustidae; genus Lytechinus; species Lytechinus pictus. The sequence goes on from NW_026974141.1 coordinate 4,870,488, forward strand.
ATTTGAATCTGCTTCAAAAGTTGGTTATAGAAATGCTTTGCATGTGGCAATAGCGCTGATTAACCAGTTTACAAGATTGCCTAGGATTGCCTGGGGCATCGAATTGTGGGTAAATAGAAACCAGTAAGGAACGCATTTGTGTATGTACAGGGGTCATAACTCGCGCTTCTGCTACTAGGCCTTGTAGGGCATTCATCAAGACCCATCGTGATGATGCCAATTGCTTTGGATGCCCACCTGAACTGCCATGCTAACCAGGGCCCCATCTTACAAAGAGTTATGATTGATCTGACCAACCTCGAGTATTATGGAAATCCATCAATGTCATAAGTTTTTTCTTTAGGAATTTTTTTTTTCTTTAGAAATTTTTTTACCTTGACAGTTAATCACATCTCGCCGTTTAGCATCCATTGTCTTTTTCGGTTCTATTATATATTATTTCGCTCTAGCGTTCTAGTCATTCATGCGATTTTAAGGCTATATTACGGTTTTGCGGTACCAAACACTTATTTATTTAGGAATTTTCCACAATGTCCTTTGAAAACAGAGAAGCACACTGAATTGTCAAGAAAACAGCCAATGTCTGATATACATGTACATCATATTTAGAAAATATTTTGAAAAACATGTGTTTTAGATGTTGATGTTGCCAGCTTTCCATAGATGATTGATAGAGCTGCGACCCGATATCGGAACAAATCGGCATAACATTTAATGTGAAGATTGAGACATGGAATATCTTATTTACATATGAAGACATATGATCAAATTCAAGACTACGCTACATCGAATCGCAATGACGTCGTAACAATCATGCAATCGCCTAAGATTTGAAACCAATCTATACTATATTTTAAAATAACGGCTTGCACTTGCCCAAATTGTAATATCTGTATTTCATACTGTTAATTAGACTCAATGAGAAGAATCTATTGATTTATATGTCAGAAAAGAAGCGATTTCTTCCTAAATCAGGTCGAAGGCCTGTCGTGATATGTGCGGTGGCCTTTAGGCAATTGAAAAAATACTCTCACCCCTAAGGTCTTATTGCTAGGGTCTAGTGATATCAGCTAATTTGCCAGATCAAACCATACGCCCTCATTGATGCACTAGAAATGCTTTTACTAATTCAGTTTTACAACAGGTGGTAGATTATCCTGTGCCAAGTTCTACTCGAAATGCTCAGAATGAAATAGATATTATGATGATTTCTATGTGTAGGTTGTATTCAGGTGCTAGAAATTTTGTAAATATCTTTCATTATTCTGAACAGGTTGAAAGTTGTATTTGGTGTTTTCAAGTTGAGAGACCAGTCTAGCTAGTCTTTGGAATTGAATATTTGAATTTGGATTGAATTGAATATGTGTGTGATGTAGGCTTATCAATGTGCAAGTCCTTGAGTAAGAAATGTCTCAGAACGAAATGGATGTTGAAATGTTTTTGAATTGCCAATCATCAGGAGTCTGTGTGTACAGTAGGTTCTAAAATGGGAAATAATTTCTATGCTTGAATTTGCTTGTTTATATTAATACCAATTGATATTTATTTCAATTATGTTTAATAGTTATTGTTTGGCTGGAGAGGTTATTCCAAATTCTGCATTTAATAGTAAGTACTGAGTTTTGTATTATGTGATCACCGGCCTATTTTCTAGAAATTTCAGTGTGTTTTTTTTCTTCTAAATTTACACATATCCAAAGATTGAAGAATTTGATGTGTAGAACACAAAACCAAATTTGCATTTTAGAAAATGGGACACTGGGGAGTTAAGTTTCTGAGCTTGTTCATTATAATGACATAAAATGCCCAAGTATGTTTTTTTTACCCCTTGGCTTTGTGCATCTAAGTTGTATCTTCATTGTGTATAGCATTTATCTCATAAGATCCCTACCAGGTATTTTATTACATGCATTCAATATTCCTAGTATTTGCAGTATTATATAATTCATTACTTTCATAATAATATCAGAAATCTTGATCTTACTTGTTTTTCCCTTTTGTAAATTCATGCCATCCGTGTTTCATATGTACTGAATTATGAATATATTTCAGATTTTTGTTGTATTGTTTCTTTGCATCTATAGGAGCTCTTTACCCTTCAATCTTAATACCCCTTAAAGGGTCCTTATAAGAAAACAGGTATGCAACAAAATATTGGAATCATTGCAAGAATGTTAAACACTCAGTAAGTGGGAATGCATGATATTCAAATAACTATTTTGGGGCACCTTTTCTTCATCTCTTCTTTTCAGTAGGATATTCCAAGGAAACTGCCAAGGTTTCTGGTGTCGCGTGTGAATAGACCTCTGTATGCTTTCTCCCACATGTGATTTTAAGTTTGGTGTTGGTGTTAGTGCCGGTGTTTATAGAGTTCAACCCACCCACACCAAATGTGGGTTTCTGGAAGCGATATCAATCACATGGATAGCTTAACACCAAGCGACTGAAGTCTAACCACTGATCTTTTTCAAATTTGAGTCTTTTGGCTGGTGTAAATTAACCCAACACCGACACCAGCTGCCAACACCAAACTTGGAACCACCTTATGTATATATACACTTCTTGCACATATGTAAAGTGAGATTAATATATTTGAGAGTGTACTATATAAAAGCTTTTAGAATATTATATTGTGATTAACATTAAAATTATACATATTATAAAGGAGATTTTTTGGGATTTAAAAGTGAAAACATTCAAAGAAAATGAGTGATTTTTCAAAATATGCAAAATGATGAGCATTCTGCAGAAGCAAAGGTTGTGTAGACTGAATTTCCCCTGTGTACATTTACATTGTAATTTATTTTAGAGATTTTGGATGGGCGAACATGTCATTCACAGTCAATAGAAAAATGCGAGGATATTCTATGAAAAATTACCAAAGAGATAATATTGATCGTTTGAAAATTGAAGTCATACAGGTGGAAGAAAATGTCTGTAATACTACTGTAAGTGCTTTAGAAGTGTAGATTTTAGTGCAATTGATAAGTTTCGTAATGGTATAAAAGTAACACATTTACAGTGGTGCTAAATAGTTTAGTGAAACCAGAAAATGAACATATTTAAAGGGTTCGAGTTCTGCCATGCTTTGGATGTTGAATTGTGAAGTCACGTTATGAAATATTACATTCAATAAAGTTTGTTTCTCTGGGCTCGCTGAACATTGTAGGGCTGTTGTCTCAATTCAACACTCAGCACGAAAGTGTGCATTTTCTGGTGGGGTTCACCAACCTCTAGCACCACTATAAGTAAAAACAAAAGTAGTGCTTGTTCCAGATGTGTGGCAAGATGATTAATCGGTTCTGCACAATTGGTTGTTGCATATGGTTAAAAATCTCATGGCTATTTTTGTCTAATATTAAACTTTAAACGAAAAGCAGATTTATGTCAGCAGATTTTACGTAAGTGCAGTGAAAACTAGAGTGTTACATTCCAAATAAAACGATAAATAAAAAAGAAAAAGAACATGAAAAACAGGAAAATATGCAGAATTTATCTATTTATGAAATGTCAATTACAACATTGGTAGTTGAGAATGTTATCATACCCAATGAAAAAAGTGATCTTTGTTTATTAGCACTTATCATAAAAGAATGGTTTGACTCTCTCTATATATTGAATTATACTGGTAATGTTGGCTGTTAGTTGTCTACATGTATGAAGCCATATCATGTGAAAGTGTAACAACTCACTTTGTTCTAAATATTTATGCTTTGTAGTGCATGATTTGTGTTGAATAATATATTTTTTTGCAGTAAACATTTAAATAAGTGTATCATTTCCTGAAGTATTCCTGTATGTGATGGCACAATGAATAGATACATGTATATATGTAGTCTGAATTTCATCTCCTAGCAACCAGTAAAATAACTTGGGAAAGGTATTATAGATGTTTTATACCTCAGTCACATTTCCCCTACGTCCGCCGTACAGCGAGTCGAAAAAACCCATTTTATCTGATTTTATTCAAACCACCCGTTATGGAGCTGGTACCCTCTTTCCAGTAAACTTTACAATATGTGGAATGATGTCTGTAACTTGGCATACCTTCGTAGTTGTCTGTGGCAAGTTTTCAAGAAACTTCTTTGTACCTTGGTCACATTTGCTCTACGGCGGCCGTACGGCGAGTCGAAAACTGCCGTTTTAACATTTTTCGGTGTCCAACTACATATACATGATATAGGTGGTTTGAATTGAAATGAATAAAACATCTGTTTTCGACTTGCCGTACGGCCACCGTAGAGCAAATGTGACCAAGGTTAAAGCATAGTGTCAATTTCATCTTGTGAAGCATGGCCGTATGCATGCAAGATGCGCAAGATGCATGTTCCATTTTGAAAAAAAAATCTATCAAAAGCGGGAAGCGAAGCGTCCATGCTTGTCTTTGTTGCATTTTCTTGCATTTTTAAAGGGAAATTGAAGTTTTCCTCCCCACCTTAGGTTAATATCTGAAAATGTTTTAAAGTTTCGGGGGGGGGGGGGGCTGCCCCCTATGCTGCGTATGACCATGTTGTGAGCTCAAGATGGTATTAATTAGTAATATTTGATGTGTTTCAAACTACATGCACGCAAGTTGCACCCTTATTGCATTGTCTTTCCTTCATGTTAATCTTGAAATATTAATGATTAACCTATCTGCAGGTTAAACCAGCGGGTTCTGACTAACAATTCTATGGCTAAACTGATCATGCCATATCCTGCTTTATATGTCGTTTGTCCCAAAGCCATGGACAACTGTTAAAAGGCCTTCAATATATTACATATTATAGCAGCGATTGCTTTGCAGAGCAAATTTTTAATGGCAAATATAAAAGCTTTCAAGTTTGTAGTATATTATTACCTATCAAAACAATATTCACATATGGTAAGATGAGTCACTTCTGGAAAGGGAAAAGGGTATTTCAGAAGAGCACAAAAGACTATTTTACCGAGTTACTACAATAGTTTATGGTCTTGTCTTTTTATTGTTCAGTATAGGTTTTTCCAGTGCTTGTTCCTCGTTAGTTAATTCTAATACCAATAGCATGACACAATACATTGTGTCATTGTGTCATGCTATGCCAGACAAATTTTTAACAAGCCTTGTGTGTGTTGTGAACAAACATTTGTTTAAAAACTTTGCATTGAAATTGGTTAATGGGGAGAATTTCTTGAAACAAATAGTCTATTTTTCTCTGAGCAAATCAGATGTAAAGGTTTGTAGTAGCTTATTACAAATGATGAAAACCACTGATTATTTGTTGCATGAAGTAGCTTATAACATATGATGAAAACCACTGATTATTTGTTGCATGAAGTAGCTTATAACATACGATGAAAACCACTGATTGTTTGTCGCATGAAATATTGCCCTGGTATATGACATTGATTATTTAAATGGAAACTGAGATTTCGAAGGTTTTGGGAGTATGCTATGCTGCCTCCCCTCATGTTAAAAGGAAATATTTATTCCACCCCCCTTGACACCCCAAGATATTGAAATTCAATAGGAAGATATTAATTCATTGCAAAGTTGGGTATAAGTGGGCAAGTTTTGTTTTTGCTGTAATAATTTTCATTGGATTTTGTAAACAGTTATCAAACATAATGATGAACACATTTACAAAGTAATGAAGCTAGAATATGCTGAACATTCAGGTTTCTGACATTGATGCTTTATCCTATGTTAGAATTAACATAATTGTCTTTCTGTAGTTCTTGGAAATCATATTGTCATGACTGTATTGTGAGTTGAACTGGAAGTGGTAGAATGATTGAAAATAAGGGGAAGAAAATAAAAGTTAACAGATTTATTTATTTCAAAGAGAACTTGCATAGCATTATATGGTCCTTTGTTGGTTGGTGCAGTTATATTGGGAAGGGGAGGACGGATCTGGGTAACTTCAGGGGCCCCGTCTTACAAAGAGTTACGTTTGATCCAATCAATCGTAACTTTATGGAAATCCATCAGTGTCATAATTTTTCTACAGGAAATTTGCACAATGTTTTTTTAAACAAAGAGAAGCACAGCAAATTTTCAAGAAAACAATAAATGCATGAATTTACAGAATAGAAAATATTTTGAATAAACATGCATAATAGATGTAAATGCTGCTGGCTTTCCATAGTTGCGATGGACCGGACCAATCGTAACTCTTTGTAAGACGGGGCCCTGGAGCAGTAGGAGAGAAGGAGGAAGAAAAAAGGAAGAGAGAGAGAGAAAGGGATGGGAGAAAGGTTGGTTTCAAACTGCTGGACAAATAGGAGCGAAGGGAGGGGGACTGTATAACAGAAGATTGAGGAGAAAGAAAGAGCATGAGGGGGAAGCGATTGGAGAGAGAAGAAACAGGAAAAGAAAGGGATGGGAGAGAGGAGGAGGGGGGGGGGGGCGGATATGAAATGTATTAAATATCTGAGAAAAGAGACAGAATATTCTTTGTGTGTGGAGAGTGTAGGGGTGGGGGGGGGGGGGAGGAAAGGTAAAGATCTGCAAAGGAATTCATCGCGAGGAAAGTTTGACCAAAATGATTTTTGGCAGCTTGATGGTGGTCATTTTATTTATAAGTAATTTTATTAGGGGGTGGGCGTTGATTAACCTGACAATTATTTGTTGCTTGTCAATGATTTTGCAGAGGAAAATGCTCCATGCAGTAGTAACTTTTGAGAGTATTTTTGTTCTTTGTTAGTCATTACATTTGATCTTAAAAGAAAAAAGTGGGGCCCATGTTGGCCCCCACCCCCAACAAAGTCAATTTTGGAGAAGATCCGATCGACGCACAGTGGGCCAGAATGGGGGGGGGGGGGGGGGGGGGGGGACAATAATGACAACTGTTTCCATGTAATTTTCTTGAATTCAAGATTTCCATGTTGCACTATTGATACTTATTTTTATCATAAAGATATTATCCAATAACTAATGCCTTTTGTTAGCTTATATAATTTGAAAGTAGGGGAGAAAAGTAATTATTACGATTGTTGAATATAGTTGTACGAATGTGCAAGATTGCAACATCAGCGCACGAGAGGTAATTATGGGTGTAGAATGGACAGGACATAATTCCAAACCCATATTACCTCATCTCGATACTTTGATTAGTTATTTAAAACCTATATCTGTGAAGTGACGAATTACGCAAAAACATTTTGAACTATATAATTTTTAATTTGGGAGTTATTTTAAGATTAACCTTAGAAAACCTTTGTTTGTGCTTCCACGACCACGTGTCTAAAAAGTGTGTATGAAACTGTTATTACATGACATCATCATTAAATACAAACAATTAATTATATTGTATTAAGCGGCTTGTATGAAGCTCTGAAGACTGCATGGAGTCGAAACGCCTTATGAAATTACGCGCTATCAATCTTGATTTTGTTCAACATAATACCCGGGACTCATATGAGATGACTCGTTTTCAACTAGGTTGTCAATTATATAGCGGCAAATCACAAAATGTCACATTTTACGATATGACGTAGGAAATTAGTTACACATCCCTGAATGAAATTTTACAGAAGTATTCTTCAAAGTGTTGACTTTCAGCTGGGCATGTCAAAAATTAAAAATCTTAAATTGCCCAAAAATGACTTGGCGCACTTTGGTTTCGCCCTGGCCCAGTGTGCGACGGTTTATCATGTAGGCCTATTCGTTTATAACTACGCTAGCATTTGCTTTTACCAATTGTTTACTTGAAAGTTTGAAAGTTTTGTATTTACTCAACAACTCATTATCAGTAACAGATTCCATTAGAATGCTTTGAACATTTTACATGCATACCAGCATTTGAATAATCAATTTTAAGAGCGAACGTGTATAAGGACATGTATAATATAATTGTACGTCACGCAGTGAGATTTGTGTGTAAATTCGTGCGTCACAATCCTTGGGCGCGGTGGATCATCCAGCCTTCGCCAATAAAGGGGAGGGGGGGGGGGGGGGTTCAGCCACATTTTCCCCGATCGGCCGCTCGAAGTTGATTTTTGTTTGTTTCTTTGATGGGAGTAGTCCTATAATAGTCACTAGCTTTAGTCTTATTAATCCACATAAATATACATGTAGTATAATCTCATAAGCCTTACTATTTAAATAGTGCGAGGCGAAGCGCGAGCTATTTTTTATTTCATGTATTTTGCCCTAAAATGTTAACATTCCGGGCAATGTGTGATCCTAAACGAAATGTATATCCAACTACTGCGAGCGCGAGCAGAAATTCTAATATACGTTTGAACTTGTCAAAAAAGGATCTGTTAATGGCTGCTTGCAGTTAGCCATTAAGACGTTACATATTTCAACAATAATATAATGCGAGTGCGAAGCGCGAGCTGAAAATTTTGATTTTTTTACCTCAAGAATGGAAATTCTAAGCACTTTTGTAATCGTGAAAAGGAAGGAAATAACTAAACAATTGATGCGAGCGCGAAGCGCGAGCGGGAAAATTCGAGATTTACAGTGACCTATGAATGGGACACTCTATTCATGTTTTGTAAATCATAAAAAAATTAGTAATTTGAAATCTTTCTACGTGAATAATGCGAGCACAAAGCGCGAACAGAAAATGTTTGATGTTGTGATCTGAAACTGGATTGATGAAATAGAGAACAAGCCGCGTATCTGAATAAACATGCGCTGGCGTATTCAGTTTTCGACCTAGAATCTCCGGATTCTAAATACCTTTTTTATCAATAAAGCGATCGAGCGCGAAGTGCAAGCTTAAAATATGTGATATTCAAATTATTTGTAGGAAACTTGCGAGGTGGATATGGATCATAGTTAAAAAAAAGAGCTAATATGTTTCATTATTATTACTTTGAGTTTTGACATATGACCGGGACATTATTATGTCATCATATGAAAATGATGACTATCTTCCTATTTCTCTTTCTAAGCGCGAGATGAAACTTGTCGATATTCCATTCTGAAAAAAGGGACAATTGATTACTAAATTAATATCTTATTTATTAATTTAATAATCCTAATGAGAGCGCGAAATCTGTTCATATTATGGCCTAAAACTGGACATTTTAAAGCACTTTTGAAATCATGAATGAGATGCATGAGTTATCTTTTCAACAATCAATGCGAGCCGCGGCAAATCGTCAGCCGAAATTTTTATATAAACTGTAATGAAATGGGGATTTTAAGTAGTTTGTTATAGAATTAGCATTAAAAAATGCGAGCGTGCAGCGCTAGCTGATACGTTTTGACAATCTGACCTGAATATAGGGATTTTTTGAGGACTTTATGGAATACAGGAAAATAATAGGTACAGCTGACAAATCAAATTTTGCGAGCACGCAGTGCGAGAAGAAAATGTAAAGATTCAGACCATAAAAACAAGATTTTTTACCGAGCACTTTATTTTATATAATGACATGAAATATTTTTAAAAATAATTTTTCAAGTCTTCCCCTCATTTTATTCACTCGTCTTCATACTTTTATATTTCTCCTTCTTTTTTCGCTTCTTTTTTTTTCTTTCCCCATCATTTTCTTTTTTTCTCTCCGCCAATAGGGGGGGGGGGGAGAGGGCCCGGGACCCTGCCCCCCTGGATTTACCTATGATTTTGATTGGGCTAGATCATAGAGATATATATATACATCTCTATGGGCTAGATCTACGTCACAAAACCTGCGTGATCGCTCCGGGCACGCATGGAAGTGAAGCGCGCTTTGCTTTGCGTCTGCTGCGCTTGATTTCATCATGGACATGGCATGTACGCAATACGTGTGTGCGTACGCGCGCGTATACGTATGCGCGTGTTTTCAAATGCGCGCAACAAAACAGAGATCGATATATAATCGCAACATTTAAATCCCAGCACTGCATGCACTAGCACTGCACTTCGAGCACTAGCAGAAAAAGAAAAAGCTATAGGCCTACGGAATTGCAACACCAAGATCGGGAGTCGATGCAACCTAAAGTTAGGCCTAACTTATTCCGTGTACAAACTAACAGTACAGTAACATTTAGGCCTTGGTCTGGACGATGTGGGGGCATAATTTGGAAACGGAACGCAATATTTGCACCGGCGGGTACGGTAAGTCACAGCGTCCTATGCCATGGGGTGTTGCAAGAAACTTGCGATTGAACGCAAATTGAACGCAACTCCCAAAATTGAGCGTAAGTCCTCCGATTAAATGCAAATCTGCAATTGAACGCAAGTTACGTTCAATCCTGTTGCAAGAAAAAGTTGCGCTTGATCAATTGAATGTAGATCAATTAAGCGCAAGCTTTGCAATTATAATTGCAAATCGAACGTAACTTATACTTGGGAGTAGGCCTAGGTACGTACCGGTACGAGCAAAATTTGCGTTCGATTTACGTTGAATTGATTGTCCATTGGCTTGTGTACTAATTTTGGAAAAAAAAAAAATGTATTTTATTTTGAAAACTTGTGTAAATTGTGCCTTATTCAATTTTCCATTGTTTGTTTCACAAAAAACTTAAAATAATTTTATTTTCAATCTTCATATCATAGGCCTCTACTGCATTTTTGCCATTCTTTTCACACAACTTCACTACATTCTCTCATAATATCAGTTTAAAGTGTGTCAATCACCAAAAATATTCTGCTCTTTTTATCAGAGGTCATGGAATATTAAAATTGTGAGTTCTGAAATAATTTGTATGAAGAAATATTGAAGTAATAAGAACTCTCCATAGGCACAAAGTCACTCTTTATTGATATTTCTGAGGGTTTGCTGTATTCAGAATTTGTTTTGCAAGAGCACCAAATTGCTTCAAATAATGCTTTCTTTTCATTGAAAAATATCGTAATGATTAACATGCCCAATTAAGTTATTTTAGTTTGATTTTCAAATGAAACATAATATACACTTCAGGAGATTGCTACACTACAAAATCTAAAGCCCTCTTGTTTCTCTCTCTTTGATTATGAGATTTGCATGGAAGATATCACATTATACAGGGATGAGGTCGAGGCTGATTCTTTTGAGTCATGAGGCAGCTTGAAAGAACTTCCAATAGATTCAGTACAGTGACTCGGACCAAGGCCAGCAAAATGTATAGCCTCGAGGTCAGCCTTGACTACATCCCTGCTTGGAATTGAAAATATCTATTGATCTGTGCACAAAAAGAACACTGTTGGAGACATTCATTATTAATGGACCCTTTAATTTAATTTTTCTTTGTTTCTTGCTCCCGAGGAATTGCTTCTGAGATTCAGTAAATGTCAAATAAAATTTCATATCATCTTCGATCATCAAGTGTTTCAACACTCAGGCCCTTATTCTGATAGCAGGTTTAATTTAAACCTAGTCTAAAGTTAACCCTGGGCTAACTAAACCTCCTCAAAACATCACCTTATTTCTGGTCTAAGTGTAATTTAATTATTTTGGTATTCTGATAGCCAGGTTTAACTAAACCTGGGTTAAACCCGGGTTTAAATTTTCTTTGGAAATAATAACCCTCTTTTAACCAAGACTAGCAACTTTTTGGTAAATTACTGCTGCAGAGTGCAGGGATGACTGCAACAAAGTTGAAAAAAAATGTCCTTAAAGTTGTTTTTTCTTTAAAATTTTGATTTTATGGAAACTAATTACAACTATTGTAGTGAAAGAAAAGCATTCCTCACCCATATATGGGAAGAAATTTTCATTCAGATTATCTTTAGTTTTGCTAATTACTAAAACATTTCAATCCCAAACCGAGACCGAGTGACCTGCACAGTTTTTGTGTATCAGTCCCATTTATTGCTTTTCATGTTTGTCAAAATCTAATTTGAATAGATTCCACTCACCCACTCTAGACTCGAGTCTAGACTCTAGTCCTAGATCTAAAACAATAACTTAAGAGGTCGACAACTTTATTCTAACTTTAAGGGAACATTTTTGTAACTTTTGAGGCTAGTCTTGGGTTTAACATTAGGCCTAGATCTAGCCTAGGCCCAAGATCTACAGCTAGTACTACTACTACTAGTAGTAGGCCTACTAGGCCTACTACTAGTTACTAGTAGTATCCGTCTGTTTCTTTGGAGGAGAATTGAACATTGTTTTGAGTTTGACTTTTTTACTTTCCTGAAGCAAAACGTAGTCTAGTGGAGCAACCGAGACTGAAGCTACATATTAGTATTGGTCTAGGCCTAGTTAGAACAACGTTACATTCAGGACTTAGGCTGGCTTAGCCTTGGGACAGGGATAGATATAGATCTAGGACTAGGTCTACGTCTAGTAGTACTTAGTACTAGTAATATTAGTAGAATAGATCTGATTTGTCTTAGACAAAAAGCTTCAGTTGGCAGTCTACGTTGGCCTAGCACTCTCACCAAGGACAGGCAATGCCAATGTGATATGACAGTAAAATGTCAGAATTTTAAAAATAAATCCCAGAAACGACGGTATTCCTGTCTACAGTACAGACTTACAGTGTTACTGACTATCGGCATCGCTATCCCAATCCTGGCTAAAGTTAGAATTAGTCCTAGTCATCTCGCTACTCCTGTTTTAGGTCCATATCTGTTTCTTTGAAGAGTTTTTATTTTATTTAAACATTTTTGGGGACTTGTTTAGGTTTCCAGGTACAGGACTAGAAAACAGGCATGAACCTAGACCAACAGCTCAGTCTAGACTAGGCCTGGCATAGTAGATTTATGTAAGAATTTAGATCTAGGCCTAACGTTAGTCTGTGACTGTGTTATCTATTCAATATAAATTCATTCTAGATTCTATTTCTAGCCTAGCCAGTACGTTACGTACGTTAGGACTGGTTGATCTGTTCTACTGTTTGATCTAGAATCTCTAACGCTGGCCTAGATCTAGACTAAATAACTTCTAAGACTAAGAGTTAGACCCTATCTAGAACTAGATCTATATCAATCTATTATCTAGGTCTACATGTAATAGGTCTAGATCTAGAGATTTGTAGACTCTCAATGTAGATTCTAAATAAAAAAATAGTAAATGTAGGCTTGTCTAGATCTACTCATCTTAAGTTAGGCCTGAAAAAGGAAGTAGGCTAGAGATCTAACGTTGGATTATTTCTAGGACTAAATCTTAAGGATCTAGATCTAGGCGTAGATCTAAAGCTAGGGACTGTAGTTCGAGATCTAGAGGTCTAGCACCCCCCTTAAAACTAGAACTAAGCCTACACTACAGCTACATGTAGTTCTCTATGTAGCCAAACAACACTGTCAACAGTTAGCATGGACTATTGTCTTAATCTTATTTTGGTGTGTGTAGTAACCATACAAACACATATTTTGATGAATGAGAAAATGTGTCTTGCAGATTATTTTACCTCATAACCTTTGTGATTTAAATTTCATGAGCATAGGCCTATGTCATAAAATGAAGAAGGAGTTCAATCCACAAGATGTGTTTACAAATTTATTGATTTAATATGCTCTTACCATGGCAACACAGTTTCCAACACACACAAATATATGCCTTGCAGATCTATACCTCAAAACCAATGTGTGAGCCAAATTTTATAAGAATTGGTTGAAAACTAATGAAGGAGTTCGAACTACAAAATGTTCACACCTTATTTTTGTTATATAATATGTTGTTACCATGGCAACACGATTTCTGATACAGGCAAAAATATATCTTAGACATCTTCACCTCCACATTAATGTGCCAAATTTTTAAGAGAATTGACCAGTTGGAAACTGATAAAGTAGTTCAAATCACAAGATTTTCATCTAATTTTTGATATTTGATTTGTTACCATGGCAATATGATTTTTTTTATAAAGACATAAAATATGTTTTGCCCATCTTCACATCAAGACTAATGTTTGTGCCACATTTCATGAGAATTGGTTAAAACTAAGGAAGTAGTTGGAATTGCAAGATTTTTACATAATTTTTGCCATAATGTACCGTTACCATGGCAACACAATTTCCGACACATACAAAAATGTGTCTTGCAAATCTTCACCTCAAGACTTATGTCTGTGCCAAATATCATGAGAATGGTTTAAAAATTATAAAGTAGTTAAAACCACAAGTTTTTCACCTAATTTTCGTTATTTAATATGTTGTTACCATGGCAACGCGATTTTTTATATACTTTAGGCATAGAATATGTTTTGCACATCTTCACATTAAGACTAATGTCTGTGCCAAATTTCATGAGAATTGGTTAAAAACTGAGGAAGTAGTTGGAACAGCAAGATTTATACATAATTTTTGCCATTATATACCGTTACCATGGAAACACTATTTCCGACACATGCAAAAATGTGTCTTGCACATCTTTACCTCAAAACCAATGTGTGAGCCAACTTTCTTGAGAATTGGTAGAAAACTGATGAAGTATTTTAAACGGTAAAATTTTGGCCATAATATACTTTTACCATGGCAACACAATTACCGAAAAAGGAAAAGAAAATTCTTACCTTGAGACCGATGTGTGTTCCAAATTTCATGAGAATCGGTTAAAAACTGAGGAAGTAGCTCGAAATGCAATATACACTGTAGGCATAAATTCCAAAAAACTGTTGGCCATGATTTGTTGGATTTAAGGACGTTCCACAGTTATGTTTGTGCGCATTATGATCTGCGCATAGTTTACACTCTGCGCGCTGACGTAACAATGGATGAACAGGTGATTAATTAGCTGCAGGTATGAGCTGATTTTTCTCATCTTCTGCACTTTAACTGCAGATCCTATGTGTTATTTCATGAAACTAAAAAATTGAATTATTTCATGGACCATTTAAAAAAGTTCTCTACAATTGCAAAATACTTTACTCCGCAGTGCTGCCATGAATCACGAATATTACCCCGAGTTTGAATAAATGGTAGAGTGGTTTTGATTTTTTCTTCACATAGATACAAGGCATTCGGCGCATTTTTGGTGTTTTAAAAAGCACATTTGCTCTAATAAAAATGGTGATAGTTTAAAAACAAGCACATGAACCCTTATATTTTAATGTTTGTACCTCTTAGGTATGCCTTCCTCTACAACTCTGCAAATTTTGGTGAAAATGACATGGATTTTTAATAAAGTGCAGCATTTATTGTACGTTTGTAGTTTGTTACTGAAATTTTACATTTTTTAGATTGGGATTTTGTTATCTTTTACGCAATTTTTAAGAACTGGCAGTGCTGTTAAACTTAAAATTGCAAACAAATAGCACTATAAATAGATTCTCCATTCTAACGATACAATTATTAACTCTCTTGCGAAATTTGATGACTTTTTCATGTATTTTGACTGAGTAATAGAGGTTTAAACTCATTGTAGTAATCTTGGGCGGTCTAAAAATGCCAAATTCTTTTGAATGCGCAATTCTTAAGAACATCAATTTGGGTGAACTTTGAAGCTCTATAGCAAAAAACCAAGCACATGGACCTATGTTAATTTTTGCATATTTCGAATATTAAGATTCTAAAGTATCTATGAGCAAAGTTTGGTGAAAATGACATGGATTTCACTTTAACTGTGGAACGTCCTTAAACCAGGCTTAAATCTGGTTTCCCGAAGCAGTCTAATTTGAGATGAATTCGGAGAGCTCCATGGAGTGAATTTTTAAAGCAGCAACACCCTCATACTCTTGCAATAATGATGTTACTTCAGACAGGAGCAGCTCTGAATTCAGTTTTGATAATCAACCTGTTCATAAAACAAATAATAAGGAAATGATGCAAGCTTATAACCATACATAGCATGGGTTAGTTCTAATTTTGTCTTTTCAGTGCAAGAACGCCCTTAGCAAAACATTTTTGTGCATCCCATCGGTGCAGAAATGCCCTTATGCCTGCTGCTAAGGGCATTGTTTGCACTGACATGATGATATGATAGTGGCTTACTTCTGAGACCATAATAATTGGCAATTTGCCATGATGTAATCTAAAAAGTGTGAACTGATTGTTTTCCCCCAAATCAATGAATCATGAAATTATAATTTGCAATAAATTAAATCAATTGAGAGCAAAATATACACTTTCATACAGTACACCTTCGACGATGAGCACAACCACCCACCCCCTTCCCCCATCAATGAGGTGTCTTCATTGCTGATATTTCTGTAACCTTTCATTCTAACCTAATCAAGCCTGAGAAATGTCCAGTCAAGATAGGGATTCGTTTTTGCCTTTTTCCTTTTTGCATTATCCTTGGGTCAATGTGTACAGATTTCACCCCACCCCCATTTCGATCATGGTGAATTATTAATAATAATACAGTTTACATGTAACTTTATACCACTTAAGAGTTGAAAAAATGAATCAAATCAGCTGGTTGCAAGAACACACATTGTAGCAGACAGTCATGGTGATTCTGAGGTTTCTTCTTTATTCCAGACTTTGTCATCATATTCATTAAACTAGTAAGCAATTAAAAACAAAGAGATAAAACATGTTTATAAATTAATATATAAGTTAAGCTCAGTTGCCAGTGTGGTAATCATTATAATAGTCCCAGGGTGTTTTGATTTTAGTCACTTCTGGCCTGGGGAGGGTCATTATGGTTCCTCAGCCATGGGTGGCGCAATTAAATAATTCATGAAATCATACATTTTGCTTTAATATACTAAAAAAGCTTGTAATATAATGCTTAACTATGGTGTACATATTCGTTTCTAGAGTATTCCTAACAACTTATTAAAAAAAAATCTGTTATCAAAATAAATTCCTTTCATGTTTTTTTTTTTTTTTTTATTTCTTAAATGTATTTTTTTATTATCTTTTTTTGACAAATTACATCAGTGACATTAAATTACTATTGTAAAAAAAAGATAACCCAATTATGAATATTGACTTTTTACATGTAATCATGTTTATGTCTGACATGTACTTAAACAAACACAATGTTGCAAAATTTCCTGACCCTTTACCTGGGCATTGTAAATTTGGTCTCAAAAGTTGTGTGAGACTTGAAAGTAAAACACCAGTCAGCGGTGCGGTAATAAAACTGTCAAGGGGGACCATATGCCCCCAAGTATTATGCTTGATGTAAAAGGATGTAAAAAAATTAATGATTATGCATTCAATATTAATTATGATGCACCATATGAGACACCCTTTTACTGAAAGCATCTGGAAAAGCATTGTGATCATTTTCGGTACCTGCAGAAAGTGACATCGATGGCTGGAGATTTGAAGAAATTACTTATCAACGGAAGATTACTTTTAGAGTGAGTATCAAAGGAAGACCATCGTAATCAAGGTTTCCATGGTAGTTGCCATAATGGCAAAGTTACAACAGTTGCAACTCTTTATGAAATGGACCCCTGGGCCCCGTCTTACAAAGAGTTACGATTGATCCAATCAATCGTAACTCTATGGAAATCCATTGATGATCGGTTAAGGGTTAGCATTGAGGTGAATTTTTTTTTTTAGATATTTCTATCAAAATTGCTTTTAAGATAATCTTTGATATCTCAGGTTTCAAAGAACTCAGTTTCATGAAGATTGATAAATCCGAAAGTACTGGAATAGTCCATTTTATTTGTAGGGGTGCTGTTACCTCTCATCACGGACGGACATTTTTACTCAAATTAAATTCTCTCTAGTTTTATTGTTTTTAAAGTTATTCTAATTTGGTTTGGATGTTCTTGCATTCTGAACATTAATCTATTATCAAACATAAATTAGTAGAAAAAAATATTGGGAAGTAATTTTTTTTGGTAGGTGTGAACATTTCCATTTTGAAATTTCCGTCCGTGATGAAAAAAAATATAAAAAGTTTTTTTATTTTTTATCAGAATAGAAATAAAAAATAAAAAGGTGTAGAGGTATCTCACTAAACACTGTACATCATTTTATTTGAACATAGCTGAAATCCATGCATTTTATCCATATCATAAACTCAATCAAAAACGATCACGGACGGACATTAATTTCATCACGGACGGACAATGTAAATTCACTCAAATTCAATTCACTCTATTTTTATTGTTTTCAAAGCTACTCCAATTTGGTTTGGATTTTCTTGTACTCTAAACATTAATCTATCATCAAACATAAATTAGTAGAAAAAATATGGGAAGTAAATTTTTCTGGTAGATGTTAACATTCCATTTTGAAATTTCCATCCGTGATGAAATTAATGGCCGTCCATGATCATTTTTATTGAGTTTATGATATGGATAATATGTATGGATTCAGCTTTTTATTCTTTATCAGAATAGAAACAAAAATAAAAGTGTGCAGAAGCATCTCACTAGACACTGTACATCATTTCATTTGAATATAGCTAAAATCCATACATTTTATCCATATCATAAATCAATCAAAATAATCGCATACGGACATTAATTTCATCACGGACAGACAATGAGCAAATACTGAGCAGATTATGAATTTAATTTTAGTTCCAATTTGCAGTGAAAAATGGTACTGAGAATTATTCAGAACTCAAATGGATGGAAACCTACAACTCTTCACAATTTTTTGTGAAATCTTTCTTTGGCTGTTATTGGGGCTTAATTGTTGTCAGGAAATTTTTTTTAAACATAATTGGAATGCAGATAGAGTTGGAAGCTACATGTATGCCAAAAAGCAGGAAATGAAATAGAGCATGAATAAGTCAAAAGCTGTATATTTCATCAATTGAAGCTTGCAGAAAGTGATGGAAAAGAAGAAAGTAGAATGCATATTCTGATAAGCAGAAAAAAAAAAAAATTCCATGTGCAAACCTATGGATTCACAATGCTTCTAACAGAACATGACATCACGTCCTTGAGGCTTGTGAAAAGTACAAGAATTCCTTTTTAAAAGTCCATTTTGGAGCTAATTTTGAGCAAATTGCTGATCTGGTAATCTAAAAATGCATACAATTCATAAAAAAAATTTGCACTGCAGTGTTTATAAGTTTAATTGGTATCTGATTTCAATTTTGGATTTGGTCAGTGCCTAAATACATGAGGGCTGTTGATATGAAGGTGTGTCTCCACTTTAATATGGACAAAAGATGAATTTGAAGAGAGCCTGGACAAGTGTTGTGAATCTTTTGGATTTACTTAATGGACATAAAAAAAAAATATTTGCTCTTCGAAAATTAATGCCTAAAAATGTATGAATATTTATCATCATGATAAGTATCAACATGATCATTGATCCACTGGATGTTGATTTGGTACCAACTACAGTATTCTCTAAATTGAAAAGAAGACAATGTGCATTAGGATATTTGATTTTGAAAAGAACTGTCTTTAAAAGCAATCATATGGCTAGATTATTTTGTGTGTCTAGCATAGAAATCATGTTGCTACAACTTAAATCAAGTTGTAGCAACTTGATTGAAGTTGTAGCAACTTGATTGTGCAACTAATATTGTTTAATCATATAAAAAAATGTACAAATCATCAATACATTAGCATTTGTTCCCCCAAACAAGTAATAAGAACTTCTTACAAGGTATTTCCAATGTATTTTATATGTGTCCGTCCGTGATGTCCGTCCGAGATGTCCGTCCGAGATGGAAAATATTTGCAATTCTCTCAGAAGTTTGATATTGGTTAAGAATTCAATATGCTGAACATCGAAGCTAACATACCCGAGTGTAAGTTGCATTAACAATTATTGGTCAATGTTAAGCTATTTAGATAGGAACAATAAAAATGTTCAAAAATTCTGAAAACCACATTTCTATCATGTCCGTCCGTGATATGGCACATTTAGTGGCTACCTATGTTTGTAGGTAACCATGGCAACAAACTTTTTTCATCATTCAGCATATTTTGTCCTACCCTTCACTATAAAACACAAAGGAACCATGTTCATCTTATTCCTAATTTGTTACAAGCCTTCAAAGTTTTCAAAATCTATCAAATGTCCGTCCGTGATGAACCGATCACGCTCATATCAGTGTCATAATTTTTTCTACAGAAAATTTGCACAATGTCTTTTGTAAACAAAGAGAAGCACAGCAAATTTTCAAGAAAACATTGAATGCATGAATATCCTATACATCATAGCTAGAAAATATTTTGAACAAGCATGCATAATGGATGTTGACATGAATTGGCTAGGTCTGATTTTTCACTTTTATGTGATTGGTGACATCACAAGGAGCAAGTTTCCACTTGGTGACAGATTTCGAAAAGTCGTCTTGACCATATTAGGCGTCAAAATGGGGTCAATAGGGGTCAACTTTTGAAATTGCCCCAATTCTGCCGAGTGACACATCAAATTGTTTGTCTTGTTGTACTGTACAAGAAAGTGTACACAACCATATACTCTTGACCTCCAGTAAAAAAAGTTATGACCAGAAATGTCAAAAGGTCAACAAACTTTCGGTGAACGGCAAATTACACTGAAGGTGTTAAGAAAGCTCATTTTTCGTGTTTTTATGCATGATTAGTGCCAATGTCCCCAACAGCAAAGCTGAGTATGATCGGTTTAAGGGTAACATAGGGGTGATTTTTTTTAATAGATTTTTTTCTATCAAAAATGCTTTTAAAATAACCTGTGATATCTCATTTTTCTAATACTCCACTATCATGAAGATTGATGATTCCGAAAGTACTGGAATATACCATTCCATTCATCGGGTGCTGTTGCCATTCATAACGGACAGAAACTTTAACTCAAATTCAATTAACTTTAGTTTTATAGTTTTCTAAATAACTCCAATTTTGTTTGAATGTTCTTGCACTCTGAACATTAATCTATCATCCAACATAAATAAGTGGAACAAATAAAAAAAAAATTGGGAAATTATTTTTTTTTTGGTAGGTGTTTAAAGGTCAAGTCCACCTCAGAAAAAAATTGATTTGAATCAATAGAGAAAAATCAGACAAGCACAATGCTGAAAATTTTATCAAAATCGGATGTAAAATAAGAAAGTTATGACATTTCAAAGTTTCGCTTATTTTTAACAAAATATGAACGAGCCAGTTACATCCAAATGAGAGAGTCGATGATGTCATTCACTCACTATTTCTTTTGTTTTTTATTGTTTGAATTATACAATATTTCAATTTTTACGAATTTGATGATTAGGACCTCCTTACCTCCTTGCCTGAAGCACAAAATGTTAAAATAATGGAATTCCACGTGTTCAGGGAGGAATGAAACTTCATTTCACATGACAATGACGAGAAAATCAAAATAGTTCATGTTTCATATAATAAAATACAGAAGAAATAGTGAGTGATGTCATCAGTTCCCTCGTTTGCATACCGACCGAGATGTGCATATAACTGTTTTATGAAATGAAGCGAAACTTTAAAATGTCATAACATTCTTATTTTACATCCGATTTTGATGAAATTTTCAGTGTTATGCTTGTTGAATTTTTCTCTTTTTATTCAAATCAAGTTTTTGTTGGGGTGGACTTGTCCTTTAACTTTTTATTTTCAAGTCTTGCGCAACTTTTGAGTCCAATTTTGCTTCACCCGGGTACGTGGTTCCGAAATTAAACATTAAATATGTAAGTGCATGTCAGACCAAAAATTGCTCAAAAATGTGATTTTGTGTACAAAGTCAATGCAAAATGTGTTTTCAACCAAAAATCATTAATGTATGATTATTTTTAGTTTTGCTGGTCTAAATGTATTTATTTTATGCTTTTTATGATCTCAGAAGAGTCCCCAACAAATTTCATTGAAAAAACAATGAAAAACAAAGGTAAAAACAAAGAAAATCTCAGCCAATGTCACGAAATCTATCGTGACCTATCTATTTTCATTGTTGTAATTTTCATTGTCGTTATTGATGTAGATTTTATAATGTAGTGTAGTTTAATTCAATAGGATACCCTATTCAAAGTTAGCATAATAATGAATGAATTAAAATTCATTGTAATTAAATAATTCTTCTACTTAATAATGTAAAGTGTTTAGAGATTTTTATATTATGCACTATATATATTAATATATATATATACACATTATTATTTTTATAAAATGTTTCTGAAACATACCTAAATGATTCTGGAATCGTTGCTGTTATAAAACAAATCATTCTAGTCTGGCAGCATCAACCTCCACGTCTAATCCTTGTTCACACTCTCGTGATGACTGCTGAAAAGGGTGGCAACATAAACATTGACACTGGTAGTGATTTACTGTCGTGTTTATTCTGCAAAACTGTTTAACTAGTATTCTTAAACCATGGACCATGGTACAATCTAGCGTGAAACATGCCATTTTGCCTTTGAGTTTCCTGGTTTATATAAACTTGAGCAGGAGTTGATAGAAGTCACCATGGTTACGATCATGGTTGTTGTGATAATCATTTTATGGCTAAGTTATAGGGCCATGATAGTTTTAATGCCTTCCTTCTTACTTCATTAATAGGAGTTTATACCCCTTTCATAAACCCAATAAAACATATCCTCCAATTAGCCGCCTAAGAGTAATGCGGATAATTCAATAAAAATTGCGTTCACAAACTCCATAAATTATTTTTACGAGCGCCCGTCCTGAAAAAGGCGGATAATCGTCATGACAACTGGACACGCCCCCTCCAATGCGGTTGTGTTGGAAAAGGGTGACCTTGTGACCGCACCATGGCAATTATCCGCATTATTTGGAAATACGTTCATAAACCCAAAATCTTGTCCCGATGCCGCTATTATGCGGATAATAGCAGCATCAGAATAATGCGGATAACTCTTGTCCTCCTCTGATTTTACGACCAAATTATGCTGCTATTAGCCGCATAATTGTGTTTTATTGGGTTTATGAAAGGGGTATTAGTGTCAGTTTTTGCTGATTTTGTAATCATAGCGAACATTTATGATAAATTTAAGTTGAGGAATGTGCTTATCTTCACTTAAATTTCACAATCGAAGACGATCCGTGAAATAAAAATTTTCTTTGTCAGTTTTATCTCTTTTTACCAATCATGCAACATTGAATTAAAATCAACAGTGAACAAGAGTGTGAATGTCACTTCTTTGAGACTGTAACATTTTTAATTGATGATAAATTATATTTTACTTGTAAAAGATAATAACATACAGCGAAGAATCATGAATGCATTTAAAAAAAAAAGAAAATCATTGCTGGGACAAGGAATTCATACGCAACTGTATGCAATGCTAAGAATAAACCCTACGCAGGGACTATGCCGACCCATTGGTTGTCTTCTGTCATGAGTACGCACAAAATTCTACAAAACTCTACGCAGATTCCGGTGTGAAACCCCCTTATGGGGGAAAAAGAAATAAGAATGTTCACTTCAATTCAGCATTTATTTCCAAATTCATTAAAAAGAACAAATTGAATTGAATTGAAAAAAATAAGAATGTCTAGCAATACCTTAAGGCGACCGCACACCTTACGATTGGTCTGCGACCCGAGTTTGGAATAAAACGTAGTAAAATTTGATGCTAATATTGAGACATTGAATATCTTACTGTGCAATGTTCTCAATCATCAAAAGAATTCCTATGTTCAAATTTGTGAATATGCTATCATCCTTCTTAGAATAAACGCGAATTTAATATCTAGTCGTAGACATAGCAGTCGCACGATTGGCTACGATTTTAAACTAATTTGGCCTTTACTCCAAAATAAAGGCTTGTAACCTTTCAAAATGGTTATATTAGTATTCTATCAATTAATTTTAATCTCAAATAAAATATGTTCCATTCACATTTTCAGAAAATGAGCAAAATCGGATGGCGAACAGTCGTAAGGTGTGTGGTGGCCTTTATAGGGTGAAAAATAGTAAAAGAAAATGAAACCCTCATGACAAGGGATATGAAGAAGTTAATGTTAGGCGTTCTTTTTTTAAGGAAAAAAAAAAATTAGCTTCAGTCTGCTAATGATTTCATTTATAAACAACCCTGTAAAACACAATTACCCAAGAGCCCATTACACATCACCAATAGCACACAGATGTCCAAAATGGAGGCTAGCCTTAGTAATCCAGCTTCCCCTGGTAGAAAAGTTGCTTACATGATTCCAATTATTCTCTGTTTCCTTGAAAATGGAGCTCTGATTAATCTCCAACATCTGTACTTGTTTAAAAATTGGATGCTTCCTGGATTGGTTAAAAAAGAAGTCAAATTATTATAATTCAATTTCATATGAATGTAACAATTATATTTGATGACTCAGAAAGGAATGCCAGAAATAATCCAAGAGTCGCCGATAAGTTATTTTGTGTATTTTTCCGGATATTCACTGGATTTGGGCCTTTGTTCAATATGCTCTCGGTACCAAACAGGCAATAGATGCGGACAAAATATGCATTTTTGATGCTTCACTAAAACCATGAACCTGTCATAGATGGACATTCAAAGCTCTCATTTCTATGATCGAATGAGATCTTGCACCTACATGTAGTAATTATGTGCATCCTATTGACAAAATGCAGATGTTTTGACATTGAAGCAAATACCAAGCTATAAATTTGATTAATAGATCACCATATTGCCTCTACATGTATCTGAAAATATATACATTTTCCAAAATAAAACACATGGAATAAGATGACCAAAGGTAAAAGATTTCATCTTCTGCGCATATATTTTGTGAAATTTCAATGTCTAATCACGAACTGCTTCTTTCAACTAATGGCCTAATTAACGATGTAACACAGTCGAACCAAAGTAGACAAATATGATGAGAATGTTATTCAGAGAACAATGTCAGTCAAAAGTTCATGAATTACTCATCAATGAGAGTTCATCTCTAAAAGGTCCATGCTAAAACAATCTTATATTATTAATAAGTGACACAGTTCTCACAACAACTTTTTCCTAGATCAACTTCTGTCAAAAATGGATGTCAGGACATTCCGAATTCAACTTGAAAAGGAAGCCCAGGAAGCAGTTGGTAAATATTATCTACTTTGCTTATATTCATTAATTTCAATGAAAATCTGAGTTTGAATAAGCAAAGCCAACATAGATTTTCACTAAACTGATAATAACTTACACTAACTATGGCCATTTAAGGGTCAAGTGTTTGGGATTTGAAATTGCATTGTCTGACCCTGACTAATGACTCTCTAAATTCAAGAAAGGACTGCTAAATCTAAAAATAAAGAAATTAGTGAAAACTTCACCAAAAAAGAACAGAAGTATTAAATAGTCGCTGTACTTTCATGTCAAATGACACTACTAATGACTACTATTTACCAAACCCTTGAACAGGCTTTATTAGTAAATAAATTGTTTTACAAATAATGACAGAAAATCTTTGATTTAAACCTTCCTCTGAATTTTATTCCCCTCAAATTTGATTCATTTTATATTGAGCAATACATTACTGTTTGAATTTTGATTTACACGTTTGCTTACATTCTCTACAGAGAAGTACAACGAAGAAGAAAGCGAGAGCTTGGAGCAAGTTGTGAGGCCCATTAGAAACACTTTGCTAGTGGAGGTAGAACTCCAAAATGCTGGAAGGGGGTGGGGATTTGCAGCACCCTTCTTTTGTCAGAAGTAAAGAACGCAAAAACTGTCAACAAAAAGTTAGAAATTAAGGTATATCAGAATAAAATACTTCACCTTTTTTGTTTTACGCAACACTTAATTCCATGTTCTCCCATTATCCTTGTTAAGGCCATGCGTTTTATGTTAGGCCCGCAAATAGGTGGTATCGTTACATTTGCGCGACAAGCACAGAAGTGATTAGTGGTATAAAACTTGAAATACATGTGCTACATGGGTATATTTGGTATTACATTAAAGGAAATATTTATAGCTTAATAAATATAGAGTAGAAGTCACTGAGCAAAATGCCGAAATTTCATCAAAATCCGATAACAAATAACAAAGTTATTGAATTTTAAAGTTTAGCAATATTTTGTGAAAACAGTCGTCATGAATATTCATTAGGTGGGCTGATGATGTCACATCCCCACTTGTTCTTTTGTATTTTATTATATATGATATTAGGTTTATTCAATGTTTTCCTCCAAGAACTAGAAAAATTGGATTGACAACTGATTTAGTGCATTAGATATTTATTGCTGCAACTTATTTCATTATAACTAAGGGAGACATATTATTCACACAAGTATGAAAAAATGAGAAAATTATGATTTTATGTAAGGGAGCTTGTCAAAAGTCCATGCACCGTTCTATACCGTCTTTACTGCATCCGGGTTTTCGCTTCGGCTTTCCTGCCCAACGTTCCCTTCTCTTCAAAGGAACGGCCGCCATCAAAGGCCCATTGATGCCACCGTTCTTTTGTTCGTCTTTCCTGCAAGTCTTAATTTCTGTCGAAAAACCGGAGAATCTATTCCAAATAGCTCCCTCTACGACCAAAACAAAGGCGTGCCTTCATATTTATTGTCGGATCGGAGAGTTCGGGTCACTGTTCTGAACTATGGTTCGCATCTATAATGGAAGTTCGGGTGCATTCATAAAGCCACAGTAGCTTAATCAAAAATCACGCACGTGTCATAAATCGTTACTGATCTTTCGAATTTGCTGCAATAACCATGAAAACCTCCTTTTTCGCATTGGAAGAGGGTCAATTCATGATGTTTTAGGTGGGAAAATAAGATTCCATACATTTTCGTTTCGTAGGCCCAAGCCATTCGTACAATTCACGTCAACTTGGAATATTTATTATTACTCGCATCTGAAACAAGTGTCGGGAGCCCCCCCCCCCCCAAAAAAAAAATAAATAAATAAATAAAGCGAAGGAAATGGAAAGATGAAATGAATATGACCGGAACAGCTTGGCACTATAAGGCATAGATAGATCAAAGATTTATTAGAAACTGTTAAAAATGGTTTGTTCAATTTTTGGACGGGCAACCATTTCCCCAGGATAACATAATTATTGTCTCTTAATTTTCTTTATCTCCTTGTTTTAAAGAAGCGGGACCAAAAGAGAAGATGAAACGAGGAAGAAGAAAACTAAGGATAGGGAGAGAAAAGGAAGGGGAAACAGAGAGAAAATAAGAAAAAAACATTGGGATGGAGGAAGAGGAAGGGTGAAAAAAATATGGAGGAAAAACAGTTGAAAGAGAAAAAAAAATTGGAAATTTGAGAGGGGGAGAAATTTAGGATCGAATCAACGGGAGAGGGGGGACAAATTGGAATATGGAAATGGATAGAGACAGAAAATAAGGGGAAAGAAGAAGAGAGATCTGGTGGACGATGGAGGGGGGGGGGGGGAGAAATAAAGGGGAAAAAGGGAAAGAGTGAAAGGGGAACAGAGGGGAAGACATGCAGTGGCGGAGGCTGGATCCGCCCCTGATTTAGATTTACATTTTATTTACCCCATCGATCCCCTCTCGGGGTATGAGAGTACATATAAACAACTTATAACAGACTAAAGTATGTAACTTCATTTAATTGGTTTAACTTATTAAACGTAATGTTCGGAATTGAAGATGAATACCAAATGTGGTAACGATCTGAAAATTAGTTCGATCAGAATCCAATGAAATTTACCAACGGAGTGTTTGTTTGTATAAATGAAAAATATTTGCCAAATAGCCCTGTGAAAGAAAATCGTGCTGAGAAATGAGCGATATAAGCACGGAATTCCATCAAGTGTCAGGTATTTTTCGAGGCAATATTATAATACACTGTCCCACGTATGCTTTTCTGTTTTAGTCATCATCAGAATTATCGATATTGAGCGGCGATTTCATTATTCTACAAAAATAAGTGTATATTAATGTACTAGATCTAGATTTATGATTAATATTTCGTATCGAAATCGTCATGTAATCATATTTGAAATTGCGTCTGATACTTTGTGCTGTACATGGTCTATGACCTCTCATAATTATCGATATCGTCATCACCGCTGTTACAATCGCAATCATCTTCATTTCTCTATTATAAGTATTATCTTCATAAACATTTCTATTATTTCATTATAATTTTATCTTCATAAATCGGTGAGGTGGGAGAAGGAGGAGGAGAAGAAGAATTACCAAGGAGAAGCAGACGTACATGTAGAATGGGGGAGCAGTAAAAAGGGATGAGAATAATAATGAGAGATGAGGAAGAATACGAAGAGGAAAAAGGAAGATAAAGAAAAAGCTTATCAGTATATTACATCATCTGATCAAGTTTTTATTCTCATCTCGATCGTTCTCTGCATGGGTAGTGTTTAATTTATTGTTCTAATTGTCATGTTAAAACTCTTCGATTAACTTTGGTAAATAATACGTAATTTTGTCTTTTGAATTTTGTCGAGTATTAACAAGCATTTTAAAATGTTTACAAAAGTGCAGTGGTCATCGGATTTTTTTCTTCAGATGTCATGAATCAAGCACCATTTCTCGATGATGTTCTATTTTAGAAATAACCTTTTGAGCACCAAACGAAGTATGTTGCAATGTTATTCAGACCTACATCTTGAAGTCTGTCCCGATAGATGGTTTCCAATTAAAAATACACAGACATTTTGATCGGTCGCCAAATCGCTGGAAAAAAAAGAATGTGTGAAAAGGGCTAAATTTTCCAATAAAACACATTTGATTTCATACCTATCACATCACAATCGCTTTAGGGCCATGCTCATATAATCAAGGAGATATCATCTCCTTGATATTATATAGTACTCAGGAATGGAATGGTGACATAAACTTTTCTGACCGGGATTTACCAATATAATTATAAACTTAAAAGCTTTAAATCATCATCAAGAAGGAATATAAGCGGACACAATTCAGTTAAAAAAATAAGAATAAACTAAATGGGAGGCTTACAAGTTGCACAAATTGTGTGTGATTTTTATTTCATCTAAAAGTATGTTTCTAGGTATTATTCATTGAATGTGTGACTTTCGTAACTTTCAGTATGTTTATTTGTCATAATCACCAAGGCTACCACTACCACATTCACCATCACCGCCACCGCCACCATCATCATCATCAGTTTTGATTATCATCACTATCATCAGCAGCATCATTATCGTCAACAGCAAATCATCTATGTCATTATCATAGTTATTGAAATTAGGATCATTTTTTGTAAGGAAATAATGAAAGGGAATGAAAGAAAGGTTGTAGCGGGAAGGGAAGGGGGGGGGGTTGAATTTGTTCTAAAGTAAAATCAATGTGAGTAGAATTAACTCTATGTTTTTATCTATATTGCAGTGATGGTAAAAATCAGTACAATACTAGGATGCCCTGATGTTCAATAATTTAAACTTCAAATTTCAATACTTCACGGGTGAAGATATGGGGCCGTAAGCTTCAGGGTGATTATGTAGAATGATATTAACATTAGATCATTACTCTAAAATAGATGAAAGATAATTATTATTTATCATCTATATCAGGTTGTACACAACTGGCTTACAGCAAAAGCAAATAGGGCCATGATATAGTCTTCTCCAGCAAGAGAATTTAACATTATTGACCTTTCAGGATTACTTGGCATTGATACTCATCGAACTGTTCTTAGTCATTGCCCAGGCCTATGATCATGAAAAAGCAAGATCACTCACCCGTGTAGAGAATCATTGACAATGGCATGCTCAGCGGGTTCGCCACAGACAACAATGAATGGGAGAGGCGCTCAGAGAATAGTTCCCCATATCCGCTGTCGTGATTATTGTCATAATTTCAATAGATAAACCTATTTCAAAAGACCGTTGGCCCGTCCGATGGGGAATCTTTTGTACTATATAGTGTAATAAAGTACGTGTATACAGTAACTACCGTCCCGACTTCTTTCTTTCACCATCATCGAGTAGCGATTAGCGTGTAAAATCGCATAAATTATCTCACAAAACGGATCTATTGTTCATGATTACCAGCATCACCATTATCATTACTATTACCTTTCATATATTCTTAATTATATAAAATATAAAATTGATATTGGAGAACGATTGGAAATAGATACTGAATGAATGATGATGGTGATGATGATAACAGTGATGATGATATAATGATAATTATAACTTTGAAGTGATATTAACGGACATGATAATACAAATAATAATATCAGTGATAATGTTGATGATTAAATGATAACAAATGAAGATGATTGGTATATTTTGCGGCAATGAACCATGTATAACTTGAGACGCGTTTTTCCTTTATCATGTTTGTTATAAAAGGTTTTCATATCATGATCCTGAAATACATAGATTATATTTAGATTAAAAAGAATGAGAATGGATGGCCTTCATCTAATTTTGGAAAAGATTTCGCGGGTTGTCAAGTCCGACGCAGTATCAAACATGCTTGCATATCGAGGTCGATGCGATTTTTATATCGACATCATCCCCCAGAGTCTATCAAGTTATGAATTTGTGTGCATTTTCGCAATTTTTTTTTTTTTTTTTTTTTTTTTTTGGTTGCAGCACACTGCGGTGTAGCTCACTTTTAGCTCTCGACATTTGTGTTTTGTATTATGTTCATGTTTTGTTTGGTTGTACATGATGTTAATGAATTGATTTATTGAGACACCAGGGACCTGGAGGACCAAATCTGTGAGTTTTGTGGACTGCGTCAGCAAGGAAATTTGAGATAAGTTTTTTACCATGGAAGGACTACTTGATCGTGTATGAGAGAAGCCATGATTCAGTACATGCATGCACTACCTCTACACCAGCCTTTTGATGTCCACTCAACCATGAACTTGAGTTCTAAATAACTTTTGTCATACATAAAGGAAGTTTTGAGCTCTTACAATGATGCTGTATAGAATACTTTCACTGCTATGTCTGCTGATTCTGTGTAGTCTAGGGACTGGGAGTGAATATGCAGAATCCCACAATGATGGCATCTTTTCCCCAAAAATTGAATCATGGAAATCTCATAAATACTGCGGGAAAAGATTATGTTTTTACCCCAACTCCAACGCAACATTTCAATTGCTATTATTGCTTGCTGGAGATGTAAGTTCAAATCCAGGCCCAAATAGCAGCAATAATGAAGACCACATAAATGCTTTGGGTGAACTCCGAACACAACCGTCACCAGAGGGCGCAACTTATGTATACGACAAGGCATCCTTGTTGGCATTTAATACAATTCACCTACAACAACAGCGACTTAACCCTATATTATGGAGGAGACTATCTAATCTCGGTATATCTCGGAGAAAGAAAACCAGACGAAGTAGACGACCCATATTAAGAAGGACTTATCATGATAACTCACCATCTAATTCAGTTTCATCCAGTTTGCATCAATCCAAAGCTGAAGTTGACATCTCAGATAGCATCAGTGTACCACAGGGCAATACAGTCACAGATGGGGAACGTAATCGTAGAGTACCATCAGATGATTGGGGTGAGAATCACTGTCCTCATCTTGTATCCACTACCCCCTTGAAGAATCACGATGTATCTATATATTCATTCAATGGTAGAAGCATTCGGAATAAAACTGCATCCATGCAAGCGTTCTTTCATGATCACGTGTTTGATATTATCTGTATATGTGAAACATGGCTCGATGAGGACTTCAGCACAAATGAACTTGGCTTAAATGAAGAATTTTGTATCTTTCGCAGAGATCGATCCATCAACCGTGGTGGAGGAGTTCTTGTGGGAGCTCGACCATATTTGCTGCCACAGCGAGTGTCAGAATTAGAACACCCTGACCTTGAACTCGTTATTGTTGAAATAAGTATGAGGGAGTCGAAGTGGTTACTTTGTTCTATGTACAGACCACCAAATTCAACAAATGACTTTTTTGAGAAACTTGAATGTACTGTTGACAAGATTCAGGCAATCGGTAATAGATACCGGGGTGTCTTATTAGTAGGGGATTTCAACATTAACTGGACTGATCACGGTAATAGGAATAGAGATAATTTTATTCGTGTGTTTGACACTATGGAAATGACTCAATGTGTTCATGATATTACTAGACCTCGAATTGACAGCCCTCCAGAGGGAACGGTTATCGATCTTGTATTTGTTAACCGTCCAGAATTATGTCAGAGTGTTGATGTGGTAGAAAATTGTGTTGAGAGTGATCACCATGCTGTATCTATCATACTTCACGTTTGTAAACCACAACCACCAAAGTCTGTTATTCGAAGGTTCCTGTGTTATGGTAAAGGTGATTATGATCATTTGAATAATCTGCTTCACCTTGCCCCTTGGAATTTATTCATAGATGAGAAAAATATTGACCAAAGTTGGGAAGGTTTTATGGATGTGTTTCAGGCGGCAATTAATGAATGTATCCCTTCCAAAGTACAAAAAAGTAAAAAGTTCTGTCCATGGATCGATAAGGATATAAAGCAACTGTTGTTAAAGTATACATCCAAAGAATCAAAAGTATTTTATAATGACTTTATGTGGTCATCATTGTAAAGGGGAAGTATTACTAATCAGATATATAACTTCACTTTTCAAAATAGTGATCAGAGATTGCAGAAATCAGCTCTCAAAAATGATTTATTTTCATGCCATATTTCTGCCTTCCACCGGTCCTCTTGCGAGCTCCAGCTGAGTGACGTCACACAATGAGCAGTGAGCAGCTGAGCTGACAGCAGCCCATTGGAGACGATCTTTCCAATCAGCGTTTTTTGCTCTTAGAATTGTTTATTCCTCTTAAGATTGGTCTTGTTATATAGATAAAAGTTTGAATTTACTGAACAGTGAAAAAAAGTGCACATTTAACGTATTTTGGTGACCGATATTTAGCTTAGAATTTTTTTTTTTTCAAGAAATATAGGTGAATAAACAAAGCATATTTTCACGTAGAAATCACACTTGCGTCACATTAATGTTATAGTCAATATAAAGCATAGACATTCTTCTTTATGACTGAACAAAAATTATGAAATTTCATTAAGTAGCAAAGTCAGGAATCACAAAAAAAACACGGCAATATCCATCGCGAAATGACTGAAATTGCAGTTGAATTGCCGAAGCATTATTAGGAAACAGCGGCGAGCGGACTTTCTTTCATATATCTTAAAAATGCCTTCCTGTTAGGGCGATGGTCTGTGGCCAAATGCGTTGGCCATTGTTTTGTCATGTGCGAGGACCCTGGTTCGAAACTCGGATTTTTTTTTTCTGGGTATTTTTTTTTTATTCCTTCCCCGTCCCTACCCATCTTTTTTTTCTCTTTTTATTTTCTTGTGAAATTCTATTCAGACCTGTATTTATCAAATCTTGCTTCTTAATTGCTGCTTTTGATTTTCAAGTTCTTGATTAGATTATTTCTACTCTTATTTGGGATGGGAGGGGTACAGTTAAAAGTCAAGTCCACATCAACTAAAAATTATTTGAATAGAGTGATTTCCCTTGTTGTTTTTACTCAAAACAGTCATATACACAAAACAATGATATGCAAATTAGAGTTGTCACTCACATCACATTCGTTTCTATTTTTTGTGGCATTTTGTTTTTTATTCTTTGCAGATTTGACGATAGGAAACTCTTCATCTGATCACAATAGGTTATATTTACGGAACTGTTAAAATAGTAATTATATAAATTTGAATCAAAGTTTTTATGAAATTTCCTGCAATATCTTGTTATTTTTCTTTAAATTCAAATGAATTTTTGATTGCGTGGACTTCTCCTTTACTCTTAATGTAGGGAATGCATAGCAAAATTTATCCAGAAACAAAATTGTCTTAGAATATGCAAATCAGTAATTGGACACATGTTCACTTTTCTTTCATCCAGGCCACTTCCTCACATCCACCAGGCTTTCAGTCTGATGATGAACCATCACACAACATTCACAGTGCTTCACAATAAATATTTCACTTCTGTTCATACATGCAATAAATATTGTGGAAAACAAATAAAAGGCGTACCCATATTCAAATACCGTTTAAAAGGACAAATATATTATACCTTTCGAGAAAAATCAGCACGTTAAATATCTGATAACAAAACATAATTATGGGGCACTGCAAGAAACTTATGTTCAATTGCAAATCAAGCGTAAGTCTTAAATTCAAATTCAAGCGTAATAAGGTCGAGTTGCAATCGCAATTCAACTACATGTTTAATCAAAGGACTTTCCCTTGATTTGGGACGTGTGATTGAGTATAACATTTCTCGCAAAATGCCCTAGTAACATTAAAATTGTTCTTTCGTTTTAAATTGTGTGTTATTATTTTTGACAAGCTGTATTCCTGTCCGAGTAAAATTTCTTAGTTCTCTCCAAAACTGTGCTCAAAATTGTTTCCAAGATTGATAAAGAAATTTTTTCTTTTGTATCATTATCATTCCACAACTTGCAAACCGTAGGTCCTGGAAAGAGTGAAGAAAAAAATGGCTATATCCAAATCATAGTAAAAGGACATGATGGAATCTCCCAGATTGAGGTAGCAAGCAGAGACCAGAAGTCACCAGAGTTAGCAATTGTGCAGATCTGTGTGTAGAAGAGAGAAAAAAAGAAATAGTTTAAATAATCAAATCAAAGTATATGAATTTAATTATCGTGATGATTGATGACGTGCGGTGGCATGTAATTCCCGGTCAACAACAAATGATAGTAGGTTTAGACACCTGAAAAGTTCCACTCAGAACACTGGTGCTCTACCTCAAGTGATGTTTGTGTAGGCCCCACTCCACTTCACTACCGCTACACTACCGTACATGTACGCCACACCTACCCGGGTAAGTGTGTAGCGTAGTGTAGGCTGTAGCAGTACTCCAGTAGTGAAGTGGAGACTACACGAACATCACTTGAGGTACGGTGCTCTCTGAGTCTCTGTGTCATTACAAAGATTGCATTTATCTTCATTGTTGAAGGCATTACGCATACATATATGCAGCAACACTCTAATCAGAAAGAAACACCAGACTCTAATTTTGGCCCACCCAAGGGTTCATTACATGCCGCCGCGCACAGAAAATTCAAGCAATAGAAGTCGTGGACCCAAGAAGTGAGATCCCAGCACGCGCGACCCACTAGTTAGAAATCCACTGCCAAACGCGGTTCATGGTTAGTATACTAATACTAACCTCGCAATACGTACTAGTAGTATACTAATACTAACCTCGCAATACGTGTGAGTGATTTTGGCCAGGAATCAGGGTAATCACTGCTGAAAATTTGTCTGGCTTCATGACATCGGCATCATGGTGATATAATTCTGTGTATAATAAAAACTTAAACATTCCTCTGAAACAGCAGATTTTCAGCCATGGTCCATACCACTCAGTGCTCCTAAATAATTTAATTGCCTGCCTGAGTCCTGACCAGTTTTAGAAATCTGAAGAAAAAATCTGCTGGAATTGTGCCACTCACACGTATTAAGTATACTAACCCCGCACCACGAACCGCGTTTGGCAGTGGATTTCTAACTAGTGGGTCGCGCGTGCTTAGCCTGGAGGCGTCTGGGATCTCACTTCTTGGGTCCACAACACACGACTTCTATGGCTTGATTTTTCTGTGCGTGGCGGCATGTAATGAACCCTTGCCTTGGGTGGAATTGTACAAAAACATTATTTCTAAAATAAAAACTTTTTAATTTCAATAGTAGTTATGCCAAAATGCATGATTCTAAACTTATATCAGATCTGTATCTGTCATCTGACCTGAATGCATCGTCAGAACAAGTACAGTTTCCAAACATGCTTACCTTGACTTTTGACTGGATCAAACAGCGTAGCCTGCAACATGCATCGGGAGCAAGTGAATGGGACCGTGCAGCTTGGAGTTTTTCAATAGTTAGTAGAGCAACACAACGAAGACTGTCGAGTGAACAAAATCGATCTTTCCAGTTCACAATTCAATAAAAAAACGGGCAAAATAACACAGTTCTGGTTCCCTTATAGTCTGAAGTTGTCGGATGTCACATTACATGAAGAAAACGGTAAATTCGGAAGATATTGAAGAGGTCAGTAAGGTGATTCAGTGTATTATGCACAGAGGGATGATGAGCTCGATTATTGTGTGACGTCATTATTCTCGACTGTTTTCACTGCGTGAACTGTCGGTCTGGGGGGCGGCTGGGGGGCTTAGAATGGTCTCTAATAATTTCATTTCTTGCATTTCCACGACATCGATAAGACTTTTTAGTGACATATTTGTGTATAAAAAGACAAGACCTTTCCATTCATATATAATTTGTCTATAATCATCACTTTCGTGAATTTTCTTTGTGTGTATACTTTAAAGAAAAAACAATGCTTTAAACGTGCTCAAGCATGTAGAGAGGCTGGAGGTAGTAGTTCTGAATTGTGGTCAAGATATAAAGAAATCAGGAATAGAGTGAAGAATATTGTCAACAAATCTTATTGGAAATATGTGAATGACTTATTTTCATTTCCAGACAATAGGAAACGTTTCTTTAGCTATATACGCTCAAAGAAACGCAACCTCCCTCCCCAAATCATTAATGTAGATGGTAAACCAACTAGCAAATCAGATGAAATAGCTAAATGTTTCTCAGATTACTTTTTATCAGTGTTTAGTGATTGTGATGTACTACCTGAAACGCCCCGACCTTGTAACTTGGCGATTCCCCCTTTGAGTTCACTAAAGATTCACTCTCGTGAAATCGCAGATCTCATTAGCAAGTTGCCCATGAATAAATCACCGAGACCCGATAAAATCACGGCAGTTATTCTGAAGTCGGCAATTGTTCCAATCACACCTGTATTACAAAGAATATTCAATATTTCAATTTCACTTGGTAAATTGCCTTCTCAATGGAAGGATGCTCTTATTATCCCTGTCCACAAATCTGGTAGTGCATCTAATGTGTCAAATTATCGTCCAGTTGCTTTGACAAGCATCGTGTGTAAAATGATGGAAACCTTGATTGATAATAGGATTCGAGAACATCTAGAAACATATGGATTGTTAAGCCCCAACCAGCATGGGTTTAGCCAAAAGAGGTCCTGTGTAACACAGCTAATGAATTTAACTCATACATGGTATACTGCCCTTGACAAATCTCCTACCCCAATCATTGATACTGTGTTCCTTGATTTTAGTAAGGCCTTCGACCGCATGCCCCACGACATTCTTCTTAATAAGCTCTCTGAGAATTACAATATACAAGGTAGTCTGTGGAATTGGATAAAGTCGTTTGTATCTAATCGTTACCAGGTTGTGCAATACCGTGGTTCTTGCTCAGATCCTGCAATTGTTTCTTCTGGTATACCCCAAGGAAGTGTCCTGGGTCCGAGATTGTTTAATATGTTTATCAATGATCTAGTAAGAGTTGTCCAATCACATTGCCTGCTTTTTGCAGATGACACATTGATATATAGATTGATTAGAGACCCAGTTGAGACCAGATTCCTTCAGGAGGATCTAGATAGGGTTGTATCATGGTGTAGTCTTAACAAGATGCAGTTGAATGCCAGTAAAACCAAAGCTATGAGAATTGCTCCTCGTAAAAAGAATTTTGGTAACACTAGTTACATGATAGATGATGAGGTAATTGAACAGGTCAGTTGTATCAAGTACTTAGGGGTATTTCTCAATTCCCAGTTGAATTGGGATGACCATGTTAATCATGTTGTTTCAAGGTGTAACCGTATGCTCGGGCTCCTAACCCGTATGTCGGCTGGCCTCTCTTCACGAGCGCTTCTGACATTATACAAGTCACTTGTGTTGCCCATCCTTGATTACGGAGTGCCAGCTTGGATGGTCTATACTCAGAATCATATTGATATGCTTGAGCACATTCAGAGAATGGCAACACGAATTATTCTCAGACAGCGACGTCAAGAGATGCCATATGACCAACGTTTGCGATTATTAAAATGGCATACGCTAAAATCTCGGAGGATTTTCTTAATGGTGTCCTTTTTTGTTAAATTGTTGTATGGTTTGATCGTTTGCGAAGTCGCAAGGGATAATATTGTAATACGTGTAAGACGTTCTGACGTAGATGTTAGATTTGTACACCTAAAGGCAAGAACAGAGAGACTCCATCAGACTGCAATTCACAGATATCCCATAGTATGGGAAGCCCTGCCCTCTGAAAGCAGAGTTGAAATAGTATCAGGAAACATTAATCATGTTCTGTGTGTCCTCAAGAGGGATATCCTTAAGTTCCAGTTAGATTAAAATATAAATTAGAATATGTCTAAAGATCCACAACACATTATCAAGTTTCTTTTTAATTTTCTAAACTGTGTCCAATTTATTATTTCTTTATATCTTTTATCTCATTCGTTGTAAAGTTATTTATTTCCACTGTTGGCTCAATTATATTTAACCGAATATTTGTTCCTCCTGTTTTCTTTGGTTAAGTCAAACATAAGTTGGTTCCCTTTTTTTTTGTGCAACCTACCTGTCTTGTACTATTATGTTATTCTATTTTGTAACTCTATTATGTAATGATCTTTTTTTCACCCAATCAGGTGTGGGAGGGAAGGCCTGTGGGCCATGGCCATTAAGTTGACCTATTCCCTACCCAGGCTACCTGGTTGGGTGAGAAAGGGTCTAAAAATTATTTGTATTTTTGTATTTTTTCTCAATTTTGCATTGTACATGCTGTTTTGTTTTTGATGAAGTGCCGAATAAAATAATAATAATAATTTGTAATACGAGATTATTCTAATGTTAGAGTACTGTAACATCCGAACTGCATGCCATCCCGGCTACGTACGTTTTGAATACATCGGCTATTTCGATTTCTAGATGCATGATACCATGCAGTTAAAGCGGTGTACGCCTGAATCATATTGATTGTATTAACTTTATTATAACGTCGACAAACAGAATTCATCAGATTCATCATCTTTATCATTACACCAATGACATGGACTTATGCACATATAGGCCTACGTCTTTTGCTTGATTGAACACTGACCCTCTCCCCCTCCCCTCCCCCATTAGAGCGAAAACAATGAAATTGCGCTCTCTCATTAATATTGATTTCGATACGGAGATCGGGAAATGCACGCCACTAATTTACATTATTTGTATACCACTTAGAACAAAACATTTATCTAAACGCTAAGGAAAAAATATAGAGAGAGAAGGAATTTCACCAAAAAATAAAGTAGTTGTACAGTTCACAGTAGGCTGTAAACAATTGAGGGGCTTCACATGCGGAGGGAAAGCTATATTTAACAAAAACGGTTTTAACACGGATTTGAATTTCTCTCTTGAATCTGCTTGTTTAATACTTTTTGGTAGATTGTTCCAGAGTTGGATCCAGGGGTGGGGCAAGGGGTCCGCCCTCCCTCCTCCCCCTATTGGCGGAGCAAAAAAAGGGGGAAAGAAAGACCAAAAAAGGGAAAAGAGGGGAGAAAAAATGGTAAACATGAGAGGAGGAAAACGAGTGAATAAATAAGATGAGGGGAAGACTTCGAAAACAATAAAAAAAAATCTTTCATGTCATTATATAAAATTTTCGCTCGTGCTTTGCGCTCGCATTACCTTTTAGGTAGTTTACCTATATGGAACTTTAAATATCAAATTTTGAAGTCAATATACATAACATATTTCAGCTCGGAAATTGAACTTTCATTTTAAAAAAGTGTTCTGTAAAAATTTCTTTTTTATTGTCTGAATATAAACATTTTCTGCTTGCGCTGCGCGCTCACAAAATTTGACTTCCAGGTACTTATTATTTTCCTGTATTCCATATACTTATAAAAATATCCCTATTCATGTCAGATTGTAAAAACGTATCAGCTAGCGCTGCATGCTTGCATTTTGATTGGTGAGTTATAAAAATTTGAATATTAATTCTATAACAAACTACTTAAAATCTCCATTTTATGACAGTTTATCAACAATTTTCGGCTGGCGATATGCGCGCACATTGATTGTTAAAAATATATTAACTCATGCATCTTATTCATTATTACAAAAGCGCTTTAAATTGTTCCTTTTTCAGAATGGAATATCGACAAGTTTCATCTAGCGCATTGATAGGAAGAGAAATAGGAAGACAGTCATAATTTTCATACGATAGAATAATGTTCTTAGAATGTCCCGGTCCTACATGTATGTCAAACTCAAAGTAATAATAATGAAACATATCAGCTCCTTTTTAACTGTGATCCATATCCACTCACAATTTTCCTACAAATCTCGAATTTTCCGCTTGCGCTTCGCGCTCGCATCAATTGCTTTGTTATATATTCAACTTTTTCATGATTACAAAAATTGCTTAGAATTTCAATTTTTCAGGTAGAAAGGTCAAAATTTTCAGCTCGCGCTTCGCGCTCGCGTTATTTGACTGTTGAAATATGTAACGTCTTCATGGCTAACTGCAATCAGCCGTTAACATATCTTTTTTTTATCAGAATGATCAAAGCGTATATTAAATTTACTCATCTCGTTTAGGATCACAAGCATTGCCAGAATGCCATTTTAGGACAAAATACATGGAATAATAATTTTAACAATAGCTCGAGCTTCGCGCTCGCACTATTTAAATAAGGCTTATGAGATTATTTTACATTCATTTAAACAAACAAAAATCATATTTGAGCGGCTGATCGGGGGTATGTGGTTAAAAAGACCCCCCCCCCCTTTGGCGAAGGCTGGTTCCGCCCCTGCAAGTGTACTCACTTTTTGAGAGTCACAGCAAATATCTGTAATATGAATATGTTGTTCAAACACAAGTAAAGACCTTAATTTTTTAACGTCACGTTTTAAACGGGTCAAAATGCCCTATTTTAGTGACAACTTTTTTGTCTAAAAAGTTTTCAAGGGAAAATGTGCCCCCACCTGAAAATCTGCCACTGATTGAATACATATAAATCATTCAATTATAGACACGTGTAGTTCAGAATAATGCATAAATCCGAATGATTAATACATATATATATAATAAGCTTAACGTTTTTACTTCTACTATTTTGATCCTGTTCAAAAACACAATTCGAATTAACTTCATCGCAGTGGTGCCAACCGGTGCCAACACTGAACACTTCAATGTTCTTGCTCGTAAATAAATACTGTTTTCCCGAAAGCACGAATCCAATTAATGCTTATTTAACCACATGTCTATCCCGGCTTTTGTATGAAAAATAAAGAGATCAGGCTCAGTGGGATTGAAAAGAAAAATCTTACCAGCGCCTGAACAAATCACGCTTGCATTATTTAGTCTGATACTTACCCTCTCGATGACTTTGAAATATTATGGTTGTTATTAAATCGAGTATTATACATCTGTTCTATGAAACTCGATTTTGAAAACATTTATTATAAAGATACTTATGAACAAATCATATTTGGTTTACATATTATAAAGCGCCTTCTCATATTTCAAGTTTACCTTATAAACGTACACTGTAAGTATTTTCAAACGAAATCTATGAAAAGGATGGAAGTTAGACTTTCATTTTGATGCCAAATAGTCTTATTAATTGGGATTAGTTGCAAACACGGTGTTCGATTAAAAGACACATCGGGGACACATCAAAGTATTAAGACAGTCACCCGCGCTGACAAAGTGGTAATCTCCCATTGAAATACCCCAACCAATCAAGGGGTCATCCTTCTATTGAAATCCGCCACCAGTCAGACCACCTCTATGTTCAACAATAGGGTAATCTCCCCAATCAAGAATGGGGTAATTTAAATCTACCTTGACAATGGGGTAAGCCGAGCTCTCCCATTAAATACAGCTAGCAATGCACTGGCCCAGGTCATTTTCAACGTCCGGCTTTCGGGGAATTAAAATGAGCATCAAAGGGGTAGTTTTCTTGTTCTCGTTTTGTCCCCATACTAGAGCCTTGATTTTGGTTCTTTTCGTAATGTGTATTTTAATATGGTTTCCATTATACATCTCAGCATTTCGACATTTAATGTAGTTTAATACTTGTCTTTATAAAGAGCAATATTACATAAAACCTGTTTGGCGCAGCAAATTATAACATAACGTTCCACTGATATTTTATCAACACATTTTTAATTAACCATGTAACTTCCCTCCTTATAGGTCTACTCTTAATATTAACATTCGAGTTATATTATTTGCCTATCATCTCTCCGTGCATTTTAATAATCAAATATATTTGGAAAAGGGGTGTTTACCAGGCGAAAGTGAAGGTCCTCACTTGTGCATGAACGACACATCCTCATTAAAATACATGCTGTGAGTTTCAAAGGGGGGCACACTTGTGTAAAAATGGCATATTTACATTAGCAATTGATAATGGCTCTCAAAGGGGGAGGGCGCAAGGGCCGGATGCCACCCCCCCCCCCGGTATCACTACTGTACCCTCCAGGTGCAGAATATAGACCCACTGACTTCTTTTAGTATTATTATTATTATTATTATTACTTATTATTTGTACTGCGCTTTTCCCATTAGGCCCAAAGCGCTTACAATAGTAGAGGTCACAGAATAGACCACAATACTTTTGAGAGGCCAACTATTGTTCAAAATAAATACGGCGCCTATTAGATTGTATTGTGTTAATTCGGCAGGATCTGCGCCAGCATACACTCCATCCTTCTTGATCTAGTATGCCTAATACCTCGGTCACATTTGTTCTACGGCGGCCGTACGGCGAGTCGAAAACAGTCGTTTCAACAGTTTTTGTACCAGCTAAATATAGGTGGTTTGAATAAAAATGAATAAAACGGCTGTTTTCGACTCGCCGTACGGCCGCCGGAGAGCAAATGTGACCGAGGCATTACCATTTCCTGAACGTTTATTGATTTTTTTTGTGTGTAAAAGTATTTAAATTTGCAAGCTATACAGAATACAGCTATACGATTAAGAGGTGAAGTACAAAGTTGGAAGGGAAACTAGGCCAAAGAGGCTTTCGTATTACAAACTTTACGTCGGTAAATTATGTTTACCTTAGACACTGGGAATCTAATTTGCAATAATTTGACACACACATATTGCATATAAATTCAGATATTTGATAGGAAGAAGAAATCAACGGCAATATGCACTACTGTATAAGTCAAACGTGAAGGTTAAAAAAATAAGTATAGAAAAGGTTTAGAAAAATTCAAAGGAAGAAATGAAGTTGGATGAAAAAAAAGAAGCTATTAAAATTAAGTTGACAAAATTAAATATTGTGAGTAGAACTGAAAAATTGAAAGAAATAATTAAGCCTTCCCCAACCGCCGAACGGTTTTGAAGGGGATCACCATGCATAAAATCATGGTACTTTTTACGTTTTGTACGCTATTTGGAGGAAAAAGAGTGTGGAGGCTTCAGCCCAGACCCCCTTCGGTTCTGTGTCTGCTGGATGGTAATCAAGAACACTTGGTCACTTAGTACTCTAGATCACAGGGGAAATTGATAAGAGAATAAAGACGGATCCCAGGTAAAAAGATAATATAGGTTTTCATGTCCAATTTCATGTCAGAGTCACTTAAATGTGTTAATTTGCATTTTAATTCACGCGATATTTTTTCCCCGGAGACATCGGTCATTCAAATTTTAGAATGGGATTCATTAAAATACGCTATAATTCCTTTGTAAACATTCAACTCAATTCATGGTCAAGACTACCTCAAATTTGATAATTTTTATACTAAATTGTTAAGTGCTTTTGATTTCGTTTGAAAGTAAAGATGTTTGTAATGGTCTTACAAAGTAACGAAAATACTTTTTGTTCTAAATTTCGGGCAATGAAATTCAAGAATTGTGCATTTAATCAACAATGACCGATATGACTGCTTGAGCATCCAATTTAATTTTTAAAATTTCAAATTAATGATATTTTATTCGTTTGTTTTGCACGACATCTGTATTATGTGTGAATATATAAGTTTCTAGCATGTTAATGTTTAAACATAATGTATAATAAGAGTAAAATTGTTGTGCACTTTGGCTAAATTAGATATAGGCCTCTGTTTAGCTCAAATATGAATTTCAACGATGCCCTTGTCCATTTTCCCACAAAAACGCTTGCATTTTATGAGTTTATTATTTTCTGTCACAGTATAGCGTTTCAATGTAGATATTTAAATGCCATCATTTTGGGACCCAGGTATGATTTATATTGCATCTTTTGCAAAGGGTTTTGCATTTCGTTTACAAAGAAGTTAAGGACAATTCCATATTTTTCCTTTTCACCCGACAATGCTGACTGTGTGGGCTCAGTGTGATGAAAAAAAATCTTACCCGCGCCTGAACATTTACTTTTAGAAAGTCAGTGTCTTAACGGTATATTCTTCAAAATAAAGCAACTCGTTCTATTTAAAAAAATCAAATCTAAATCTAATTGAACTTTGTCACTACTGAAACCTGAAACGAAAAACTATAAAAAGAAATTGTGAAAGCGTAACTTTGGAAAATGTACCCCCGATGGACTAGGCACACCGATACAAGGACACAATGATATTCAGATCAGTGACTAGAGATCGGGCGTTCAATAGTTTGCCTAAACCGCCGATATCGTGAACATAGAGGGCGCTAATGCAAAAACATATTATCGGAGAGCCAACCGTACCGAAACATGTCAGAAGAAAAGATAAAAGCGAACGCTTCCGTTTTCGCTGCAAAAGGGCACGCTGGCGTCTTGAATGGCAAGAGCACTGACCCGTAGGAAAGAAAAATGGACAATGGCACGCTCAGCGGGTTCGCCGTAGAATATAAAGGTAAAGACGCACGCACACTTTTGACAACACGCCTAATAGCATAAGAAAACGGAAAGTGGAGATGTGACATCATCAGCCCACCTAAAGAATATTCATGATGCCTGTTTCACAAAATAT
This sequence comes from Lytechinus pictus, assembly GCF_037042905.1. Lineage (NCBI taxonomy): Eukaryota > Metazoa > Echinodermata > Echinoidea > Temnopleuroida > Toxopneustidae > Lytechinus > Lytechinus pictus. Next base: position 4,914,857 of record NW_026974141.1, read on the forward strand.
TGCTAAATTTCAAACTTCAATAACTTTATCTTTTTTTATCCGATTTTGATGAGATTTTTGGCATTTTGCTCAGTGAATTCTACTCTATGTATTAAGATATTTTCACCCCGGACCATCCCTTTAAAGGCTTTGGAATGTATTGGTGTTACCATGAACTTTCCATATTTCTGCTCCAATTCTGACATGTACCATATAGCAAAGTCGCCGTTTCCTAAGTATAAAACATAGGAGTTCATTATTATAATATATTCATTTATATCTAAATGTGAAACAAATGTTGGAAAATAAGGAAATGCAAGGTTGGACATGACCACTTATACCATGGTCACATTTGCTCTACGGCGGCAATACGGCAAGTCGAAAAATCCCGTATTCAAGTAGTTTGAATTTTTTTTTATTAAAACGGCTGTTTTCGGTTTGCCGTACGGCCGCCGTAGAGCAAATGTGACCCGAGGTATTACATCCCATTATGACAAAATATCCATTCTAATCAATTTTTACTGCTGGTATTGATCAAACAACCTATAAGATTTTGGCTCTTTTTTGCTAACAGAGGAATGATTTGCTTAAATTCAACAGGTCAAAGAGCACAAAACATATTCCACGCACTGCGCACGGGGAAGCACACATCCGAATACGGGCAGTCTCTTCTGGAAGCGTACATGGAATTCCGGTGTTTGACACAAGGGTTTGCTCAGAGGAAAAAAGGGGACAGAGAACCATTCTTCCTTGAGAAGAATAGGTCCCCTCTTTCCAACCCCGGCCAAACCATGTCAAGGCTATGGCAAGCGCAGCAACTCCCTGAGAGATTCCTGCCGACAAATGTCAGGAAAACTGCAGCCACATACGTAAGAATGACTCCCATATCATTTTACAGTTAAACTTGTGTTAGTGTCTACCTGTCTATAGTAGTCACCTGCCTTGATAGTGACCAATAAAACCAATTTCCCGTGGAGGAAGATTGTGTCAGATTGGGTGGCCACTATAGACAGGTTCCAACACATACATTGTGATTGTTTTATTATGAGTATTTGGATTTTTGATTATACATAATGAACACAACATGGTGGTTTGTGAAACAGTCTCACCTGATTTTGCGATCAATGAAATATGCAATATGACCTTTTGATCGCTAGATGGCCTTTTACTCCATCATTCTCATGGACACACAAATGTGGTTTTACTCCAAAAACCCAGAACCTAGGATTCACAAATAAAAAAATTCTTGTAATGAATCGTAACAATATTGTAAACCTTTATCCCAAGAAAATGTGTGGATGGGGACTTGTATAGCTTCCACCAAAGTCTTCGTAAGGTAGACATGAACATTTATATTTGAAGAAAATGCTAATTTAACTGTTAAGTCTATTGGTGATTTTATGTAATCTGGACCTAGCAGCAAAGTGAGCTGCTTGAAATAAATGTGTGTGTTTTGAATTCATTCAATATAAAATAGGCGAATATGAATCTAACAACAAGAGAGGCAGAAGAGATTGCCGACTTCGTGTCACACCTGCCAAACAATGCGAAAAAGTTTTATACCCAGATTGACAGGGCCCCGTCTTACAAAGAGTTACGATTGGTCCAATCGATCGTAAGTCTATGGAAATCCAACAGTGGCATAATTTTTTCCCAGAAAATTTGCGAAATCTCCTTTGAAAACAAAGGCAAACACACCAAATTGTCAAGAATTCAATGAATTTATGAAAATATCTAGACATTTTTTAACAAAGATGTATCTTTAGATGTGGGTGTTGCTGGCTTTCCATAGTTGAGTTTGATCAGATCTATTGCAACTCTTTGAGACGGGGCCCTGGTGTACTGTGTGCTATCTTTTGTTTATAGTTGCAATGTTAACAATACCATCTAGGGAAATTACTCCAATACAGTATTGGATTTAAGTTAGCAAATCGAAGGAACTTAAACACTCTCCCGGTTCTGATTAGCAGTTATAAAGTTTCCGATCCTATAACTTTAATTCATATCTTCATTAGTGAAAAGCAACATATTATCCCCATTGACATTTCATCATTTGTTTCAGTCAGCATTTTTCCTCTAACAACGGTTTGTGACTGGCGCGCCATGGGTACACTTCCTCATTCCACTTCTGTCTGTCAGCATCGTCCTTGTTCATACCACCCTTGCTGATGCCCTTGTTCATCATGTTGCACCTTTAAACTAGACCACCTTAAGAGATAGCTGTGAATAGGAATGGGTTACTTTGGTATAACTGAGAATGATCTGTCTTCACCACAGTTTCATGCAAGGTGTTGCAAGCTATAGAATAAATAGTAATGGTTTATTGCCAATACATGATTGGCAGCCAGTGGCTGAAATATGCATGTGTACAAAATATAGGAACATACAAAGAGTAGATTTAAAAAAAATGCATTCAATACATAGATGACACAAAAAGGTTACTCAAAGATATTTATTATAATAGATTAAATTACACAAAGAATTTCATTATATACAAATTCAATTCCAAAATCAAGTGCAAGTCTGATGATTTAAAACAAACTGGTAGTTGATTTCGTTCAATTTCAACTTGAGTTTATGTCAATGCAATTTCAACCCAGATTGCTCGTTTTTTTTTCCGAATTATAGTTTAGTGCTCAATGTTTTCATTGTAATATAATTTCACATTTCAGGTAGGATTCAAGGCACAACTCCAGGAATATCCAAGTTGACTGACTGCCATATCGAGAGTTGAAGCCTTCTTCGGAACATCCTTGGATCATACATATTCAGCAGGAATGCAGGATGGATTGGAAGTGTAGCCTGCAAAAATGCTGATGCAAGTCTTCGTTGGTTTGAGATTATACCTGTTCTTCCAGTATTTTCTAACCTTGAATTTGTAAGAAATATTTTGTATTTCATAGGTTTCACTCTTTCAGGTAAAACCCTGAATTCATATTTTAGCAATCTATTTTGAAGCTACATGTACATGTATAGGGAACATCCTTTCCCATTAAAAATTATGGCCCTCTGATTGATCCAATGTGGTCGTTGGTGATGATCTGTCTTCACCATTTTGTCTTGACAAAATATGGAATTTACATGCATGACAGTCATGGCATAACATATTTAATCAAAATAAGTGAAGTTATCAGTAATCCAAGAAAAAAATTCTGGTTGGTGTCTAGTGAGAGGCTAAACCCAGATCTACATCTGTAAGACCCCCCCCCCCGGGGGTGGGGGGGGGGGGGGACACAGGCCCTCACTTTTTTTTTTACCCCTCTCCATACCTTGTACATACCCTGCTTAGAAGAAATAGTTCCACCGTTAACACAATGGGGAATCATCCTCGTATTTTTCAGTACAGGCGTATATCAAAATGGTATGAATTACATATTCACATACTATGCTATGTGAACGCATTGGAGAAGGGTCCACAATTTGAAATTCCATACACGCTGTGTGTGTAATACAATGATTTTAAGAAGATACTTGTTTAGACTTTATAGAGTAATTCTAATATGTGGAGCGTTTCGTCAACCTTTTTTGTCCGACAAGTTGTCAGATCTGGGGTCAGTTGCAGAAAGAGTTGCGTTTGATCACAATTCTTTTTTTTCGCAAAATCTTGCGCAACTTAATTTTTAGCCAATGAAGCACCCGTATTCGGGACTTGATTATGATTGGCTGAAGGACACTTTCCTTGTTAATGATTGGCTGACAGACACTGTTACTGTGGTATATGTCGGACAAAACTGGGGGGTGTTTCATGAAAGTTGTCAGCACTGACTGAATTGTCAGAGCTGACAATTTCAGTGAAATACTTGGTTTTTTGGGGGCTGACAGGCACTAACCTCTGACTGTTACCATGGAAACTGTCGGAGAAAGACAAATTGTCAGTGCTGACAACTTAATGAAACGGTCCCCTGGGGTCAGTTGCAGAAAGAGTTGCGTTTGATCACAACTCTTTTTTCGCAAAATCTTGCGCAACTTAATTTTCAGCCAATGAAGCACCCGTATTCGGGACTTGATTATGATTGGCTGAAGGACACTTTCCTTGTTAATGATTGGCTGACAGACACTGTTACTGTGGTATATGTGTGACAAAACAGGACTTGTCGGATCACACGTTCGAAAGTCATTTCATGATAAAATCTTGTAATTCAACATCTTCATGAGATAGCTCTTATGCGATGAAAGCAATATAAAAAGTGCTTCAAACCCTTAAACAGGCTAGGAAAACAACATCTCTAGCCAACCTTATCTAGATCTTTTTAAAACTTTGATTTATTTTCGCGCCACATTTGGATGCATCCTCGTATGTGTGCATATTGCGCGTATGGTTACCTTTAACATGAATATTTATGATTAATCATTGCAAAAGTAGATATTGGGTATTAATGAGGGCGTGCTACTCAAGCTTATTAAATGGGGCCCGTGAAGGGAGAGGCTGGAATTTATACACAGTAAAAAAATTATACAACGCTGTTTACAATATGAACCTTACAGTAATTGTTTAAACAGTTTTAACAAGTGCTTAAATCTTAAGCAACAAAGTTTAATTTTCAATATCTAATCTTTAATAAATTAAACATGATTGTTTAAACGGTTAAACAAATATTTTAAGGTTCATATAGTAAACAGCGTTGTATACAATCTTAAACAGCGTTTTTACTGTGTAATAATGTACCATTTATCAATTTCATGCCAGATCTAAAGTCTTTAATAGCAAAAAAAAAAATAGAAACTAAGACTGCTCAAACTTCATCACCATCAGGAGACAGTGAATTTGAAAAAAAAAAATGTATTGAGATCTGTTGGAAGCATACCCTTGCTGTATCAAAACGCTAGTACATGAAGTAAGGGAGAGGCTGGAATTTATAGCTATGTACGATTTATTAATTTCATGCCGGATCTAAAGCCTTTAATAGCAACACGATTACAAAATAGTAACTACACATCCACAGTGGATAGCATTTCAGGAAGGCAAGGCAAAGTGATATTTCTTCCAAACTTGGACAGCCTTCCTTCTTCCTGCGGATGTAGTCACACGGTAGTATGATCTCTTTCAAGATAGAATTTGAATTTGAATTTATTAACAACCTTAGTTCATATGGCATGAATATTTTGTTTTAAACTATATACAATGATATCATAATAAAAAACATTCATAACTGTATGTCGTATAAATCAGTAATACATCAATACATAGATTTCCAATTATTATAAATATAAACATCTATAAACAAAGAGAAATGACGAATTGAAATTTAACATAAATAAGGTGTAGCATAATGCAATATACATAAGTTATCTAATTATCGAATACAAAATAAGTACATAAATGTATAACGTTAGAGATATATCTTTGGTAATGTTGGCTTTAGTGGATTTTAGATAGCTTGAATGAAATTTAAAAAGAAAACTGTACTTGGTGTTAAAACTCACCCCTTTTGTTTATAATCGCTTTAAAGAACTTACAAAAATTATCAATTATGTTTTCATTATCAAGTTTCATTATGAATATAAATTTGTCTTCATCGCTAAGGTTCTTAAACTGTTTATACATTTCAGCTATTTTTTCAAAAAACACCACCCTTTCAGTTGTGTGTACATTACATTCTATTATCGTGTGATACTCATCCCCAACCCTTCCTGAATTACCATTATTGCACGTTCTTAAATGTGAGGGTATTTTATCTGGGGAGCGTTTCATCAACATGTCTGTCCGAAAAGTTGTCAGATCTGACATCTTTCCTTGATTTTGATTGGCTGAGAGGCAGTGTTACTATGGTAACTGTCGGATTAAACAGGACTTGTCGGGTAAAACGTCCGACAAGTCCTTTCATGAAACGCTCCCCTGGACGTCTATGTCTTCCAGTTTCAATTGGTAAATTATGGGAACTTATTCTAAATCGACAGATGTTTTTCCGTATTTTCAGATTTTTAACAGTGAATAGACATTTCTCTGTTTGTATATTCTGTTTAAAAAGTTTATAAGTTCTCAATTTATTTTGTTCAACATCATTTGCTCGATAATTACGTAAATCCAATAAGAACTGGCGATTGAAAATATCTTCAACTTTGTTTTTTATTTCTTTTTCTACTACTCTATCACTATCGACTATTTCACCTAGTTCTAAACAATTCTTATTCAGATCCAAATATATGTTAATTCCCTTGAGAAGGTGTTGCAGATTTCCTAGACAGCATTCGCAATTATCCTCAATCATCTTTTTGTTTTCTTCAAAGGAGTGATGTAGCAAAGAATCTTCATCTATACTTCTCATTCGAGCATAATATTTTCCCAAGTTTCCGCTAATTTGTGTTATCAATGGATACATTCCAACTTCTGCAAGTACTGCTAAGTGGCTGCTCCTTTTGTTAATTCCTAAGACATTTCTCAACCATTGAAACTGGACACACTGAATAACATTTCTCAGATACAACTTTGAATTACCATTTGCAAGCTCCGCTAACTTTTTAAAGTTGACGGTAAAAGCGCCCCATACCTCCGAACCAGATAAGAGTATTGGTTTTATTAAAAGTCAAATATTCGTGATGCGGTTTTTATATTTGGAAGATTGTAACCAAACGATTGAAATAATTTGAATAATACTCTCTTGGCTTTATCTGCCAGATTAACTCTTGTATCTTTGAATGAACCGCAGTTATTGAAAACCAAACCTAAATATGTTGCATGTTTAACAACTTTAATGTTCTGACCGTTTACCTCGAAAGCCTGGGGAGCGTTTCATCAACATTTTTGTCCGACAAGTTGTCAGATCTGACATCTTTCGTCGATTCTGATTGGCTGAGAGGCACTGTTACTATAGTAGCTGTCGGATAAAATGGGACTTGTCGGATAAAACGTCTGACAAGTCCTTTCATGAAACGCTCCCCAGATCTTTCAATTTTTTTTTCCATTCTTGTTACAAATCTTATTATTATTTTACTCTACTTATATCATATTACCCTTGTATAAAATTTTGATAGGGGGTCTACATTTTACAAGCTTTGCTTTTTAGTAGACCCCTCCACTTTTTTCATTTCATTGCTACGTTTCAATCCTGTGTGTTATGCATTTTTTTCAGTGTTAAAATGATTTATTATAAATGTACTTTGATGATTGTGGAATATGAATATATCAATAAATAAAATAAATAAATAAAAATCATCATTTTTGTTTTGTCAGTATTAACATTCAATAGCCATTTATCACAGTAAATACCAAGTCTATCTAACAATGTTTGCATTCCAAACCTTGATTTTGATACCAATACAATGTCATCTGCATACTTTAAACAGTTGACTAACTTTCCATTCAACTCAACTGGATCAGTGTCAGTAATTCCTAACTCATGACGCAAGTCATTTAGATAGAGGTTGAAAAGGGTGGGACTTAATGTACACCCTTGTTTTACACCACAATTGCTTCCAAAACTCTCAGTAATGCCTTTATTCAGCCATACACTCAACTTTATTTTTTTTTTATACATGTATATTAGTTACAATCTCATAAAAATTTATAAAACAGACCATTCCTCCATATACTGTCGAATGCTTTTCGCAGGTCGACAAAACACAAATATATATTACACTTGTCATCCATCTTATGCGTTCTCACGTATTTGTCTAAGATGGTCTTTAATGTAAATATGTGATCTGATGTTCGATGGCCTTCCTTGAAACCTATTTGATTGTTAACATGAATATTATTATCCATGAGATATTTCACAAGGCGTTTATTTAGAATACTACAAAATAATTTTCCAATGGAACTTGAAAGGGATATTCCTCGATAGTTTGCAGGGTTGGTTTTAGATCCTGCTTTGTACAATTGTATAATATAACTTTCCGACCATTTTTGAGGAAAGTTTCCACTGACGAGGATCAAGTTGAACATTTTTGCTAACACTGGTGAAAAATTGTATATACCTGCTTTTAACATTTCATTTAGAATCGCATCACAACCAGGTGCTTTCTTTTGGTTTAAGTTTTTTAATACATGCCATGACTTCGGGAGATGATATAGAAAAATCCAACGAACTGAAGGTTCTTTTCAGATGTTCTTCATTTAGTTGACCCTCAATCACCCGTTGATTCTCAGTAAGTGAGTAGTCCTTATTCATTAATTTTCGGAAGTAAGTATACCACTCTATATGTGAAATCTTTCCCGAAATATCCTTTCTTTCAGTATGCAGTTCATTCAAATCATTTATTATACTCTACCATTCTTTTGTGTTAGTGCTTTGCATGTTTTCTAACCTTGTTAACATATTTTCTCTGCTTTCTCTAATATTTGTTTTGAGTTTTTTCTTGAATAATTTCCTACACGTATAATACGTATTTCTCAATTGACAATCGAACGGTTTCTTACATACTTCCCGACACAATTTCTTAACCCTTTTCCTAAGTGCTTCTGTTTCTCTATCACTTTGAAACTGTTTACATTTTCTTCGTAAATTCTGTTTCTTCCTTGGTATTTTCCTTGGTATTTGAGCTGAATCAGCCACGCGTAAAATACAGTCGGTCAGCTCGTTCATCGCAGTATCTATTCCGTTTTTCATCTAACATGTAATTCTTTTCATACAAAGCATTAATCATGTCCTTGTGTTGAGGCTCTTTCAGGGCCCTTTCAAACTGTTCCCTGCTAAACTGACCCTGCCATTTAAAAATATCTAGGGGTTGCTTTAACTCTTTAACATTGCTTTCACATTGATCTTTATGTACCTCTCTGTAATGATTTGCCCTAATCTTGACCTCAATAGGGCAGTGGTCTGAATGAGTCGTCAAAGGTAAAACATGGAATAATGTGATTAGACCATATAAATCACTACATACACGTATATGCCAGTGTATAGTCAATAACGCTCGGTGTAGCACCATTAGCTCCATAACATGTAAAATTTCCATCCGTGTCTCCAAACGTACGACCATTTAGAATTCGGAGATCACACATTTTACGTAACTCCAGAATATCTTTTCCCCTATTGTTTGGGGTCTACAATCCAGGTTTCTTCTATCCATCAGATTATTGTCATTCTCTATTCTATATTGCGGTATTAATCGACCTATGTTGTCTTTTTCTGGTGTATTCTGATCAGACACATTGCTGGTGTAACCATTAAAATCTCCCATTAGTAGGCATTTGCTTTGCCTCTTGTGTACTGCAATATCTTGCTTGATTTTTTCTAACACATCAATTTCTGAGGAATAAGTCGAATATTCTGGGTTAATGTAAAGAAAACAAATAAACTGATCCTCATTTAAGTTGAATGCCCCTCTTTCAACTTTTAACCATAGATACTTACTACATGTTATGTTAAGAAATTTAATATTCGATTTTATCTCATTTCTTATGCAAACTGCTAAACCGCCAGAGTCATGAGTGGCTCGTTTATTTCGTTTTCTGTAGACTGCATTCAAAGCAAATCCATCAATTTGTAGATCTGCCTTTGCAGGACAGGTCATGATTTCTGAAATACAAATAATGTCATGACTATCAGACAAACTCTCAAATTCCAGAGTTCTCAATTTTAGGATCCATCTTATACCATCATATCCACTTTTGATACCATGTACATTCCAGTAGCATTTATCTAAACTTTTCTTTAATAACCTCTTCTTTCTAAACACCATCGTGAGAATCAAGGATTCCAGGGCAAGGGCCTTTATCGCCCTGTTTGATAATAATTTATTCCCGCACGCCTGTTCTTCATTTCTGTGTATTTTCTTTCAACGGCGTGTCTTAAATTAGACGCTAAAACTTTAATACCATTTTTGTTGAGATGATACCTGTCAAATTTATACAGGTCCTGGTTTATCATTCCATTATACAACAGGTGTTGGTGATGCACGAGTTTTACACGACTATTGTTCATAAACTCATTTCTCAATATGGTGTTCACAACTTGAACTCGATTATCGAACATTGCGTTATCATCTCTCGGCGTCCCCAGAGATACCACAATCGTTGCATCAGGAAAGCAGTATGCAACATTGTCAATCAATTCTAACATTCTATTTGCACATTCTATTGCTCTTGATGTTACTACATAATTTGTCACTTCATGTATTATGATAGTGCCCATATTCTCGAAACGTTGATTATTTCCTGATTCCTGATTGCAACCAATCTTCTACTTCATCATTTGTATACTTAATAACTTTTTGAAGATTGACATTCTTCAAAAATTTGGCAGGATCTATAGGTTCAATCTGAGAGTTTCCTACGATTAATATGTTCTGTAAAAACTCGTTGCTCTGACGACCGTAAACATTGCCCGTATATCTCTGTTTTTCTCTTCTGTCATAGCGTTCATTGGTGGAATATTCATTGCGTATTATTTCGTTTGCGTTTCTTTCTTTTGATCTCTGTCGCATGCTCTCTGACTCTGCACGCTGGTTTCTTTGAGGGACGTGTTCGTTATCGTTATCTGGGTGTCGAAGATGCACATGGTTTCCTTTATTTGGGTCAAGTTCTGGGACAAGATGTTGATGTGGAACGGAGGAATTATCTTTTCTTCCTTCATCTGATGAATGAAACTGACTTCTAGTGGGATTCTCTTGACGACTATTGATAGATGGCGATTTCGTCTTGTCGGGGGTTATTATCGGGGCAATCTTGCCTGATACTACATCACTATACTTTCTGCCGGCTACTCTCCATTCTTTCCTCTCATCATCAGTTGTTTTCGACTGGGATTCAATGTTCAGATTTTCGTGCTTTAGTTGCTCATTTTCTTTTCTTACTCTCTCCAAATCTGTTTTAACTTGTTCGATATCTTTCCGAAGGCGTTCACTTGTGTCATCCGCTATTTGCTGATAGCGGCGAGATTGTTTCGCTTCCAGCTCTATGTTTCTACTTATCAGTTGCTGCTCCCTCGTCTTAATCTCGTTTTCACTTTCTTTCAATCCAAGCTCTACATTCATCAGTGTTTTGTTCTCTTGCTTTAAGCTGCTGATTGTGTTCTGAAGTTGATCTCTACTAGTAGTGCCATCATTCTGTTGCGAATAAAAGCTTTTGATACATTGTATGACTTGCTTTTCCATGTTGGTAATTGTGGCTGCCTCTATACAAGAGGAGTTTCCAATAATATACGACGAATGACAGGACGAGTTTCATATACGATTAAAAAAAAACTCTTTAATATAGATGATTGTCGATTTTGATCAGAAGAATTATTTTGTAGATTAAGCGTTGCAGATAACATTCTGAAAATTATAAAACAGATATACAAGAATCATAAATACACAGACATATTATCTTCTCGTTTACACATTAAATTCATATTTACATAATTTAGTTAATCATCATCATTCATATTAAAACAACATCCATTCATCATTATTCTCATAATAAATATTTGGTAAATAACAGAGTGCAATTAATAATCAAATAAAAGTAATCAAACTTACCAAATATGGCTTTCTGTTTCTTTCTGTATACTGGACTGGACACAGCCTTTTTCCTTCGTAATACTTAAACAATGACAATTATTTATAACACGCGCGCAACTATTATGATTATTATCATTATTATTATGCGCAAATATACATGGCAACCATGACGCAGCAATCAATATTCAAATTACACTAATTACGTCAAAATTAATGCGCGCAATGCGTCGCAGTAACATGGCTCCTTTAACTGATTATCCAAAACAGTTACTTATATATACTTATAAACTTCAATTAGAAATATATATAGCGCTTGCATAAAAAGAATAACACTATAAACCACTATTAAAAATATCAATAAACAATAACGTATTCATGCTTTAGTATTATGCTTGCATGCTCTCATCACAGTTTGATAAGTTAATAATTCTAATATATTATCGAAGTTACAAGCGTTCGAAAGCAAATTCAGGTCAAAACTATACGATCATATCATAAAATGATAAATAAAAGAATGCATAATACAATATTTTGAACGATATCTGAAAATATAGCAAGCCTTTTTTTTCTTTTCAAATGCATTTCTTTTGATCCAATTTGATTCTTGAAACATCAAGAAGATAATATATTAAATTTGTATATGTATCATGCCAAAAAATGCACACTGCAATATAAGCAATGTTTCGCTCATTTGGTTGAACAAGACAAAATGAAAGATCACATATTCATATAGCACAGAAACAATTTTCCAAGCTATCAATAACTTTGCATATCAATCTGCTCATTGCCTATTGATATAAAAAATAAACGATAATAATATAACAGTCTAATTGTTCTTATGTTTGGCTCCTTGCGGGGGAATCCCTAAATGTCTTTCGCGTGGATTATACTAGCCCATGTGAAAAGCAGTCTCTTTCTGTTATAGTGTCAGTATCACATTAAGAACAAATCTAGTCATCTGCTAGGATCAAAACGAGCTTATGTATGGGTCTTTCCAAAAATCTAGGCTCATGCTTACGTTTACCGTCTTTTCGAAGATCGCGATCAGCCATGATCAGTTTCACTTTACGGCCGTCATCACATTTGTAGGCTTCTGTCACTCTTCCTAGTGGCCACTGACTTCGAGTATCGCTGCAGTCTTTTAAAATGACGATGTCGCCTATCGCGAGGTCACGCTTTGGATGGACCCACTTCTGTCTTGTTTGGATGTCTTGGAGATATTCACGCTTCCATCTACTCCAGAATTCGTTCGCTAGATACTGCACACGACGCCACCACTTCCGAGCATATACGTCTTCTCGCTGAAACTTGCCTGGGGGAGGCATCACAACTTTTGCCTTCATGGTTAGAAGATGGTTCGGAGTCAACGGTTCAGGGGCATCTCCTGCACATAGATTAGCTGTAGACAGTGGTCTGGAATTGACAACTGACTCCACTTCAGTAAGGAACGTCTGGAAGGATTCATCATCTAGTTGTGACCATGAATTCATGAGGAGGGGTTCAAGGACTCTGCGTACTGTACCAATCTGGCGCTCCGAAACTCCTCCCATGTGAGATGCACTCGGCGTGTTCACCTGGAAGAGTATCCAATCAACTCCATTCTCTAGTAGATACGTCTGGATAGATTCCTGGTCCAACTCTCTCATTGCTTCCCGCAACTCGTTTCTAGCGCCAACGAAAGCAGTCTTTCTATCAGATCTGATCTGTCTGACTGGTCCTCGACGAGTGAGGAACCGCCGGAGGCAGTTGATGAAGCTACTGCTTGTGAGACTATTTGCTGCTTCTAGATGAATGCTCTCGATGCCATACAAGTGAAAAGTACTCCATATCTTTTCACAATACTTCTTTTTTCTTTGTTGTTGAAAGGTCCAAAGTAATCCACAGCACAGTATGTGAATGGGGGTGCCGGTTCTAGGCGATCTTTTGGCAGATCTGCCATCTTCTGTTGCTGCAATGGTCCTCTCATTTTTCTGCACAAGACACACTTTGATATGATACTGGAAACTGCAGAAGAACCACCAATCACCCAGTATCCATTTTGTCTCAGTTGATTATGTGTGATTCCTCTTCCCATGTGGTTAACCTGCTCATACTTGTGTCTTATGAGCAATGTCGTCATATGAGAATTTCTCGGCATGATGACGGGATGCTTGATTTCGTCAGGTACGGCAGCTTTGTCGATTCGTCCACCAACTCGCATGATACCATCACTGCCAATGTATGGATCTAGACGATATAGAGAACTGATTGGCTTGATTTCACTGTTTCTCCTTCTTGCTGTTTGTCTGTCCTTTTGCTCACCAGGGGAGCGTTTCATGAAAGGACTTGTCGGACGTTTTATCCGACAAGTACTGTTTTATCCGACAATTACCATAGTAACAGTACCCCTCAGCCAATCAGAATGAAGGGAAGATGTCAGATCTGACAACTTGTCAGACAAAATTGTTGATGAAACGCTCCCCAGAGCCTAAGTTGCGAAGTACCATCAATTCGTCACGAAAATTTTCTATCTGCAAGTTTCGGATTACTTCAGTTTCTGCTGCATCGACTTCTGCAACTGTCAAGATAACACGTTGGAGTAGACGGTTCAATTTAGGGCTTGTCTTCCTCTTCACTTCTCTCTTTCGTAGTTTACTTTTGAACATCATACATAGTGCTACCACTCTCTTGGCACGTTGCCAGCTTGAGATATGCTGGAGGCGACTAATCTCGAAGTGGTTGGCTCTAGCAGTCACTGTAGACAAAGTCGACACATGTCTTCTGGGTCATCTTTCTCACAGCTGGCTTTATACTGCTCTGTAGGAATCTTGAATTCTCCTTTCTCATGAAGAAACTTCGGTCCAACCAGCCAGCGGCTACTTTCAACGAGCTCCTTTGCTGTCATCCCTCGAGACGCCTCATCAGCAGGGTTGTCTTCTGTGTTCACATAGAACCATCTTTTGGGGTTTGTTTCGTCATGTATCTGTTGCACCCTATTCGCCACGAAGACATGGAATCTCCTTGCTTCGTTACGAATGTAACCCAAGACCACTTGACTATCTGTCCAGAAGAATTCTTGAAGTTTAGCCACTGTCAATTCTTTCCTTAGAAATGTACTCATCTTTGCTGATACAGTGGCAGCCGTCAGTTCGAGTCTGGGAATAGTCATCTGTCTGAGTGGGGTTACTCTTGATTTGGCTGTCACGAGAGAGCAACACACTTTGTCCTCTTCATTCACCAGGCGAATATAAGAGCACTGTCCGTAACCATCAAAACTTGCATCTGAAAAGTGATGTAACTCTGTACGCTTTACTTTGCCGAAGTTTAGAGGCTTGTAGCATCTTGGGACGTTTAGTTTCTCGAGTTCACTTATTTCAGATCTCCATTTCTCCCACTGTGGTCTGACGTCATCGGGTAAGGGGCTGTCCCAATCAAGTTTCCTTCTGCAGAGGTTCTGGAGAATCTGCTTTCCTCTCAGAGTCACTGGACTTGCAAGGCCGATAGGGTCATAACTTGAGCCAACAGTGGATAGAACTCCCCGTCTAGTAAGAGGGCGATCTTTAAGCTCAATTCGGAACTGCAATGTATCACTTTCCACGCACCAGAATACACCTAATGCTCTCTCTATTGGTAGTGGATCAACTTCTAGGTCCAAGTCAGCAATACCCTTAGCTCTGTCTTTGATAGGAAAACTCTGCAGAACCTCCTTATTGTTAGACATTATCTTGTGTAATCTCAGTCCAGCTTTACTGCAGATTGCTTGACTTGCTTTCATGACACTCACGGCTTCATCTGGGGTTGCGACTGACTTAAGTCCGTCGTCGACATAGAAGTCATCTCGA
The DNA here is from genome assembly GCF_037042905.1 of Lytechinus pictus. Lineage (NCBI taxonomy): Eukaryota > Metazoa > Echinodermata > Echinoidea > Temnopleuroida > Toxopneustidae > Lytechinus > Lytechinus pictus. The sequence goes on from NW_026974141.1 coordinate 4,930,036, forward strand.
ATATATGAAGCTGCATCTGACCCAAACTCAGCTTCGCCATCATCTGCTGCTTTCTTGAAGCCATAGTTGACACATCCAGGTGAGCTAGTAGCGCCGAATAGGTGAACCTTCATCCTGTATTCGATCACGTTTTTGTTTGGGTCACCATCTTCCCACCACAAGAAACGGAGAAGGTCCCGATCTTCCTCCGACACGAAGAATTGGTGAAACATTCCTTTGATGTCTCCAACGACAGCAACTTCTACTTGGCGGAACCGGCACAGTACTCCAAGTAAGCCATTAGTCAAGTCTGGTCCTTGTATGAGGTTGTCATTGAGTGAGATTCCTTCACACTTTGATGAGCAATCAAAGACCACACGTATTTTCTCTGGCTTTTTGGGATGATAGACACCAGTATGGGGTACATAGTTTACCTTTCCTTGTTTGTAGTTAGAGGGAGCCCTTTCAGCACATGTTTCAAGCACATCTTTCATGAATTCTATGTAGTCTTCCATAAACTTTGGGTTCCTTCTAAACCTGGCATTTAGTTGTTTCCATCGGTTCTCTGCTACTTTGCGATTGTATGGTAGCGATGTGTTAGGCGTCTTGAGAGGGAGGGGCATCTCATAATGTCCGTCTGGTCGTTTCCTTATTCCTTTCTCCATGATTCGCAGGAACTTCTTGTCCTCCATTGAGAAAGACTGCCCTCCCATGTTTTCAGCAAAGTCCTTCTCGAGAATCGCAATGACTTTCTGCGGGCAGAGGATTTCTTTCGCTGTTGACGGGACTGCAAACTTCACGCTCTCACAACTTGTAGCTTTGTTGCAAACAACAGCACCTGAACTTTCAGATGTCAGGCAGACTTTTCCAATAATTCCCCAACCTAGGAGAGATTTTTTAGCATAGGGGTCATCCTCCCCTCCAGTGATTGCTTGTCGAGGCCGGATAGCTCTTGGGCAATCGTTTCCGATCAAGAGTGACACATCAATGTTTCTATCATAGGGTATCATTTCATCCGCAACTTGACGAAGATGAGGCCAGTGATTTACCACCTCCTTCTTGGGTATTTGTGACCTGCTGGCTGGTATTTCCTGTCTTGCAAAGGCCACTGGTAGTTAAATTACATGCTCCTTATTATAGTCTTGTATCTCCAGACCCTTGATTTTCTTACTTTCGATGTTAGAACTTCCATGCATTATTGTCAGCTGCAGATTTGTTGAAGCTCCCTTTACGCCGAGTTTGTCACGCAGTTTCTCTGACATGAAGCTTACATTTGACTGATCATCAAGCACTGCATACACAAGGCACTCTTTACTTGGATTTTCTTGATGTCTCACCCAGACTGGTACAATCATACTATGATCTCTGCCGTTTTGATCCTGGATTGAGCATACTGTAGTACAGTTGGCAAACCCTGCATGCTCAGTCTTCTTGGTAGCATAGTGTAGACAGGACAGATGGCTACCGCCACATTCCTTGCACGATCGTCGATCTTGGCACTCCTTGATACGATGACTATCTGTCATCCCACATCCCATGCACAGTCTCCGCTTGAAGAAAAATGCCTTCCGGTCATACATAGGCTTGGTGACGAAATCATCACATTCATCTAGGGTATGGTCTTCCTTACACCAAGGACATTTTGCATAGCTTCAATTTTTCGACCATTCCGATTTTACCCTCCTTCCATCTGTAGCGAAGGTTCTTGCTTTAGGACCCAATGCTCCAAGACTTCTCGAGGTTTCTCTGAGGCCTGCAAGTTCAGGGATGTTGGCCTTGTTAGCTGCCCTTCTTACAAATTCTTCAAACTTTGAGAATGATGGATATTCTTGTTGGTCGATGTTTTCTCTCTGACGGTCAATCTCATCTCTCCATCTTCCTTCGAGATATACAGGCAATTTCTCTAGAAGTTTGGCATTCTCCTGTGGATAATTTAAGATTCCAAGAGATTTTACTGATTGCTTTGCTGCCTTTACTTTTCCTAGGAAATCTGCGAACCCCATCAAACCGTCGCAATCCTTTGGTCCTATCTTTGGCCAGGCGGCAAGTTTATTCATGTAGGCTGTGCTAACGATGCTTGGATTTCCATATCTCTCACTTATGACACTCACCGCTCTTTCATAGCCATCTTCACTTCCTATCAGCATGAAATGCTGGACGACATCCTTTGGTTTTCCTGTTACATAATTATTCAGGTACATCAACTTGGTGGTAGATCCCATTGGCTTGCTATCTATCATACTTATGAATGCATGCTTCCACATTGGGTAGGTCATGGGGTCTCCATTAAAGATGGGAATGTCTATCTTAGGTAGCTGAAGAGATGCCGACATTTCCTGATTAGCAGCACATTGTTGGAGACTTACGTTGCCGAGCTGAGTAACACATCTTTCCAGTGATTTGGCAATCTGCTCCCATCCTGACTGTTGGGTAGAAGGTACTTGGAAATTCTGCGGCGACTGCCCCGCTACAAGATTTGGAGGAGGCGTTACATCTGCCTCGCATGACTTCAGAAATCTTTCCATATCAGCTTCTTTATTGACATCAAGTCCTTCCAATAGGGATGATTTCTCCAATCCATTCTCCTTTCCGAATTCTTCCAGCACTTCTAACTTAGCTTCGTTTTCTGCGAGTTCCATCTCGCAGACTAATGCATCTTGCATCTCTGCGTATGCTTCTTGTGCCATCTTGGTTTTTCTTTCCATTTCCTTCACTTTCTTTTCCTTTTCTTTGAAAGACAATTTTGCTTGCATGGCGGTGGCCTTCTTTTTTAACTCCAACATTTCCAGCTCTACAGAGACCGCAAGACTTACTCCGGTCCTCGTGGAACTGCACTTTGACTTGAGAGATCCGCATTCTTCCTTATCATGCTTATCTTTTCTCTCCATCATGTCCATTGTCAGCTTTTTGAATGTTATTCAGCTTGATGCTTGATTTGAATGTTATTGTGGCTGCCTCTATAAAAGAGGAGTTTCCAATAATATACGACGAATGACAGGACGAGTTTCATACGATTTAAAGAACTCTTTAATATAGATGATTGTCGATTAATGATTAGTAGAAATATTTTGTAGATTAAGCGTTGCAGATAACATTCTGAAAATTATAAAACATATATACAAGAATCATAAATACACAGACATATTATCTTCTAGTTTACACATTAGATTCATATTTACATAATTTAGTTAATCATCATCATTCACATTAAAACAACATCCATTCATCATTATTCTCATAATAAATATTTGGTAAATAACAGAGTGCAATTAATAATCAAATAAAAGTAATCAAACTTACCAAATATGGCTTTCTGTTTCTTTCTGTATACTGGACTGGACACAGCCTTTTTCCTTCGTAATACTTAAACAATGACAATTATTCATAACACGCGCGCAACTATTATGATTATTATTATTATTATTATGCGCAAATATACATAGCAACCATGACGCAGCAATCAAGATTAAAATTACACTAATTACGTCACAACTAATTACGTCACAATTAATGCGCGCAATGCGTCGCAGTAACAATCCCTATAATTCCTCTACCTTTACTATACATGTCTATTTTTAGAAAGGAGTAAAGGCTTTGATTATTCAAAATAGTAAAAAAAATGACTGCCTTTATCCTAGGAGGCATCCTAGATAATAGAATAATTTACATATTTACAACTTTGCCTGAACTATCAGGAACTCATCAAAATCCTAATCTCAACTATCTTTCCTATAAAAGATCAAGGATCTATAATCAGGTAAGATCCAAAAAAAAATTAATATTCATCTGTTAACATTAAGTCCAATTCCTAACAGTAGTATGATCCTCATAAAAGATCAAGGATGCCTCATCTAGAGACCCCTGGTGACATATATCTAAGTTACGAAGGCTCTCAGCCTTCTGCTCCAAAAATTCATCTTTATTAAGATATATGCAACGAACGTAGAGGGCAGCAACACACAAGCGTGTTGCTCTAAGGAAGGTCAACTCGATACGCGCATGCAGCTGAGCTGCGCGCATATTTTATTGTTCATGCCAACGAAATCAAATGCCGATCCAATACAACAACAAATTAGTAGCGATCAAGAAACGAATATGAAAGAATATGACTACAACAATATCAAAGATAACTTAAAAAATATGTTGAGGAATATACATAAATATGAAAACATACTTTGATATTTAAAACTTTACAAATATAAGTATCAGGAAACTAAAATCATTGCCAAATCGGTGATTGTTGTTATCAGCGATTTCACCAGACGGCTGTATTAGGTGATTTGCGCCGAGACGATTTTGTGACCACTCGCAAAGCATTTCGGGATTGAATGTAACCACCTTATTTTCTCTGAGCTCTTCGCTGAACCCATCATCACAGTGCAGCTGCAGCGCAGCGCGCAGCCAATGCAATGCATCCGATGCATGGGTTGTTTTTTCGCCGTCCATGCCATGGTCTCGGACTCAGAGTTGAAATTTAGACCCGGATTTCGGGGATACAGCGCCTTTATTTCAGATTTATAGACTTAAAAGTCAAATGACATTTAAAATTTGAAATCTAACCTTGAACAATCATCGTTGATAAACATCAGCCCTGAAGCCATTACACTTCAAATCAGGCCAGGCAAATTAGACGTCATTGGGATAAGTTGCTAGATCTATGACGAGTCGCCTGAAGCCCCAGCGCATCATCAACGTCACTAGCTAGCTGCGCGACCGGCCCAGACTCGGCGCACCCAGGCCAGAAAAATGACATCGATTATTACGGTGGTTGTCTATGCATTTATTAGTGGTGCAGCGAAATTCAGCAGAAGAAAATAAGAGATATGAGGTATCCTCGTTACAGACTTAATATTCCAAAATTAGGAAAAATGTCAAAATCATGATTATTTAAGCTAAATATTTTCTTTAAAAATAAAAGTAATATTTTTAATATTTATATTCAGAATATCCGATCTAATAATTGTTCATTAAAAAATATTTGAAATTAACAAATGAAAAAAAATCAACTCGACAAATTTCCCAAAACCCCACCTTATTTTTTAAAGTGGTCACAAAATTCGAGCGGAGTTGACCTTCCTTAGAGCAACACGCTTGTGTGTTGCTGCCCTCTACGTTCGTTGGATATATGGTGAGTCTACCACATATCGACCACCTCTTTTGAAACCGACCACCTTGCGCGTTAAAATTATTGCGTATTACAAAGGATACGCGCGGGAGAGTAGGCGCAGTGTCCATAGAAACGGTAAGAATCGATTTTACGAGAAAAAAAGAAGCAACAAAAAGTAAAAATTCAGTAGAATTAATCAAAATTGTATTGACCAGACCCAAACCCCGCTGAAAAACCAAGAAATCCGATAACAAACGGCTCTAGAACAAATATCCGTCGTCAATCGTCGAATCATGTGCCGGAGCTCGCAGTGGAAGTAGTGAGACGACCATTTAGCATGTTGACATCATAGAACTGATTTGGAAGAGTCAAAATATTTCGCCACCGCGACAAGAATCCGCCGTAAACTTAATGTGCCGCGGGTGGTCGGTTTCAAAAGACGGGTGTAAATGACCAAATGTAAAATCGTCGTATTCGTTGTTCGTCGATATATACGCGGATTGAATCGGAGTCGCCGAGCGAAACATGGGGATCTGATCTGCTCAATTTTCTGCACAAATGAGACGAAAACTGGGTAAAATTGATGAATATTTTCGCAGATACGATGCTTAGAAGATTAGGTGGTCGATAAGGGGTAGTTCCAACCATACCTTGAAAGGTTTGCTCAGTTGTCAGGAAGAAAATATATCAGTCCAGGGCCCTGTTGCAAAAAAGTTTATGTATTGATTTATGTCATGATTTATGTCACGATTTATGTCATATAGCATAAATCATGACATAAACACAAATATTGACATAAATCCGTTGCATAAAACTTTATGTCTTAAATCACGACATAAAATCATGACATAAATCCATTTGAATGACATAAATTTATGTCGTGATTAAAATCAAGACATAAACGGCGGCTTTCCGCAATAAGTGACTTAAGGGAAATTTTACGATTATTTTTTATAATTATGCCCTTTGTAATTTGATGATATTTTGAGTTTTACTTGGGCCTGCGAAATAATTTTTGTGTCATTGGATAGCCTATGATGTATTCTTTCAATATTTTTAAAAATAATAATCGTAAATGTTTTCCTTATTTTTATAAGCAAAGCTAGACCTAAGCATTATAGTTAATGTGCTTGCTTAATTGAGGATTATACATTTTCGTTATAATAATATCATAATTTATTTCAACGTCGCATATTTTTCAAGCACCACCACCTTTCCCTCCCAAAATAATGATAATAACTTTGACTTTCAGTCTAGAATCGCCCCTTTTGTGCTAAATACAGATGTTATTAAACAAGAAATTTGGTACACACATTGAATGATTTCAAGTCCGGTGTTGGAATTTGGATTGCTTCCCCCCTCTCCCCCCCCCCGGGCTTCCCCTAGCTCCAAAACCTATTTTGTGTGTCAGAAATCATGTTGCCATGGTAACGACATATGATATGACAAAACATTGTTTTAAAAAATCAGTTTCAATTACTTCATCGATTTTCAACCAATTCTCGTAAAATTTGGTTCACACTTTGAGCATGTTGAGTTAGAGGTAAACGTGTGAAAGAGACATATTTTGTGTGTGTCGGAAATCGTGTTGCCATGGTTACAACATATTACAGGCCCAAAATTAGGTAAAAATCTATTGGTTCCAACTACTTGATTAGTTTCCAACCAATTCTCATGAAATTTGGCTCACACATTGGTCTCGAGGTAAAGATGTACAGGACATATTTTTTGCATGTCTCGGAAATCGTGTTGCCATGGTAACACTATATATTATGTCAAAAATTAGGCATAAATCTTGCGGTTCAAACTACTTCATCAGTAATTATCATGACTTGCTCACATATACACGTAGGTCTTGGGTAAAGATGGGCAAGACATTTTTTTCCACGTGATGGAAACTGTTGCCATAGTAAAGGCATAGGGCAGGGGTATTAATCACCTTCATCGATAATTCTAGTCTAATTTACCCTTCCCCCAACCAAGTGCATATGGGGCTTGCCTCGTTTATTTCACCATCCTTTTTAATATCGCCTCATTTTTGTTATTTTTTTTTATTCAGGTTCATGGTCTAAAATAGGCACTAGGCCTACAGAACATACAAAAGAAATGCGAATTGTAATTTAAAAGAGGAAAGAAAAGGGAAATATCAAAAAGTCATCAAAATGGATGTATAAGAGGTCATCCCATTCTTTTCGAAAATCTCAGCTCGAACTTAATTCGCGCTTGCATCATTAATCTAGTTCTCATATAGAAGTCTTGTTGGAAAAAGAACGATATCATTATCATGACAAATTCGGTCTGAAAAAAAGAAAGGAAAAGAAAGAGTGAAATATGATATATGTTATAAAATATCATATCAACATCAATCACAAAATTATACTTTGTATAAAAAAATCAAAATGTTTGCTCGCTCGCTGTTTTTATAAATTTTGCCCTTTACACCATGTCTACCCCATAAAAATATGAGTTCCTAAAGCCACCCTTTAAACTAAAAAAAAAATTCTTCACAGAGAACAATTTTGTGTCAGTCATCCCCAAACCATGAACACCGATTGACAACCATGCATAATCCCTGTAATGATTTGTTCATTATTTCATTTCTTTATAATTTCAATTGTGTATTTTATAAGCGTGTCATGGAACCCTCTTGCCTGTGCAGTTGGGGCGAGGGTTACAAATTTGGAAGCACAACGGGGCAATTTCGTCAAGAAAATAATTGACAGAGAAAAAAAAACAAATAAATGGGCCGAAATAAAAATGTTCCTCAATTCCGAACAAAGGTCTAATCAGATGGCTTGGTTTTTTTTAGCTAGGAAAAAAAAGAGACGCGGGGTTTTCCTTGCCCAAAACTTGCAATTGGAGATGGGGCGAGTGGAGGGGGTGTCCACTTTAAAAGATGCCCACTTATTGCCCAAATTCCAAGAGGAGTGCACATGAGGATTGAGGGGCCACTACTCATCACAGCTTTGTGCCTAAATTGGGACACGTTCATGCATCTTTATCCCTTGATCCATACCTCTGTCACCCATCATTTATATTTTTACATCTTTGAGCACCTGGCCATTTTCTTTCTCTCTCTCTCATCAAATGAAACCCCCCCCCAAAAAAAAAAAACTGCTTTATCCTCGTTATCCCTTTCACTATCTTCCTCCCTCCGAGATTGGCCCACTATCATTCACGAAATTTATCTTTCCAATTCTCTATACATCTCTCTATATCTCTGTTTGATAATGACTCCACATTTATACTTTTTCTTTTCCCTTTTCCCATTCTAATTCACCTCGCCCCTCCCCCCTCTCTCTCATCATTCCTTATACATTGGAATCTTATAATCTCTGGATCTTTCTCATTTTTATATGAAATTTCCTTTTCATTTCTCGCCATTGCTACTTCAAATCTTCATTTTTAATCAATTATTTTCCCAATTTGACAATTCATGGGACAATATTTAGCGTTCATAAAAATAATCCTACAATTTTCTACAAATATTAATTATTATATCTTTAGTAGGGAAACAAGTGTGTTCTGAGGGGCAAATCATATTTTAACCACACCCCACCCCTCCCGATTCAATGAAAGCAATTAAACAAAGAGATAAAGCAAAAGGAATGACATTTTATGTAAATTTATTACTTTTGAAATAAATGCACACTAAAATTTGTAAAACAATATAATCTTGTCACCTGTCCCCTACTCATGACTGTATAAACATGATTAAAAGAGGTATGTGGATTCCAATAACATATATTATTCATATCCTAAATTAATACAATACCTCAATCAAGTGTACAACTACAAACATGACACAATAATACATCTTAAAAAACAAGAATAACTATATCACATTTTTATGCTTAAAGGACAAGTCCACCCCAACAAAAAGTTGGTTTAAATAAAAAGAGATTAATCCAACAAGCATAACACTGAAAATTTCATCAAAATCGGATGTAAAATAAGAAAGTTATGGCATTTCGAAGTTTCGCTTAATTTCACAAAACAGTTACATGCACATCCTGGTCGGTATGCAAATGAGACTGATGACGTCATCCAGTCACTATTTCTTTTGTATTTTATTGTATGAAATATTCTAATTTTCTCTTCATTGTCAAGTGAACAACCATTGATCCTCTCTCAACATGTGGAATTAGTATTGTTTAATACTATATGGTTCAGTGAAGTTGGTCCTTATTGTCAAATTTGTAAAAAATGAAATATTGTATAATTCAAACAATAAAAAAAGAAATAGTGAGTGAGGGACATCATCGACTCTCTCATTTGCATGTCACTGGGTTGTGCATATCACTGTTTTGTGAAAAATAAGCGAAACTTTTATGAAATTTTCAGCGTTATGTTAGTTTGATTTTTCTCTATTTATTGAAATCAACATTTCTCTGGGGTGGACTTGGCCTTTAATCTACATTTACACAATAAATGGAGAAGTAGATAAAGTAAAAAGTCAGCAGCCATTTAAGATTACTATTCATACTCATACTCTATTTATTCAAATCAACATTTTTCTGGGGTGGACTTGGCCTTTAATCTACATTTACACAATAAATGGAGAAGTAGATAAAGTAAAAAGTCAGCAGCCATTTAAGATTACTATTCATACTCATACTCTATTTATTCAAATCAACATTTTTCTGGGGTGTACTTGAACTTTAATAAATATTTCCATTTAAAAGAGACGATGATTTCTGTTATCATGAATGAACTCGCAGTGATGCAATTTTTTCTCTCCTCCTTTTCTCCTCTTCCACCCCTCCTCTTCTTTTCCTCCTCCTTCTTTGTCGTCTTCTTTTCTACTTATTTTTCATTTCTAATATTATGACCTATCATCATTAACACTATAATAATTTTATGATAACAATCATAAAAAGATATCCACAATGTCAATATAATGATTATCTTTGAAAAATGGAAATTAGTACTAATGTTAATTTTACAAAGCGTTATGTGAATACTTAAGTGAAGTCATATAGTTCCCTTGTCAGGTGCCAGGCGCGTAGCCAGGGGGGGCGGTGGGGGCGGTCGCCCCCCCCCCCAAAAACGTCCCCAAAAAGAAAAAAAAAAGAAGGGGAAAAAGAGAGGAGAAAAGGAAAAGCGAAGAGAGGAAAGGGAAGAAAGGTAGCTTTGTGAGTTTTTCTTTTTATTCTTTTTTTTTTCTCAAAAAAGAAACTCCTTCACTCTTGCTCTAAATCTATATATATGAATTTTGCTTCCGCGCTGCGCGCGGTTAAATGACAATATTTCAGTTCTCCTTTGTTTCCCTCACCCTTTCTCTAACCCTGTTTTCCCACCTCAGCTATATGTGTTTCTTGCCAGTTAAAGTTCAAATTTATACATTAGGGCATGGAATTAGAGTAAGGTTAGGCCGAAGTATATTAATTTATTTATTTTTTTAATTGATCGCGCAACTTCTGGTCGGGTCGGCTCCGGGCGGGTAAAATCTTTATTTCAATTTCTGCCGTCACCTCCATATAGGCAACTTCTCCCACTTTTCAGCTCATTACTAAACAACCATAATTTGGGGGCAAACATGTTCCTAATTTAAAAAGAGGAAGGTATCAAATTTGTGTCGTATTAAATAAAAAAAAAAGTACAATATTTTTTATCAAATTCTATTCAACTTCATGTCATTTCCATGCACATTCATCTCCTGTCCTGTTTTGCGCCCTCAGTTTGAAATTTTGAATGACACTTAAGTTTCTTTATCATTCAGAGTGAAGCGCATCATGATAAGTGAAAGAAATTATACATCATCGTGTTTTATATAATTTCAATAATTACAGAAGTTTCAACTTTTTGCGCACTATTTTCCTTGTAATGAAGTTCAATAATCTTAGAAAATTAATTGAATTAGAGCTGATGGGGGTATTAGAGATATCTGCATTTGATAAAACGTCCGCCCGTTGGAAATTCCAGAGTTTGATTGCTCTGAGCGGGGAGGAATATCTAATTCCTCCCGGCATATATCCTTCTTCTCCTCTGTTTTGCGAGTTAAGATATGCACTGTCGCTAAATTGTTTGTAATCAAATCTGATCTTTCCAATGGAGGTATTCAATATAACTTAGAAAATAACCTTTTCTCGGGACCATTTTCTTAGCAAAAAATTTAAAAAACGCTTTAGCTTCCGCGCGAAGCGCGGGGTTAATATTATTTCAATTTCCTCCATTTTATCCCTTTTTTGTTCGTTTTACAATCACTTTTGAAAACAAGGTTCAAAATCACAATATATTCAAATGAATTGGAGCTGATATAGGTACTAGAGACAAGGGAGGCGGCTCCTTTTTATTTCCATTTATGAAACACCGAAAGCTTCGCGCGGGAGGGGGAAACTACCCCTCCCTGCACCCACCCCCTAGGGAGCGCGCTTCGCGCGCTCTGTAAGTGTAAGTGCATTTACCGCCCCCTCCAAAATGAAATCCTGGCTACGCGGTTGTCAGGTGCAACCAGGTCCATGACGTCATGTCTTCAACAGTCTTGACTCTTGAACAATCTGAAATAAGAAGAATCAATGCAAACAACTTTAGCAACTCAACTTGATAATAACAGTGTTCACATACATGTACATGTCTCTGAAAGATTATGAAAGAGCCTTTTGAGATTGCAATCACAGGTTTAAATTAAAAAAAACCCAAAATAATGTGAAATAAAAAATGGGTTAATAGTCTCCGAATATTACCTTTGATACGCTTATATTGTAGTCAGAATATTTTCATTTCAATCAAATCATTGGAGAAAATGTTCATGTGTGGTGTTACTGAAGGAGGGCAAGGGTGCAGGGTAGGCGACTCACCTCTAGTAATGGGGGAAGTATATAGGAGAACTTCAAAAGAGGGGAAGAACAAGGAATGGGGGGAAAAATACAAGAACACAAAATTGAGGTCAAGGTCATGTTTACGTTACCAACTTCCCACCTGTCCCTTCTACTACTACCACTATCTTATTCTTGAATGCACTTATATTGTGCTTAAGCTTATAAGCTCAAATTGTTTGTCTCTGTTGAGAATCTAATAAAAAATATAAATCAACTGAATCTGAATCTCTTGCAAAAGTAAAGTGGAAAATAATTGTTACAATAGTATGGATCCAATAGTCTACCTAGATTTTGTTTTCATTTTAAAGAGTTACATTGTTCTTGCTCTTACATATTTTTGAGAATGCATTCCATAATTATATTGTCATTGATTTAAATATTGAGAGGGCTCAGTTGTCAATTGAAACTTTAGTTTCTATAAAAATTCACGAGATTGATATCCATTTTTGTGAGTAAATTTAAGATGAATTTATTACAAGATGTGGATGAATTGTAAAAAGAGATTCATATTTGAAAATTGATATAACAGTACATCACATTTACAACACTCTTAAGAGTAAAATAAATAAAAAATAAATATTACCAAACAGTATACTTGTATTTACAAGTAGAATGTTCAATAAACACAACTTTATATAAAAACTTACCTTCATACTAGCTTGACCCCCTAATCCAAAGAGAGATTTCTTGTTCAATGGCACACAGTGGCAGAGTGTCTGGACTTCCATCTCCTTCCAGTTGCTGTCCCCTCTCTCTTTCTACCTCTTCTCACCATTTGTGTGGTTCACCTGTTAGACAAGTGAATACCAAATTTTTCATAGTAACAGAAGAGAATGAATTCATATTTGCAATTTGTATAAACAACAACTGAAGTCCCTAAGCTTCTTTAAAAAATAGTTTTATTATTACAGATTTTGTTAAATATATTTGACAGGGGTGTTGGTACAGTTTCACTGGCTATTATCAGAACTGTGTAAAAATGAATTATATCCATGAGTGCATTGTAAATACACATCAAAGGCAAATAAGGTCTAGTCATTCAACCTTGAAATTGTTTAATGAACACACTAAAAATCGGGGTTCAAATTTGAACCATAGGGGTTGATACAATAAGGGGTGCTAATTAGAGCAATTATGCTCATGTATGCACCTTTATGGGTGTAGCATAAGCTATGTTAAGCACCATATAGGGCACAGATTTGAACCATGTAATAAGGTTTTCAAAATTGAACATTTTTTAATGTTTAAGTATTATGCACCTTAAAACGTAAAATGTTACCCCTTTTATTGTGCAAACGAACATTTCTGGGTGCGAACAATAAGAAAAAGGTCAATTTTGCACCTTTTATCACTTAGGGTGCAATATTACAAGGAGAGTACAAGTGTTTCATTTAGGCTTCAAATTTTTTTTTTTAAATGTTCGAAAAACATATTAGAAAAATGATTAACACACGCAATATATGAATTCTTCTAATAAAGATAGGTTTTGATAAATAAGAAAAATGTAGGCCCTATAATTCTATTATTTATACAAAAATTTGGGATTTTCCTTACCTCCAATTGCCAAGGTTTTTTTTTTTTGAAGCACCCCTTTAATAATTGATCTAAAAAAATCCTCTTTACAATAAATAGGTAAAAGGAACAAAATATAGTATGAAAAATTCTTGATAACAATCACCAAGAGAATTTCAATTATCACGGTTATTTTTATCCACAGATCAGAAACCAAATCCTGTAGTTACCGGTACCGGGTAATGGAAATGTCTTTTCTCCAAGCATATTATTTGTGCACTGGTTTGAAAATTAATAGAAAAGGCATTTGATAAGGTTTTTAACCTGTAAAACATATCAAAGAACTAAAATGTGCGCTTTATCCTCACAAGTATATTAAACTTATCAAACAGATAGCTTGTCTACAGGGCAGCGGCCAGCTCTCAGAGAATATATTCAAATCAGAAAACACAAAGGATACATATATCCATTTTTTGTTGACTGCATGTTCAACTTATTGTTTTTGTTAAAAAATTGGAAGAGTCTAAAATATCCATCAAAGATGTACTTTAATATCTTTATTAGATATTAACATACAATGTAGTCATCAGTCTCATCAGACAATTTTTTCGTGAAGTTACATGGCTTTTCAGTTCAGTGTTAAACTTAATTAGTTCAGTGTGCAATTTTTTTTTTCTATTTCCCCCTTCTTTCCCTTCCTGTTCAGTAGTCTCCAGTCTTCGTTAACACAGAGGGTGACCCACGATTTTCTAAATGATTTTATCACCTTTATTACACACCAATAACTTCGGGTTTTTTTTTTCTTAATGGAGAGCGACCCCCCCCCCCCCAAAAAAAAAAAAAAGAAAATAAATAAATTTAAAAAATGTAAAGACAGTTTCAATGTTGGTCCCTAAAATAGACAAATAAATTACAAAATACAAGCTCGCTCGTTCTGCCTGAGCTAGATCTATTCTACATCTCTTGTATTGCTATTGAAAGTACTAGACTAGGTCCCGAATTAGGTCTCGATTTTGATCTATAATAAAAGCATGAATGGAGGGGCCCAAGCCAGACCCAGTCCAGGGGCAGGGCTGCACTACCTGAGTACCTCATTCCCTGGCCACGACCAAGTCCAAGGCACAAACCAGGGTAGGCCTAGATCTAGTAAAGTAGTATTAGTAATACAATGGTAGGGCCAGCTCAGCTAACCAAGACAAATTTAACTTAGTTAGAATTTCTTAGATCTAGTTTTAGACCTGGGAGGTCTAGTCTAAGTCTAACTTAGACCCTAGATAGAAAACTAGATCAGAATAGATCTACTGACTACTGTAAATCTAGACTAGAACTTAAAAGGGGCCAAGCTAGTATAGCTTGGGCCTGGCCCTGCCTACCTCAGGCGAGGGTTCGTATAGGCTCTAACACTTCACTACCGCTACCCCCTGCTCCACCTATCCGAGTGGATCGTAGCGGTAGTGAAGTGTATTGGAGCCTATACGAACCGGCGCTTGAGGCAGGCCATGCCTAGACTCTATCCTATTTTTTTTCCCTAACATATGCTCATATCATAGCCTAACTAACTTAATTATTAGACCTGGGCTAGGCCCTAACTTAGACTTAGACTAGTTAACTTTAGGGCCAGGCCCTAGGAAGTGACTCTAGCTCTAGGGCCTGGCTCTGATGGTCAGTGACCGAGAGACAGAGCTGAATAGACTCTAGGCCAGGCCCTAACTAGTAGAGGATCTAGTGACAAGTCTAGTCTTATCTAGGCCTATACTAGATCTAACTTGTTAACGTTAGAATTTAGACTCTAGAACTAGAAACACTGGTACTCACTAGATTATTTTAAATTTAATGTTAAGAATATCCAGAACAGAAGGGCGGGCCCGGGGTGCCTTAAAAAAAAACCTTAAAATCAATGTCCAATGTCGTGAAGATTAATAAAATTGTTTTCTGTCGGTGTTCATTCCAAGCATTATTCATGTTCATCCGACACCGGAACCTTAAAAATCAATGTCCAATGTCGTGAAGATTAAAACTGTTTTCTGACGGTGTGGATTCCATGCATTATGTGTCTGTGTCAGACGCCGGAACCTCCGGCTAGCACTACCGGCGTTGTACTGCTAAAAGCAGCCGGAGTATATTCCAAGCAATCATTGCATAAGTTGACGGTGATAATAATTCATTTAAAAGATCACTTCATACTTAAAAACTTTGAACTTGGGTCAGAACGTGAGATATATTTATTATCTATGATATATAACAATGAAAATTTGATACATACCAAAATATGCCTCTTTCCCGTCAAAATGGGAAGCCGAAGACCCTTTTTCGCAAGGACTTGCTGCGGCTGTAAAATGACACCTTTTGCCAAGTTTATGTCAACAGGCTCGTTCGTGACTATTCAGTTTATGTAATGATGATTAATTCGCGTCATAAGCTAAAACAATACATAAATATTTTTATGCAACGAAATTTATGTCAACAGCATAAGCTATGCATGATTTTATGTCATGATCAAAATTTATGTCATTATGACATAAATTTTTTTGCAACAGGGCCCAGATAACAGTAACGTTGGCACTGTGAACAACAAATCTTTATCTGAATCAATGATAATTTTCGTTATGGAAAGTAACTTTTTGGGGCAAGAAATGGAACGCGCATTTTATTTATTACGCAATTTAGGCGCGTTGCTAATGGTTTCTGACCAGGAGTATCCATGACCAGTGCTACGTCACAACAGAAATTACTAACTAAACGACGCTACCAAAAACGGTGCATTATGACGTCACAATTTGTTTGTTACGTAAGTTTTTGCTATTTTATTTTTTTAGTGATTCTGTACAATATGATAACATGTATGCTGGAAGATTTTTACATGCCAAATGATACCTTAGTTGACATTTCTTGTGGTTACACTTTATCATGTATTCGTCTTGAGGTTCATCGCATATTGGGCAGTTTCCTTGTGAGTTCTGTGTCTGAGAAGTATCCACTCCATCTGTAGCATCATGAGATATGTCAGCCATTATTTTTCTTTGTTACGTCATAAAGAGTGCACTGGAGACAGATTGATGTCCGCGTAGCCCAAGAGGATGACGCGTATTTATCAAGCCCCCGAAGCTACCGCCATTTTGTTTAATCCATTAGAAGCTAAAATAAGCCCTCATTAATATTAATTTCGTACGATGCTCCCTCGTCAACTGTGGTTTTGTACGTGTATTAGACAATACGCACATCAGCGCAATGACATAGGTCAACTTGGCAAATTCATTAATGTATTCATTTTGTTACGCGCTCGTGACGCGAAGGATTCAGCGAATCAAGCAAGCGCAAATCTGAGACGATACGTTGCGCTCTATAAAGTATCGATATCACAAGCGATATCACTTATAAACAAAGCATTGTTTGTCTTGCGTCTTATAGGCCTTTGCTAATTCCAAAAGGGAAGATGAAAAGGGTAGATAGAGTCGTGATTAGGTAAAGAGGTCTCTTGTGCTTTTGCCATCCCTAAATCGTAATTACCATACTTGTAACTCATGATGAAACGGGCCCCAATTTATCATGTTTAATACGTTTCCTGTCCCCTTTATTCTCCAGCATTTCTTACTCTGTTTTTTTTCTCATTTAATCATTTTCCCACTCAAAATTATTTTCTGCCGCCTTTCTCCTACATATGTAGAGCTCATTTTCAAAAGGGGTTAATTAGGTCCATTTTTCATCAAACTTGATTCTTATGTCCTAATGTAAAGATTTTTAGTAGCTATATAAGATGATACCATAGAAAAGTTGAAATTCCTATTAAAAAGTGAACTAATATGGCAAAGAAAAATAACCTTTTTTGTCTCACCTGCATAGCAGAGTGAGACTATAGGCGCCGCTTTTCCGACGGCGGCGGCGACGGCGACGGCGGCGGCGGCGTCAACACCAAATCTTAACCTGAGGTTAAGTTTTTGAAATGACAGCATAACTTAGAAAGTATATGGACCTAGTTCATGAAACTTGGCCATAAGGTTAATCAAGTATTACTGAACATCCTGCCTGAGTTTCATGTCACATGACCAAGGTCAAAGGTCATTTAGGGTCAATGAACTTAGACCATGTTGGGGGAATCAACATCAAAATCTTAACCTAAGGTTAAGTTTTTGAAATGTCATCATAACTTAGAAAATATATGGACCTAGTTCATGAAACTTATACATAAGGTTAATCAAGTATCACTGAACATCCTGCATGAGTTTCACATCACATGACCAAGGTCAAAGGTCATTTAGGGTCAATGAACTTTGGCCGAATTGGGGGTATCTGTTGAATTACCATCATAACTTTGAAAGTTTATGGATCTGATTCATGAAACTTGGACATAATAGTAATCAAGTATTACTGAACATCCTGTGCAAGTTTCAGGTCACATGATCAAGGTCAAAGGTCATTTAGGGTCAATGAACTTTGGCCAAATTGGGGTATTTGTTGAATTACAGCCATAAATTTGAAAGTGCGTTGGTCTAGTTCATAAAACTTGGACATAATAGTAATCAAGTATCACTGAACATCCTGTGCGAGTTTCAGGTCACATGATCAAGGTCAAAGGTCGTGTAAGGTCAAAGAACTTTGGCCACGTTGGGGGTATTTGTTGAATTGCCATCATATCTCTATAAGTGTATTGGTCTAGTTCATAAAACGTGGAAATAAGAGTAACCAAGTATCACTGAACATCTTGTGCGAGTTATATTAGTTTTCAAAATCAGCACTGCTGCTATATTGAATCGCGTGATGCAGGTGAGACGGCCAGAGGCATTCCACTTGTTTCAAAAGGGGTTAGGTCCATTTCAGTTTAGTTGCAAAAGGGGTTAGCTCCACACAGACTTTTTTTGGAAAATGATATCTTTAAAAATATGAAGACAAGTAGATATCTTTTATACCCAATTTCGTGTTCTCACGGTAGGGTATCATGAAAATTCAGTTTCGCATAAGAATATTGCAATATGGGAGAATTAAAAAAGAATTATTTTCTTGGAGTGGACCTAACCCCTTTTGCAACTAAACTCTTCTGAAGAACTCATTTGTCAAAAGGGGTTAGGTCAATTTTTCATATATTTTATTGTTTTCTGTCTCTAAACCTCTAAATTTTCAGTCACTCTGATGATACCAAAGAAAATTTGAAATTAAAATGAAAACGTGAATGGAAGTGGCAAAAAAAAATCACTTTTTTCATCAAAAGAGATTGGATTCACTTCAATTTACTTGCAAAAGGGGTTAGGTACACAATGTTTTTTTTTTAAAGTATATAGAAAAAAATTGAAGGCAGGTATATTTCTTTTATACCCAATTTTATGTTAACATGATAGAGTAGTTCATCATGACAATTTAGTTTCTCATGAGAATATTGCAATAAGTGAGAATAAAAACATGTTTTTTCTCGGAATGGTCCTAACCCCTTTTGCAACTAAACTCTTCATATATTTCCTTCTTCTTTTCCCACTTGTTATCTGTCTCCTGGTTTCCATAAATCTCGTCTTATTTCTCTTCCACCCCTTTTGTTCCTACTTCCCACATTCTAGCTCTCTTACCACCCCCTCTAAATTATCTCTTCATATGTGCCCCTCCATTTCTTTCTCATCTCTTTTCAACCCACTTCTCATCACTCTTTCCCTCTCTCGATCTTCATCTCATTTTGAATTTTGCCAATTCCAAATCCCTTTAATTTTAGCTCTGTACAAATACTATATGAACACAAATGAAAGACATAAAGGAATTCTCTGGTTAGTGGTGAATTTTATTAATTAGCCATAAAAAATATCACATTATTAGAGGATTAAGCTTTACCTTTTTCTTAAGCGTATGTTAATACTTTGAACCAAAAGAATTGTTTTTTGTATGCTGGGGCAGCGATCCTGGGGAGGGGGGGGGGGCACAGTTCCCCCTACTTCTTGAAGCACTGAAAAGTGCCTTTTTATGCAAGAAAAATGCCCCCTCACGAACGTGTACTGTGTCCCTTTCACCTGACGAGAACCTGTTTTAGGTGTTACCAAGTGCTCTTCCTTGTATGCAATTTTTTAACCCAAAAATGCCCCCCCCCCCGGAACGTGTTCTGTGCCCTTTCATCTGAGGGCCTGTTTCATGTGTTAAAGAGTGCCCCCTCGCCTTCTTGTAAGTGCCCTTTCTCGAATCACTGCCCCCTTTTACCCAAGAAAAGTGCTCCTAAAGAACTTGTTCTTTGCCCCTTTCACATGAGAAGGACCCGTTTTATGGTCACCATGATGATTGCCCTTTGAAACAAGAAAACAATATTCTCATTTCGATAATATACTTATGAAGGAAATCCTTTGCGCATTAAGTTTAATAATTCATGAGTGGGGGTATATAAGCAGTTTCGTACAGATGGAGGGGGGCTTGAAGGACTCTTGCCCCCCCCCCAAAAAAAAAAAAATCACGACCAAGAAAAAAAAAGAGAAAAGGAAAGAAAAGGGTGAAATATATCATTCTGAATATTTTAGATTTTCTTTTTTAAAATGTCAAAATTTTGCTCGCTCGCAACTTCTTAAAAATTTCACGTAATACAGCATTTTCCCTATGCCCCCCCCCCCCCACTTTCAACTTCACTCCGCCGCTCCTATTTGTATGTTTATAGCTTCTCCTTTTGCAACCAGTTTTAATGAAAATCAACAAGATATTTTATACGTCATGAATTTGGGGTTGTGATAATATATATATTTTTTTTAAATTGGACTTGGAAAAAAAAACCTTTTCCATCTTCATCAAATGGTTCCTAAGTCAGACTCTTCAATGTTGAATTGTTGGATTTCTTGAATGAAAACATCTGTTACACCAGTCCTGCAGATTGAAAAAATAGAGAAAGAAATTCAATGAATCTAAATTAAAATTGTCGTGATTTATAAAACATAAATGTTTTAAGAAAAGTGAAACTATACATATATATGTTTCTTCAACACATAACAGGAAATCTTACTTCTACTACCGGTAATTATAAACTTGTACTTCTATAAAGCATATCACTTATACCTGTTCTATATAGTTTACATACCACTCTCCATTATAACTACATGTACTCTATGAAAAAATGACAGAGATTTCTCATAAATATGAATATATGAATCAACATATGTAAATTATATAAATAGTCAGAATTAAAGTTGATATGTTTTGTTGCACAGAATATATTGATCTGTGATTAAAAACGACACTAACTATAATCTAAAAACAAAATTAAAATGGGTTTTTTCAAAGGCAGGTCTATTTGTTGCAAAAAAAAATATGAACAACCTCCATTATTAAAAATATTCACTAATTAACTCACTCATACAACTGCTGTAGGTTGTATTTCTCTTTGTGGTCTAGTCGCTGTTCTATTAGGCCTACTTCACCAATTATTTATCATCATCAATCACCTCCATGGAAATTGTAAAACTGCATCATCCTATTGGACAAAATGTAAAATAACAAGATTTTAAAAAAATCGTAAATCTACAAATATGAAATATGAATATCAAACTAAATAATGAATAAAATGAATTTTGTAAAATATGAAAAATAAATATTACTTTGTTTATAAACAAATAGGAAATAAAAAGGCCATTTAATTACTAGTAGATCAAGGACATGACCTTACCGGTATTTTATAAATTTGCCCAAGGTACATAACTTTTGGCATTGGTTCTATTTTAGACTCCAAAGCCTGTATATTTAAGAAGTGTATATTCATTACAGATCCTACCTCTTTGTGGCTCGGATTATTTTTATTTAATGTAAACATGGTTAACATTCAATGCATGTAATGTATCTGTAATTTTGTATGGGTTAGTTTAAGTTTTATACCTGGATGAGAATCTGCAAAATGATGCATGCACTTATGATCATCATCTTGTACCATATAGGTAGACCTCTACTGTTTTTCTTGTTCTTCATACTCAACCTGTTTGTGAAAGAAAAGAGAGAACAATAATAAGAAGTGATCTTTTTCATGGCCGTATGTATAGGGGGAGGGGTTTGGGTAAGAGCTGAAATATGAAACCTTCATCAAAAAGAGAATTGCATGACATCCTTCAATTTTACTTTAGAAAATGCACAAAACGGCCCTAGGTAATATTGGTCGCTTCTGGCCCTCGCTTTCTGAATTTTAGGTTTCTCTAAAATTTTTCACATGTCTGCCCCCCCAAAAGAAATGAAAATCTGGATCTTTTTATTTCCGAATCTTATTTCATTTGATTTTAACATAATTTCATAATCTCATGCACTAGGTGACTAGGTCTATATCTATTTGTAAGAAAGTATAGATCTAGTCCAACGAGACTCGGTGCTGTGCGACAGCATTCATGTATCTAAATTAGGCCTAGGTCTAGATCTAAACTAACGATGGACTCTCAATCTATCTAGACCTAGAAAGTAAAGGCTAAAGCGTCGGTTCTAAACCGAGATCTAGACCCTATATCGGTTTAGAAATTTTTGATGTCTGACTCTGACTCATATTCCTGGCTAAGTAAGACTTCATTGCCATTATTGACCGAGAGTAGATCTAGATCTAGTCCTTGGTCCACTGACAGTCATACTCGTACATGTAAATGGAGTCGCTTAGGCCCAGACCTAGATCTTGGCCTAAATTACAGACCTAGATCATAAGCCCTGGGGGTAAGTGTCGAGGGTTGGGAAAGTATAAGTTAGACTATAGATTTGAATTACTAATTAGGTAGGCCTAGACCCTAGCTCTTGATGATAGCATCCATCGATGAATAAATAAATAAAAGTAAAGTAGCCTAGGCCTACCGCCTAGATCTAACTCTAAGTATAAAGTAGGCCTAGGGCCTATGATAAAGAAGATGTAGGTCCTAGATCTATTGATAATAAGACAAACATGCAGAGCAGCATGTTATTTCTAAGACCGAGTCTTACTATATTTATAAATAACAATAAGAGTTAAAATGGGTGGGGGCTAAATGCAGAAGCCTGAAGTTATGCAAAATAAATTTGATATCTGAAACAAAGTGAGGACTGAGGATTGACACAATGACAGGCGTATCTTCATCCACACTCCGCTTCAGTTTATTCCTGAGTCTCGATCTACTGAAGATAGATGCAGATCTCCCACTAGATCTAACGTTACAGTGTACAAAAAGAAGCCTAATTCTTCTTGTTTTAATCAATCGTGGGTTGGTCCTTGTTGGAGGTGAACCAAACCAGCCCGATTATCTCTCGATTCCCAGCCGGCTAGGAGCCCGTACAAAATATATGTGGTTGCACTGGGCGACGATGACAATCTAACTTCAATTTCAAAGACCAAATTCTGCTTTCCTTTAGCAGAAAAATGATAACAAACTCTCTAATTTGTTAAAGAAATAACCAAAGATCACAAAATACAGTGTGAAATGTGTAAATAGTCCACTGAAATCATGTGGTTATATCAATTAATACGTACTCACCGGAGTGTTCGTAGGTCCATTTTGTGTGTGGAAAGAAAAGTTTCAGAATGAATAAATTAGATGACGTAATGAGGTCAAATGAATAATTAATTCTGTAACACGATACCACTAGTATCGATGACAAAGAATCGGGGAAATCGCGTATTAATGACGCTCTTAACCAATGAAAAGGCCGGATTATGAATATCTTCATGCTCATGAATGTCAATGAGGGCTTATTTTTGTCTTCAAATGATCGCGGTAGGCGGAGCCTAATCTCATTTGTTTTGTGCTGAACGCGCACGCAGCTTTCGGTCTAGTAATATATTATAAGGTCTTTGGTATTTATGGTGAATCTCTGCGTAGGCCTAAAGTTGAAACTGGTTTCATGGCAACTTGTTTTTTTGTGCACGTCTAATAACAAAATCCACTGATTTTTGCTAGAAAAGGTTGAAGATTTTTTTCCGAAATTCGTCAAATTCTCCAAGGATAATTTGTTTAAGGAGTATATAATAAGCACCTTCCAAGTCAGCACACTGTCCGCTATCCGGTGGTGTAAAATTTATTGGCAGAGATATGATATTTTCCGAAATAAGTATCCAGAAGTAGGAGCAACCAAAAAACACGTCTGCTCCTTCAAATATATTAATGAGATTGAATAGACTTGATTTGAACTCTTCTGCAGATTAAGAGTGCTCAAAAAAAATAAAAAAATTGATATGTTGGAAGCATAGCCTTGCTGTATAAGAACTCTAATTCATGAAGTATTCATATGAGTTTTATCTAATGAATCGGGGATCTGAGCAATGAATATATATATAATAGAGTCAATTGATCTGCTCGGAGTATCAAAACTCTGTGGACAATAATATTTTAACGAATTTTCGCCCATAGGGCTTTGTCAAGTTATGCCAAATTTATTGGATTGCGTCAAAATAATTCGTCATAAAGATGCGCGTATCTAAAACAGTGAGCAAAAGCGTACAAAGGATGACGAAATTGATACGTCATAAAAGGGAAACGAAAGAAGACAGTAGGAGAGGTAGATGGAGAGAAAATGAGAAAGAGTGGAAGAGAGAGAGAGAGAGCGCGTGAGAGAAAGACAGAAAGAGAGAGCGGGTGAGAAGGAAGGAGATAGGGGAGAAAGAAAAAGAAAAGCAAAGAAGGACAAGGAAAATGAAAAGAAAGTAAAAGAAAAGAAATGTCTACGCCAGACGAAATGAATGGAATGATATGTTGAGTCCATGGGGTTGGAGACATCCAAGGCGATGGATAATCTTCTCTTCCAAAAGCTTTCTGTCCTCATCACCTCCTTTGCATGATAGAAATCCGAAGATCTTCAAATCCTCGATGGTGTGTCCTAGCAAATTAAAGTAACGGGCCACAGGATGACTTTGAGTGTTGAGTCTAATAGATCTCGGATGTTCGGTAGCTCTGTCGGCCATCCTTCGCCTGGTTTCCCCGATATAGATCAAGTCACAGCGAAACCAGACAATGGCATAAATCAGGTTGGTGGAGGTACAGGTAAATTCTTCTCTTATTTTCCACGTGCAGAAACAAAACGGCACGTGTTGCAACTACGTCTCCTGCAAGATGTTGTTCCTTGCCGCTGAGTTTGATTGATTGCAAGTGGATTCATTCTGGAGTGAACGAGTAAGTCCCTCAAACTCTTGTCTTTTTGTAGGCAACAATGGGTGGTTCGTTGAATACTCTCTTCACTCCAGGGTCTCTTTCATGATAGAGG
This sequence comes from Lytechinus pictus, assembly GCF_037042905.1. Lineage (NCBI taxonomy): Eukaryota > Metazoa > Echinodermata > Echinoidea > Temnopleuroida > Toxopneustidae > Lytechinus > Lytechinus pictus. Next base: position 4,954,594 of record NW_026974141.1, read on the forward strand.
TATTGCTCATGACGTTGGAGACGACTTTGGCTGTCTCGGGGTGGTAGGTCATCCCTAAAGTTAAACTGTTAGTTTATTGACGACTTCTCTCCTGAAGAGCTTGCTGACGTGTCAACTCGGAGGCCTTGCGAACAGCACTTTCTATTACTTCTTCCGGGTAACCGCTTCTGCGGAAGAAAGAGACAATTTCCTTAGATTTGTCACGGTAATCAGCATTGCTGCTGTATGAATAAGGTCTCGACCTTTTGCAGTTGGGTGGATGTGATGATTCATAGTTCAGGTAACAGTGCGCATCGGTCTTCTTGTAGTGCACGCTGGTGGTAATGCCAGTGCCCTCAATACCAAGGTTGATATCCAAGAAAGGGACAGTCTGATCTGATATATTATGCGTGAATCGAAGGGATGGATGATGGTTATTGAAATACTCAATGAAGGATTGAAGTAAATTCTTCCATAGAGCAACGAGGTCATCAATGTATCTCTTTAGCAGAAGTGGCTTAGGACCTTGGTAGTTGTTGAGTAGTTCCTCTTCTACGAAGCCCACAAATAGACACGCATAAGAAGGACCCATTCTTGTGCCAATAGCCACATCTTTCTTCTGTACCTAGAATTCATCTTCGAGCTGGAAGGATGATATATAACGAAATAATGCTGATGATAATGCTTTGATTGTCAATAAATTTTTTATTGTTTACTTGAATTTTCGACGGTCCTCCGTCTTCTTCAGTAGTTTACAATGTGTGGTATCAGATCAATAATATATATATAATTCATTAATTTTATCTAAGTACTTGTGTAGACTTATTAGAATGATTCTAATCTGTTCTGCCTTTTTATCTTATTGTGAGAACATTCAAATGCTTGTAGGTTCTCCTACATGGCCTTATGTGCCTTGATTTAGTTTTTCATTAAAAAATGACGTTTATTTGCCATCTCTGCTGTCAGCCTGTCACAAAAATCAAAACAATGCATCATGAAGTATAATTCAAACAAACAAAGAGAGAGCGAGAGGGATTTGTGGTTTGCAAAAATATATGAAATTTATTAATGTTATTTATTGCAGTGCTTGTTTAAGCTTCATATATCAGAATGATTCTAATCTGGTAACTCCACATCTTCATAAGATATCACGTTAATATACTAGGCAAGCGATGGAAATATCACTTCCAAATCTGGACCGCATTTTATTTTGCAAGTCCATTCATAGGCTTATAGTATTTCATCCATGGCATGAAGTGCCGTGATATTTTTTCCACAAGGTTTTATTTTCAGTTGCCATTTCTTAACGAGAAAGCTGATCTGGCGGCCATTGCGTAACGAGTTGTGATCAATCGCAACTAAAAATGAATATAATTGAATTGTAAACAAGACATAGTGAGACACGGGGCTGAGAGGCATATGAGTGATTTTGTATTTGCGTTTATAAACGAAACCCTGCATCGGGCTCCTGACCTTATCGACAATGGAAGACGAATAGATTCCTTGAATATTTAACCGGTCCGTAGCACTTTTACCGATAGCAATGCGTGAAGCTTCCATATCATGCACTGCATCACGTAAAATTGAGAGATGAGAGCTCAAAATCACGTATAATTATTTTTTTTTACCAGTTCTTCATTACTCTTTACAATGTCTAAGTCCACATCTTCATTAGATCACTTATGCGAGGAAGGCCATGAAAATGTTACATGCACTTCCAAATTTTGTCATTTGTAATTGTATTATCTCTTTCAGGGTCACGAAAGCCTTGATTTTTTTAATATAAAGTTAGGCTTTTATTTACCACGTGTGCTATCTTCATGAGATAGCTGCTCTGAACATAATTCAACATGCTCACTAGCTGTAACAGTAAAATAATGACAAAATAAATTTGTCTATCATGTCTGACACAGATGAATAATACGTTTAATATGATTATGAAGTAGCTCGCGGATACGCAAACTTACCTGTTCATTTCATATCTTCCTTAGATAGCACTAATACACTGCAAAACACGCCGGGGTTAATTAATATTAGTTATCAGATAATCAGTCAAGTGATTTGGCATGTCTCAGTCGAATAGTCATGTCGAAAACCAGATTGATATTCGTAAATCATATCATTTTCTTTAAAATATTTTTCGATCTGAACACATACCGCCTTTTCTAGAATTTTGGATACTATGCTTAAAACACTGATAGGTCTGTAGTTTTCAACAGCAGTTTTATCTTTCTTCTTATGAATAGGAGTTATTTTGGCAATTTTCATATCCTCTGGGAAAGTGCTAGTAAAGGTAGATAGATTTATCAAGAAACTTAATAGTTTGTACAAACTCTTTGCTCCTTCTTTTAGAAATTTAGCAGGTATCAAATCTAACCCAGTGCATTTTGATACATTTAATTTACGCAACTCATTAAAAATGAATCGATCACTAACAGGTAATATTTCAAATTTATATTGGCTTATACCCTTTTTTCATAAAATTCATGAATGTTCTCACTGTCTGCACTGAAAATGTCTTTGCAAGATGGAAGTTTATTTACCAACGTAGCTGCGACATTTGTAAAATAGGAATTGAATTCATTGGAAATAGTTATCTTATCATGACATAATTCTCCGTCAATTGAAACGACTAATTCTTGGTCCTTTCCATTTTTCTTTTTTAATCCCAAACTTTTTAGATTCTGCCAAAGTCTTTTAGAATCATTTTTATTTTCTTTTTTTTTATTTTGTAGGTATTCTAATTTTGCCTTTTCACCTCTCTTTGAACCATATTTCTTAATTTCTTGTATCTTTTAGAAAGCGTGTCATAATCCTCATCGCTTAGATTTTTCTTCATTTTTTATACGCCACATTTCTTTCTCGAATAAGAGAAATAATATCTTTAGTCATCCAGTTTTCTGATCTCTGTTTAATTCTAATTCGTTTTTGAGGCGCTATCATATTCATCGTTGAAATAAAAGTATTTTGAAAAACTCACCAAGCCTTATTTACGTCAGTGCATTGGGTTAAATTTGACCAATCAACGGTAGACAGTTTAAGATTGAAAGATTCTTCGCTATATTTTTTCTGTGAACACCTATAGCCAGCCTAATTTTCTTTCGTGTACAGAAAGTAAAAGAATGGTCACTTATACCTAGATCAATAACACCACTTTGACATATTTTTTTTTCGTTATTACAATAACATGGTCCAATAAAGAAGAACATGTGTGTGTGACACGGGTTGCATCTTTGATGAGTCGGCTAAATCCATGAAGACTCAATAAGTCAGTATATTTTGTAGCCAGTGGAGATTTCTGAAAAAGACAAACATATATATATCACCTAAAAGTATAATTTCATCATCTTTCTTTAATGTATCGAGGATACTTGACATTTTCTCAATAAATTCATTGCTTTTCGGAGGCCTATAAATGACGCCAGCAATAATTGGTTTTGATCTTGGTAGAAGCAAATTAATCCACAGTGATTCAGAATCGCCTGTACTTAAAACATCTATGATATTGAATGCAATATCATTTCTGACATAAAAACATACACCACCCCCAGAGCCTGATAATCTATCATTGCGTATTACTTTGTATCCATCTATATTGATTTCTTCATCATTCACCGAGTCATTTAGCCATGTTTCTGTGAAAGCAATGACTGCAAGATTCTTTCTCTTAAATAGAAGTCGAAGTTCTGAAATGTTTGGTAGAATAGATCTAACATTTAGATGTACAAAGTGAAGACCTTTTACAGCAAATATGTTTTCAAAATCTTGATAAAGTAAACTTGAATCCTTCGAGTTTTTTTGTTGTAAATTTGGCTCTGGAATGTTTTCGGGTACCCGAATTTCTTTCTCACAGTTTACAATAGTATTATCGTAGTCGTCAAATAAAGATTCACAGAAAGATGGTACAAACAGGTTGAACAAAACCATTCTTCATCGGGGCTCAAATATAAATTTGAATATATTTCCAGGCCTATTTCTTGACAGTGAATATGATACCATCTTTTACAGGTGGAACAAAGAAGGCCGCACTGATTTGATTTTACTGGTTTTTCGCAGTTTCCACGTGGAACCTTAAATTGTGGGCCTGGGTTTGATTCAATATCACCAGACAATAATAAGAGGAGGAAAACAATGATTTTGGTCACTTCCCTATTCACTAATTCTATGGAAGGGATCCATTTGTTTTGAAAATAATAAATGTACAATTTGGGATATATCATTCTGAGGTTTATTTTTTCATAACAAATCGTTTTGCAGGTAAAGTCGTGCATATAGAACACATAACTCAAAGTGATCTGTTATATACATCAAAATTTCCAATTTCCATTTTTGCCATCATAGTATCATATTCTTTCATCAGTCAAATAGGTATGTATGGAGATACATGTATTTAACCATTAAGTAATGATCTCACTAACAGTAAATAGTCCTGCCACTCTCTTGTCGAAGTCCTCGATCTGGGGGGCGTTTCATGAAAGGACTTGTCGGACGTTTTATCCGACAAGTCCCATGTTATCCGACAGTTACCATAGTAACAGTACCTCTCAGCCAATCAACATCAGAGAAAGATGTCAGATCTGACAACTTGTCGGATGAAAATGTTGATGAAACACTCCCCAGGTTGTCTCACCATGCCTTCTGACATCTCCGTGTATGTTGGTCGTAGGAGCAGCTACGTCAGCATAGGACCTTCCATCAAAGAAGTTTGGACGTCGATGCTTCTGGTTTGGTAAGACACGGCGGATGTTTGCTGGGAAGATACCCTGGCCAACTTTGTTAAGGTGGACCCCGTCACGACCTAGGTGCTGCTCACCGATGTTGTCATTGATGACGAACCCCCATGAGTTTCGCCTTGCAGTATCCCTCAGGGTGGAGTTGACGAAGTTGATCCTCTTCTCTTGGTACCGCGACTCCCATCGTCTGTGGATGATGCCAGATAGGATGACCTTCAGCCCCTTTCTAGCAGCAATATTTCCTACGTCCACGATCTTGTTGTGCAGACAATTGGGGCCATCCTTGTGTTGTTTGTACCGACATGCACAATGACGGTACCTCCTTGAACGATGGCGGCACACTTGTTGGATAGACATGTCAGTATGTCTTTGGACCTGGCACCGGGAACGGAACGACATCTCACTTTCATTTTGCTTGACAGGCGACGACCATCAATGTTTTTCAACATGGAATCTCCCAACAGTAGCACGTCGTGTGATTTCTTTCGTCTCTGGCGTTGGTTGACCCGTCTCCACTCACTGACGGAATCCGATGATTCTGCTCCGTTCGCTTCGCCCTCCACTCCAAGAATCTCAAATCGGTTGCTAGTTGGAATGTTGGATATAAATTCGCTTGTATTCACAGTTGGAAGTTGAATTTTTGATGATGATTGTGGGATGCTCGATTCTTCTTCGGCTGATGATGCTTGGTGTACAAATACATCGTCCATGTGATGAATGCTATGACAGTCTTCCACAACCATAGTGGAGGTTGATGCGTCGTAAATCAGGTAGAAATATCAGGTAGAAATGTCTGAAGTTTTTCGTCGACATACTTAGACATTGGTTCTGATATAGAATCTACGCTTGAGACAATGGGTCTACCGGGGAATGATCTTTTTCGACTGTCGTTTGTACATCAGACTCCTCGTTTCCACAGATAGTCTATCCAACTGAGGTAATTTGTGAATCTTATGTTACAAGTAGAATTTACTCACTCTGGGGTTATCAGACACCAGCGTACTACTAGAGTCATCAACAGTTTTAAGATTCTCCACACATTGTAAGGCTTGTTGATGGTACTCCAGTGTGGGGTCTTCTGTTAAAGGAGAGTAGAACGCCTCGTCTGTGAGCTGCCGTTGGGCCCCGGAGATGTAATCGTTGGCGTCCTGGATTACCACTGCCCCACCTTTGTCAGCCGGCTTGATGACGATGTTAGTGTTGTCCCTCAGCGATTTGATGGCCGTCTTCAGTACCTTCTCTTGATGACTTGGTGGATTCTCTTTGACGTCCGTAAGGAAGTTGTCAATGTGTCGCTCAACGGCTGAGGTGAAGTTATCGATGACAGATTTTGCTATGATAACTGGCTAAAGAGTGCGCGCCCTTCACGGAAACAACTATTGTCATAGTAACGCGTTTTTTGTGATGATCAAATGTTACGTAACAATAAAGGAAAAAATATATATTTATATATATATATATATAATGAGATGAGGTCAACTCAAGGACGACGCAGGAAACAATTCTCAGCTTTAGCTTTCGTCTTTATTAAGACTTTGTCAGAAGCGGTCTGAAAAGGGGATACAACATCCACATTTGGCTTATAATCACAAATTATTGCACATCAGTGAATTATCATCAAGTTGACTTTATTCCATAATATCATTAAACAGATGAATGAATGAATGAATAAAAAATAATAATTCGCTTAAAAGAATAATTATATAAATGAAGAAGACATACCTGTAATTACAGACTATTGTGGCAGTAAAGTAGGATGCCTACCGTATCCGTGGAGCGTATCCGTGGAGCCTACCGTATCCGTACCGTGGAGCGTTGTGGCCCAGTGGATTAGTCTTCGGACTTTGAAACAGAGGGTCGTGGGTTCGAATCCCAGCCATGGCGTAATTTCCTTCGGCAAGAAACTGATCCACAATGTGCTGCACTCAACCCAGGTGAGGTAAATGGGTACCGGTAGGAAGTAATTCCTTAAAAAGCTGTGTGCGCTATGAACGCCTAGCTTAGCCGGGTAATATAGGAGCGCCTTGAGCACCTAACAAGGTGGATATGTGCGCAATATAAATACCCTATATTATTATTATTATTATTATTATTATCCTATCTCGTTCTTAATGAAAGTGTCACAAATTGCAAAATGAAAACATTGGTTGCTAGGTGGTGAAATAAGGTCGGTTGTGGTCGTATACAACAATAAATGTAAAACATCAGTAGAGAGACAATTTCTTATAAAATTTTTGCACATAGGACTTCACCGTGAAATTTTTAATTTATTAAGTCAACAAGAAACATAGAAACGCAGTGCGCAGAAGTTTCTATATATATATATATTCATAGCACATATGGGGTCTGCCACAGTACCATCGATTATCAAAAGTTCCGTTGCTCCCTTCTTGCCCATCTCAGCCCATACATTCACCTTGAGTGGATGTTGGCTTTCTTCTCTGTTTTATTTGTTTTTCTGAATGTGTATGATCTGCTGCAGGAAAACGGATGTCAAAGATAATAATAATAATAAAAACGGCAGTTTATAATCACTCGCGTCGCGTGCGGGTTCGTAATCACTCGCGTTTTGAATTTTTGGCGATTTTTTTTATTTCGGTGCGATTTTTTTTAACGGTGTCTTCAATGGGACAGACATGCAGGGAAAATAAAATGAAATTGAAATTCGAGTTTCGTTTTAAGCCGGCAATTAAGTGCCTTAAAATAAAATGTACTCGACTACTGTTTTAACATAACAAACAAGCAAATCAGCCATGTGGCTCAACTAACTTAGAATAGATCCGGACTTCTACTGTGTCTTATACGAGGACTCCGAGTCGGAACTTGCCATATCTGCCACATCTATATTACATCGTATCATTCCCATATGCAGACATGCCTGCATGCAATGGCCCCAAGGCGGCCGGACACGACGTGCATCGGTAGCATGGAGCAAGCTAACGTGAGTCGAGCTGAGTTAGATCCCACGTTATATATGAGGCGCCGATTGTACCAATATTATATAGAACAATTATTTGTTACATAATCATTATTCATTAAATAATAACTATTATTTATATATAATTTACATTCTATTTGTAAATAATTACTATTATATAAAATAACATTTCTAATTATTTATATATAATTCCAAGTAATACTTCATTACTTGTAAATAATAATAGTTCGACATTCCATTATTTATAAATAATGATTATTTGCTTTTCATTATCTATAAATAATAATTTTTGTGTTTCATTATTTATAAATAATGACACTGCATACTTCATTATTTAGGAATAATTGCAATTCGTTTTTTTATTATTTATAAATAAGTTTGTCGAGTTTTCTATTATTTGTAAATGATAATTATCTATTAACAATGCCAGTGCACATTTCCTTATTGATAAATAATTTGTTGAGTTTCCCATTATTTATAAATAATGAAAATTCAACGTGTTTCATTATTTATAAATAACATTTTTGTTTGAATATCCCATTATTTATAAATAATCATTATTTATAAACGATTTTTACAGTTTGCCATTATATACAAATAATCGTTATTTATATACAAATAACCATTATTTATAAATTATAGAATGTCGAACTATTATTATTTACAAATAATGAAGTATTACTTGGAATTATATATAAATAATTAGAAATGTTATTTTATATAATAGTAATTATTTACAAATAGAATGTAAATTATATATAAATAATAGTTATTATTTAATGAATAATGATTATGTAACAAATAATTGTTCTATATAATATTGGTACAATCGGCGCCTCATATGTAACGTGGGATCTAACTCAGCTCGACTCACGTTAGCTTGCTCCATGCTACCGATGCACGTCGTGTCCGACCGCGGCCGGGTCCGGCTTGGGGCCATTGCATGCAGGCATGTCCGCATATGGGAATGCTACGATGTAATATCGATGTGGCAGATATGGCAAGTTCCGACTCGGAGTCCTCGTATAAGACACAGTAGAAGTCCGGATCTATTCTAAGTTAGTTGAGCCACATGGCTAATTTGCTTGTTTGTTATGTTAAAACAGTAGTCGAGTACATCTTATTTAAGGCACTTGCCGGCTTAAAACGAATTTCAATTTCATTTTATTTTCCCAGCGTGTTTGTCCCATTGAAGACACCGTTAGAAAAAAAATCGCACCGAAATGAAAAAAAAATCGCCAAAAATAAAAAACGCGTGTGATTACCAACGCGACGCGAGTGATTACGAACGCGAGTGAATTTAATAAGCCATAAAAACGCCACTTTTTGCTGTCTAGCAAGTTGACTGACTTCCCTTTTCAACATTTTCTGTACTTTCAGCATTCAGTTAAAAGTGGAGTTAACATCCATGCTGTCAGTTCTCTATCCGAATTCATGTGAGACTCGAACACTTGTTGCGAAATTGATGCTGGTGGCCACTTCCTGGGCGATTATCAATTGATCACGTCTCTTGGAACCTCTTGAAAGTGTTCAACATCATGTTTCGCGCGATATCTATTCCTCTTCCTTGAAATTTCCTTGTAATACAAGACACACCCTATCTAGGTTTTAATATTGATGTGCTATTTCGCCCTGTTGACGTATAAAAAGTCAATAATTTCAAAGAGGCTAAATATCTTACCTTCGCCAGAGGCCGACTTACCTTTCGCATGTAAAATTATATCTGGCGCCAAATTTGCCCCACCGGATTCATGTCTGGTGATTCAACAGGTGTTTTGAACCGCTTCATCCCTGTCTTCCTGATGATGTTTTAGACTGCTTTGCTAGTGAGTTTGGGAGTGTTATCCATTATTAGTCTTCAGTCTCTTGCCTCTGTAAATGACCTGAGTGTATGGATTAATTTCTTAAAACCATCGAATATCAAAAGTGCCGTTCCTCCCTCCTTGCTCATTCCATCCCATACATTCACCTTGAGTGGATGTTTTGACTTCCTTCCTTTTTTATATATATTGTTTAATAGTTTTCCTGAATGTGTATGTTCCGACATTTTCCAGACTCCTTTTGGCACAGCGCTGGATCGAGTCAGGCTTCACGTCATGATGGTCGTTGAAGTCTTGGAGAAAGTTGTCGAGATTACGTTCCACGTTACATGTACATAAATTTCTTCCTCCAGGTGGCGTCCATCGGGTTTTGGATGTGGAATTGGCTGCTCGTCTCATGTTGAGGATTTGCGAGCGTCCATCATGGGTAGGATTTTAGTTCTGGTCATTACTGCCGTCCTTCTTAGAGAAGAATTCCTTAGGTTTGACGCGATGGTTGAAGAACTCGATGTCGAAGCAGAGTTGAAGTTTTTCGAGACATCTATGAGGGCAGTATGACAGACCAAGACTAAGAGTACTTGCCTCTTGTTCGGATAGTTTATGCCTAGAGAGGTTGACGAGAATGTGTCTTTGTGTCATGATTGTGTTTTGTACCTTCAATAAGCCTACTGGCGGATGCTGACGATCCTCGAGAAAAAGTTTATCTAGCCTGCGACCCTTCCTTGTCATAGAATGATGTAGCATCTGTCGATAATGTTTATCAAGCTCACGGAGGATGATTTGAGAATCTGGCTGTCGTCATCAGGATTGGTTGAGGCTTTCAGGGTAGAGATCGCATTATCAAAGCGTTGCTGGTATTTCTTCTGTCGCCGGTATGATTCATGAAGGCAAAGATTCCGAAGTCTCTGAGATGTACGGAAACAAATGTTTTCAGCGATTTTAGTTTAAAAGTATCCTTTAGAGGGCTTTATATGCGAAGCCCTTCGGTATCATATGTAGTTTCTTGGCATTTAACAGAAAAAAGATGTCTGATCTTGTCTGAGCGAGCTTTATACAGTGCGTCCCACAAAAAACGAAACCGAGATTTAGCGATGATTTATCATAACTTAATCACAAATACAATAGACAAGTGACCTATCAATGGAAAGCTTAGAATCCTCCCTTTCATCTGATATTACTTAGATTATTCCTCACTCACGCATGAGTGAGCAAAAACAAATTTGAAGAAAGGATACCAAAAACTCATTTGGCAGGGGGAATCTGAATTTCAAAAAGAAAATCACATGCATAAAAAGTTCAAAATTGGTATAAAGGCTGTTGACATCAAAGGTAACCAATAAACTATCATCATCAATATTTTCTGGTAGATGATTAAAACAATCAACACTTTCTCTAATATAACTTTTCACATGTTTCAAGTAAAGTTTTAGCACAACATCGATCAAATTACTAAGACGATGAGTTGGGCATACTGGTCCAGCAACTATTGGTCTAATTTTTAAGTCTACATCAGTACCACATTGAACATAAGATATTTTCTGCACCAAAATATTTTCTTTAATACGTTTATTTCGGTGTATTTTTGGTAAATCATAAAAATAACTTGTTTTGTACTCAAAGTTTATGATGTACGCCTTTTCTTTTTTTTGTGAAAATATTTTCATGCTTGTATTTTTTTCATCGTTCCAGTATCCTCATTTTGGGATAGTTTCTGGTATTTTTCTTTTTTATCCAAATGGTCATTCATTTTCGAAATATAAAAATCCCTTTTCATCAAGACAAAAGCGCCTCCCTTATCTGCTTGTTTGATGATGATATCATCATCTTCTACCATTTTTTGGAGGGCGTCAGATTCTTTTGTTGACAAGTCATTTTTACGTTGATAGCCGTTATTTTCAAATTTATAATTGTCACTAAATGTTTTTAGAAAATCAATATATTTATCGAGAGTTTGATTTCTATTTCCTTCTGGTTGGAAATTAATTTTCCTTTAACGATACTGCCATCCTTTATATTTTTATCTGCAAAGTATTCTTTCAATCTTAATTTCCTACAAAAACCATTGACATCTCTTTTTAATTCATTATTATTTCTCTTTCGAACTGGCGTAAATTTAGCGCCCTTTTTCAAAATATTGATTTCATCATCTGATAGCTCTCGATCACATAAATTTATTATCACTGGTTGATTGTGATAATCTTCTAAACATTCAAATTTATTGTAATGTTCTTCTAGGTTGACAGAAATTTGATTTGAATTACCGAGTCCAGATTCAGTTCGATTTATGTCAGGTTCGGATTTCTGATTCGCTGGTAAAAAGGATTTCTCCTACCCCGCCTATACCTGACTTCTCTCCATTCCTGTTCACTTTCCTTTTCCATTCTTCCTTTTACGACATCTGCATATGTTCGTTGATGTTGTTGTGGCGGCAGTTCATACCCTCTGTCGTGATTCCTCTGTGGCCTGGAATGATGCCACTTGTTCGTGTAGCCGGTCTGACGTGGTGGTTGCCTCTGCCATTCCCCGTCACGGTGTCTCCTTGGTTCATCTCGTGGGCGGGTATTGTTTCCTCGTGGATGATTTGGCCAGTTCCTGGTACCTCTTGGTCGATCTCGCCGTGTTTGCTGATGGTTGTTAGCTCTTTCCTGACGCCTTCCGAGTTTAGATCGTCCCCAGCTTTGTCTCCAACTGGATATGCCCGGACCCCTCTGTTGCTGAGTATGTGAGTGGTGGACGTAACCAAAGGGTTCTCGATGACCAGTCCAAGTGGTGGTGTTCTGTCTCCGTGGTCTTGAGGAGCACTGGTCACTGGACATCTGATCATCGTTGTTGTTTTGTCGTGGTCATTTATTTTCCGGATCGGTGACTGGCTTAACAATCTTCAGCCACCAATCTCTTTTCTTCTGCCAGGCTCTAAGAGATTTTCCAGAGATCACATCACACATTCTCATCCACTCCTTTCTGTTGCCGTCTCTGTTTGCTGATCGTTTTATCTCCTCCTCTATTTCACGATCTAGATCTGAGATGGTTTTCTGCTGGGCTTCGGCTCTCAATAGCAAAATGTCCGCTTCTGATCTCATGGTAGCGATGGCGTGGTTCTTCCTTATCTCTTTCTCGTTTTCGCTTCCAATGTACATATCTCTATGTTTGAATTTTATGGGCATCAGAGCGGGACTCATCTCTGCGAACTGGAACAAAAATTCAGCCATTCCCTGGTTCCTGATCATTTTAGAGCTTAGTTCCTCTTGACGTTTGGCATACTCGTGAAAATTAATTGTTGCTCTGTTTGTTGTATCAGTGAAGTTCACATCAAGTTCCTTCCTGATAATCCAGACCTGTTCCCGAAGACGGGCAATGATCTCCGGTGTCACATCATTAATCCTTGATAATCCTCCATCAAAGTATTCAGAGAACGTTGAAATATCTTTTTCGAAGTCCTTCAGAATTTCCGAAAGAAAAGTTCTATAAAGAGACATATAAAAGTTCTTTCTCCGACTATTCTATATATATATATCTATATATATATATAATGAAAATGAAGGTGATGCGTCGGTTGTGGTAGAGACATATAAAAGTTCTCTCTCCGACTATTCTATATATATATATATATATATATATATATATATATATATATATATATATATATATATATATATATACATATATATAATGTGATGATAAGTTTACTTCTACCAATCGCTGTTGAGTTGTGAATATTAAACATAATGAGATGAGGCGAGGCCAACTCAACAGATGACGCAGGACACCATTATTTGCTTTAGCTTTCGTCTTTTCATTGAGACTTCGTCAGAAGCGTCTGAAAAATATAAGGAGATACAACATCCAAGTTTGTTTTGCACATCAATGAATTATCACCAAGTTGAATATATTCCATAATGACAAATTAATGAACAGATAAATAAATTAATGAATAATAAATAATTAATTCAATTAATATAATAATGATATAAATGAAGAAGACATACCTGTAATTACAGACTATTGTGATAGTTAAGTATGACCGTATCCTATCTCGTTCTTTAGGAAAGTGGCAAAAATTGCACACTGAAAACATTGGTTGCTAGGTGGTGAAAGCACAAAGCGTATTGGTAATGCGCATATAATTTATGTAACAATGAATATGAATAGTCATGATATTAGATATCGTAAGCTGGAGGATGATGAAAAAAACATTGTTACTTACAAGCATAGTAATTAAATCTCTATGAAACGATATAAATTTTCAAATCAAATTGAGTAAAGATTATATATAAAATTGTTGATAATTCGCGTAATGACCAAAAGTCTCACTTCTCAAGCTTAGGTCATCTAGAAAGCACATAACAAATACATAACAATAAGTATAAAAAATAATTTAATTAGTGACACTGATGTAATGTGACACACGATTGAGGTTAATTAGAAAATATTTATTCTTCTACATTGATGCCGTTTGGTACAAGTGTCTTAAGTTTCAGAATCCAATATGACTCTCGTTTGAGTATGATTGATTCATGCTCTTTGCTGATAAGTTCTATTCGGACTACAATTTGAATATCATCTGTGGAATGATTATCAGAACTTAGTGGGCAGCAATTGGGATTTCCTTGCGTCTACTCGTGTGATATTTCTTTATGTCTGATCGTGTGTTGCACATTCTTGTGTACAGTGTATTAGTAGTCTTCCCGACATACTGTTTGTTGCAGCGTTTGCAAGTGATGAGATATAATACCCATGAAGATTTGCAATTGATTTGCTGAGTAATTGGGAATTTCTCTCCTGTTACTGTGCTAATATTTAGTGTTCAACATGAATGGACAGATACAACATTTCTTAGCTTCGCATTTGGATGAGCCCATGTGTTCACTCTGATTGTTTTCAGAGTTGACTGAAACACGGGACGATACTAATAAGTCTTGAAGAGAGCGGCATCGTCTAAATGCGATAAGGGGTGGTTCTGGAAATATTTCCTTTGTCACTTCAGATTGGTGAAGAATGTCTATGTGTTTGCGAGCAATTTGGGCAACTTTACGCAGGTTGGGGTGATAGGTGAGCACAAGAGTTGTTCTCTTCATTGTTTTGTCTTCTTATAATGTAATAGGTTTTCCCGAGGGATTTCTTTAGCCTTGTTGATGGCTTTGCTCACTGATATATATATATATATATGTGTGTGTGTATATAATGAAAATGAAGGTCCTGCGTCTGTTGTGGTAGTATAAAGCAAAATACAAGGTGAATAAAACAACCGTAGAGAGAAAAGTTAGATCAACAGCATCAAGAAACGCAGTGCGCAAAACGCAAAGCGTAAAAAACATCGCGCTTATAGGTAAAAAGCGAAGCGCAACAATACAAAAGAAAAGAGAGAGAGAGAGAGAGTGGGGGAGGGGGAGAGAAAAAAAGAAAAGAGAAAGAAAGGGGAAGGGGAAAAAAAAGAAAAAGCCGGGGAGACAAAAGGAAGACAGAAAAAAGGAAACGGAAACAAAACTTAAAGAAAAAAGAAAGAAAACAGGGGGCAGAAATAGAGGACAGCTGGGGAGAAAGAAGTAAGAGAAAAAAAGAAAAAACAAAAGGAAGGACAACAGAAAGAAAGAAAGAAAACAAGAAAGGGAAGCAAGAGAGAGAGAGAGGGGGGGGGGAGGGAAAAGAAATCAAACTACGGAAAAGGAGTGGATAGACACCGAGAGAGTGGATGAGGCGTTCCTCCTTCTCTTTCATTGCCCAATCTGAACGAAAACGAGTCAGAAGAACGCACACCTTGAAGTACCCAATGTAATGGTCCGGTTGGGTAAAATGGTGAGCTACAGGCAACCCTGCTGACCTGATCCTGATGGACCGAAGATGTTCCTTCACTCTGTCGGCAAGCCTCCTCTTCGTTTCTCCGATGTAGATCGCCTTGCACTTGGAGCAGTAGATGCAATATATGCAATCCACGGTAACACAAGTGAAAGAGCCGTGGATATGCCAGGTACCCTTTGGTCCGGATATCTCTGTCACTGATGAAATGACCCCACACGTGTTGCAGCGAGGTCTTCTACATGGTTTGCTTCCGGCAACACATGTAGCATTGATCGGAGTGAGCTCGGATTTCACGAGGAGCTGGCGTAGGTTCTTGTCCTTCCGGAACGAAGTCAGAGGTGGTTCGGAAAAAATTTCCGTAGTGGCAGGATTCTCGGTTAAGATGTGAAAGTTTTCCCTCACGGACTTGGCAACGCGTTCACTAATGGGATGGTAAGTGACGACTAACGGAATCCTTCCTGAAACATACTTCTGCTGCTTGAGCCGAAGGAAATCCGCACGTGTTGATGTCTCAACCCTCTTAGCTGCCTTAGCCAGGATCTCATCCGGGTATCCTCGTTGCTTGAAGAAATGTTGCATTTCATCTGCTCGTTGGTTGTAGTCATCTTCCTCTGAACAAATACGACGGATGCGATAAAGTTGAGAGAAGGGAATGGAATTCTTGCAATCAGGTGGATGTGAAGATGCGTAGTTCAGGTAAGCATGGGAATCAGTAGGCTTGTAATGCACCGACGTGGTGATACCCGAGCCTTCGATTGTGACTTTGAGGTCCATGAAAGCCATGCTGGCGTCTGACACTTCGTTTCTAAGTTGAACTGAAGGATGTATGTTGCCAAGTCGGTCAATGAATTCCATAACTTTATTCTTAGAAGACACAGCGATTCCAAGATAATCATCAATATATCTTCGTAGAAGCAGAGGTTTGGGCCCTTCGTAATTGGACAATAACCTGCTTTCGATGTATCCCATAAACAGGCAAGCATAAGATGGTCCCATCTTAGTACCCATCTTCACGCCCTTCTTCTGATTGTAGTATTTACCATTGAAGCTAAATGCTGAACGTGTGAGAACGAGGTCAGCCAAGCGCACTATAGTGTCCTCGTCGGGTCTGTTAGCTGATTGATGACTCCGTAGAAAGAAACGAATAGCATTGAGGCCATCTGATCGGGGGATGATGGTATAGAGAGACTTGTCATCTAAAGTATAAAGAAGAAACTTCTCTCCATGTTCTGGGAGAGTGATAGTCTCAAGAGTCAGGGTCATCTTTTACGAGTCTCTTACTCTTGGGTCGGAAGACCGTTCACAATAGGAGAGAAGATACTACCCAAATATTCACTGATGAGCTCGGTGGGACAGTTAATCGTAGAAACAATCGGACGCCCAGGATTTCCCACCTTATAAATATATATATATATATAAATAATAATATTCACAACGAGTAATGCAAATTTTCAATGGCATTTTACGCAAATTATTCGTTAATATCATTGTTTCGCATTTCTGATGTCAACGTGGAATTCCAAGATGCTCCTATATACAGATATAAATACATGTATAATATACTTTGAGAATTATATCCTTGTATACAGAGTGCTCCATGTCCTTCGCAGGAAGAGCTTTGAATAATAATACAAGTTCACACGGTTGACTGTAGGTTCATCAGATTTATTGAGTTTCACGCAACCTACGTGAGGTGCGAGCATCAGGCAACTGATAAAGCTTTTCAACAATACCATTGAACAATGCATTGAATTGGTGCGCAAAGCGCGTAACACCATAGCAAGCACATAGTGGGCGCAGGAAACCAGGTGACCAGTCTGCGCTGAGGGTTTTATACATACATACATATAGTGGCGTACCGTGGGTCACGGCATGGGGGGGGGGGGCACCAGCAAATTTTTTTAGTCATTTAGTGGGCGCGCGAAGCGCTCGCAATTGCCAATAGGCTTATTCTGACCTGAAAGAGAAATTTTAAGGATTGTACCATTAAACGGATATGTATCTCACTGATCAATTAATGCGAGCGCGAAGCGCGAGCTGAAATCTTTTTATATTCAGACCTAAAAAAGAGACATTATAAGCCATTTCTTTACAATCATGATACATACCTGTCTCACTAAAAACAATGCGAGCGCGAAGCGTGAGCTGATTTTTTTTTCATATATTGACCCCAAACAGGGACAGGACTTTTTTTTTGAAATTCATGAATAGCACACGTATCTCGATCACCATAGCCATCTAATGCGAGCGCCAAGCGCTTGCTTATTTTGTTAGAATTACATTTAAACACGTGAAACACTTTTTGTTGTCATTGTAATTATGAACATAATCACTAATCAAATATTGCGAGCGCGAAGCGAGAGCTGAAAATTTTTGTAACTCAAACCTGAAGAGGGGCATTCTTATACTTGCTCTTAGGGATTCACTAAGACCATAAGTATTTCACTATAAAAATGATGCGAACGCAAAGCGCGAGCTGAGAATTTTAAGAATTGTTTTTTGGAATTCATGAAGAGCTAACATATCTCACCAATACAATAACGCAAACGTGAGTACGGATTGGAAATGTTTTATATTCAGACCTTAAAAGGGGAAAATCACTTTAGGTAATCATGAAAAATAAGCATATCATGCCACTACATAAAACAATGATAACTGGAACTATAGTCCTATTTGGTGTATATTGAGTTGAAAACTGGATGTTTTAGTACAACAGGAATTGAACAGACAATGCGAGCACCAGGAATGAAGAACACATAGGCCCTAAGCAAATTATGTTTTATAAAGTTATGAAAAATATTTCTTATGTAATATAATATAATATAATATAATATATATAATATAACATAGTATAATATAATATACAATCATTTCTTCATCCCCCACTACGTTTTTTTTCTTTCTCCCTCTTTTTCTCCTTTTCCCCGTTTTTTTTTGGGCCAGCCGATTGGGGGCACGTGCCCCCTCCCCCCGTAGTTACGCCACTGCATACATATATATAAAAATAAAAGAAGACTTAAAACGTGATGAGGAGACATAATCTTCCAAATTTTTTGTCATAGACAAAAATGGATTTTATTATCCAAAACAGGTTGCATCATTTGGTGATGATACCAACACGCTATGAATTCATACAATCCGCAACAACATAACACGAAAGGTGCATTGGTAGAAGATGTTTTGACTTAATGAGTAAAGTCCAGGCAAGTATTAGGACGTAGAGTTAAAACGTAGAGTTTAAGAAAAAAGAGTCTATTGATTAATCGGTAAGAAAGAAAAGTTCACTTGGTTTCAGGCATTGAGAAGGCGCGGAAAGACACATTCATTCCGTGGGAGGCAATGGTCCCGATACTGTAGATTAGCTTCTCTTCTTTGAGTTTGCGATCCGTCTCACGGTCGCAAGTGAAGGCAATGCATCCCTGTAGATCGTTGATGAAATGTCCAGGTTGATTGAAATGCGATGCTACTGGAAGGCCAGGTGTGTTAAGTCGGATCGAACGCAGATGCTCTGTTACTCTGTCTGTTAGACGTCGTTTTGGTTTTTCCGACGTAAAGCTTAGTGCAGCGAGAGCATCGTATAGCATAGACGACGTTTCTGGTGGTGCACTTAATTGAAGGAGGCGTTGACGCGCCAAGTTCTTCTGGGTCCTTGGATGACATCTCCCCTCATGACGTAGGGACAGGTATGGCATCTCGACCTGCCGCATGGAGATGTGCCATGTGCATTTGCGGGTTGACTAGGCGGCAATTTTGAACGAACGAGATGGTCACGCAGAGAACGGTTTTTCCTATTTGCCAGAAGTACGGGATTATCTCCAAAGATCTCCTTGCAAGAAGGAGATGACAGGAACAGCTTGGCGTTGTTTTTGATAGATCTTGTAATGAGTGCAGACGTGGGATGATAAGTCATCAGTGGAACTCGACGACCGTTGTTGTTGTTTATCTTCTTACTCAAAGCTTCGTCCTGTGAGATCAAACTAGACCTTTGAATGTAGTGTTGAATGAGCTCCCGAGGGTAGCCTCTCTTCACGAAGAAATCAGCCATCTCGGCAGCCCGTTGTTTAAAACAAGCATCATCGCTGCAGATTCTACGTAGCCTGGTCATCTTGGACTAGGGGATCGCCTTCTTACAAGCTGCTGGTTTGTAGACGACATCAGTAGAAAGACCTAAACATTTGATAGAGATGGAGATGTCCAGGATGTACACACTGGTGCTAGAGATACAATGCGTGAACTTAAGGGATGGATGGTAGTTGCTAACTATGCGATGAAATCTTGAAGTTATGTATTATTAAAAAAAAACAATGCAGATGATAATGCTTTGATTGCCAATGGAGTTTTTACTATTCCCTCAAATTTTCGACGGTCCTCCGTCTTCTTCAGGAGTTAACAATGTGGTATCATATGAATCAGAGAGCGCATCCTGAGACAAATGTTGCTATGATAACTGGCTGAGGATGCGCGCCCTTCAAAGAAACGACTATTGTCATAGTAACGCGTGTTTGTGATATATATATTTACAAATAAGGGTCCTACGTCGGCTGTGGTCGTATAAAACAAAATACAATGTGAATATAACAGAAGTAGAATGACACATTTTTATCAAATTCTGGCCCATAGGGCTTCATCAGGAAATGATGAATTTATTAAGTCAACAAGAATCATGATAGAAACGCAGTGCGCAGTGCTTAATATTACATTTATAGCACATTATGCAGGGGTGTGAGAGTTCAGATTTTTATCTGATTTCAGATTTTTTTTCCCAGCTTAATTTCAGCTTATTTTTGGCCTTCCTCTGTACAAAAAGTATGGGAGCTCTTTCTATTTCAGACTTTTTCAACACTCTTCAGCTTTTTTCAGATCTTTTTATTTGTGACCACTCACACCCCTAATTATGCCACAATACCATCGATTGTAACAAGTTCGGTTGTTCACTTCTTGCTCATCTAATCCCATATTTTCACCTCGAATGGATGTTGGCTTCCTTCCTTTTTTTATTTGTTTATCCATTTTCCTGAAAGTGTATGTTCCGAAATTCTCCATGTTAAATGTGCTATCGTCACTAAACACATCTCTACAGGTATGTTTCTATCGCAAGCTAAATTTAAACCAGCTTTTATTATTATTTCAAATATTTGTCTGAAAAAAAAAAATATATATATACTGCATATGCATATATATTACGTTCTAACGTTACATGTACGGTACATATTTATTGTGATTAGTCAACTATTGAAATACACGCCACTCCCTTCCTTTCACTTTCCAAGTATTGAGACTCTTGAAATATCAGTTTTAATAGTTCTATAAGAGATGAATCACTACTAAAGAAAAGGACTAAATGAAATCACCTAATGAGGTTTGGACGTTGCTCCTTCCAACCTGGAACAGTATCAAGGAGATGATTCCTATCCCAAAGGCGGGTTCTACTGCCTGTGGGAATTCTTCTTGCACAGATGGGCCTCCTGGCCGTTTTCTTTTACAAGCCACTTTCTTTTGTGAAAGCTAACACTTTTTAGGGCTTTCCCGATCCAACCACGCTAATACTTCTGCCATGACCTCGATGCAATGAAAGCTAGGTGCGCTAATAATATGCAAGTCAATATTGCATGTGCTGTGACTAGGCGCTATTCCGCTGCATTCCGCCGATCATCGCCAGTTATCGCTTGTGCGCCGTGACGAGGTTTTATTCCGCTTCATTCCGCCGATCCTTATATCGCTGACGCTAGCGATGTGACTGGGAACCATTCCGTTGCGATCCACCGATCACCGTTCAGCTTCCTTCTGCCGACAAGTTCCTTGCCATGTCCAAAACGGCGGAACCGGTTCTAAAACAACTGTTCTGTTTTCCGCTTCAGAGCGGACGTCAATAATAAAAAATACGATCTCTTATTGTGTTCCTTTATTTGCTGTCTAGCAAATTGACTGTCTTTATCACCGCACTAATATTTTCTGTACTTTCATTTTGAAGCGTTCAGTTAGAAGTTGAGTTAACTTCCCTGCTGTCAGTTCTCTGTCAAGATTCATATGAGACTCGAACACCTGTTTGCTGTTGCCAATGTGATGCTGGTGGCCACTTCCTGGGCGATCCTTGGTTGATCTTGTCTCTTGGTACCTCTTGAAAGTGTTTAACATCATGTTTCTTGAGGTATCGCAATACTTTAGATTCCATTGTAATACAAGATACACCCTGTCCACGTTTTAATATTGATGTGCTACCGACTTTCCTTTCGCATGTAAAACTTCATCTGGTGCCAAATTTGCCCCACCGGATTCGTGTCTGGTGATTCAGCTGGTGTTTTGAATCGCTTCATCCCTGTCTTCCTGGTGAAGTTTTGCGCTGATTTGCTAGTGTTTTCGGGATCGATATCTTTTATCAGTCTATACTAGTCTCTGGTCTTTATGAATGACATGAGGGTATGGATGAGTTTCTCTTGAATGAATTGAAAATAAAATAAAAGCTTTTTATGATACTATCGAATATAAAAAGTGTTTTCATCACTGTACACACCGTCGCGAAGGAAATCGCCTGTTCTCAAACAGTTTACTGCAAACTATAGTCCTTTCATTTTTATTCTCATTTCTTGTCATATGTCCGTACACTGTAAACAATAGTCAATTTAACTAAAAAAGATAGTCGTATGGAATATCTAACAGGAACAATTTTAATTAGTCAGCCGCTTATTACTAACATATATTAGTAATTTTGACTAATTACTGTTGACAATTCAAGCGATGTCTAATAGGACTAATCTTTAGTCAAGGGACTTGCATTGCTAGTCAGGCGACTTTCCATTTTAGTCAGTCAAAGAGATGACTAAACAAACTAGGTCAATCAGACTAACATTTCTTGGCCTACTGACTAAAAAATGTTAGTCTTACATTTGTCGTGACTTCCTGGTGTAGTCAACATAATTAGTGTTATTTCCCGACTAAACAAGAATATGTTCATCATGCATGTCATGGGTACAATTCATTTCACACAATGAGATCCTAACAGGTGATTGTTGGACTCCTTTTTCACTGCTTTGACTCACTGAAGATGGAAGTTGGAATGTTTTTCAAAGCAGTACACAATTATTAAAAACAAGGAAATCTGTTGTATTCAAGAACAGTGCAATTGTCACATTTATTGTTCAAAAGTTCGACTCAAATTCAAATACATACACTGCAAAAACTCGGGTATTGATTTAACACAAGCCCGGAATCAATATATGTCCACACCAGATAAGTATTGAAACAACACCAGTTTGGAATCAAACCGATGCTGTTTTAATACTAATTGGTGTTATATAAACACCTATCTGGTGTTAGACCAAAACGAAACTGGTATTGTTTAACACTTGTCTGGTGTAGACATAGATTCCGGGCCGGTGTTAAATCAACACTAGAGTTTTTGCAGTGCAGTGTATACAAGCCCATTCAACAGACATGACAGAGGTTTTACCATGACCTCTCCGATTTTGGTCAAGTTTGACTCGGGGACACATCTTTGGGAATAATGGATTTATTTGACCAAAAAAAAAAATCTAATTTGATTGATTTCATCATTATGCCTCCCAGTATGAAAGTGTACTGTTATGCGACTTCCTGAAAAAAATTCAATATTTAGGATTTAGTTTTCCTTCCAAAGGATTGGGCATTCAATAGCAGCCTCAAACTTCTTGATAATGGAGAATTTGTACAAGGTGGCTATTTCGACCCGCTTCTAGAAGTAAGATAAGAACAATTTGCATGGTGGTCTAAATTACCTACGTTGCTGAGGGAGAAAACAACTACTCAAACAATTTCATGCTACATGATCATGATTCAAACCACCTCGATATCAGCAATAATTAAACAACCTGACTGGTCATGTCAGAGTTGTACACAAAAGCAATATCCTTTCAGTGATTATCAAGCCGATTCATAAAGGAATTTACAGGTGCTGAAACCACATTTCTGGTAGACTGTTCCAAGAACTAATAATTCGATTTGAAAAGAAGAACTTCTTTACATCAAGCCTTTTATACTGCTTTTCAAGTTTATGGGAATAGCCTCTATAGTCCTCCCTTCCTTACTTCGTACAAGCAGATCTATGCTAGTGCAATAGATACCATGCATAAACTTATAAACATCTATCATATCTCCTCTTCGACGGCTATGTAGAAGATATGGTAGTTTCAAGTCTTGCAGTCGCTCTGAATAGGACAAGTTCCTTAGTCGAGGGATTAGCTTGGTAGCTCTTCGCTGCACACTCCCTAGTCGTTTCTGATCACCTATTCTAAAAGGAGACCAAACTGAATAGCCAGATTCTAATAACGGTCTTATTAGACTCTTAAACATAAGCTTCACTGTATCTTCATCCAAATTTACAAAAGGCCTCCTCATTCAACCCAGCAATTTATTTGTTTAGAGACAGCTTGTGAGATGTGGTCTTTGAAAGTGAGTCGTGCATTAACTAGTACAACCAAGTCCCTCTCTACATGACTTTCACTAAGAAGTACAGAGTCATCGTCTTTACCCATGTGATATTCAAATGCAGACTGCATACGACCAACTTTCAGAACAGTACTCTTGTCTGGGTAGAAGCGAAGTTGCCATTTCTCAGCCCAGCTTTCTAACAGTTACAGGTTATTCTGGATTCGCTGACAAGACCCAGATAGATCCGAGCGGGCATAAAGCTTTGTATCATCCGCAAAAAGCTTGATATTTGATTGCACTGTATTGGAAAGAGCATTAAGGTATGCCAAGAACAGACAGGGACCGAGCACACTACCCTGAGGAATACCGCTTGAGACTTCACACCAGTTTGACTCCTGACCATTGACATGACATATACACGTTGCTTTCGTCCAAGAAGAAAGGCCTTAATCCACGCATGGACATGTCGTCGAATGCCATATGCCTCTAGCTTTGTCAGTAATCTTTAATTTGGCACAGTATCAAAAGCCTTTATAATATCCATGTAGATGGCATCAATTGTGCCAAACAAACACCATAGCTGCACCCCTCCAATGCTCCACTTCCTTCACACACAATCACCGGTCCCTCTGATGGTATCTGCATGCAGAAAACAAACAAGGGCATAGCAATAATTTTTCCTGTCTGCAGCAAATCATAAATTTTCTGCCTCTAGCTTTGTCAGTAATCTTTGATTTGGCACAGTATCAAAAGCCTTCATAAAATCCATGTAGATGGCATCAATTGTGCCAAACAAGCACCATAGCTGCACCCCTCCAATGCTCCACTTCCTTCACACACAATCACCAGTCCCTCGGATGGTATCTGCATGCTGAAAAAAAACAAGGGCATGGAAATATTGTTTCCTGTCTGCAGCAAATCATAAATTTTCTGTCACTTGGAACAGCATGTTTATCATTACAAGAAGAATCATGGGCCTTGCTGGGGTACAGCATCAAAAATATTTTATGGGGCCCTTATGAACAGTAGTCAAAATCAATTGACAATTTCACATGAAAATGAGAAAATAAAATGCAATGTTCCGGTAACTCCATTTACTTTCTGCCACTTCTGAAACTGAAGTAAACATAGAAACTGAGTAGCTGTATTTTTTAAAGAATAAATTAGCAATTATGTGACAAGCTTTGTTGCGTAATGGCATGAATCAAGCAAATTCGAGCGAGGTCTTCTTCAATGTTTCATGATTTGGCATATTGGAAACAACAGCCAAAGGCACTTTCTAAGTAGCAGATGTAGCATACCGCCAAAAGTAAATGTACTTACCCGCTTGGTTGCAAGCAGCTCCTGTAATGACAGATATAGATCTATATATTTTGATAAGCTTGGCTGATTTGTGTCACATTTCTTATCACATTCTGAATGTCTTACTTGCTAGAAATCTTAATGTTGTGGCTCCTATATGTGTTCAATCAAACTCTGGTCCGTATTCTGAAGTCGGGTTTTATTGATAAACTCAGGTTTAAAGTTGCGGTTTAAGTATGGATAGCCAATTGTTACATAAATCACTAACAGTAGAGATATCATATTTCAGCTCATTTGGTTCTCAAATCATTCATAATTGTCTAGGAAGTATAAATAGATGATTGTCTTCACCATCGATGAATCAGGAAAGAGCACAGCAAACATACGAACCATATAACTTAATAAAAAATTGGATACTTTTGGTTTCCCATACTTAAACCAAAACTTTAAACCTGAGTTTAAGTTGAACCTGACTTCAGAATATGGGCACCTGTCATCAGGCTGGTGCCTGATTACCATCATCATCTATAATCAAGATGTTAATCTGTTGAAAATCTTAGCTGCTAGAGATGGAATCTTGTTATAGATATATATACTTGTATAGATGTACATGTGCTGTTTTTGTCAGCTTTTTTTTCCAATCCTAGCTGTAGTAAGCACTTTTTGTACGTTTCAAATCCGTTTTGCCCTTACCTTTGTGTTTTGACTAGTGATACTTTGTGAGCAATTATTTTTGTTCAAATTTATTTTTACCCATCATTTTTTTTAAGGTTTGCGTCATTCCTAAGGGGCACTCATTTTTAATTGTATTTCAAACCAGTCAATGATTAGGTTTGACGTGCTTGATCTCTTCCATTTTGTTTCTTTATACCTGCATTGATACGATCCTTTGGATATTTTCGAAAAGTTAGCATCCATATTTTTCCATAATTTCCACATTTGATACAATGGGATTGATACAAATTTGTTTTCCATCATTTATTTATGGTATCGGTTTACATAAAATGAAAGTAATTCGGCGTGTCTGGATCTAGGTGTACCATATTTTCTTTACTAATGATTTAATGAAGTGTGAAGACGTTTTTAATTCTGGCAATCCAAAACCAAAATTTATTCTAGTAAAAGTAAAAAAATAAATATATCAAAAAGCCTATGATTCTTTATCTGACCTTCGCCAGTTCCATCATTACAAGTACATCCAAAGTCACTCGCCGTGATTGATCTCTAAGCTTTCAAGTTGTCTTCATCTAATCAGTCTAGCCAATTGTCAATCTTCAATCTCATTTTTCTTCGTGTGTCACTTCCGTTCCCGACAAATTCTTCACAAAGACGATTTGATCTCATTCTCTCTCCCTCAGATCTATCCCCTTTGTACTCTTCTCCCTCCTGTGGTGGAAATTCATAGATCATGTACTTGTGAGATTTTTGCATTAATGTCAGATCCGTCGGTATTGATGTGTATCGGCATTCATATGAGACTCCACTAACTTTTTTTCTCTTGTTGCAGTGTTGCAGGTGATGTTCGGGTCCTTTGGGGGGGCAGTCAACTAAAATTCATCGTCCAATTCTCTTATTTTAAAATACAGGGCACTCTATGTCCTTAACTTTTCCAAGTTTCATTTTGTATTTGTTTTACAAATTTGTTTAGCACCACGTATTTATCTTCGTAGCAAATAGTTAATGTTTTTTTTTATTTTTCATTTTGAGTGAGCACAAATTTGATAGATGGCCAAACGAATCTTATTATTTTTTTACCGGGAAATTCAACTATGCATCTGACCTGGCCGTTATAGTCCTGCGCTTGAGTCAATAGTTCTTATATTTTCTCCCATAATGATTTACACTGAAAATCTTCTCCTTGCCATACAAAATGAATTTCCTTGTCCCCCTTCATCATATATATATTTAGTTATATATTGTATATTTGCGAAGGGTTCTCATGGTATTCAAACGATTGCTTTTGTACTAGTAAGGTTCGTAGTCAGATTTTAGACATTTGGAGATCTGTCATTTACGTTCACTGGTAACTTATTAATGATTAAGTTCGTTACCAATGTAGAGAAACATGCTGTTGTTTGAAACGAACAAAACGAACCTAAACAATGAGTCATTTCATAACTAATCAGTACTTATATTAAGGTTTAGTTACAGTTCGAGTGTATGTATTCGAATTATTGGTAATTTCATCTGTATACCTGTTTATTTTATTATCTATCGTGTCATGAGTAATTGATATTTAAGAATATATTTCAGGGGAGCATTATTGTGAACATGTTCACTGTATATTTATATGTGGGTGGATGATAATAGAATAAATGATATTTTGGAAAAGTGCATAAAAACTGTAATGAAATCAATGTTATTTTAATATTCTCGAAGTACACTTTTGAGGTTTTAATATACTTGAAATACAATTGATTATTAGAAAGAACATAATTAGAAATGTTGTTTTACAAAGAGATATTGTTTTACCCGACACTGTGTGTTATTATTTGGCGATATGTGTGACAGGCCTGTAAATTCTGATTTATAATTGCACTTCATGTATTATCACTTCTATGCCAACTATTTGCAAAAATAAAAATATCCTAAGAAATGTTTCCTAATAAATGATCATCTTGAAATCCAAAGTTCTTCTGATTTCCTTTGTTGACTGATTGATGTTGAGCGCACATCATTATACTGTTTGATTCGAAACTTACATCTGTTGCATACGGTATTCTAATGGGGGGATGGGGGTCGATCTGAACGTTGGCGCCATTTTTTTCGGCTGTATTTCGAGAGAGTTGATGTGTTAACCCCCTTCACAACTGTTGGTGTGACTGCTTACAACCGTTGCAATTGTGTGCAACATATATTTTGACCAAATGATCGCAAACGATCGCACGAGCAATTGTGAAAGCCCCTTTATCATGTTTATGCGTGAGAGTGGATGTGTGTGCGGATTAATGGCAGGTGTCTTTCTGTGTGCACACAGTTTGTTTCATTCTCCACCCAGCATCTTGGCGTAACTGAGATTTTACGCCCAGATTGTCTCGTCAGTCATGCCTGCAAACACCCATATGAAAATGGTAACCAAAACGCCCACAGATACCAGGATGTAGCAATAAATCAATGATTAAATTTCTACTTCAGGCAAGACAACTTCAAATTGATGGGACTTTTTTTCTGACTCACTCTGTACTGCAATAACACACACCTTCAATAACCATGATAACATCCTTTTCTTCACATAGACCTTTATTGCATGTGAAGTCATAATCTTATAGCGCCCTCCCTCAGAGGATATAGGAAAACGCGCAAAAGAGTTGTCGGAGATCCACCAGTTGCATATTACCAATGCATAAAAGGCAATGGCTTTACCCTAAAAAATGGTGTTGTGGTGACGTCATGGCATAAGGTCTATTATAAAGGCCTTGCCGCACCTTTCAAAAAGTTTTAAATCCTGCAGCTTTTATCATCTGCAATGAACATAGACATAAGCTATTCTTGAAACATTGATTGTGAAATGCTATATAAATCAAAATAACATTAAAGTCATTGTGTATCATTAACCTCTTCAAACAGTGTGTAATATTTTTTTGTATCTTGGTCTTTATCCTTTTTTCTTCGCTGAAAATATCTTTGTAAGACATTGCTCTTTGGAAATATTAATCTATTAAAACTAGTTTGTATTCATTAAATGGCAGTTCCCTGTTTGATCTTCTGTTTGACATCGGAAATTCTAAATCATCCAATAAAAAGCTGTAATGCATAATCTAATTTGAAAATTATTATCACCTTTAAATGTTCATTCCATGAAAATTCTCTGTCATCATGTAGAGCTGTAATAAGAAACCATAGACTACATGAAAAAAAAAATGGAAAAAAATCTAAATATGGATTTATATCTCCACTTCTAAATAGGCCCACCGCTTTCAAGTTTGAAGCAATGAAAAGACAGGAAGGATGATCAATTCTTTATTCTCCATTTTCATCGACATTTATCCTTATCCCTTCCCTCTGACTCTCTTTATCTCTCTCGTCGTTCCTCCTTTGTTGCTTCTATTCTAGAAATTCTTTTCTTAGACCTGCGATCATTACACATCATTTCGCAATAAAAAATACATGATTATTACTTAATATCTCTCAGGAAGGAAGATAAAAGAGGATTGAACTTTCAATAATCCGGAAGGCAACCTTTTATCGTTTGCACTTTTATACACCTTTGTATTTCTCCCACTATAGGTGCCCTGGAATTCCTTTTCATATTTGTCTGTCTTTGAAAACTTAACCTACTTCTCACATCAATGCCATTGAAAAAAATCAAGGCTGACAGTAAGCTTAAGTTACTATATATAAGATTGAAGAAGTTAGTTTCAAGTACCTTTAGAAAAAGTTTAATAATGAAATAAATAAATTATATAAGTATATAAATTGCAGCGCTCAATCCGCATTTGATCTGTTCATCTTTTTGGATCGAGCCTCTGATTTGTAAAAAAAGGTTCTATGCATTATGAAGAGCTCAGTTGCAAAAGGGTTTAGGTCCATTTTTCATCAAATTTGATTTTCTTGTCTCAATGTACAGACTTTTTAGTAGCTCTATAAGATGATACCAAAGAAAAGTTAAAATTCTAATTTAAAAGAGAACACAAATGGCAAAGAAAAATCACTTTTTTATTAAAAAAGACTGGATTCATTTCAGTTTGCTTGTAAAAGGGTAAGGTCCACAATGATAACTTTTGAAAGAATATATAGAAAAACAATTGAAGACAGTCAGATTTCTGTTATACCCAATTTTATGTTCAGATGATATGGTAGTACATTATGACAATTTAGTTTCTCATAAGAATATTGCAATAAGTGAGATTTAAAACATGATTTTTCTCGGAATGGTCCAAAGTGGACCTAACCCCTTTTGCAACCAAACTCTTCAGATATAGATTTCGCGTGGGTTTTCCCCCTTTAATATGAAATTGTTTTGCTTTGAGATTCTTTTTTTAAATGCAATTAAAAAATCTTTTTTAATTTCTATTTTGTATGAAAATAATCGATATTGTTTACAGGTATAACTCTCGCCACATTGACGTAGGTTGTAAAGGTCTCTCACCCCATTTATGCCAATTGAACAGAAAAAAAGTAAGAGATTGGTTCGTTTTTTATCAAAGCTTTACCTTTTTGTCGTCCATAGGTTTGCACTCTAGCAGTAACATGGTTGTGTGTTCCTTTTCGGCCTACACCTAATGGTTATCGATCATTTTCTTAGATGATCGTTATCAATAGACACAATAGATATTCTAATACATTTTACGAGTTTAATAGGTTTTTTTTTTCTTAACTTGAATTGAAATCATTTTTCCCCTTTTCCAGTCAGAAGCCATTCATGTTTCTAGAAAATAAAATTCAAGAGTATGGGTAATACAACCCAAGTCATTTGATGTGCTTATCGTGTGGGAGATAGAAAAAGATAACCTTGAATATAAAACTGGCGTACGTGCATGCTGCCACTTTCAACTTTTCAAAGTTTGTCCTGTGACAGTTTTTAGAATGCATACTTTCATTTTGATAATGGGAATGTCATAATGACACCCGCAAGCCTCCGCAGTGCGGTTTCTTTTTTTTATTGATAGTATAAGGTGCAAAAATACAAACGCCTTTCATCTCCACAGTCTGAAATAATTTATTTTGTCACGTCACAGAAATAATAATGTACGGAAACCTTTAGGGACGCACCATTATATGTCAAGGGGGAGGCTGCAAGTTAAAACAAAATTGACTTGCCATTTGACCAAAAAAATAAAAATTTGTTCCACTTGCTCCACATCTGAAGGGTACAAAAAAAATGTATCAATGGAGTAAGGAAAAAAAAATTGCTCAAAGAAGAAAAAAATGCATCAACCCAAACTTCCAGCCCCACCCCTGGGTATCTAATGGTGCGTACTAGTTGATCATTCCCAATTAGGATTCTATCAAGCTTCCGTTTGTATTTCTACAAGGTAAACACAGCACACATCCAAATCCCAGCGCACACTATCCGATCCAATTTTTTTTTTATAAATCATATTTTGAATTAAATGTGAAAGTTTCAAGAACTAAAATTATTTCATTTGAAGTACATCATAATGTTCCGTTCTATTTTATATTTATTAGTCAAAGTTACTTTAGTTCGAATTAGTTCTCATTGTTTATACCTTCTAATTCTTATGCATTATTCCGATTGATGTTGTAATTTAAATTTGACAATGTATTGTTACTTTGATTTTGTTGTGCTTTGTGAACGGAAAATGAATAAATCTAAATCTAAAATCTGTTAGGAATAATAAAATCATAATTTTCTTTTGCGGTAAACCCTGTGGTCGGAGTAAAGTCGAAATCGGCTTCAAGTCGCAGTCGATGATGACGTCATCACGATTTCGATTTGAATTTGCTTTTATTCCTACAGAGAGGCTCTAACTAGTCATATCACTATTCTGAACTCTGATAGCCAATATTATTGGTTGGAATGTTCATATCAAATGTTATTACAATTTCTTCAAAATTCGGATCGCAACAAATCGCATAGTGTGCGCTGGGCTTAACACTCGCGCACACCATTAACACACACACTACGCAACTTTCTGAAACCACAGATACTAAGCACGATTACATGACATTTGCTCAGGCGACAATTGCTCCGATGGAAAATCTGCACGTTAAGCCAAACATAAAACCTAACCTCCCAAACTATATGAATAAACCATATTTACATTATTCTTGACCAAAATTTCATTTACAATCCGAACTCTAACCCTATGCCCTCTGAGGTATTAAAGTCCAGAGGAAATGTCGCAAGAGCAAATGTCGTGTCACCGCTAACTAGGACTGGGTCCCTTCATCATCCGCTCCCGCTCTAACGCACACTCTCATAATCGCATATCGAATATACCGAGAGCATACTTCAAAGGGGAACACAGCCTTGGTCATAAATGCTGTGTTGGAAAAGAGAAAAATAAAGAAAACAAAATTGTGAAAATTTGAAAGAAATCGGACAAGCGATAGGAAAGTTATGGCTGCTTTAGAATTGAGATCACTAAGACCGTTGTAGATTTCAAATTGGCAACTGGATAAGTAAATTATGACAAGGGGCAAGGACCACTTTCCCAGAGGCCATGTACTTATTTATGAGGGGTTTGTGTTTTTTACCCATTCCCCTGGGGCAGTAATCTAAAGATAACCCAGGTAGTGTTGTTTTATGTCCTCATGAAAGAAAAATATAATTTTAAGTATAACTTTGGAAAAAGTGACACTTTAGCCATTTTATGCATTGGAGTACGAGTAGCCGTTGCCTTGCATCACTATGACATCACATATGCGGCAAATTTGAATCTCCATGGGTGTAGTGATTACCAATTTTTACACCTTCAATTCATAACATTCTCATTGTTTGTCCGATATAGTTCAAACGTTCACCTATCAACTTGTCTGATATTTCATTTTCCTCTAAAAACAAGTTTTTATCTGGGTTGGATTCCCCTTTAAAGGGCAATAAAACCTTTGGAACAAGTGGGCTTGTGTGGAAACAAAAAATGAAAATAAGCGATATCAAAGAAAGTTTATGAAAAATCGGACAAAATAATAATGATAGAGTTTTGAGAATTTAAACATTGCGATCACTAATACTATGGAGATCTTCCCCTTGGCAATACGACCAAGATGCGTGATGTCACAAATGAACAATTTCTCTGTGTTATGGACTATAGAATACCACTAAATGTCTGTTTTGCTCTTTTTTATGGTGATACAAGTTTTTTTCTTTTTTTTTATCCATAATGAATTCTTTGCAAATAGGTATTACATGCACTCCTACAGAAAAAAATACACGATCTACTGATAGATGTGATAAAAGAGCCAGTTCAAGTGAAATTATAGTTCATGCAAAAGTCATGGGAAAGTTGTTCGCATCTTTGTCGCATTGCCAACAGGAGGATCTACATTACAATCATGATCTAAATTTCAAATGCTCATAACTATTATTATTTGTTCAATTTTTCTCGAATTTCCGTTGATCTGTTTCTTAGATTTTTCTGTTTTCGCATCTGTTTTTGCACAAGCAATCTTGTTCCAAAGCTTTAATTTTCCTTTAAGTTAACTACGTAAGCTCATGTATCATTTGGTTTTAACGTTGAGCTGCCCTTTGCCCGTTTTTCAACACCTTTTATTTATCTTTCTTTTGTTCTGGTTTAAATAGGCCTATATACATCATATTGATGAGTAGTATTGTTGATCATTAGAGAATATGTCATATTTTAAGGACGTTCCCAACGGATATAAAGGGTGGAGGTCTTGATTGAGGAAAATTAATTTTCATTATCAGAAACTTGTCAAAAATCAGTTGGGCTACTAATTCTCTTAAGTGATTGAAAAAAAGAAAATAAAATGGTATGAAGGAAAATAATATTGACGAAAATTAATGTTTCATTTTCTTACGTACACGTTAGGTACATGTCGTGCATGTGCTAATGACAAGCCTTCCCCAAACCAGCAATAAGTCGCCAGGGACGTTTCTCTGTAAATAGGCAAAATAGTGATTAGGTCTTCGAAAAAAAAATGCTTATTATGCTTAATGCTGTCAGAATTCGAATTTGTAAAGTTGAGATACAGTAAAGCGTTGGCATCATTTTTTTAATGTGCAGATTGCTTGGAAGTTTAATCAAGCTAACACTGTGCATGCTGCGTGCACAAATTCTGATGCTTGATTGAGAACTTTAAAAAACAAACTTAAAACCTTTTTTCTCCTTTATTTTTTGAAGCTTACGCTGAATTCTATAAACATTTAATCAAGTATTTGTGAGGGTTGCCATTGATCGATTTTGACAAGTTATGGATCATTTTAAAGCTTATAATGAAAAATTCAAAATTTAGTTCGGGCAACTAATTGTTGGTTTTGGGGTAGCTGCTCTTGTCACATTACTTAATTAAATTTTCAGTTTATTCATGGAGATTAAAAGGACGGAGTACCATTAAACTCTGAGGCCCGTATTCTGATAGCAGGTTTAACTTAAACTCAGGTTTAAAGTTGTGGTTTAAGTATGGGAAGCCAAAAGTATCAAAATTTTTATTAAGTTGTATGTTTCTTATGTTTACTGTGCTCTTTCCTGATTCATCGATGGTGAAGACAATCATCTATTTATACTTCTTACACAATTATAAATGATTTGAGAGCCAAATGATCTGAAGTATAATAACTCTACTGTTATAGATTTATGTAACAATTGGCTTTCCATACTTAAACCATAACTTTAAACCTGAGTTTAAGTTAAACCTGCTATCAGAATACGGGCCTTAGACTCAAAGACTTACTGGCCAATTAGTCACTATTCACTCCCTCCGGCCGGTCAATATCATTAGATGAATCGCTCACTTTTACTTACAGGGGAAATATAAAATACTTAAAGGTTGCATTACATCTAGAAATGTGATTTCAAATAACTCGAGATGCCGCATATGACCCCAACTACGACACATAACATCACAAATGAATAAAATGCAATGAATTGAAAAGTGCAGGATACATGAAGACTTCTTTAATTCACAAAAAAAGATTCACAATATCCATTATCATGGTGGTTATAAGTTATGCAAAGTGCCCGTTTCCAAAAAGTGCAAAGCGAATTATAGCACACTATCAAACAAACATAAATGTGTAATAGGCATATATATATGGTGAAGAAATATTACATGCTATTTATTAAAACGTTGAATGACCGGGCGTTACCCCAAGGCCATCCTTTACCCTTCTTATTGGCCTTGTATATTTTCTGTGCCTTTTTAATCATTTGTACTGTAATATGTGCCTTATATTAAATACAGTTGCCTTGCCGTAGAACATCGGATTTAAAGGCCCGAACGACGTACCTCATCAAACTATATAGCTTGATAACATTAAAATATTACACATATTCAATTACTGATATATTAAAACTTTCAAAGGAACGTAATGTTGATGATTAAGGAATGTAATATCTAGAAACTAAAAAGAAATTAATAATAGATAGAGAAAAATAAGTATATACACGAACGTACAGCGCGTATCAATAAAAAATACACTTTTTAAAAGTTCCCTTTATCAAACCAAAAATACATCATGGGGATATTTTTTTCACATATATTAATTCTTAGACCTTTGGCCTCATCTACCAGGTGAAAGTATAATGTTATGACACAATCTTACGCTAGAGTGAGCACTGTCTATTTGTATAAAGCTCGCAGTAATGATGATGCTCACGCTGTGTCAATGGGAAAAGGCAAAAATCGAGTGACCGTAATTCGGGTAAAGAGACAAACTGTACACCAATTTTTATAAATTAAGAATAGCACAAATATATAACTTTATAGAAATATTTCAAAGCGAGAATTTTTTTTTTGATACGCACTGCATAATGATGATAAAACTATTAATGATATTATTGTTATTATTAATACTATTATCATTATTGATTATAATATAATGATAATGGTAATAATAATAACACATTCTAAAAATTAAGTGCTACTTTAGCACTTACAAGCATAGCTGGTATATATACAGCGCGTCCGACAAAAAAGGAAACCCGTATTCATAGATAGATTTGACAACTATCAAATATGCTTTTGTTATAAATTTCATACTTTTGGTAAGAGTAGGATCTCATCTCTAATTTGAGACCAACAGCATGGGAAATTATTCACGCATGGCAAATTACAAACAACAAATATCGAGGATTATCAGAAACAATTTGCGCAGAAACTCACGTATTAATGTGAACCACCACTCATTTTAGGGATCAGGGAGAGAAACTTTACAAATGATACAAACGAATAAATGCTAATGAGCCATCGTCAAAAAGCACTGTGGTGGTATCATGAACCAATCTTGCCCAATTTTTTTTCTGCGCAATCTTATTTTGACATTAAAATTCCAAACTCGTCTTGCTCACTAATGCGTTAGATGTTCGTCTCATATTAGATATCAGAATGTAGAGGAATAATAGAATTTTATGATGATGTAAATGAAATATCAAAATTAATTCGCCTTTGAAGAAAAAGGAGATGTGGGAATCCCGGTTTTTCTTTCTTTCTGGGACGCACTGTATAGTGAGTGCACTTTGGAATTCTTGTTTTCTAGATCAAATTTAAATCATATATATATCTTGAAGGGATGCTAACATTCAATTCAATTGTAAATATGTACTTTTTACAAATAATTCTAGTAGAATACAGACAGTGACTATATGCATTAATATATTGATATATTAATATATTCATTTAATATACATAATTTTCAATCTAAATAATCATACCGGAAATGTACATACATCAATTCATAACTCAAGAAATATCAATACAAGCAATCAAATAATCATTATAATAGCCTTGAGTGTGATTGCTAACGCTTTTCATAAAAATAGTTGTATGCCGTTGATACTTTTTCATTCATAAGAGAAGTGTATTCACATTCAAATCAAAGGTTACGCATTAATCATAATCATTTAAATCATGAATATACAGCAATAGTCATAATAATTAAAAAACAGATGTAACTAAAAAAAAAATTAATTAACTCTTTACTATTCCTTAGGAAACTCATATTTTACTTCGATCGTCTTTATCAAAAAAAAATATTGTTTTCGTTTTGTTTCTCATAAACACATGTTTAAAAATAGAACCACTTCTTCCTATTTCTGTCTTGTTCCCGTCCATAATGACCTTATACATGGACCACAAAACAAACGTTACAAACAAATCATTTATTTACAAACAAATCATTTATTCATTTGGCGTCAGTTTCTATTTCTGTAATTGCTTGACGGGTATACACTGTAACGGTGAAAAATGCTCGCAATGTAATATCAATATACTTTTTTTTTCAAGATCCGCAATATCTTATTTTACATTTATAGTGTGGACACAAATCGTCTCTTGTTAAATTTCAAAATGTTACATCTTGGTTGGTAAGATATTGTGCAATTGCATTTTTGTTAATTAATCATTTCTAACCCCTATTACAGCCTACAAAATGCACATTTATGAGTGTGTTATGGCGATGAAGCGCAATCGGGGTATCCGAAATGCCTGCATCGTCAATAACATCGCAAATGTAAAAATGTGCATTTTATTATTATTATTGTATTTTTTTTACATGAAATTGGTCGGCAGTATTAACTTATGGTGGAAGTGCTGTTCGAATCCCTCCAAATTTTCGAGGATCGCAAGGGTGAAGAGGTGGCACCTGCTTTCTATTTAGACATCGCAGTAAGCGCCGCCAGTAAGCCTTTCCATTTAAAAAAAAACCCGCAGATTTCAAAGTGCGTATCAGTCTCTAAGCTCTATGTTAAAAAATGCACCCAAAATGCAAATTTCACAATAAATGCAATGCTGCACGACTGGGAGGTTGCGTAGAATAAAAGCATGAACACGTGAC
This sequence comes from Lytechinus pictus, assembly GCF_037042905.1. Classification (NCBI taxonomy): domain Eukaryota; kingdom Metazoa; phylum Echinodermata; class Echinoidea; order Temnopleuroida; family Toxopneustidae; genus Lytechinus; species Lytechinus pictus. The sequence continues at coordinate 4,991,983 of NW_026974141.1, forward strand.
TTGCATATGCACTCACTATTAGCTACATACACTGGAACTCGTTTTATAAAGGACGTTTATTTTATTTGTAAACATCGGCAAACTACTAAGCGTGTCGTATTTTGACGACAAAATACATCAATACTTCTACTTCTTCGTCGTCTCCTGCCCCTACTACTACTATTACTACTTCACTGTAAAAAGAAGCTGTTTAAACTTTCAAGCACATCGTTTAAGCCTGTCACATTAACAATTGTTTAAAGTTTCAAACAAGTTGTTCAAACTTTTAAAACAATTGTTTTTAAAAGTTTAGACAACTTGTTTTAATTGTTTTTAAGGTTTAAACAACTTTTTTAAACTTTAAACAATAGTTGTTAGAGAAACAGGCTTAAATAACATGCTTGAAAGTCTAAGCGGCGTTTTTACAGTTTACTTCTACTGCAACTACTGCTACTTCATAAATAAATTCATGTAATCTGGTTTAGTATATGAATTTACGTGTCTTTAATTTCAATAAAGTTTGTTGAAAAGATTTTTGTTTAAGTTTCAACAAGAATGTTGAAGGTTTGAAGCAATAGATCATAAAAATATGACATTGTTTTGCTTTGAATTGAACAAAACATGGGCCCGTCTTACAAAGAGTTGTGATGATCCGACCAACCACAACTATGGAAAGCCAGCAACGTCAACATCTAAAATGCATATTTTGTTCAGAATATTTTCTAGATATAATGTGTATTCATACATTCATGGTTTTCTTGAAAATTCTAAATTAAGTGGACTTCTCTTTGCTAACAAACGACAGTGTGCAAATATCCTGTACAAAAAAATATGACATTATTGGATTTGAGATTGATCGAATCAATCGTAACTCTTTGTAAGACGGAGCCCTGAACTTCTTCTACTTCTACTACTACTACTACTACTATTAATCCCCGTACCACTATAATTCTAGTATTATTATAACTACTACTTGTGACTAATTAAACGAGGGCTGGATGAAGGTGTATGCCCCTTCTTATCTTTAGCTGATGAATTTAAAGAGACACCGTTTCACTTGTCTGATTTCGAGCTTTTGATATTGTTTGTACCGCTTCAGTGTTGCTCTTTATTTTACCCTTGCAGAAGACCTTTCTTAGACCTTTCTGAAACCAGCGGTATTGAAAAGAATAAATGAAGGGATTTATCCACATGTTTCCAAAACCAAGAAATACGGAAATCTTATAGAGCAAGCTGTTCAAATCAACACCTCCACCGCAGCAGCTGAAGATGAAGAATAATATCATATTCGTAGACCAACATAAAATGAAAAACGCCGAAACAATTAGCAGTGTCTTTATGGTGTTGATTCTCGCTCTGCTTCGATAATCGGTGATGCGCGGTTGCTGGTTTGCGGCTTTTGAACTTGCGGCCTTGTTCCCGCTTCGCGTAGAACGATTGAAAGCGCGCATTCCATCATTTCGAAGCCGAATGAAGATCGCTGTGTACACGAAAACCATCGCAAAAACAGGCAATATGAATTCCAGAGATATGGCGGCTGGTTGAAAGATGTTCTTGAAAGCAGGGTTGGAGAAGAATGATAATATGCAGTCGTTACCATCAAAGGATGCAAAATACCCCGACGAGAGCTGAAAAAGAAACCCTATTGCCCAAGGGAACAATGCGATGAATTTGAGGAGCCTATAGTTGGTATGTTGTCTGAAACGGATAGGGTAAAATACGGCACAAAAACGTTCCAGTGTCATCAGGACCAGATTCAGAGAACTAGCTACGATAAGTGACCAGAACGGGTACCTACTATACCAGTAACGGCAGATAAACGTAGCCAGACCTGGTCGATCTTTTGGCAGTGATGGCAGTGGTAGAACATAGGTAGCGATTAGGATAACCGACGTACATAGATCGATCAGGGATTGGTTGGCGATGAAGAGATTTGTGACACTCTGGAGATCATCGACTCTGGCAATAACAAGGAGCACGAGCCCATTGCCAATGATTCCAAATACGCCAAATAAGACATACACAATTGTGGTTGAGAGGTAGCTGAGCGGCCTGAGCCCTTCAGACGTTGAAACTGTACTAGAAACGCTTAAGTTATTCATACTTCAGACCAGACACCAGACACATTTATAGATTACCTGATGATATTCACCTTAGAAAATTAGTTGATTATTTTTCCAGAAAAAAGGTGCCGACAGGAGTAAACAACTAAATTCCAAGATAGTTTTATATTACTCCTTCGTATCGAATCGGGCATTAATAAAATAGGGTAAAATATATTGATGTATTCATCTCAGCAATGTCACATCATTATTCTTTCCACTTCCACATGTTTAGATTGATCCTTTTTAATTAATTAAACCACATGAAAATTGAATAATACAATTGTCCTCTTAATTGAAAATTGTTCAGCGTGACAAGCGTCGTTACGTCGAAGTAAAATTTACCTTGTACGGAAAGCACTTTATATAGCCCCATCGAAAATAGGAGACAGAAATTAGGTATAGTGTGTGTGTGTGTATGTGTGTGTGTGAGAGAGAGAGAGAAAGAGAGGGTGGGAGGGGAGGATTAACGATTCTACACAGTGTATAGCAGTACATCCGCTAGCATTTATTACCAGGTGGGTGTTTCATGTAGATGTTCGTAAGTTAAGAGCGACTTTAAGAACGACTGGTGATCCTTTCTAGTGGTGAATGGTATACATCAAAATGTTCATTGACGATCGTTTAGCGCATAAGAAAGGATCAACGGTCGTTCTTAAAGTCGCTCTTAACTTACGAAAAGCTATATGAAGATGGCCCCTGAACTGTCATGGTGAAAACGAAAGCGTTTGTATGAATATCAAATAAAAGTGAGCTTCATTCATGTGGACTTGCAGTGAAATTTGTATGAAAAGTAGAGTCATCAGGCCTGCTTCAATGATGAGCTGATAGATAATTCAATACATATTCGTTAAAGATTGGCATGTTCAAATTACATTTCATCAATATCTGCCCTTATGCACTTCCTGTTCGATCTTTGTGTATTTGTTTATTCCACTGAACTGACGTCTGCCATTCATCTCTGTGTTTCATTTAAAAAGGGAGTTTTCGTAAACGTGATGGGGACTACAACATAGAAATTTTATTGTCGAAAGCCATCATGACCAAACGGCCTTTGTAAAATCGGTGAATGAAAAAAACAGTGTCGTCCTGGACACTGGACAAGCTACTTATTTTTCGTCAGCTCCGAATCATATGACGATCTGTTGTCTCGGTTCCCAGATCTTCGACAAAGGCTGCTTTGTCATAAGGGCTTAGTTTCGACAATAGGTTCTTACATTGAAGTATTGCCCCGCGCGTTGTGGGCCAAATTTGTATTGTTTTCACATGAAGAAAGGGGAAAAAAGGAAGAAGGGGGGGGGGGGGGGAATGAGGACATTATTCAACGTAAGAACTTAACATAATATAGAGGTTTTCTAATAAGTGCTAAAAGAAGGCTCGGATTTTTTTCTTCAGTGGACCATATCTCATAAGATTTGGACGAGTTGTATAAAATAAATGCTAGTTTGCGATTATGAATTTACACAATATGGTTCATTAATTTTTGTATCATTCTGATTTGGAGTCCCATTAGCATTTTATAATAGGTAAAAAGATTGATGAATTCAATGATTATACAATGACACATGATAATGCCTCACATAATCTATCATAAGTTGAAACTAGTAAAGATTTAGGAGTGATTGTCGACGCAAAGCTTAGTTTTGACCAGCACTTTCTGTCAAAGATAATTAAAGCCAATAGGCTAATGAATCTAATTAGGAGAACATTAATTTTGTTTATCTTCACAAGGAAAACTTCTTACTCCTATACAAAGCATTGGTTAGACCTCATTTGGAGTATGCTCATGCAGTACGGAGTCCATACTTAAAGAAACATATTCAAGCACTAGAAAATGTACAAAGAAGGGCCACTAAGTTGGTACCTGAAGTCAAGAACCTTCCATATGAACAAAGATTGATTCAACTAAAACTTCCTACATTAGCATATCGCCGTGCGCGAGGAGATATGATCGAAACATAGTTATTTCACAGGTATGACCAAGAGGTATATAGTGCCAGATTTGGGTCAGGTGCATGGGCCTACTGGAGGTCATGATAAAAAATTGTACATTCCGAGGTCAGTAACTGAGAAACGTAAGAATTATTTTTACACAAGAATGAGGAAACATTGGAATAGCCTAAGTAATGAATTAGTAAATGCACCCAGTGTCCACAGCTTCGAGAATGGACTGGATAAGTATTAGAGATGTGAACCTGTGAAGTACAAGTTTGACGCTGACCCACCAGGACATGATCCGGCCAACCTAAAGAGGAGACAGAATTTGGAGCTGAATATAGTCTTAGACTACATTCAGAAGCATCCATAGGTATCCATAGGTAGGTAGGTAAAATAGATGCTTGTTTGTGTTTATGAATTTACACAATATGGCTCGTTAATTTTTGCATAATTCTCATTTGGAGTCCCATTATCATTTTTTGTGGGACACGCTGTAGAAACTATAAATTTATGCAAAAATCTAGAACAATAATGATGATGATGATAATAATAGTAATAATGATAATAATGATAATGACAATAATAATAATAATAATAATGATAATAATAATAATTGTGATATGATTAAACAACAGCGCTTAATGCAATATTTCTAAGCGCTCCATATACACGGAGTAATACTCCGACTTTAGCTCGGCTATACCTTGATCAGGCGTTCGAGCATTCAACAAAATTCCTTCCTACCGGCTACCTATTTACTGCACCTGGGTGGAGAGTGGCAGAGGTTGAAAAGGGCCTTGCCGGAGGAGGCAAGTAGCGGATGTTACTTGAACCACGACCTTGTCATACTTGTGGTTCAAAGTCCGGAGACTTATTCACTGACTGAGCCACAAAACCTCCACATTAGATCAAGTCCATATTGTGCGAGTGTTCCATATGCGTGGCATTATTCAACTTGGCTCATTATTTTGTTCCCACTTTTTCTTCCTTGTTTGTACAGATTTTCTCGATATTTCCCCACGATTATATTTTTCATTTATTTGTTTATTTTTATTTATTTTCAGTTTTATTTAATCAGGGTGGCCTCATCATTTAACAAACTGCTGTCCTTGAGGACCCTGAAATAAAAATCAATATGTACAATATTTACAAAGAATGAATACAAATGAAATTGGCATACACTAAAACAACAGATATATAAGAAACATTTATCGATGTACTACTACTATTGCAACGTCAGCATAATTTGATATCTGGTTTACTTCATTATGATACGGCTTTTAAAAAGATTAACGAAGTTTTTGAACCTTTTTTAACACAAATGTTAAACGTTTGAAGCAATACATATTAGAAATTTAACATTTTTTTTTTGTCAAACAAAACCTGATCACTTTATAATAGTAAAACGGTTTGTTTAAATCGTTTGAACTTTAAACTGCTATTACAACTACTGCAGTAACACTATTACTTCTATTACCAATATTACTACAGTTACTACTAGTCTTACCACTGCAAGTATTGTTATATCTACTACTTCATGTACTCGTGACAAGGTGAAGGAGGGCTGAATAAAGATGAATGCCCCTTTATCAATTTAAATAGAAACCGTTTCACTTGTCTGATTCCGAGCCTTGGAAATTGTTTGTACCGCTTCAGTTTTGCTCTTTCTGTTACCTTTGCAGAAGACCTTTCTTAGACCTTTCTGAAACCAGCGGTATTGAAAAGAATAAATGAAGGGATTTATCCACATGTTTCCAAAACCAAGAATCACGGAAATCTTATAGAGCAAGCTGTTCAAGTCCACGCCCGCTCCACAGCAATTGAAGATGAAGAGTAAGACCATATTCGTAGACCAACATACAATAAAGAATACCGAAACCATTAGTAGGGTCTTTATGATATTTCTTCTTGCTCTGCTCCGGTAATCGGCGATGCGCGGTTGTTGGCTTGCGATTTTTGAATTGGGCTTCTTCTCGCCTCGCGTAGAATGATTGAATGCGCGCATACTATCGTTGCGAAGCCGAATGAAGATCCCTGTGTACACGACAACCATAACAACGACAGGCAATATGAATTCCAGAGTAACGGCTACAGGTTGAAAGACGTTCTTGAAAGCAGGATGAGAAAAGAATGATTGTATGCAGTCGTTACCATCAAAGAAGGTAAAATACCCCGACGAGAGCTGGAATAAAAACCCTATAGCCCATGGGAGGAATGCGATGAACTTGAGGAGCTTATAGTTGGTATGTTGTCTGAAACGGATGGGGTAAAATACGGCACAAAAACGTTCCAGTGTCATCAAGACCAGGTTCAGAGAACTAGCTACGATAAGTGACCAGAACGGGTACCTACTATACCAGTAACGGCAGATAAACGTAGCCAGACCTGGTCGATCTTTTGGCAGTGATGGTAGTGGTAGAACATAGTTAGCGATTAGGATAACCGACGTACACAGATCGATCAGGGATTGGTTGGCGATGAAGAGATTTGTGATACTCTGGAGATCACCGACTCTGGCAATAACAAGGAGTACGAGCCCATTGCCAATGATTCCAAATACGCCAAACAGGACATACACAATTGTGGTTGAGAGGTAGCTGAGCCCTTCAGACGTCGAAACTGTACTTGGAACGCTGGAGTTATTCATACTTGAAAGATGTACTAGACACGGTTATATCAATCTCCTGATAATAATAATTCACGTTAGAAAATGAGTTGTTTATTTTTACAAGAAAAGAAATGTCAGGGGTAAATAACGGAATTACAAGATGGCTTTATATATGTTACTCCTTTCTATCGCTTCCATGGCATCCGGCATAGCTAGTTATAGAGGAATGTCACATCATCACTTTTCCACTTCCACATGTTTAGAGTGATACTGCATACTTAACTGAGCAACAGATAGACATTCGATGCATTAATCAGGTGTTCATCTTCTTAATTGATAAATGGTCAGCGTGAATGCGTCGTTACGTCGAAGTATACGTCGAAGTAAAATTTACGTTCTACGGAAAGCACTTTATATAGCCTCATCAAAAATGGGAGACAAAAATTAAGTACAGTGAGAGAGAGAGAGGGGGGGGGGGGTGGATGTAACAATTCTAGACTGTGTATAGCCGTCCATCCGCTAGCTATCACAAACAGATTTGTCATGGTGAGTATGCAAGCTGTCGTATGAAAGGCAATTATAGTAAACTTCATTTGCATGGACTTGCAGTGAAAGGTTTATGAAAGCAGAGTCAGCTTTGACTAACTGATATATTACCGCCCTTTCACACGTTAAACAAAATCGTCATGTGAATGATGATTCCAGTGAAAAATAAGGCTAATGACGAATATCTAGCACGTGTGAAACCAAACTAGAACATGATTAGCAACAGAAACACTAATTACAGTCACGATTATTATAGCAATCATTAAAATGGTGATACAAAATTATGTGTGAAAAGGCCCCTAGGCATTACCTATATTATTGATATTCCTTTAAAAGCCGCCCATGATAATGGTTAATCTTTCTATATATTGGCATGTCCAAGGGACTTTTCACACGTGAATCCTGAATCATCATTGTAATGATCATTGCTATTGTAATCGTGACTGTGATTAGCGTTCGAGATTCTAATCATAATAATAATAATAATAATAGACAGTTCTTGTATAGCGCATAACACATTATAAATAACGTCTCTATGCGCTTCCAAAGGACTTGGATATTATTACCCTGGCTTTAGCCCCGCAGCCTTTTACAGCGCTGGGGCGTTTCAAGGAATAAATTCCTGCCAGGTACCCATTCACCTCACCTGGGTTGAGTGCAGCACAATGTGGATAAATTTCTTGCTGAAGGAAACTACGCAATGGCTGGGATTTGAACACACGACCCTCTGTTTCAAAGTCCGAAGACTAATCCACTGGGCCACAACGCCCCACATCATGTTCTAGTATGGTGTCACACGTGCTAAATTAGCCTTATTTTTCACTGGAATCATCATTCAAATTACGATATTTTTACCATGTGAAAGGGCAGTATATTAAATTATCAATATTTGCTACCACTCCCTGTTTCATGTTTGTGTATTTTTTTATTCCGCTGATTGACGCAGGCAAAATTCGCATTTCATTTAACAAAAGGAAATAGTAGCAACACAAATTCCAAATGACCGTTGGAAAAAACCCGGACTGATGCTTTAATCAGTTTATTGATAATTAAATTGGGTCTCAAACGATATAAACTACAATACAGAAATTTACCACGGTGAATTTGATTCGGCAATACTCGTTTTGATCAGCCGCAACGCTGTAACAAAATGTAGGCTGACGTTCAGTAACAGCGCCCTGGCGATTTGTATTATTAGTTTTATTATTGTTGTTGTTATTGTTGTTGGTATTATCATTATTATTATTATAAATAAGTAAATAAACCAGTGCTTAGATTCAGTCTTTATTATCATTATCATTTAATGAGATTATTACCATGGAACTTAGCTTTGATTTGTTGCCCTTTGGATTGATAACTCTATTAGTGTTCGGAATCAAGCCAAGGCGTTTAAATGCAACAAACTTTACTTTCTATGATTTACCAAGTTGACAAAAGATTGTGCAACTTAAGTACTTAAAGTATCAATTAGTTATAAGTACAATAATAGAATGACTCGTGTGCTGCTTATGATTTTTTTTCCTGGCGATGAACTATTAATTGCTTTAGATGATCGTAGACACGTGACTTTGGTGGTCATCTCTCCTGTTCTTGCAGAATACTTTTCTCAGACCTTTCTGAAACCAACGATATTGGAATGAGTAGATAAATGGATTGATCCACATATTTCCAAAGCCCATAAATACAGATATCTGGTACAGCACGCTATTAAGCTCGATCCCTACCACACAACAAACCAAAGCAAAAGCAAAACCGTTATTCAAAGACCAGCATATCAGGAAAAGGAACGAGGCGGTTAACAATTTTTTTTAATGGTGTTATTTGTTGCTCGACTTCGATAATCTCCAACCTTCTCAATTCTGATAATGGGCCTGGGGTTTATTTCTTTATGATTACTGCGTCCAGAAACCTCACCATTAAGGAATCTACGCATCTGATGCGTAAACAACGACCTTTACCAATACTGGAAATACAAACTCTAAAAAAAAAAGCTCCAGCCGCAAAGGTTCTCATGAAGATGGTTCCCATAATGACACGTATAGCACAAACCGATTGTCTTCGACGAAAGAATATAACAGGACAAAAGAATGGAAAAGGAAACCAATGGCCCATGGGAGTACTTAAGCATCGAGTGTTAGTATGGCTGCGATATCTGTTGGAAAGGAAAATGGTGCAAAAACGTTCCAGTGCCATCAGGACTAGATTCAATGAACTGACAACTATGAGGGGCCAAAATAATTACTTGGTGCACCAGATGCGGCAGAGGAACTCAGAGAGGATTTGTTGATCAGATGGTACAGACTAGTGAGGGAAAACGAAGCTTGCGATAAGAACGATCGAGGATGAGAAGTCGATTAAGGATAGGTTGGCAATGAAAAGATTGGTGACACCACGAATATTTTCGACTTGGGCGATGACCATGAGAACGAGTGCTTTGCCGGCGACACCGAAGATACCGAAAACAGAATAGACAATAACAGAAGATAGATAGATGGCTTGATCCTGAAGACGTCGCAGGCTGTGTGCCGTTTTCCATTGTGTAGTAAGCCTGAAAAAATGCCAACAGCAGATACTTAAAGAGTTAAGAATGCATATGTTTTGAAGGATTTCTTTATCTGTTTCTGCAGAAGTCCTTTTAAAGCATTCCAGTGAACCTTGCTCTTCATTGTGGCAACAATCACATGCGAGGTATCCTTTATACTTTTTATAGTATTTCGTCTTTCACATGTCCACCTTTTACATTTATGCACATGTAAACAGTCTCCTTCGGTCCCTTGCAATTATGATCAGAGAGTGTAAACCTACAGATGCCGTGATAGAAGCAAGCCAAGTGAGGCTAAAAGTGTTTCACCATTCATGCGAATATAACGACGAAAACATAAGCAAAACAATCAACGGACACGGTTTTCAATAAAAGACTTTAATAACAAAATAAACCTTTTATTAAAATTAGCGAAACTTTATGCCATAACTTTCTTATTTTACATCTAATTTTGATGAATGTTTCAGTGTTATGCTTGTTTAATCTTTCCCTGTTGATTCAAATCAACATTTTTTCTGGAATGGACTCGACCTTTAAAGCCTTCTAATTAATAAAAAGCTTTACTAAAAATCTCTTTAAAAGGCTTTTAACAAAATCCTTAAACTCTAAGCCTTTGATTTAAATAAATAGGCTTTGATTTGAACAAAGGTCTTTTATTTAAGCCTCTTATTAAACCGTTCTATTGAAGCCTTTTATAAAATATTTTTCATTGAAAGTCTTTTAAGGTTAAGTCTATCCCCCCAAAAAATGTTGTTTTGAATCCAATATAGAGAAATTGAACAAGCATAACAATGAAAATGTCTTTAAAATGATGTAAAATAAGAAAGTTATGACATTTTAAAGTTTGGCTTATTTTTTTTTCTTCAAAAAACAGTATAATGTTATACTTATGCACTACTCAGGGCCATACAAATCGAGAGAGTCAATGATGTCCCTCATGCACTATTTATTGATTTTTTTTATTGTTTGAATTATATATATATTTCAATTTTTACAGATTCGACTAAAAGGACCAACATAACTGAACCATAACATGTTGAAATAATTGTAATATCACATGTTCAGTGGGAATAAATCCTTGCTTGACATGACAATGAGGAAAAATTTGAATTTTTCATATTTCATATGATAAAATACAATAGAAAGCGGGTAACGTAATCAGTCCCCTAATTTGCATACCGACCATAATGTGGATAACTCTTTTGTGAAATTAAGCAAAACTTAAAAATGTCATAACATTCTTTACCCGATTTTGATTTTTAAAATTCAGTGTTAGCGTGGTTGAATTTTTCTTTCTTTATAAATCCAAATAAACTTTTTGTTGGGGTGGACTTGTCTTTTAATAAACCTTTTATCAATGCTTTTTTGATAAAAGGCTTTTAATAAACATTTGATTGGTGAAGCAATAGCTATATTTATATATATATCAATAACAACACATATATATATATATATGTATATATTAATAACAACTGAGGGTGTTTCACAAAGATTTAAGTATGCTGACGCGTGCATGATATTAAACGCGCTTATTGACCAATACGCAGTAGTGCGCCTCCTCTTGGCATGATCTGACCAATGCAGTAATGCCTTTATAATGCACGCGACTCGGCCTTTAAGTGCGACTCTAAGTCATACTTAAATCTTTGTGAAACACCCCCAGTTATTATTAATATATAGATATATATATACATATAGTGTGAAAGAAATGGATGAAGAGAACAATGGTAGGCGTAGCTTAAATCAAGGTTTCCCAGAGCTATCTACCCTTTGGAAAAATTGGTGATGCCGAAAAAATGTCTCTGCCGGGAATCGAACCCGGGCCCCCAGCTCTGAACGCCGGCGCCTTAACCACTAGACCACAGAGACGGGTTTAGTGGCTAGGGCGACCCCGATCCGATTGACCGTCAGATAGACAGATTTTCGACACTATACCAATTATAATTTCCTTTGTCGGGTGAAGGTGGGTTTTGAACAATGACAAGCATATATATATATATATATATGTTGTTATTAATAAATATATAGCTATTGTTCGAAATCATTGTACGAATACCCATGTTCAAATTTGTGACTATGCTATCATCCTTCTTAGAATAAAAGTAAGTTTAATATCTAGTCGTATTGACGTCATAGCAGTCGTACGATTGGCTACGATTTGAACCTTATTTGGCCTTTACTCCAAAATAAAGGCTTACAATCTTACAAAATGTTATATTAGTATTCTTGTAATTAATTTTAAACTCAAATAAAATGACATGTTCCATTCACATTTTCAGAAAATGAGTAAAATGCAATTTGTTCCAAAATCAGATCGCAAACAGTCGTAAGGTGAGCAGTGGCCTTTAGTCATACTTAAATCTTTGTGAAACACCCCCTGGTTTATTAAAATTCCGTAGAAATAAAATCACCATGGCAACGCGTCTTTAGATGCGTCTTTTTCAGTGCGCTTCTTCTTCAGCGCATTGATTTCTTTGAAAGGTGAGCTTCACAAGCTGTATGCCCATGAACAGACGTGTTTTTCACTAATGTTTCTGAAACGGATTTTGAATTCTCTTTTTTTTTGTCACACCATTGGCACTGACGAAGAATGTGACTACCTTTCATTTTTTAGAGCAACGCTTCCTTCAAAATCTACAATTTTATTTCTGCGCCATTTTACTAAACCAATCGTGATCATGTTATTCCCTATAATGCAGCAGGCTTTTGTATACGATCAAGGAGAGGCAATTTCAAGAGTGTTTCACGAAAAGCTTTTAGGCATCTGCATTTCATCGGTAATAGATAAGCCGGGAGAAGGCCGAATGACTTAGCACATTTTACATGTATTTTATTCTTTGAAACAAGTGCTTCATATATACATCAATTCATGTCAATAAATTATGTAATAATATTTTTTTTTAATCACGTATGAACAAAACATTTGGCAATTAAGGCAAGATGCTAATCGAGGTTAGCCCCAAATAATGTCATTATCATAGTTTAAACAATTGTTTATAAAACTAAATCACAATATTGTACATCAAATACAATACTTATTCTACGTATTCCTGATACAGACAATTTTAATTTTTAGTGAAAGTATTTACACTATTTCAAGGCAAAAATATCTTCATTTTTCACAAAAATCTTTATACAGAAATTATTTGTTTTCATGCAGTATATACCAGACCAAGTTAACTATTATCTTCCAGTAGCATTAGTTTTAACGATTTGCTAAATATCTTGTGACTGGGGGTATATCAAATATTACTTGGCAGATTATTCCATTAAGTAGGACCAAAAAATGAAATTGATTGTTTTCCCAAATTGGTGGATTTTTTTTCACGAATCATATTCCGCTTTTCTCTATTTCTTGTATAGCAAGGATGGTCTATGAATGAAAAATAATCAATAAAACTATGCTGCAATCGATTATTAATTAAATCGTGCATAAATATTCCTATCAAATATTGGTATTGTTTAAAAATATCGAGAATATTTAGATCATAAAATAAAGGAATATAGTGATAAGTATAATGGTTGAACGTCATTATTTTAGCTATTTTTTTAAAGTAATAATATAGGGTTCAGGGTTGTTTTACACGTCCCAAACTTCACCATATGTGATATGTGGTAAAATAAATGAGTTGTATAACATAACTACGATTCTGTTTGTTACATATACTTTGTTTTCGTAACATTGATTTCAAATTGTTGGCATTGCACCACGCTTTTATATTCTTTAAATTGACACCAATTTCTGATAAATCAATATGTCGTTCATCGCAATTGAAAGTAATAATAAATTCGTGTAATCCGTAAAAAGCCAGACATTGAAATAATTTGATGAGTTTATCAGATCGTTTATACAACAACGACAAACTTGGACCTAAAATTGATCCTTGTGGAATACCGCATGAAATCGACCTGTATTTGGAATTTACACCATTATAATAATTTTTTTTCATGTTTCCTAAATAATCATTAAACCACTCTACTTGCCACGAATGCCATAGTGTTCTAGTTTCTTATAGAGAATAAAATGTTTAATCGTATCAAAAACTTAAGCAAAATCTATGAATATTCCTACTGTCATCTTTCCTTCATCAGTATATCTTGTAATTTGATTAATCAGAGTTATCAGAGAAAGTGTCGTAATGTATCAATTTCTAAAACCATATTGGTGTTTATAGAATATTTCATTTTTTTCTATGAAACGTGCATTAACTAGTTTTTTTTTCTTTCTTCAAATAATTTGCTAATCGCGGGTAAAACCGATATTGGTCTATAACTTCCAGGTAAGTCTTTATCTCCATTTTTGAAAACTGGTATAACCTCTACGACTTTTAATTTATCTGGAAAATGCCTATGGTAAATGAAAATTTGAATAGATGAGAAAGAGGTTTGCACATACAATCCATAGCATATATCAACAGTCGAACTGATATGCCATCATAACCACTTGCTTTAGATTGATCAAGTGTTTATGACATTTCTTTAACTTCTGAACTTGTTATTTGCAGGAAGAAAAATGTTTGACTAATGTATGGACCCATGAACTCTCGGTAATCACATATTCGAGCCACTATTTTTGTTCATTGATATAACCCCAAATTTTATTTGAATCTTTTCTTTTCCTGCTTGAAACTTATGTTCATAATGCAAAGAAAACTTGTGGTAATATCAATGAACTTTCATCTTCATATACTTTTCAAATTTGCGATTCAAAGATCTCACATTCACATGCGAAATTGAGCCTGCATGACTGAGAAGAGGCTTTTGTCGAGGAAAAAGTTTCACTTCACCCCGGTTGAGTGCAGCACAATGTGGATATTTTTTTTTAAGGAAAACATACCTTTGCTAGGAATCGAACCCACTTTTCTCAGAATGAAAGACGAGAGCCGTAACCACTAGATCACGACGCCCTCACAAATAAGCACATCGGGCACCGTGAAAATTGACATGGATTTGGACCACAATGTCCATATGCTGGATTTATATCATCTGGATTCTTTAGGATTTTTGATATTGTTTCGAAGGATCTCAAGTGAATGTATTGCAGTGTAAAACATCTTGCACAAAACAAAACTTTTGGTTTTCTGTATTTGAAAGTAAAATTAAAAACATGTGTATGAAATATCAAAATAATTATTTGGCAGATATTTAAAAATATAGGTTAAATAAAATGCAAACGAATCACTCATTTAATCAAATTATAAACTCTATCAAATGATATCCCACAGTTGTGGCTATTTTACTCTTAAGTGGGTAAAAATAATATATTTGGGGGCCATTTTGGACTTTTGCAAATTGGAAAACTTTCTATCTGGATTTGTGAGGACTTTTATCATGGTCTTCTGTGGACCTCAAAGAAATTCACTGCAGTAGAATATAATTCTATTGCAATTTCTTCCCAGTTAAAAGTTAAAATGACTGGACTATAGGATTAAATCTAGGTTTAACATATTATAGGAAAATGAAACACATAAAACAAGATAGATTGTGCAAAAACAGAAAAATCAAAGAAACATATAAACTAAAGTTTGAGAAAAATTGAATGAATTATAAAAAAGTTATATGATCATTTGAAGTTTAGATCTTTATTGTTATGTAGATCCTCCTATTGGCAATACAACAAAGATGTGTGATGTCACATTTGAACAGCCCATTACTGTTCTATACATTTCATTTAAAATGCCTCTTTTATCACATCTATCAGAATATCATGTATTCTTTCTATAGGGCATGTAATACATATTTTCAAAGAATACACTAAGGATACAGAGTTTGTATCACCCCAAGAAAGAGCAAAAATATATATTTTGTTGGTATTTTATAGTACTAGTCCATCAAAGGGAAAGTTGTTCACATGTGACATCACAACTATTTGTCGCACTGCCAATAAGAGGATGTCCATAGCATTAGTGATCGCAATATTCAAATTGTCATAACTTTCTCATTATTTGCCCGATTTTTCTCAAATGTGCTTTGATATTATTTTTTGATTTTTCTGTTTCTACAAAAGCTAACTTGTTCAAAAGGTTCCATTCCCCTTTAATCATGACCAATGCAAGTATTACTAGTTTTTATTTCTATTATTATGGTTTATTTTTTGTAGTTCCTGACACTGTTTCAATCGCTTGACTTTGGATACCTCTTCTGTTTTTACAGAACAGTTTTTTCAGACCCTTCTGAAACCAATGGTATTGGAATGAATAAATGATAGGATTGATGCACATATTTCCGAATCCCATGAATACAGATATACGATATAGGATACCATTTGGATCAACGTTACCACCCCAAGATATCAAAGCAAAAACTACAACTTGATTTAAAAACCAACATATGATGAAAAATATTGAGACAAACATCATTGTTTTAATTATGTTTTTGGTGGCGCGATTGCGATAATCCACAACTTTCTTGCTTCGGGAAAGAGGATCCAACTTCACCTCACTTCGTTGACAGGAATGGGAAAGCCGTACTGCTATAGATGAGTAAACGATGATAATGACTATCAACGGTAGTAGGAATTCCAAGAACACAGCCATGGAACCAAAAACTTTGAAAAACACGGGTTCCCAGTATGACCAGTAAAGGACACACTGGTTATCCTCTAGAATTGTATAACACACAACGGCAAGCTGGAACAGAAAGCCAATCATCCAGGGAAGAACTGCTACGAACTTCAGACGTCGAGTGTTAGTGTAGCTGCGATACCTCATGGGAAGAGTCATCAGGACAAGATTCAAGGAACTGGCAACTATGAGGGACCAAAAGAAGTACTTGGTGTACCAGAATCGGCAGAGGAATTCAGCTAGGATTGGCTGGTCTGATGGCAAATGCGGTAGAGGCACGACGAAGTTTGCGATAAGAACGATCGAGGATGAGAAGTCGATTACAGATTGGTTGGCAATGAAAAGATTGGTAACACCACGAAGATTTTCGACTTGGGCGATGACAAGGAGAACGAGTCCATTGCCGACGATACCGAAGATGCCGAATACAGTGTAGATGATGCTAGTGGATAGATCTCTCGATCCTGGAATTGCGGAAGTTGCCAAGAGTTCTGTACTGTTGTCCATGGTGAATATCCCAAGCTTGCAGAATAATGCCGATTGAGATTAGATAATTTCAAACAATTAATGTATTATTGACCAAATACTTCAAAGCATTCTGTTCTGTATTTGAAAGAGCACAAAAAAGGCTTTAATTTCTATTTTATCTCGTATGCTCAAACCTGAACGGTTAAACCAAAGCAAAACCACAAATAGTACAAATTAAAGTGTTGCTCTATCATGTATAACGCACCTTACGAGCTAGCTGATCAAATGTGCCTCATGCCACTAGAATTATCAGAGAAGATTTTCAGATGCGTTGATTTTTAAACGTGCTCGGAAGAATGAAAATGTTTAAACTCATGAAGGTGATGGACATCGGTTTATTTGCCTGGAGACGCTTTATTAAAACAAATTTAAAAGGACGATGATCAGATAACTTACTGCGCATTATCCTCCATGGTAACACTTTGATAGTCGTATTCATGATGCTTGACTCTCAAATAACATCTGTAATATGACTCTGTGGCCAACTCACAATAACATCAATAAAAAAAATAATGAACGTCATCATGTGTGTTCATATCGCAAGCCACCATAGAACTTTGCTTATAGAGATATTCATTTTGACAACCCAAGTATGTTTTGTAAAGATTGGATGATCCCCCAAAAAAGAATCGTTATTAAGTGTACATATATAATACATGTGTGTTTATTAAGAACTTATTAAGAATCAAATGTTTTGAAATACAATATTAAACTACTATATTTAAACTAAAAACAATAGAGATGATCGTTATATGAAAAAAAAATTTGCCTCGAATTCTTTCAAGGTGTATTTATTTTCGTTCACCCTCTCCTTGATGACCTTGATACTTCTGTCGAAGTTAGCTATCGTTCTGATGTACATTGTCGTATTCATAATCAATACTTCTTCGTCTATTCATATCCTACACTGTTAGAGAATTTATCCTTAAAATAAAAGAAGTTCCTGCAGCAGAGTCTCGAGAACACCTGTAATCTTACCAGATTGTTTAATCTTCCATTATATCATGTAAAAGATTACAGGAAATTGGTATTTGGTGTATATGGAACCTTACAAATTTCCTTAAATAAAACATCATTTTCCCCTTTTTGTTAAATTGTAGAAAATTCCTGTTTTATGAATTTACAGAATGATTCTGTAATTGCTATCTACAAAATCTTTGTTTTTTCTGTAAAATCATTTTTTTAACATTGTAGGTCAGACCTGTTCTGTAAAATTGTAGAAAATTCCTGTTTTATGAATTTACAGAATGATTATGTAATTGCTTTCAGCAAAATCTTGTTTTTTCTGTAAAATCAGGGATTTTTTCACAACGTAGGTCATCTGAATAACCCACGCAAACAATATTGCAAGTAGCATTCAAAAGCGTTCACCAATTACAAGGTAATAGATCAATTACGTAATTAATTCAATTTTTTGTAATTTTAATTGTAACTGAAAAAATATAATTGACTTTGATTACTGTCAATTACTTTTAATTACATTCAATCACTTTACAATAAACTTACTTAATTTATGATTTAATTTCATGACCTTTTTCATGTCAACTGCTTCAGCATCAAAGAGTGTTATAGGCAGAATCCACGCTCTTTAATATTATAAACATTCATCTTGTCAGTGTCTCTGTAACTTAGAATCGTGTTAAATTGGTGATACTAACGTTAGTACATACATAATACAAATTCAATTCATTTATGACTTTTACAGAAAGTAATTGAAATTATGATTGTAATTGCATGACAAAAGTAATTGTAATTGAAAAAATGTAATTTAATTGAAAAGTAATTGTGATTGAGCATTTCTTCAATTACTTACTTGTAATTGTAATTGAAGAAAGTAATTGAGCCTAACCCTGGTGTCCACAAGTAATGTGATCTAGTAATTTAACCACCAAGTTCGGTTATCCAATCAGATTCTTATAATCACCCACACACTATATCCTTGAGTTAAATTTTTTTCCTGTTGAAAGCTTTTTGCAATATTCACTCAGTGCACTAGTGCACTAATTAAGTGTACATTAATGTGATGAAAACGGAGTCGTTGATATCCTTAAAAAAAATCAAGTACTATACTTGTAACCTAAAACAGTATTTACATTGATACCAACATCTATTGTGAAGATTATGTACATTTATAAATCAATATTACATAAAAATCACCTGTACAAAATCTGATTTTCGAAAATTAAAGTTCTCGCCAAGCAATTGTTTACGATCCCCCCCCCCCCCCAAAAAAAAAGGAGGGGAAGAGAGAAGTGTGAAATATATTTATTTATAATATTATTTTCAGAATATTACGTCAAAATCTACTACAATTTTTTTTTTTTTTTTTAATAAACATGTCGAAATTTCTGCTCGCTCGCTTCGCTCGCACCTTTCATGAGATTTTCCTGATACGCCATTATGATGCCCCTTCGAAATTTTTGCCTCATTACGCCATTGTCAAGAAAAAGAAAGGGGGTTTGTGCAAATCTTAATAATTTAAAATCATATCGTCATCACGGGTGGCGTTTCGTCAAGTCACGCGAAACTTTACGTACAACTGATTACTGATGACCTTCTCTTTGGGGTCAAACCAGGATTCTACTTTTATTCTCATGTATTCATATCAGTTTAAGGCTAGGATGAACCTTTATCTTTATCAATTAAATCTCCCTTTGTTAACGAGTATATAACTACGATATAGCGGTAGATGTTTATACCTCGCTCCCACTTTCATGCCCCCTGCTCACGTTTGAGAGACATAGGAAATACATTTTTGTACTCCTGAGACGCCCTCGAAATGCACATCGAACGGGCTTGTCAGGATAACGTGCTGTACAGGGCAGGAGAGGTGGTCTTGCACGATTTCCTAAGAACTTTTCTTTCCTCTCTTTCCTTTATTTTCTAACTGATATAGATTCAACAAAGAAATTAATCTGTTTTGAAAAAAAAAGGAAAGCAAATTACAAGGCAACAATAGTCAAAACTGACTAGTTTGCCTATTCAAAATAACAACAACAACTTTCATGCCATGGTTATACTAGTATACGAATGTCCTTACGTAAATCTAGAAAAATTTTGAACCATTTGATTTTTTTTATTACAATCACGAACATTGCCAAGAGTGACCTCAAGATCTCTTAAGATCTAGTACGATTACTTCGATAACTCCACGATTTATACCACGATTTCAATCGTAACGCCAACTGTGACAGAACGTGGGAACTAGGTATTAGTCTACTCTTGCTAAATCAACGTATTGGTGTCCTTCCGATCCTAGTGTAACACTTGTTCCCCAATTTAATTGTCCTAACCAAAGCTGTTTACTCATCAATTTGCCCGTTTCAGCCCTCATTTAGCCATATCATTTATTTTGAAAAATTTCCGGGTAAGGTAATTAAAGAAAAACGATTTGTCGTCTTTTTTTCATTATTCAATATTCATTTGCGCTGTTTCGGAATCTGGATATGGTTGGTATCCCTTGGCTACGACGGTTTCTCTTTTTATTTTTGCAGAAGACTTGTTTCAATCCTTTCTGAAACCAACGATATTGGAATGAATAAATGAATGGATTGATCCACATATTTCCAAAGCCCATAAACACGGATATCCGATAAAGAAGACCATTCGTATCAATTCCTCCACCACAACAAGCGAAAGAAAATAGTACAATTTGATTCAGAGCCCAGCAGAGAATAAAACAAAGTGACACGATAAACAAAGTCTTTATGGTGTTTTTTGTTGCGCGATTGCGATAATCGATCACACCTTGGTTTTTAGAAATGGAGTCAGACTTTATCGTGGAACCCTGACGCTGTTTAGAGAGGGCGTCTGTTTTCAACCGTACCACTATAGATGAGTAAACGATGATCATCACGAGAACTGGTATAAAAAATTCCAAGGAGATCGCTACGGCTCCAAAAACATTTCTCAAGATGGGTTCCGAATTAGAAAAGTGTAACAAGAGACACTGATCGTCTTGGACAATTGTATAAAATACAACAGTAAGCTGGAACAGAAAGCCAATCATCCAAGGCAAACCTGCTATGAGCTTCAGACATCGAGTGTTAGTGTAGCTGCGATATCTGATGGGATGGTAAATAGCACAAAGACGCTCCAGTGTCATCAGGACAAGATTCAAGGAGCTGGCAACTATGAGGGACCAGAATAAATACTGGGAGTACAAGAATCGGCAAAGGAACTCGGCAAGGATCGGTCGATCTGATGACAAAGATGGCAGAGGCACAACAAAAATAAATATCAGGGCGATCGCGGATAACAGATCGATCAAAGATTGGTTGGCGATGAAAATATTGGAGGCACCACGGATATTTTCGACTCGGGCGATGACAAAGAGAACGACTCCATTACCGACGATGCCTAAGATGCCAAACATAGTGTAAATAATGGTAGTGGATAGATAGCCTGATTCTGAAGATATCATAGGTAGAGTACTGTTATCCATGATTGCTAAACCCTTTCACACATTTGATCTTTGAAGACAGTATGTAGATGTTCAGAAATTCCCTTCGTATATTTCTTTGGAGTACTGAGGTTATTCTTTGTATTGTTCAGTAACAATAAATCACACATAATTTATTATTAAAGATAAATCTCAAAACATTCAAAACAAGCTTGAATGTTTTAGCTCTTTACTCTAAATCGATCTTATCCACCACGACTGAAGTGTAAAGAGTATACTGATTAAGTTTATCCACTGCGAACTCGTTAGTTCTCGTTTTCATATCAATCATATGACAATTTCCTTGAGCCCAATCGTTAAGACGTGACGAAGCCGTTGTTCTGGTCTTTGAACACTACCCTTGGTGCAATTTGGTAGTCATATGCATGCAGTCATCAAGACGCGACGAATTAAACCGTTGTCCAAGTACTTATTTGACGATCACCCATGATCCAATTTCGTAGTCCCATGCATGCAGAACCTTGTTCAAATCCATTTAAAATGCCAGCAAAAATGCAAAGATATTGTCACTTTGTCGATGATTTGTATTCAACTCTAATGGATACGATACGTCCTTAGGTCACTTACGAGGCGGTGGAGAATGAATACCTTCAGACTGAAACCTTATGGGTGTTTCATGAAGCTATTCCTAAGCTTATGAATGACATTACGCACGACTGGTAACCCTTTCTTGTCCTAAACGATCCTTATGTTGGTGATTCTAGCACCTAAAACATGTTCCAGTCATGCCAAAGACGCTACTCCTGTTGGTCGCGCGTAAAGTCGCGCGCGCTTTACGAAAAGACCTCTATTGATGTAAAAGCTTTTACCATAAAGGTTAAGATAGACTCGACCCGGCGACACGTATTACTATTACAACAATAAAATTATAAAATTGCAGTGATCAGTGACCGGATTCAATGCTTTTCATAACTAGATGCACAATTTATTGGCAAAAAGTAAACATTATGAACTATGCCCCCTTCTTTCTATAACTCCTGATGATGAGCTTGCTCGAGACCTTTGTTGGTTTAGAGATTTCTAAATTAATTAAGAATGGATGTGTTATAACAAGGAAATGATTAAAGAGAATAGTCATCAATCCACAAAACGATCGAGGCGACTCAGCATCACAAACCTTTCCAAAAGAAATAAGCAATCTGCCATGATAAACAAGTACGAGATAAAACAAGTTCTTACAGTTCAGTAATATAATACATCGCATAATCGACAATCTTGTTTGAAGAATTTGACTGATAAATTCAAAATACTAAATGACAACATATTTCAGCAGTGTAAAGGTATTAACTGTATATAAGCGTATAATTATTATTTTAGCTGAAATCCGATCTACATGTACGTTAATCAAAACTCTTGTCGTTGACGAGAATCATGTTACACAGGATTTCCTAAATAGTCTCGGGGTGCCCCGAGACCAGTCTCGGGCCGGTTTCTAATCCGGTGTAAACGCACAAACCTACCCGAGGCCCCTTCTGTGCAAATCTATCTCGGACCACCTCGCGATGTGTTCCGACACCGGTCTCGGGAAGCCCCGAGACAGCTTTGGTAATTCGGTGTAAACGCACAAAAAGCTGTCTCGGGGTGCCCTGAGACTCGTTACTATTCCGGTGTAATAGGGGGTCAAAAATTTAGGTCAACTTTTTGGAAACCAGTCACGGGTAGCCCCGAGACTTGTCTCGGGTACGACATCCGGTGTAACAGGGTAATACCATGTAATATGTTGAAGCTCTCAATTAGATGTATTATCCATTTTTAAATCCGTCTTTCGGAAAGGACGTTTATTAGAGGAGTTTCCCACCTTTGCGCGTTAACAGTTGTTAAGAACCAAATGTACTATTCATATTCAAGAGTAAGGGGAAATCCTGGTGTAGTGACCAATCTGCATCCCCCAATCAATTGCATTGGGGGGAGAGACCTGCCAATTGTAATGATTCAGTTCGCTTTTCGCCCCCCCCCCCCCAAAAAAAAAAAAAAAAAAAAAAAAAAAAACACCAAATAATAATAACTCCAAAGTAAGGAAATTGAAATAGCGGTGTATCGCCTTTTTTATTTGTCATCTGCGCTGTGTCGAAATCTGGATATGGTTAATATTCCTTGGCTACGGCGGTTTCTCTTATTTTTGCAGAAGACTTGTTTCAATCCTTTCTGAAACCAACGATATTGGAATGAATAAATGAATGGATTGATCCACATATTTCCAAAGCCCATAAACACGGAGATCCGATAAAGAAGACCATTCGTATCAATCCCTCCACCACAACAAGCGAAAGAAAATAGTACAATTTGATTCAGAGCCCAGCAGAGGATAAAACAAAGTGACACGATAAACATAGTTTTGAGGGTGTTTTTTGTGGCGCGATTGCGATAATCGATCACTCCTTGGTTTTTAGAAGTAGAGTCGGATTTGATCGTGCCATCCCGACGGTGGTTAGAAAGCGCACCTATTTTCAACCGTACCACTATAGAAGAGTACACGATGATCATCACGAAAACTGGTAAGAAGAATTCCAAGGTGATCGCTACTGCTCCAAAAACGCTTCTCAAGATGGGTTCCGAGTCAGATATCAACAACAAGATGCACTGGCCTTCTTCGACTACTGAATAAAATACACCAGTAAGCTGGAACAAAAAGCCAATAATCCAAGGCAAACCTGCTATGAGCTTCAAACATCGAGTGTTAGTGTAGCTGCGATATCTGATGGGATGGTAAATAGCACAAAAACGCTCCAGTGTCATCAGGACAAGATTCAAGGAACTGGCAACTATGAGGGACCAGAATATGTACTGGGAGTACAAGAATCGGCAAAGGAACTCAGCTAGGATTGGTCGATCTGATGGCAAATATGGTAGAGGTACGACGAAGCATGCAATAAGAACGATCGAGGACGAGAAGTCGATTAAGGATTGGTTGGCAATGAAAATATTGGTGACACCACGAAGATTTTCGACTTGGGCGATGACAAGAAGAACGAGTCCATTGCCGACGATGCCGAAGATGCCGAATACAGTGTAGACAATCGTAGTGGATAGCTGGTTGGATTTTGAAGATGTCATAGGTAGAGTACTGTTATCCATGATTCCCGAACCGTTTGAAGGCAATATTTTGAATTGTTTTCCTATCGGCCTATATAGATGTTCAGAATATCCCTTCTCTTTGTACCATTCAAAGGTAGTTTTGAGTTTTTGAGTGTCATATAATGTCAATTATGATAATTTCCTTGAAAGTCATTAAGACTTGACGAAGCTGTTGTTCTATATAGTATTTGACGATTACCGTTGGTGCTATTTGGTAGTCCTGTTCATGCAGTCATCAAGACGTGACGAATT
Source organism: Lytechinus pictus (assembly GCF_037042905.1). Lineage (NCBI taxonomy): Eukaryota > Metazoa > Echinodermata > Echinoidea > Temnopleuroida > Toxopneustidae > Lytechinus > Lytechinus pictus. Next base: position 5,016,578 of record NW_026974141.1, read on the forward strand.
ATACCTTTGCCGAGTACTTATTTGACGTTATCAACCTTATGGAATTTGGCAGTCCATTGCATGCAGAACCAAGTTATTCAAATCCCTTTAAAATGCCAGCAAAAATGCAAAGAAATTGTCACTTCCAATGATTTGCAATCAACACTCCTGTTATGTGGATAGGATTCGTAATGCAGGTCAGTTATATAGGCTGTGTATAATGAATACTTTCAGATTAAAACCTGGGTGTTTTATGAAGCTGTTCGTAAGATATTACGCACGATTGGTAAACTTTTCTCGTCCTAAACGATCCTTATTCAAACGATTCTCGCACCTAAAACATGTTCCAGTCGTGCCAAAGACGCTACTCCTGTTGGCCGCGCGTAAAGTCGCGCGCAACTTCACGAAAAGGCCTTTTTCGATGTAAAATCTTCTACCATAAAGGTTAACATAGACTCGAACTGACGACACGTATTACAATAACAACAATAAAATTGTAACATTGCAGTGATCAGTGATGAGATTCAAGGCTTTTCATTACTAGATGCACAATTTATTGGCAAAAAGTAAACCTAATGGATTGTGTCCCCTTCTTTTTATAACTCCTGAGGATGAGCTTGCTCGAAACCTTTGTTGGTTTGGAGATTTTTTGATTAATTAAGGATGGATGTGTAATAACAAGGAAATGATTAAAGAGAATAATCAATCCACAAAACGATCGAGGTGACTCAGCATCCCAAACTTTTCCAAAAGAAATAAGCAATCTGCGCTGCCAGGATAAACAAGTACAATATAAAACGTGTTCTTACAGTTCAGTAGACCCTAATTGTATAGGCCTAATACATCGCATAATCGAGAATCTTCTTTGATGAATTTTATTGATAAATTCTAAATCCTAAATGGCAATGTATTTTCAGCAGTGTAATTGTATAAAGTGTATAACAGTATAAAGGCGTATAAGTATTATTTTAGCTTAAATCCGATTACGTTAATTAAATCTCTTTTCGTTGACGGGTATCTTAATACAAATTATCTATCGATTGCGTTTGGGTTTAGGTCTACTCTTGCCATAGCAACATAAGTGTCCTCGCAATCCTTTAATGTAACACGTATATGTATATATATATATAGGCGTAAAATAATCCAGGCATTGACGATAGACGCAGCTTTCAAGGTATCTCATTTAATGCTAGCTTTTTCGGCCAGTAGGGCCTTCTTCAGGCTTATATGTATTGAAACACACAAAACAAAATATAACAAAACCATACAAATGAAATCATAATAACAACAAAGTAAGTAAAGGGTAACAAAAGGTACAGAACAGAAGGATAACAGTAAGATGACAAAAACAAAAGAGGAGGTCATGAATTAAACGAGATGGTTTGGTACAATAGAAAAGGATTTGGTAACTTCTATTGTACCAAACCATCTCGTTTAATTCATTACCTCCTCTTTTGTAGTTTTTTTTGTCATCTTACTATTATCCTTCTGTTCTGTACCTTTTGTAACCCTTTACTTACTTTGTTGTTATTACGATTTTATTTGTATGGTTTTGTTCTATTTTGTTTTGTTTGTTTCAATACAGATAGGCCTGATAAAAGGCCCTACTGGCCGAAAGCTAGCATTAAATGAGATACCTTGAAAGCTACGTCTATCGTCCATGCCTGGATTATTTTACGCCTATACATAGCACATGACGCGCTGCATCACACGTTATGCAAAGGGCCCTCTTCCTTTGTATATATATGTATACATGTATTATCCATTTAAACACATCCGTCTTTCAATTTTTTAATTCAAGTATCTATTTCCAAATTCAATAAAAAGAACACAATGAGAACAAAATTATATATTCACAAAGAAAATATAAATCATAACAAAAACAAAGTATCAACAGAACATAACCGAAACAAAAAGTGGAAATGAGATAATAATGGTTGGCACAAAATTAGATGGGGTCACCAACTTTGCACAATCTTTATTTTTCATCTGCGCTGTGCCGAAATCTGGATATGGTTGGTATTCCTTGGCTCTGACGGTTTCTCGCATTTTTGCAGAAGACTTGTTTCAATCCTTTCTGAAACCAACGATATTGGAATGAATAAATGAATGGATTGATCCACATGTTCCCGAAGCCCATAAACACGGAGATCCGATAAAGAAGACCATTCGTATCAATACCTCCACCACAACAAATGAAAGAAAAAATTACAATTTGGTTCAAAGACCAGCAGAGGATGAAACACATTGACACGATAAACATAGTTTTGATGGTGTTTTTTGTGGCACGATTTCGATAATCGATGACATGTTGGTTATCAGAGAAAGGGCCAGATTTTACCGTGCCTTCTTGGTGGTGTTTAGAAAGGGATCCTGTTTTCAACCGTAACATTATAGAAGTGTAAACGATGATCATCACGAAAACCGGTAAGAAAAATTCCAAGGAGATCGCTACGGCTCCAAACACGTCCCTCAAAAGTGGTTCCAAATCGGTTAAGTACAGCAAGAGACACTGGTCTTCTTGGACGATCGAATAAAATATAAGAGTAAGCTGGAACAGGAAGCCAATTATCCAAGGCAAACCTGCTATGAGCTTCAGACATCGAGTGTTAGTGTAGCTGCGATATCTGATGGGATGGTAAATAGCACAAAAACGCTCCAGTGTCATCAGTACAAGATTCAAGGAGCTGGCAACTATGAGGGACCAGAATAAATACTGGGAGTACAAGAATCGGCAGAGGAACTCGGCAAGGTTTGGTTGATTTGATGGCAGAGATGGCAGAGGTAAAACGAAATTAATTATCAGGGCAATCGAGGATAAAAGATCGATCAAGGATTGGTTGGCGATGAAAATATTTGTGACACCACGAAGATCTTCGACCTGGGCGATGACAACGAGAACGATACCATTGCCGATGATGCCGAAGATGCCGAATACAGTGTAGACAATCATAGTGGATAGCTGGTTGGATTCTGAAGATGTCTTAGGTAGAGTACTGTTATCCATGATTACCGAACCTTTTGAAGACAATATTTGAATCTGTCCTATATGCCAACTTAGATGTTCAGAATATCCCGGACCCGTTGTATCATTTAAAGGTAGTTTGGAGTATACTGAATTAATTCATCAACGTGCTCAGTAACACTGAGTTGTAAATGAATTTATAATAAAAGAAAAATCTCTAAACATTTGAATAAACCTAGATGTTTGAACGTTTACTCTATTAGACGAATCCACTATAAAAAATGTATTGACTATTTGATGCACTGATCAGAATTATCCTCGGTGAGATCGCTCGTTCTCGTTTTCATATAAAGTCAATTATGACAATTCCCTTCAGCCCAGCCATTAAGTCGTGACGAAGCCGTTGTTCTATACAGTATTTGACGATTACCGTTGATGCAATTTGGTAGTCCTATGCACATGTCATCAAGACGTGACGAATTGAACCGTTGTCCGAGTACCTATTTGACAATTTGGTAGTCCATTACTTGCAGAACCTTGGTCAAGTCCCGTTAAAATGCTGGCAAAAATGCAAACAAATTATCCCTTTCAATGATTTGTAATCAGCTCTAATGTTATGTGGATAGGATTCGTAATGCAGGTCGGTTATATAGGCTGTGTAGAATGAATACGTTCAGATTACAACCTTCTGGGTGTTTTATGAAGCTGTTTCCGAATAACATTACGCACGACTGGTAACCCTTTCTTGTCCTATAAACGATCCCCGTTCAGATGATTCTAGCACCTAAGAACATGCTTCAGTCGTGCCGAAGACACTACAAGTACATTAAAAGTATATAGTGTCTTTGGTCGTGCGTAAAGTCGCGCGCAAATTTACGAGCAGCTTTATGACACACCCACCGGGGGAGTGTTTCATCAACATTTTCATCCGACAAGTTGTCAGATCTGACATCTTTCTCTGATGTTGATTGGCTGAGAGGTACTGTTACTATGGTAACTGTCGGATAAAATGGGACTTGTCGGATAAAACGTCCGACAAGTCCTTTCATGAAACGCCCCCCAGGCCTGTGACATGTATGATGTAAAAAGAAAGAAAAAAACCCCTCCATCATCAAGGTTAAAATATGCTCAACCCGACGACACGTATTTAGGAGGTAGCGAACTGACCAAAAAATGTGTGTTGACTATCATTAACTGTGTGTAATAAATTGCTAGTCTTAACGCGTAGGTTTTGGTAACTGTTAGTGATTCAGAGGACAACTTAGCCTACAAAATCTATTTTTGTAGAGAAACATGATTTTTTTGGGAGAAATGTACCTGTTTACCACTTGCTTACACAATTGTTGTGAAATGGATTTATTGGAAGTGAATTGGTGGGTTATATCACAAGATCACACTCCTCAGAATAGTGCATTATGGGTAATAAACCTGGCCTTATATGAGTAGAAGACGACTTGAGGTGGGGCTATATAAGGCTGCTGGTTCGTATGTCCTTAAATATTATAACTATAATATTGTAATCTTGCAGTGATCAGTGATGATTCAAACCTTTTCTTATTATTATAAATACACAATTTATTGGCAAAAAGTAAACCTAATAGGTTATGCCACCCTTCTTTCAAGGCCCTATACCTCGTGAGGAAGAGCTTCCCCGAAACCTTTGTTAGCACGGATCAGATATTTCTAAATTAAGGATGGATGTGTAGTAACAAGGAACTGATAAAGAGAATCAATCAAGTAATCAATCCACAATCAGCACCCCAAACTTTTCCAAGAAAAATACGCAATCTGCCAGGATAAACAAGTACGAGATAAAACAGGTTCTTAGAGTACAGTTTCAAATTTCGAATGACAATTTAATTATAAGATTTCAGCAGTGTGAAGGTATATAAAGGCGTATATTTCATAAAATTGTTAATGCATAGGCCTATACCCCAAATAAGTTACATGCTGGGAAATATATGTACGAATTCGATGACGACGTCGATGTGGCTCGTAAAGCTTCGAAGTTCGTCGGCGGTAACTGGAGCCGCGATCTCGAATAATTTATATCGAGCTCGGATGACATCAGCTTCAAAGTCCCGAAAAGCGTAAAAAAGGCTGAATTAAAAATCGTTGATGATTGATTTGTTGTTTCTTCATAACTTAAGTCGGAGCTGGACCTAACATAGCCTTAGAACATTAAAAATAGTTGTCCTACATAAACTTATAAAAATATCGCTATTCTTAACACTACACTATCGTTAAAGGTAGCGACCTGCAAAACTGTTTCACATCAGTCTCACATATGGGTAATTACTCTAAAACATATTTCTAGCTAAACGATTAAATAACAAATCAGTCAGTCTGCAAGTCCCTATGTTAATGAGCAAATGAGCAATATTTATCCAAGTCCTCTCGTGGCTGAATTCATATCACTGCAAAATCTCATGAATTGTGAGACTTTTTCTAAAAGAATTTAACCATTTTTTCCTTAAGTAAAATTGATTATTTTTATACCATGGGAAAGAGTAAAGGTTACTCTTTTATATTGGTTATTTCTTTTGAATAAAATATTATGATTAATAAGTGAATTTCAGGCCTGAAAAGAAGCCTCTAATGGAGTTTTCTTCCTCTGTTTTTTCTTGCAAATTGTGCAAAATTTTGAGTTTTAGGCGCAAACATTATTATATCATCGGAGAGCTCAAACTCTAGATAGGTCAGCAGCCAGCTTTTTCCATCAAGATGCCAGACGAGATTTCTGACATTTCTGAGTGGCATAAAAGCTAGAGTTCTGATTGGCTGAATAAGGTTTTGAAGATATTACCACATGGTGAGTGTGACCTTGCAGAGGCCCAGTGTGGGGAACATTGGAATTTGCGTGGGAGTGTGGTCTCTATGACTGACCAATCAGAGCGCCGTATTCTTGTTTTTGAGCTGCTAAATGTACTTGGCCCATGAAAATCTGGCTGCTGACCCATCTAAAATACCTCTTGTTATGAAAATTATATCATATTAAAGCTTAGATCTTCAGCTTTATTATAATGTAAAAATCATTTGGGCTCAAACAGAAATTAAGTGTAAGAACAACAGCATTTGTTGCATGAAAATAGTTATTTTGTTTCATGTTTTAGATCAAAATTTTCCCATATATTACAACATTTTTTTTTAAATCCAAACACATGACCTAAAAGAATGATTTTTCTTTTTTTTAAAGAACGTGAAATTTGTTCTATATTTAGAGCAGCAATGGCCGAATAAAAAGAGGTGTTTTTGGTCTGCACCAAGCTCATTAACAATGCAAAAACACTCTAGTCATGAATATCACTTGGATAAAAGAAGCTACTTTTTGAGGGCTTGCCGAATGCCTCAAATGCAAATATAATTGTACGAAATCCACTACGACATTTAAATTGTCAAAGGCAAACAAAATATGCTTATAAATATTAAACAAACATAAAAAGAGTTTACGATACAGAAAAAATTCTAAAACCACTTGTTTTATATACTGACTTTGAAATGACAAACAATCCGTCTCAAATAATCATAAACTTGATAAACATTAATTATTTTCTTTTCTGGATTATAGATCACTAAATGTTATATTGATGAAAATGTAATTTGTTGTGACATATTGATGCAATAATTTTTTGAAAATCATAGCTTTCTTCAATTTTGCAACTTTTAATAATCATATTATCATATTCTCATCCCGGGCGGTGATTCCCTTCGTCTTTCGTGCCTTATCAGATTTACAGGGTTCTGCTGCCATTCTCATTTAGTATTGTGAGCATTAGGTTAGGTTGAAATCCGTTCTTTGCAAATTGTTATTCCAAAGTTTTATCATTAACGAGTATCTAAATACAAATTGATAGCAGTAGTGTTTGGGTTCAGTCTACTCTTGCTGGCTACGCACTACAAATAATAATTCCTCGTAATGACATTGGAATAGCGATATGTTGTCTTTTCTTTATTTTTCATCTGCGCCGTATCAAAATCTCGATATGGTTGGCAGCCCTTGGCTACGACGGTTTCCCGTATTTTTGCAGAACAATTGTTTCATTCCTTTCTGAAACCAACGATATTGGAATGAATAAATGAATGGATTGATCCACATGTTCCCAAAGCCCATAAACACGGAGATCCGATAAAGAAGGCCATTCGTATCAATACCTCCACCACAACAAGCGAAAGAAAAAACGACAATTTGGTTCAAAGACCAGCACAGAATGAAACACAGTGACACAACAAGCATTGTTTTGATAGTGTTTTTTGTTGCGCGATTGCGATAATCGATGACATGTTGGTTGTCAGAGATAGGGCCAGATTTTACCGTGCCATCTAGGTGGTGTTTAGAAAGTGATCCTGTTTTCAACCGAAACATTATAGAAGTGTAAACGATGATCATCACGAAAACTGGTAAGAAAAATTCCAAGGAGATCGCTACGGCTCCAAAAACGTCCCTCAAAAGAGGTTCCGAATCGGATAAGTACAAAAAGAGGCACTCGTCTTCTTGGACAATTGAATAAAATACACCAGTTAGCTGGAACAAAAAGCCAATAATCCAAGGTAAACCTGCTATGAGCTTCAAGCATCGAGTGTTAGTGTAGCTGCGATATCTGATGGGATGGTAAATAGCACAAAAACGCTCCAGTGTCATCAGTACAAGATTCAAGGAGCTGGCAACTATGAGGGACCAGAATAAATACTCGGAGTACATGAATCGGCAAAGGAACTCGGCAAGGATTGGTTGATTTGATGGCAACGATGGCAGAGGTACAACGAAATTAAGTATCAGGACGATCGAGGATAAAAGATCGATCAAGGATTGGTTGGCGATGAAAATATTTGTGACACCACGAAGATTATCGACCTGGGCGATGACAACGAGAACGAGACCATTTCCGACGATTCCGAAGATGCCGAATACAGTGTAGACAATCATAGTGGTTAGCTGGTTGGATTCTGAAGATGTCTTAGGTAGAGTACTGTTATCCATGATTACCGAACCTTTTGAAGGCAATATTTGAATTTGTCCTAGAGACCTGTTTAAAAGTCCAGAGTATCCCTTTGTATCATTCACATGTAGTTTGAAGTACTAAAGATATTCATCAACGTGTTCGTAGCAAAAAATCGCAAATAAAATTATTTGTTAAAGAGAAATCTCTAAACAACTTAACACAAACTTAAATGTTTGAGCTTTTACTATAGATTAAACGAATCCACTATAATAAAAAATGTAAAGACTATTTGATGCACTGATCAGAATTATCCACGGTTAAATCTTTAGTTCTTGCTTTCGTATAAAGTCAATTATGACAATTCCCTTCAGCCCAGCCATTTAGTCGTGATGAAGCCGTTGCTCTATATAGTATTTGACGATTACCGTTGATGTAATTTGGTAGTCCTATGCATGTAGTCATCAAGACGTGACGAATTATACCTTTGTCCGAGTACTTATTTGACGATTTGGTAGTCCATTACATGTAAATCCTTGCTTATGTCCATTTAAAATGCCGGTAAAAGGGCAAACAAATTATCACTTTCAATGATTTGTAATCAACTCTAATGTTATGTGGATATGATTCGAAATGCAAGTCACTTATATAGGCTGCGTAGAATGAATACTTTCATATTACAACCTTCTGGGTGTTTTATGAAGCTGTTTCCGAATAACATTACGCACGACTGGTAACCCTTTCTTGTCCTACAACGATCCCCGTTCAGATGATTCTAGCACCTAAGAACGTGCTCCAGTCGTTCCAAAGACACTACAAGGACACGACAAGTATATAGTGTCTTTGGTCGTGCGTAAAGTCGCGCGCAACTTTACGAACCGCTTTAAATGACGCACCCACCAGGCCTGTGACATGTATGATGTAAAAAGAAAAGAAAAAAAAAACCCTCCATCATCAAGGTTAAAATATGCTCATCCCGACGACATGTATTAAAGACTGTGTGTTTATAAATTGCTGGTTTTAAAATGTAGCTTTTGGTATAACTGTTGGTGATTCAGAGGACAACTTAGCCTAACAAAATTTATTTTTGTAGAGAGACATAAACATGATAAATGAGTACCTATTTTACTACTTGCTAACACAATATGATATGTTTTATTGATTGCAAGTGAATTAATGGTGGGTTAAAGACCGCACTCTTTAGAATGTTGCATTACAGTGGAGGACGACTTGAGGTGGGATTAAGGCTGCTGATTCGTATGTCATTAAATATTATAACTATAATATTGTAATATCGCAGTGATCGATGATGATTCAAAGCTTTTATTACTATAGATGCACAATTTATTTATTGGCATAAAGTAAACCTAAAGGGTTATGCCCCGCCCCCTTCTTTCTATGCCTCATGAGGAAGAGCTTCCCCGAAACTACTTCAAGTGAGGGTTTGTTTAGGCTCCACTACACTTTATTTACCTTACCGCTGTTCCTTCTCTTTAAACAGGTTGGATGTCATGGTTTTTCATCTGTCTCTGTCCAGTGCTATCTTGCATCATTCTTTTATCGTTCTGTCTGTCATCTCTTCAATATTTCCAAGCCAGTTTTCCTTTTACGTCCCCTCCCTCTTTTGCCTTGAAATTTTCCCTCTATGATTTTCTTTGACAAAGATTCATGTCTTCTAGTATGGCCATAAAATGAGAGTTTGCGTTCTTTCATTGATATCAATAGTTCTTTCCGTGTGAGATCGATTAGTTTCATATCGTTTGATTTCCTTTCCTTCCATGATATCCGGCACATTCTGCGATAGGACCACATTTCGAAGGCCTCTATTTTCTTTTCCATACATGGGTTTAGTGTCCATGTCTTACTGCCGTACATGAAGATGGACCACACATAGCATTTGGTGAGGCGTAATCGTGTGTTACTGCTTATATTCCGGTTGGTGAGAAGTTTGTTAAGTTTTGAGAAAGTGTTCTTTGCAAAGAACACTTTCTCAAAGAGCACACTTTACTACGGCTACTTCTACCTGAACCCCCAAGGTCCATAACCCGCTATGATACTCCGAGTGATAAGGTGTCACTTCATGTGACGAAAACTGGTAAGAAGAACTCCAAGGTGATCGCAACTGTTCTAAAAACGTCCCTCATACATGTCATAAGTGGTTCCGAATCGAATAAGTACAAAGAGGCACTGGTCTTATTGGACTGAATAAAATACAGCAGTACCGGTTTTAAAATAAACTACTAATAGTGCAGTACCAGTATCGCATTTGTACCGGTTCACAATATTTATCTCACACCAGACCATTATTTTACCAATTAAAAACTCTTGACAGTATTCGACATTAATACACTACGAAGTTTATTGTTCATATTCAAGTATTGAAATGGGATGCTACCACCATCATTTCATAATTTTTATACTTTAAATAAAACTATTCATGATTACCCCACCCGTAATTCTTCTAATTTACATTTAGTCAATCCGAAACTACTAATTGCCCTGAGATCCTTAGACATCATGGTCCTGTAGTAGGGGAGAGAGATAGGGTTCCCATGCACCCGAATGATATATTTTTTTAACCTACATTTTTGTAATCCGTAAGATGTGAAGTGAATGAATTTTGATGTTCCCAAAACGAAATATTGTCCCATGGGGTTCAAAGTCAAGATGGCGTCCAAAATGGCCGCCATATTCATGGGATTTGGATTTTCGTACATAGATTCCGACACAAACATTCATTTGCCACAAAATTAGTGTCATATGAAAGATAAATAAATTTTCTACAAGTTGATACTTTTCAGGGGTGATGAAATGGTAATTCGGTTGAGATTTTAATAAGAAAAGTGCAATTTTGAGATTTGTTTCCCAAAAATAGAAAAATTGCGAAATACATGATTTACCATAAATCTAAAGAAAATAGCGGAATCGCCTCAAAAATTTCTAGAAAACTTTCCTCATACACAAATATTAAGTGGACGAAATTCCAAATCGACGTCGTTTTTAGTCACAAACTTATAATGTCTCAAACTTGAAAATTCAGTTTTCAGAAATTTAGCTTTTTTACTCATATCGGAGACTTGGATATACTAAAGTATATTGTCACATTTTCAACCCAGAAAATGGAAATAGGCCTTAATAAAATGCAAAATTATCTATTATTTTGTTGGTAAAATTTACTACAATCTCTTTATTCTTAGATTTAAAGTCGGTTGATATAGTTTTTAAAAGAATTAAGACTTTTTGCCAAAATTTGTATGTTTTTGGTAAAAAAATTGCACATGCACTGTTATTGATCAGATTTATTATGAATATCAGTAATAAATGCACAATCTCAACATTTGATATGAAAGAAGATGTATCAACGAGAATATTGGCAGGCTTCATGCCACCATAAGTATCTTCATTTGCTTCAGATAGAAGGAAAATATGGTGAATGTATTAAGCGATTTTGCGTTAAAGTGAGGCCAAAAAGCAACCTCAGTGTGGCAGTCACACCCATGAAAACGATTGCAAAGTGATGAATGGTATGTCATTCAAATAATACAATAGCTTAGATCAGCCTCTCGCATCGATTGTATTGGTATGACTAACACACCCTAATGTACAGTATGTAATGTGCATGGTAATAGAAATGTATCTGATTCAGAAGGATGCAAAGACAACAAGGTGTTTCTGTTATATTATAAAGAAATTTATTTAATGAAGTCTCTTGGAAACATTTATAAGATACACTTGCACTGCAGGTAATAGAGATGAAGTTCTGACACATCAATACACAACTCAAAGGAATATGTCGAAGCTACCCCCACTTTATCTGTATTTTGAATCTATGGCCTGTATTCCTAAATCAGGTTTATCTTCGAACACAAAATTAGTGTCATATGAAAGATGAATAAATTTTCTACAAGTTGATATTATTCATAGGTGATGAAAAGGTATTTCGGCTGAGATCTTAATAAGAAAAGTGCATTTTTGAAAATGTTTCCCCCAAAGATGAAAATTTGCAAAATACTTGATTTACCATATATCTAAGGAAAATAAAGGAATTGCCCTGAAACTTTCTAGAAAACTTTCCTCATATTAAATTATTAAGGAATTTAGTTTTTTTTACTGCATTTTACAGACTTAAATGTACTATTTTGTCATAATCCTTACCACCCTTTTTCACCATTTTGATAAGTTTTTCTAACCTACATCTTTTCAATCCTGGAGTCGTACACTGAATGAATTTATTTTGATGTTCTGAATACTTGAATATTGTCCCTTGGCCGCCACTTTGACGGCCATCTTGGATTCTGACAAAAGAACTCTATTTTGAGGGTATTCTGAGTATGAGAAATTAATTGAGTGGGTTATCTTTATTCTTTACAATTTAAATCAAACAATTCTGATACATTAAAGTGCCAAAAATGACAAAAACCTCTTTCTGTTGACCAATGTAAAGAAGGGGAAGGCATTTTTGGAACATTGAGATGTGTATGGCTGTGTTATTAATCTATTTAATATTTTCAAAAGTAGAAAATGTGGTGACGAATCAGTACCACGGAAAACGCCTCCTGTAAATTGCATTTTACAACTTCCAACAATTAACTTATATCATGTCAAAATGCAAGCTGTATGGTTCTTAGGGAGGACTTTGACAAACAGGCAGTCAATCTTAGAAGTCATTGGCAGGCTCATGTGCTACATTTGGGCGATCTTTTTTAGCTAAAACTTTGTGCCAATGTGATTTTGAAAGATATATTCCTGATCCAGAAGTTGTAAACTTTGGACTGGAAAAGCAATTTTGCTTGCTGCAAAATTCAAGAGAATTTTATTCTCTTTGAGAAAAAAAAACATGGAATTTTCTAGGTTGCCATCCGGGCAACCATGATGGCAGTTTTGGTTGCCAACGTCACCCGGGCGACCGCTAATTTCGATTCCTGCTTTGGAGTGGGGATGGTGGATGGAATTTCCCTCACGTGTGATCTGTTCCTTTTAAGATTCCTCCGTTTGGTTTTTGATACTTCGTAAGACCTGGGTTCCTCACAGACTTTGGATGCTTTAGCTGGTATCCAAGTGTGTTATCATGGATGTATAACTCTCACTGGCTGTCCTCCATGCAGAAGTGGTAGATCAGAACTTGCATGTCGATAATGCACTTTATTCACCTTGCCTTGCCTATTCAAGAGAAAATCAGTGGCAGTAGAATCTCTCGAGAAATAGTGACTTGATAATGTGGTTCTGATGGGTCTACCAAATAACATTTCTGCTGGTGATCTAAAGTAACTTTCGACTGGTGTTGCTCTCAGGTTCATCATTGCTAGTTGACTGTCTTGGCCAGTCTGAGAAAATTTTGTCAACAGATTATTGACTGTACGAACCACCCTCTGAGCTAATCCGTTTGATCTTGGATAGTGTGGAGAAGAAGTAATGTGCTTGATATTCCACTTCTTTTTTTTCTGCTGCCTTGCTTGATGTTTCTGGCATGTTTCACTCTGCTTTATCAACTGGTCGATGTCCTCGTTGATGTTTGACAAGAACACTGTCTCACGAGCAAGTCAGCTGGTACTTTCGATTCCCATGTGTCCTAGGTGAAGCTGTCCAAGAATATCATTCCTCAGTGACTTCGGTACGATGACTTGACTTCCCGTGAAGAGTATTCCATGTGATAATCCGATGTTATCTCTATACGACCAATACTGCATAAGGGATTTCAAAAACTCTTGGATTGTTTCAGGCCAACTCTTAGTAACTATCTGCCATAATGATCTAGGTATTGGATCATTAGCTGTTTCTCTCTGAAGTTCTGTCCTCTTGTGTTTTCCGAAGAGTAATAAGTCGATCGCATATGCGAATCTTTTTCCTAACGGTACATCGCATGCTTCCTTGGGATTACAAAGTCAACTCAATGAATTGGAAAGAATCATGTTGTTTCCAGGTCGGTAATTGACTTGAAACCTGTTTCCTTGGACTTTGATTATAAGCGATCGCTGTAGATGCGGCAGTGCACTTGTAAGAGTTTTTTCCATATAATTTCCAGTGGTCTGTGATTGATTATGACTGTGAATTCCTTCTCGAACTGATATTATAGAAGCGTTTGATACCAAACATTAGGACTAAGATTTCCCTCTATGTTTGAGTAGTTGGACTGTGCAGTGGAAAGTCTTTGGATGCAAACGCAGCAGGTTACCATCCTGAAGCAAGGCATGCTCCTAGATCTTTCATTGATGTATCCATCTCGACAGGCCTCTCTCTCTGGGTCATAGAACTGTAGGCATGCACCTGATGATACTGCACATTTCAGGCTGTTCAAGGAATGTTCATGATCATCGTCCCAAGTGAACGGTACTTCCTTGTGGAGAAGTTATCGAAGTGGTGCTGACTTTTCCCACAAATTAGGAATATATGCTGCTAGGTATTTGAACAATATTAGGCATTTCTGAATATCATCCTCTTCGTCCTTGGGTAATGTGTTGGCTTCTACCTTGCTATGATCTGAGTAGATATCGGATCTAGTGCACTTGGAGCCAAATAAGTTGATAGCTTCTTTCTTGATTGTGCACTTGGAGCTGTTGAACACTGACCCTTCTTGCTTTGCCGTCTTAATGAACAAGTACCGATTCTTGTCGTGTTCCTCCACGTTGATCTTGTCCTTCAATTAATGTGCTGCACTTGCGTGGTGCGTCTATGGTAGGTTTAGCGAAGTCCTTGACATGAAGCATAGTTTTTTCCTTTGAAACTACCAATAGCATCGAACTGCTCTGGAAATGCTTGTACGAGATCCTCATCACTTGTGATAAGTATTTGTTCAGGTTTAGGGTTAGGTGTTGGTGTGTCATAATTGTACATTGAGTAAATTGTGATAATTCCAAGGTCAGTGCAACCTAACAACCCAAGGATAGCTGAAACCTTGACATCTGGTACATAGAATGTCTATGTTGACCATTTTGGACTGTACCATTTTATGTCAAATTAGTGTACCTTTACATTTAATTGGAATCTCACCATAAGCTCCAAGTTTTACTGGTGTTTGTTTCACTAATGATTCCCACTTTGAACTTTATATTTCCTTGGCGTACGGACTATGATAGTGTTAGTACTTGCACTTGAGTCAACTCTTAGGTAGAGCTTATGTTGACCGGCTCTGTGTGCATATGTAAATGTTAGCAAATGCTACTGTGCCTTCTGAATTTACGATTGTGTGTGGTCCATTGGTATGTATTATGTCAAATTATGCAAAGTTGGATAGACTGCCTTTAGACCGATAATGATCAGGATCTGTGATAGTATCATGTGCTGTGTCCATTTCGCTGATTGGTTAGTTCTTTCGACGTTTTGATTTTGATCGTGATTTCTTTTGTTTTGGTAAACGACCATCACATACCATGTCAGATCTTCGGTCATCTGAACTACGTTATGGTTTTCAACTATGATCACTTTTTGACTGACGACAGAATTACCCCAAATGATTTTTACTGTGGAGAGCAAATTCCATTAATATTGACCCCCAAATGGTTCATAGTTGTCTGAGAATGAAATTGAGGTTTTTTTCCTTCATTATGAAAGCAAACGGAACAGAGTTGTAAACATAAGAGATATACAATAAACAGAATATTGGCTCTTCATAAATTTAGAAAAGAGTTAGAACGTGTTGGAAAATAAACCTGATTTTGGAATACAGGCCATAGATTCAAAATACAGATAAGGTGGGGGTAGCTATGACATGTTCCTTTCAGTTATGTATTGATATGTCAGAACTTCATCTCTATTACCTGCAGTGCTAGTGTATCTTATAAATGTTTCCAAAAGACTTCAATAAATAAATTTCTTTATGATGTAACAGAAACACCTTTTTTCCCTTTACATCCTGTTGAATCAGATACATTTCTATTACCATGCACATTCTATACTGTACATTACGGTGTGTTAGTCATACCAACACAATCGATGCAAAAGGCTGATCAGAGCTATTGTATTATTTGAATGGCATACCATTCATCACTTTGCAATCGTTTTCATAGGTGTGACTGCCACACCGAGGTTGCTTTTTGGCCTCACTTTAGCGCAAAATCGCTTAATACATTCAGCATATTTTCCTACCATCTGAAGCAAATGAAGATACTCATGGTGGCATGAAGCCTGCCAATATTCTCGTTGATACATCATCTTTCATATCGAATGTTGAGATTGTGCATTTATTACTGATATTCATAATAAATCTGATCAATAACAGTGCATGTGCAATTTTTTACCAAAAACATACATATTTTGGCCAAAAGTCTTAATTCTTTTAAAAACTATATCAACCGACTTGAAATAGAATAAATAAAGGGATTGTAGTAAATTCTACCAACAAAATAATAGATAATTTCGCATTTCATGAAGGCCTTTTTACATTTTCTGGGTTGAAAATGTGACAATATACATTAATATATCCAAATCTCCGATATGCAGTAAAAAAAGCTAAATTTCTGAAAATTGAATTTTCAAGTTTGAGACATAATAAGTTTGTGACCAATATTGATATCAATTTGGAATTTCGTCCACTTAATATTTGTATATTAGGAAAGTTTTCTAGAAATTTTCGAGGCGATTCCTTTATTTTCCTTAGATTTATGGTATGTCATGTATTTCACAAATTTTCAATTTTGGGGAAAAAATTATCAAAATTGTACTTTTCTCATTAAAATCTCAGCCGAATTACCATTTCATCACCCCTGAATAGTATCAACTTGTAGAAAATTTATTTATCTTTCATATGACACTAATTTTGTGGCAAATGAATGTTTGTGTCGGAATCTATGTACGAAAATCCAAATCCCATGAATATGGCGGCCATTTTGGACGCCATCTTGAATTTGAATCCCATGGGACAATATTTCGTTTTGGGAACATCAAAATTCATTTAATAAACATCTTAAGGATTACAAAAATGTAGGTTAAAAAAATATATCATTCGGGTGCATGGGAACCCTACCTCCCTACCAGACTACTTTCCTTGTAACTTGCCCCAGTGTATTATTTGACCCATTTAACCATGGTATAGACAAAATAATCACATTTCTGGATATTAAACTATGTCGGGTTTTTTTTAGGTAGCAACATCAATTTTAGACTCCATTTTTTGAAGCTATCTTGGATTTTTGAACATACTGGACCACTGACTGTCCTTGTAACTTGACCCAATGTATTATTTGACTATTAAAAACCATGGTCTAGACACCAAAATCATATTTCCCAGGTCGAAATAATATGACCTATCTCCATTTTAAGTATTAATAACCATTTTAAACTCAATGATTGGAAGCCATCTTGGATTTTTGGACACATCACACCACTGGCTGACCTTGTAACTTGTTTTATTGTACTACTTCACCCTTAAAACCATTGAATAAAAACCAAATAAAAGGCCACTCAGATGAATTGTGGATTTTCAGCCTTTTTGGGCGCCATCTTGCTGGAGGGCTTATAATTCACTCTAGCCTGTATCAACAATTTGTTTACCCCCTAGACCATGGAATATAAATCGAAATATGATTCTAGGGTGGATAATGAGTCAGTTGTATCCCTTTTCAGTGAATGGCGGCCATCTTGGACGCCATGTTGAAAATAACCACTTTCCCGGATGCGGATTTTGGTCGATCTTTAGTATGTTATTCCTGAGGTCAAATTGTACAAAAAGCTGTTGAAAAATCATTTGTTGAAATTTGTTCCGGGTAAGGGTACTTTTGGTCGTATATTGACCCGTCTATATGGATAAAAGTAGAGGTTAATCATGTAAAACATCATTGTGATGATATCTGCTTAGTTAAAGCAGCAACGAACCAGCGGCCTTAATAACGCTTCCTCAAGTAATGAACTACTCAAATCTGGCCAGCATAATGCAACATTCTGAGCTGTGTAGTCTTGGAATATTGGCCTACTTGAATGATAACGCATTAATTCACCACTCAATATGATTTATACCCCATTCTTTGTGTTACAAAGTAGCAAAGCAATTCCTTTCCTCTCAAAACATTTTAGTATCTCTGTATTATCATAGGCTAATTCATTCTCTGAATCATTAATGGTTATCTAAAAATGTGTGGTAATTTTTAAATTAGACTAGTTATTTCATAACACACAATTAATGAGAGATATCTGCAAGCACAGACCCATATTTGACACTTTAAGTAACAGGTCCAGAGTTAAGAGTAGACGCCAAATTCTACGTCTTTATCAATTATTGGTAGAGCCATGGATGTTAGAGGGTAGAGCCAGCCACAGTACATAGTAAATCTAGTCTCGGTAATTCAGACTCTGCATTATGCACTATGTGAATTGCGAAAACCAAGGGTCTGTGCCAGCACGAAAAGACCAAGGATCCATTTTGTGCCCGGAGAACATGGAGAGAAGCACCTGTAACAAGTGGAGCGCCTCGCAGTCTCACCTGCATTACGCGATTAAATATAGCAGCAGTGCTGACTTTGAAAACTACTATAAAATAATCATTAACAAAAAAAACACCATTCATATAATGATACAATACTACGTTCATTGGCCCTTAATGACATATAAACTTGATGTGACATGAGACTTGTCATTGATACTTAAATAACCTTTATATCCACTTTTAATAAACTATATCTATAAACTTTGAAAGTTATGAAAGCGATTTAATAACTACCTCCAACATGGTCAAAGTTCATACCCCTTAATGACCTTTGACCTTGGTCATATGACCTGAAACTCGCACAAGATGTTCAGTGATACTTGATTATACTAATGTCCAAGTTGTATGAACTAGGCCAATGCCATTACATAATTATGATGGTAATTCAACAAATATCCCCCAAAATGGCCAAAGTTCATTTACCTAAAAAGACCTTTGACCTTGGTCATGTGACCTGAAACTCAGGCAGGATGTTTAGTAATACTTGATTAATATTGTGTTTAAGTTTCAAGAACTAGGTTCATATACTTTCTACGTTATGCTGTCATTAAAAAAAAATAAACCTACGGTTAAGATTTGATGTTGACGCCGCCGCCGCCGTCGGAAAAGCGGCGCCTATAATCTCACTCTGCCACTATGCAGGTGAGACAAAAATGAAGCATGAATTTATAGGCCTGAACCCCTTGATATGACAATATATACTAAAGAGAAATGCTGGAGAACTCTGAAATGAACTTTTGTCTACATTGATTTGTTTAATATTATGTCCTCATATCCAGCTGCATGGTACAAACTATCTAAATGATATGTTTCTAAGCTTAAAATGTTCATTTGGGTAGCATAGTTGGTATAAAAAGTTACTCAATGTTTTATTTTCATTGACTATAAAATATAAGAAATATACAGAAAATGTATTTATATACTTGAACAAACATAATCATTCTCGAGACAAGAAATGTTACACCTACCCACATGATAGTATCAAAACGTAGTATCGAAAGAGAGAACTGTAAAGGAATAATATGATGCTGCATTAAAACATAAAGTCTAACATAATGTATCATGGAGGACAGGCATTACTATAAAATAATACTATAAAATTGCGCGCGACAATGAATGCATCGCTATGGTGACTAATAACATTCTTTGTAAGAATAAACGTACATCATCTCTCATCATGATTATGTAAAATGAAGTATATAGGCCTACATACAGCACTCAACAAATCATGTAAAATACAAAAAAATATTACAAAGAGAGGAAATACAAACGGTGAACACTTCACTATTCCTTTCAATTGAAAATCAATTAGATTTGATTTGATTGTTGTGTTGTTTTAATATTTCAAAAACAAAGGTATACTAGTATAATATTTTCAACTGAATTAGTAAGCGAAATGTTTACATCGTAATTCAACAAATACTCCCAGCTTGGCCAAAGTTCATTGACCCTAAATGACCTTTGACCTTGATCATGTGACTTGGGCCTCAGGCAGGATGTTTAGTATTATTTGACGCACCCTATGGCCTAGTGTCATGAAATAGGTCTATATACTTTCTAAGTTATGACATTTCAAAAACTTATATAACCTTAGGTTAAGATTTGAATCAGAATGTTGACGCCACCGCCGCCGCTGTCGGAAAAGCGGTGCCTATCATGCGTATCATGCCTATAGTCTCACTCTGCTATGCAGGTGAAACTAAAATTAAGCATGAAATGTGTAGGCCTAAACCCCTTTACATGACAAAATATTATAAGAAAAATGCTGGAGATCTCTGAAATGAACTTTTGTCTACATTGATTTGTTTAATCTTATGTCCTCATATCCAGCTGCATGGTACAAACAATCTAAAGGATATGTTTCTGAGCTTAAAATGTTCCTTTGGGTAGCATAGTGGGTATATAAAGTTACTGAGTGTTTTATTTTCATTGACTATAAAATATGAGAAATGTACAGCAAATGTATTTATATATTTGAAACAAACAGATATAGTACACGAGACAAGAAATGTTACACCTATACCCACACGATAGTATGCTGCATGGTACAAACAATCTAAAGGATATGTTTCTGAACTTAAAATGTTCCTTTGGGTAGCATAGTGGGAATATAAAGTTACTGAGTGTTTTATTTTCATTGACTATAAAATATGAGAAATGTACAGCAAATGTATTTATATATTTGAAACAAACAGATATAGTACACGAGACAAGAAATGTTACACCTATACCCACACGATAGTATGCTGCATGGTACAAACAATCTAAAGGATATGTTTCTGAACTTAAAATGTTCCTTTGGGTAGCATAGTGGGAATATAAAGTTACTGAGTGTTTTATGTTCATTGACTATAAAATATGAGAAATGTACAGCAAATGTATTTAAATATTTGAAACAAACATATATAGTACACGAGACAAGAAATGTTACACCTATACCCACACGATAGTATCAAAATGTAATATCGAAAGAGAGAACTGTAAAGGAATAATTTGATGCTGCAACAAAACATAAAGTCAATTGATTGTGTCTCCCGTAGGACAGACAATACTATAAAATTGCGCGGGACAATGCATGCATCGCTATGGTGACTAATAACATTCTTTGTAAGAATAAACATACAACATCTCTCATCATGATTATGTAAAAGGAAGTATATAGGCCTACATACAGCATTCAAAAAATCATGTAAAATACCCAAAAAAAATATTACAAAGAGAGGAAATACAAAGGGTGAACACTTCACTATTCCTTTCAATTGAAAATCAATTAGATTTGATTTGATTTGATTTTCGTGTTAATTTAATATTTTAACAAAGGTATACTAGTATCATATTTTCAACTGAATTAGTAAGCGAAAGGTTTACATTATAAAAATGAGAAAGCATATTTTATTCTAATTAAAATACAATGTATGAATTATGCCCTGCATTTGTTTCTCTTTTAATCAATCGTTGAAAATATTACACGATCAAAAACTTAACAATAAAGAAAATGCTGGAGACTTTCAGCCCAAGCACTTTAGGAGCCTGGCCTCGAAAGGAAGGGGGGACTTTACTACAGTGCAATAACAGACACTTATATTTTATTTCATAATAATTTGGGGGAAAACAAATGAAAATTGATAGGGAAATAAAATAACATTTGCTCATAGAATTTATCAATGTTATAATATTTATAACATTGAGAGCGGTGTTGGCTCAGTCGGTAACGCGTCTGCCGTCGAACCAAAGATCGTGGGTTCGAGTCCACCCCGGGCGGATGACTGAAGCCAGTGCGTTTTGTGTAAACGTCTCTCCCATGTTTCATAGATGCAGGCTATGTTACAATGGAAAACACTCCGTCCCTCGGATATGACTTTAAATGGAGGACCCGTTTAGAGGAGAGTCACTACTTTTGCACGTTAAGAACCCACTGCACTATTCATATAAGAGTAGGGGGAAACCCCGGTAGAGTGGTCCACCTGCATTCCCCCCAATCAGTTATATCGGGAGGAGTGACCTGCGGGTCATAGTGATTCAGTTCGCTTTTCGCCTCCCAGGCACAGGTGACGCCAAACAGATAATAATGATAAAAAATGATAATAAAAAACATTGATAAATTGTATGAGTAAATGTAGAATAATCAGCATACTTATGTTCCTTCAATATATTACTAACCAATGTAGTTATTTGATACACATTTTGTATACGAAATAAATTATTACACCCCACCAACATGATGGCACCAAAATCATAACATCGAAATAGGATATTGTCAGGTATAATGTAACACTACAACAAAGCATATACATGATATAACTATGTAACATTTTTCGTCAGAATAAACAACATACATCATCTAAATATGCCTGTACACTAGCGTAAATGCTGGGTGATAGGGAATATATCCCCCTCAACTTTCGGAGGGGGTGGCCTATTCAATCACCCCACACATTTTTCACGACACTAAAACGATAATTGTTTTAATCGACCGATGATTAATATTAGTGTATATGCATAGATTTATTTTTAAATGCCGCCAAAATGCTCTTAAATCGCAATGCTTTTCGCGCGGTTGCTCCGCTCCCGTGCTCATTCTGACAAGAATTTGAACATATTCCATCGTTCAGATATATTGCAAACGTTATATTCGCTGTATTACAAGAGTATGGCAATATTGAGTTCATTTACAAATGGTATGACTCCAATTACTTTTGAATATGGTTATTACATTGAATATGGTTATTACCAATATCCTTTAAATACACCGGCGTGGATGGGGGGGGGGGGGGGTGGGCATATTCTGTCATCTTTGTGTAAACGGGAGAAATGATATGGCATGAAGGAGTTAATGATGACATTGAACTCATCAATACCGTTAACAAGATAAACCTACACTAGTCTAGGATTACTATGTATATATGTATGTATGTACTGTATTGATTGATTGATTGATTTTTTGGCAAGTCACCACAACATATATACAGTAGCGTTAAAAAACAGGCTTGCACAAGGACCCACGAAAGCTCGAAAACCTATTTCCAGTGGGTCCTCGACATGTGTAGAATTACGATAATAAAATATAAAATTGTACTATTTCCACAAAGAAACACAAATAAAAGATAATTTACTAATAGCGATAAAGATATAGAGATGATATTTACAGGAAGAGTATGAAGAAGAAAAGAAGATATGTATATACATTATATATTCTTGTATCCATTTTATAGGAGCCTTTAAATCGCAGTAATCAACATAACAATCTAATGAATATTTCAAATGTGAATGAAATTTTGTTCAGAAATTCGAATGTTGCATCATCTTTGAATATAATTTAAAAGATTGTTAAAATATTTTCCTTTATATTTACATCATTTTGCAATCTCCAAGTT
The DNA here is from genome assembly GCF_037042905.1 of Lytechinus pictus. Lineage (NCBI taxonomy): Eukaryota > Metazoa > Echinodermata > Echinoidea > Temnopleuroida > Toxopneustidae > Lytechinus > Lytechinus pictus. Next base: position 5,039,747 of record NW_026974141.1, read on the forward strand.
TCATTTCGTTATTAATTCATTAACAAGTGACTTGTATTTCCCCTACACTATATGCAAATTGTTTTTTTAACGCCTGAAGTAACCTTTCCAACACTCGCTCACGACGCTCCCTCGCCGCAGGCTGTCAGTCTCGGCCTTTACACAACCCATGAAAGATATTTTCAGTCTCCCAACATAATACCCGGGCGAAATACCTGATGATTGTCGACATGATACATGCAGTAGACACATACCATTTAATCGCAGTGTTAAGAAGATTGTTAACATTCAATATAAAATCATGTTCCATACATACTCTATGTGCATGCAAGTTAGCATGCATTTCATTTAATTTCGTTTCGTTTATTTCCATTTTCAATAATAACATTTTGTTTTGTACATTTTGACATACAAATAACAAAACATAATTCAAGTATCGCTGTACAAAAATCATTTTCGAAATTGAAGAAAATGACAAGAAAAAAATATGAAGAAACATTACAAAATCCATCAGCAAAATCGCTGATCAAAGTTATTTCAGACATGCATCCCTATAATATAATGTACATTATTTTTTTTTTATATTGATTGATTGATGGGTTGGTTGATTGATCGATTGATTGATTGATACATTTTACTTCTCATAAACACAATACAAAACAAGTACATTCCATTCAATAAACAAATTAATAATTCAATTATAGACATAGTAAACGCGTATATGAATGTGAATTTAAAAGAGAAATATAATGAAAACCAAAATACTGTCCTGTACAAGGAACGCCAATACGAGTTTTGTTTAATCATTTATTAAATCGGTTAATATGTTCTTTATATAAAAGGCGGCTAGGCCTATGAGATATTATTTTAGGCTCAGTAAAGCAGAAAAGCTCTTGCTGAATACACCTTGATAGCTGGATAAGGACTACAAAAGGAGAAAAAATGTACGCAGCATAATCATCGTCATAACATAATAAATCCATAGGACATTATCAATACCGGAATACGTGTAAAAAAGGCTGACGGAAGATTAATTGAATTCAAGTCTTTATTCACATATTTATTGACAACTGGACAAAATTATAATACAAACTCATAATTATTTCAAATGGTAAAAGTAAGAATTAACAGAAAGGTATACAAACATACATTAATTACATTTGGTAAATAATATCTAAACATTTCAATGTACACCGTTTACATAGAGACATGAGAATGTAGGGATATACTGACGATGACATCATAAAGAGAGGGTGCCGAACATCCCGAACCATACAACATCTCCATAGCCCTAAGCTTTAGGATTGGAGCAGCCAAGCTGTTTGATTGCTGCAAGGAGACTGTACAGTGATGTTCCAATTCAAGATCAACTTGTCTACCAGTATATGTAAAAGTATGACATGAAAGAAGAATATGTAGGCGATTTTATTCCGTTCCATTGTAGTACTCAATACATAATTCATGCGAAGTCCTTCCTGGTTGTTGGGTGATCATCAACAGTTTAGTTACTAATCTTCTTACTTCTTGACTCCCATTCTTGTTTGAGTTTTTCAAACTTCTTCCTAGAGGCACCACCCACTAAAACTTCAAAAAGGAGTATTAAAAAAGAGAGAGAAAAAAATTGTTTAAAGGCTAGCTCAAAGGCTTATATATAAGTGCGTTCGATGATAAACAGTTTCATTCTAAAGAAATATATATATCGAAATGAAAAATGGAAACTTCTCGGTTTTCAAGCAGAGGGTCGTGGATTCGAATCGCAGGCATGACGTGTTTTCCTTCAGAAAGAAATTTATCCACATTGGGCTGCACTCAGCCATGCAAGTGAGGTGAATGGGTAATAGGATCAAGTCCTTAAACTGTTAAATGCAGCGAGCCCTTCTGATTAGTGGTAACTCGAGCCGGGATAATTATAGTTGCGCTTTGTACCCTATGTGTACCCTATTGCAAAAGCGCTATCTAACATCAGTTATTGCTATCATAATCTTTATCATCACCATCATCATCCTCATCATCATCGTCATCATTACTTATAATTTCATTTATTACAGGGAGTAGAATATGCTTACTTTCTTGTAGGATCACTTCAGTTACATATTCTAGACCAGCGTTCTGCAAGGCCAGATAAAGTTCCTCTACCTGCTCACTTGGTCGGACCCTCCGTCTCCACTCACTTAGCATCTCAATCAAGCCTGATCTTGAGATTGTATCAAAGGAAACGTCAGCTGGATCATTATATTTCCTCATGCTTTGGTGCGAGAAGCCAAGTTGGTAGCCAAGAAATGTAAATTCCTTCGGTTTATGGATCACATCGGCAAGAACCTCAAGCAGATTATTCGATGCAAAATGGTGATGCCTGCAATGTTAAATAATTACAACTAGAAGCAGACAAATCGTAAATGTAAAGAGGTAGCCACATCATCCTTACACTTGTCTTGATATGACTGTTACAGACGTGCTCAAGTCTTCGTGCATGATAGTGCCAACTAAGAATAAAAGTCAAGCTCTATACAGTGCGTTTCAGAAAAAAAGTAATCAAAATCTAAAGGGTTGGTATTCGAATTATATTTAATTTTGTGAACTCATTTTGCATGGATGTGAAAGAGAAACTCATCAGCTTTCTATTGATACCCTATTTGTACCATTTGTGCCACACATGACCGAATTAAGTGATGTTGAAGACAACAGGTGCAGGTACCACTTTTCCAAGTTTTCGAAAGGGCAGATGACGATGTGAATACCTTCATCGATGCCTGAGCTGGCAAAAAATTTTGATTGGACCCTTTTCTTCCAAAGGAGTGTAAGTGGGCGAATGTACTTGCAAATGATTAACAAGGAGATCGTACCACAGTCGTTGGACTAACATTTTGAGAGGCAGGTTTAAGGAGCGTACCTGCATCTTTGGTGGATTCAGGACTAGCACTTCTGTCCTTCGATCCAACATCGTTCGAGATAGACTCAAAGAACTCTTTGGACATCAAGTTGTTGCCCTCAACCATGGCGTAGAATGGCCACCAAGATCCCCTGACCTTGCGCCCTGTGATATTTTCCTTTGGGGACACTTAAATGAGGTATTTGTAATTCCTCCTCAAGTTCTTGACGATTTTCAAAGCCGAATTTGACATGAGGTGGATGCTTTTTGTGCAATGGTAAGACGAGCTGTCCAAGATATCCTTAATTCCTCCGCGCTACCGGTTTTGTGTGCAAAGGAGAAGAAGACAAGTTGAAGGTGTGTGAACAAGACCTTAACCTTTCAATCATCATTTGAGAGGAATGCCTTGACTTTTCTTTCCAAATATTACTTCTTTACATTTTATTATATCAAGCACCCATTTTACCCACTTTACCAAAACTTGGAAAAAGTGGTACCTGCACCCATTGTCTTCAACATCAATTAATTCAGTCATGCGTGGCGCAAATGGTACAAATAGGGTATCAATGGAAAGCTGACGAGTTTCTCGTTCATATCCATGCTGAATAATTTCACAAAATTAAATATGATCCGAATATCGGCCCTCTAGATTTGGATTACCTTTTTTCTGAAACGCACTGTAGAATATAGACCGATAGGCGCACAAGATAATAATAATAATAATAATGAAATATATAAACCCCTCAAAAAAGTTTGGAAATCTGTGTTTGGCCATTTATTTATCCCAACTACCAATTTAACACAATGCATATTTTATATCATTCAAAAGATCATTTAATTCTCTTTAAAATGATATCATGCTTGTTAAGATCATGCCATCATGAAAACTGAAAAGCTGCAAAACGAGCGGAAATGGTCACGAAGGGTCAATACAGAACATGATTCTTTTGTCTGTGTCAATACAGATGAAAGTCCATTCAAATCAAGCCCTTGCTTAATGTAGTGATGGTTCTGTGAGACAGAACAGCATGGGTTGAGTCGTGGTTTGAAATACCACTGCATGTTTGTTTGTTTTGTGTTTGCTTGTGCAGAGGTGTGTTTGATTCTATGTTAATGTTGATGTTAAGGTGCATGAGAATAATTAAAAGAAACCGCTGAGAAAGTTACTCATCACCACGGAAAAAAGAACAGTGACTCTTAATATTGTGTCATTTTGCAACGTTTGATTTCCAAACTTTTTTTGAGTTTATATATATATATATATATATATATATATATATATATATATATATATATATATATACACACATACACAAACACACTTCTTGAACAAGATCAAATCGGCGGAAATCACTCATGAGTCCTTGCTCGTAACTATTGACGTCAAAAGCTTGTATACTAATATACCTTACAAAGAAGGTATACAGGCTCTACGATCTTGCGCCGTTATACATTATGTATAGTGCGAATGGAGAAAGTAATTTTCACAAGAATAAGAACATAAAATGCATGTAATTGTGATATAGGAGTAAAATATTGTCAAAAAACATGTTTTCTAGCTAAAACATAATTTTATTTTGTCATGCATGAGATAAATGCTGTATTGTTAAATTCAAAATGGCCTCTATAGGCCCTAACAGTAATATCTACAATGTTAATGGGGACATGTAATTTTGTAAGAATTTGGATTTGCTTGACTAGGATATCCATATAATCTTTTTGTATGAGTGAAATATTATTTGAAAGTATGACTTTTATGAAATATAGCATTTCTTCTGCCATGTAAGTGATAAATACTGTAGTTTTACATTTAAAATAGCCGCTACAAGCCCTAAATTATCTAAATTATGTTACATGCGTATAGGGAAACTTATTTTCAGTGGGAATCATAAATATGCATGTAACTGTGATGTACGAGTAAAAATATTGTCTTAAATATGATTTCTAAATAAATACATCACATGTTGGTCATGGAGGTAATAAATGCTGTACTTTGAAATTCAAAATGGCTGCCAAAAGCCCTAAAAGTATTATGTACATTGTTATTTGGTACATAACATGATTTTGACAGAATTTGGCTTTGCTTGACTATAAGAATTGCATATAATTGTGATGTAAGAGTGAAATATCGTCTAAAACCATGGTTTCTTACGAGATCTGGTGTAATTAAGGTGATAAATGGTGCATTCTGAATTTGAAAATGACTGCCATAGGCCCTTACTGTATTATGTATAATTTGAATGAGGACAGATAATTTTCACAAAAGGGCATATGGCGGCCATTTTGAATTTTTGAAATATAACATTAATCACCTAAATTTGATATAATATGATGTTTCGTTAGTAATAATGTTTTCAGACAATATCTTACTCATACACCACCATTTATTCAAGGAAAGCGAAAATCTGTTAAAATCATTTGTCCCCATTCACATTGTACATTATAATGTTAGGGCCCGTAGCTGCCATTTTGACTTTCAAAATACAGTATTTATTACCTACCTGGCAGGAGAACTGATATATCTTGTTAGAAATTATGCTTTCAGACAGTATTTTACTCATGGATCAGAATTACGTGCATTTATGGTGCTCACTCCTGTGAAAATTGATTTCCCAGCTCGCATTGTATATAATACAATCCATGTCTATGGCGGCCATTTTGAAAGTCTAAATACAGTATTAAATACAAACTTTAAACCTGAATGATATATTTAATTAAAAATCATGTTTTTTAGACAGTATCCCATTTATTTATCACAAATAAATGCTTTTCAGTGCTCACTCTTGTGATTTCTTTGGTCCTCTTTCTCATTGTACGTACTTTTAGGGCATTTGGCAGCCATTTGAATATCAAAATACAACATTTATCACATACATGGCATATTGAATAATATATTTTGTGAAAAATTATGTTTTTGATACTTTTAGTCAGTAATCCCCTCGTTTCTCTTAATAATATGCATTTTAGTGCTCACTCTTGTCATTTTTTTTGCCCCCTTTGCTATGATAGTACATAATAAAATTTGAGCCAGTGGCGGCTATTTGAATACAAAAGACAACAATTTTCCCATATATGACATAATAAATGATATATCTTGTTAGCATTGATGATTTTCATACATTACTTCGTCTATATATCACAATTACTTGCAGTTTAGGGATCATTTTTGTGAAAATTAGTTTTCCCTATTCATATTGTACATAATAGGGTATATGACGGCCATTTTGAATATCAAGAAAATACGTATTTTTTTCAAAAAGCATTATTTCAGAGAGTATTTCACTCCTGCAACACAATTACATACGTTTTATAGCCAATCTGCTGGCAATTTTATGATTTTCATTGGTAATTTGCATATTTTGGCGGCCATATTGGATTTTGCCAATTTTCGTAAAATGCTCAAGGTTACACAAGTGGCATCATTCAGATTCGTAATCAGCACCCTCAAATTGACAAGAAACCATGAAAAAAATATTGTATATATGAAAAAACAAGGTTATGCCTCTTCTATCCTGGACTAATAGTTCTTTTCTTCGGAGGTTATAAATCCGCGGAAGAGGGGAAACTCGCAGAACTATCAAATATTTGTGCTACCATGACGTATTTGATATCAAACCAATGAGTATGTCATGCCCATTCATCACATTGCTTTGTCATCAGGGCCTGAAAAATATTTAGATGTCATTTTTCCCCAAACAAATTCTTCATATTTAAGACAAATTGAAAACAAAAACTTGATAAAAACATTTCATATTTGTGCTAGGTACTTCTCAACACAAACATTTTAGACTGCACTTTTTTTGTTCAGTGGTGACATAAAATGATAGAAAAATGTAATGTAAATCATATAGATTAGACATTTATATATTTATATGAAACGAAGTTTGAAAATATAATACAAAACGATACAATACGTTTGGCAAAAATATTACTTTTTTCTTCCAAGAAAATTCCACCTGAAATATACTTCACTCCCATTTCATTTCAATCATGTGAAAGAGCTTACGACACTCTTTCATTTTATTCCAAATTCGTCGTGGTAGTATTTATATTTCTGAAGATATAGTAAATTGTATGATGTTTGGCAAGCGAACTACTTTCACCGAATTACATGGGTGTATGTAAACTTTTGGCCTCAACTGTATATACATGTATAATAAAGTAAAATGATCTGCCCGGAGATAATAAGTAGGTACAAACACAAACAAGTATCCAAACTCCGTGGACAATAAGATTTAAACGAATTTTCGCCCATAGGGCTTTGTCACGTTAAGACAGATTTATTAGATTGCGTCAAAATAATGCATCATAAAGATGCGCGTATCCAAAACAGTGAGCAAAAGCGTACAAAGGATGATGACGAAAGGGATACCTCATAAATGGGAAACGAAAGAAGACAGTGGGAGAGGTAGATAGAGAGAAAGAGAAAATGAGAAAGGGAGGAAGAGAGAGAAAGGGAGGGCGCATGAGAGAAAGAAAGACAGAAAGAGAAAGAAGGAGATACATGTAGGGGAGAAAGAGGGACAAGGAACAGAAAGAAAATAGAAGGAAAAAAAATATACGTCAGACGAAATGAATGGATTACCCGGGAGGGGGTGCACTTCCATTGACGAGCAGATACCATGTGCGACCATCAGATCTTAAAAAGCACCCTAAACACGTATTTTCCATATTCTGAAAATGCACCCCTTAACAAGTATTATATTGTAAAACCCGGCTAGGTGTAAAAATGACAGAGGTAAAAATGGCAAAGGTAAAAATGGCAAAGGTAAAAATGACAAAGGTAGAAATGGCAGAGGTAAAAATGGCAAAGGTAAAAATGGCAGAGGTAAAAAAGGCAGAGGTTAAAAATGGCAGAGGTAAAAATGGCAAAGGTAAAAATGGCAGAGGTAAAAATGGCAAAGGTAAAAATGGCAGAGATAAAAATGATAACACTTGAGTTGGTATTTCTTTTTTTTCCTGGACTTACATGCACTACCTTCTCATGTCAAATCGCTCTTCTTCAAATTTGAAGAACACTTTGGATACCCAATATTGTACTTAAATGTAATTCATTACGAGGGAAATTCACACTGATATAAAGTTTATGAAAAAAATTTGTATTGGTGCGGGTTTTAGGGAATCCATCAAAGATTTAAAAAGCCACTAAAATTATACATGTAAATGGGGACGTCGTGTGCGAGCAGTTTTCCCATATTTGGTGTAATAAAAAAATATCAATGAAATGTCATTTTCTAACAAAAAAATGAAAATGGTTGTTATTGTACCTTAAGTATATTAACATACAAATAATTTCACATCCGCTCCTGAAATATTTTTTTTAGCAATCATGAACCACTGATAACAAATTGAAATGTAGACATTTTGGTGCATAAAATACGGGGTAGTTACTAGTATATGACGTCACAGATCAAAAACTCAAACTTCTAATAACTTTTTTAATCTTTGATGGGTTTTCCGCAAACCTTCACCAATATATTTTTTCTGCTATTTTTACAGTAAACCATTTGTCAGGGTAAATTTTCCCTTCAAAACAGGTCGATAGAGTGGTACCCAAGAAACACCTATGAATTTAAATCCCTGATTCGCTACACATTTCAAAATTCATGCGGTACCCGATACCATAGAAACTAGTTAAGGAACCTGATATCCACTTGGACTAGCTGCAATGAGGTATTACTCTGAAAAAATGAGCACTAGTTGCTATTATTATATCATTTACATTTAACTATATACGTATCATCTACTCGGATCCATTGTGATGTTGAAATATGAAAAGTTACTTTCATTACAGAACGTTTTGTTATTTTTTCTGTTATCGAAGTTATGCAAGTGGTTCAAAGAAATCCCGAACTCGTCTATTTCAGTGTGTTAATGGTAGCGCACATTGGTGTTTACATTACAATTCGTTTGGTATGTGTGATGAAGCGCTGTTCTACTATACGAACTGGCCAAGATAAATCCTTTCACTCACTAATTGAAATCATTTTGGCATGAAAATGATTGAGTTTAATCATATCAACGATAAAGTATGGACCTAAAATGATGAAGAAAAAAAATCAAAATAATATATCATCAGTTCATAATTCTTATTTTGTCGATAGGAGTCCATTCAAGGTCAATAAGTATGACTGATATTAACTGGAAAGGCTCTATTTTTTTCCTTGCTGATCTAGCATGTCATGATCTTTACCTCTGTCATTTTTGCCTCTACCATCATTACCTCTGCCATTTTTACCTCTGCCATTTTTACCTCTGCCATTTTTACCTCTGCCATTTTTACCTTTGCCATTTTTACCTCTGCCATTTTTACCCGACACCTGAAACCCTACCCTTAACAAGTATTGGAAACAAAACGATTGGCAAGTATTCCCTGAATTTAACTCCTAAACAAGTACAGCGATATTTCAATTGTTATATCACGGACGTCAGTCTTACCTTTACCTACACCATTCGGTTTAGTACAGCCCCACTAGCGCAAATCGTACTCTAAACACGTAGTGTTGACTCTTTGGGCCAAAAAGTACATCCTTTATAAAATATTTTAGTCTTGATTTTTTATACCCTCGCAAATTTGACCCTAAACACGTAGCTTTCCTATCGAAAATAGATACCCTTTTCATTATTTTAGTGTTTTGACACCCTTATTACGTTACGTACGTAACGTGCCCTATCTTGAAAAAGACATCCCTTTTACGTGTTTTTTGGTCGCGCATGGTATCCACTCGTCAATGTAAGTGTCCCCCCCCCCCCCGGAGAAAATGATACATTGAGTCCATGGGGTTGAAGACTTCTCTTCTAAAAGCTTTCTTTCCTCATCACCTCCTTTGCAAGATAGAATTCCGAAGATCTTCAAGACTTCAAATCATCTATGGTGTGTCCTGGCAAATTGAAGTGACGGGCCACAGGAAGACATTGAGTGTTGAGCCTAATAGACCTCAGGTGCTCGGTAGCTCTGTAAGCCACCTTTCGCTTAGCCTCTTGTCGAGGCCCTGTCGGCTGCTTTCCGAGCGAACATGGCGAAGCAAGGGAGAGAGCGAAGCAGAGCGCCGCGAGACAGGGCCTCTTGACATCTGGGCCGAATTTCACCGACTTTCTTTTGTTATTTTATTGTTTTTACCAATATACCGACCAAAAACTGGTCGGTGAAAATCATCCAATGAGAGCGCGGGGTGCTATGACGTTATATTGAATATTCATGAGCTCATCTTGAATGGCGACCCGTGGATTATTGGCGAAGAGTGACGGCGAAATATAAAAGAGCATTGAATATGCCTCTTAAATGCTATATATTGACCGATTTAAGGATTTGCAAGTCGATAAAATTAAATATGCACTGAAAGGACGAGATGTTTTTGTAAATCTACCCACTGGATATGGAAAAAATGTTATCTTTCATGCGATTCCACTATGTGTCGATTATCGTTCTCCGCGGTGCAGTGAGGGAATGCTGGAGTAGAGTTGTTTCCCCTTAATTGACTCGAGTCTGACCAGCGGCTGACCAGTATCTCCCGGGAAGTTTCGGGGCGGTGATGGGTCTTTTACGGCCAGTACTACTAGTAGTAATATTACCACTGCTTGTAGCATTTTGCTGGTTATATCCCCTTTAGTATCCCGCAATTAATTGAATCCCCTGCAGAATAGTGGACTACTATAGTATTCCGAACCCCGGACGAAACATTGGACGTCATTGGTTTACTAGGTGACCGGTGATATTACAACTCATATATATTCATTAGGAAGACGTTCCTCATGAATATATAATTCAGCCCAGATGTCTAGAGGCCCTGGCTCGCGCCAGGCCCATATCGCTTCGCGAATTAGGAAATCCCTCGCTTCGCTCGGGAAGCAGCCGCCAGGGCCTCAACAAGAGGCTACCCTTTCGCTTGGCTTGAGTAGACAATGGCATAAACTAGGTTGGTGGAGGTGCAGGTAAATTCTTCCTTTATTTGTCATGTGCCATTCGGCCCCTTCAGCAGAGTGCAACCAGAAACAAAACGGCACGTCTTGCACATGCGTCTCCTACAAGATGTTGTTCCTGGCCGCTGAGTTTGATTGACTGCAAGTGGTTTCATTCTGGAGTGAAGAAGTAAGTCCCTCAAACTCTTGTCTTTTTTTGTAGGCAACAATGGGTGGTTCATTTAATACTCTCTTCGCTTCTGGGTCTCTTTCAAGGATAGAGGTATTGCTCATGACGTTGGAGACGAGTTTGGCTGTCTCGGGGTAGTAGGTCATCCCTAAAGGTACCCTCTTAGTTTTTTGACGATTTCTCTCCTGAAGAGCTTGCTGACGTGTCAACTTAAAGGCCTTGCGTACATCACTTGCTATTACATCTTCCGGGTAACCGCTTCTGCGGAAGAAAGAGACCATTTCCTGAGATTTGTCACGGTAATCAGCATCGCTGCTGCACAATCGGCGAAGTCTTGTGAATAAGGTATCGACCACTTGCAGTTGAGTGGATATGATGATTCATAGTTCTGGTAACAGAGCGCATCGGTCTTCTTGCAGTGCACGCTGGTGGTAATGCCAGTGCCCTCAATACGAAGGTTGATATCCAAGTTGATATCTCCCCTATCTCCTTTTCACGCGCTCACCCTCTCTCTTTCTTCCTCCCTTTCTCATTTTCCCTTTCTCTCTATCTACCTCTCCCACTGTCTTCTTTCGTTTCCCCTTTCGTCATCATCTTTTGTGCGCTTTTGCTCGCTGTTTTGGATACGCGCATCTTTATAATGCATTATTTTGACACAATCTAACAAATTTTTCATAACTTGACAAAGCCCTATGGGCGAAAATTCGCTAAAATCTTATTGTCCGCGGAGTTTTGAAACTTTTCTGCGTTTGAAGCTATATAGGCCTATATATTAATTTGGGCAGCCCACCACATGCGCGCGCACTCGCACAACCTCTCTCTCTCACACACACCTACCAAAGTAGCGTTGTGAATTAATGGAAATTTGCTTTACCCAGAACCGCCTCGTGCATGCGCACTTCACGGAAACATACTTCCAATCCAGTCTTTTTTTTTTACTATGCTAAAACGGAAGGACTAAAATTGACTTCATTGTAATGTGACATGTTTACATAAAAAATAACCATTGGGAAGCATTTGTTGCAGATTAAAAAACTATAGAACTTATCAAAATATTGTAAAGATGACGTTACATGTGCAAATGCCACCTAATGCATGTCATGTCTTTAAAGTAATATAATTATACATGTATATAAGGAGAAAAACTTACGAATCCACGGTGATGTCGACAGCATAATCTGGCTGATCTGGATACAGAAATACAATAGAATGATATTTTTTTAACAAGCTCAGCTATTGACAGTTATTGATAAATTATTTCATGTCATGACAGTGAGAATGTTTAGAGATTAATGATATTCCCATAGAATAAAAGGAAATGTTTGAAAAGGAAAGAAACCATGCACAGACTACAGTAATCGAAAGTGACAAATATTTATCGAACCGCCATTGATGACTTTTGAGGAATACTGTAAAAAGGACACCCACAACCTACTATCCACTTTGAAATAATAATTTACCTTCTATGGAGATGGAAATTTGTTTTTCTGCTGTTCGTTTGCGATCTTCTTGGATGGTAATGTTCAAGGCCTTGTTGCCTTTCTCTTCAGCAGAGAACTGCAGTTTGAATATCAGAGGATTGCATTCTCCAATCAGTATACCTTCAATTGGCATCTGCAAAAAATACCATGATATGGTACGTCAATGATCATGACAGAATAATATTAATAATGTTTTACTTACCCAAGGTAGCCACTACAGTAACTGTTGCAGGGGCGGATCCAGCCTTCGCCAATAGGGGGGGGGGGGGCGGAATTTTTTCCAGCCATATTTTCCCCAATCGGCCGCTCGAAGATGATTTTTTGTAATTTTTTTAAAAGGGTTGTCCTAATAGTCACTTTTTAGCTTTACTCTTAATAATCAATAAATATATAATATCATAATCCTTATTCATATAATGCGAGCGCGAAGCGCGAGCTAAATCTTTTGGAAACCTTGTGTACTTTTTTTCCTAAAATTTTAACATTCTTGGCAATGTTTGTTATCCTGATAAAGATGTGTATGAAACTAAATAATTACTACGAACGCGAAGCGCGAGCAGAAATTAACTGATAGAAAAGGCACCTGTTAAAGACTGCATGGAGCTAGCCATGAATAAGTTACATATTTTAAAAATCAAATAATGCGAGCGCGAAGCGCGAGCTGAAATTCTTTGACATTTTTACCCAAAAGAATGGAAATTCTAAGCACTTTTTGTATCTAAAATAGAATTAATAGGTATATAACTAAACAATTGATGTGAGCGCGAAGCGCGAGCAGAAAATTTCGAGATTTAGACCTACTGAACGAGACACTCTATTCATGTTTTGTAAATAATGAAAAGGATGAGTAATTGGGGATCTTCCTTATATTAATAATGCGAGCGCAGGGCGAGAGCAGAAAATTTTAACATGCGTTTTAAACTGATCGAAAAGGTACCTGCTTAGCACTGCTACTTAGCCATGAAGACCTTACATATTTCAACAATGAAATAATGCGAACGCGAAGCGCGAGCTGAATAATTTTGACATTTCTACATAAAGAATGAAAAATTTTAATCAATTTTTATAACCGTGAACAAGATAGCTATATATTACTAAACAATTGATGCAGGTGCGAAGTGCGAGCGGAAAAAAAAATCGAGATTTAGACCTAAAAACGGGACACTCTAATTCTTGATTTGTAAATAATGAAAATAATGAGTATAATAGGGGATCTTTCTACATTAATAATACGAGCACAAAGCGCGAGTATAAATTTTTTGATACTGTGATCTGAAACTGGATGATTTAAATCGAGAACAAGTTGAGTATCTGAATAAACATGCGCGCGCGTGTTTTATATTAAGACCTAGAATATAGGCATTCTAAATACACCTTTTATCGTGAAAATTAAAGCGAGCGTGAAGCGCGAGCTTAAACTATTTGATATTCCGATCTGAAAAAAAAAAGAATCAATTTAAGCTCTATTTTTCAAGCACTTTGTAGGAAAATTGTGAGGTGGGTATGGATCGCACTAATAAAGAGATCATATTTTTCATTATTTTACTTTGAGTTCTGACATAGGACCAGCACATCCTTAGGACATGTCATCATATGAAAATGAAGACTGTCTACCTATTCCTCGTTCTAAGCGTAAGATGAAACAAAAGGGACATTTCAATTATTGAATTAATATCTTATTCATTATTGCCTAATGAGGGCGCGAAATCTGATGATATGATGGCTCGAAAACTTGACATTTCAAGCACTTTTGTAATCAAAACTAGGATGCATCAGTTCATATATTATTAACCATTAATGCGAGCGAAAATTGCGTCATGAAAAGGGGATTTTAAGTAATTTGTTGTATAATCAATATTATGCGATTTGACAATCAGACCTGAAAAGGGATATTTTGAAAACTTTATGGAATACACGAAGATAATATAGGTACCTGATAAATCGAAATTTGCAAGCGCGCAGCGCGAGCAGAAAATGTTAATATTCAAACCATAAAACTGACATTTTTACAGAGCACTTTAAACAAATAAATTTATAAATCACACAAAATAATGAAAGTTCGATTTCCGAGAAGAAATATGTATTGTTTATTGACTTCCAAACTTGATATTTAAACTCCATATTGAACAAGATATGTAAATCACCTAAAAGGCAATGCGAGCGCGAAGCGCGCGCGAAAATTTGATATAGTGACATGAAATATTTTCTTAATTATTTTCCAAGTCTTCCCCTCATCTTATCTTATTCACTCGTCTTCTTCCTCTTATATTTCCCCTTTTTTCTCCTTTCTCTTCCCTTCTTTTTCTTTTCTTTCTTTCCCCTTTTTTCTTTCTTTTTTGCTCCGCCAATAGGGGGGGGGGGGCGGGCCCCTCGTCCCCCGCTGGATCCGCCTATGTATTGGGAACTGCTCTATCAGCGGGCCCTTCACAACATTATACTCTTAACCTTCTCCAATCTAGGTGTTGAACGCGCAGCAAGAAAGAAGGCAAAAGGTCCCTTTTTGTAAGTCTTTAGTATGACTCGACCCGTGATCAAACCTACAACCTCCCGATCATGAGGCGGGCGCTTTACCATTAAGTCCATTGTTCTTAATACCTCAGTCACACTTCCCCTACGGCGGCCGTATGGCGAGTCGAAAACTGCCGTTACATCATTTTTGTACCAGCTACATTATTATGTCTGGTTGGAATAAAAATTAATAAAATTGCCGTTTTTGACTCGCCGCACTGCCGCCGGAGGGAAATGTGGCTGAGGTACAACGTTGTTGTCACATGTCGTGTAAACATTGTTAACGACTGCATTTTTTTTAGAATATCAAATCGTACTAAGTTTTGGGCCATCTTTAAGATCATGATGATATTCGAAATTTTTGAAGGTATAACGTGACTGTTGTCACATGTCGTGTAAACCTGGTTAACGACTGCAATATTTTATAATATCAAATCTTACTAAGTTTTGGGCCATCTTTAAAATCATGATAATATGCGAATTTTTTTAGGTATAACGTGACTGTTGTCACATGTCGTGTAAACATGGTTAACGACTGCAATATTTTAGAATATCAAATCGTACTAAGTTGTGGGCCATCTTTAAAATCATGATAATATGCGAATTTTTTTTGGTATAACGTGACTGTTGTCACATGTCGTGTAAACATGGTTAACGACTGCAATATTTTAGAATATCAAATCGTACTAAATTGTGGGCCATCTTTAAAATCATGATAATATGCGAATTTTTTTAGGTATAACGTGACTGTTGTCACATGTCGTGTAAACATGGTTAAAGTATACATCCAAAGAAAATTCACGAAAGTGATGATTATAGACAAATTATATATGAATGGAAAGGTCTTGTCTTTTTATACACAAATATGTCACTAAAAAGTCTTATTGATGTCGTGGAAATGCAAGAAATTAAATTATTAGAGACCCTTCTCAGCCCCCCAGCCGCCCCCAGACAGACAATAACGCGATCAAATACAGTCGAGAATAATGACGTCACATGATGATCGACTCACTCAGCCGCTCTCTAGCTCTGTGCAAGCCAGCAGTATACTGATAGCTGATTCACCTTCATGGTCTCTATTTTTCTTCGAATTTACCGTTTTCTTCATGTATTGTGATATCCGAATTCTGTTTTCGACAACTTCAGACTATAAGGGAACCAGAACTGTGTTATTTTGCCCGGTTTTTATTGAATTGTGAACTGGAAAGATCAATTTTGTCCACTCGACAGTCTTCGTTGTGTTGCTCTACTAACTATTGAACAAGTGGAATGCCTCTGGCCGTCTCACCTGCATCACGCGATTCAATATAGCAGCAGTGCTGATTTTGAAAACTACTATAACTCGCACAAGATGTTCAGTGATACTTGGTTACTCTTATTTAAACGTGTTATGAACTAGACCAATACACTTATAGAGATATGATGGCAATTCGACAAATACCCCCAACGTGGCCAAAGTTCTTTGACCTTACATGACCTTTGACCTTGATCATGTGACCTGAAACTCGCACAGGATGTTCAGTGATACTTGATTAGTCTTATGTCTAAGTTTCAAGAGTCAGATTCATCAATTCAACAGATACCCCCATTATGGCCAAAGTTCATTGACCTTTGACCTTGGTCATGTGACCTAAAATGTGCACAGGATGTTCAGTGATACTTGATTACTCTTATGTCCAAGTTTTATGAACTAGACCAACACACTTTCAAATTTATGGCTGTAATTCAACAAATACCCCAATTTGGCCAAAGTTTATTGACCCTAAATGACATTTGACCTTGATCATGTGACTTGAAACTTGCACAGGATGTTCAGTAATACTTGATTACTATTATGTCTAAGTTTCATGAATCAGATCCATAAACTTTCAAAGTTATGATGGTAACTCAACAGATGCCCCCAATTCGGCCAAAGTTCATTGACCCTAAATGACCTTTGACCTTGGTCATGTGACGTGAAACTCATGCAAAATGTTTAGTGATACTTGATTAACTTTACGTATAAGTTTCATGAACTAAGTCCATATATTTTCTAAGTTATGATGACATTTCAAAAACTTAACCTTAGGTTAAGATTTTGATGTTGATTCCCCCAACATGGTCTAAGTTCATTGACCCTAAATGACATTTGACCTTGGTCATGTGACATGAAACTCAGGTAGGATGTTCAGTAATACTTGATTAACCATATGGCTAAGTTTCATGAACTAGGTCCATATACTTTCTAAGTTATGCTGTCATTTCAAAAACTTAACCTCAGGTTAAGATTTGGTGTTGACGCCGCCGCCGCCGTCGTCGCCGCCGCCGCCACCGCCGCCGCTGCCGCCGTCGGAAAAGCGGCGCCTATAGTCTCACTCTGCTATGCAGGTGAGCCAAAAACTCCAAGCTGCACGGTCCCATTCACTTACTCCCGATGCATGTTGCAGGTTACGCTGTTTGATCCAGTCAAAAGTCAAGGTAAGCATGTTCGGAAACTGTACTTGTTCTGACGATGCATTCAGGTCAGATGACAGATACAGATCTGATATAAGTTTAGAATCATGCATTTTGGCGTATACTATTAAAATTAAAGTCTTTATTTTAGAAATAATGTTTTTGCACAATTCCAGCAGATTTTTTCTTCAGATTTCTAAAACTGGTCAGGACTCAGGCAGGCGATTAAATTATTTAGGAGCACTGGTATGGACCATGGAGGTGAGACAAAAACTCCAAGCTGCACGGTCCCATTCACTTGCTCCCGATGCATGTTGCAGGTTACGCTGTTTGATCCAGTCAAAAGTCAAGGTAAGCATGTTTGGAAACTGTACTTGTTCTGACGATGCATTCAGGTCAGATGACAGATACAGATCTGATATAAGTTTAGAATCATGCATTTTGGCGTATACTATTAAAATTAAAGTCTTTATTTTAGAAATAATGTTTTTGCACAATTCCAGCAGATTTTTTCTTCAGATTTCTAAAACTGGTCAGGACTCAGGCAGGCGATTAAATTATTTAGGAGCACTGGTATGGACCATGGCTGAAAATCTGCTGTTTCAGAGGAATGTTTAAGTTTTTATTATACACAGAATTATATCACCATGATGCCGATGTCATGAAGCCAGACAAATTTTCAGCAGTGATTACCCTGATTCCTGGCCAAAATCACTCACACGTATTGCGAGGTTAGTATTAGTATACTAACCTCGCACCACGAACCGCGTTTGGCAGTGGATTTCTAACTAGTGGGTTGCGCGTGCTGGGATCTCACTTCTTGGGTCCACAACACACGACTTCTATGGCTTGAATTTTCTGTGCGCGGCGGCATGTAATGAACCCTTGGGTGGGCCAAAATTAGAGTCTGGTGTTTCTTTCTGATTAGAGTGTTGCTGCATATATGCATGTGTAATGCCTTCAACAATGAAGATAAATGCAATCTTTGTAATGACACAGAGACTCAGAGAGCACCGTACCTCAAGTGATGTTCGTGTAGTCTCCACTTCACTACTGCTACAGCCTACACTACGCTACACACCTACCCGGGTAGGTGTGGCGTACATGTACGGTAGTGTAGCGGTAGTGAAGTGGAGTGGGGCCTACACAAACATCACTTGAGGTAGAGCACCAGTGTTCTGAGTGGAACTTTTCAGGTGTCTTAACCTACTATCATTTGTTGTTGACCGGGAATTACATGCCACCGCACGTCATCAATCATCACGATAATTAAATTCATACTTTGATTTGATTATTTAAACTATTTCTTTTTTTCTCTCTTCTACACACAGATCTGCACACTTAGTGACTCTGGTGACTTCTGGTCTCTGCTTGCTACCTCAATCTGGGAGATTCCATCATGTCCTTTTACTATGATTTGGATATAGCCATTTTTTTTCTTCACTCTTTCCAGGACCTACGGTTTGCAAGTTGTGGACTGATAATGATACAAAAGAAAAATTTTCTTTATCAATCTTGGAAACAATTTTGAGCACAGTTTTGGAGGGAACTAAGAAATTTGACCTGGACAGGAATACAGCTTGTCAAAAATAATAACACACAATTTAAAACGAAAGAACAATTTTAATGTTACTAGGGCATTTTGCGAGAAATGTTATACTCAATCACACGTCCCAAATCAAGGGTAAGTCCTTTGATTAAACATGTAGTTGAATTGCGATTGCAACTCGACCTTATTACGCTTGAATTTGAATTTAAGACTTACACTTGATTTGCAATTGAACATAAGTTTCTTGCAGTGCCCCATAATTATGTTTTGTTATCAGATATTTAACGTGCTGATTTTCCTCGAAAGGTAAATATATTTGTCCTTTTAAACGGTATTTGAATATGGGTGCGCCTTTTATTTGTTTTCCACAATATTTATTGCATGTATGAACAGAAGTGAAATATTTATTGTGAAGCACTGTGAATGTTGTGTGCTGTTGTGTGATGGTTCATCATTTTTTTTATAAGACTGAAAGCCTAGTGGATGTGAGGAAGTGGCCTGGATGAAAGAAAGGTGAACATGTGTCCAATTACTGATTTGCATATTCTAAGACAATTTTGTTTCTGGATAAATTTGGCTATGCATTCCCTACATTAAGAGTAAAGGAGAAGTCAACGCAATCAAAAATTCATTTGAATTTAAAGAAAAATAACAAGATATTGCAGGAAATTTCATAAAAACTTTGATTCAAATTTATATAATTACTATTTTAACAGTTCCGTAAATATAACCTATTGTGATCAGATGAAGAGTTTCCTATCGTCAAATCTGCAAAGAATAAAAAACAAAATGCCACAAAAAATAGAAACGAATGTGATGTGAGTGACAACTCTAATTTGCATATCATTGTTTTGTGTATATGACTGTTTTGAGTAAAAACAACAAGGGAAATTACTCTATTCAAATAATTTTTAGTTGATGTGGACTTGACTTTTAACTCTAACCCTCCCATCCCAAATAAGAGTAGAAATAATCTAATCAAGAACTTGAAAATCAAAAGCAGCAATTAAGAAGCAAGATTTGATAAATACAGGTCTGAATAGAATTTCACAAGAAAATAAAAAGATAAAAAAAGATGGGTAGGGACGGGGAAGGAATAAAAAAAAATGCCCAGACCATTGCCCTACCGGAAAGGCATTTTTAAGATATATGTAATAAAGTCCGCTCGCCGCTGTTGCCTAATAATGCTTCGGCAATTCAACTGCAATTTCAGTTATTTCGCGATGGATATTGCCGTGTTTTTTTGTGGTTCCTGACTTTGCTACTTAATGAAATTTCATAATTTTTGTTCAGTCATAAAGAAGAATGTCTATGCTTTATATTGATTATAATATTAATGTGATGCAAGTGTGATTTCTACGTGAAAATATGCTTTGTTTATTCACATATATTTCTTGAAAAAAAATAAAAATTCTAAGCTAAATATCGGTTACCAAAATACGTTAAATGTGCACTTTTTTCACTGTTTAGTAAATTCAAACTTTTATCTATATAACAAGACCAATATTAAGAGCAATAAACAATTCTAAGAGCAAAAAACGCTGATTGGAAAAATCGTCTCCAATGGGCTGCTGTCAGCTCAGCTGCTCACTGCTCATTGTGTGACGTCACTCAGCTGGAGCTCGCAAGAGGACCGGTGGAAGGCAGAAATATGGCATGAAAATAAATCATTTTTGAGAGCTGATTTCTGCAAACTCTGATCACTATTTTGAAAAGTGAAGTTATATATTTCTGATTAGTAATACTTCCCCTTTACAATGATGACCACATAAAGTCATTATAAAATACTTTCGATTCTTCGGATGTATACTTTAACGACTGCATTATTTTAGAATATCAAATCGTACTAAGTTTGGGCCATCTTTAAAATCATGATAGTATTCGAAATTGTTGAGGTATAACGTGACTGTTGTCACATGTCGTGTAAACATGATTAACGACTGCATTATTTTAGCATATTAAATCTCACTAAGTTTTGGGCCATCTTTAAAATCATGATAATTTTCGAAATTTGTCTTTTAGTGTGCATGGTGAATTTGAGTTTTGTTTCATTTCTTTCAACATCTTCTGCAGGCACGCTACCAAAGGAAATCTAATTTGATATCTGATCATCTAAGCATGCTAAGAACCGCAGGTTAGATTTGAGGGCAATATGGATTCTTATACACATTTGCCTACAAAATGGCCCCTCCTACATGTAGGTACCACACATCTCCTGTTAACCACCCCCCCCCCCCCCGCATTCCATCAAAATTAAACATTACCATTTCATTCTGTACTTTTTCTCCATCCTGGAGTATAATATTAAGGTCCTTTGACGATGGCTGTATTGAGAATTGGAATTCCTTTTGGACTTGGCAGTAGGGAACAGATGAAGTCCTTTCCTTTCTGCTTATATGCTGTAAGAAAAATCATATGTGAAATAATTTTGATGCTGAGTTTAGATTGAAAAGCACAGCGGCAATATCGCATAGTGACTGAATTCTTCGGTCAAGTATACATTCTCCACCAACTAAATGTAAAAAAAAAAGGAATCTGACCTAATTACGGTATTTTCGTCATATCATCTCGTCAAATTAACTAAAATAACAAACGTTGTATATTTGCCTGTCCATCACATCACACATTCGAAAATGCAGCGGTAATATTATTTCATAGTGACATAGGAGATCCAACTCTCATCACATCTTAAATAGCATTGATTGATTGATTGAATCTATTCTTATTAATTTCAAACAAATTTACAAAGTAAGTAGGAGCAAATCAGAATAGGAATAACAGAAATGAAAAAAGGAACTCACTGGAAAGCATCGCTTGTTTATGTGAGTCCCCTGAAATAAATAACTGCTTAAAATTTATGAAATACAAATAGAAATTAACAATGTTCAATAAAATAATTGAAAAATACTAATGGGGTCAAGATTCTTATGTTTATGCACTATATAAAAATTAATACAATCATTACAACATAATCATACCAACGGTATACAAGAAAATATACAAAACAACGATTCAGATAGTCTTTATAGAATAAAATTGTACCATGATATCACACAGAAATGTATAAGGTAGGCATATGACCATGTCAATGATATTTATTTAACACACACGCGGTGTAAAAATCATTTATTAAAGAAAGAAAGTAAGGCCTAGAACATAATCTTTGTATCATATCTGCCATAAAACCTTCATATATATCCTATAGGGATGGACTATGTAGACACGTAAACGTGGTTCCTCTTCTGGAGTCAAGATGGTTGGCTGGAAGACAACACATTTTAAATGAACTCCTGGACTATCGCTAGAAGACAGAGCCAAGACTTGAAGATTACGTGTATGAAACACGATCTCAGATTTTGAGGTATGCGATGTACCTCTAGTAATGCTCCTCCGACCAAAAGTCCCTGTGGTAATTGGAAAATTACAATGATTAGAGAATACCAAGTAAACCTATGATCACCTTTGGAGAAAGCGTATGGCAATCTGGCAAATAACCTTAAGCCTGTGGATCATTGATATTTGGCAACCGGAAAAAAAAAACACCTGCGTATTCCAATCTCTCCCCAAGTTCGAAAGGGCTAAAATATTCAGTATAGTCTGGGTAGCTTCCTAATATCTAGTCACTATAATTTGCAAGATAAGTAAGTACATTGAGGGACTTGCAAAACTCATCGCCGAGAAAGGGCGTGCAAGATATTCTGATATCCAATTTTCGCAAAAGATCTACGGTAGGAAAAAAAGTTCAGCGGCCTCTCCACTTTTGTACGATTGACCAATTGGATGAAAGCCTGGTATACATAACATTATTGACCCTTAGCAAAGTTTAGACAGGCATTCAGGGTATTACCTTAATCATTTTATTGGACAGTATTCTTTGTTAAGAATAAGGACCAAAAGGAAATGGATTTAAATATTGACAATCGAGCATTAAAATAATCATTGTTTTACTAGTTCATCGTGATATTCAAGTTTTAAAAAAGGTTAAATATATTTTTTTTAAATGACGTTTATCAAACATTTTATACATATAATAAACTTAATCATGATTGCTTATAATCTCAAAGGTTAAGACTTTTCTCAAATCATGACTTATCTGTTTGTTCTTTTTTTATGTTCAATACGTAAAAAAGGTTTGCCAAAAACAAGGTATAGTTTTCGGTACTATAATTATGAAAAAAGGAACAAATCTTTTATTTTTTTAAAGTAAAACCAAAAGATATTACAAAATATTACAAGATATTGAAATATTACAAAGTGTAAGGTTCCACTGAATTCCAGCACCGTATAATTAAACATAAGGATTGCCCATTGTCATTAAATCAGGGAAAAAGCATATACAGTTTTTTTTATTTCCTTTAAGACAATATACCTGAATAGTAATGTCTACTTCTTACTTGGATTTGTTTTGGTGTAGAGAATGGTAGAATAGTCATCACTTTTTCCCCGGAGACTTAAACAGTGTGGTAGTACGACCTTGCAAGGTTTGAGTAGTTCTTGTGTGAGGGAAGTTTCTATGACTGGGGTAACCAGGACCTCACCGTCTCGGAGAGGAATCCTAGGAGCATCATGAGTTGATACCTGAAGGGTCACAACTGATCTCATTCCTTTTGGTATAGCTCCTTCGGGAATAGATAGTGTGACACCAAGTTGATCGAGGGCAAATGTTCCTCCTCTGTGATCAATGTTGCCGTGCGAGATGAAGTTTGGGTAGCTTGGTTGCGATTCGAGTGCTGAAGACATGGAAGAGGATAAGATGTACTCAAATAATATCAGGCCTTCAAAGTTCAAGCTTTGCGAACCGACCTCGGGAGGAAAGGCCACGAATCAGAGAGGGTAGACCTATTCCTAACAAGAGTGTTGCTAAGGCCAGCACATATAATACGCCCGTCTGTGACGCGCAAAATGGAGTTATCGGTCAAGCAAGAAAGTGGAATGTGGCGACTTCACTTTTGACATTCTGACCTCAAAATTAATAGAAATCATGGGATCTATGCTAGTATCATACACACCAAATTATATGAGCACAGGTCAAGTTAAAATAAAGTTATCGCGTTTACAAGGGCTACAGGAGGATAAAGTGTAAATATGTCACTGTGACCTTGACATTTGACCTCAAAATCATTTGGCATCCTGGGATCTATGCTAGTATCATACACACCAAATTATATGAGACTACGGTAAGTTAAACTTAAATTATCGAGTTTATAAGTTCTTCGGAAGGGTAAGATGAAAACATGCCATTGTGATCTTGACCTTTGACCTTTTGACCTCAAAATCGATAGGATTTCTGGGATTTATGCTAGTATCATACACACCAAATTATATGAGCCTAGGGTAAGTTAATCTTAAGTTATCACGTTTACAAAGACTTCAGAAGGGTAAGATGAAAACATGTCACTGTAATCATGACCGTTTGACCTTACAATCTATAGTCCTCCTGGGATTTGTGCTAGTATCATACACACCAAATTATATGAGCCTAGATTGAGTTAAAATAAAGTTATCGCGTTTACAAGGGCTACAGGAGGATAAAATGTAAATATGTCACTGTGACCTTGACATTTGACCTCAAAATCATTTGGCATCCTGGGATCTATGCTAGTATCATACACACCAAAATATATGAGACTACGGTAAATTAAACTTAAATTATCGAGTTTATAAGTTCTTCGGAAGGGTAAGATGAAAACATGCCATTGTGATCTTGACCTTTGACCTTTTGACCTCAAAATCGATAGGATTTCTGGGATTTATGCTAGTATCATACACACCAAATTATATGAGCATAGGGTAAGTTAATCTTAAGTTATCACGTTTACAAAGACTTCAGAAGGGTAAGATGAAAACATGTCACTGTAATCATGACCGTTTGACCTTACAATCTATAGTCCTCCTGGGATTTGTGCTAGTATCATACACACCAAATTATATGAGCCTAGATTGAGTTAAACTTAAGTTATCGCGTTTACAAGGACTTCAGAAGGGAAAAATTAAAACATGCCACTGTGACCTTGACATTTGAACTTTTGACCTCAACATCAATAGGCTTCCTGGGATCCATGCTATATAGTATCATACGCACTAAATTGTCATGATTATGTGAGCCTAGTTTAAGTCAAACTGAAGTTATCGCGTTTACAAGGAAAAGTCAACGGACGGACACCGAGCGTGATACCATAATACGTCCCGTCTACGACGGGCGAATAAAAAACGTAATTCATCCACGTGTGTGTGGGTGTGGGTGTGTGTGTATGCTTCATAAAAAAAAAACATTTAAATGCGCTTTAAATTCAGCTCAGTTTCTGATACCAAGTATTTAAAGTTGCCACACTTTAAATGACCCTTTTCAAATGAAAATAACTAACAGAAAGAGGATAAAGAATATCATGAGACCTAAGAAAAGAGGTGATTCAATTGTCACAGTTTCATAAGATTTTAAAGTAAATAATCATGATACTCCACTGTAATAGGGTTGACTTTGATTAGTTTTTACCGATAATTTAAAATTTCTACTACCGTTAATAATAAAAAAAAATGCATGGTGGGAGTTCCAGCCCTCCCTTCGAAGTAAAATTTTAAACGGCATTTACCTTCTGCTATCTTGGTTACTGCGTCATTGAAACGAAATGCCTGAGCAATTGCCAGAAGTCTATCTCTGGTTCCACATTTCTGCAACCATTGGTTCAGCATCTTCATTACCACACGACCGATGACGTAAGGCGGTAGAAAGGTTGCAGATGAGCTCATGATCTGCAGAACGCTCGAAGGATTCACTTTTACTCGATGACACAAGGTCAGTAGGTCTGCGGTGGACCGAATAGCGCCTAAGACATCTTCATGACCTGAGGGCATTGATTATTTTGAAATCGTTAAGTTTTCGTTTCACTTTCACGATTATTATATACTAGAGGGGCAGATATGTCACGAACAAAGACAAACACAGAGGGAGAGAATGGAACACAAACATGACAAAATGAGAGGGAGATGCTGCGAAATCGCTTTGATATATTTGAAGGTATTCCAAGACTGATGTATAATACACTATATGCTAAAATAAATCATGCAAATTGAATTGTTTAGGAAAGGATTGTCAAAAAGCTGTGATTGGTGAAATAATATGGTTGACGCAATAAACGTACTAAAAGACTGAGTTTTAGATACGGTGCCCCTTTTGGATTATCTTCCAGGGAGTGACGCAACTGAGCAAAAAATGGATTACACTCGGTTTTGTAAGAAATATGGGAACAAAATGTATTAGAGCCATATCGGACAAGTATGAAGAAATGTTGCTGGTAGGAGAAAAAAGATATGTTAAAAGAACCCCCACAATACAATTTTTGCAAAAATATTGTGGAGTCACAGCAGCCCCGTTTGCAGGTTATATGAAAATGAAAGTAGGAAAATTACCTTCGTTGATTTTTGTAATGTTGTATTCGAGAAGCAGCTTTGAGCTCTGATCTTTCCTTTCGTCCTCTTTCAAACCATGCCACCAATTGTCTAGAATCTGCCGTGCGATGCTATGGAGCACTGACAGTCTTCGTAGATCTATGATCTCAAGAATGACGTCATCATCCAGACAAAGTGATTTCCCAAGTAGACATACTTGTTGGAGACTTTTTACAGGACGGGCGACGCTGCAAAGCTCTTCTGTGTTTGACATTCCGCCATGTAAGTCGGGATCTTCGTGAGATCTCTCATATTTCACCTGAGATGCACCGCGAGCGTCTTCGAAATAAAAAAAAGATTGTTTCCGAATAACAGATTATCATTCAGTCAAACAAAGACTAAATGAATTACCATCGTTCACAGTGTCTGCTCAATATACGCTTTTCGGATTGGCGTATAGATTACCAAGCTGTAAGAAAGTATCGTGGGAACCTTAAATGCTAGGTTGGTCTGGTGAATACTTCTTATTGCCGCCGGTAGAATTTGCAAGTAATAAAAAAGTAACATTGCCAATCCATTCACGGATTCAAAACGATAGGGTGGTATATTTATGTTATTCATAAGTCCATCCCCTTCCCCCAAGAATAAGGGAATAGGGGAGCAGTCATAATACTCAAATTTCATCAAAATGGGGCGTGGAAAAAGAATATGCATATTAAAGTTCATGTTATTTATGCATATACAACACACAAATACGCACATCCATATACACATACACATATATTTGTTGTGATGTAACTTACCCATGTCAGTGTATATTACGTCCATATTATCTGATTCGTAGGTAGATTCACATGGTTTAGTTTCCTCTGCAGGAATTTGGTCCAGACGAGCGGAATCTCCTATATCCAAGATATCTGAAAAAAGTTCGTCATAAATGTTATGTCCTAATAATACGCGATGCACGTGGACTATGCGTACTCTTTGAAAGCGCGTAAGGGCCGCTCGAAATATAATTAATTAAAAATTTGGAATCACCATTCTATCTAATTATCCAACTGGTTTAGAAATATACGCCCCTGAACACAAAAATTAAATAGGACACTAAGTAATTAGTAGTGGAGTATTAAACAAGTATAGTTCTTTGAGGCCTCATTTTATTGCTTATATAGAAATCGACTTCTGTTTATGAAAAAAATGTAGTTTCCCGTTTTGCATAAAACATGAGGCAAAACATACCTTCGCTGCCTTCTGTTTTCCCTACTGCTTGTATTGATTCCCAAACAAGTTTCAGAGTCTGCATGCCTTTCTCTGTCGATATTTGGGATGACTTCCACTTATAAAGCATTTGGATGTTGGCATCTTTCTGGTTGGAGAACGTCCGGTGCTTTATGTGTTGAAGATCCATCTTTGTTAGACCAAGCAATTGTCCTACCTCGTAGAATTGATTTGCTTTGATCGTCTTCGAGAGGGTAAGCAGCGTACTGTCTTGGATTTCACTATTTTTATTTAAAAAAAAACCATAAATAGGAAAAAAAACATAGTAGATTATATTAAACAAAACAGTACATACGAATTTCACTCTCGTAATTGACCATTCGACCAGTAGAATACGTCGGATTCGTTTGTTGGGTTATGTCCGGAATGAACTATCTGTCGACTCTTTGTCGGAATGGTTCTTTTCTCCTATTGCATTTGATACAGAAACTGCAAGTCACGATTTTTTTTTTTAGACATTACAAGTCGTGGGTCTTATTTAATCTTGCTTTAAATGGTTAAGATCACGCCTGACTAATCTTCATTTATTATTGTACATGCAAAATGTATTTCAGATCATATGCCTGTAAAATACGGAGCTCCACAGAAAAGCATGTTTGCCCCAAACCCCATGACCCCCTTCATGTGTTATATCAATTATGATATGTGTGTAAATGATAGAAAATTGTTTGTCTATACTGATGAAAGTCTGTTACTTATTTTAGGTGTTCCTGGACTAATCCTCACTTAATAAACTTATTAATACACAGGAATTTGTGAATCATTCAGGACGTAAATAAGTGATATTTTCTGCTGAAGTTTGGCTGGCAGTATTGTCAAAGAGCCAATGCCCATCTCGGACGGTTAATGCTATGATGAAACATCCACAATCTTAGTTTCACTTTTTTTGGCGTTAGCGTTCTCATTATCTTTATTTTCTTCTTCTTTTTTTTTCTTTGGGGGATGGGCAATCCACATTATTTCCGTTGAATACGCATAGTTTGTCTATAAAAACAAGCAAATATATATATATATATATATATATATACATGTATATACATATCAATTACACAAATAAACATTGTATCCAGGGGGTCAACAGACAGACTGGATAGGCACTTACCTGTCAGAACCGAGGTCTGGTATACGCAGGTCAATTGAAGTAAGGAGATATGAGGAACGAAAGAAATTACGAAAATTTTATTTCAACTTGGTGTATTAAAGTACAATTTTGTCTCCCCCTATCACCCCTTCTCACTTCACTGTCATTTATTTGCTTTGTATTCTTTATAATTATATCCAGTTTTCTCTGGGCGTTGTGGCGTGCTGGGCGTATTGGGGTGTTGTGGCGTGCGCCTGTAATCCAAGCTGTGTGGGGAAGTAACAAATTGATGCAGAGGTTCGCGGTTCGAGCCCCGGTCACGTCTTTCGCATGGTGACGTTAAAGGTCGGTCCCAGACGTAAATAATCATATCTGATTGATACACGTTTGACAAAACTCAAATACACACACACACACTCTCATGTTTCAGTATATTCCCTTGCCATCACTCTCTTACCGTATCCTCTCTTTATCTCATCTCGTTCTTTAAATTTTCCCCATACAAATGTTTTACATCAGATTCAAAAGCTGTTGGAACTATTTGTAAAATAGTCGAATCCAAAATAATTGTGTAATAACGACAGCAGTGATTTATTTTTCTTTGGTTGGTAATGCTATTAACTTGTATATCCATTATTGATTTAATATAATATAAATGCATCAATATTGTACAGAATTTGAATGTGGTCACCAATCACTTTGACTTCACATGTCTATGTTTATGAACGATTTTTTTTTTCGATTAATTCAGTTTGAACACATAGTACCTTAATCGTGGATACTACATGTATCTCCGATATAATTGCCGAAATCTTCCCGTATTTCCATTCCCTCAAGGTCTTGCAATGGTTGTCAACGATAATCATCATTATTTACAATTACTCAAAAGGCATGCGTATCATATACGAAATGATGCATTTTCTACATTCACAAAAATACGAATTGCCTAACAATGATTTGGCAGAACCGGTATTGAAAGAAGCATCAGATTTTCAAATTACAAAAAATAATAATAAAGTAATCAGCTAACCTGTTATTTGCATGTCCTCACTTGGCATGCTTGGCAGACCTAACGACTCCATTACTGACAGCAGCGCATCCTTCGCTGCAAGACCAGATGACTGTGCCTGCCTCCATTTCACCAGCATTTGATACATAGCCTGCTGCCTGTTTCCTAATTGCATGTATTCTATGGCATCCAACTTCGGGATTCGAAAGCCAAGTGCGATCCCCAAATCATAGAAATGGCTCATAGACATCTTCTCAGCAATGCTGTGCAGCTCGACATCATGGATGTCAGTTCCTGAAATGCCTCTAACCGCGCTAGAAAAGAAGGGTAAATATATTTAATTACAACAAAACAAATTTTGTCAAGCACCCCCCCTCCCCCCGCTGGTCGTTTGCATCTTGATTCTTACACTAGGGTAAACGCCAGTGGCGTACCGTGGGTCCCGGCATGGGGGGGGGGGGGAGCACAAGCGCGCTCAGTTGTCAAGTATACTGACCTAATAGAGACATTTTAAGGACAGTGCCATTAAACGGTCATCTTTTATCGTAGCACATCGGCTTTGTCTATTATAGGCAAATTGCCATAATTTCCATGCCCAATATTTATTTATGTGTGTACCCTGCCGACAAGATAAAAGGCTCATTTGACAACTCTTAACTATCAATTATTCGAGAACTGTTTTTGTCATGGTGAAGAAAAGACATAGCACTTAACTTGAGCCTTGTAAAAGGGATAGAAAGGGTTTAGTTCTTCATTCCCAGGAACGAGTTTTCGCCGTACTTGGAAAGCATATTCAGGACACTGTTTACAGACGCTTTTATACAACACATACATAGATCCCTGACAGCTGAATGGATAAATGCACGTCACATGACATTCAGAGGAATCAAGATAGCATGCTTAGATATGAAAGCCGTGCTATAGTCGACTCTAGCATGTCTAGCACGGTCCTGCTATAGTCGACTATAGCACGCTGAAGTAAATAAGCCAGCACTGCAAGATCCCAGGGTACACTAAACCCATGGACAAACCCTGTACAAATTAAGTGAATTGGATGTATACGCGCATACATAATCACCTTTTCGTATCTCAGACCGATGTATATGGCACTGCGCATACACGCCGCTAAGCTGAATACAATGCGCGTACGTACGTTGCTATTATTCCATAGACAAATAAATACTTAAATACGAATAGACAGAAAGGTAGCACCCGCGGAAAAGCCTCATTTAAATAACATTTGCATATAACGTACAGATACTCCATAGAAGCTCCATGGTGATAAGCGTATTTTTTTACCACTTTCGGCCACACCTCCTGGGAGATATTTGAACCGAATCCTAAGCCCCCAATTGCATTTTGCTAATGAATCATTTCTTTTTTCATTGCGTACTCGCAAGATACTGTGATTTGATTGGACCTTACCTTATGAATAATGTATTTTTCTATTGAATTCGTACGTCATAATTTGACCCCTATCGTCACTTCCGCTTAATTAAGGGCTGATAGATGACGTAACCCGCACAGAAGAAGATTATTTCCTTGAGAGATTTTTGGTGAGTACTGTCAGATTAACGCTGAATTTTAATTAATTTACAAAAATAAATCAAAAGATATGATCTTATATGGGATATTTAGAAGTCTGGGGACAACATTAATTAATTTGTGTTTATAAAAAGTGAACAATTAGGAAGCAAACGACTTGCAAAAACTCAAAACTATTTCCATCGTCGTGAGCTAAACATGACGGCTAGTTTACATGTAAATCTCCATCTGCTACAATTTGAGACCTCGTATATTATCAATTTACGCCAGACTTTTGGGCGAGAGTTTCTCTGAAATTTCGATGCCTACTGAAGATCTCGGCAGGCATGAAAAGAACTAGATAACATTTAGGCTAGACGTTGTCTGGGATCTATCGCGCATCCATATTGACTTTAGAAAGACATTCACTCCATTAACCCGTTCCCTTCTTTGAATTCACATATCAATAGGACCGTAGCCTAGTCCACGATCATTTTGTGAAAAGATGTTTCATTTCCCAAACTTAGTTCTACTACTACTAGTTCTTATCATGTTTTCTTATATTATTTTAACTTGAAAGTTAAGCCTACCGCCTTGATCTAGTCTAACGTTAAGTTTCGACGTAGGGCCTGTTACAACCGATGTCGCACCAACGCATAATGTCACACCAACGCATAATGTCGCAGATTGCGACATTATGCCAAGAGCGTCCAACGCATAATGTCACAGTCAACGCATAATGTCGCTTGTCTACTAACGCATAACGTCGCAAGTCTTAACGCATAATGTCGCAGGGGTATTCGCTTCAGGACTCGAGTTAAATACTAGACATAAAAAATGTTTTCAATAATTAATTTGTGCAAGCACTATCATCTGAACGTTTTTAAGAGCGTGTTTGGTGGGGCAGGGGAGGGGGTCAGTATCGAATTCATTGTCAGGAGAAGGGGTTGGACTTTGAAATTATTTAGAAGAGAAACGAAAACAGGTTGTCAATGCATGTTAAACATTGTAATGCCCGGTTATTATCAATTCTTTTTAAAGAAATACACACATTTTTTTCTGTGAGGAGGAGATGTGATCATGCGAAAAATCTAAAGTGATATTTAGATTTCGTGCACATTTTAGTAAAGTTTTTGAAACTCTTCATTAAGAAAGGAAGGCTTTCACTTTTTTGCGGGAGGGGGGGGGGGCATTAATTCTGCCCCCTCCTGCTACATACCAACATGTTTATAATTTAACACGGGATCCCCTCTCCCCCACGGGAGATTGGTATAGGACCTATCGCTTTAAAATAAGTGTTCATACGGTACATTCCGAGTTACAATACGAAATATAATTTCTTTCTTAAAATATTAAATAACCACTCTTCATCATAATGAATTCATTACTGCCCCCCCCCCGCATTCGTGCCTGTCCCACCAAACACACTCAAGATGGGGAAGCCCCCCCCCCCCCCCCCCATTAAAGATCCTCCTTAAAGAATTGTTGATCCATGGCTGTTATGTAGACGTGAAAGAGAATTTCTTAAAAAAGTTTGCTGTTGACCTTTTGGTGTGGCGTCTTACAAGTTTTACATCATCACAGCACCAAAATTACAATCAAATTGATTCATAGATTCATCTCACTTGATGTTGAGCTATTAATGTGATTTGGATTATTTTTGTAAACTCACATTAGGTTTTGGATGAAGGAAGAACTAAATTGTGCTACCAACACCAACGCCAAAGTAGGAATCACCCAGTGTTGTTTCTTTTTGAATGAATTGCGAGAAGAGATGAGAGGTGGAAAATATAAGAGAAAGAGTTGTGTGTGTGATTGAATAATGAGAGAGCGATATGGCAAAGAGAGAGCTGAATAGAGATTAAAAGAATAGAGAATGTATAATAATAATGTGAAGGGGCATAGGGTGCACAAGAGTGGACAAAGCCAATTGACAATTTACCCACAGGGAGAAACCACAAAGGGCCATTTTATTCTTTATTTGTTTTGAGAGGAAGCGGGAATAAATGAGGGAGAAACAATTCATAAAGAGGAGAAGAGGAATAAGATGAATAGAGATGACTCCTAAAGGAAAGACAAGGATTAAGCCAATCAGAGTGTGTGTGTGTGGGGGGGGGGCAAAGCCGACCAGTGCCCCCCCCCCCCCCTCCTTGAGTGGCTCAATTAAAAATTGTGATGTAAAACGCCGTTAAAACAGAAGTGTGTCCCCCGTTTGAAAGTGAAGACCCCCCGCCTTTTTTTTTGCTTTTCAAATTTTTGCTTGGAAAATTTGCCCCCCTTTGGAAAAATCCTAGATCCACCCTGCCTAAAATTGATGAGGTTTGGAAATAACATGTCACTTATCTGTGCTGTTAAAAAGAGTGAACACAAAGAAATGAGATTACCCCCCTGCAAAATAGAATTTAATGATCATTATCAATATAATTGGAAAGGCTTAGCGTAAAAAAAATACCACACTATTAATTACACAAAATTAATAGGCTCTAATTAAATCCAATCCTATTTTCTAAATAAATTTTGGATTCAGCATTTTTTTTTACTATATCATTACTAACGATTACACTGCGATGTAAAACATGCCTTTAGTGATTCTGACCTGGAGAACAGCAGAGAAAGGTCGTATTTTTTTCAATGAAAGAACCAAATTACAAAACCAGTAAGTGAAACGTTCAAACTGAAATACATTATTATTATTTATATTGGAGTATTGTTATTGTGAAATAAACTAGTTCGTAAATATCTTCCCCTTTCATTTACACCGATGATAAAGATTAAAGAGAAGATCAAAATAGGCCGATTCACACCCCAACCCCCCCCCCCCCCTCTCCAGGTTAAACAAGATTAAGAAAAGTGTCAGGCTGCGGTGCTAGTGACGTTGCATGTAAATTGCATTATATGCACGGATTGAAAAACGATGCATGCATGATGACTCATTGTAGTAAAGAAAGCTGATTGGTCAATAGTAGTAAGCAGTAGATTAATCACGTGATGAATATATAAAATTTCATGAATAATTAACGCAAAGTTTACCTCGCTCAATGCGCATGCGTGACGCTGATCTCCACTTTCTGCTTCGTCATATAAAGAGTCTATTGGTATGTGTGGAGCAGCGAACTGATGAATTATTCATGTATATGCAAATGGCTTTAGGATTTGCCCAAATGTCTCCGACAAAATGGCGGAGCTTCGGGGGCCTGTATTATTCCCAGGGTACGGCTGCCTAGACGACGCGCTTTGAATAGTGCAGTGTTGGTATTATCTCGTTTTCACTTTGCCAATTTCAACTTTCATTTTCATGAGGAATAGGCCTACTCTAGCTAGACTATGCTAGAAGATTCTACCAGCTGGAATTTAATATTATTATTAATGGAACGAAATTCGAGAGTTTGTTTATCATTGAAGTTTGACTTGGTCTTGGAAAAACTTTGTGTTCTGAGTTTGAAATGGATTTCCTTCTGGATTTTATGGAATTCGTTCACAAATTCGACTTCATGGATCTATGACTTAATGGATGTATGTTGGAAGTATGTCTACCGGTACTTGACTCTACAGGGATTACTGGAGTAAATCTTCTGACGCTCAAAAGACAACATTGTAAGCAAGAGAAGACCTAACGCACGTTAGTCATAGCCTATCTAGATCTAATCCTAACTTAGATCTAGACCTAATATAGACTAGATCTAGATCCATATTAGTCTAAACTGTAAGTTATCGGTGTTGTATAAAACAAATATTCAATATTGTATTCGTGCGACGTTCCAAATATTACATTCGTTACAAGTTGAGACGGTCTATTCAACTCCGCTTCGCGTCGTTGAATAGACTCTTTCAACTTGCACACTCATGTAATATACGATCGCACTCATCAACATTGAATATTTGTATACTATTGATTATATTTATAACATTATGATTTCAATTCAATTCAATTCAATTGATTACTGTTGTTGGTGTATTCTTACAAATTACTGTTATCATACCACAGATTTTACAAGATTGAAAGTGAACGCTTACCCTACAGAAGAAGCGAGTTGTACTGAAGGGTCTTCCTCTTCATCATCTGTGTTGCAATTAACGTAAGAAATGGAAAGAAATCGGTCGATATAAACCATGGTATGCAAAGTGAATCACTGACTCATGTCATTTTTAACGTTTATATCTTAACATGCGTACAGGGTCCAGAGGTTCTCTTCTGTTGTCATATATTACACCAAGACGGTAAGAACGAAATAATTCGGCTAAATACGGGACTAGTACAACAATTCAACATTATTAAATTTGCCAATTTCCCAGAAATTTCAAGATGTACCCATATCAACAACATGAAGTGAGTTAATCCCGTCGTATTTAAAGGGAAATATATATACATATATATATACAGTGCGTATCAAAAAAAGTTTACACTTAGAAAAAATCCTGTAAAATTATACATTTGTAAATCCTGAAGATTTTTCCACATTTTAACATTGGTACAGATCCATTTAAGCAAATGACGATGTAACTGTCGAAAAATATTTCCGCTTGAGTGAGCACCACTTACTTTTGAAAAGTTAGTGAAAAGCAATTTGCGCAGAACTTTGAAATAGTTATGCGAACAAAAATAGACCTTTATCATAAAGAACACGTTGAATTTAGCTGGTAAAATTGATTTGGAGATATCTTTTACCTTTTTAACTTTTTTCCTTTCCCAAAACACTTCAAAGAGCGCATTGCGCCCCACCCCACTCCCCCACACACCGATGCCATCGTGACGATATTTGATTTACACTGAGCTGTGATTTACATGAAATGACTTAGGCTTTATTTTCATTTTGTTAATCATTTTCAAGCTTGGAAAAAGTGTGGAGAAACAAGTATTAAATGAAAAATGAAATGTAAACCCACTTTAAATGATAAAACTTAGTGAAATAATGCTGGAGATGTCCGATATAAACTTTTGTTCAGATTTAGTTATGTCCTCAGATCCAGCTGGCACAAAAAGGGTAAAGGTTGTGCTTACTAAGTGTTGAAAGTTAAATTTGGGTGGCAAAATCGTTACAAAATGCTTGAAGGTATCCATTTATTACAATTGACAAAAAGTGCAATGGGAATTGTATGAGAAATGTTTCGCAGGGTAAGTTTGATTTCGCCCTATCCCCTTGACACAGCGTGAAAACGAGCATTTCTGCGCAAACAGATTTCTGCGAGCTTTACAAAAATGGACAGTGTTCACTCAAGTGTAAAATTCTGTCAAAACTTTTACTTTCATTGGATAGATGAGACCCAAACCCAAGATTATATGTGAAAAAAATTACCCACATGTAGTATCTTTTTTAATTCCCAGGGCTTTTTCAAAGTGTAAACTTTTTTTAAAACGTACTGAATATATATATATATATATATAAAATGGGATTGGTTGAGGTTTCCATAAAAGTGCTCAATGCCGGGGCAGCGCATATATACATTTATACCTTGGTCAGTTCGGTCTACTACCGTCGGTTTCACGCTTTCGGCGATCTTCAGGCAGACTGACCAAGGTATGAATATATATATATATATATATATATATATATATATAAATGTGTGAAGTTATACATGTACAACAGCTTTGGCAACTCTTTTTATTTAAATATTGTAAGGAAATGAATGAAGAGAACAATGGTAGGCGTAGCTTAAATCAAGGTTCCCCAGAGCTATCTACCCTTTGGAAAAATTGGTGATGCCGAAAAAATGTCTCTGCCGGGAATGGAACCCGGGCCCCCAGCTTTGAACGCCGGTGCCTTAACCATTGTTCTCTTCATTCATTTCCTTACAATATTTAAATAAAAAGAGTTGCCAAAGCTGTTGTACATGTATAACTTCACACATGTGTATACTTTCTCCCATACGTGTACTGTATCAAAGCAATAGCTTTGATCCAGCTGAGGCATGGCGGCTTGTCATCGTTCAAAACCCACCTTTACCCGACAAAGGAAATTATAATTGGAATAGTGTCGAAAATCTGTCTATCTGAAGGTCAATCGGATCGGGGTCGCCCTAGCCACTAAACCGTCTCTGTGGTCTAGTGGTTAAGGCACCGGCGTTCAAAGCTGGGGGCCCGGGTTCGATTCCCGGCAGAGACATTTTTTCGGCATCACCAATTTTTCCAAAGGGTAGATAGCTCTGGGGAACCTTGATTTAAGCTACGCCTACCATTGTTCTCTTCATTCATTTCCTTACAATATATATATATATATATATATATATATATATATATATATATATTTATTTATGTGTGTGTGTGTGTGTGTATACGAGCATCTTGTTTAAAAACAACTGTCTTTTAAACTTGTCACAATTCACGAATCTTCCCCGAAAAAGATAGACTACTGAAAATTTTGAAAATTAATAAAGAACTTGTTGGCAATGCAAATTTACCCGTAAATATCATTTGTTTCACATTTCTGATATATACATATATATATATATATAAATGTGTAAAGTTATACATGTACAATATCTTTGGCAACTCTTTTATTTAAATATTGTAAAGAAATGGATGAAGAGAACATTTGTAGGCGTAGCTTAAATCAAGGTTCCCCAGAGCTATCTACCTTTTGGAAAAATTGGTGATGCCAAAAAAATGTCTCTGCCGGGAATCGAACCCGGGCCCCCAGCTTTGAACGCCGGTGCCTTAACCACTAGACCACAGAGACGGGTTAGTGGCTAGGGCGACCCCGATCCGCTTGACCGTCAGATAGACAGATTTTCGACACTATACCAATTATAATTTATTTTATCGGGTGAAGGTGGGTTTCGAACAATGACAAGCCGCCATGCTTCAGCTGGATCAAAGCTATTGCTTTGATACAGTACACGTATGGGAGAAAGTATACAAATGTGTAAAGTTATACATGTACAACTGTTCTCTACCATTGTTCTCTTCATCCATTTATTTACAATATTTAAATAAAATAGTTGCAAAAGCTGTTGTACATGTATAACTTTACAAATTTGTATACTTTCTCCCATACGAGTACTGTATCAAAGCAATATCTTTGATCCAGCTGAAGCATGGCGGCTTGTCATTGTTCGAAACCCACCTTCACCCGACAAAGGAAATTATAATTGGTATAGTGTCGAAAATCTGTCTATCTGACGGTCAAGTGGATCGGGGTCGTAGTCCAGGATAGGCCCCATAGACAATTGACCAAACCTTGCTTTTTTATATATACAATATTTTTTTATGGTTTCTTGTCAATTCGAGGGTGCTGATTACGAATCTGGATGATGCCACTCGTGTAACCTTGAGCATTTTCCACAAATTTGCAAAATCCAATAAGGCCGCCAAAATATGAAAATTACCCATGAAAATTATAAAATTGTCCGCACATTGGCTATGAAATGCATGAAATTGTGTGGCAGGAGTAAAATACTCTCTGAAATTTTTTTTTTGACAAAATATTAATTTTCCTGATATTCAAAATGGCCTCCTTAGGCCATTGTATACTCTATTATGTACAATATGAATAGGTAAAACTAATTTTCACAAAAATTAGCATTAAACTGCAAAAAACCGCGATGTATGAACGAAGTAATATATGCAAATCATCGTTACTAACGAGATGTATCATTTATTATGTCATATATGGGAACATTGCTGTATTTTGATATCTAAAATAGTCGCCACTGGCCCAATGAGTATTATGTACAATGGCAATGGCCGGGGCCAAAAAAATGACAAGAGTGAGCATTAAAATGCATATTATTAAGATAAACGAGTGGAATACTGACCATAAACATAATTGTTAATAAGCCATTTATGTGATAAATGCTGTATTTTGAAATTCAAAATGGCCGCCATAGGCCCTATATTTATCATGTACAATGCAAATGGAGAAACTAATTTTCACACGAGTAAGAAACATAAAATGCATGTAATTGGGATCTACGAGT
The DNA here is from genome assembly GCF_037042905.1 of Lytechinus pictus. NCBI lineage: Eukaryota > Metazoa > Echinodermata > Echinoidea > Temnopleuroida > Toxopneustidae > Lytechinus > Lytechinus pictus. The sequence goes on from NW_026974141.1 coordinate 5,078,847, forward strand.
AAAATATTGTCTGACAACTTGTTTTATAGCAAGACATATCATTTCTTTTGTCATACATGAGATAAATGCTATATTATGAAATTCAAAATGGCCCCTATAGGCCCTAACAGTATTATCTACAATGTGAATGGGGACATATAATTTTGTAAGAATTTGGATTTGCTTGACTATGACATTCATATAATCCTGTTGTATGAGTAAAATGTTATTTGAAAACGTTTTTTTTTAATATAAATTACAGCATTTCTTCTGCCATATAGGTGATAAATACTGTATTTTGACATTCAAAATAACCTCTACAAGCCCTAACTAAATTATGTAACATGCAAACAGGGAAACTAATTTTCACAAGAGGGAGAATCATAAAATGCATATAACTGTGATGTATGTGTAAAAATATTGTCTTAAACATGATTTATAACTAAATACATCACATATTGGGCGTGGAGGCAATAAATGCTGTACTTTGAAATTCAAAATGGCTGCCAAAAGTCCTAAAAGTATTGTGTACATTGTAACATGGGACATATAATTTTGACAAAATTTGGCTTTGCTTGACTCAGAGTATTGCATATAATTGTGAATTGTGATGTAAGGGTGAAATATTGTCTAACACCATGGTTTCTAACGAGATATATCATAATGTTGTGTAATTAAGGTGATAAATGCTGCATTTTTTAATTGGAAATGGCCACCACATAGGCCCTTATCGTATTATATACAATTTGAGTGGAGACAAATAATGTTTAAGAATAGGCCATATGGCAGCCATTTTGAATGTTGAAATACAGTATTTATCACCTATATTACACAAGATATATATTTTGTTATAAATCATGTTTTCAGACAATAGTTCACTCATACATCACCATTTGGCCAAGCAAAGCTGAATGCTGTTGAAATGATTTGTTCCCATTTACATTGTGCATAATACCGTGAGGGCCTGTAGCGGCCATTTTGACTTTCAAATAACAGTATTTATCACCAAATTGGCAGAATAAATGATATATCTTAATAGAAATTATGCTTTCAGACAATATTTTACTCATAGATCACTACTACGTGCAGTTATGGTGCTCACTCCTGTGAATATTGGTTTCTCATTTTGCATTGTACATAATACAGTTGATGTCTATAGCGGCCATTTTGAAAGTCAAAATACAGTATTTAACACAAACTTGAAACCTAAATGGTATATTTCGTTAGAAAATACGTTTTTAGACAGTATCCCATTAATTTATCACATATATATGCATTTTAGTGCTCACTCTTGTGATTTCTTTGCTCCTCTTTCTCATTGTGCATAATACTTTTAGGGCCTTTGGCAGCCATTTTGAATATCAAAATACAACATTCATCGAAAACATGGCATATTAACAAATATTATTTCATTAACAATTATGTTTTTAGTCAGTATTCCACTCGTTTAATCTTAATAATATGCATTTTAGTGATCACTCTTGTGAATTTCTTGGCCCCCATTGCCATTGTACGCAATACTGTTTGGGCCAGTGGCGGCTGTTTTAGATACCAAAATACAGCAATGTTCCCATATATGACATAATAAATTATATATCCCGTTAGTAACGATGATTTGCATATATTACTTCGTTCATACATCACGATTTTTTGCAGTTTAGTGCTCATTTTTGTGAAAATTAGTTCTTCTTATTCATATTGTACATAATGGAGTATACAAGGGCCTATGGCGGCCATTTTGAATATCAGGAAAATATATATTTTGTCAAAAATTATTTTTTCAGAGAATATTTCACTCCTGTCACACAATTTCATGCATTTCATATCCAATATGCGGACAATTTTATGATTTTCATGGGTAATTTGCATATTTTGGCGTCCATATTGGATTTTGCCAATTTGCGGAAAATGCTCAAGGTTACACGAGTGGCATCATTCAGATTCGTAATCAGCACCCTCGAATTGACAAGAAACCATAAAAAAATATTGTATATATAAAAAAACAAGGGTATGCCTCTTCTATTCTGGACTATCGCCCTAGCCACTAACCCGTCTCTGTGGTCTAGTGGTTAAGGCACCGGCGTTCAAAGCTGGGGGCCCGGGTTCGATTCCCGGCAGAGACATTTTTTCGGCATCACCAATGTTTCCAAAGGGTAGATAGCTCTGGGGGACCTTGATTTAAGCTACGCCTACCATTGTTCTCTTCATCCATTTCTTTACAGTATATATATATAATGTATATAACTATATTGAATCGAATTTCACCTTCATCGTGTTCATGAAGTGATTCATTAAAGTAAATGGATATTATGCAATCCTTATAAAATAATATTGTTTTTTAGGGGAATTACCTGAACTATTGAAGACAAAGGCGAAATATATTGCAACGTCAAGCTTTCCCGTCTGTACAATTGTGATAGTAACTGGAAAGTCAACGTCCTCTTCAAGCACAGTCACTGGTATTAGAATACGGTTTCTCATATTGCTATGAATATCTTTTAGAGGAAGAACCTAAGATCATAATACAAAAAAGCAAAGTAAATATATTACACATAATACGATTCATACTGCTAGACTTATCCTTTGTTATGGGCCTTTACTCTGAGTGATTTTTCACTGATAAAAGGAGGAAGAGAGGGAAGCTAACTCTATCCTAAAAAATCGAATCGTACCACATGCCTCACTTGCATTCAATTGAACGTGTTGATAGAATTTGAAGAAAATCCACATTATCCAAATATTCCGTTTAGTCAAAAAAACAATCAGAGAAAACGGGTATGCTTTCTAACACTGGATAAGGGCATATATTTCACCCGATCCAAGCAAAAAGAATCATTGATGCATTATCTACGCTAGAGAGAGAGAAAACAAAACACCAGCTTAGGGTACTCTGAGCGTCTTTGAAATGGAAGGAGCCTCAGAATACTTACGTAGGGTCCCGTTGAAAGTACGACGGTGTCCTCGTTTTTTGACGGCATCTTGACCAAATAAATTCTAACATAAAAACGATTGTGGGTCAAATGTTGGCATGATATCACACTAGGTGACGCTTGTAAGACAATTTACAAGACTGATCTCCTGTGGAAACGTTTACATCGCAAGTCTGGAAAGGAATTTTACCTCCTTTTCTTCACGATGTCCCTCACGATGGCAAACCATATCAAGGTCTCCAGACTTGGTTGCTACGTTGATAGGAACAGATGGATGGGCCTTGTGATATGATTGCTTCCTTTCCTCCTCTTCGGCATCCTAGAATAAAGTAACGACGATAATAATCATCACCCTAAATCTAAACAAGTGCAGTAAATATTCCACCAGGATATTGTTCCTTATTGTGCTACCTCGATCCTCAATATGGTATTTCCGCCCACAAGGTTCTGCCATGGGCCTATATTGTTTAGAAAAACAGTGTTGGCTATCATAAGAGTACATATATCTTACAAATTTTGTGGGAATCGGTTCATGGGGGAGTGGGGGGGGGGGGCGGGGGTCGGAGATAGGCTCTCATGAATACACACTTAGACCCATTGCATTCAGCGCAAATTGGTTTTGTTTGGTTCTCAACAGATGAACCGTAAATCTGGGTTTGTTTAACGACACGAAATTGTTAAGTGTGAGCTAGAATAATGCGTAACATTTAGATTTTAGATTTTAAGATTTAGATTTATTGATTTATTTCATTTCTTTTCTTTCCATTTTTCACATACATGTCAAAATTACATAAATACTAATACATAAATACAATTACAAAAATGAACAAAAGTAACGACCTTACATTTGCAAAGATTGGGTAATTATACGAACAAAATACGATACTTATATCCTCATTTTATAAAACTTAACATTCTTAAAAGCATGAGTATTCGTGTGTATGTTAAAAAAGAAACATATGGGCGGAAATCTCTCCTTAAAGGTAGGGGGTCACAATTGAGTTTTCCGTTTTTACAGAATTATTAACTCAAACATATATATATATACATATTTCGAAGAGGGGAGGTATTCCTAACTAAAGATGAAAGGCCTCAATAAATAATGCGAGCGCGAAGCGTGAGCTGAAAGTTTTTGATTTTCCAACCTAAAAAATTGACATTCATAACCCTTTTTCAAATCATGAACAGAATAGGAATTAAACTAAATAATAGATGCGAGCGCGAGCTGAAAATTTTTGATTTTATAGCCTAAAAACTGGACATTCTTAATAGCCTTATAAAAATCATGAACAGAATAGGAATCTAATAAAATAATGTTAGCGCCAGCTGAAGGTTTTTGATTTTCCAACCTAAAAACTGGACATTCGTAACACTTTAAAAAGAATATGAACAGGATATTAATCTAAACAATTAGTGCGAGCGTGAAGCGTGAGCTGAAAATTTTGGATTTTCAAACCTAAAAAATGGACATTCTAAGCACTTAATAATGAACGGAATAGGAATCTAAACAATGAAGCATAGAACGAAACAATGGCCAATTTTACCAATTATGCCTTTATCCTATTTTGTAACAATGCCCCTTTTATTTTGAAACTTTAATAATAATTTGCTGAAAGATGGTTTTGTACCCCCCTTCCATATATCTTTATTCCCATTATGTTGAACCTTTTCGATTTTTTGTTCAGCAGGACCGTTTTTTCCTCTTTATGTTCTACTTGTAAACGCTTCCTTACACACACACTCAACTTATCATTTCTCTTATTTTGGAATCAGTATTGTTCATTCAAATTATTATGGTTAATCGAAATTAGTATTGCAAATTAGAATCATTATTTTTGTAAATTTGAATTATCACTGTATATTTGAATTATTATGGTTAAATTGAATTAAGATTATTATTGTGATTGAGATTTTATTCATGTTTATGTGCAATTTATATGTTTTTATTGTATATTCAATGTCAATTCAGCCTTCGTAGCTGCTAAATTGAATAAAATATATTTTGAATCTTGAGTCTTGAATGTGAATGCGAAGCGCGAGCTGAAAGTTTTTTATTTTCCAACCTAAAAACTGGACATTCATAGCACGTTAAATAAAACATGAACAGGATAGGAATTTAATCAATTAATGCGAGCGCGAGCTGAAAGTTTTTGATTTTCCAACCTAAATACTAGACATTCTTATTACTTTAAAAAAAATTATGAACAGGGTAGGAATCTAAACAATTAATGCGAGCGCGAAACAAAAGAGGTGAAAGTTTTTTATTTTCCAACCTAAATACTGGAAATTTTTAGTACTTAACAAAAAATGAACAGGATAGGAATCTAAGCAATTAATGCTGGCGCGAATCGCGCTGAAAGTTTGTATTTGCCAACCTAAAACCTGGACTATCGTAACAATTTTTCAAATCATGAAGAGGATAGGAATTTTACTAAACAATATTAGATTCGAGCGCGAAATGTGAGCTGAAGATATGTCATATCCGCCCTAAAAATTGGTATTATTAGCATATTTTAAAATCAATGTTATGGTAGCTATTCAACTAAATTTTAATTAATGTGAGCGCGAAGCGTATCCTGATTTTTTTTCTGACCAAAAAAGTCATCTCATTTTCACCTTATAGCAATAAACAGGATAGTATCTCACTCAACGGTTGAGTAATATGGTTACCATATTACTGATGCGAGCGCGAATCGCGAAATTTATTATTTTTATTCAGATCTGAAAACTGGATCTTTCAAGTACTTTTGAAATAAAGAACAAGCAGTTTATCTCAATAAGCAATGCGAGCGCAAAGCGCGAGCTATTTTTTTTTAAAAGGTTTAAACCTACAAATTATAAAAATGATGGATATCTTCCTAAATAAATGATTTTATTTTATATATTTCGAGCTAAAAAGTGACGAAAAAAATAAGCACGTTTTAAATAAAGAGATGGCTGTGTATTAATGCAAATCGTGAGCGATTTTTTTAATTCTATACTATGACCTGAAATTTTTCTTTTTTCCAATTATTCCCCTCCCCTTCCATCATTTAATTTTCTTCCTCGTCCTATCTTTTTTCTTATTTTTCTCCTCACCTTCCTATTTTGCGCCGCCAATAGGGGTCGGGCCGCCGCTTTGCCCACTTGATCTAACTATGATAACCGTTCCTGCGGCAGGAATTTTGTGTAAAAATGGAATATAAAAGTCTCGTTAATAGAGTATTTAAAAACAATTTTTGGGGGATTAAACATAGTTAAAATTCACTGTGAAGGGTAAATCATTTATTTGGTGTGGTGTAGTGGTTCTGACTCTCGCCTTGTAAACAGAGGGTCGTGTGTTCGAATCCCACCGCGGTCTAGCGTCCTTTGGCAAGGCGTTAATCCACACTTTGCCACTCTCGACCCATGTGCTAAATGGGTACCCGGTAGGATGCGAAAGATATTGTATGTTTAATTTTGCCAGCGCCATAATGAGGCTGCGATGAATGCAAGGAATGCTCCCCAGGGAGTGGAAATTGTGCACTTTTCGTGCGGGATTGAAATGAATCCAATGACCGGGGTAATAATATACTGTAACGCGCTTTGAGCCATTCTGGGAAAAGCGCTCTATAAAAATTTGCTATTATCATTATTTTTATTATTATTATTAAATCATAACTTATAAAAACTATTGTTTTTACTGAGTACGCGAACAATGAAAATATTATTATATTCCAAGTAAATTTGAAATAAATGGAAAATAAATTGGTTTAACAAAGATATGTTTTTTATTGGGTATGGAACATTCTGGTCTACCATCTATGCACTAAATTTACTTATAAGTATCCTGAGGCAATTTTCTTTTTTCGTCATTTTTTATTAGTTATGAAATTGACAATGGCCATCGATGTCATCAATGTCATCACTCTTTGGCTGGCATATAAGGCTAGATGCGAGTTCGAGAAAAAGTCAGGCCGGTATTCCTTTTCTTTTCCTATCCAAGTTTTGTATATCGAAATTCGAGGATACATGTGTATAATTTCGATTTTGAATTATGTTTTTTTTTTTCATAATAAAAGACCACAAATAGTAGGAGAGACATTTGATATTATGTCCTCCCTTTTCAAAATGGTAGGGGGGACACGTCCCCCTGTCCCCCTGGGATTTCCGCCCATTTGAATGGTGCAAAACCATGTGTGCTATTCAATGCTCATCGATTAGTATCTCATGAGTAAGATATGTAAACGTAGTGTGCATGGAACTGATCATGACACATCAATGTGACCTTACTTATTCGAGCACTGTGTATAGATTTTAGCACCTTTTGTTGGTAGAGGTTAAAATGGACTGTACAAATGGCCTATGGCACATAAAACCTAAAGGCAGTTAATTTCACCTCCAAAGATTGATAAAGATTTGATAAAAGATAGCGAAGCCTCTACTTACCGCATCCATTCCTGGAAGGTTCGCATGAAGATGGAGGTGAACATCGATCTTCTTGCCTTTGTCTATCTTGTCCGGGATGTATGGAGTACAAATAAGCTTCTGTCGGACCAACTGTTGCTCAAGGGGAATAAGAATCCACCACTCGGCACAGTGGTCAATGTAAAGCTCGAGATGTCTACCGTACACTCTACAGTGTGGTGGTTTGTCTGGTGAGGTGGATGATCTCCTCCTTGACGTCATTGGAAGATCTGATCATTAAAAAAAATCAGTACAGAATGATATTTACAATCTTACCTGTTATCTTTGACTTTTTATCGAGATATCCATAAACATAAAGTGATACAGGATGTTTGATGTACATTCAATTGTATCATCAGATAAAGTATTTTATGCATGCTTCTTAACAAAAACAAAATATTATTCATCGAGAAGAATAGAAAAATTCCAAGGGAATTTATACTACATTGCATAGTATTATGGATCTGTTGACATAATGGCTTCAGACAAATTAAAGTTCCATCAAGGAACAACCTTCTGTGTTGGGGAACCCACGATGTCATGCGATCCGTACAGATACCCCTGTTCTTGTAAACTGTGATGCAGAATATGCTGATCCAGTCTGGTGTAGAAACTTATTCCATAAGCCCGATGTTTCCCTAAATGATACGAGGAGAGTTATTGGACGTCTTAGACCGATCCCAGTAAGCATCCTAATCCTCTCGGGCATTGCCCCCCCCCCTTCCGCAGACAACCTACATTCAGGTTAATTGAGAAAGCTTAACAAGATGTCAAACAACTTCTGCATGCCTGAATCCCACAAGGGTGAGGTGTAGGTAGCCGGGGTTATGTTGTGCTGCAACACAACAAAACCCCGGCTTCTCACGCACCATCGTCGACCACTCAGCCGTCATATTATGGGCGGCTAAAAGTGCCAAAATTAACAGTTTGAGAAATATACATTATATACACTGTTAAAAATAAACTAAAATGCAGAAATATATCTAAAACAAAAACAAGTTAGAAATAAAGATAAACAAAAAATATACAAATTCACATAATCAAACATTAGTGCAGCAATAAGGACAAACACAAAAACAAAACAATTGTTAAAAATAATAAATGATGAAAAATACAGAGATAACCATATAATTGAACACAATCACAGAAATATAGGCTCATACAGAAATAGAGAAAGTTTGAGAAATGTACAGACATCCACAGAATTAAATACAACTTCAGAAATATAGACAACCGCAGATATAAAGACAACTTGAGGAAAATAGACCCCACAGAAATAAAGACATTTTCAGAAATATAGACAGCCAGAGAAATAAAGACAACCTCATAAATATAAACAACCTCAGAACTAAAGAAAACTTCAGAAACATAAGCAACTTCAGAAATACAGACAACCGCAAAATTAAACAAAACGACTGAATTATAGTCCATCGCGAATAGCGCTAGCTCGTCAAAAATAGAGAACACGTAAATTCTGTAAAGCACAGAAATTCTCTAGAGCTCAGAAATAAAGTACAGCACGTCAAACAAACTGTTAATGAGAGGGCGAGAGAGGGCGTAATAATAAATTATATGCACAAAATTTACGATATCGCTTCGTGCATATGACATCTTGGCAATTCAACTTCCAGTAGAAAACTGAAGTATAAGTTAATAGTAGGAATACCCCACCGTACCATACTGCATGCTCGCATCGTACGTGTGCATGTTGGGGTAGTAAACGTTACTGAATGCAAGGTGAATTATCGGATGATCTAATTCCACTTGGTCTACTTATCAGTTCGTCCAACTTCACATAGTCTAAAATCATTTCGTCTACAACCAGTTCGGCTAATATCCAATTCGTCTAATTCCCACTTGGTCTAGTATCCAATTCGTCTAATTTCCATTTGGTCTAATATAAAATTCGTCAAATTACCACTTGGTCTAATCACCAATTGGTCTAATGCCTAGTTGGGCTAATCGTCACTTGGTCTAATTTTCATTTGGTCTAATTCACACTTGGTCTAATGTCCATTTATTCTAATATAACATAATTCATTATTATATATTTGATCTAGAACTAACAAATATGGTATGAAATTGATAAATATCATGCATGCATCAGTTAATACACGTCGCCAGGATCCGGAGGGGTACAGCTGGGGTAGGGCTGCTGGGCGCAAAACATCACCGTGAAGGACTATCGATGACGAGATAGTTGCTCATCAAATGAATTGTTATATAATTCTTATAATTAGGCCTATATATCGATGATATAGATGATGATGAAAACTATATCATACTCCTCGTTACATCATTGCATGTACATTTACAGAACAATAAGTTGGGAGCTTGTAGCTTATAATGGTCGAATGACAGGGTTTCATATCAGAATAACATTATCAGGTTATGAAGAAAGGAACGAAACTATAATTATGTGGATACGTATCTGGTAAACATGTTTATGCCTCTTTAAAATTATTGTTATGCACCATTACGGACAAACTTGAGCTTGATGGGAAATAAGTAACTATTATGCAGTTTGGGGGATTCCAAAAGTTACAAAGCCATTAGATCATGTAATTTTGTTATGAATATTTTGTTTAGTTATTTCAATTGTAAGTTTGGAGGCAAATAACAGACCAGTTAGATACAGTTTGATAACACTATACAGGTTTATTGGGTTAGCTGCAGGGGAGTAACAGGGGTCGGTGGCCAGGGTGGGGGGAGGCAAGAGCCAAAAATTTCCTGGTCATATCAGCAATGGCGTCATGAGGCAAAATTTTTGAGGGGCGATATGGTGAATTGGACAAAAAATACAAATTCGAGCGAGCAAGAAAAAAATTTGACATTTTTATTCCAAAAATCAAATTTTGTGATAGACTTTGACATAATGAAAAAAAAAGATAATATCATATTTCAGCCTTCTCTCCTTTTTTTTTGTAAGCCACGGTGAATAGGATTTTTGATATGAAGGGCGAAGCTCTATACGGTCGAGGGTGCCCAGTATGGCGCGTGTGGCAAGAAGTAGCTTAATGTCAGTCCCAAGCGAGCGAGATAAAAAAAAATCACCTTTTCATGAGAATCTAACATGAAGATAGATTTCGTCGTGATTTTCAGAAAATATGATATAATTTTCCTTTGCTTTTTTGTTTGTTTGTTTAGTTGTAGAACTTTTGGGGGCCATGGTCCAAACTCATCCATACAACAGTGCTATGTTGGTGGGGTCCGGGGCGAAGCCCCGGAACCTCTTGATATTAAAGCCATTTTAAACCTTACAGATTGCCACTAATTTTAATCAAATTGCGTGTATATTTATATAGCTTTCACACAACACATAAAGTCAATGCAGTTGCGTATCGTAATCATCCAAATATTTAGAGGCGGTACACCATAAAAAATGTGGGAAAATTTGTATTAAAAAAAATCGCCAGCGAGCGAAGCGAGCCAGAAAGTAAAATGGCCTTTTGAAATGAAATTCTAATTATATGGTAGATTTTTACATCATAGCTATATCATGTCATATATTTTTTTTCATTCATCTCATTTCGCTGTCTCCTTTATTTTCTCTTATTTCCCCTTGGCTGTGGAACCACCCCCTCCCCCTAGTATGCCAGTGCTTCAACGCAGGTTCATGCAGGAAGGGTCCATACAGGGGCCGCTATAAGGCCCTTTAAAGGTTACAGATGAATAGCCCCCACTGCACGGGGTCTTTGACAGAGCCCCCGGTAGCTTTAGAGATTTAGCAAGTTTACGATAGACTTTCAAACGACATTATGCTATACAGTCTAGGTGATTGGTGAAAAAAATGTTCAGAAAATGGTACAAGCATGAAAATCGGCACAAAGGTAGAGTAAGTTATTCTAAACATTTTTAGCAGGGGGTGCCAACGTGAGTTCACCGAACATAGCAACGGTTGCTAGGTAACATATTTACCTTAGTAACTGAGCTTAATTGGGCTAAAGTAACATTTTCATAAGCGATATGTCATACAAATTTTAATCTAAAGCATGTTCCTTTGTATCACAACAGTTTTGATCCATTTATTCGTAGCAACGGTTGCTAAGGGACCCTCTTCCGTAGCAACAAATTCTATATCTTAATTCAGATCATTATAATCTACTCAGAATAGCTCAGAAATTATATCTGGCCCATAGATTCATCATGTGATGAATGTTTCCATAGGTAGACCTAATGAGTACCATAGCAACATTTGCTAAGTAACATTTCCCACGGTAACAATTATTATAGGGTATCTATTAATGATTATAATTTTTTTTTTAATCGCATCTTTTCTATTAAAGCATTAATACATTAATCACAAAAACCAAAGAACAATGTATACAAGCCCATGCGAAGTACCAGTTGCTATTACGTTTTCTGTAGGAACCAATGGTTAAAGGCAGTATGGTAAGATTATTGATGTGTAAATCATAGAGGTACTAATAGATGCTTAAAAAGTAAAACCTTGCACAAATTAAACTACCTCATGAAATGGTTCATAGTTCCAAAGACGATGTCTATGGGTTCCATAGTATTGGTATGATAATACTTATTGCATATCAAAAGAACTTCACCTTTAACACCAATCTTTATCCATTTTGAAACCATATTATGGATTAACCTAAACATATGTAAAATATCGACCCTTGGAATAATTCAACAAAAGGTGGTTTCAAACCGCCTCGATCACAAGAATCCCCGTTAAGTTACGAGAACTTTTAAGGCTTAAAAAAACCCATATTCCTGCATTCACACCGCCCCGAAACATACCCTTCAGGGGGGGGGGGGGGGCGTTTCATGAAAGGGCTTGTCGGACATTTTATCCGACAAGTACCAGTTTATCCAACAGTTACCATAGGAACAGTGCCTCTCAGCCAATCAGAATCAAGGAAAGATGTCAGATCTGACAACTTGTCGGATGAAGATATTGATGAAACGCTCCCCAGGATAAGTTCCTGCATGAAGTTACGAGCATGAGCAGTATGTTCTGATAAGCAGGCAAGGCGCGAGATTCAAAATCACTAGCCCAGCAGCCACCCACGGCGCCCGCGCCCAACGACACGCTGGGCTAAAAGTTCATGTAAATTGCTTTCACATTGCCAAAATACCTGCGACCTTAGATAAATCCCCACGAAAGTTCTCGTTATTTGGCCAAGTACCTACTATTTAGCGGGTATTTTCTTTCGGGAAAATTTCGCGTAGTTTGCTTTCACATTACCAAAATACCTGGAACTGACGAACTTTGAGGCGGTCTGAAACCACCTAATATCAACATTTAGCAAGAGGTCACTATTGTATAAGAACGGTTACAAGAACTCCCCAGGAGGTCATGGGTACTTACAACCTAAATAGCTCTGATCTTGAAGAGATAACCACGAAGAGATGACCACCAAGAATTGATTGAGTCATATAAGTTTAGAATTATTTCAAACACATAAATCTTGTCAAAAATTAATTTTCAAATGAGTGATTGGATACCACTTATCCCTTGCTAACAGCAGTCGTTCGCTTGAAAGCCAACACACTTTGCCTTGGTTTACCCACTCCCTTCCGTAGCCTGCAATGAAGATCATATTAGTTCTCCATGTTGTTCCCAAACCAAACGCCATGGGTAGGAGTTGATTTTGCCCAGGCGTTTTGATCAATCCTGCGCAGCTGGGGAAAAGATCTGTTAGAATTGATTGCGACCCTTCAGTTCCGTTTTCTGGCCTGTTGGCCTGGATCCTGCAGCTACATGATCTATCATGACTTCTGCAGAAGTTGATTTGTACCTGTTACTTCCGATTCCAGGTGTTTTGACCTGGAACAATCCTGCAGCTCCACGATCTATCATGACGTGAAAGATCTTGCTAGAGGTAATTTAGACCCGTCAGATCCGTTTTTATATAGGCATGCTGGCCTAGATCCTGGAGCTAAATGACTTGATCCTGCCGAAGATGATTTGGACCTGTCCGTCCTTTTTCCGGGTGTTTTGACCTGGAACAATCATGCAGCTCCAGGACGTGTCATCACGTAAAAGATTTCGCAACAGTTGATTTGGACCAACCAGTTCTGTTTTCAGGCGTGGTGGTCTGGATCCTGCAGCTCAGGGCTCTATCATGAGTTGAAAGCTTGTGCAGAAGCTGATTTGGACCTTTCTGATATTTTTCTAGGTGTTTTTACCTGGATCAATCCTGCAGCTCCAGGACTTAGCATCACTTGAAAGATCTATTAGATTCGATTTAGACCATCAGTTCCGTTTCCAGGGGTGTTGGTCTCGATCCTGCAACTACATGATCCATTGTGACTTCTGTAAATGTCGATTTGGACCTGTCAGTTCCTATTCCACGTGTTTTGACCTGGATTAATAATGTAGCTCTGGGATCTATCATGACATGAAAGATCTTGCTAGAGATGATTTTGACATGTCAGTTCCGTTTCTAGGCATGTTGACCTGGATTCTGCAGCTATATGATTGATCTATCATGGCTCGATCCTGCAGAAGTTGATTGGACCTGTCCTTTCTGTATCCAGGTGTTTTGACCTGGATCAATCCTGCAGCTCCAGGATCCATGATTTGAAAGCATGCGCATAAGTTAGTTTGACCTGTTAGTTCCAATTGCAGGTATTTTGGCCGGGATCTTGCAGCTTCAAGACCGATCATGACTTGATAAATCTTGCAGGACTATGCTTTATCACCTACGTATATGAAGTACTTATGATATCAGGTTGGCTCGACGCGATCCATACTCGGCCACAGAACATTATCATGAAGTTCTGATATGCTTCTTCCTTCCGTATACCTCCGATACTTCTTGGCATGTCCAACTCAGATGGAAATGATCCTGCTGATGGCACTACCACCTTGTCTCGCAATATAATTTCCTTATGAAGAGAAATGTTTCTTACACTTTGATTGATGTACAAGTAATTGTCCGACCGAAGAGGATGATGACTGTCTACTGTCCATGCTATACAGTGAACATACATTCAATGCTGCTTGGGGCTGTTTCAGGTCTACTGTGCATGCTATGTACAGTGCACATACAGTCAATGATGCTTGATGCTGTTTCAGGTCTACTGTACATGCTATACAGTGAACATACAGTCAATGCTGCTTGAGGCAGTTTCAGGTCGACTGTGCATGCTATGCACAGTACACATACAGTCAATGATGTTTGAGGCTGTTTCATGTCTACTGTACATGCTATACAGTGAACATACAGTCAATGCTTGAGGCCGTTTCAGGTCTACTGTACATGCTCTTCAAGTTAGTCAAAAATATCAAAACTTTACCGACAATTAAGTGTGTGGGCATTAATCGCCATTGCTTCCCAATTATGCATTGTCATTTGGGAGCGATTAGTTCATACCTATCAAATTTCTGCTTCCCTTTGTCCTAAAAGTTCATGCACTACAATACCCTTTCTCATTTTCATAACAGGCGAGATCCTATATAATCATTAAATAGTAAGCACATTCAATGACCCAGTGATGATTTTTGTCGGTGTGTTAGCTGTGTCATGTATGAATAAATAATATGAAGAAAAAAATCAAAATAATCAAATCATGCATATCAAAATTATGTTTGTTTTACCTAAAAACTCTTATTATTATGCAGATATTATATTATTTGGACTGCTATTTATTTTTCAGGTCAATGAGATATTGTTTACTCCAAGGTTTATTACTTTGACCAATTATTTTACCATTTCCATTAAAAAATTATGACCAGATGTTGTATTTAGTAATATTTTCAATAGTTGCTATGGAAAATGTGTTGCTTAGCAACTGTTCCTGTATATGGTTGGAACGTTGCTTGATATGTGATTGTAAACTTGGCAGTTCGAAGTCAAAATATAGTTTTTTAAATGTAGATAACACCCCAAAATGGTGGTTGCTACGGTAAATATGTTACCTAGCAACTGTTGCTATACGAGGAGAGATCAGGTTGGCACCCCCTGCTAAAAATGTTTAGCACTATTTACTCTACCTGTCAGCCAAATTTCATGCTTGTACCATAATTTGAACAATTCTTGCTAATTTTTGCACCGATCATCCAGACTATACCATCCATCTTTCTTCCCGCTCGTTATCGTCAATCCTAGGCAGTCCGGTAGTTTTATCTTTTCCCTTTTCTTTATTTTCCAATATAAATTTTGGCTCATTCCATTCTACCTTCATTTCCCGCTTTTGTTTGCCTTTTTGTCATATTTAATTTATTTCATTCTCTTACTAATCATGATAATGTATTTGTATATCGGGGATAATTTTTTTTCTCACTTGTTATTTTTTCTTTCCTTTCTTTCCCGTTTTCTTTCCATTTTCTTTCATGTTTTTTTTAAAGTTTTCTTTACCCTTTCCCTTTTCCCCCTTCCTCTTTTTCCCCCTTTCATTTCCCTTTCCCTTTCTTTCTTTCTTCCCTTTTGTTCTTTTCCCCGTTAGCTGCAACAACATCACGGCGACCATCTTGGTAGTTGCAGACCTTTATCAGTTATCACCACAGTAGTCATTAATCTTATATATCTTCTCATTCTGTTTTTTTTTTGTTCTACTTCTTCGCCTCCTCCTTAAAATGGATTGGCAGGGTTCCCAGCTTATCAGGGAAATCAAGGAAATAAGGGATTTAAAAAAAATCAGTCAGGGAAAATCAGGGAATTACCTCATATCAGGGGAAAATGCCTTAAATGAGGGCAAAATCAGGGATTCTTGATCGACCCAAAAGTCGAAAGCACGATAGTCAGTCAGACACTGTTATATTATTCATTGAATGACATTTTATTGTGTCTTTTTTTGTGTAGCCTCTTTTACTACAGTACAAGTTACTGTAGGCCTACTGTCACATAATTAAAAATAATAATAGGCCTACATGTATATAAAAAAATAATAATACAAGTAATTCACTGCAACAACTTTGAAAACATTAGAAACTTTATTAAAATTACAAATCATAAAAAAAAAATACAAAGACCCCACTATCTTATTAATGCTGAATAATATGGAGACATGGCGTAGTCTTTCTTCCAGACCAAATTATTCAAAAATAACACAATTTTTTTTTTCTAAACAGAACAACAGAATCTAAAACCCAACAATCTTTAAAACTAAGAACCTGTAATATAAAGATTTAGAGAGTTTTCTTTATTCAAGACCTTGTCATTTTCAAAATTAAGATAAATTTAATCTTCATTTAACTAAGACTCAATCATATTCTTGTGCCTGTTCAACATGAATAAGATGATCGGGGGAGCATTTCATTAACATTAATTATGTCCGACAAGTTGTCAGATCTGACAACTTTCCTTGATGTTGATTGGCTAAGAAGCAGTGCTACCATGGTAAGTGTCGGATAAAACGTCTGACAACTCCATTAATGAAATGCTCCCGGGCTCTTAGTTTTGAAGATTTTTTTTAAATCAGAAATGTCTTTGCCTGGAAGAAAAGGTGTGTTTTAAATGCATTCTTTATTACAGGATCTTAGGCTGGAAGAGGGTTTTAATTTTAAATGTTTGTTTTGTTGTTCTGTTTTTAGTTTAGTAAAACTAAGTATGTGTTATCACATGGTTTTATATACACAACAAAAAAGTAAGTCCCCCCTTAAACAAACATCAATACTTTCCGAACCGATGCGAGTTTTTAATATATGTTTACACGAGCGTGTAGGTGATTTTATAAGCTATCCTCTGAGTAAAAGTTATGGACGTAGTTTACGCCATGCTTCAGTGAGCACCGTCAGAAGGCAAACATGTCACTTTTCAAAAGTCACAAGCCAAATATCATTACTTTGATTCCATTTTATTGGAACTAATTCCACATTCTCATCATGAAAAATAGTCAGAAGACTTGTAAAAGGTACTTTCTAAAAGACGATACAACTTTTTTGGCTAAATTTCACGGTTGAATAAACACAAGTCCAAATTTGCTATAATTGGATGTTTTACACATTTCTATCAATAAAAATGATAGAACATGATGACAGTTATTTTTGGGAGGAGTATCTTCAACAATTTTCATCGTTTCACTGTTCAATGAACATTTATTGAAAACAAAAAATATGATTTTCAAATATCATAGGCATGTATTGTTTCATTTTGGTAACTGAAAATGATCTTTTCTCAACTTTTTCGTTATGTTCATGACCAATCAACATGCTTCAATAATTCAAAGGCGTTAATTAAACATTCACGCTTGAATAAACATGTGGAATGTGATTAGCTCTTTTTTACGTTATTGGAAAAAATGCAATTTGTAACTATGGATATCTGTCACAAACTTCCTTGCATAGTTCATTTGATTTGATTTTTATGAAAATCCCGATGTTTAATGCATCAGTGAGCACACAATATTCGAAAATTATGCAAATGAGAAGAAAGTATTGGCCCCACTCTGTGCCGTATCGAATGGTTATTTTGGTATTTTGTTGGCAGAAGTAACAAAAACCGTCCATGAAACAAACCCTCATTTCATATTTGTTAAAACTTTTACTTCCTCTCTCATAGACTTGTGTACATTATGGGTGCATATGTTAAAGAATAAGTAACCCCTTATTCAATATGGTGGAACTTGTTTTCAAGGCTGTCTTTAGCAATGTCATTTGGCAGTAATGTTTATCAACCTATGGGCAGAATTCTGTGCAGAAATGAAATCGATTTGTTTATTTATGGATGAGTGAGCACGCATTAAAGTGGGAAAATTTGTATTTTCAATGTCACAGACTGATTTTTAAGGGTAATAAAGTGAATATTGGGGGCAAATTCGGATTCAAATGTGACTTTAATTGATGTTGTTTTTATCATCCATCATTTCTATCACCACACACTTTCCGAACTTTAAACATTTTCATGGTTGAACAAGCACATTCGAAAACTTAGGAATGAATACTCTTTATACTGCATAAATGTATTATTTTCCTAACAATTTATCATGATTAGTTTAATTTATGGACAAATCAGTGGTGGATCCAGAATTTTAAAATGGGGGAGGGGCCTATAATCGGGGGAGACAACAACATTTTCAAACCTTAACATGATCTAACAAGTTGTAGAGGATACTTACATAAACCCCTATGATGATACGTCACAATACAGGGGCCGCGGAACAGTTTTCAAAGTGAGGGGGGGGCTGACCATGCAAAAAATCACAATCATATGGTCAATTTACATTTTTGTACATGCTTTTTGAAAAAAGTGGGGGGCTAGAGCCCCCCCCCCCCCAGCCCCCCACCCCCGCTTCTGCGGCCCCTGCAATACATTGTGCTCACTCAACCATGAACATACGATATGAAAATTGTGTGTGGAGTGGCTGAATGATGGATAGTAAAACAGTAAAAACAACTTTTACCCAACTTTGTATTTGCACAATCTGAAAAAAAATTGTCATTTTGAATTCAATCTTTAATTACTCATGCATGACTCAACTGATCAATCTAATTTTCCACCAGAAGTTGCTTAATGAATGTAGAAAACCACCTACGAAATATCATATCTCAAAATAATTCCCCTCAAAAGTTACAGCAATTTGATTTAGGGGGGACTTACTTTGTTTGTTGTGTATAGTTTGGAAGATGCTGGGGTCTAAGTTATAAGATCATGTTTCACTTAATTTGTATTCTTAAAAGAACTGGGTGTGGGGTGAATACAACGCTCTAAACCTAAGTGTTTTAACTGGGTTTAATTTTAAAGATTGGTCTTAGATTTGATTTTTTTTGTGTTTATTTTTTTTTACCGGGTCTAGACGAAACACTAAGCTTAAAACTCGTGTCATTCCACGGGAATAAAAATATTACAGGGTCTTAAGTTTTTAAGATTGTGTTAATCATTTTTTGAATGACTGGGTCTGGAATAAAGACAACGCTCTAAACATGTGTTTTTGTACATGGTCTTAGTTTGGAGGATTGTTGGCTCTTAGATTAATTTTTTTTTAATTTTTTTTATTATCATTATTATTATAATTATTATTATTATTATTATTTTTTTTTTTTTTTTGGGGGGGGTGGGTTTTATTGCTTTTTATGCCCCTGCAGACGAAGTCCGGAGGGTGCATTAAGCGTTGCCCCTGTCCGTCCGTCTGCCCTTCCGTCCGTCCGTTCCCCCACTTGGTTTCTGCGCAATAACTAGTCAAGTTCTAGACGATTTTAAACGAATCTATTTGCACCGCGATATATACGTTATATTCCGTGCGTACGCCCAGCCGAGTGTGCGCGCAAAACCGAGAACCTGTACTCCGAGGAAATACAGGTTCTCGGTTTTGCGCGCACACTCGGCTGGGCGTACGCACGGAATAGAACGTATATATCGCGGTGCAAATAGATTCGTTTAAAATCGTCTAGAACTAGACTACGCAATAACTCGAAAAATATTTAATGGATTTAAAGAGAAAAATGGTGTGTAGGTAGATGACACCAAAATACAGGCTAAGTTAGAATTCGGAGTCCGAAGGTTAAAGGTCACAGCTCATTAAATATGCGAGTTGGTTTACGTATGATAACTTATGAAATATTCAACAGATTAAAAAAAAAATGGGTGTGTCGGTAGATGACACCAAAATACAGGCTAAGTTAGAATTCGGAGTCCGAAGGTTAAAGGTCACAGTTCACTATATATGCGAGTTGGTTCAAATGTCTAAATTTGTTAATTATATATATGCATATTGGTTTCTGCAATTAAGTTCAAATATATTGAATGGATTATTGATTGCGTTAAGCAGGGGCATCTGTGTCCTTTGGACACGTCAATTTTCTAGTTTATTCTTGAAATAACCGTGTCTGGAAGAAAGTCTACAATCGATCTTCATGTTATCCATAATGCATCAAATTTTATAACCACAAAAATAAGACAAATTAATCATAGGCGTAAATATTCATATCTGAATGGTACACGCCTTAAAACCCACGATAACAAGAAGAACAATGCTATTCCACAGGAATTAGATTATACGGTATTCGTTTTAAAATATTTTTAAAAGCTATGTTTTTTAATAATAAGTCTGAAGAAGGAATATTTGCTTTTCCCATGCATTATTACAATGTTTTGTAGGGGTCTTAGTTTGTATTAAAAAAAAATGGGTGTGGGGGTAAAGACAACGCTTGAAACCCATATTATTTTACTGGGTGTAAATTTTGAAGATCTTAGATTTGAAGCTTTTTTAATTCACTTTTTAAATAACTGGGTCTGAAGGAAAGAATACTTTTTAAAACTCGTGTTACTCCACAAGAATAAGAATATGAGAAGGTCTTACTTTAAAAGATTTGTTTTCGTATTTTTTTAATGACTAGGTCTAGAATACGTGTGCCCAAGTTTCGCACTGATTGTTATAAGTGTAGTCCAATTGTTTCTTCAATATTTGAATGGAATAAGCTTGATAATTCAATTAGAACAGCTCCTTCTGTCATTTCATTTAAGAGAATGTTTAGAAGAACTTGTATTTTATAAATAACTTGCGGAACATCCACTGTTGTGCGTATTTTGTGTTAGCATGACATTCATGATTTGGTGTATATTATCAGTATTTTCAAGATGTCGTTCTTAGTTAATTTGATTTATTGATATTTGATTATACGTCAAACGAGTGCCCGTCTACGTTTTGTTTGCTGCTAAGTTTGTTAATGTTCCGTTTTACATTCAAATCCTAATGTGAATCTTAATGCCGTAACATTCTGTACATACGTTATGCATTTTGTAAATATGTTTATTGTTATTCAGGGCCCCATGGAAGACCACTACTTATTGGTGAATGGGCTACCCTGTCAAAATATCAGAAATAAATAAATAAATAAAAATAAATAAATAAAGACAACACTCTAAACCTCTGTTTTATTAGAGGTTCTTAGTTTGAAGGATCATTGTTTGGTCTAAGATTTTGAGTTTTTTAATTATTACTATATTAGCTTTATTTTGAAAAATAACTGGGTCTTGCTGAAAGACTAGGCTATATTTCCACGTTATTCAGCATTGATAAGATTATGAGGTCTTTATAATTTTTTCTTTTGTTATTTATAATTTTGAAATAACAGGGTTTGGTGGAAAGACTTCGCAGTATGTCCATGTTATTCAATATTAATAAGATTATGGGGTATTTATAATTTATTTTGGTTGTTGTTGTATTGTTATTCATAATTTGAAATAATTGGGTCTGGCTGAAAGACTACACTATATTTTCTCCGTTATTCAAAATTAATGGCCCGAATTCACAAAGGTGGTTTCAAATGAAACCATGGTTTCAACCGTGGGTTTTCGGCATGATTTTGAGTCAACAGTTTCAGGTGGTTTCAAACCGTGGGTTTTAGAAAAACCATGTTTTTTAGGCACATTGACCAATCACAGAACAGTATTTCGGTACATTGCTGAGCAAGTGGAGATAAATAGATTTGTACGAAAAGAAAAGAAGCGAAGCGTGTAATATCGGTATTTGCCGAGCTGTGAGAACATCGTGAGTAATTTACCATTTTATAGCGACGATGAATATTTTTATACGTCTGTGTGTATTTGTTTGTGAAGAAATATTATAATTAATGCTTTAAATGCATGCAGATTTAGGAGCGGAACGGTGGTGGACTCGTGATGGGAAAAGCATTATCGCACGCAAGTTATTTTCTAGTCCCATGCGTGTAGTTTTGTGTCCTGTCAAAAGATTATGAAGAGCTCTCCGTACCGAATCGCTCAGCTCTATGCCCAACCCGGCCCAGGAAGCTCAGCTCAGGAGAAGCGGTGCATGACAAAGCCGCCAACGTAGTCAGACTTTCAACCACAATTGTGCAAAATTCAACAAAATTTTGTTCTTAATTTATACCTTAGTTTGATATGATTTTTTAGTATAAATTAAAGTAACTGCACAATTAACTAATATTAATTGGGCATGTTGTATTGTTGGGTCAATTTGGTGAATGGGAAAACACTTCCTAACCTAAGACTGTTTCTAAATTCTAGTCAATTAATTATTAATTGTTAATTGTTTGTAAATCCTGTCTCCAATAATAGTGATCGCAAAAAAATATTCAAAATTCACTTATTCAGATCCAACTGGAGAAATGTTGGAACTAGATCTAGCCTCGACATGCTCGATGACTCTAAAGATAATTTTGAGTTGACAGTGTCTTTTCATCATGGAGCCGGAGCCCAAGTTAGACACGCACTAGGCCCTGGCCTGGCCTAGGCTAGGGCAGGCCTGCCTAGGACTGTGTCAGTGTGTATCGAAGTTGGTAAACAATGTCAATGATGGAATCCCTTCAATATCCACATCACTGCCAATTGGTTAAATACACGGAATTACTATAAATTTTATAACTTTTTACACCTAAAGCATAAAAAAGAATAACAAATATTTTTATAGGGCCTAGGGCCTAAATAATCAAAACATGAAAAATGAGAGGTTTCTTTCCAGACTGATCTGGCGGCCATTGCAAAATCTTCTCATATCTTGCTGCGTAATACAATTGAATAGGCATGAAGGCTCGACTTGCTTTGTTTATATGATGTAGATACAATTGTCAATACGATGAGCTATGTCATGAAGCACCATTCTGTCGTACAAGTTATTGAATAAATTAACAAATCAGCCCAAATGATAATATGAAATTACATTTTGGTTGGAAATGTGGCAGGTTTGAGAGATGTTGAATTATGTTTCATGTCCGTTAGATTTAAAAGTAATTTCATGTAGATCTACCTGTACTTTGTTTATTTCCGCAGTAAATCTTTGAATGGATGAAAACATCTTACAACATGCGCAGGCTGTCCTGAGAGACTAAGGAGGATTGTTAGAGAGGTATGTTCATTTTGTTGTTGTTTCTATGTGGACTATTGTCTATTTTCTAATTTTTGTCTTTGTCACCGTCTAATATTTTTTATCACGATAAAGAACCACTTAATTTGATCAATTTCAATATTGGATAATGAACACATCTGACAGTGACTGAACTAATCTAAATTCTGTGTCACATGGTCAATGGTCATGGGGTACATGCCTAAATCATAGTAAATTTCAAATATTTTGTAGATCCAGTAGATCAATTTAAATTTAGGAGAATGACGATGTGATTAGGTTGTCGGAAAATAAGGAATTTATAAGTCAACTGACCAAATATGCAGATTTCCTAAAAGTACATAAATTTCGACAGTATGCAGTAAAGGTAGTTAAGAATACATAGTGTTTTTTTTCAATGTTTAGATATTTTCTTTTGCTTTTAACTTTAACTCAATAGGAATTTGCCAACCAGAACTGCAATGCGGAGTCATTGACAGGAGGAACCTTTGTGAGTTGTAAGAGGATGAAGCTTTCAAGTACAGTAGGCCTATCGCTTTTTAAAGAGACCACACGCTACCTCATCAACATGCTTGAAGATGATCTGGGCCTGAGGAGGTACAAAGGGCCTAGTGACCTTTCTTTCTGCAAGTATTGACAATTCTGCGTTTGTATGCTGTATTTTTTTATAGGAAAGCTATGACATAAACATCTCAAGACAAGCCTAGTGTATGCAAATATTAGTGATGTTCTTGTAAGAAGAAATTAAACTCAAAGTAAAAAGTGATAATACATTTTGGCAACTGCCTGTTTTTAATTCACAATGAACTAAGCATATGATTATTATTTTTTTTTTTTTTGTTGAAAAAAATATAAAATACAATAAGAAATGTAAATTAGAACTAGAAGTTTTGTCATCCATTGTGGACAGATTCTTCCAGAATCCCTAATTTACATTTAGGAAAAAAATATGAGAGGTTGTTTCATTATCTTGGTTATTTGAAAAAAAAGTATTGCATCTACTTTGCTCAATGTATGTTTGTCACATAAATGTTTATGGGGTACGGAAAGGTTTAGCCTTTAGACCAGTAAAGTAATGTTAAACTGAGTTCTATGATATTTAAGGGATTCCATATATGGGATCAAAAACAGGCCTGATCAAAGATATATATTTTTTTAATCTTAAAATGTTAATAGTTATATATTGTATTCTCTTTGTCATCTTAAAAAATAAAAATAAAAACACAGACTGAGTAAGGTGCAACTTCTGGCAATATATCTTCATTTACAGGATAATTTCAGGGAATTCAGGGATGAGGCATCAGTGTTGTAATCATCTGTTTGTCGAGTGATTAAAGATGTTTCGCAAGCCATAGCAAGAAGAAAGAGATTCTGTGAGAACTTCAACAACCAGAGATGAGATTGAGGCTACCCAACAACATCTGTATGAGTACCAGTACTACAGGAATTCAAGAGTTATAGGTGTGATCGATGGAACCCATTTCTATATATTAAAGATAATAATAATTCCTGGAGGGAAACAAGCTTTGTACTTTCTTGAAGGGCAAGTCCACCCAAACAAAAAGTTTCTTTGATATAATAGAGAAAAAGTCCAATGAGCATAACACTGAAATTTTCATCAAAATTTGATGCAAAAAGTTCTGACATTTTAAAGTTTCGCTTATTTTCACAAATGCACATCCTGGCCAGTGTGCAAATGAGTGATCGAGTGACGTTCTCCACTGACTGTTTCTTTTTGTAAAATATGATGAAATATTTTTTCCTCATAATGTGTATACAATACAGGTGTATGGTTTGATTTCTCCCTGAAACTTTTGTAAAAAGCCATTGTGGCAACCTATACTCAATTCGATGAAGATTTTTATTGTAATTGTGAATTCTGTAAAAATTCAAGTATTACAATATATTTCATATATTGATATACAAAAGAAAGAGTGAGTGTGTGACATCATAGACTTGTTTTCATATAACCTGTTTTGTGCATATAAGTGATTTGTGTGATTCTTTGATATGTCATTACTTTATTTTATGTTCAGTGTCATGCATGTTTTATTTTTCTCTATCCATTCAAATTAACTTTTTGTTGTACAGTGTACTTGCTCTAGAACAGGTATTTTTTGTAATGTACAAGTAAATTTTTTATTTGTGTCTTTTCTTTTTAACACTTTTTTACTGGGGGGGAGGGGGTTGAATCAACCTACCTTGAGATCTTGGCCAACGATCACGTAAACGCCTTGAAAATTGGTATGATAATAGTGGGGGGTGTAATGTGCAATGCTGTATGGTTAATTTTTCTGAAATCGTCAGATCTTTTATATGAATTAATTATGCTAATTTATGCATAAGTCATACTTTTATACCATTGCTAACAATCAAAAATTAAAAAAATCCTAGTTTGAAAATGAATTTCTTATGTATTTTATTGTTTTATGAATTTCTTATGTATATCTTTGTTTTTCAACCTTTTGTTTTTCTTTATGAAGAATATGAAAAAACCAACATTGACTTTGTACACAAAATAGCGTTTTGGAGCAATTTTGGGTCTGACATGCACTTATGTAATGTTGAGTAATTTTCCAACTGCATACCCAGGCATCTTAAATTTGGTCTCAAAAGATGTGCAAGACTTCAAAGTAAAGTGTTGGCGAGCGGCACGGTCGTAGAATTTCGCACAGCGGAATGGTCGTGGAAAATGTCGAGGGTAGGGGGGGGGTTGATTAAACCAACCCACCCCCCCCCGGCGGTTTTAGGGTTGAAATAGCGCATGATTACTAAAAATTTAACTTGAATACAAAGGAAAATCATGTAATCTATTTCTTTTTTTAAGTGTTTGAAATGGACTTTTTATCAGATTTAGTTCATTTCACAGACTACATGTATCTTCAATGATTTTTTAATTTAAACAGTCCTAAAAAAACACTATGTAATCACTAAGCATCAAATGTAAATTCCTCATTAACTTTTTCATGTGAAATATTCTCACATATTTTAAATTGTATTTTTCAAATGATTAGAACTTTGATAGCTCACAGAAAGTTTATTGCATGCCCCAAAATATGCATATGTGTCCATGAGGATGATGAGGTCAAGGGTCATCGATTTAAATCGCTCTCAATTCTTTGTTTTTGCATTAGTTGTGTTTAAACTTGGTAGAGATAACCATCGGTTATTAAATACCACACGTACGTCCAAGAGGATGATAAGGTCTAAAGATCATATTGCATTGATCGTGATATCAGGCGAGACTCATGGTTTACCTTGTTTTTTGTTGAAATGTATTCTTTTCAAGTGTCCCCAGGCCAACAGCCTAGCTGGGGCAACCAGGTAGCCTTATGAGTAGAGCTCATCTCGGGCAATTAGGAAAACACTAGCTTGGCCCGGCACATGCACATTTAGGGGGCATGAATGAAACAAATTAAAAGGGCAATTAATGTATTTTCTTTAAAAAATATATAATTTCAATTGACCCCCAAGGATAACCTCATGGCCTAGTTGGGGAAACCAGGTAGCCTAATGAGAAGGCTCGACTCGGGCAACCAGAAAACACCAGCTAATAATTAACACTAATAGTTATTAATTTTATGATTTGGACCATTATTGTATTGTAATACTAGAATGATGTGGCAATATATCAAAACTTGGAATAAGTATTTATTTATTTCACAAATATTTGTAATTGTCTCGCCCACCAGAGGTGAAGGCGAGACTTAGGGATCCAAATGTCGTCCGTCCGTCACAAACCTTATGACATATAACTCCACAACCGTAAGTCACTTTTCAACCAAAGTTGAATGGTAGATGGACTTGGGGGACCTGCATGTTATGCTGCAGTCGGAGGTCACATGGTCAGGTCAAATGTCATTTTCAGGTCAACGTTAAAGTTTACATGCAAGACTCTTATGACACCTAACTCCGCAACCGTATGCCACTTTTCAACCAAACTTGGATGGTAGATGTACTTAGGGGACCTGCGTGCTATTGTGTTGGGAGGTCACATGGTATGGTCAAAGTTCATTTTGAGGTCAACATTAAAGTTTACGTGCAAGATTCTTATGACAAGTGTTATTCCATCCCAGTCATTTCACAATGAAGTTTCGATACAATTTTGTCGCGTGCCCTCGCAAATCACGATGTTTCTGGTTATTTTCATAAATGGGCGAGACACAAAATCGCTTTTGCCTTGTTTTACAATATGTTTTCAAAATGCCAATTGAGTATTACATTTCCAGTGTCATATTTTTATCTAATTTCCTGGTGTGAATTTCCAAGGTGCAAAGTGGTATCATGCAAATTAAACATATACAGAAAGATACTAGAAGAGAAGTCTATTCCATTTTTCTATGATTTTGATGAAATAATCATGAAGATGATTAAGATAACTGGTGGTGACGAGGATGTTGATGGTGTGAATCCATAACACATGCTCCGGCGACGATTGCTCCGGTGACAAATGCTCCCCAAAATGCGATATTTGCTCCGCGAAATTTGCTCCTCGACATTTGCTCGGCCGATATTTGCTTTCCCAATATTTGCTCCGCCGATTGTTGCTCCGCCGACAATTGCTCCGCCGACAGTTGCTCCGTTGAAAATTGCTCCGCATGTAGGGACAAATGCTCCGCCGACAATTGCTCCACATGTAGTGACAAATGCTCCGCCGATAATTGCTCCGTCCGCAATTGCTCCATCGACAGTTTCTCGGCATGTTGCTTTAAAAAAATAAATGTAAGACCTAAATAAAATACCTGCGACAAATGCTCCTCGAATAACAATTGCTCTGCTCACGATTGGTCTACCGACAGTTACTAGGCCTAAAGGAAGACAAGACACTTGCTCTGACATGTCTGACGAAAATATTTGTTACATCCTTTTGTGTTACATACTTTTTTGTATTGTTTTGTTCTACCATTCATGTTGTTGTGCCACTTTGTACCCTATATAGGCCTATACAGTGCGTATCAAAAAAAGTTTACAATTTAAAAAACATTAAAATCCCATATACGGAGCCCTAAAGGAGGACTAAATAATAAGGATTGACAAGGCGAGTATCGTGGCTAGCCAACTATCTTAGAAATGTTTGAGCTTTTAAAACCAATTTGAAATACGATTTTACAATCGATTGTAAAATTGATTTCAAAATCGATTTTATAATCAATTTGACTTCATAATCAACTGAATTATTCCATCAACCCCTCTTTTCCCTTCAAAACCACTCTGCAACTTTCAGACAGTTGGCTAGCCACGATATCGCCTTGTCAATCCTTATTATTTAGTCCTCCTTTACGGCTCCGTCTATGGGATTTTAATGTTTTTTAATACAGGGAGAGCCCTAAAGGAGGAGTAAGTAATAGGGATTGATAAGGCGATATCGTGGCTAGCCAACTGTCTTAAATTTATGTTTGAGCTTTTAAAATCGATTTAAAATACGTTTTTAAAATCGATTTTAAAATTATAACTGTCTAAAAGTGGCAGAGTGGTTTTGAAGAGAAAGGAAAAGACTCGTAATGTTGTAAATCGGATAAAAAATCAGATCGAAAATCGGATCGGCAGTTAAGCTTCTAAAATCAAAATCGAATCGAAATTCGAATCGGCGATGTTTAAAAACAAAGGAATAGATCAAAATTTTGTTCGCGGTCGCGCGCATCTTCCTGACAAGACGCATGCATTGGAATGGAAGTCGCCAACATGCGCGATCGTTTGGAAATGTTTTAAAGGGGTTTTGAGGTGTTTTAAAATAAACAGACTGATTTTTAGTAGAAAGATAAACGAAAGACGCATCTTTCGAGCAAAGTTGCATAGGAAAATAAAATGAAAATAATTCTCATAGATCACAGGTTAATGAAAGATCGGCGGGATATCTTTTATAAGCATTTTTAGGTGCTAGCGATTTAGAATTATTGGAATGATCTCTTGATCTCATACGACGCATCATCTTAAAGTCGCAAGTGCAATTAAAATGTATAGAAGTCGCAACACGCACGAAGATTCGGAACATGCTATTAAAATGCTTTGGGGAGCTAGCGTTTTCAAATCAATTTATTACTATTTTGAGAAATGAACTTTTGATATCCAAGAAGAAATATAAAAAAAGCATCTCCCGATGAAGTTGCAAAGACAAATAAATTGAGGTTGAAGAGAAGATGTATATCATCATGAACGATGTAAGAGAGTAATGTTATGAACTCCGTCAGTAGTACGATCTTTAAAAGTTCATGGTGGGGTCCGCTATCACCACGAGGTTGAAAAGAAGTTGTCTATCATCATAAAGGAGGTAAGAGAGTAGCGCAGTGATGTCTGTCGGTAATACTACCTTTCAAAGTTCACGGCGGCGTCCGCTATCAACACGAGGTTGAAGAGAAGTTGTCTATCATCATATAGGAGGTAAGAGAGTAGCGCAGTGAAGTCTGTCGGTAATACTACCTTTCAAAGTTTACGGCGGCGTCCGCTATCAACACGAGGTTGAAGAGAAGATATCTATCCTCGTAAACATCGTCAGAGATAATATCGCGTCTTTCTCCCTGATTAATGCGACCTCTAAATAGCTAGCACCTCAAAAAAAAATCTTGAAATATGTTCTGAACGATCACGCACTGTAACTAGATCTACGCCGATTTTTTATACCCTATTTTTTCCTTCAAGGGGCATGATCGAAGATCGGCAGGTGATCGCCGATTGTGGTAAAATCGGTTAATTAGAACAGGTACAATTACGATTTTAAAATTGATTAAAAATCGATTTTCAAAATCAATTTTAAATCGATCTAAGATCAGATTTAGATCAGTTTTAGTATTATTTTTAAAAGCTCATTCACATTTTTACTGATGCTGACGAGAAGTTAGTTTGGTTGTCAGAGCATTATTTGTCCTGCGTCTAAATAACTGTGTCCGATCGAGGGACTATTTTAATTTCGGAAAGGTAGGAGAGAGAGAGAAAGACTGATCCCCGTTCAGCTCAACGTATACGTTTCGCACGCGAGCACAAAGAAAATCAATCAAGCACATCACCTAATGCAATGTCTCGAAAATTTAGGTAGGGAATTTTTTAGGTCTCCAGTTACTTAAAACACGATATGGCCATTTTATCTATAATACCAATTTTATGAGAAATGAATAATAATTAAGAGCAAAATATTAAAACGCCTATCGGAAAGATCGTCCTCCGAAAGCTCACTAAGTATTAGACAGCTGGCAGCCGTCTGTTTCGAGGAGTTTTTAAACATTTTTATTTCTCCTCGTACACAGACGGCTCGCTATCGTGCAGCCACCATTAGGGGGTTAACAATGCAAAATCCCCCAGACGGGGCTCATCGATATTTGTCTTTATTTCATAAAAATATATGAAAAGAACTGTACCAAAATACAGATTATTATTCCGTTTTGTCCTAAAATTCCCCCCAAAAACGGGGAAAATAAACTTAAAAGGGGAAAAACAGTGACTAATTACTTCGGCTGTCGCGCAACTTCACTTCCCTGTTTTATTGGAACTTAATATATAAACATATGGCCATTGAGTCCCTGCACGTGATCGAGCTAGAACTTCGGTCTCTGTATTGGTGAGTGGAGCCAACGGAGTTCAGCGGAACAACGAACATAACAGAGACCGAAGCTTTTGGTCTATAATTACGTATATAGAGTGCGTCCCACAAAAAACGAAACCGAGATTTATCGATGATTTATCACAACTTAATCACAGATACAATAGACAAATGACCTACCATTGTAAAGCTTAAAATTTCCTCTTTCATCTGATATTCCTTAGATTATTTCTCAATCACCCATGAGTGAGCAAAAACAATTTGAAGGGGGGATACCAAAAAGTCATTTGGCGGGCTGTATCTCGGTTTCAAAAGTAAAACCACATTTTTAAAAAGTTCAATATCTGCTCTTTAATTTGATACCTCAATTACAGAAAATGGACAAGAAATAACAAAGTTCTGGTTATTTGAAATAAGGCTTAAATTTCAATAATTTCATAAAATGAAGAGGTTCTACAGGCTAGCGTTCTGAAAACTCACTTGACACTCCGTTTTGTTGACGATCAGCCATGCAATAAGTCTTTTGTTAACCATGCGATAGCTTATGTGGGAAACCGGTGAAAACACGTTCATGTAATAAAATTATCGAAATACAAGCATTGATTCGAGAGAACATAACTTTTTTTCTTCTTGACCATTTTTTTGTGATTAAGGTATCAAATAAAAGAGCAGATATTGATCTTTTTAGGCATGTGATTTTCTTTTTGAAATTCAGATACCCCCCGCCAAATGAGTTTTTTGGTATCCTTTCTTCAAATTGTTTTTGCTCACTCATGCGTGGATGAGGAATAATCTTAGTAATATCAGATGAAAGAGGAAATTCTGAGCTTTATATTGGTAGGTCATTTGTCTATTTTATTTGTGATTAAGTTATGATAAATCATCGCTTAATCTCGGTTTCGTTTTTTTTCTGGGACGCACTGTATATATGCATTTAACCACGGATGGCTGGCTATGCATACCGCTGAATAAAATACTTTCGGACTGACTGGCACTGTTGGATCTACCTCGGCTCGACTCACGTTAGCTTGCTCCATGCTACCGATGCACGTCGTGTCCGACCGCGGCCGGGTCCCGCCTTGGGTACATTGCGTGCAGGCATATCCGCATATATGAATGATGCGATGTAATATCGATGTGGCAGATATGGCAAGTTCCGACTCGGAGCCCTCGTATAGGAAGTCCGGATCTATTCTAAGTTAGTTGAGCCACATGATGAGTTACATTTAATTTAAGGCACTTGCCGGCGTAAGACGAGGCTGGCATTTCAATTTCATTTTATTTTCCCAGCGTGTTTTTCCCATTGAAGACACCGTTAGAAAAAAAATCGCACCGAAATAACAAAAATCGCCAAAAATCCAAAACCCGAGTGATTACGAACCCGCCCGCGACGCCAGTGTTTATAATAAGCCTTTTTCAGGATAACAAACATTGCCCAGGATGTTTAGATTTTAGGAAAAATACATAAAAATTTCAAAGAAAAACTTAGCTCGCGCTTCGCGCTTGCATTATATGAATAAGGATTATGATATTACATATTCGTGTTGATTTATTCAAGAATAAAGCTAGGAAGTTATTATGAGGACCAGCCCTTCGAAGAAACAGACAAAATCATCTTCGATCGGGGGAAAATATGGCTGAAAAAAATTCCGAGCCCCCCCCCCCCCCCCCCCTATTGGCGAAGGCTGGATCCGCCCCTGTATAGGCCTACTATGAATTCGATTTAAGCCTTCACTGTCATGGCGAAATTCATCTAAATAATCATCGCTTCCGAGGCGATTTGGATATACTAGATCTGCTTATTATTTTTCGTTCGTTTTAAAAGCTGGAAAGCCTTGAATTTCCTCTGTGTTGTTCCCTCTCTTCTATGCTATATTCACAGGGGCCGCGGAAGCGGGGGCTTCAGCCCCCCACTATTTCCCGAAACCGTGTACAAAAACGTAAAAAATGACCATATGATTGTGATGTTTGCATGGTCAGCCCCCCCCCCCTTATGGCTCTGCCCCCGCCCCCCCCCCCCCTTTGAAAACCGTTCCTCGCCCCTGATTCATCATCAGTCATCCCCTACCCACAAAATAAATCAACACCCGTGTTTCAAGTATCTAGTTTATTTTATTGATTCCATATCCGAACATAGAGGATTGATAAAGATTTTTTTTTTTCGCAAATGATAAAACAAAGAGTTACATTGAGAAAGAAAAAACCTTTTTTTGTAAACGAACAAAATACCCAATGAA
Organism: Lytechinus pictus; assembly: GCF_037042905.1. Classification (NCBI taxonomy): domain Eukaryota; kingdom Metazoa; phylum Echinodermata; class Echinoidea; order Temnopleuroida; family Toxopneustidae; genus Lytechinus; species Lytechinus pictus. The sequence goes on from NW_026974141.1 coordinate 5,111,672, forward strand.
AAAAATATATAATGGAAAAAACAAACTATATGCTGTCAAAACCCGTTACTATTGGCCACCCATTATTGTACTGCTCACTGATTACTCCCCCTGCAAGAATTCAGAGCTGTGGAGTAGCAAATTCGGGCATGCATCGCTTCATAAAATGAGGCATAACATTTAAACATCTTGGTCAAAATTGAATGAAAATTGACGACCTTGGTGTATGATTAGTGAAAATGAAATCTCTTTGGATGAATTTTCACTTAATCTGCAACGAATTTTTGCTACTGCTCTAATTTCTGTCTAATTCAAGTTCGTCTAATGACGATTTCGTCTAACTGCCAGTCAGGCTAAACCAATTCCGTCTAATATTACTTCGTCAATATGATCAGATGATTAAATGATTTAAGCCCTGGTCACAAGCCGCCGTACGTTTTTTGGGGGAGGCTACGGTCGCTGCGTTTTTCTGAAAACGTAGGGAAAAGTAGCGAGCGCAGGGAGCAAGTGCGTCGACGCACGTCACTCGTACGACTACGCAAGGTGTAAGTACGTAGTGCGTGCGCTGCCCGCGTGTCACGCCTTGCAGTGAGCGATTGCGTGCAATGTACGTCGCGCACGTGAGGAGTGAGTTGTACTTGCTTACAACGTACGATATCCGTGCGTTCGACACATTTTGGAATGGAGGCCGTACTTACACGTGCTGCTCACGTACACCGTTCTTACTTACGCGCAGGTTGCAACTGCATGCACTTGCGATGAACGTAAGCCCCCCCCCCCCCCCCCCCCCCCCGTGGTGGGGTATATTTATAGAGATTGATCTTCTGACATCCTTCAAAATGCCGCCTCTTCTACCACAGAGACTCCAAATACGTTTGATACTGGCAGAGCAGCTTCAAGTGGCAGGGCATGAGCAAGACGTGGCACCTTTATAAACACTGATAACTTGGATGGCAAATATTACTTGACGTGTTATAAACAATTATTTCATTCGCTACTTCTAACTCCTTAATTTTGTAATAAAGAATATTGACAGTTTTGAAGCAATCCTTCTTGAAAAGAAAAGGTCTATGTACTATTAAAAAAGGTTTGGGTAAAACTAACTCCAATTATAATGCCAATTACAACTTATATTCTCCATTATGGGGAGGGGGATTGCCTTTCCTTTTAGAAAAAAGAAGGAATTGTCTTTACGTGTGATTACACATATTGTGTGCCGCCCGGAAGTCAACCGCAAGGGACTTGCTTCCCGTTGCCAAAAAGCGAAGAGTGATGGCGAGTTTCAGGCCAGGTTCCAAGGCGCGGCGACTCCTGAAACATTGAAAGTATCTTCACCATTGATATATAGTCAGTATGATATTGACTATATATCAATGGCAGGATCTCGTTGTGTGAACGCAGGAACTCGTAATAAGCATTATTTCATTTCATAGAAATCTATGAAAAATCATTTTTGTCTCGCCTGCATAGCAGAGCGAGACTATAGGCGCCGCTTTTCCGACGGCGGCGGCGTCAACATCAAATCTTAACCTAAGGTTAAGTTTTTGAAATGACATCATAACTTAGAAAGTATATGGACCTAGTTCATGAAACTTGGGCATTAGGTTAATCAAGTAAAAACAAACATCCTGCTTGAGTTTCAGGTCACGTGACCAAGGTCAAAGGTCAATTAGGGTCAATGAACTTTGGTCAAGTTGGGGGTATTTGTTGAATTACCAACATAACTTTGAAAATTTATGGATCTAGTTCATGAAACTTGGACATTAGGTCAATTAAGTACCACTGAATATCCTGTGCGAGTTTCAGGTCATATGACCATGGTCAATGGTCATTTAAGGTCAATGAACTTTGGCCGTGTTGGGGGTATTTGTTAAATTACCATCCTAACTCTGAAAGTTTACGGATCTAGTTCATAAAACTTGGACAAAAGAGTAATCAAGTATCACTGAACATCCTGTACGAGTTTCAGGTCACATGACCATGGTCAATGGTCATTTAAGGTCAATGAACTTTGGCCGTGTTGGGGGTATTTGTTAAATTACCATCCTAACTCTGAAAGTTTATGGATCTAGTTCATAAAACTTGGGATATAAGAGTAATCAAGTATCACTGAACATCCCCTGTGAGTTTCAGGTCACAAAACCAAGGTCAAAGGTCAGTTAAGGTCAATAAACTTAGGCAATGTTGGGGTAATTGTTGAATTGCCATCATAACTTTGAAAGTTTATAGATAGAGTGAATGAAATGTGGACATGGGTGTAGTTGACAAGTCTTAAGTCACCGTTCAAATGTCATTTATGGTCAATGAACGTGGTATTATGTCATTATATGAATGGTGTTTTTGTGAATGATCATTTTATAGTAGTTTTCAAAGTTAGCACTGCTGCTATATTAAATCGCGTAATGCAGGCGAGACTGCCAGAGGCGTTCCACTTGTTTTAAATTCTTTTTTGTTTTATTTGGCGGACTAATACAGTTTCCCACTGTCTTTGTTTGAACTCATGATACACGATTCGATTTCATTTTTTTACATTCTACAACCTCTTCAAGCACTCATGATAATGAACTTTAGACATAGTTCATGAAATTCATGTATTATATAGTGTGTGAATAAATAAGAATAAGGTCATTATGTGGAACATGGTAATAGAATATGACTTTGTGTTTTCTTGTTTATATTTGAGCACAACGTGCGTTGTAAGTGCTGATTACATGCTTACTCCGCATGTGCACGTGAGTTCTTCACGTTCATTTGAATAATTACATTGGGAAAGTGCCGAGTAAGCACGGGTCACGCAATTATCCGTGCGGCAACGCGCACTTGCTAAGTGCATCTTCGGTACAGGAAGTGGCCGCGGCGAATATCTAAAAAGTCTCACGGAGTCGGTGCGTTGTGCGTACTTTGGCAGTACCGAGTGCGTGCGTGCGCGCACGTGGGGCAAATCCGTAGCTCGAACGTAGCCTGCACGCAGCGAAAGTTCCTCCTGCACTAAAAGTTCTGCGTCGTGTCTGCGCACTGCCAAATCCGTACTGAGTCGGTACCATAGAGATGTATACTAGTAACGCTAGAGGGCGTACTTCGTCAAATCGCTGTGATTACGTGGAGACCGTCCGCCATTGCTCGATAGGTATTCGCAGCCTGCCATGCGCGTACAGTACCTATGGGGCATGTACACGGATGAGCACAGAACATGACAAATTGATGACATATGAGCACGAAAGCATATGGAAAAGCAAAATTGTAAATATTGCACTGGATTTAAGTTCAAATACAACAAAAATCTAGCAAAACTGAGGTCAAAAGGCCTATATAGGCCTATCTATAGCGCATAATATAGGCCGATACAGCTATAATACAGGCAAACGATTTAAAGTCCCAATTGTTTTTGCTTAGGTAAAATTTCGATACATTAATATGACTTCTATTTTCTAATGATTTGGAAGAGATGAATATCAAAAATAACATTTAGGCCTAGGTCCTGATAAATAAATTTAATGTGTTTTAATATGATTTGATGTACATTAACCTAAGAAAATTCATAGGCCATATCACAGTGTCTGATGCATCTGAGACGCTGTATCGAAAAAAAAACCACGATTGTATTTTTATAGTTCATAGTTTCCTAATTACTATTATGCTGATTGCTGATAATTTATTTCTTCACTTTAGATAATTGTTATAATTCATTTTCCATATATATCTACACAATAGGGCCTATAATAACTCGATCCCTTTTCCCCATGTCTTACACGCTGATGTAAACCAACATCACAAAAACTCGCGAATCATAAAATGACTTTTTATTGATATTTGGAAATGATTTACGCATTGATTCAGTTAAAAATTGATGATTTAGATTTCCTTTGCTGGCAACCATCCCATCATATTTATAAATATGTATATAAAAGTATACTTTCTTACTTGCGATCAATGTATAGAAAAGTTTGTTGACAGCAAAATTTGCATATCAAATGCGCGCATGCAGTCGTACAATTTTGCAATGTACAGGAGGCCTAATGGGGGGTTGGATGTTTATGTACAGTGTTATTGCCTTGCAAACATTTTAAAACTTCGGAGAGTAAACAAATCACAATGCGCAAAACAATTTTACTTTGATTTTCTGGAAAGTATAGACTTGATTCTCCCCGGCTGAAAATATGCTGATCGGCAAACTGGCTGAAATATTTTGTTTATCGCCGTTGTTTCTGATCCTATAATGATTGGACCAATATCATGTGAACAAATCAAGGATAGAATAATAAGGAGAGGAAGAAGGGGGAGAAGGAGAGAAGAAAAGGGGCGGGATTATGATATATAATTTGTATTATACTATAAAGAATATTATTACTACTGCAAGAGTGTATAAAACTAATATCATGAAAGACATCAATGCAAACTTATCATAATTATGAAAACGGTTGCAAAATTGTGAGTACTAAAACCAAACATAATTATGAAACAATAATATTGCAAAAGTGACAATACTTGGAATAAGATATTAAAAATCCTAATTTAATCTCAAATTTGATACCTGCCTTGAAATTGTGTTAATTAATTGTGTCTGTGTCGCTTGAATAAATGAACTTTATGGCAAATATTTGTAAGCACTGGCACCGGCCTAACATAAACAGATAAACACGCGTTTTGAATATCCAGTTTTGTTTTTCATTTTAAAAGTATAACTGAATTTGATTTTCTAGTTTTCTTCCTTTAATGTCATTTGCTGGCCTATGGACCTGAGTTTGGTTATTCGATCAGTTTTTTTTAAATAAGATTTCCATGGATGAACAAAATTATCATATTATGTTACGGCGTCGCGGAATGATTTTGAAAGTGATGGGGTGTATAAAATCACAATCATTTATTATGTGTAATGTTCATTTTCATTTCAGGGAGGGGTCCGGTCGCGCCCCCTGTATTTTATTTTGATCAGTATGTTAAAGCGAATTTGCTTAGGTGTGTTGGTTATTTTAATTGCACACACGGCCCCTAAAAAGCGAATTAAAACAAATCTAACTTAAAGTGAAGGGAATTAAAACTGTCATTTTTGAAAAGTTTGAACAAATTAGGCTATATTCTCGACATTTTAAATCAATATTTTATTTTCGGGCCATATAGGCCTGCATATTTTGGGGAATTTATTATGTACCTATAAGAACAAAATCAGCACGTTCACCAAATAACACAAATTTCAACATTGATGGTGTAACGGGAGGCTCACCAAGAACAATAATGAGATGCCCTTTAATAGCGCATGTAGATCAAAACACTAACTTATACAGAATTATTGTACAACTTAATATATAAAAATGATAGGCCTATATTTCATACAAATTAAAGCAAGTTACATATCATGTAGGCCTATATAGAAATTACAAAATTATATCCAACATAAACATATAGAATCAAAGGACGTATATGTGGGAAGGATGGAAGGAGGACGATGCAGTTAAAGGTAGGGAAATCCAGAGAAGGGCTAATTCACTGCAGTCTTTTGAATTAATTGTCAATCTTTCTATTAATGTCCGCTGTATGTTTTTATTTTTATATGATTGTTTATATGATAGTATATCAACATTGTTATCTATTACAGGCCTATAAACGGACAGGTAAATGCAAATTATTTAGAATTTCATCCCGAGAAATCAGGTTTTTAAAATGCCAAATCAATAGCATAATCCCCATGTAATCACTCTAATAGTGTATTGAGATGCAATTTGTCATTCATATTTTCGATTTTTATGAGGTTGTGTTCTTTTCTTCAAGATAAAGGCCGGAGACGGCACCCCTTTTCACAGCGTTACAACGCACGAGCTATGGGTACATCCGGGTACTTTTGCGAATCTATACCTATCGAGCAATGGCCGCCACGCTCCACACAATCACAGACGTTAAGTACGCGCGCCTATGGCGACTCCGCACTCTAGCGTAGTTAGTATACATCTCTATGGTCGGTACTCACCACGTGCGTGACGTACGAATTTCCCGATTTTTGCCCACGTTTTCGCACGTAGACTGCGTGCACGTGCAAGTACGACGGGATGTGACCACAGCTTTACTCATCAACCTTTTTTTGCCATTTGATAAAATGAGAAATAAGCCTGACCGGCAGTTATCAAATTGATAGTAGACCGAGAGGTTTAGCACGTGTGGTAACTGTGAGGTTAACAAAATGCTTATATATCAATTGATAATAAGCCCTTTTTTATTCAATTCAAATTAAAAACAGTTATCACATAAAACTATTTATGTCTCTTTGATGAAGAATTCAATCTGAATTGAAATCGAAACTGCCCCGTTTCTCGGAAACCCTTCATTAATACGCGCATACCTCCTTGTTAATGTCGCAAGCAATATGTACGACCTGGGGAGCGGCAGCTTTTCATGTAAAGTTTTGTTGGTGATTTTCACCAGCTAATTTGCTTTTAGCCAGTCAGATGCAAAGAATTACGGTAGCTTACCAACATAAGTGGGTAAAAATCACTGACTATTTTTTTCATGAAATACCCCAGAAATGACCTTATTGCAAGCTCTATGCTATGTAGCATTAATTGGTACAACCAATTACGAGTATTCCCAAGATGGAAGTTCTTACCAGTAACAGAGGAGGGGTAAAGCTTAGCTATGGGGGATACGTTTATGTCAAAAAAGGTCACTTCTCAATGAAAAAATATGTTGGCCAGTGGCGTAACAGGCGGGGGGCAAGAGGGGGGGGGGGGCAAGCTGCCCCCCTGGCGGATTTCACCGGGAATATAAAAGAAAAACGGGAAAAAGAAAAGGAGGGAAAAAGAAAGGGAAAGGAGAGGGAAAGGGGAAAATGAAAGGAGGAAAAGGAAAGGGAAAAGTGAAAAGAAAACGAAGAAAAAAACATTTTTTTTAATGGAAAGGAAGGAAAGCGGGAAAATGTACGAAAGAAGAACATCTGAGAAAGAACAAATCAATCCGAAATAGGATTATGTAATGTAATAGCACGGTGGGAAATAAATCAAAAGATAACAAAATGGCAAACAATAGCGGGAAACGAAGGTAGAATGTCATTAATCAAAAGCTAAATTGGAAAACAAAGAAAAGGGACAAGGAAAAAAATATTAACACGACCGGGCTGCCGATGATTAAAATTAAAGAGCGGATGGACTGCATACAACATTGTGCTATAAGCTTGTTAAATTTTATGCAAATAAGCTACCGGGGCTTTGGCCCAAACCCCACGCAGTAGGGGCTCTTCATTTGTAACCTTCAAATGGCTCTATAACGCCCCCCGTTCAATCACGTTCAATCACTTGCATACAGGCGGGGGGGGGGGGGGGTCTTGTTCCACACCCAAGAGAAAAAAAAATATTATAGGAGACAACGTATAATGAAATTAATGGAAACAATGAAATGTGTTATTTGCTGAATATAATGGAAAAATCTATCACATCATTAGAATTTAATTTCAATAGGCAATTTTTTCCAGCTCGCTTTGCACACTAGCGACAATTTACAATTTTTTTCCACATTGCTATGTTTTTCCCTCAAAATATTTGGTTCATTGCGCAAGTGGGTTGAATAAATGTGTTGTGTAAAAAGTCTGTATATGAACGCGATTTGATTAAAATAGCGGCAATCTGCGAGGATTAAATGGCTTTGATATAAAAAAGTTCCGGGGGCTCCGCCCCGGCCCAACTTAGCACCTTTCAGAAGAAGGGTTCAAAACTAAACATCTGAAGGTGCAAAGTAGGTACAAAAATGCACCTTTAAAGATGCTCTTAGTGTGACATTGGTCTGCACCTTTTATTTTAATGAAAATAATGATATTAAAGGTGTAAAGTTTAACCTATTTTACTTGGCGTGTATATACAAATAATACGTGCAGATCTATACCCTGGTAGCACATAATGTTTTAATAACATTTCGAAAAGGTCTCACTTGTATTTTCCAAATAATGTTTTGTAAGATTGTTTTTATAACATTAATACAACATTTTAATCATCGTGTTTAAAGTTTTAATAATTTTCTGCCAAAATGTTCTTATGCTGAAAGAAAATAATGTTTTTGAAACATCATCATAACTTTAAAAAAAAATGCAAAAAAACGTTTTAATAACATTTTAAAAATATTATTGCTAAACGTTATATAAAAATGTTTCCCTAACCATACATGTAACCATATATTTTGACATTTTAAAAATGTTTTCGCAACCTTTACCTAACGCTATTATAATATTTTTTAGAATGTTTTTGCGCTAGCTGGGTAGCTTTCAATAGCTATTTTGAATACATCGTAAACACATTACAAATCTATCATTCACCCTTGGTATGTGCAGTACGGGGAAATTGCCTTAGATGTTTATAAAAGAAAATTTTAGAGA